>NC_059075.1:35256820-36506820 GCF_020497125.1 Mauremys mutica
TTCAGGCATCTAAATTAGAGCCATGTTTTCAGAAATGTTCTTCCCCCAGCAGCTTCTGCTTTGACACCTATAGTCTGTGTGCTGAACTCTTTGGGAAATCTAGAGGCAACATCCTCAGATGGTAGAAATGGTCATAGCTCTAATGGACTTTAGTGGATAGTGTTCCTGTAACAGGGGGGTCCGGGGCTCAACCCTCTGAGGGGTGGAGGGGAGCCACACCGGCCCGAGTAAACAGTACAGGAGCTCAGGCCTCTTGTAGCCGGCCGAGCCGTAAACAGTAAGGGAGCTCAGGCCTCTGGTAGCAGGCTGAGCAGTAAACAGGACAGGAGCTCAGGCCTCTTGTAGCAGGCTGAGCAGTAAACAGTACAGGAGCTCAGGCCTCTTGTAGCAGGGCTGAGCAGTAAACAGTACAGGAGCTCAGGCCTCTTGTAGCAGGCTGAGCAGTAAACAGTACAGGAGCTCAGGCCTCCGGTAGCAGGCTGAGCAGTAAACAGTAAGGGAGCTCAGGCCTCTGGTAGCAGGCTGAGCAGTAAACAGTAAGGGAGCTCAGGCCTCTTGTGGCAGGCTGAGCAGTCTGGTGAGGGGGATAACTGCCACCCGTGAGTGGGGTGGCAGGGGGGACACAGGCCCACCCACTCCACTGTGTCCCGGCCCGGGGCCCTAGGCAGCGGTCGTTACCGCTGACGGTCAGTGGGGATCCTGACCGCAACACACTGACATGGGTATTGTCTGATCAGTAGCCTGACTGAGGTCGGCTGCCCCCGGGCCACTTCCAATATCCCCCTCTTGTCCTACCTGCTCTCCCCGGTGGCTGGGCCCTGACTGGGCTGGAAGGGCCGGCTTTTATCCTTCCGGGTCGCCGTCTGACCCTCTGAGGGGCGGGTTCACCACTCTGTAGCCCTGCCCCTTCCTGTGTCCGGGGCTCAACCCTCTCCGGGGAGGAGGGGAGCCACACCGGCCCGCTACAGTTCCATTCACTGCCATCACTGCACTCTCTAGGAGGGCACCCACCTGCAGGTCTAAGATTAGTGTGACAGGAAATGTCCAGGAGCTTGGTAATGGGGTGTGGAGACTTCTTCCTTAGATTACTGCTCTGAATCAAAATGGTTAGTGCACAAAAGGTCATTATCATCGGATGGCTGTTTGCTGGTTTGTATCCAGTTCCAGAGAGGAGAGATGTTCACATCACAACATCCACTACCATAAGTGTACTAATTTGCACTCTTGTTAGCAATCCTAGTAGAGATGCAAGTATCACAAGACTATAGAGAATGAATTTCCTTCTCAAACCTAGGGATGAGCTCTCCAAGACCTGATGGGACAGAAAACAGGAAGTGTGCACTGCTGCTGCTTGTTCAGTAGCTAGAGGACTGAGGCTGTAAATCCCATCTCTTTTAACTAACACTTAATTCACAGCAGAAAACTTGTTTTAGCCGTGTTGCAGTATATATTTAAATATAGTTTGCTTGCTTCAAACTATTAGAGTCCTTTAGTAGGAACATCATAAAAACTAAGAAAAAGAAAATATAATGAAGCACATACTCTAATATGTCACCAAAAACCTTGGAGACACAAGGTGGGTGAGGTAATATCTTTTATTGGACCAACTTCTGTTGGTGAGAGAGAGAATCTTTTGAGCTCCACAGAACTCTTCTTCAGGTCTGGGAAAGGTACTCAGATTGTCACAGCTAAATACAAGGTCAAAAAGGTAGTTGAGCATAAGTAGTTAGAAGATATTCTAAGGGATCATTCAAGGTCATGTGGCCCATTAACACCCTGAGACTCTCTTGATATTACCTCACCCACTTTGTCTCTCAAATATCCTGGGACTGACATGGCTACAACAACTCTGCATGCACCATGAACATTGTAAACAGCAGTGTCTAAAACCAGAGAAATTTGATCTGAATAATTAGTCTTCTTTCTAAATGGAACTATATCAATGTATATATCTAGCTAATCTAATGTATTTAAAAGGCATCTACTTCCTGGTATCTAAGCTTCAAGCAAAATGAGGAAAGATAAGAGTCCATGTGTAATTTAAATCCTTGTTTCCTTTAGCAATTAAATCGGTGAAGACAAAGTAAGAGCAAGGACTGAAATACATGAGTTATCAGGTTAGTAATCCCATCTCTCACATCCCCCATAAAAACAGTTGTGAGTCAACTATTTAATAACTGAAAATATTATCCCAAAATAACTATCTGGAATTGGACCAACTATTATCTCATCAGCCATTAATGCAACTATATTTAAAACCAAAAGACAAGAGGAGATTAAAGGAATGCAGGGAGTAATAAAAACACATGTCTGCTTAACCATAGTGTTGGGTCTCTGTTCCACTCCAAGGTCCCTCTCCCATCTTACACTATGTCAGCCGGAGGGCATGGGCTTTGTTCTGAAGATGGCACTGCTAAGGCACACATGTTGCTGAGCATACCTGACACATAGTGCTCATTGACTAGCTATTTTGTTAGCTCAGTGAGATTTTTGAGAACTTTCCCCCACTTTTCAGGATTTCACTGACCACTAGACTGACCTTTATCATGCTTCATTCCACCTTGCTTTCCACCACGACCTCTCCTGACTACAAAGATTTTTCAGAAAAACTCATTTAAGGATACATTAAATGGTACAGCAATTAATGTAGAAATTACTATCTTCATCTAAGTGTGTATAGGTAGAACAGAAAATGATCCAAGCTACTTTTTATAATATCAAATAAAGGTAAAGGGATTATATAATAATTATTCTACTATATACTAATTCTACTTTTAAAACATCTTTTAGATTCAGATAGCTGTAAATACATGATTTTAAATTTAAGATTTTGTATACTGTAATTACTGAATTAAATTAAAATTACAGAGGGACCAAAACCAGATCCTCAAATCTAATCCATTTTGAATTTCCAGGGGGGTTGGATAAAAGATTCAAAACCATCTTGATGAATTTTATTCCATCTTGATCCAAAAATGGAAGGGATTCAGGTTCAGATGTGACTGAAATCTTGGCTATTTCAGAAACATTTTGGGTATTTGGAATTATGGAATCCTGATGAAACCAAATGATCTCACATTCATCCTGTTTTGTGTCAAAATTTCATGAGAACAGCCTGTGAGATTTCAGTCCTGTCAGATCTAAATCCTACCCCTGATTCAGCTTCAAACTGAAATTCTTTGCTCCAGCCTAAACTTAATCTGTATCCGAACAACACTTCCACAACCCATCCCAATTTAAAATTAGTCATCATATATACAAACAAGCAAACAAAAAAGAGGAAGAAGATGGAGTAGTGGATGTGACCAGCATTAACAAGTCCACAAGAAAGAAAAAAATACTAACCTGTGCTCTAGGAGATCCATGAACCTAGAAGAACCATGTGACTGCCTCACTGTCTGTCATGGGAAGTTGGAAAGAGGACTGTCAGTTTTCCTTAAGGCCTCCATAATGATTAACCTTATGCCTCAGTGGACATCAGAGGGAAATATAATTAGGTGGCAGGTGGAAATGACCCACTGCAGAATGACGGAAGAGGCAGGCTCCCAGATAATACCATGATGGGGGAGGTATAAGAACATGGATAGAATAGAAAAGAGTAAAGAGAAGATGCTGGCAATTTACAGGGTGATGTGGATGGATGGATAGGGAATAATAATCCACTCCACAACCTGAGTCCTGCAGCAGAGGCTGGACAAGATGAACCTGCAACAATAACTTTAAATGAAATTGGTACAGTGTTCAGACAACTGCTGACACCCATTCATATCTCCTGTGGTCCTAAGTACCAAACCCATCAGAAGCATGAAAGTAGCATGAATGAGAGGAAACACAGAAGAGTACCAAGGTGAATTTGGAACAAACCTCAACACTTTCAAATCTGGGTACCTAAAGATAGGTATGTAGATACGGATTGCAGTGTATAACTTTGGGTCCCTGATTTTGATAATCTTGGTTTTGAGTGTTTCTAAAGAAGTAATGTTTAGGCTTGATGAATTAGTTATGACAGTGCCAGACTTCAGCAACCCTTTTCCTGAGTTTAGAACTTGTACCTACTAAATTCAGGATGTAGAAACTGGAACTTGATCTATACAGAACAAAGAATGTTAGATTGGTGTATTTTGCAAGCTGGCATAACCAACTAAAAACCCATTAGTGGAAACATGCTGTTTCATTTACATGGGAAATAGTGTTCTCAAACCTCTCCCTCCTCCCACCTTAGATCAACACCAAATTAAAACCATGCATGAATCACAAAAAGGAAATTACCCTTTGTAGCCAGTAAGTAGTTGTTGTAATAAGTTTTTTTCTGTAGTTGTAAATGTGCAGTGTACTTATATGTATGGTTCACTTCATTTAGCATATCTGTGACCTTGGTAATGATGAATTTCCCTGATAGATGCATACTTGGTCAGTTTGGATCAGGGAAATAATCTCTTGGTGTGGAATTGTAATAGTATGTGTGCACTGACCCCAGGTTGAAAGAATGTTTCATTTCAATATTTTGAAGTGGAAACTGATAGTCTCTGCTGTTTTCATAGCTCAAGCAGTGCAGCCATGAGGAGGTTTTTGTTTTAAAGTAACTCAAAAGAGGCCCTGTTGCTTTGCAGGGGATAAGATATGGAGGTTAAAAAGAAATCCAATGCCGCTTTATTGTATATAATGTCTTCCACAAAAAATGCCTCCCAAAATGCTTGACAGGCATAGTTTCATATCCAGATCTAGGCCAGGGTTTATACCAGCTTTTCCCAGCATTCAAACCATGATGCAGGGACCTGATGTGGTAAGTTAATTACTGGGGCAGGTTGTAGATGGGCAAGAAACCACTTTTTCTTCACCCCGAAAGTAGCCGTGGGGACCAGTAAAAGAGCATGACCAAGGGAGTTGAGAGTTGTTCTGAGACAGCAATTTACACCTTTTGAATGAAATAATAGCAGTGTGTGTGACATTAAGATGCATAATCAAAGGAGGCAAGATATGTTTTCTAGCAAGACATGAAAAGAGGTGAAGGCTGTATTATTTGGTGACACGTGCAGAAATCCGGAGGACAGAGACTAAGTCAAGAACACTCAAGCATTCAGGTCAGTCTGAGTTTGCTCAGATTTTTGGAAATATCTAGTTCCCCTTTGGCTGGTAGAGATAGGCTTACCCTGTTCATTAGCACAGTGACTCTCACACTAGTGTTCATAACCAGTCAAACTATTTGTAATGAATAGTGCATTCAACCACTTTAGCCATTTTTTCCTGTTTATTAAGCATCTGCACAAAAAACATAACTTTTATAAAAGTATTTGTTGCTCATAATGATTACTTAATGGTTCTTCTTGGAATGCTAAATATGACTGATTATTTTCTGCATGCGATTTGCTCTGGGCACGTGAGTCACAGGCATTGCTTCCATTTTCTGATTGGCTCACCTAGGCTTTATAAATAGGTCTAGCACCTTAAAATAAGGCACAGAAGAAGCACATTCAAGATGTAATCCATGGAGAATTGTTCTACCTGAACAACAGATAAATGCTAGAAGAGAGAACTGAAATGCAGAACAATATGCATTTTGATCGATGTAATATCGATTTTTAAGTCCAAATTCAAACCAAGAGTGAAGCATTTGAATGTTGGTGACTATACGTTCTTGGTACTATTGCATGCCTCTATAAAATGCCCCCCTGTGAAACTGTGAGTAAGCATGAATCAGAGCACTGGTAGAAAGTGTTACAAGACACACATGATTGTCTTGCTTAGACAAGCCTACTCACCTGTTTAAATCCTGGTTTCTAAAATGACAGGTTAATCTTCAAGCAGTAGCATGGCATGACATTTTGTCTCTTTTAATGAGATTTTGAATGCTGCAACTGACATCTCATAGGGAGGCCAGATTCCATGGTGGTGGGTGCCAAATAAATGCTGTTATTAGTTGTGCAACTAGGGTGACCAGACGTCCCGATTTTATCGGGACTGTCCCGATATTTGCTTGTTTGTCCCGCGTCCCGACCAATGTTCGGTCGGGACACTGGACAAACAAACAATTTTGCCCTCCGCTCCCGTGCACAGGCGGAGCCCAGAGGGGCTCTTGCCCCCCGGCCCGACTCCGCCCCTTCCTTCCCCCATTGGATCCCTCACCAAATCCCTGCCCCCAGCCCCGCCCCCTCACTGCCCCATTGGATCCCAAGCCGAACCTGGGGAGGAGACGCCCCTGTGCAGCAGCCTGGGCACACGGGCCATGGCTGGCTGGGGCCGGGAGCGCTGCAGTGCAGCGCGGAGGCTGCTCCAGCCCTGCAGTCCACGGGGCAGCATGGTGGGTCCAGGGGCAGCGCGGAGCAGGCAGGGCCCGGGTGAGCGGCGTGGCCCGGGGGTGTGGGCTGCCCGCCGGAGACATGTGGTGGAGAGGGGCTGCGGGGGCGAGATCTGTCCCCAGGCGGGGCGGCTTGCGCGAGGAGCCGGCCAGGGTCCCCCGAACCGATAAAACTTCCCCGACGCTGCTGGGGAATCCTGCGCCTCTCCCGGCCGGCTGCGCCCAAGCATCTGGCCCGGCGGGGACGGTGGTGCGGGAGTGCAGCTGCGGGGGAGAGGCGCGGGGCTCCCCGCCTGCGGTGGGACGAATCTCATGTGCCCGGGTGGGAGGCTCCGCGGGGAATGCAGTGCGCGCGCGGCTGGGGCGCTGTGTGCGATCCGGCGGCGCTCCTGCCCCCGGCCCCTGCAAAACTTTTTTTTTTTTTTTTTGTGCGCCCCGCCCCCCCCCCCCCCCCCCCGTGTCCCGATATTTCATCCCTGTGATCTGGTCACCCTATGTGCAACTCCATTATTTTCATAAAAGTTTAATCAAGGCTGAGTGTGTTCCATTGAGCCCAGGATGCAAAAAGCAGTCTGCACTCCGATCTCCAATGACCTTTCAGTTTAGATTTCTTCCCCACACAGTAGTTGTTGGTGGTACAATCTCCATTATCAGATCTTCCCTCTTTGAAATCTTGTTTTGACCTTTTGAGTTTAAAGAGAGGCAAGGTAGCATATAGACTAATCCCGGTTTGCACAAACTTTGTGTTAGTATTCCTCTGAATTAAAATAATTAAGGAGTGACAGGATTCCTCAGGCAATTAATAGCAGGATGTGAAGTGTTTCATCTCTAGCATACTAAATCAAATTCAGCCCAGCTTGGTACTAAGTAACCAAATGTATATACTATCTGATGGCAGATTGGTGGCCTGTGTGAAATGAATTGGTAACCCCAATCTACTTCCTAAGGGTGGAGATCCATGTTAACAAAAATAGTGTCATCAATTCAAACACTTTACTAGCAGTTCAGTAGACGAGGCTGTGAACGAATGAGGTTTGGGACTGAAAAACCCCAGTTGTCCATAGAAATATTACCTCCAAATTAAGTTTTGATGGGTGGGGATGTTTGAAAGACCATTATTAGTTCAGCAGATGTTCTGTGGATAAAAGTATTATTTCAGTTTGGGCTGTCAATTCAGCACATTTCAGGAACTCTGGACAATGTCTGTTCTTCTAGAGTCCTTGGTGCTTAGCATATACAGTAAAAAAAATAAATTCTGGGACATTTTTTCTTCATATACCTCTTTTTTAAAAACCTCTGATGCTTACTTACAAAATCACACACCGTACTTCAAATGATCACTCTTGACTAGAATTTGGCTCTTATCATGTATCTTTCATATCCAGGGTATTAGAGATGGGACCCAAAGAACCCTCCCAGTTCTGAATAGCTTTGCAGTTGGGGAAAGTTCAAATCTTAACATCAGTTTTGTGGCCAGGATATATCTCTTAAATGAGCTGACTCAAACCAGATCTGAACATCTTGGAACTTTGGGAAAATCTGGTTCTTCTTGCTAGGTTGGAGCACTTTATAAAATTACAGGTCAGATTCTTCCAGTAGAGTTGCCATGTGGGCAAAGAGAACAGCTTTATACCCTCAACAATAGATCACTATTAGCCAATAGTATGGGGGGAAATTGTTTGTGAGGATTCTTGCAAACTGAATATAAATTTTGATTCATTCATCTTTCCAATAATACTTGAGTGATCAGACTTCAGTAGTGCGAATGCTCAATACCACTGAATTTTTAGTCTGAATGCCCAAATACTCACCCCAAAATGAATTTTGAGATGAATATTTAGTTGTAAAATATTTTTAATTCATGCTGCATTGGTTAGTTGTATAAATCAACCAGTCCGAGAATAGATATAGGACCCTATAAATTGTGAATATTCTCAATGAAATTTCCACAATCGCCATCTATAGAGGAAGAACTATTATAGAGAAAAAAATTCCTGAATAATTAATCAATTAGAGCAGGATGGGCAAACTATGGCCCAGGGGCTGCATCTGGCCCTTCAGACATTTTAATCCGGCCCTCGAGTCCCTGCCGGGGAGCAGGGTTCAGTCGGGGAGCAGGATCCGGGACTTACCCCACTCTGTGCATACTGTGGCTCCATGCGGCTCCTGGAAGCAGCAGCATGTCCCTCCTCCGGCTCCTACATGTAGGGTCAGCCAAGGGGCTCCACACGCTGCCCTCCCCAAGCGCCGCCCACGCAGCTCCCATTGACCAGGAACCACGGCTAATCTGAGCTGCAGGGGTAGCGCTTGCCGACGGGGCAGCATGCAGAGCTGCCTGGCCATGCTTCTGTATAGGAGCCGGAGTGGGGACTTGCCGCTGCTTCTGGGAGCTGCTTGAGGTTAGTGCCTCCTGGAGTCTGCACCCCTGACCCCCTCCCATGCCCCAACCCCCTGCCCTAGCCCTAGCCCTGATCCCCCTCCTGCCCTCCAAACCCCTTGGTCCCAGTCCAGAGCACCCTCCTGCACCCCAAGCCCTCATCCCCAGAGCTCGCACCCCCAGCCAGAGCCCTCACCCCCCTCCCACACCCCAACTCTGTGCTCCAGCCCGGAGCCCCTTCAGGCACACTGAACTCCTCATTTCTGGACCCACCACAGAGCCGCACCACCTGCTGGAGCCCTCACCCCCGCCCACACCCTAGCCCCCAATTTCATGAGCCTTCATGGCCCACCATAGAATCTCCATACCCAGATGTGGCCCTCAGGCCAAAAAGTTTGCCCACGCTGAATTAGAGAATTTCTGACTCAATTGTTGAGAGTTATTTGCTGACAGCTTTGTTTTAATGAGAAAGAGGATAGTGGACAAGAGACAGACTTTAATTTATCAACTCTTTTCAATATGCAGTCAGTGAGTTCTTTGCTTTATAAGCAAAAACTTGCAGCAACCGAACCTCTGCTGTACATCTTATCCTAAGGACAACACCTCTAGCAGTACAAGCAACCCCCTGCTTCTGCACTGCTGTATGCTTAATGGGTACAAACACAAATCCTGTTGTGAAGCAAGGTACCTCTGGCCCACAGGCATGGTTGCAACCAAATGAGCCATCCTGACATCCACCTAATTGAGGTCACACCATCCTCTTGACACTTTTAGATGAGGCATTTCCATTATAATCAGAACTATGATCTGAATTCCTCAAAGGGATAAGAGGGAGACAATTTTTATTTTAAAAAGTAATGTTAATTGCTGAATTTTTACAGTGATCAAGACAAAAAAAGAAGCTATTTGCATAAGTAGATGATAGTCACCATTTAATATTTATGATGCACAGGGTTTCCATAAAATTAGAAATAAAATAATTGTAACTCATAATGCCAGTTTTACACCATTGTACCTTCTTTAGGTTCAGCGGAGTTACTTTTGATTTAGGTTGGTGTGTGTGAGACAAGAATCAGGTCCTCTCTCGGACCTCATCAAACAACATGTCATGTTGTCCTGGGCGTGGATTGAAATCCATGATGTTCATTCAGTGTCATATGCCCATGGCACAACCCAATGGCCTGAAAAAGAAATCCTATGTGTATAGCAACAAAGAAGGGTTGAGCAGAACTAATTTACACCTGTCTCCAAAATCCTAACCATGTTCTGCAGAATGATTAGCAGCACCCAAATGTTGCCAACTCTCATCATTTTATTATGAATCTCATGATATTTGGTGTTTTTCTTAAAGCCTCAGCTTCTGGAGTCATGTAGTTAGTTGAGAATCTCAGCTTTTTTATTTATTTATTTATTTATGTATAATGTAAGTTTCTAAGAGTTGCAGAGAAAAGTTTGAACACATGACCTGACGGGACTGGAAAGGCTCAAGAAACAGGAGGCACGCGCATAAAAAGCACCCAACATTTATTATGATTTCAAAATCTCTGGATTTTTAAATCAGTCTTATGATTTTGTGCCAGAACTATGATTTTTGAATGCTTGACATTGGCAATAGTGCACCACCTTCCCTGTTTCCCTTGTGCATCTGAAATATTAAAAATATGTAATCAAACCAGACCAGAAACCAGTGGTGGGCAACCTGCGGCCTATGGGTAATCTGCTGGCGGGCCATGAGACAGTTTATTTACATTTGCACCGCACGTCCCTGTGGCCCACACCACTTCCTGCAGCTCCCATTGGCCAGGAAAGACCACTGGGAACTGTGGGCAGCTGTGCAAATGTAACAAACTGTCTCGCGTCCCGCCAGCGGATTACCCTGCCGGGCCGCAGGTCGCCCCCCCACTGCCATAAACATTTATCTGAGCCATGCACTGGCAACACAAGAGTCTCAATCCCAAAATTCTGGGCAAGTGTATCACATAATATTAACAAGAGCTTCCATTATTTCTCTCACCAAGGCCCTTATTATAGAGATTTCTTACACAATAAGAGAATTAAATAAAATCAGCTGCTTGTGAAGTCCTGAAATACTAATGGTGTGAAACACTGTTTGTTTTAGTTATATCTGACAGGTTTAATGACCTGAATATCTGTAGCCCTTTTTGATACACAGCATGGGCAACTGGACTGATACTGGGAATTGTGGATCCTATCTATCTGATCTATGACAAACTCCCATAGAAAGGCCTTGGGTCCTCTTTTACCTTTAAAAAAGGTCCTGGTCTCCCTCAGCTAACTACTTTTAACTATCTTTTGAAATGAGAGAGCTTGTCCTTTATCTCATGCCCTGCTGTCTTCAGGTCTTCTGGCTGTCCTTTGGGATGGAAGAGGGCAGTGTTTAAGTTCAGAAGGATGGGAGGGCCTGCCTGTCTGCTCATCCCTACAGAAGTGGACCCCAGAGCACTGAAATCAGTCTTTTAAAGAAATATAGAGGTATTTGATGCCTCACAATGCACTGGAATATGGTAAATTGCCACTGTCATGTAGAGTGTGATAGGACTCAGTATACCCTGGCAGATTTGAGAACAGGAACTTTCCCTTTCATTCACTGCTGCTGCTGCTGAATAGGGGTCACCTGATTCCCCAAAAATGTTACAGGAATGGTGAGGTCTGCTGACTCTTCACCTTATGGGGGGGAAGATGGAGAAGTAGGCCAAAGGCACACGGAATGGAAGGAAGGTGTTGGGATTCCCTCTGAGACATTTTCCACTTGGATTATTGAGAACATCTTCTCCAGTTCTGGGAGAACACTTCATCCAGTTCTCTGGGATCCAAAAAGCTCAGTTCAGCTGTAGATTTCATCACACAGATTCCTTTATTGGGCATCCAGCAAAGTTATGTTGAGTTGATCAGACTCAAGAGTATGGGGGGGTGTTAGGTCAGGGATCGGCAACCTTTGGCAAACGGCTCGCCAGAGTAAGCACCCTGGCGGGCCGGGCCGGTTTGTTTACCTGCCGCGTCCGCAGGTTCAGCCGATCACGGCTCCCATTGGCCGTGGTTTGCCGTCCCAGGCCAATGGGGGGCGGCAGGAAGTGACACAGGCCAAGGGATGCGCTGGCTGTGGCTTCCCGCCGCCCCCATTGGCCTAAAGTAGTGAACCATGGCCAGTGGGAACTGCAATCGGCCGAACCTGCGGACGCAGCAGGTAAACAAACCAGCCCAGCCCACCACGGTGCTTACCCTGGCGAGCTGCATGCCAAAGGTTGCTGATCCCTGGTTTAGGGTATACCACATATCCAAAGTGACACAGTAAACCACTTCCTTTATGTAATGTACACATTATATTATGTTTACTATATATTGCATCACATGTTTTAGGATCGACTTGGTTACTTTGCAGGAACCAATCCCTGTGCAGCATACTCTGTCTACTCATTATCCATGCTCAACCTACCTTTTACCTCTTCGCTACATTCCTAACTTATCTTGTCTATTGTTAATAAATGGTTTCCTGGGTGTTCTCCTTCTTATCTTAGCTGGCTCAGACACTCTGTCTTTTTAACCCACTGACCTATTTACTTGTCTTACTTAGTACAAACATTCTGTTTTCAGCCTAATGACCCATTTACCTCCCTAATTCTATCCTCCAAGACATGAGACCTCCCTCCATGTGTTAATTGCTTATATCAAGCCAGGCCTTAGCTATAGAGGAATTTAGGCCATAACTGCTTGTCCTCATCCAGAAGAGGGAAATAAGCACCCAGGCTTGCTGGCAGGATCAAGAGGTTCAGCTGAGTCTTCTTAAAACTTCTCTCTGAGATTTATTAGCTCCAGAAATTTTCCATTTCATACTAAACCCATTATAAATGTTTTCAAGAGCCTAGAGAGTACTAATGCCTTCTTGACAGCTTTAAAAAGACAGACATTTAGCTATGTCTGCTAATTCCATTCAAGAGTATGGATCTTTAAAAGTGGCTTTATTTGGTTGGTTAGGCACTTTTAGCTGTAAAATATTTAAACACTCTTCCAATGTTCAATAAATTAAAAATGTTTTCCTCAGACCTGAAGCTTCTCTGAGCCATCAAATATTTAAATTAATTAAATACTCTAAACCCCATGGCCAAAATACTATGTACAAGAGTTTTTAAAATTCCTCAGAAATTTGGATTTTATCCAGGCCTTTTGTTTGCTGCAGTTTTCAGACTTTTGTCCAAAAGAAAACACTAGGGCCCAGTCCCACAAGCTCCAAGCTTTCCATATGGTCCTTGGTCCTTCTCCTGAGCTGCATACTTAGGTATACCATTACCCTAAAAGGATTCCTCTGCCTTTACATCCAGCTGTCTTCGAATCAGACTGCTTCTGGCTCTCTGTGCTTTCTGCACCACAAGGTATTTCCAGAAGCTTAGTGTGCAGTTGGAGAAATATTGAAGGGCAAATCAGAAGGCAGAGTAAATTGTATTGAACATTTGACAGGAAGATTTTAGAGTTGGTCAAAAATTTTCTAGTGAAGAGGATGCTGATTTGTTGAAGACTAAACTTCACAAAAAACATGCAATTTTGACAAAATTTAATTTTGAAAAAAAAAATGGATCGTAGCATTCTGATCAGGTCAAAACATTCCACTTTGACCTTATCAGAAGGGAACATTTTGATTATCTGTTTCACAATGACTTTTCATTTCAGTTTTATATTCTGTAACAGAATATAAAATCAAAACCAATTGAAATCACAATGAAATATTTTGGTTTTATCCAAACCAAACATTTCAATTGACTTTATTTTTATTTGGGGGGGGGGGGTGGAAATGGGGAGGAAATGTTGACCTTTTTTTCTTTAATTCCATTTTAGAACAAAAATGGGAACTTCTAGAATTTCCCACAAAATGGAGAATCTCATTGCATTCCCATTCTAGAAGCAGCATTCTGCTTAAGCCAACCTGGGAGGTCAGAGGAATGTGAGGCAAGGCAGTAGGTGGCTGTATTTGGGAGGAAAAAAACAAATGTGTTACTTTCTTCTTCTTAGCATATACACAATGTGCTTCAGGTGCCAATGACCAGGATTCATCACCGAATTTGGTCCTCTGGTTGGATCATTAGCTTCCCCAGCTTGGGACAGGTACTGACGTGGAGTGTGATATGAGTGCTGACCCAGGCCCACCACGAGTTACTGAGGGAATTGTGAACAATATGATAAGCACCTGGGCCCAAGTTACCTCCCTCTTTTCCCTCCCTCCCCCTCCCACTCCACTTTTAATGTTAAAAGACACAGAAGAAGAGAACCAATCTACATGTATGGATCCTGTCTAGCTACTCTTCTGTCACACTGCCCCCCCTGGGAGGCTTGTGGCAGTAAGGCTCTGGGAAGAGGAGTGCCTTGTAAAAATGTGGAGTCCAGGTGAGAATCATAAGATCAGACCTTGGTTTACGATGCTCCCACCTCCAGGCACTGGTTTTGTTTCACTCACCTGTCTTCCCTCTCATATTCATTTTTACCCCTCCCAGGTGCAGAAACTGCTGAAAGGGAATAGCTGCTGCTCTGAGAAGAAGTAATTTATATGCTAAATGCCCTGTAAATGCCAGTGGAGTTCAAAAGAAACTACTTTATTGAGCAGCTATTCCACTGACTTCTCTACCCTTATGATAGCTGTGCCCCACTTATGAGACATGTTGGATAGAAATACTTCAGATATAAAGAATCTCCATTGTGCACATCTGCCATATATTGACAAAACACCTTTTGACTGCTGAATGTGTGATCTGGCTCCTTTTTTCTGTGTTTGCAATCCACGTAGCAGTCAAGAGGAATCTCCCTAGGTAAGGCATACTTCCCCTGGATGCTGCATTCCCAGCAAGTTCTCGGATATGTCTGTGACAACTCCTGGGGATACCCAGGTTTGTGATGCATTTTGCTACCACCTGCTCTTAGCATGAGGAAGCTTTGTCTGTGCTTGTCATTGGTCTGCTCCCCACCTCCACTGGTCCGGGGCAAAACAAGCATTCCCCTCCAAGCATTGCAGGCTCTGCTGTCACTCTACAGGTTAGCAATTGGCACACCCCAACCCTCGAGCCCTCTGAGCATCTCCCTGGAGTGTCCAGTACCTGATCCACTAGACATTTGCAGTATTCCCATAGTCACTGTTTCCAAAGAAACAGTACACCCCAGCTTACCAGTGCTACCTCAGATCACCGATTCACTTTATACACAGCACTTAGATATGTTTATAGTGAAATCAAGTAAAAGTTTATTTAACAAAACAGAGATTCAACTAGCAGGAAATAGAAGTATTGGAAGCAAATGGTTACATATAAAATAAAATCATAACATGCATTCCTGAACCTAGACTTAACTAACAAGTTACTCCCATGTCTTGTAGAATATTGCTCACCCAAAATCCTTGCAGTATTTTACAGCCAGGCTGGCTGTGACCCCCCTTTCATGAGACAAGCAGACTGTCAGATTGCCTCCTCAGTGAAGGAGTTAGTTTATTCCTTTGCACTCCAAAGATATACCACAACAATCATTTGTCTTTATTCATAAACAGGACACGCTCCTCCCCCTCCTGCTGTTAGTTTCATCCTGTAGATTTTCACTAAGATTATGATGACCTCTGACAGCTACTGGCTCTTGGTAGAGACCTCACATGCAACACTCACACTTAGAAAATAAACCTTCTCTATTTGTAATGGTATTGTTAGCACACTTACTAAAGTCACAAACACTCCAACCCAGCAAAGTAGACAGAGCTAATACAAAACCTGCCTCTGAGCATCTATGTGCTCTCACAATACTTTGCAAAAGGACCTGAAGAGCTAGTTATCATCCTCATAATCAGGCTTACCGGCACCACCTGGCATCTCCCAAGAGTTACATCTCCCAATGCACACAAGCCGAAATACACTTTTATAATGTGTTACACTGATTCCACTATGCCTAATGCATATTCAGTTGGGGGTTCATTCCCTTTTCCTTATATATATTCTCTCTCAGCATATGCACAGTGAGCCCTACCATTTGACAATATCATCTTCAGCCAGGTGAAGAGCCAGTAGCCTGCCGTCAAAGTAAGCCAGCAAGCACTCGTCAAGGATATGTGACGTAGTCTGAAGTTGACCACATCTACATCATGGGTCATTAGAAAAAACACATTTGAAGAGATTGGCTGCACAATTGCCCTGTCCTGTTCAAAACCAGTTCAGAGATGACCACAGGTGCCTTGGCAGGTCAAGATCTGGTGGGAAGATGGTTAGGTCAGTGACAAGAGAGTGATTAATGACTGTCATCACTGACCACTTGTTACGCCAAGCAGATTCCACTGTCATGTCCTGTAGTGACATAAGTGACCATAAAGGATGTCTAGAAGACATGTGAACTGGCGGTGGTTGAAGAGGTCTGAATACAGAGGAAAGTCGTTGTTCTCATGGATCTTGGCCAGAAGCATGACAGAGGCCACCTCACCATGAATATGAGGTGTTGCTATGTTACTAAGTATTGGCAACCATGTCAACAGAGTTGCAAGTAAAGTCCTAGTAACAATGCACATAGCTTTGTTAAGCTCTACATCCACCAGCCTGGTATGAGATAAGCAACACCAGACAGGAGCACAGAACTCTGCTGTTGAATAGCAGAGGGCAAGGGCTGATGTTCTAAGTGTCCGGGTGCTCACACCCCAAGTGGAGCCAGCCAGTTTTCTGAGCAAGTTGTTCTGAGTACTAACTTTGGCTGCTGTCTTCTTCAAGTGGTTACGGTGCATCAATGACCTATCCAATGTCATGCCAAAGTGAACTGGGTTTGGATCATGCTGCAGATGTTGGCTATTTAAGAAAATATTTAACTTGTGACTTGTGCTTGTATTATGCAGATGAAATACACTAGAAACCATCTTGTAAAAGCTTGGCTGCAGGCACCATTGACTACAGTAGTCTGCCATGAGCTTCACATCATCATTCAGAACCTTGTCAGTTTCTGAGGAAGACTGAGCTGATAGTTGTACCAGATGTTGTCAGCATAGATAAACTTCTGCAAGAGTGTTGCTGGCATGTCACTGATGTACATATTCAACAGTAGTGGTGATTAGACCTGAACCTTGAGGAAGACCATTAATCTGACTCTTCCAGGAACTGCAACGGTCACCCATGTGTACTCTGAACTGCCTATTTTGGAGGAAGAGCTCTACTACTTCAACCACCCAGTCAGGCTCACTGACAGAAATTCTGGCCCCCAGGGCTGTCACTAGCGGAGACAGGGTTTGGGGATGAATTGATTAATCTGTCCCTTCTGGGACTGCCCATGCTGACCTGCACCCAATGCAAGGCCACTAGAGAGAGTTTACACAGAAGACCTCTGTGCCAAACCATGTCATAAACAGCAGTCAAATCCAGGAAATTTATATTTCCCCACCCTATTAATGTTGAGGTGCTCTTCTTCTATAGGTTACTAGTCAGTTTACTTCAAACTTAGCATTTACATCAATTTGTTACCATCACACTCTTGTGTTAGATATCTGCTGATGTTCCTAATTTAAAATATCCCAAGCTGGTATAAAATAGCATCTTGTGGATTACTGTCAGCAGTTTAGTCATCACAACATTCAATCTTGTGATATTTTATATTCCAGGGTTAGTCCTGGTTAACTATGTATGCTAAGGCTTTTGGTCCTCATGCCTTGTTAGCTAATGTATTGTTGTAGGTTCATTGCTTTACTGCCTTAATTTATGCTTATGCTTTATCTAGCAAATACCTATACTTATAGACTACACCTGTGCCCTGCCTAGTTAGCACCACATGGTCTCTGGGTCACAATGTTGCACAATGATGTGTGTGAATTCCCAAAGCAATTGTAGTTGGAGTTTTTCTCACCACATGACATTTAATTATGTTGATCAAGCTAGAGATGCTAACACATTCATATCACATAGGAAATGTGTAACAGGTGTGTTTGGAGACTGAGTAGAACACCTCTTCAATTGCCTGTGAAAATGTCACTCAAGCTTTACAATAAACTTCAAAAGGAGGTAATGTTGGTCTAGGGGTTAGAGCAGAGGATGTGTAATTTAAACTCCTGGGTTTTGTTCCTTGCTCAGCCACTACCTTGTACCTCTTCTCTGTCATTCTTTTTACCCATCTTTGCTAGAAATAGGCCATGTCATCAACCCTAGGTCTATATTTTGAGCATCCAACAGTTCAGAATGTTTGGCTCTAGTGGCTTGGTTTACCATTGCTCTTTCTAAAGAAAGAGGACATTTGCAAAAACCAGATCCTTTTGAATGCCCCCAAAGTTTAGGTATACTTACATCTCTGGCTATAATTTTATTAGGAGTAACCTAATATCAGAGTATCACAAAAACACCAGCCTCATAAAATCAGTGGACCTCATTACAAATTAAACATTTGTAATCTTACAGTGACTTTAGTACTACAGTCTCCTATTTTAAGTATAGGAACATACTATGGTTACTGCATGTGCCTTGGATGGTGAATTCTAAGTTCTTGATTGTTACTTACTATACACCAAAGAGGTTGCGGAACCTACAAAATGTTTGTAAAGTGCTTTCAAGTCCTCAGCTGAAAGGCATTAGGTAAGTACAAAGTAGCAGTATCATAGACTTTCTTAGAAAATATGAAGATAAAAAAGTTCCTTTGAGTGGAAAACATACATATAAGGTGTGATTTTCAAAAGTACTTGGCATTGGCTTTATTCTGCTCCCAGTGAAGTCAATGGTAAAACTTACAATGAGATCAATGGAAGCAGAATGAGAACCAAAGAAACATAAAATACTAATGAATTTCATCTACTCGTTGGTTTCCTCAGGCTGCACTTACAAAGAGAGATGTGTATATCTATCCTATAAAATACCAAATTCTCCTACATGCACTTACCTGTGGGCTGCTCCTCACTGGTATAATCAGAATGATCACTGAATAGATAATTGAACTATTTTATACTCTTAAGGCGCTTTTTAATAAATGACTATCCTACTTGGAGAATGCTATATTAATAAAATGTTTATGATTGCTTTAAACCTGCTTTGAACATCCATTTAGGGTAAATGCTGGATCTTACATGAGAGACTCACACTGCTCTATCTCCCAACACAGAGAGTCAGGGGACACTTACTTATTCCTCAAAACCAAAAAGTGAATGGAAAATGCCAAAGTCCAACACCGTAAGGTTTGATACAGCTTTCACATATGCAAAAGTCAAGCAGTATGGAAACAGGAGGGAGAAAACAAAACTTAAATAATTATGAAAGGATGTGTGACACAGTTCTGTCATAGTTCTATATAAAATCTTATATAGTATCTGAGCACCTTCCACTAGTGCATTAAGCAACCTGACTGACATCTGTCACATATGGCTCATTCTCTCTTCCTCTCTGCCAAAGGAGAATTGTGTGTACAGTTTTGTTTTGATATGGTTTAATTTTGGGGTTTTTTTCAAACGTCCACTCTGCCCTGTGTTTATATGTGAGAGGAAAGTGGAAGAAGTATGCCTTGTACTTGCACTGGAAGGTGGAGATGTTTGTAATGGTACTTCATTCCTCTTGGAGTTTGTTACACTGTCTGAGATGGTCCAAGAGGAGCTTTACCCTTATTGTAAAGAGTTCTGTTTTGCCAGAGGAATGTACCTGTTCACCATAACATTCATCCCAGAATGTTAAGTAGTCTTTTAGATATACTGGGTCAGGTCACTGAGTGCCTTGAAGATAGGGACTGAGACCCTGCACTTGATTAGATATTCTGTGGGAGGCCAGTGTAGAAAGAGGAGGGCAGATTTGATATGCTCACCATAAGGTTGCTGAGGAGCAGTTCTGCAGTATTCTATACTAGTTGGAGGTTCCTAAGGGCTGATGGCTTCACACTTATACTGGGCTAGTGGAATTGCCTTCTTACCTGGAGTCTTCCAATGCAGAAACAGTCTAGATTTCTTAATAACATGGGAGAAGGCAGTGGAAAGAGATTTCCTCTAATATGTTGAAAGAATAAGTATATTTTGCAACTATAGGACAAAGTGGAGAAATGTCACAATATTATGGGGGGTTCTTTAACTATAAATGTTCAGAGGATGACAATTCAACTTACAATCAGATGATAGAGATGATAACTGGCATGGGCCTAAAACCCAATTCAGCAGTTCCAGGGGTGACTGAGGGCCTGAAGAAACTACTATCAACATTAGCAGAAGAGTCACCAAGATAAGGAGATAAGGTAAAGAGAAAAGGGGATGTTGGGTGGGAAGAAGGATACAACCAGCAATGACTGGACTGAAGAGGGTAAGGAGAGAGTTGCATGGGTTAGGAGAGATATTTTGAGTTATTAGCAAAAGGGTAGGGACTGGAAAGGGGATAAATGGAGGTTGTGTAGTGGAGCTCCCACTCTGAATTTGTACCGGGAGGCCTATCTCACCTTACTGATTGTTCAGTAATGGGCAAGAGGGGTTAATCCTCTAAGGTGCAGAGCATCCGTACCTCAGCACCTGAGTGCTCACATCATGTTTAGCTCAACACAGGAGTGGTCTCATAAAGCCTTATTCTGCTTTCAATTATACATCATGAATCCTTATTGAATGTGAGAGGCTAATAAATAATAATAAGAAGAATTAATGATGTATTTTGGTAGCATACACAATGTGTTATGTGTAGTCTACGCTCACACTCACATGACATGTGGGCATCATGTGAGTGTAGACAAAGCCCAAAAGATATTACACTTAGTGTTGGTGTATTGTGTTGTGCTGTGATGCTGCCAGACTTCACACAGCTAAATAGGGTTGAGTTAGGATAAGATGTGCCTGGGAAGCACCTCAGAAGCAGGAAGGTGTTCCAGAAAACAGTGTTGGTGACAGGTGGTGTCACCCTTCCCAACAGAGACACAAAGTTGATGTAAGAGTGTGATGCATATTCTATCTGAGGCGCTTGTATAAGCAACTTTCATTATGTAGAATTAATTAACCTTGTATTAGAATAATTCATGTTTTCATCTGAGAAGCAGACAAGAAACAGTATGAATTAGAAGTAGGACAAACTGCTATATCTTCAGTTTATGACTGTGGAACATGGGACATTCAACCAATCACATCCAAGTGAGAGAAAATAGCAGTCACAAGTAATCATACATTCAGTGCCCCTCACACAGGAAATATGCAACTCCGAGAGAATGTCAATAAACTAATTGAGCTTGAACAAAAATAGAATGAAATTTTCAATATAAAAAATGCAGCCACAACAAACGAGATATTAAATGGGAGAGTGAATCTGATCGAATACAATATAACAAATATAAAACAGATGAAGTATCAAATAAAACAATCCTCTGAAATTACTCACTGATTGGAAGTCTAGAGGTCAACCACAGAGAGACTAAGTAAAAAGATCAAGAAAAGAAAGAGTAATTGGAACACAGAAATCACCAAACTGGACCAGATCCAAGATCCATCTAGTCTAATATCCTGTCTATGATAATGGACAGTACCAGGTGTTTCAGAATAAGTTTTAAAAACCCCACAGTAGACAAAGGCAGACTAAACTGTCCTACACATAGGTGTCATCCAGATCACTGGGAATTCAAGACTGTTTTAAACCATGAAATATGACATTTAATACCCTTTCCAATATTTTTGTTATAATTAGAATAACTCTGCATATTCTTATTATCCATAAAACTAGGCAATCCCTTTTTGAATCTTGTCAAATTCTTGCCCTCAACAATTTTCTGTGGTAGTCAGTTCTAGAGCTTAACCACACATTGTGTGATAAAGCAGTTCCTTTTCTGGGTTTTGGTTTCCCACCATTTAATTTCATTGAATGTCCCCTTGTTCTTGTGTTATGGGACAGGGAAGAGAGGGATTCCTTATCAAACTTCTAGAGATCATTCATTAATTTACTGCATATACTTTTATCAAGTCCACTTTTATTTGTCTCCTTGCTAAAATAAATAATCCCAAATTTTTCATGCTCTTCATGAACGAGTTTTTCCATGTCCTTGATCATTGTGTTATTCATCTCTGAACCTCTCCAGTTCTGCAATATCCTTCTTGAGGTGAGGTGACCAGAACTGCACCAGTATTCCAGGTGCAGACCGCATCATTGATTTTACAAAAAGGTGCTGTATTATTATTCACCAGACCATCCCTTATGCATCCTAATATCTTGTTAATATCCTATGCATCCTAACATCTGGATATATGACAGCTCTTAGTAAAGTGGTCTTGATATGGAAAAAGGCTAATGAATCATCCAGTTTACCTGGTAGAATCATTTTGGAACAAGGGGACTGCCAATGAATTTTGAAAGCACTACAGATTTAGAAGAGGTTGACCCCTAAGGATCAAGTTTTGCTTGCCAAATATTGTACGGTATGTTCCAGAATCACATGAATCACCACTCAACTACACCCAGTTCTGAGATGCAATATGGACACTATTTAAAAGTGCATAGCAGCACCACATGCTATGGCAGGAATTGGGGAAGGATTGCATGCCTAGATCTCGACCCAGAGAGGAGCCTCCATACATAGATGTCCTGCTTAGACTCAGAATGGGGGGAACAACCACATCTGTAACACTGTCACTCCATCTGCTGCAGCCAACAGAAGCCTCTCCGTGGGGATCAAGGGTGGAATAGCAGAAGAGGCATGGCATGGGGAAAATGAGCAGCCACTGGTGTGGCTGGCTCAACAAAACCTCTTCTGGGCCCATGGAGACTCTTCAGGCAATGTAATTGGCCCCTGGGTGCATTCTGTTCTGCACATCCCCTCCATAAGTACCCAGGGTACTCACATCTATACCAAACCTAGTAGCCTGTCTCCAATGGAGACTTTGCTGCCAGAAAGCAGCATCAGCACTATTGGGGGCCACAGATTGAGAGGGCTCAGGACTCTGCTGTCTACACTGACTGCATGAGAGGAAAGGATTTGTAGTCATTTCCCATATTTTATAGGAATGGAATGGAAACCAGGTGGAAGGAGCCTTGCCTCTCCTCACAGAACAACCAGTGGGATCCTCCCTGGTTTCCCTCACCTTAATCTCCTTCCTGCTGCAGATGTTTAGGTGCCTGGTGGGAGTATTTCAGTTGCCCCTGAATCTGCCAGTAGGAGGCATTGTCCAAGGCCCAGGTTCATGGACTAACCAGACTTTTGGGAGGGTTTTTTTGGTCCTTTCCCATACTCATACTGTAAATCACATAAAGAATGGACACCAAGTTACTTTTAGTTCAACTCTGTACAAGAAGTTGAAAACTTTAAACAAAATGCAAACTTGTAATACTTCATGGATTTCATTGCTCCGTGACTTATTACTCTGGAATGTGTTAAGCAGCCATTTGCTGTCATTGTCGGATCTCATAAATTACTCAGTCTGGGTATGTGTCAGTAGTTGGGTGTGAGACCCAAGGAGTGCAAAAAGTGCTGTAGGTAATTCAGAAAACTCTTGAAGTCAGTATTGAACCAATACTGCAGCATGGTGTTAGGTTGTCCCTATGCTGTCTTTCAGATGTGGCATACAGTGAACATCAGAACCCCCTCTCAAATTATTTCCAGAAACAGGAATTCTTTGTAAGAATGTTGTTTAGCCATAATATCAAAACTAAAGGGTATATTCCTAGTGTTTTGGCCAAATTCCTAACTGTGTCATTACAGTCCATCTATATAAATCCCCCCTGTTGTTGTAACTGGGAAGAGATATTGTTCACATCCTGCCCTAAAATAATTTGGAGTCACTGTTGCTGTATTTCATTGATGGATGAAGTAATTCCTGTTTATCAGTTTGGTAAGCATTTTGGGAGGAAAGGTAAAGAACAAATATAATATCATTATCATTATTTTGAAAGGCTGAGTAATGCAACATCATTGAATCATAGAAATTAGAGATGAATACCTATTAGGTCATCTTCTCCAGGCTAGTTACAAATGACTCAAATGAGTTTTACATTATTTCTATTGTGTCCCTTGGGACATTATTCTGCAGTCTTGTAGATCTCACTTATAGAGATAATTTCCTGATAGTGAACAAAATTTTCCTTTACTCAGGTTCAACTTATTACTCTTAGTTATGTCCCTGTGGCTCCCCTAAATAATGTATCTCATGTTTTGATAAATGAACCCTTCATTATTATTATTATTATTTATTTAATCTCTGAATGGCCCATGCAGGTTCAGGACTCCATTGTGCCAGACACATAAAGGAAGACATATTCCTTACCCCAATGAGCTCACAGTCTAATTTGAAATGACCCAGTAAGTGAGTGTGACACACAAACGACAGCAGAAAGGTAAACAAAACTAAAATCATGCAGTTACAAGTTAGTTATTGCTTGTTTCTGGTGATTTCAAATCATCTGAAAGTCATTTATATATATATATATATATATATATATATAAATCAGCTCTACCTGACTGCCCTTCAGCCCAAGTGTCAGGAGTCTACCCTCACTTGAAACTGGGCGGTTTCAAAGTGAGGACCCGCATGTCTTCCCCCCACCCCAAAATCCTAGGGTAGGTCTCCTTCAGGCTGCCACCACTCGGTCGATTACGTGGGCCGAGACACCCCTATATTTCCCCTCCCACTCCCCTTTCCAGAGACGTTCCCTGGGGAAATACAGATCCACTCATCGGAGGGAAACCTCCCCCCCTCTCTCTCTCCTAGCCACTGGAAAGAGATACCTGATTCAACTGTTTGAATCAAACCCAGGAGGAACTATCTCCCCCCTCCCTTCTCTGCCCGGAGATAAGCCTGTCTCACCACCGAGAGAGTGTCTTCGCCCCTCCCCCTATCCACAGTAGAAGGGATTTAATCAAGTCTTTATAGAAAGAATTTATTAAAAGGAAAACAAGAAAATACAGAATCTCTATGAGCCCAAGCTGGACACTCATAGGGTATAACCTTGCTAAGTTTTGGAGAGAATCCTCTCCCTTTCTCAGTACACAAAACAGCAGAATAAGAATAATCAATAACAAACACACAGAATTGCAAGCATAGGATTATTAGGTGAGGACACAACGTATCTTTCTAATACTCACTATCTTGACTAGAAGAAATTAGTTCAGAAAGGTGGAAACTTGTAGACTTGATTAAAACATCTGGACCCTTGTAACTCCAGACGGCTAACGACAAAGACCCCCCAAACAGAGGGAAAAGTTCCCTCCTAGGAGTTTCAAATTCTCTTCCCTGATTGGTCCTCAGGTCAGATGCCCACCAGGTACTATGCTTTAACCCTTTACTAACTATTCATGACACGCCCCCCAAATCGTCACAGTGGGATCCACTGGCGGCGATTTCCTCCTAGAACTGTACAACAACCAGAGTAATAAAACACATGCACTATTACATCGACTACTAAGCATGAAAACATATTAAGAACAGTTTTTAGCCACTTGATTCTGGGAAACTTTCACGAGAGAGTGCATCAGCAACTTTGTTGGAAGCTCCTGAAATGTGTTGAATGTCAAAGTCAAAGTCTTGGAGAGCTAAGCTCCAGCGGAGAAGTTTCTTGTTGTTTCCCTTGTTGGTGTGAAGCCA
Source organism: Mauremys mutica (assembly GCF_020497125.1). Classification (NCBI taxonomy): domain Eukaryota; kingdom Metazoa; phylum Chordata; order Testudines; family Geoemydidae; genus Mauremys; species Mauremys mutica. The sequence goes on from NC_059075.1 coordinate 35,282,003, forward strand.
CTTTAGCGCAGCATGGTCAGTTTGTAGCTGGAAGTGCCGGCCCCAAACGTATGGGCGTAGCTTTTCCAAGGCATACACAATGGCGTAACATTCTTTTTCACTGATGGACCAGTGGCTTTCCCTCTCAGACAGTTTCTTGCTGAGAAACACGACAGGATGGAAGCTGTGATCCGGTCCTTCCTGCATTAGTACCGCTCCTACCCCACGTTCAGATGCATCGGTGGTAACTAGGAAGGGTTTGTCAAAGTCTGGGGCCCTTAATACAGGGTCCGACATGAGCATCGCCTTAAGCTGGGTAAAGGCTTTCTGACACTCATCAGTCCACTTAACTGCATTTGGCTGGGTTTTCCTGGTCAGATCAGTTAGTGGGGCAGCGATTTGGCTGTAGTGTGGTACAAATCGCCTGTAATATCCGGCCAAACCTAAGAAGGATTGGACCTGTTTCTTTGACCTTGGGACAGGCCACTGTTGGATAGCCTCCACCTTGGCCTGTAGGGGGTTGATGGTTCCTTGACCCACCTGGTGTCCTAGGTAAGTCACTCTGTTTTGGCCTATTTGACACTTTTTGGCCTTAACAGTTAGTCCTGCCTGCCTGATGCGCTCTAAAACCATTTTCAAATGTTCTAGGTGTTCGGGCCATGAATCAGAAAAAATGGCCACATCATCGAGGTATGCAACTGCACAGTCTTCCAATCCTGCTAGTAGACCATCCACCAGCCTTTGGAAGGTGGCAGGTGCATTCCGCAGTCCGAATGGAAGCACAGTAAACTCATACACCCCTGCATGGGTGATGAAGGCAGATTTTTCCCTGGCGGGTTCATCTAGTGGTACCTGCCAGTATCCCTTGGTTAAATCAATGGTAGAGATGAACTGGGCACGTCCCAACTTTTCCAATAGCTCATCAGTGCGTGGCATTGGATAGTTGTCTGGACGAGTTACAGCATTGAGCTTACGGTAGTCCACACAAAAGCGTATTTCCCCATCTGGTTTGGGAACCAGAACCACTGGAGATGCCCATGCACTGGTAGAAGGGCGGATGATACCCATCTCCAACATGTTGTCAATCTCCTGTTTAATAGCAACTTTGGCATGAGGTGACACCCGGTAGGGTGGTGTTCTAATCGGGTGAGCATTACCTGTGTCAATGGAGTGGTAGGTTTGCTCAGTCCGTCCTGGGATGGCTGAGAACAAGGGGTCGAAGTCAGTGCACAGTCCCTTGATCTGTTGCCGCTGTAGACGTTGTAGGGTTGTGGAGAGGGTCACCTCTTCCACACCACCATTTCTTTTACCTTCGTAGTAGACACCTTCAGGCCACTCGGTGTCATCTCCTTCCTGAACTGTAAAGTGACAGACCTGTAATTCTCTGGGATAAAAGGGCTTTAGAGAGTTAACATGAAACACTTTAGGCTTTAAAGAGGAATCAGGGAATGTTATGAGGTAGTTAACAGCTCCCAGGCGCTCCTGGACCATGTATGGTCCTTCCCAGGACGCCTCCATCTTATGGGCCTGTTGCGCCTTCAAGACCATGACCTGGTCTCCTACCTTGAAGGACCGCTCCTTGGCATGTCGATCATACCAGACCTTTTGCTCCGCTTGAGCATCTCTTAAGTTCTCTCGAGCAAGGGCCCAAGAGTCTCGGAGGGTGTTTTGAAGGTTGCTTACAAAGTCCAGAATGTTAGTCCCTGGAGGAGGTGTAAACCCCTCCCATTGCTGCTTTACCAGCTGTAATGGCCCCTTAACCTCATGGCCATACACCAGCTCGAATGGTGAGAATCCTAAACTGGGATGTGGAACAGCCCTGTAGGCAAACAGCAACTGTTGTAACACTAGATCCCAATTATTGGAGTGTTCATTGACGAATTTGCGGATCATGGCCCCCAAAGTTCCATTGAACCTTTCCACTAGGCCATTAGTTTGGTGATGGTACGGGGTGGCAACCAAGTGATGCACCCCATGAGTTTCCCAGGTCTTTCATGGTCCCTGATAGGAAGTTTGTTCCCGAATCTGTAAGAATTTCAGAGGGCCAACCCACCCTGGTAAAAATGTCAGTTAAGGCCTGGCACACAGTGTTAGCCCTGGTGTTGCCTAGAGCTACTGCTTCCGGCCATCTGGTAGCAAAGTCCACAAAAGTCAGTATGTACTGCTTTCCTCTGGGGGTCTTCTTTGGAAAGGACCCATAATATCCACAGCTACTCGCTGAAATGGGACCTCCATTATGGGAAGTGGTTGGAGAGGGGCCTTGATCTGGTCTTGGGGTTTTCCTACCGTTTGGCATACCTTACAAGACCGGACGTAAGTGGTTACCGCCTTGCCCATCCCCTCCCAGTCAAAGGACCTTCCCAACCTGTCTTTGCTTCGTTTCACCCCAGAATGGCCACTAGGGTGATCATGGGCTAAGCTTAAGAGCTTTTCCCGGTACTTGGTCGGAACGAGCAACCGTTTTTGAGGATGCCAGCCCTCCTGGTGTCCACCAGAAAGAAATTCCTTGTATAACAGTCCTTTCTCCACAACGAACCGGGATCGGGTAGTAGAGCTGAGAGGCGGTGGGTTGCTGCGTGCCGCCGCCCATGCTTTCTTGAGGCTGTCATCAGCTTCCTGCTCTTTCTGGAACTGTTCCCTTGAGGCGGGAGACACCAGTTCCTCTGGAAGCGATGTAGGTGATGAGGTTGTTTCCGTTGACTGTGGACCGCTCCCCGCTGGTGCACAAAGTGTCATTTCAGGCTCCGGCTGAGCCTCTTGGGTAGGGTTGTTTGCTGCTTCTGCCAGTTCAGGCCCGTTGGCGCCCTCTGGCGGTGGAGTTGCAAGCGCTGGCGCCGGTGCTGGCGCTGGTTGCTCTTCCAGTTCCGGTTCTGGGACTGGATGTACTATGGCTGCTGTAGGTGTTGGCCTGGGATCCGGTTCCACCACCTCTGTCTGGGTCTCTGGTAATACAGACGGGGTCTCGGTGGATGGCTCAGGAACAGGGATGGGTCCGGCAGCTCGTCTGGCTTGGCTGCGTGTAACCACTCCCTCTGTTTTTTGCTGTTCAATGTGTCGGGCCAAGTCGTTCCCCAGTAGCATGGGAATCGGATGGTTGTCATAGACAGCAAAAGTCCACTTCCCTGACCAGCCCTTGTACTGGACAGGTAAACGCACAGTAGGTAATGTTACAGGTTTTGACATGAAGGGTCGAATTGTCACTTTGGTTTTCTGGTTGATGAATTTGGGGTCCACGAAGGTTCGGTGGATAGCTGACACATGTGCTGCAGTGTCTCTCCATGCGATGATCTCCTTTTCGTCCACTCTCAAAGTTTCCCTATGTTCTAAGGGTATTTGAGATACATCTATGTCCGGCTTTCCTTGGTGTGAAGGTGCAAGGAGTTGCACTCGGTTTAGGTTCTTTGGGCATTTGGCTTTGATATGCCCCAATTCATTGCATTGAAAACATCGCCCAGTTGATGGGTCACCGGTTTGTGTTGGTCTACTGGAGACTGGTGAGGTAGAAGAAGAGGTAGAGTGTGACTGTCCGTGGGTTGTAGGTGTGGGTTTGATTGGTCCGCGACGGTAGGGTTTAGTGTCGGTGTGTACCCTGTTGGATTCGCTCCCCTTGGCAGTAGCTTTCGTGTTGTCTACCGATGCCATCCATCTGGCTCCAATCTCTCCTGCCTCAGTGAGAGTTTTTGGTTTACCATCTTGGATGTAGCGTCTAATGTTCTCCGGAACACCATCCAAGAACTGCTCCATCATCATCAGGAGGGTTAGCTCGTCCATGGTTTGAACATTGGCTCCTGCTAACCAGGAAGAAAAATGCTTTTCAATGTAGGAGGCGTGTTTTGGAAATGACTCCTCTGGTGTCCATTTCTGGTTTCTGAAACGCTGACGGGCGTGATCAGGGGTGATGCCCATTCTGAGTTTGGCCTTGGTTAGAAATAGTTGAAAGTCGTTCATTTGGCCCTTAGGCATTTCAGCTGCCACCAGGGCTAATTGTCCGCAGAGCTGTGGCCTCAGCTCTACCATGTATTCTGCTTCAGGAAGACGGTATCCCAGACAGGCCCTTTCAAAGTTTTCTAAGAAGGCCTCAACATCTTCACCTGCCCTGTAGGCGGGAAATTTTCTCCGAGAAGGTTGATCATTAGGTTGAAGAGGGGTTGGATTGGGTGGAGTTTGCTGTTTAGTTTTTTCTAATTCCAGAGCCTGTCTCTGGATTTCCAGTTCTTTGTCTTTCAACTCCAGTTGTCTTTTGTGCTCAGCCTCTTTGGCTTGTATTTTCTCCATTTCTCTCTTGTGCTCAGCCTCTTTGGCTTGTATTATCTCCATTTCTCTCTTGTGATCAGCCTCTTTGGCTTTTTCTTTCATTTCAATCTCCTTGAGTTTTAATTGTAATTCCATGTCTTGTAATTGCAGTTCTTTGTGTCTTGTTTCCAGTTTAGATGCGGCCTTGGCACTCATTGTGTCTGTGTCCTGGCGCTGGCCACACCCCTCTGCAGTCCGTGAACTGTTTGTGGTGTTTGACAGTCCCTAACCCTGGCTATGATAACTTGAGTACAGAAAGATAAAGCAATCCTCTGTATAGCAAACTGTGGTTTGTGTAATGTTACTGCTTTGTACTGAGAAAGAGGGAAAGAGTAAAAAAAAATTCCTCTGTCTCCCTCTGCTCTGAGTTGCTGTACTCAGCAGCCCAGCTGAAAGGCTGCTGCTAACAATACCCCTGAGAAAAATCTGGTCTATTCCTCAGGGATTGGTGTTCTCCTGTCTTCTGATCCTTTCAAAAGACACAGGGAGAGAAAAAAAAAAAACCTGGCTGGAGGGTTTCTCTCTGCAACCCCCAAACCTGCTTTTCCTGTTGGATGGGAATGTACTTTGGCGAGCACTTCCCCCCACCTCAGGAATCCTGAGTGGTACCTTGTATCACAATGGACGCCAGTACCTCTCCACCGGAGGCTTTGTAACAGAAAGCCCTGCAAAAAACTGAAAATACTTGTAACCCTGAAACTGCCTCAGAGTGCATCTGGTAGAAAAGCCTTGCCTCTCTCTCTGGGTCCGAAACACCACTGCCACCATGTCAGGAGTCTACCCTCACTTGAAACTGGGCGGTTTCAAAGTGAGGACCCGCATGTCTTCCCCCCACCCCAAAATCCTAGGGTAGGTCTCCTTCAGGCTGCCACCACTCGGTCGATTACGTGGGCCGAGACACCCCTATATTTCCCCTCCCACTCCCCTTTCCAGAGACGTTCCCTGGGGAAATACAGATCCACTCATCGGAGGGAAACCTCCCCCCCTCTCTCTCTCCTAGCCACTGGAAAGAGATACCTGATTCAACTGTTTGAATCAAACCCAGGAGGAACTATCTCCCCCCTCCCTTCTCTGCCCGGAGATAAGCCTGTCTCACCACCGAGAGAGTGTCTTCGCCCCTCCCCCTATCCACAGTAGAAGGGATTTAATCAAGTCTTTATAGAAAGAATTTATTAAAAGGAAAACAAGAAAATACAGAATCTCTATGAGCCCAAGCTGGACACTCATAGGGTATAACCTTGCTAAGTTTTGGAGAGAATCCTCTCCCTTTCTCAGTACACAAAACAGCAGAATAAGAATAATCAATAACAAACACACAGAATTGCAAGCATAGGATTATTAGGTGAGGACACAACGTATCTTTCTAATACTCACTATCTTGACTAGAAGAAATTAGTTCAGAAAGGTGGAAACTTGTAGACTTGATTAAAACATCTGGACCCTTGTAACTCCAGACGGCTAAAGACAAAGACCCCCCCAAACAGAGGGAAAAGTTCCCTCCTAGGAGTTTCAAATTCTCTTCCCTGATTGGTCCTCAGGTCAGATGCCCACCAGGTACTATGCTTTAACCCTTTACTAACTATTCATGACACCAAGTATCACTGGTTCACTGATTTTGGGTAGGCAAAAGTGGAGAAGGATTTGAAGGATGATGGGGAAACTCCTCAGTCAACATTTGGGCAGACTATGCATACTCATTTTCATCTTTCCTGCATCTATCTATCAATTGATCGATCTATCTCACCAGTCACTATAGTGTCTAGATGCTATTCTAGACATATTTCCGCAAAGGAGATCCCACGAGACCATAGTTGTGGTCGCACCAGTGTTATAGAGAGGATCATCATCTGTGAACCTGTATTCTAAGATATGTTGCCTCTCTATACACAGTCCCAAAAGACCTTTCCTTTTTGCCATTGTATAGAATTGCAAGTTAATTTCGATTTTGCAGTCCCCTTCTCCTCACCCCGGATCTCTTTTGACTTTACTGCTTGCAAGTTTTCTCTCTTTCATTGAATATGTGTTATGAATTTCCCCCCCGAAATGTATTAGCTTACATTTTTCCAGTTTTTCAATGGTATGCCTGAAACCTTTACTTGCCTTGAGAAGGGCTTACAGGTGTGTAGTGCCATTGAGGTCAGTGGGACTACAAGTATGAGTAAGTATTAGCAGCCAAATGTTCAAAAGAGCTCGGTTCCTCTTTAGGCATCTATGTGAAGTGTCCAGATTTCCAAAAATGTTCAGCACCCAGCAGTTCCCAATAATGCTCTCAATGGGAGCTGGGCTCTTTTGAAAATCTGGTGCTAAATGGTCACATAGTTTGCTGAATAAGGTTTTCTATATCCTGCCCATTTTTTCTCTAGATTCTATGGCATGATTACTTTGTCCTCAGTGGTGTTTGAAACTCCTCAAATTAGTCTTGAATCAAGTGTTATTATGTTGTTTTGCTGACTCCCCTTTTCCAAATATTCAATGAAGATATTAAATAAAACTCAACCCAGCACTGATGCCTGCAGCACCCTTAATATCTCTCTCTAACTTGACACATTGCCATTTATTAATAGTGCTGAAGCCTGTTTTTAGTCCATGGCCAGAGCTGCTATCCAAGCCAATTTGGCTGTAAGCCCTTTTTAACGTAAGCCCTTCTGATGCCAACTGCTACTGTAGTTTCCTAAATATCCTAGTCACTGATCAATGCCCAACACGTCTTAAATTAGTAATTATACCAGTCACTGAAATGGAAGTACTGAGACCTATTAAAGAGACAGAATCCATTCCAGCTGCACCTGCCTCCTAATGATATTATTTCATATCAAATAAAGGAATTTGATAAGATGGATCCAGACACAGTCAAATCTCATTTGGTACACATGGTTTCTTACAAAATAATTAAAAGAAGAAATAATGGCCAAATATGGTTCAGAGGAGTACATTAGATTCTTTTCTGAGTTTAAAGAAACAGTGCACTTGGAGGGATGTTAAATGTTAGCGACCATTCACTGTGAGCTTTATGCTGTGCTATCAGCACATCAAGACATACAAGAAGCAATACAGCTCCTTAATCCAAGGCACAGAGGCTTTATGTAATAAGTGCTGTGCAAGAAAAAAAATAAATGCTGCAACAGTATGGCTCATCAGATAGTCTGGATGCAGCTGCATCTAGTTCTGCCCAGCCTATGCCAAATGTTGTGAATTTGATTCAGCAGAGGGGCACCATATTTTCTTCCGGTGTGATGTTTGCCCTGCAGTCCTGGGATACTGTCATGCAACTCTGTGAAACAAATATCATGACATAGCCATGGTGAAGGTCAGCTGCTTTCCTGAGGCTGGAACCAAAAGTGCCCTGTGCTCCTGGAGCTCATACCTAGAGCTAAAGGAAATGGAGACCATGTTCTGGCAGCTCATCACTGGGGATAAAAGAAGGCTGGATATATTGGGAAACATCAAGGCCAGAGGAATTCTGTATTGTTGGAATTCAGCCCAGGTGCTGCAAAGTCACTAAATTGGGGGGTGAGTGGATGTGTATCATTCCCCATCATTCACCCGCCCCTTAAAGGGCAACATTTATTCAATGATTCAAATAATTATATTTGTCCTCTGTATAGTGTAGCAATTTAAATCTTCAAAGAGGTGCAATAACTGTCAGTCCCATTAATCCCCTGTGAGCTAGGTAACTATGTAATATTATCCACATTGTCCAGATGAGGAAATTGAAGTGGGGATGAGGATTGGAGTTCAGTGGTTTGCTCAATATTTCACAATGAGTTGGTGAGTTTGAGTTTAGGGGTGCCTGGTTCCCAGGCTCATACTCAGTTCACTAGATCTTGCTGTCTCTAAAATCAACATATAATATTTTGTCTGCCAATTGCAGGTTCTCCCCAACTTGCTACACATGAAACCAAATGAGATCACAAAATCAGAATGCCATGTTGCATGTAGCAGGCAAAAGGCAGTTAAATTCAGCTTGTGACATCATTTGATGACAACATTCAGTGACTCAGTGGGGAAGGCTTCAGGCTCATAGCAGTACTTGTTGGCTGATATTTATCTGTCTTGTAACCCAATAAGCACTTAAAGAGTTAACCAAGAAAATGAGGTGCCAATCCTTTATTTTGAGGCTAAATAGTCCTGCAGACAAGGATCAATATTTATCAATATATTATAATACACTTTTATAGTGAAATTATTTATTTTCCTTTCTAACAGAAGCAATTTCATTTTGACAGGGCAGCCAAGAATCTGAAGAAGAATCGGTGTTGAGGGTAGCCAGCAGAGGCAATGGCATTTTATTATTCACCCTCCTCATCTTATTCACACTGCTTTCCAGTGAAAGATTAGTCTGTGTCGTTTAGCAGGGCTCAAAGCCTTGCACATTTTGTGTGGTGACTTTGAACACAAGGACCCTCTAGTGGTTACATTTTCAACATAGAATTTGCATACTTTGCTTCTCAGAATGGAGTATTTAAGAACTAAAAAGATGAAGAAAGCATTGCCTTTTTTCCTTTCCCTCTCCATCAGCAAAGGGAAATAACCTTGGCTCTCTCTGATCTCTGACAAGTTAATTGCATTCCTTCTCTTATCATTTCAAGCAGAACACTGGGAGGCTTTCTAGTCTCTTGGCCCTCTTCTGGGCAGATGTGACAAAATTCAGCCTTCTGAAATAGATGTGTGGTCGCCTTTTGACCTGCTTTCTACAAAGCATTTTTTCCCTGCATTTCCCTAGATGTCAGTGCAGAGTGGATGGGATATAAATTATTGCAGAGACAGTGATGTCTAGCGGTTTAGGCAGAGGACTGCCTCTTAGGACACTGAATTCTGTTCCCAGCTCTATCATTGAATTGTTGTGTAACCTTTGATAAGTCACTTAAGTGTTCCATGCTGCGGTTTGAAATGGATATAAGAAATGCTTATCTCCCTTGCAGGCGTATTGTGAGCCTCAGTTAGACCTTCACTGTCTGTTATGCCCAGGCCTGAGTAGGGAGAAGCACCGCTCTACCTCACCAGTCTACAGAGACATGGCTTGATAATAATAATAGGAGATATACCTATCTCCTAGAACTGTAAGGGACCTCAAAAGGTCATTGAGTCTAGCCCCCTGCCTTCACTAGCAGGACCAAGTACTGCTTTTTGCCCCAGATCCCTAAGTAGCCCCCTCAAGGATTGAACTCATATCCCTGGGTTGAGTAGGCCAATGCTCAAACCACTGAACTATCCCTCCTTCCATGGACCCCCCCTCCCTTCTGACCCTTTTTGGACTATCTCCATTCTTGGGATTGTGAGCGGGCCTAATATGGGGGTCGGCAACCTCTGGCACACGGCTCGCCAGAGTAAGCACCCTGGCGGGGCAGGCCAGTTTGTTTACCTGCCGCATTGGCAATTTCAGCCGATCGTGGCTCCCACTGGCCACGGTTCACTGTCCCAGGCCAATGGAGGCGGCGGGAAGCGACGCGGGCGAGGGATGTGCTGGCCGCGGCTTCCTGCCACCCCCATTGGCCTGGGACGGCGAACCGCAGACAGTGGGAGCCGCAATCGACTGAACCTGCCAACGCGGCAGGTAAACAAACTGGCCCGGCCCGCCAGGGTGCTTACCCTGGCGAGCTGCGGGCCAGAGGTTGCCAACCCCTGGCCTAATTCATCTTTGTGCAAGTGCACAGCCTAAAAGCAAGGGAAGGTGACTGGGCCTCTCCTACTATGGGGCTGCCCAGTTCCTCCCTTAGTATCCAGCCGTGATTAAGGCAGAAACAAAGCTCTTTGTTAAAGATTCAGCAACCCCTCATCTGCAGTGAAGTACACAGACTCTCACTCTCCCTCTACTCTGGGGGCTCTAGGACCCAAGTGGTGCCTCTCCCTGCCTCGCCCCAAACAACAGGGCCCTTAGGGAGAACTGCAGAAAGGAGGAGCCAGCCAGAGATTCTGGTGGCAGGAGAAGCAGCCAAAGCAGGGATATCTGTATATTCCAACTGTAGAATATCCTCAGACTTTCTCTGTCCTGTGCAGATTGGCTGTTTGCTCCAACCTTCCCCCTGCTTCTTCTCAGTATCTTCACCTCAGCTTCACTCCACACTTGCTCCTCTTAGCATCTTCTACTCTATCCTGTCCCCACTTACCTCCCTTACTTTTTCTTTTGTTCATCCCCTCCTCTGTAAATCACATTCTAATCCACATCCATGGGTGGTCCAGGGAAAACCCTCTGAGAAAGAGAGAAGACTTGATATTCCTGATATTTATAAAAGGGGATAAAAAAAACAGATGTTGATGATTTGGGGGGCGGGGAGGTGGCAACTTTCAGGCCTTGTTCTTCATGGGAGCAAGATAAATACATATGTAAATTAAGAGCACAAACCCAGTTATTTTTTATCTTTTCAGGTCACTTTTAGCAGAAAGAATCAGGCAAAGAGATCTTGTGATTAAAGGAAAGGGGCGGGAGTCAGGATTTCTGAGTCCTAATTCTGGCCCTATCATTTATGTATTTGTTTGATCCTGAGCCTGAGGCGGCCTCCTTGTGCCTCAGTTTACTATTCTGTGAAACAGATATATCATTTCATGGCAGGGGCTATTTAAGTGCAAAGTATTGCTTCCCTGGAGTGGGTAAGTCCACTTAAAAAATTGTTCTATCACTATAATTAGCTGACTTCATAGACACAAGAATTCAGGACACTTGGTGTGTTTATTCCATAATGTATCCTAGTGTACCCACAATACTTCTGTGGGTTATACATATTTCACACAGGACTGTGCTCAGGATATAAACATGCAAGGTTTTCACTGGAGCTGTATGGGAAAAGATGTGCTAACTGTACTGAGTTCTTCCTACATGCTTTGCAAATTTGAACTGTAGAAGGTAAAGCCACTCTACAATAATATGACAATTAGTCTATATATGACTAGCTTCACCTCTACTTTTATTTCTATTAGGTCAGATTACTGATGAACATTAATAGGGTGAAAGCTGTGTCTATAGTAGCAGACCTGCTCTGGAGAAACTATTCCATTTTAAAAGATCCTTCGATATAGGAATTGTGCAATACATTTTTTTAAATGTTTATATCAGTGAGAAACTGAACATCTGAAATTTTGTACAACTTTATAGATATTCTGACCCTTTTTTTGTACTTTTGGGTCCATCCCTATCCATTCCTTGGCCTCTGTTCTGAAACTGTTGACCATGGGAGCAAATCTGATAGAGATAACTGCCCACCAAGTACAAGGTGTAGGAGAGCATCCAGTTCATTTCACATAAACCACTGTGCAGCCATCAGATGATAATCAGTTGAACTGGAGTCATTGCAACCCAAGGACAAGATGTAAAAGTGTGACTTTACAGATGAAAGGCTCATTACTTATTCCCAGCCACCTAATCACCCACCAATTCGTTAATGTATTCTGACCTAAACTCTGACATTATTCTGTGCTACATTTCCCCTTTTCCTTTTTTTCTTTTTCTTTTCTTTTTTTTAATAGAAGAGCAATACATTTTATTTTACATCGTAGCCATTCAAAACTTTTGACAAAATTGTCCTTTGCAAAAAGTTAATATGTTCTTACACTAAGCCTTTTAAACATGATTCATTTAACAATTGCTGTATTAAGGCTTTGATCAGGTAGTTTAGTGTTGCTGTTGCATGGGAAACATGCTCACTCATTTTACTACTGAGACGTGCCTAGAAAAGAAAACTTTATAAAAATGTAATTAATTACACACTTTAAAGGTCACCATTAATAAAAATGAACGTGTAGATTATTAAGCCCGTAGAGAAAATCATTAGTGATACATTTGGGTGTTGTTAAAGCGAAATATTCTAAAATGCAAGTATAATGCATTATGTTTGAAGGATACAGCAGATTCCTTGTCCCTTGTCATATAGGAAAGACCTTCATAACTTATTGTGGCTACATCACTATTTGAGTTATGAGGTCTTTGAGAAAAGTTTCTTCATAAATTTTAGTCTTCATAGTTGCTCATAATGTATCCTTCAGTACTTCATCAGGATAATCCATTTTATCCAGGGTTATTGTGATGCTGCTTTTCTTCCTAGATAGAATTATGGGGTTTGGAAAATTCTTCAGTTCTTGCCATTTCTCTTTTTCCCACTAATCACCATAAAAGTGTCATTGGAAGACATTAATATAGCAAGTAATAGTAAAGATATTATTAATAATCCAACTTATCCATTAAGAAGGAATTCAGAATCACTGATTATTCACAATCAAAAAACTTTCTTCAAAAGAATCCAGGCAGTTTCCCACTGTCATAAAAACTTTAGCAGATCACTCAACCCAGTTTAGACCACCCATCCAATCTTGACTTTCTTCCCCTATTTGATTCTTTTCTGGAAATAATCTGTTGGATGTCTCTTGTTGTTTTCATTTGGGCTGATTCAGGGTCAGATTCTGATATGTTTACCCATATTGGCTGGCAGGGCCGGCTTTAGGAAGTGCGGGGCCCAATTCGAACAGTTTCAACGGGGTCCCGGCAAGGATGACTTTAAAAAAAAAACACACACGTAAAAAAACAACTTGGAGCTTGTACACACCGGGCGGTGCTCCGAGTCTTTGGCGGTGAGTCCTTCACTCGCTCCAGGTCTTCGGCGGCACTGATGGACCCGCCGCCGAAGAGCTGCTGAAGACCCAGAGCGCCGCCAGGTGAGTAAAAATTAAAAAGGCGCCTCTAGCCAGGGAAGGGATTCTCACTGGGTGCAGGGACCTCTTAGGCGCGGGGCCCGATTCGGGGGAATTGGTGGAATAAAGCTGGCCCTGTTGGCTGGTTCCTTACTCCATGAGCAGTCCCAGAGAAGTCAAAACATGAGGCCTGGCATGTGCCGTAAAGATTTCCAAACAAATATAATCCCAAAATATGTTGGGGCTGATTCTTACTTACATGAAGACCCCTTTACACTAAACTCTGGCAATGGGAAGGAACCCTAATGACTACATATAAATGTGGGTTTTTTTGCCCAATTTCAGGGCCCTGTATGCTGCCAGAGTTATGTAAATGAGAACCAGGCCTATTATAGCTGAATTCTGTATTTTATATATATATATTTTATCTTTCAACAGTTGCTTTGTACAGATGTAAAAAAAACTCCTTGTATCTTTGTATTTCTTACACTCATCCTTCCAAAAATACTGAGAGACACTCATGCAGGCCAACAAAATAAATCTGGAGTTTGCAGGCCAAGCCAAAAAGGAGCCAAAATGAAAACAAAAGTTAGGGGCTTTTAAAAACAAAAAGTCAAAGATAGGGACATTTTTGAAACACCATTCCTTTCTTAATTTTTGTCCAGAACTCCAAGAAGTTAAGATAGGGAATGTTAAATACCAGGGGAATAGGTTTCATTCAGGAGTGCTTTGTAAGTTTACAGGCTTGGTGAAAACCCAACTTGTAATGGGAATGTGGTATCAGTCTTAACTATAGAGTGGCTATGCCCATGTAATGAGAAATGAAAATTATGAAATGAATTTCACAAGTTCAATCCCATATGATTTATAGAAGTATCTACGTATGAGGACATCTGGTCTCCTGTCTTGGATAGGATGTTCTGTGAAGGCAAATTTTTTTAAACGCCTTTTTGATTTAGATCTGCTCTAATAGCTCAAGGTTGGAGCTGTGAGAGAAGCAGATATGGGGAACTGAACACAATATGGAGTCTCTCTATTGTCCCTGAAAGGAGACAATAGCAGAGAAACCATGAAATCTTCACGTGATTAAGGCCTAAAACCTGGGCAGCAGCACCCAGCCTGAGCTCCATTCTGTGGAGTTTGCTACACTTGAGAGAAGGAACCATTCACCAAACTTCCTCTTTTACCAGAAGGTCCTCTGGCTCCATCCTTGTCTCCACATCTTTCTTACATGCTTGTGTGCCAAGGTTCAGATGGACTCCTGTCCACCCAAAAGCATGCTGTCTCCTCCACCGAATAAGCCTGCAATCATAGAAGTGGGGACAGGATTTATCCCTATAAGGAGAAGCTTCTTTTCTGAATTACTCTTCTCTCTATGTAGTTAGAGTCCAGGTCTGTGATGTGTTCAACTTCTTCCACTTCTACTGAATAGCTGAAGGCACTCAGCATCTCACAGGATTGGGTCCTGTGCTTCCATGTAGGGCCAGACTAGTCTCTTTATCAGTGCGTGCAGAGATGCATTGCAGACAAAGATGCACTCTTATTTGCTGCCTCATCTGTGCCTCTGTTGCAGTGGCACCCATGGATTGCTGCCAGGGTGAAGAATTGCTGCAGTGCAGCTCTGCTCTGGCCAGGCTCCCTCTGTCCCTCATCTACCACTTTTGCCCCATCCTTGGCTTGTACTAAAATGCTCCATCCCCCAGATCCATCAGGGATCACGGGGGAGGGATAGCTCAGTGGTTTGAGCATTGGCCTGCTAAACCCAGGATTGTAAGCTCAATCCTTGAGGGGGCCATTTAGTGATCTGGGGCAAAATCAGTACTTGAGCCTGCTAATGAAGGCAGGGGGCTGGACTCAATGACCTTTCAAGGTCCCTTCCAGTTCTAGGAGATTGGTATATCTCCAGTTATTACCCTATTACCTATCCAGTGCTCCTGCAGAGATGGTACAGAGCTGATGGAGATGGCTCTGCATCAAGCAAAGAGAGTCCCGGTGCCCTCTCCTTGTGGGAGGTTTACATCTACTTTACAGCCCTTTGCACCAGCCTAGCTTGAATGATATACAGAGCCCATGTTTTCCATTCAGACACTGAAGTAGACTACATAGTTTCCTGGACTCAAGTCATTATAATGAAAGTGAGTAGCTGGGTTGATTAGCGTGATGGTGTTTTGTGTTTGTGATCAGCAGAGCTGAAGGCAAAACTTTTATTCTCATCCCCACTATACAGTGCAAAATTCCTTCTGACATTTTTTCTAACGGTTTTGAGGAAATGGATTTGCTCTAAAGGTCTCGCAGCAGCAAATGAAAAATAGACTCTGCCTGCCATCATGAAAAGAGTGTGGAAAGTTTGTCTCTAAATACAGATGATTTTGATCCTCATGGACAGGGACTCGAGGGGGAAAAAAAAGTTGAAATGTCTTGGAGGAAATCCAAATGGCAGTCTGGTATTGAGGAGAATGACAAATATGCACACCAAGAACAAAATATTCAGACATAGTTATAAAAACCAGAAAGCTTTATGTGTACATGTAAATCAGGAACATCCAAATGGCAGAAGAGTCTGATAGTATTGCATGGAGACTTTACTACCCTTTTTTTCCATAGGGCCTATTTCTAGTTTTCTCTCTCTTTGTTCTTTTACCCATATGATTTTTTTTGTTGTTTGCCCAATTTTTATTGTGATTACATTTTAAGTGTTAGGGTTTGCATAGCAATTTGAATGTCATTAATGGTTATTGCCAGCTTTTAGCCTCTGAGACCAGCTTGTACACACTGTCGGGGATGAAGTTCATTATCCACTGTGGACCTGATCCTGCACTACTGAAGTGAAGGGAGCATTACTATTCACTTCAACAGCAGTAGGATCAAGCTCTATATGAACAGTTACACATGAAATATGTTCACTTCCCAGAGTGACAAGTCATTGATTTTTCTGGATTTCAGACTGTCTCTCTTGTAAAGGATGCATATAAAATGTTTATCAGTGAAGTATAAAATGTTACAAATACTTAAATCAAGTTTTAGTTGTGGACTACAAGGATCAGGTATATTTATGATGTGATCAAATCCTATCACATTTTAATCAGAAGTCCAAATCAAGTCCACACTGAAAATTATTACCATCTGGCAGACATTGGGTGTCCTACATTAAATGAATTAGTGGGTCTCAGCCCCGTTCCTAGTAGACAAGTGCCCATAACCCAAAAGTAACCATTAAAATTCACATACCTGTGTGACAAGTGTCCATAACGCAAAAGCAACCATGAAAATGCACACCCTTATTGGGGGGTCTGAGTAGAGGCTAAGGACTGAATGGGCTAAGGAGACTTGAACCCTATGGCACCATCAGGTGGTTCTAAAAGGCTCAGCACCATTAAGATATAGGCATATTCTAGGGGAAGCCTTTATTGCTGTTGCACTATTTCTGCTCCTAGGTCTTCAATTCTCTGGGTGGCCAATTCAACAGATTTCTCAAGGACCAATTTCATTAAAAAAAATGTCTCTTGCTCTCTCTCTATGTATATATATATATATACATAGGGCTAGATTCTTAGTGTAGACCAGGCCATAGAGAGAGAGAGATCCATTTCATGAATAACTTGGTAAAAGATTTATCTAGCTTATCAAACAAACCTGTAAGGTCTGCACACAAGGATGCTGTTTAATGTCAACAGCAGATTTTCCATTGATTTCAGTCAGTCCAGGATTCATCTCCTAATAGCACCTAGCTCTTATGCCACCAGTAGATCTCAAAGTGCTTTATGAAGGAGGAAAGTATCATTATCCTCATTTCACACATGGGAGAATGGTGACACCGAGAGGTTGAAGTGACTTGCCCAAGATAGCAGCAGAGCTGGAAATAGGACTTCCTAGATCTTCTTAGATTCCAATCCAGTGTTTTATTCATTAGGTCTCACTGCCTCCCTTACTACTGTAACTGTAGAGAGGAAGCAGAGACCATTCTAGCATATTGCCTCCAGGACAGTAATGTCCATCCATACAAGAGAAATAAGAAATACATTTACTGGTTCTATCCTGGTGTAGGTGATGCCAGGTTTTGTTTTTTTTCCTATTGTATTTCAGTGATGGCTCACATAGCAGGTACCAGTGCAGTAAAGAGAGTGGCTGTAAAAGCCTGGAGACACCAAGGGAGCTTTGGGAGCAAGAATCAGAGAGCTTAAGGGTGAGCAGAAACCCGGAACAGCCGGACTCATTGCTCATCATTCCTTACCATCTGTAATTTCCTAGTCATGAATTCAAAATTAGGCCTTAAGGAGAGATTACATGGCTGCAGCACAAAATGATTTTGTAGGGGCACAGAAGATGCAAAGTTAAAAATGCTCATTCAAAGGCACATACTCAGTAGATATAACTGCTCTAACTTTCTAGAGAGAGGGACTAATTTTCCTAGCAGGACTGAGCGAACTCAACCCCAATGATACCAGACATGGGGTTACTTCATTTACAAGCTGTTTATTATGATGTCACAATGCAAATGTATCACTTTATGGCACCAGACTAGATCCGCTGAGATCCAGGAGTGCACCTGCAGACTTCAGGCAAGAGAGGGATGTGCATAGGGAAATTGTGATGCTTCTTAGGGGCACCCAGGGTTGGGAGGCACCTCACTACTACCTGCCCTTAGTGTGAGGAAGCCTTGTCTGCACCTGCTGTGTGTCAGCTCCCCAACTCAACTGATCACATGCAACACAAACACTCCCCTATTATTCTATACAGGCTCTGCTGACCCTCTGTAGGTTAGAGATTGGTATGCTCCAACTCCTGAGACCTCCAAGTGCCCCCAGAGAATGCCCAGCCCTTGTTCCACAGAACAACTGCAGTATTGGCAAATTCACTGCTCCTAAGGCAACAGAACACTCCCATTTACCAATTACACCTCGGGTCACATTAACACACAGCACTTAGACACCTTTATAACAAAAACAGGTAAAAGGTTATTTAACAAAGTCTAGATATTCAAGTGATAGCCAGCAGAAATATTGAAAACAAATGGTTACATGTAAAAAACACCATAACATGCATTCTAGAATCTAGACTTATTTAACTAGCTAGTGTCATATCTTACAGAGAAAAAGCTCACCCAGAATCCTTCCAGTGTATTACAGCCAGGCTTGGCTGTGATCTTTTGTTAATGAGACATGCCATCAGCTGAGGTTATGCCTTCTCAGTGGAAAAGATCCCAGGTGTCTCGCTATATCCTCCGTTATCCAAGCTAATCCCCAATCCATTGACTTTACTTGTAAACAGGATGGCCCCCTGTTGATTGTTCTTTTCTTGTGTGCCTTTCTCTTGTCATTTTCACAATCTCTTGATTAGCATTTGGCTCAGACAGTAGATAAGCCTCTATTGGGGACAATACTCAGAACACAGATGACTGGGGCCCTACCAAATTCATGGTCCATTCTGATCAATTTCAGGGCCAGAGGGTTTAAAAATTAGTCAATTTCATGATTTCAGATGTTTACATTTGAACCAGACCCAAAATGGCATCATGGGTGTGCAGGGGGGTTGCAAAGTTGTTATGTCACACTGCAAATGTTGGACTGAAGGGGAGTCCCAAGATTAGCACCCTCCTGCAGTTAGAGGAGGTTCCTAGAGGTGGATACGATTCCCCCTCGCCCCCATGCTGCTGGGAGCACCCCAGCTGGGGGCTCCTAGCTGCTAGTTCATGCCAGGGACAGATTGAGGCAGGGGCCTCCAGCCAATTTGGGCCCCTCCAGGAAAAAAATGAGTGCCCCAGCGCTAGAAGAAGCCCCAGGGCAGAAGCCCCTGGCGGGTCACCCCGAGACCCGGTAGGATCCGCGGGGGGAGAAGCGCTGAGCCCGGGCGCCCTGAACCCCGGCCCCCGCGGGGCTGAAGCCTCGAGCCCGGAGTCCAGACTGTCCCGAGCCTCAGCTGGAGTGGCAGGGCGGCGGGAGCCCCGAGCCCGGGCTGCCCCCAGCTGGAGGCGGGGGGTGGTGGGTGGAAGCCCTGAGCCCGGCTGGAGCTGCCGGGGACGGAAGCCTTGAACCCAGGCTGCCCCGGCTGCAACCACCGGGCGCAAAAGCTCCCAGTGCGACAAGAGCCGCTGTGGGAGGAAGCCCCAAGCTTAGCACCTGGAGCCGCAGGGGCAGGAGCCCAGGGGCGGAAGTCGGAACCCCCGAGCCAGTGCTGCCCCGACTGGAGCAGCAGAGAAAGCCCCTGGCCCGGGCTACCCCGAGTCCTAGCTGCAGCCGCGGAGCTGGAGCCGTGGGGGAAGGGGACAGAAGCCCAGGCCGCTCCAGCTGCAACCACTGGGAGCAAAAGCTCCCAGCCCCGCTGTGGGAGGGAGCCCGGAGCTTGGTGTCCTGTGCTGCGGCGCGGGACAGAAGCTCAGAGCCCAGCTCCTGGGCTGCTGCAGCGGAAGTGGGGGTGTGCCACCCTCATTTCTGCACTGCCTCTGGAGATGGGTCTGATCTCCCCACCAAGAGTGGCGCTGCAGAGAAGGAAAACTCTGCCCTCCCCAGCGTGGCCTGACTAGCAGGTATGAGCCGTGGGCTCCCAGCAGCAGGGGAGATCAGATTTCAAGGGGGAGGGCTGATTTCAGAGTCTGTGACACGTTTTTCACAGAGGTGAAATTGGTAGGGCCTATCCATGACCAATCAGAGAGAGAGAAGCGTCTCTTCCTCCCTCCCTCCCTGTGCATCACCTCTTGATGACTTGTCTTAACTCATATACCTTAACAACACCATTTTCAGCACAGATACATAATTCCTTAAACATTATTTGTATGTACATTTTGCAAATGAGCTCTTGGCAGAGATCTCACAGGCCACTTTTGGTAAACTTAATATGCATACATCTGACCCAAGGGATCCCTGTAAAACTCTAAGAACCCTCTGTGCCCTCTGCCAGTTGGCACCAAGATGTTCCTGGGTCATAGAAGCTATCAGTCCTGGTGAGCTTATCTTTGTCATCAGAGGGGATTGAATGCAGGACCTACAGAGCTAAAAGCCTTTACAGCTTGAGCTAAAGTAAGGATCTTATCCGAGGCCCACTGCTGTTGATAGGTTCATTTTCACTTCAGTGGTCTCTGAGCTAGCCTCCTAGGTAGCAACTGTAACAGACTCATATATATCCTCTCTGGGTCAAGCACAGAGAGGGATGCTCAGCACACACTGAACAAAGGTTATGTTTGCACAGTGGAATCCTCTATCTTTGGAGTTCATGTGTCAGGAGACGCACTAGTTGCATGGATAGGTGAGCAGCCACTGGCAAAAAATATATATACTTGTTTGGTATTCTGTGCTTTGTACAGGAGGAGGGGGAGAGACTGCTGAGTGCAGGATCACACTGCTAATCTTTGGGCTCAATCCTCCAAAGTGATGAGCACCTTTCGGTGGTGGTGAGCATTGTCAATGTTCCCTTTGAGATTGAATTATTATTAACCCATCTCAGCAGGGTTCATGTAGGACCCAGACCTTTTGTGATCATGAATAGAACCAGTATCCCTACTTCTCCTCTAGTTCCTAATATGTTTATCAATTTCCTAAAAGGCCTACTTCCCCTTGTAAAGATCACATCCCATGTTCCCTGATGAATCACTTCATGTATCCTTGTAAACGTCCCTCTGTCACTATCTTCCAGGTGTAGGTGTTCACTTAAGTCAATATAGCTAACAATATTAATTGAAACAAATCTACAAACATGGAGCAGCTGCATATTTTTGAAAAATGCTTTATGGGCACAGACTCATCATCGCCCCCCTACACACACACACACACACACACACACACACACACACACACACACACACACACACACACACACACACACACACACACACACACACACACACCTCTGAAGCCATTCTCTGCAGCATTTATTCTACTTTAAACCGTCTGTCAAAACAGCCATTTAATTAGCTTAAGCTGTCTGGCTTTGTGAAACCGTTTTACTGTTCTCTGTTGTCTTTGCAACAAAATTAATAGTTTGACTAACTTCTAAGGGAAAGAGGTTTTTGCACGTCTGAAAGTCAAATTAAAGCCACCTTTGCCAAACAGGATAAAAAAAAAGAATTCTTCATGTCTCAAACTTTGAAAGCAGCACTTCATTTATTATAATCTTTTTTTAGTGCCAAGGTACAAATTATGTAAAGGAGTAAAACTGCAGCTTTGGGGAAGCCAGGATTATAACGTGTAGCACATACAACCCCTGCAGTTGGTAGGACAGTTGAAAGATAATGAGCTAATCAGAAGGCATGAACTGCCTACTGCACAGCCTAGTTACTAACCAAGGCTCTGAAAGCTCATAGAATCATAGAAATGTAAGACTGCAAGGGATCTTGAGACATCATCTAGTCTATCCACTTGTGCTGAGGCAAAACCAAATACACCTAGACGAGGGGTGGCCAACCTGAGCCTGAGAAGGAGCCAGAATTTACCAATGGATGTTGCCAAAGAGCCACAGTAATATGTCAGCAGCCCCCCACTCCCAGTGCCTCCCGCCCACCAGCAGCCCCACCAATCAGCGCTTCCCGCTCCCTCCCCACACCTCCCTATCAGCTGTTTTGTGGTGTGCAGGAGGCTCTGGGGAGAGGGGGAGGAGCAAGGGCACGGCTCAGGGGAAGGGTGGAGTGGGGGCAGGGCCTGTGGCAGAGCCAGGGGTTGAGCAGTGAGCACCCCCCAGCACACTGGAAAGTTGGCACCTGTAGTTCCAGCCCCAGAGTCGGTGCCTATACAAGGAGCTGCATATTAACTTCTGAAGAGCCGCATGTGGCTCCAGAGACCATCCCTGATGGGTGTTTGTCTAACTTGTTCTTAAAAACCTCCAGTGATGGAGATTCCACAACCTCCCTTCGTAACATATTCCAGAACTTAACTATCCTAATAGTTAAAAAAATATTCTTTAAATCTAACCTAAATCCCCCTTTCTGCAGATTAAACTGATTATTTCTTGTCCTACGTTCAGTAGCCATGGAGAACAAATGATCATAATCCTTTTTATAACAGCCATTAAAATATTTGAAGACTGTTATCAGGTCCCCCATCAGTCTTTTTTCCTCAAGACTAAACATGCCTAGTTTTTATAACATTTCCTCACAGATCATTTTGCTAAACTTTTTGTTCTTCTCCTCTGGACTCTTTCCAATTTGTCTACATCTTTTAAAATGTGAGACATCCCAAACTGGACACAGTACTCCAGCTGAGGCTTTACCAGTGCTGAGTAGAGCAGAACAATTACCTCCCATGTCTTACACGACATTCCTGTTAATATACCCAAGAATGATATTAGCTTTGTTTTGCAACTGAATCACATTGTTGGGTTATATTCAATTTGTGATCCACTAAAACCTCCAGATCCTTTTCTGCAGAACTACTTCCTAGCCATTTATTCCCCATTTGCTGGTTTTGGATTTGATTTTTCTTTCCCATGTATAGTACTTGCACCTGTCTTAATTGCATTTCATTTTGCTGATTTCAGACCAGTTATCCAATATATCAAGATTGTTTTGAATTCTATTCCTGTCCTCCACAGTTGTTTTAACTTCTCCCAGCTTTGTGTCATCCATAATTTTTATAAGCATACTCTCCACTCCATTATCCAAGTCATTAATGAAAATATTGAATAGTACCAGACCTAGGACAGACCACTGAGGGACCCTACTAGATACATCCTCCCAGTTTAACAGTGAATCACCAACTATTCTTTGAATACAGTCAGTCTTACAAATTATGCAACCATCTTATAGTAATGTCCTCTAGACCACAAGATGTAGAGTTTTGGCACCTCATTCTGATCCCACTTACACCAGGGTAAATCAGAGGTCCAAATCTGGATGCCCTCAAGGTAACTTTGCATTCATCTTTTGGCTCAAAATTCCCTACAGCCAACTTACCCTGTGATGGAGAATTCTTTGCTGGAGTAAGACCACCACAGTGACCTCTCTGCCAACCCTTCAGCCTCCATCATAATGGGGATGTCTGGGGAAAAGGGTTCAAGGTCAGGTTGTGGCTACATTCTGGCAATTCTTGAGGAACATGTGCAAAGCACTTTGGGAGCTAAGCTAATTTTGGTAGCAGAAGAAATTGTAGCATTCCAAAAGATTACTGACTTTATTTTGGTCTGCCTGAAACCTGCTCTATGCCAATGAGTTTCTGAACTAGAGTCAGATGAGGGAACAAAGTTTTCAGTGATTATTATGGTGCTAAATATTTATTTTATTATTTAATAGTTTTATTACAATAGTGCCTGAGGACTCAGTCAAGATCTGGACTCCATTGTGCCAGGCTCTATAAAAATATAAAAAATTATATGGTTCTGCTCTGAGCAGCTTTCATCTAAGAAGACAATTGTGTGAAATGTGAGAGAGATTTTATTGATTTATTGTCATTTTGTAGTAACATACAAGTATTAACTATCCCAAACTGCCTCTCAGGAAGGTCATTAAACATTGATTAATTTGTTTAAGTGTAATACTTCCCTTCTTGCATAATGGTCCATGGGGTCTTCAGTGGTCATAGGTGGTCAGAAACTTGATGTTATGTTTCATCTGAATGATGGCACCTCCAATAGCAGAGAGGTGGGGCACTGGTTTAGTCCTTCCTCAGGAGAACGGTACCACCTATTGAATCACCCACACCTCATTATTTTCAGCATTACCCTAAGTTTTCCTTGAAGAGATCTCTTCTTTACTAGGCTTCGTCTTGCTTAATTTATGAGAACTGATGTGATCCTAGCCTGAGATGGAGTTTCAGACTGTCATTTGATTTCCCCTGCAGAGATATGAGCTTTAGAATGGTATATCCCCTGTCCTGTTGTCCCAAGCAGACACCAGTATGAGCCTTAACCTTACCTCACAGTCAACAAAAAAATCCTATGTAAGATGACATGATCAGGGCTGCCGGGGGGGGGGGGGGGGACACAAGTGGGGCAATTTGCCCCAGCCCCGCGAGCCCTGGCCTGGTGGCGGTCCTTGTCTTCGGCGGCAGGGGGCCCTTCAGTGCTGCCGAAGACGTGGAGCAACTGAAGGGCCCCCCACCACCGAAATGCCGCTGAAGACCCAGACCACCACCAGGTGAGTACAAGCACCACAGCTCCCCTGCTTTGCCCCAGGGCCCTTGAATCCTCTGGGCATGATGACTCAAGATCTTGTTCTGACTGTTTTCTTACATTTGGTGCTGCCAATGTTTTAATTTTCCACTGACTTGTGGTGTGATTTTTCATGCATTTTCATCATC
The DNA here is from genome assembly GCF_020497125.1 of Mauremys mutica. NCBI lineage: Eukaryota > Metazoa > Chordata > Testudines > Geoemydidae > Mauremys > Mauremys mutica. The sequence continues at coordinate 35,306,113 of NC_059075.1, forward strand.
AAACGTTGAATGGATGCGCTCAAAAATCCCACAGATTTAAAAAGGGTTAATTGGACACAAGGGCTTCTCTCCATGTCACCCACTTGGCTACAAATCCAATGATCTCTCTCTCTCTCCTTCTCTCTCACACACACATATGCGTGCACACACACAGAGTCTTCCCACTCAAAATACCAAATCATTATATAACACACAAAGTACTCTGACAGATATGATATTACACGAGACTATTATTATTGCCACGCAGAAGTTTTGACAACAAAATGTATTTTAAAAATCTGTGGAGTACTTAATTCGTTTCTCTAATAGTGCTTTTTAAAACATTGCAAAAGAGAAAGAGAGGGAGAGAGAACACGTTTGTCTGATAATAAACTATTTGATTCTAAGAGCATATGACATATAATTCTGTAATTTAGCAAGTGCAACTCAGAAAAAAAAACACCTCTGTGTGTGTGAGTGTATGAGTTTGTGTGTGTGTGTGTGAGAGAGAGAGAGAGAGAGTGCTTATGAATTGGTTGGTTGATCTGCAAATCCTTTTCCCTGACTGTCTATCACATTTCATCAATCTCATTTTCACTTTATAGCTTCACGGGAAAAGAATGATCAGTGCTTGAAAAACACTTGGCACAATGCTGTATTGATGCTGGTAACTGCTGGTAGGTGAAAGGTTTGCCTGAGCATTGAGTCCATAAGAAGCTTTTGTGACTGAACATCCTGAGTTGCTCTACTTTAAAATTACTGATAACAAAGGGCTAGTTGCTGACACCCCTGCCTTATATAATGCCTCATTCCACAAACAGTCCAATTGACTTCAATGGAGTTTTGATGGGGCCATTTGTGGAGTCAGGAGTATCTGCTAAACTCAAGCTAAGACCTTCAACATAGCTGAAGACCAAAGGAAAATAAGAATATTATCCAGTGGTATTTAGGGGATTGGTGTGACTTTGCACAAGGTCAGTATGGCCATAGGAATCCCAAATTTAAGGGAGAAATAACTCTTCCACTCTCTCTGGTTGTATGAAGAATACTTATTTTATTTGGCCTCTAAACAATGTTACATATGACACTTCTAGGGGTGCTGAATCCTGTACACGCGAGTTAGGGTGACCAGACATTCTGTTTCTAAAGGGACAGTCCTGTATTTAAGCCCTCCTGCAAGTGTCCCGACTTTTTCTTTAAAATGGGCAAATTGTCCCATATTTTCTGTCTCTGCACCATTAGTACTGGTGGGTCCTGCTGCTGGCCGGATCCCTGCTCACCAGCCACCCGTCCACCAGCGGTGAGAGGGGGGGTCCAGTGGCTGATGATGGGGCTGGTTGTGCAAGGCTGGTGGTGGGGCAAAGATGCAGCACACAGGGCTGGCTGCTCCCCCTACTGGCCCGTCTGTGTTCTGTCTCTTGCCCAGCAGGGCCCCGCCCCCTGGTCTTGTTTCCGGCAGGCGCTGGCTATGCACTGTGAGCTGTGGTGGTTGGTGAGTGTGGGCAGGAGCCAGGGGGTGGCCGGTTACATGTCACCTCTGCTGCCCACACATCGGCCCTTTACGTGCTCCCCCTGTTACTGTCCTCTCCCTGCTTTGCCCCTTTGCCCTGCTGTTCCTCCATACACCCGCCTCCCCCTTCCTCCCTCCACCCCCCGATGGGGCACGTCTGGCTTCCAGCGCTGTGCGGAGAACCAGCCCCTGGTCAGAGTGTTCAGCTCACCAACAGCCTGGCCAGCGGGCTCCTTCCTTCCCCCTATGCCTCTGGCCGGGCCAGCACCCCACGAAAGCCCAAGACCCTCCAGCCTGGGGTGCTGGCCAGGAGGAGCCAAGCCCTGCATGTGCCAAGGCCCTGCACAGATTTGAACCACTGTAATCACATCAACATAGCTATACTGATGCAAATGTCCTTAATTATGTAAGGCCTAAAAGTTTAACACATTTAGTCCAGGAGTGAAAGTGACTGGTATTCTATCCATAAAATAATTTAAAGTATTTTGGAAAGGGAGATAAAACATGGCACCTATAAATTGTATAGACTTTGGGCTTGAGTGATTCATTTGAAACCTTCTGGAGGAAACAAATAAAAAAATATATGGGGGAAGCCATTCTCATTTTATTACATATAATTTGCAATTTATGTTAGTAGGAGTTAGTACGTGCATCAGTGGAGATATATAGACCACAATAGTAATAAATAGCACTTCTATAGCTTCTCACAGTCAATGCTCTCCAAATGCTTTACAAATACTTACTAGCTAAAACTCGCAATCCCAATGGGATGCCAGTGCAGTATTGCCTACCCATTTTACAGGAAACGGAGGTGCAAAAAAGTTAGTGACTTGTTCAAGATAACAGTAGGCGAATGAGAAGTCTGGTTTCTTAGGTCCAGATCCTTAAAGGTACTTAGATGTTGCTCTGCTCAGCATTGCAATGCCTAGATCCTAGGTGACCTGCCACCTAGTCGTATCCTCAGCCCCCAAGCTAGGTACTCAAGCTCCCCATTCATAGCATGGGGTGACTTAGGCACCTAAGAAAGGGATCCTCACACGTCAGCAGGCTGAGCAGGGACCTAAGGTACCACATAAGCTAGCCAGGAGTGTAATGCAGAGGAGAGGGGCCGGGAGAGGAATGAGGTTTTGTTGCCTAAATGACAAACCTAGTACACCTGACTGACAGGCCAAAGTTGGGAGCCTCTCTCTTTGGGGATCCTCAGCCACAAAATTCCTGCTGGAGTTAGGCACCTGAGTCCAGTCAGCTCCTCAGGGAGTCCATGCCTTGGCATCTGAACCCATTATTCTGTGTGTGTGTGTGTGTGTCTCCTGCTCACACTTGAGACCTCTATTATGCTCTCTTTGAATGTCTTTTGTGTGGATACCATTCTGCCCCCTACTACCAGGTGGCCTGCCTCCAGAACCTCCTGCTGTAACCAGGTGTAACTGGTATCAGGTCTTAGACATGCTCAAAGAATGCTGACAGGATTTGGCCTAGGCAGACCATTTGTCCAAGTTTAAGCCAGACTGTCTTGCTTTTCTAAGGTTTGTCCCCCTTCCAGTACTGAGACCAAACTGGATGTGGTTTTGTCTAGTATTGAACGGGAGATGCCATTTTGTATTGTGCACTGCCTCACCCCCACTGGCGTGACCTCACACAGTTCATGCAAGGTCATGTTGGCTGGGAGGGCCCACGGCGTTTCAAGAAGTATTGAAAGGTCTGGTATTCTGGGGATGCATGAGTGGCCTCCCTGATTGGGTCCCCAGGTGAAATAGGTATTCTCCTTCCTGGTTTGAGAATCCTGCTTTGGGGCTTCTGCATATTGAGCTTGAGCAAGGGCTCTAAGCTGCTCATTAGCGATGAGGAAGTGTCTGGGCTTAGGTAGTTTTGAGAATGCTGACCAGCAGGATGTGCCTATCGGTTTAGGTAGCATCAGAGTGGTGGTTTTGAAAATGTCACTGGAGCAAAAATGTTGGACTTGGTGCCTAAAGAGGCAGATAGGTGCCTAAGTACCTTTGAGGATGTTGGTCTCAGTCCCCTGCTGGCAATAAGGCATGCCACAATATGTTTTGAAGAACAAGGAATGTTTCTGCAATCTCAGTGTTGTATCTGTTCTTTACACAAGCTGCAGAATGGGGAGATGATTCCTGCCATCTTCTTCTCACACTGCACACTCATGCAAGGAATAGATACAAGCTGGCTCCAAGTAAATACAGTGTTTGGAGTAATAGACATAGAAGGTCTGACCACACACTCAAAAAAATAACAATTGTTATATTAAGAAGCTTAATTCAACTACAAAAAGAAATGTCCTCGCTTATTCCAGAACTGCACCCACCCAACATTGCCAGTAGGAAACCCTCATCTAAGTAGAGATATACATGATGGAGGCATTACATCATCTAAAACCTTCTCATTGGTTGAACATACACTGTAGGCATGACACTGCTTCCTCAACAACATGTGAGTGCTGCTCTGTATCTTTTGGGGAGGTGGAGTGGCTGCTCGGTATTTTTTGTGTGGTATAGATGCCACAGTAAAGAAACTTAAGCATGCTCTAATAACCGTCTCAGATCTTTCCCGTGTAACTGAAAGAACAAATATGATCTCCAACTATTTGTGTGGTAATGACACCAGAGCATCGTCTACTGTAGAATCAATACCTTGTCCTGAAATATGCTGGGTTTTCATTGAGGATCTTTGATTCAGAGGTCTCCCCTGCTCAGTTGGGGAGATCTGACAAAATGACAGTCTAAGGTGGCACAGCTAGAAGCCAAAATTAATTAGTTTTTTGGGGGGAGGGGTTAAGATTATATATTTTGGGGACTGAATTCTTGAGTGATTTTAGTTTTCAAATACTATCTGGTTAAACTATAGACTCCCAATGGTTTTACAGAGCCCACTTTCAGTTACCTGTGAGGTGTTGTCTAGGTTTGTTTACAGAGTTCAGTACACGGTGAAGCTTGTATTAAGTACCACCCGAGGGACCAGAAAGATGTGTTGCTCTGTTGAGATGGTCTTTAGGTAAAGGTCAGATAAAACTATAATGGAAACCTTGGGGATGCTTTAAAGTGGTTGCTTGAGACAGGGAGCTGCTTATTGTGCCTGCGGTTTGTAGTTCAAGTTTCACTGTATTTCGTAAAAGTCAGAGTTTAGGTGAGGCACATCTTCAGGAAACAGGGTCTGTAAAATTTGTCAGCATTGTCATTATATGTGCACACAGGCATTGATCCTGTAAGTCAGCGGTTCTCAAACTGTGGGTCGGGACCCCAAAGTGGGTCACGACCCCCTTTTAATGGGGTCAGCAGGGCTGGCTTAGACTTGCTGGGGCTTGGGGCTGAATCCCGAGCCCTACTTCCCAGGGCCAAAGTCGAAGCCTGAGGGATTCAGCCCTGTGTAGTGGGTCTCAAGTTACAGGCCCCCTGACTGGGGCTGAAGCCCTTGGGCTTCAGCTTTGACCCCTACAGTGCCCAGGGCAGTGGGGCTTAGGCTTTGGCTCCCCCACCCAAGGCAGTGGGAATCAGGCGGTCTTAGGCTTTGGTCCCCCCTCCTGGGGCCGTGTAGTAATTTTTATTGTCAGAAGGGGGTCATGGTGCAATGAAGTTTGAGAAGTCCTTGTGAGGTGCACAGCAGGGAGAACAAGACTATTGCACTCTGGCCAGGAGCGCCGCCAGCTTTTTTGCCGCCCTAGGTGGTGGAAGGTCCTGCCCCCAAAATGCCACCCCCGACAGAGGCGGCAGAAGGTCCTGCCTCCAAAATGCCACCCCCGACAGAGGCGGCAGAAGGTCCTGCCCCCGAAATGCCGCCCCCGACAGAGGCGGCGGAAGGTCCGGCCGCCACGGTCGCCGCCCCCCAAATGTTAGCACCCTAAGCGACCACCTAGGTCGCCTAATGGGTTGCGCCAGCCCTGACTTCAGCACAAGTGTGAGTGGAAGCTATGTGTGGGTACAAGGAAGGCTGTGCACTAGGTTTGATCCTCCACACAAAGCAGTAGTACAGTATGTCTCAAGCCCCCTGAGAATACACTCTCAAGAGACCAGGAGAAAAATGGGGCAGAGTGAATGAGGATTATGTGTGTATCTGAAGAGACATGGGCTATAGTCATACTAATAAGGTGCTTTGCTCCTTAAGATATATTCCTGTTAGTGGACAGGAGTAACCTGGCATCGAGGCAGCAGTGCTTTCACTAATGCATGAGCAGTTTCTGTTGCACTTTGCACCCTGCTCACTACTTTTGACTGCATTTATACAGGTAACACTGCACCAGTGCTGGGCAGGACCATTCAAATAACCTTGTAGTCCTAGAATGCTGCAGCTGGTGACCCAATAATGTTCCTCACCTGGAATAAAATGTGAGCATCTCACTTTGTGTCTATGTGAGCCCGACTTCCAGCAACCAATGCACTAGAAGAGCCCTTGCAAGCCAAGGACAATAACGTGGTGTGACATTTAAGGAAACTTAGCTGTGCTGGCTTGTACCCTGAGTGGTCCAAGACCAGACTTTCTGTCATTTGTGCATTCTGAGTCACTTTTGTCTGCCTTTGAAACCAGTGTCCATAAAATGAAAGATTAATGAGATCATCTGTAGCCATCCTTCACGCAAATAACATTCACCTCCTCATCACTCTGCCTCTGCAGCCATGACATTTAGCCTGCTTCACACAATGCTGTCGGATATTACAAATCGTGCAGGGCCATTTCCTCTAGCATCCCACTTCTAAAACAAAACAAAACAAAAAATAAGAAGAGTGAGATTTTGAACCAGTAGCAGGGATTTCTGAAAATTCATTCCCCTGAAAAGGGTGCTCAGCCCAAATGCTCACAGGGATGAGTTTTGAAAGACAGACCAATCACTCTGCTGAGGCTCTGCCTCTTTGAAAGAGTTATTTTTTCCTTGCCTGGTAACATACCTTTTTAAACTACCTTTGACTGGCCACCTCACTATGACAAAGTAATCAGTTTAAGCAGACCAGTTTTGCAGGATTATTTACTGATTCTTTGTACTCCCCACTCTGTTTTTGCTGGAAATTGATACTCAATATAACTTCTAAACCTGTCGTTAAGCAAGGTTTTGTAGCAAGAAGGAAAGAAAGAAAGAACAGGAATTGTCTACTGTAAATAAGTGCATACATAGCGCATTCCTTAATGTACAGTAACTGTTGGCTCCCACCACCCCATCAAACTCCTGTGCAAAGTGATTTATACCAAAGGTAGAGTTGCAATTGGCTTTGTGTCCACATAGGCCATTTATTTTGGGTAAGGAAGAAACTACAGATCTGCAACTCAACTCTTTTTTTTTTTTTTGGAATTAGCCATTTAACTAAAGGCTGGCTGGATACCAATTTTTCAATTGCTCATTGAAAATCCATTGGTATTTTGATCTTCAAAGGACCCCTCAAAAAGGGGAAATTAATCCTTGCTCTACAGTCCCTTTCTGCCAGCTGCACTGGTACAAGGAGGCCACAGTGCAGGCAAAAGTCCTCCCTTCGGGAATCTGATGCCAAAGGCTCTGTGTGGTGACTGCAGACCATGTTTAATTCCCCTCCCCCCAAATTCTTTGTGGGAAGCCCCAAGCTAGGGAACATTTTAAGATGGGCCATAGGTGATCAGGAAGTGAACTAGAGAATACAGCTGATGTGTTCTTAGACCCTGGGGATTCTGCGCTCCTACAAATCCCATAAGGATCCACCGCAACAGAAGCACAATTTAGGGTCACCCTCAGGGCTGCTCTAATCTACACTAGGGCTGAGCTGCCCCAAGCAACTCAGAATAGAGGTGGCACGAGCTGCCTTGCCTCAGTCCCTTGATATAGCCCTCATCAACATAGCATCAATTTTCCATCCAGTCCTGCATCAGAGTAACTCATCATTAATGTATTTTGTCCTAAAAACAGCCCACTGAGTCAGGGAAATACAACGCCCATTTTACAGATGAGGCACAGAGTAGACTAAGTGATTTTCCCAAGATTTCGCAAAATGTCTGTTGCTGAGGTGGAAATTACATGCAGGTGTTTTGAATTGAAGTCCAGTGCCCTAACCACTAGACTGCCCTTCCTCCTGTACATGAGGATTTTCTAACAGGAAAAAAAAAACTAGACAGTGGAGCGTTTGCCCGTATTCTTTGTAGAACACAGGGACTAAATATTCAGCCAATTTGGCAGTTCTGTAGCTTGGCCTCTGTTTTTGTTCTTTCTCATTTATGTTCCTTTGCTCCATATTGCTCATTGTGCATTTGTAACAGCATCAGATATAAAACCCTTAAGAGTCTCATTTGAAGGAAGCAGTTTGACATGCTAAATTAAATGAAGTGCTATAGACAGCCATTCTGGGCAATAGAGATAAATAAGTGAAACAACAAAACAACCCACCCAAAAACAAACAAAAACCCTAAAGCCAAGTGTATCGGATTTGAAACCTTATTTCTCCCTCTCTGTGTTTTGTATTTAACGGACAATAAAGCAAATGTAAAGGAGTCACATGGAGAGCAGTGAGAAAATAAGCTGCAAATTTGAAAGTCAGAGGCTGAATGTTGGAGTAGGTGGAATGCAATGATAAAGCAATGGGTGGGGACTGTGTCATCATTAGGGATTCTCATATTTCTTCCATTTCAATCCCAGTTATAAAGTCCAGGGAAATGGATCTTGGTAATTGCAAAGTTGATTGCTGAATTGGGTTGGGGAAAATGAATATTGTTATTACCGCTGTGTGCACTGTCACTCTCTCTTCTTGCTCACTCATTGAGTCCGCTGATGGGATGCAGGGAAAGCTTTCTCAGCTAGCATGTGATTTATTTATTTATTTATTTTAACTAGCACTGGCATTCCCATGGCCTCTGGGCACAGGGCAATTCTCTCCTTAAAGTAATACCATCTGCAGATGACAAAGCTGGAACTGCAAATCTGGCTCCCTGAACAAACCAAAACAAACTCTCTAACCACAAACTTATAGTGGGAAAGGAAATGTCTTGAGAGGAAAGCGGTAAGACTATGTGGCTTGGAGAACTGGAAATTGGAGTCTGTAAGATATGGATAGCATCCCTTTAAATAGCTTGTGAGCTCTTTAGTGGTCCGCGCTGTCTTCTATGTTTCAGAAGCCACCAGAATTCTGCTAGCAGACTGGTGTATTATATGTGCCTATGCTTTAACAGCTATGAAAGTTATGAAAATGGTTATTTGGACCCCATGGTGCCCATGGTGTTTTTTTCATATGATGTTTGTGTGAAGAGCAACAGACATAGTAACAATGCAATTCAGAATCTGTTACTGTAGGTCACTAGTTCAAACCCAGCCCAGATTGCAAGGAATGGAAAGTCATTTCCATTTGATGTCTCTGTTAGTTTTTGGTTGTTTCAATCTGCTTAACAGACAGGTAATCACACTGCAAAGCACCACACATTTGACACCCTTATTGACAGGGTCAGAAGAGAGTCCAAATATTAAGGGTTGATTCTGCTACCTTTATTCATGCTATGCAGTATATTACTTGGCGAGCAGTCTATGGGACTATATGTGCAGTAAGGTATACACTGGAAAAGTGGAAAGATGGAAGCTTGTCCTGCTGCTGTCCATGCTAGAATAATTGTGCTTCCAAAACAATGGATAGCCATTAATAGAGTTCGTTTCACAGTCTGTGTAAAGTAGATACCATCACTCTCATTTTACAGTTCAGGAAACTGAAGCAGAAACTGCGATACAAGTCACTGTAGAGCTATCACATAGCAGGGGTCAATATCCACTAGCGCCAGACCTTACTGTTACAGAGAAAGATTGAGGACACATAGAAAGTCTAACACAGAATCAGGCTCCTGACTCTGGGACCTGCATCTTCTCCACAAGTCCTCCCCATGGTAATGGAAAAATGTAAGACTTAATTCTCAAGGGCTGTCAATATGTCATCTTTATTTTGTTCGACAGCTTCATTAATGATCTGGATGATGGGATGGATTGCACCCTCAGCAAGTTCGCAGATGAAACTAAGCTGCAGGGAGAGGTAGATACGCTGGAGGGTAGGGATAGGGTCCAGAGTGACCTGCACAAATTGGAGGTGAGCCAAAATAAATCTGATGAGGCTCAACAAGGACAAGTGCAGAGTCCTGCACTTAGGATGGAAGAATCCCATGCACTGCAAAAAGCTGGGTACTGACTGGCTAAGCGGCAATTCTGCAGAAAAGGACCTGGGGATTGCAGCGGATGAGAAGCTGGATATGAGTCAACAGTGTGCCCTTGTTGCCAAAAAGGCTAACAGCATATTGGGCTGCATTAGTAGGAGCATTGCCAGCAGATCGAGGGAAGTGATTATTCCCCTCTATTTGGCACCTGTGAGGCCACATCTGAAGTATTGTGTTCAGTTTTGGGTCCCCCACTACAGGGATGTGGACAAATTGGAGAGAGTCCAGAAGAGGGCAACAAAAATGACTAGGGGGCTGGGGCACATGACTTATGAGGAGAGGCTGAGGGAATTGACCTTATTTAGTCTGCTGAAGAGAAGAGTGAGGGGGGATTTGATAGCAGCCTTCAACTACCTGAAGAGGGGTTCCAAAGAGGATGGAGCTTGGCTGCTCTCAGTGGTGGCAGATGACAGAACAAGGAGCAATGGTCTCAAGTTGCAGTGTGGGAGGTTTAGGTTGGATATTAGGAAAAACTTTTTCACTAGGAGGGTGGTGAAGCACTGGAGTGGGTTACCTAGGGAGGTGGTGAAATCTCCATTCTTATTGGTTTTTAAGGTCCGGCTTGACAAAGCCTTGGCTGAGATGATTTAGTTGTGGTTGGTCCTGCTTTAAGCAGGGGGTTGGACTAGATGACCTCCTGAGATCTCTTCTGTAACCCCTTTGGGGTTTAGAGAGCATGGCCCCTGTACATCTTTTTCCTGGGGGGAGGGGGAGACTGAGAAAAAAGGAGGGAAACTCCAGGGGGCAGCACTGGAGCTCCAGGGAGGGAGAGAGGCTGTCTGCAGGCTCTGGAAATGTAAAGCAGGGAGAACCTACCAGAGGCCTGAGCAGGACAGGGCCGATCGGGGACACCCCAGGACCGGAGCCAGGAGCAGCACTGTGTCAGGGAGGAATTGCACGAGAAGGACAGGCCGAATCTGGACCCAGTATCACGGCTGCCCAGAGCTGCGTGGGGCTGTGAGTACTGGGGCTTGTGACTCTGCATTGGGAATAAGGAGGGAGGCTGTAGCTAGTTAAGTGGAGAGGTGGTCGCTTTGTGTGGCTTTGCAGAGAGCGGCAGAAGGGGTTTATTGGGGGAAAGTTCACTGGCGCCGAAGACAACCAGGAGCACCCAAGACTCACCACTGGACTGGAACTTTTCTCAGAACTCCTGAACACTGTGTGCATGCTCGGTGTCTGCCCTTCCAGACTGTGCTACCACTGGGCCTGTGGGGCCTTGGCTTGGATGCAGCCCTGTTTTACTGCTCCCCCTATATTTCCCCTTGTTGTATTTCTCCTCTCATCCCTCTGTAAATAAATGTTTCCCTTTCTTACATCCATTGTACTTTTCCTGTGGGTGTGTGTGTTCACTCTGGGGGGTTTGGAACAGGTGCCCCGGGGTGGAAGGGATTTCTCCTGCTGCGTGCCTGCGTTCGCTCTCTCTTGCCCAGAGCTGCCTGCAGAGCAGAATCTATCTTGGCCATGAGGGCGCTAAAGTTACACTTCCAACCCTAATCTTCTATGATTCTATGCTCTTTCACCAACACTGATTAGCTTTTAAAAATGGGCACAGTTTGGTGGTTGAGCACAGGATTAGATTAAAAAAACAAATTGGAAAACCTATGAGAATTTGCTTTTCTGACATTTATGAACTGGAGTAATTTCTGAACCCAGCAGTATTTATGGAATCAGAAATAACATCTACTGAAAAATAAACAAACAAACAAACCCAACATTCTTCCCAACCATTAAAAAGAGCTTCCAAACCGTCAGCTGTTGAACTAGACAGGATAGTTTTCAGCCTTGGGGGATGTTAGCTTTGACCTTTCCGACCCTTTGATTTAATAATTTTGCAGTGTAATTGAATTCTGATATTCAGGTGCCTAGGGAGGGTAGACGGATTTTGGGCTGGTATTGCTTAGGCTGAGCAGATGGTGAACACTGTGCCTGGGAAGAAGTGGTTGATATTCTATGTTAGTTATGTTTGCACTCTGGGTTGCAATTAAATAAATGGAGTAAAAATGCATGCCCTGTTTTTTTAAAGAAAAGAGTACATTCTTCACCTGTTTGTGAGAGATAAGCTATAATGTATTTTTAATGTACACTTTTTATCTCTGCTCAGCAATAAAGTTGGTTTACAAATGATATCTCAGACATAAGGTAAGCAAAGATAATAGGTCTGATTTGTAGTTAGCATATGGACCCATGGATTCAATCTATTTCCTTTTTCCTTCTTTTGTTTGCCTAAAGCTTCTGTTCTGTGTGTTTGGGGTTTATTCCAGAAATGAGTCTTAAAGACTCCTCTTCATTTTGTGCATTCCTCTTATTATTAACAAGGTGTAATTCAGACATCTGTTAAAAAGTCCCTTAATATAGTCTTAACAAGGACAAATCTAATGCAGTTCTAGCCAATTATTGTGTTAATTTTACAACGTGGAATTTGAGCCACCTGTCTTAAATAGAAACATGTTATTAATGGAAATATCAAGCAGTTTAAAACCAGCTCCTGAAATTCAGCCAAGGACCTAGAGAGGAGCACATTTTTGTATATAAATAAATGTCAAGTGTCTCTTTTCTATCATCCTTCTTGCATCACTTGCATGGAGAGAAATAGCTCTGTTTCTGTTCAGGTTTCTTTTTAAAAACAGGAGAATTAAATTAAACTGGCAAACTTAAAGTCTGGTTTGTCTGAGCCTAAAAAGGCAGGCCTTCCATGATTTTCTTCTTGAAATTCTGGCTCCACTGAAGTCCATAGCAAAACTTTCATTGATTCCAATTGGTCCAGAATCTGACCCCATGTTTCTACAATATCAAACGTTGTTACAAGAATACAGAGTTTAGGTTACTTTTATTCCCTCTGTCTTCAGTGCAAAATAAAACTGCTCACTTTCTCTACTTCTTGGGCTTGAAATTCTGCCAGCAATTGATACTGAGGGCACAAGCTATGATTTGTATTCCTTACCCACATATAAACCAAGGATTCCAAAGGCTGGGATTTATTTTCAGAGCATCAGCTCTTGAATGCTGAAATACAAAATATCCCTTTCTCCCAGAACTCTACCAGAATCATCAGGCAGTCCTTCAGTTAATCGCATGCAGGACGGATGGGATCTGGTTTTTATGCCTTGCCCTGTAGAAGATGGTTTAAACTTGCATTTTTATGTTCCAGTGAGTGAAATAACCACCAGAGTTGGTCTCTAAAGGAAACATAATCCATGCTCACAGGCTTTGAAATTTCACTGATTCTGCTGTAGGAAAAGCAGTAACTAAACAACAGGTCTTCAGTTTGCATGTCCACTGCTAATGAATGCTAGGGTAAAGCCAGGTTATGCTGACTCATTAGAGTTAACCCAAAAGGTTTTGAGGGAGATTGTCAAAGGCACAACGGGTAATTAGGCATCCAATTCTCATTTGTGCCCTTGAAAAACTCTATCTTAATTCACAATGATACTAACCCTAGTGTAGATTTTCTGTGGATTTTCTCAATGATGATGAAGAAGCTGTGTTGATGACTCAGCAGGTGGTACATTCTGGGTCAGTTGTAGTTAAAATTCCATTATTTGTTAAGGGGCTCTGTGCTGTTGGAAGTCCTATCTTTAGTATGAGACATAAAACTGTAGTTTTGGTACTTATGGTACTTATGGTAATGTAAGATTCCATGATGATTTTGTTGTTGTTGTTTGTGATTTTTTGCAAAATTCTAGAGTTTTCTGGCATCTTGTTTCCTGGCAAAACTTCCATGTTATGAAATTCTATTTTGCTCAGCTAAATTCCCTTTGCAGCTCAGTTCAGCTTTCCTGAAGAGCCCTGTGCTGATTTCATATATACTGATGTTACAGTGGTGTGACTAGACTGGCTGAAAATTTTCAGATGGAGTAGTTTTTCACTGGAAAATGTCAGTCCAGCAAAATCAAAATGTTTTACAGGGATGTATTGATTTGGTCAAAATTGTCACAGGAAATTACTGGAACATTTTGTTTTGAAAAGGATGGAAAATTTCATTTTTGACTGTCATTTCAATGTTCTGTTTTAGTCAAAACAAAACATTCCTGCCATAATGAAACATTTCAATAAGGTCAGATGAAATTTTTCAGAATATTTTGTTTCATGAAAAATTCCAAGATTCCTTCGTCTTGTCCTGATTCAGGACGAAACAACATTTTGAAATCTCATAATTTCCTGCAGGATAAGAATTCCAGTTTTTGACCAGCTCTAGATGTTACCTTATTGATTTCAGTAGAGTTATTCCTGATTTATAGTATGCCAGTGAAATCAGTATCAGATCCTGCTCTGGCAGAATGCTGGGATTTCAGTGTTGCCAAAATTTATGATTTTATCACGAATCTCATGACACTTGGTATTTTTCTTAAAGCCTTAGCTCTTGGGTTAAAATTCACTGCTGTGCATAGGGCTAACACAAGAGCTATGTATCATTTAAATCTCACTTAACCCCCTTAAAACAAGAAATAGTTGAGACTTGAGTGCTGCACAAGCTTTTGCACTGAATGAATTTCACCGTCAGTTACTACTTTCCCAGTTTTTTTCGTTAATAATCTGTAACAATTACTGAGTGAACACTTTGACTTGAGAAGGATAAGCATGATAAGTGATAAAGGCAACTGGATTAAACTGGCAGTTTTCCCCATTATGCTTAGAAAATTTGACAAATTGGAGAATTGCTCTGAAATCACCAAGATGAAATTCAATAAAGACAAGTGCAAAGTACTACATTTAAGAAGAAAAAATCAAATGCACAGCTACAAAATGGAGAATTAGGCAGTAGTATTGCTGAAAATGGTGGGAGAGGTTATAGTGGAGCACAAACTGAATATGAGGCAGCCCTGCAATATATCTGTGAAAAAAAATTAACAGCAATAAAAAAAAATCAAAGGTCTAGAAAACCTGATCTATAAGGAAAGGTTAAAAAAAACTGGGCATGTTTAGTCTTGAGAAAAGAAGACTGGTAATGGTGGGGATGGTGGGGACCAGATAACAGTCTTTAGATATATTAGGGTCTGTTATAAAGAGGACGGTGATCTACTGCTCTCTGTGTCCATTGACGGTAGGACAAGAAGTCACATGCTTAATCTGTAGCAAGGGAGATTTAGGTTAGATACGAGGGAAAACTTTCTAACAATAAGGATAGTTAAGAACTGGAATACACTGTCAAGGGATGTTGTGGAATTCCCATCACTGGAGGTTTTGAAGAACAGGTTGGACAAACACCTGTCAGGGATGGTCTAATTCAGGGGACGGAAACCTACGGCATGCGTGCCAAAGGTGGCACGCAAGCTGATTTTTGATGGTACGTGGCGCGTGCTGATCCGCTCAGCCCGCTGTCACTCTGGGGTTCCCGCTGCTGGCCCCTTGCCAGCCGGGGTCCCGCCGCTGGTCCCACTCAATGCCCGCTACCGGCCTGGGTGAAGGAACCCCAGGCTGGCAGCGGGCTGAGACCCCGGCTGGCAGGAGCTGGCAGCTTAAACCCCAGAGCGGCGGCGGTGGGCTGAGCTGCTCAGTCACTGCTCTGGGGTTCCGGCTGCTGGCCCCTTGCCAGCCGGGGTCCCCCGCTGCGGCCCCACTCACCTTGCTTCCGGTTGGAGTTCCAGCGCAGACCCCCTGCCAGACAGGGTCCAAGCCTGCGGCCCTGCTCCGCCCTACCAGCCGCCAGCTCCACTTACCTCAGCTGCCAGTCTGGGGTTCCAGCCGGTTAACAATTCATCACTCAGAAGCCCGTGTGCAGCTTAAAGTTTCCAAATACGCACCAGACATTTTAAAACTCAGCAAGGAAAAGCAAGGGCAAGGATCACACTAAAGTGATAAGATCTGCATTTTAATTTAATTTTAAATAAAGCTTCTGAAACATTTTGAAAATCTTGTTTACTTTACATATAACAGTAGTTTGGTTATATATTATAGACTTATAGAGAGACCTTCTAAAAAACATTAAAATGTATTACCGGCACGCGAAGCCTTAAATTAGAGTGAATACATGAAGACTCGGCACACCACTGCTGAAAAGTTGCCGACCCCTGGTCTAAGTATAGTTGGTCCTGCCTCTGTACAGATGGCTGGACCAGATGTCCTCTCAAGGTCCCTTCCAGGTACAATAATTACAATTCTGTGATTATTTTTCCCTCCTCCATTTTTTCTCCATCCTTCTGAATTTACCTTTTGTTGTTGTTGTTGGAATGGATAGCTGGGAGCTTGCACACTTCAGGGTTTCATTTTGCCATGGTGTATTCTGGGACGGAATTCTGGTACTTGGTCAACAAAAAACGTTAAGAAATGTGAGGTCCTTTAGCAGAAAACAGATGATCTAATATGGTAAATAAAGCCGTATATTATTGTAAAAGGTCACTAGACTGTAACTAGATTGCATTCGTCTGTTAGATAAAAACAGAACATTCCAAGCTTAAAAAATAAAGTTTTTTTTTGCATCATATCTGGAGCTGGAAAAAAGACACATTCAAGGATAAAAGAAAAAAAAAAGCATAAGGAGGCCACCCAGCTGAGCAGTGATCAGAAGCAAAACCCAGAGCATATTCATGAGTTTGTTTTTGCTGTGCTAAATTCTGTTTGGTAAACAAGTTCAAATAATTTCATTTAATGCTAGAATGAAGGAGAGAAACACCCACTCTTATAGAAAAAGCCCATAGAATTTGACAGAAAATCCTTTCAAAATCCAGCTTGTGGAATTTTATAGCAGGGATATAATTATGTATTACATTCTATCAGTTGGTTTGGAAATTCTACAGGAAGGATCTCATTCTTTATTAAATTCTTTAGGCTGCTTAGACTGCTTTCTATAGAAGCCTATTTGTTTCATCATTATTAACTTCAGTAGGATTTTTTTTTCATTAGGGCAGAAAATCTTTAGTTATTAATGAAGTTAATAATAGTCCTGAGGTTCCTTTATTTTGAATCTGTGGGTTTTTTATCCTTGCACATCACTTTAATATGTGAGATGTGTTTTCTTTGTTGTTCATCACCTGCTAATATTTAATTAGATCAAAACAAAAGACCTTTAACCGACTGTGAATTTATAAATACACTGTGTATCTATGAGATAGAAAAAACAAAAAACAGTTCTTTATGATATGCCTACCAAAACTGAAAAATAGAGTGAGACTTCAAAGCTTCAAACTTACACTCTTTGAGAATGTCCTTGATTTAAAGACTTGGAACTGGACCTGTTTTATCAAAGAAACTAAGACTTTTGTTTAATTAATAAAATTGGTCGGATCATCCTATAAAGCTTTTGTGAGAAAGTGGAGATGCACTGATGACCTTATTTAAATATAATATAACCTCCTATTGTACATATACTTCTTATTGCATTCAGCCTGCAACTGGCTGCAGAGTTCCTATGCCTTTGTGAAGGAGTGAGGAGCTGGCATATAAAATGTAATAGTAGGAGGCAACATCTCTGTTACAATCAGAGAAAGTAAAGAAGGCAGTGACCTAGAGTGCTTATGTGTCTACTCTCTTAGGAATAAGCAATGATTCGGCACACTTTTGTTACTTACAGGTGACTATCTCAATATTAATCTTAATTAATCTAAAATACCTACAGTCTCAGAATAACTGAAGAAAATTCCAGCCAAAATGTGTCTGGGAATAACCCTTTGACAGAATCTTATGAGAAATTTGTCCTTGATGGAGCAGAAAAGTATCATAGAGTAGCAGACACCACTTCTAAAAGGGAAATTCAACAACTTGTAGCAGCTCAGTGAGAAAAGAGGAGGCTTATGGGGAAAAAGCTGTTTCCTGCCCCAGCTGAGATAGCAAAATCACTAACCTTTAATAGTCTGGGATCTAATGACACTAGTACAGCAAAGGCTTAGGTCCACTAGGAACTTTTCTTTTTAAAGGGTTTATATAGAGTTCCTCGATCATTTGGAGCTAGACATCAGGGTACAATAAAAATAATCCGTTTGACCATTTCTAAAATTGGTACAAATGTTTCTTTCACACAGTTTAGGCCACTTTGTATCTGTTCAACTCTGGTATCATTTTGGGGTTTTTAAGCAGGCCCTTGTTTGTTCGTTTGTTTTCTAAGAGCAAAATTATTACATTTGAACTCTATTTGGTGAGCATGCCCAGTGACTTTTTCTTTTGCATAACATTTTTAATACACATACACGATCATATATGATCATAACTCCATTCCGTGGGAGGGAATCCTGGGGGTATCATGGCTGAGGTCCTTTTGGAGCCTATCTATTGGGTCAAAGAAATTTGCTTTGTTAAATGGGTAGCCAAGTCTTAATTACACCAATATGTATCTGGGTGAATCCCATGGATTTCAGTTGAGTTCATCTAGATTTATGCTGGAGTAATAATAATGATAATGCCTAGTTCTATATGCCACTTACATATCAGATCAAAAGGGAAGTCAATACTGTTATCTCCATTTTACAGAGGGGGAAACTGAGGCACAGGGAGGGGAAGTGACTTGCCCTGGTCACTCAGCAGGCTGGTGACATAAGTAGGAGCAGAACCCTGGTCTCTTGAGTCCCAGTCCAGTGTTGTATTCACTAGGAAACACTGCTCATCAGAACCTACCCAAGCCCCTAAATATGGATTTGCAGAAGAGCTCATAACTGATCTAACTGTATAAGTACTGCATCCTTTATCAAATTACAAGAAAAACATCCAGAGGATCAGAATGTCTCCAAAAAGGTGTTGTAATCAGGTGATCAAGACAAGTTTTTGTCTAAAGTTGAATTTCTCAGTTAGGCCTCAAGCCGAACCCCAGTGAAGTAAATAGAAAAACTGCCATTGACCTCAATGTTTTTGGAGCAGGCCCTTACATAATATTCCCTTTTCTTTTTTAAACTCCCATGTGAATTATATATTTGATAGTACCATTAAAAAATGGAGTCTCAACTACCACAGATAAATTCAAATAATCTTCAAAGATCTCAATTTGACTTAAAAAAAGCAAGACTAGTCAAAGCAAGGTTCAAATCCTCTTGTTTGCTTTAAATGCTGTTGCTTTCAGGAGTTTAAGTTAGGCCCTTAACATCATTTGAACAAAACAATTTGTGGTTAATGAATAAAAAGTGGAATATATGGGGCCAGATTCTTAAACCAGTTTCAATTCCCCTTTGCCCTTTTCAGATTGTGCAAAGGGGACAACATTTCACTGCAAAGACCCAGCAGAAGATTCTCAAACTGGTGCACTCCAAGACTGGGTGTAGGGAAGCAGGAAGGAGTGTGTCAAAGGGGTGTATGTTAGGGCATGTGTGTGGTGGGGAGAGCGTTGACACAGCTCCACTTCACTACTCTAATCCCCCACAGAACTCTATGTCTGTAGTGTAGTGTAGATTGGCCTGGCAAGTTGTGTTCAGCCTGGGGAAGCCCTCAGATTCAAGCAACCAGAACTCCAGAACTGGCTTTCACATTCCTCCCCCTGCTTCCCCCCCCCCCGGCACCCTTCCTGCCTCAAGCAGAGCTCTGGCATGTGGCAAAAGAGGTCCAATACTATCTTCCTATATGAGCTGCTTCAGCAACAAGAGCAAAACTGAAATAATAATAATAATATCCCAGCAAGATTAAAGGAAGTTTGAACAAGGGAGAAGAGAAAATCAGCATGACTGATACATTTTACTGAAGTGTGTGAACGATAGAACCAAGTATATTGTTCTATTTAAATAATTAGGGTATATATCCCATGAATAAAATTGCAGGGGCCACTATATTCATTAGATAATGTAATTGGCTAGCAAAGTAGCAAATTCTAACATAAAGGAAATCCAGTTATTTCTGATATATAAACCAAATGTAAGAGTAAAGCAATATTATAATGTATATTGCTCATAATTTTTTTTATCTCGTATGGTCATTTCAATCACATTCTTGCAGCATTTGTCAAAAGCTAAATCCAGCCATGTGCATGCAGTATGTAAGAATCAATGCAGTTAAGGACCTCATCTGACAATACATTTCTGTGCTATTTCAAATTAAGGTAGGCCTTTGAAACCCACAGAGCCATTGCATCCCCTGATCAAACTCCTTTTGTTGGATTATCGGAGCATACAACAATTTTTCTGCAAAAGAGAAATCTCCTATGTAAAGGAAGAACAATTCCTGCTATATGGATTATCTATTTAATTGTTTATTTATTTTTACCTGCATGAGCCTAGTTTTCCAAATTTGCTATAAACTGATTTAAAATATTACCAGGAAGAGGACACTTATATTGTCTGAAGAAAATGAAAAAATGTACTTTCAGTGAAGACAAATAAAAATTAAACACTTGTCAAATGTAAGGATTAATTATTGGACCATTTCTTTGATTCCATACAGATACCACAGCAATGGGTTTGACAGAAACATCTAGATAGGGACAGAGGTTGTTATTTGTATTATTTCATTAGTGAACAAGTATATTTCTCTAGCACCTGGAAAACAAGGACAATGGAGCTCACTAAAGATTTCTGAGATTAATATGCATGTTGTGTGCTGGAGAGTTTATACTTCTTCAATTAATACATATGGTATATCCAGCAGCATATACACAATATTACATACAGAAAGCCAGCATTAAAAAAAACAGTACTTAGGTTGCAAAATTAATCACTCAAAAGGGATGGAATGAAATGAAATTTACTGTTGCCTGTGCAACTTTAATTATTCCCTGTTGTTCCTCCAACCTGAGCACTGAATGAGGCAAGGCTCCTGTGGAAAAAAATAGTACATGATCATGTAATTAATGGCAGTATCAGAATGCCTGTGCACAAAGGGGATGAACCAAGGTTTCTTGGGAAATAATAACTCTGAGATTTCTTAACTTTCAAGTGTTTGATTTTACAACTTTCATGTTCTTTTAATGTATTTCCTAGTTTTATTTTTAAGGGGAAAATAATTTATATTACATGCAACTATACCAATCTCCCCATAATGCATCAACAGCACAATTTGCACTCTGAACTTTTATCATGGCAACACACATTATTTTACCACTTCAGCTACAAGGCTAATCTCATTAACTGGCAGCAGGAGAAAGCTGTTATGCCAGGGGGAGGATAGATTACAGGGGCCAGAGGGTGGTTGGCAGTGGGGGCACAGATTGGCTCTCTTCCTCCCCAGCAGGAGTTGGGAGAGCTCCAGCACCATGTGGTACCTCCAAAGAGGGAAGGGATGGGTTGCTGGAGCCAAGTGCTGGGTCTTGGAGGATTTGAGGGGGATGTGTCTAACCTATTTCTTGCCCCATGCAGTGCCCCCGGAGGGGAGCATAAATCACTGAAGGTATGTGCTGTGCCAATGAAGCCTGGCTTTCACTCTCCCCCTTCCCCACTATGACCCCAGTACACCTGCTCTGGCAGCTACTTTGGCATCAACATGAGCTTGGCCTTAGATTGTTTATGTTCAGTTATTATTTTGGCATGCTGACAAAATTATCCTGCTGAACACAAGTAAGAGAAGGGAGATGTGGACATCTAACAGCTCATATATCAGCAAAAGATAAATGGAATTTCATGGGACAAAGAAAAGCCACTTCTGTAACCTGAGGGTTATCCTTTTGTTGCTCATCAGAGTAGTACTGCAAACAATGGAGATGTGAAGACATCTGAAATAAAAGGTTGTGAAAATTCTTCATAAATGGAAATTGTTAGGCAACTTTAAGACATGATCACTACCTGCTCCCCATATAATAATGCACAATATGTTTATCCATGTTACTCCATTCCTGCTCAATGTCATTTCAATCATTATGCAAATAAATTGAGGAGGAGATGGGGTTCATGAACTGAAGAGGGATTTATTTGGACCAACTGAACTGCAGTAGGTAAGTGAGCTGAAGAGGTGGAGCATGAGTGAGGGGTGACTTAATTCTAGTATAATAGTACCACTAATTAACAAGAAGCTCTTTGTACACAGAAACATAAGGCAAAGAAAGAGCTGGAAGAGAAGAGAAGGATAAGAGAAAAAAAGTGGGAAAAGGAAGGAGAGAAGAGTTATGTGGGAAGGGGAAAATGGGGTTAAAGAGCTACCCTTGATGTCACAATTATCCTCTGAATTTCCCCAGTACCAGCTTTGTGTTTATAGTTGACAGGTTGTATATTAACACCACTGAAAACAAAAATCTTTCCAAACCTGAAAAAAAAAAGCATATTTTTTAAAAACACTGTTATAATGTGCTAAATCTAAGTGGTGCATAAATCATGAGCATAGATTCTGTAGAGGGGGTAAATCTCACCCTAAAGGTATAGATAGTGTGAACTAGCACATATATTTGATATGTAGGCAAAAGACCAATGATGGAGTGGAGGCCACATAGCAAATTACTACTACAGTACAGCCAAACATTTAGCCTGTCAGAACGCAGCTTTCTTTCTTTCTTTCTTATACATTTGTCTCTTAATGGGTAAATCAATCAGAGATCTGTTTCCTAAGCCTATCATACTGAAGGAGCTTGATAGTGAGTGAGAATGCAACTGTCATGCATTCTACTTCACCAGCATCCAACTTATAAAAAGGTTGTATTCACAACATCCATGTGGTACAATAGAAGTAATATGACTGCAAGAGAAAATAGTGAGATGATCATACTTTGGATATAAAAAAAGCCTTGACTTCACCTCTGAATTGAGGCCACAGTAGCAGACTATTACTCTGTGACAAATGTTTGATTTCACTGAGAGTATCTAGTTTAGCTTAAGTATCAGAGGGGTAGTCGTGTTAGTCTTTATCCACAAAAACAACGAGGAGTGCGGTGGCACCTTAAAGACTAACAGCTTTATTTGGGCATAAGCTTTTGTGGGTAAAAAACCAAGTTTTCTTTTACCCATGAAACTTATGCCCAAATAAATCTGTTAGTCTTTAAGGTGCCACCGGACTCCTTGTTTTTTTTAGTTTAGCTTAGCAGATGCTGTGCTCAGGGTGTTGGGCTTTACTTGCTTCCAGGGTTATTCCTTGCATTGAGACTGTAATGGGTATTAAACATTTATTTAATAATATTGCCAAAAACTGCTTTAGAATCAAATCACGGAGTGGTGGAGACAAGAAATCTTAGTAGGCATATATTTAGGGCCTGATCCAAAGCCCATTGAAGTCAATGGGAGTCTTCCTATTACTTCTAGAGGCCTTAGAGCTGACCTCTGATTCGTAACACCATATATGGTATCTACTGTGATTTGCAACTACTTAATTAGACCTGGAGAGAAAGAAGGTGGGTGAGGTAATATCTTTTATTGAACTAAATTCTGTTGGTGAGAGAAGCTTTCAACCTATACAGAGCTCTTTCTCAGGTCTGGGAAAGATACTCAAGTTGTCACAGCTAAATACAAAGTTGAACAGATAGTTTAGCATAAGTAGTTAGTACATATTATAAGGGACCATTCAAGTTGATGTGGCTTATTAATACCTCTGACTACTAAGATTTTATCAATAAAAGTAGACGAGACACTAAAAATTTTACCTGAATTCTATCAGATTAACTAATCTATTTTTCTCTGCTACCTTTTTCCAGGCCTGATTCTGATCTCAGTTACAGTGGTGTAAATCAGGAGTAACTGCAGTTGTCAGTGCAGTTTTATCCCTGAAATCTACTGTAAAATCAGAATGAGACACTCCCCCTTTGTATTTTTCCTTTTTGTTGCACTGAAATTGTGTTAATTTTTCTTGTGTTTTCCTTTATTAAATATTCATTTAAAGGAATATTGTCACGGCAGACAATGAATACATACCCCCACTTTACTAATGACAGCTGAAATTATTTCAGCGAGAAGAATTGTGCAATCTGGAAAACTTTTCACCATTTATAATGTCCATTTATTATGGCACTTCACTCTTTTTGAGCAATTCAGTTTGACTTACAGACTAAATTTCTTGTTTCTTGAGCAACAGTGCAGCATTGCTGTGTCTGGAATTCTTTCACTCCAGGAAAATATTTGAATATTAAAGACACTCCCCTCTACCAAAAAACCCCCAACAAAAAACAAAATGAAACAAACAAACTTCCCTCCCCCCGCCCCCGCCCTGCTTCTATAAGGCCGGATTGTCTCTTTGAAACATCTCTTGTAAGCGGAAGAACTTAGGCATACCACCTCAGCGAGGAGCAGTGGGAGGGCCGGGGAGGCATTGTGCCTTAAAGACTGCCAACACAGAGTTCCCATTTTTCACTGTAGGGAGATGTAATTTCCTACATCCTTTTACTGTGTGCAGTTCGTTGTGTCCCCCCCCCACACACACACATACACACACATCTGCTAGCTCTATTGGTTGAGAAATAGGGGCTGGAGATACGGCTTCACCTGTTCTGCCTCTCTCTGCCATCCCATTTGTTTGAGGGAATATATGGTGCAGCTGTTGTTCTCCAGTGCTGGAAGCCATGATGTAGGCCATCCTAATACTCCTCAGCAAAGGGAAAGGAACCATTTCTCCCCCTCATCTCCTTGTGCATTTTGCTAGAACTAGTAACACCCTCACCCATAGAAGTATAGGCTGTGACTTGGCAAGCCCTCATTCACCCACAACAATGATTCACTGTAAACATTTTTACTCTTATGAAGTGTTAACAAACGTAGAACTGAAATTGGGTAGAAAAGGGTTTCCTTGCCACTGTCATCTTCTTGAATACATTTTTGATTGGGGAATTCATGGGAAACATATTTCTGACCATTCTTATTTCCTTAACAGGCCCTGATTTAAATTAGCTCTACAGACTCCATTTTCTATATATTATTTTGAATGCTAATTGATAAAGGATACAGACATAACATAACAAAACAAACGAAAATAAGAATGAAGTACCAGAAATAAAAATCTGTCATGGAGGTGAGTAGACAAATTATAAAATAACTTCTCCCTTAGAGGGCTCCTGGATGGTTATGTAAATATGCAGGCAGAGTAACTTCCAGATGCATATCGTTACCCACCTGGCAGACCATAAGGTACCATGGATCTGATGCTATCCTCTTTACTCAGGCATAAATACCATTGACTTCAGGACTGGGCCTACAATATGAAAGAAGGTGAACAGACCCCAATAAGTGTGCCTAGATACAATACTTATAAAATGAAAGTAGTTAGAACGTGTGTTCAGTCGCATTCTTTCAATATCCAATGCTTCAGCACTTCTGTGGGATTTCTTTACATGTCCAAAGTACTCAGTGGATAATATTAGATTCACTCAGTGTCTCTCCTTCAGATTTCCATTTCTTTTCTTTTTTTTTGCCAGTCCAGGTAAGTGTAAATTGAATATGCATTGTACATCCTAGTCCTATGAGTACCTATGGTGAGAATGGTGGGCACCTATGAATGGGATAGGTAGGTAATACCTTCTTATAGTGTTAGAGAAGCAACATAATCCTGTCATAAGAGGAACAGTACAATACAGCCCTATTTACAATCAGTGTGGTACTTGTCAGAAAAGTAGCTCTTTCAAAATGGCACATAGTTACTCTACATAGACTTGCTCCTGAAATCCTTACTCAACACAAGCCACTCTTAAATCTCACTAGAATACATGGGACTGCCTATATTAACATATGTTGAAATAATGGACACTGCCTCAGCTCATGTTTGTTTGTTTTTTCCAATTCTTAACTTCAGTGGCAGTCAAAAAACCTAACCAAAGAGTAGGAGCCATTAGGAAAGGGATAGATAATAAGGCAGATAATATTATAATGACACTATATAAATCCATGGTATGCCCAAACCATGAATATTGAGTGCAGTTCTAGACCCCATCTCAAAAAAATATATTAGAATTGGAAAAACTACAGAAAATGGCAAGAAAAATGATCAAGAGTATGGAATAGCTTCCGTATGAGGAGAGATTAAGACGACTGGGACTTTTCATCTTGGAAAAGAGAAGACTAAGAGAGGATAAGACAAAATCATGAATGGTGTGGTGAAAGTGAATAAGGAATGTTATTTACTCCTTCACATAACACAAGAACCAGGGGTGACCCAATTAAATAAATGGGCAGCAGGTTTAAAACAAATGAAAGAAAGTACTTTTTCACACAGTGCACAGTCAGCCTGTGGAACTCTTTGCCAGGGGATGATGTAAAGGTCAAAACTATAACCAGGTTCAAAAAAAAGAACTAGATAAGTTAATGGAGGATAGGTCCATCCATGGTTATTAGCCGGGATGGGCCAGGATGCAACCCCATGCTATGAGTGTCTCTGGCCTCTGATCACCAGAAGCTGGGTGTGGATGATAGGGAATGGATCACTCAATGATTGCCTGTTCACCCTGAAGCACCTGGGATTGATCACTGTTGGAAGACAGGACACTGGGCTAGATAGACCATTAATCTGATCCAGTATGTCCATTCTTATGTAACTGTTTATTTTAATGGAGAAAAAATTCCTCTTGTCAGTATCTCAAAACAGAGAGAACTGTATACTATATCATTCCTTGAATTGTCAACAAATTTGCCAGGTGATTCCAGAATTTTTATTGTTAATGTGAAACTGTGGATATATGAATCAGTTTATGATGATGAGACAAGGTCGAGCTTATAGCACTGCCAGTTAGAATGGAATCCTGGTTTGACTTTAAAGATATGTTGAAGGAGAAATAGAAAGAATAAATATGAAACGAAGAGGTTTCATTTTACAATCTCTCTTTTAACCACTCTTTTTTTTTAATACTACAAGTGTTTGAGAAAGTACTTTGAATTTTCTGAGACTATTTTATCACTTCATTTCCATGGTTATAGTCACTCAAATGGAGAATAATCACTTATATCTTATAGGAAAGCAATTCATTTTAATTGTCCCTATGAAAACTTCATTAACCAGAGTTCTTCACAGTTTGGAATGTTCTATATGTACCAAAAGTGGATTTGATCTGAACACCCCAGAAACTGGGATGGGGGTGGGAAGGAGGGAGATTTGAATCAAACCAGACCTAGCTCTAATTTATATACATATTTCCACAGTATTTGTGTGTATATTTCATCAGTGTGGCATGATTTGTATATTCATTCAATAAAAATGCACTATGAACTCTGCCTATGATAACTGTATTTCATCTTCATGGGAAAATATACCTGTCATTTTTCACTGAGATCACATCATTCACAGCACACAAATCATAACACTGTTTCTTTGGAGACATTCTCCTGTTCCCATTTCACAGTGACACCTCACATGATCATTGGCTCATTATCTAGTGAAGTGGACTTATTTACATTGTACAAGAAATATGCCTTTTTGAGGGAATCATTATGGTAAATGTCCTTACCAACCAGATTTGTATCTAATTTAGCACCCTGGCTGGTATCTATCATAGAAAAATCTAATGCAAGCACTGAGCTTGTCAGTGTTGTAGACGCATGAGCACACTTGGGTTGAAATTTCATCTAGATTCTGCACTGTGTTCATTCTTCAAGACACTCCACACTTATGGAATAGAAAACAGGGTATTGAGCTTGGTTTTGTTTTTTTCCACTGGTTATAGCAAACATTTCAATCACAATGTTCACAACAACTTGTGAAAATAAAATGAGTATATTACTTCTTTGGTGCACAAATTCTTTCTCTACAGAGTGAGAAAAATGATTTATACCTTGATGCACATAGTCAAATCCTATTCTCCTTCTTCAGGGTGAGAAGCCCTAAAGTAATACACAGGACTTGTATGAGTACGTTAAACAGAATGTGGCCTGTATAACATGCCCACCAAATTTCTAACATTCATCTGAGTTGTGTTCAGAAAACATGGGTGGATCCGTGCAACTTAGGCAAGTTATGAAGATACAAGCATACACTGTGTGCTTGTGTGTGTTCATAAAACTGCATCTTCTGTGCACTCATTGACTGTTTCCATTCACACATACCCACATTTGAAAATGTGGATCAAGCTGTTTGGTTTTTTCTGTACAATTTTTTTGTGTTATATTTAATTCTTCCTGCAATCCAAGGAAGATAATCAAAATTACAAGGCAGTATATTGACCTGACAAAGTGCTCTGTCTAGCTCAAGAGCTTGTCTCTTTCACTGACGGATGTTGGTCCAGTTAAAAGATATTACCTCATACACATTGTCTCTTTATAATGCAGTACATAGTCATATTGCCTTATTTAGTAATCTTATTTATTTTTATATGGGAATTCACTGGCATATAGCAGTCACTGGTTATGCAGGAGGTTAGACTAGGTGATTTTAATAATCCCTTCAGACCTCAAAATCTATGAATGAGATCAATGGGGCCAGGATTATACCCTATGAATATATAAATGTATTTCACTAATGGAGACTAATGGAAACGTTTTGAACATGTGTGTGTATATATAATGGTTGCATGTATATATGTGTGTACAGTGTATAATGGAGCCATCAATAGTGACGCCATATCTAAGATTTTACTGAGAGTTGCACATCCATCCATGTTTCATACCTGGTTGAACACAGTCTCCAAATCCGGCACAATAATTCTTCCTAGGACAACTGAACTTGTATGTACTTTTTATAGGAACACATTTACTAATTTCTGCTGAGAAAACTTAATGTTCCCTGTATTAAAATTTGCCCTGTTTTCTTGTTTCTTTGAGTTCCTCTTGTTAGGCAGCCACAGTTGTCATAAACTAGAAACACTACACACAGGCAAATATACATATCACATTCTGATAACATGTCAGATACCAGCCACTTCTGAAATATTCAAACTGAACATTTAAAGGATTGTTTCCCTTATTCAGATTAACAGTTTTTGGCTACATAAAAATTAGCTCATGAAACTACGCAGTGTTCATCAACTATTTCCATTCTGGCAGAAAACAAAATGTTTCTATTTTGTTTCTATTTTTTTTGTCATAAACTTCTAACCTGCTGTCTATCCCATCTCTCTGTGTTCTCATGTACCCATAGTGAGACAGGTTGCTTAGAAAAGAGAGTAGGAGTTGCTTCTGTAGGAGAGACAGCCTCTGGGGAATCATGGTGGGTGAGCAGCGATGTGTGTGTTAAGCTACACACAAACTTATACCATGACTTGAGCTTTGCAGGGCTTACAGAGGAAGAAAGAACTCATCAATGAAGTGCAAGACTCTTGAAAATGACCTTTTTCTAGACATAAAAAATGACACAACTATAGGTTTGATATTGCAAGCCCTTCCAGGGCCAGAGTGAGTGCTGTGTATATCATTGGAAGTTGGGAATCTTCTCAAATGTCTAAATCTCCTGTCTGCAGTGTAGTTGTAGCTAGGATATTAAAGAGACAAGGTGGGAGAGGTAATCTCTTTTACTGGACCAACTTTGGTTGGTGAGAGAGACAAGCTTTTGAGCTACACAGAGCTCTTCTTCAGGTCTGGGAAAGGTAATCCCAGCATGACAGCAAAATGCAACACCCTATCACCTCTGGGTGAACACTTTTCACAAAGCAATCACTCTAAATCTGATGTCTCAGTCCATATCCTCAAAGGAAAGGTGCAGAACACTTTCAAAAGATGAGGCTGGGAGCTTAAATACTTTGCTAGACACTAAAAATCATGAACTGAACAGAGACACTGGATTTATGGCTTATTAAAACAATCTGTAACCCACTAACTCCCTCTTTTTGTCCTATATGGGTCACTCCACCTCAAATGGTCTCTTACAATATGTGCTAACCACTTATCCTAAACAATCTATTCCACCTTGCATTTTGCTGTGACACTGGCAGTACATTTCCCAGACCTGAAGAAGAGCTGTGTGTGGCTCGAAAGTTTGTCTCTCTCAGCAACAGAAGTTGGTCCAATAAAAGGCATTACTTCACCCACGTTGTCTCTCTAAAGCTCCTGTATACACATATACTAGGTATATAAAAGCTGCCAACTATCCTATGGCTGAATCCTGTTCTTCTTGGGTCTCAACCAGAACTGATTTTTCTGGGAGAAACTGGAGGAGAAGGAGGAATATTTCATTTCTGGAAAATAGATTAATGGGTAAAAGGCAGGTTAGGGACCCAAAGATGTATGATAATTGCATTTATCCTATGACTGCAATTTCTCACATGGATTGGATATCACCTCCACATACACATGTATCATTTATGTATATACACATACTCTCTCACACACATTCTATATGCAAACATCAGAGGGGTAGCCGTGTTAGTCTGGATCTGTAAAAGCAGCAAAGAGTCTTGTGGCACCTTATAGACTAACAGACGTTTTGGAGCATGAGCTTTCGTGGGTGAATACCCACTTCGTCGGATGCATGCGTGCTCCAAAACGTCTGTTAGTCTATAAGGTGCCACAAGACATTTTGCTGCTTTTATATGCAAACATTATGTTACATTCTTGTCTTCTTGAACAGTGATTTCCTAAATGCATAACAAGATGAGAATGTGTCTATAGCTAAGATAATCATTCAGAAAATGATGCCAACAAGTAGTTCTCATTATAGGGGCAAAACTGCTTTGAAGACAAAGAGATAAAACAAACAAGTCAGTTGGTTAGAATTTAAGGTGAGAGCAGATGTACAGCAAAACACTTTTTAAAAAATATGCAAAAATGAAAATTTGGAATCCTGACCATTTTTTTTTACTCCATTCCCTTATGGATGAGATTTTTGATGAGATGAGATGTCTGAATTAATGCAGGTACTCATATAAACACTGCAGGGTTTTATGGTGTTTTTTTTTTCCCCAATAAGTCTTTACTGAATAAGCCAACAAGATACTGTATAGTGTAGCATGGAGTCTTGAAGTTGAACATGGCAGGTCTCAGAAGATGGATAATGCAGACTTCAAACCACTTCTACTATCTTGTTATAGATAAAATATACCAAACACAAAGAAGAACCAAATTTGCATATGTCTCAATTAATAACAATGTTTTATGATTATTTTTCAATTCATATATTTGGAGCCACTATATCTGGGACCCAGTATTCGTGACAATTTGTTTTGTGCCTTGTCTGTATTCGAGAGGATCAGAATTTAACTCTAATGGGATGTGTTTCGTTAGAGTCCCCAATACAGTCAATGCTTGCTGCAT
Organism: Mauremys mutica; assembly: GCF_020497125.1. Taxonomy (NCBI): domain Eukaryota; kingdom Metazoa; phylum Chordata; order Testudines; family Geoemydidae; genus Mauremys; species Mauremys mutica. The sequence goes on from NC_059075.1 coordinate 35,336,668, forward strand.
CCCCTTTGTGCTAGACTGCTGGGTGTGCTACTAGAAAGAACTGTCTTATTGAAGAGAAAATACAGTACCATGCTTGTGCAAAAACTTCACAAATAAATCTTTTACAAGCATCCCCTAGTGTCTTCTGTGATCCAAACTGACCTCTCCTGTAGATCTTAGGGAAAGATGTCAGCTTCAGCTTCCTAGAATTATCCTTTGTGTAAAAAGGAGAGCGTCAGACAGGATCTGATGAAGCTTAGAGCTAGTTACTTTTGGTTTTGGCACTAATTTCTGTTTTGTTTTTTTTCTTGCAGCTGGAAAGATAAGTCATGAGTAAAACCATTATTCTCATATTCTAAAGTAAAACTTTAATGTCTCTGTTATAAGTTAGAGCAAAGAAATGCTATAAACAAAGGACTCAATGGAAATTAACCACTTCACTGTCAAAAGCTGAGACTGAAACTGCTATTTAGTGTCACTAAAAAAGTGTCTTACTTAGTTCTCTGAAGACTACACCACTGACACATTGAGAATTGGATTTCTTTGCTTGCAATTTTTGGAGGGATTCTTTCCTCAGATGGAGGAATGATAAAGATACAAAATGATTGGAAAAAATAAAATAAAAAGTGAGCTGGTCTAGTAGCAAATGGAACTGTAGCATTAGCTACTTCATTGTCATATTTGATATCAGGTTTGTTTTATGTATTGTCCCACATGGAAAACTCATAATGTATTTTCAGCCTGGGGAAGTGGGGAATACAGAACATAAATATTCTTACAAAGGAGCCTATTGATGGCCTCCTCAATGCAAACCATACAGTTTAAAGATGTGCAACCTCCAGCTGTTTGTTTCTGCGTTTAAGCTACATGCTGTGAATGTTTGTCACATTGACAGAGTATATGAAAATTGGGACTAGTCTGTAAAGAAAAAAGTCTTTGGAAAACCAATGCAGTGAGTACAAATCACAGTTCTTATGATGTTTTCATGATATTTAATTTACATCATTTCATTCCAACCCTTTTTATTCCCCACAGTGATCTGTTCTATATATTCATGAGGTGAATGGGTCTATTGTAAAAAATGGATCAGACTTTCATTTGTGCACAAGTCCAACTCCTGAGCACATAGACCCTAATGAATATGTACAACCCAGATCTATGGAAATCAGGATTAGCAAATGCACAATTCAGAGGTTCTGCTTGGGTTTTGTGTGCACACATCTGAAACTTTTCTCCATGGTGTATGCTAGCTAATGTAAGTATGCAGATCTTACACTAATTGAGGCAGATCCCAGAATCTGCAGCATTAATTAAGCTTGTTTGGAATATACTCTGTACAAGATGAAAGCTTGTGATATTAGTTTAATATTAAATGTCCAATCACAAAAAATATCTTTGTCATCATTTATTTTTAGCTGAGAGGTTCCCAATCTTTTCAGGCATTTTACCAGACTCAGACTTCAGCTAGTGCCTATCACCTGCTTAGAATCATAGAATTGAAGGGACCACAAGGGTCATCTAGTCTAGCCCCCTGCCAAGATGCAGGATTTGTGATGTCTAAACCATCCAAGACAGATGGCTATCCAGCCTCTTTTGAAAACCTCCCCCACATGAAGCGTAGTCAACTATGTGCTAAAATGGAGTTTGAGCTGTTTGTATGACTGTGGACCTAATTTGAAATAATCCAAACTTTGTTGTGTGTTGGAGTGTGCTCAAATGGAGGAGAGGTGGGTAGCAGTTAGAGGTAACAAAAATAATTCCACAACATATATCTAAACATTTGTTTGAATAAAGCAGTGAATTTGTTTAGCTAGTACTCCCAGTTCTTTCCATTTGTTTTTCAGGGAAATCTGGTACAAGTGAGGTTGTTTTTTTTCAACATAACGTTCATGTAAAATGAATCCTATGAACACTCCATGCCAATACGTTTGCACAAGGGTTCGCTACCCGAAGCCCAAACTCTGTCATCTTTGAAATGTCTTGGCTTTCCCTCCTGCTGTTTATAAAAGTTCCCATCATCAGTCAGGGAGCAGAATTAATGACATGTGACTTAGCTGGCCCAGTCACGCACCATGAATAGTCCAAGATGTAGTCAAACTGAACAGTTTGTGAAGAACCCCTCGTCTGGATCACATTCACGAGCATTCATCAAATAATTTTGAATAGCAAGCACAATCATATCAATCAATCTGTGCATAGATAATTCACAGTTGGAAATAAAGGGCTAAACTCACTGAAGAAGTAATTTGGTATGAATAATTCACCTAGCTCTAGTAACTACAATATACTAAGACCTAGTTCAGCTGATTATAATTATGGAAGAGAAAAGTACTTACAGTATCAGACATTGAAGCATGAAGTACCAGTACTGGTATATATACCTATGATTGGGAACCATTATTAAATATGTGAGATGGCTTTTTCAAACCAAACATATAACTAGCTATTTCAGTGAAATTAAATACTACATCCATGCCCAGAATGAATTCACTAACTTTACTTAATCTAAAATAAACTTTCATGTATACCGCATGCCACAGGTGTGTGCACATGCACATGTCTTGCTGCTCGTCATGTGGGGTCTTGGCAGCTAAAACATATTAAACAAACAAACAAAAAGTACAGCCTTCTCTTAGTTATCTTGAGTAAATAGGTCACATACTAGGAAAAAACACTTTGCATAGACTTTTCTACCTAAAATTACACAATTTGAGATCATATGGCAGCCTTTTATTCAGCAAAATTTCAGTGACTTTACTATTACAGTAGCCACACAGGTTGCCTAAAATACCGGATATATCCGGAGAAAATAGCAAATATACAGAATATAGAATGGAATTCCCAAATGGGATTATAAAAGGTGTCTGCGGGGAGGGTGTAGTTCCTCAGATAATGATTGTACTTTGCCATCTACAACTAAAGATCAGATTAATCTCTTCAGTGCAGAAGAGAACTATTTTCATGCCATTTTAGAAATTGCTCAAAGACTGCTGGGGTTCAGGGATGGGCATGGTGAAATTCACAGAGGAAAGGACCACAGCTCTCTCTCCCAACATAAAAAGCCATCAATGATCATAACTCCAAATTTTTCAGAGTGATTTTGTTAAATCTTTAATTAATGGGCCACTTTTACCAGAATACCAATTTTTGCTGGACCTTTCTGTGGTCTCTGTAGCAAGCATGCATGCATGCATTCCCTTCTCCCTTGGAAAATTTTTAGAAAACAAGCCCTGTGAGCTTTTTGTATGAGGGGCTTGCTGATATTTGTGTGTTCGTCTTCCTCTTTGCTGTGAACTTGTGTGTGTTCCCTAGGCTCAGGAGACAGAGTGAGCCAAAGTGTGTTTAAAAAAAAAAAAGAATAAAATCCATCACTGAGCTGGCAAGAGAACTAGAGCTTTTGGCAAGCACAGGAGTCAGGAGTAGCTGGAACCTTATGTAACTTTCCGAGCAACATCATGATTTTAGCAGAAGCATGATGTTCCATACTGTCTGTGTCAAGTTCAGGGATGCAGAATTGATTCCAACTGAAGAGTTGAGGGCAGAAGAGAACAAAATCTAGGCCCAAATACTACTTTTAAAGCACAGATCATTGTTGAAAAAGTGGCCAAAAGACTAAGGATTGAAGAAGGGAGAGTAAAAGGGGCGGCATGGACTGGTAACCATGCAAATCCCTCAACTCACCAAATGTTTAGTTAGTGCCCATCGCCATTCACCTAAAACAATAGGACTTTGATGTGATAATTTCAATGAAGTTAATTCAGTTCATAGCAGGTCTGAGAGCCTTTCAAAAAACAAAAACAAACAAACAAAAGCTCTCTCACTTGCCAGGTGGCTTCTTCCTAGTTCTCTGTACTGAACTTTATTCAGGCCATTAAACCAATCAGGGCCTAATCAAAATCCACAGAAGCCAGTGGAAGTCTTTCCATGGATCTCGTTGGATTTTTGGATGAGGCTTTCAGTGCTTTGGATAGGTATATTGCCATTAAGGCATGGCAAATCCTATGTCAATAGGAGTTGACGGCACTCAGCATCTCAGAGGTCCAGGCCTTAACTGAACATGCTAGTTCTGCAAAAATTGCTCTCTTAGAAGGTCATTTGATCTCATGAGAGCCACCTGATAGCTGGTGAGCACCCTCATTTCCCATTGAAGTTGGTTAGAAAATGTGTAAAATTTCTTAATTTTAATGAAAAATGGGGGGAAAATTCTCATGAAAATGTATCTGATATTTTGGGACCATTTTCTGACTAGCTCTTATGAATAGGAATACAGAGAACTCTGAATCTTGCAGAAAGTGTCTGATGCTTTTTTGTTTCCAGCCTCTCTGGAATAGTACAAAAAAAAAAAGCACCACTGAAAAGCCTCTCTGGTAGCACTTCAGAACTCCTACTTTTAGGTGGAACCAGGAAATACAGAGGCAGATGAAAGTGACAAATGGGGAACAGAGTTACTCTAACTTGTTTGAACCTCAGAAGAAGTTCATTATGAGTTTGGGTGAGAGGGTTGTACTCATTTTATCAGAATTGGCTTTGCCCATCCCTAGTAACCCTGTTTAAATGAACACTTATGTTCCGTACTACAGGACTACCTATGGACCTACATCCTTCAGACAGCTTCGACAGCAAAGTGGTTAATGTTTGAAGAATGAGTCTTTCTATCCTTTGCCATGGCATTGGGTTCTTATTGTACAACCCTGTACAGTACTTCAGCAATATTTTTTTAAAGGTTTAAAAAGCAAAGAGTTACAAAACCATTTGCAATTAACTTGAAATAGAAAAGATAGCACTTTTTTTTAAATCCCATTATATAGTACACCGTATAAATTACAGAGTATTCAAATGCACAAATGCATCTGTGTAACATTTATCAAATGTAATTTTTGTGTGTGTGTATTTTTTTTCAAGAGTTTTTGCTCGTAGTTCTATGCATCTCACTTTCCCCTCACTATCACGTATGACAGTGTTCCAGATCTGAGACACTGCTGTTGCAGTATCGCATGTTGTTGGGGATGTGGCAGTCTGTGTAGTTAATTCCCCCATTTGGGGTATAAATGGGCTGCAGTCTGAAATCTCCTTTAAGGAGCTGATCGTTATTTAAGGAGACAATCTGGAAGCTGGTTTCCGTCATCTCCAGGATGGAGTTGTCCTTCTTGGTCCCCGCCTCGCAATAGTCATCTTTCCGCCGGCCCCGGTTGTATTTCCACTTCTGGGAGGTGTAGCGCCCCTTTTTATGCATGTGCCAGCAAAAGATGCTGAGCAAGACCACAAGAACAAATATCACTGCACCCCCAATCAAGCCTGCCAGCAAAAATGGGGAGCCCATATTCTGAGAAGTCGTCTGCTCATGGCTGGAGGCTGTGTTGCTGCCATTGTTTAAGTGGGAAGCCTTGGTTGTGGCTTCCGAACAGACAGTGTCTTCTCCAGCTCGGTAATTATTAAAAGCATCCAGTGGAACCAAACAAATCCGATAAGTGGATTTGGGTTCGAGATTCACCAAGCTTAAGTGTTGTTTCTCACCACTTACTATCCGTTCCTGAACAATGCCCCCTACCAGGCTGTGGCCCATTTTAACCCATGTGAGTTTGTACGCCATCACAGTAAAAAGGGACAGCCAGTTGACTTGGATGCAAGTGTCATTCACAAAATGGATGGAGAGTTGGATCCTTTCAGAAATGGGAGGTGTCACCATTTCTCCGCCCTCCCTGTCAGGCACAGTGGGGAGTGTGGATTTGGTGGATGGGAGAGGACTGTATTTATCACTTGGAGTTGGAACTGATGAAGTGGGAACCAGTGTGGTTGGCAAGGTGGTAGCAGGGGCTGGGGTGATAAGTGGCAGACCAGGAGTGGTGGTGGGGCATGACAACATATTCATATTGAGCTCCCTGACAGCCATACCTCGGACCTGTTCTGGTCCCTGGCACATAAAACCCCGGACATTGATGGATGAGGGAATAAATTTGAGCCATTCAGTGACCCATTTAATACTGCAGTCACATAACCAGGGATTATTCCGCGCAGTGAGCTGCTTCAGGTTGTGGAGGTTATCAAAGACCCCTTTCACCAGCATCCGGAGCTGATTGTTGGAAATATCAAGCCGCTCCAGCTTGTGGAGGTTTGAAAAGGCTGAAAGTGGTATGTGGGTTATCTGGTTGTCCTGCAGGTAGAGCCTCAGCAGATGTGTACCTGGAAGATCAGGGGGAGGGTAGGATAGTGAATTCCGTACTATTGAGAATTCTTTGAGCTTGGTCAGATGGCTGAAGGTGCCCTCAGCTATACCTTTATTGGTCAGGAGATTGCCATCCACAATAAGACGCTCCAAGCTCGTGAGATTCTGGAAGGCCATGTCTGAAATTATGGCAATTCGGTTTTCATCAACTCGTAATTCTTGTAAGTCCACTGGAAGGCCAACTGGTACACTGCTCAAGTGATTCTTAGACAAGAACAGAAGCTTGAGGCTGACAGCTTCCCGAAATGCTCCATCCTCAACCCCCACAGTAGAGATGGAGTTGTCATCTAGGTGCAGCTCTTCCAGCTTCAGGAGCTGGGACAGGGCAGCCCGAGAAATGGTTTGAATGTTGTTTTCCTGCAGGTGAAGAACCCTGACATTCTTGGGCAGGTTCATGGGAAACTCATCCAATTGGTTGCCATACAGGTAGACCGTGTGCACAGACTGGACGTTGTGCAGCTCTGCAGGGAATCCAGCATTATTAATTTGGTTATTGTGGAGGTAGAGTACGGTTACACCCTCCGGTATCCCAAGAGGCACTGAGGTCAAGCTTCGCTCATTACAGTAGACAAAGTTTCGGTCACAGCGGCACACATTTGGACAGGCCAGAGTTTTGGAGACCTGCATGCAGAGCCCCAAGGAAATTATGAGCCAGGATTTCAGGAAAGCAGCCCAATCTTTGGGCCACATTCTCGTCCACAGGCCCATTTTTAACTTAAAGAAATGGAATACCAAAGAAAGAGAAATTAAAACAATGATAGAGAACAGGTAGTGAAAATTCAGGTTGTTGGAATTGGCTTGAATTTGTGTCCAATGATCAGGTCAGAGGTAAAGTCCTGGAGGCTAACTGTGAAATAATCCTTTAATGATTGGCCTGCCTTCTGCTCTTCATAGGAAAGCCACAGTCTGATTAGCCAGGGTTACACAGTTTGCTGCCTTCCTCCATGTGTGCTGAAAGAAGCAATAGCTGTGTGTTTCAAGGTAGGCAACCGGCAATTTAAAGCTACCAAAAGTCGTCAGGAGAAAGGTTGGCTGGACCAGTAGTTCCTTTCTCTGAAGCCAGGTAGTGGTGCACTCAGCTTTCTTCAGCCTCCAAGGTCTTCATTTCAACTTGATGATGGATCTGAGAAACCTGTTAAAGAAAAGCAAGAGAAGAAATTAAATAACATGATATGTTTAATAGAGAAGAACATCAATGGAAGAATATTCTGTTCACACAGCATATAACTCTTGTGGCATTTTGGAAATAGCTATGCTATTAAACAGTGGGTTAATATTACTACAGAAATATTATAATAATAGATTTGATCCAAACCCCTTTGTAGTGATGAAAGCTCAATGAAAATTAACCACTCCACTGTCAAAAGCTGAGACTGAAAGTGTTAGTGTCAGGGCTGGCTCCAGGCACCAGCAAAGGAAGCAGGTGCTTGGGGCAGCCAATGGAAAGGGGCGGAACATCCGGGTCTTCGGCGGCAATTCAGCAGCAGGTCCCTCACCCGAAGAATGAAGCGGCGCAGTAGAGCTGCTGCCGAAGTGCCGCCGACTGAGGCTTTTTTTTTTTTCTTCGCAGCTTGGGGCGGCAAAAAAACTGGAGCCGGCCCTGGTTAGCATCACTAATAAAGTGCATTATTCAGTCCCCTGAAGGCTACACTAATAACACATTAAGAACTGGATTTCTTTGCTTGCAATATTAGGAGGGATTCTTTCCCCAGATGGATGAATTTTCTCACTCTATTAGACATAAAATGATTGGGGAAAAAAGTGAGCTGATCCACTAGCAAATGGAACTGTGGGGTTAGCTACTTTGTTATCATATTTGATATCAGATTTGTTTTATCCATTTACTGTCCCATAAGGAAAACTCCTAATCTATTTTCAGCCAGGGGGAAGAGGGGAGTACAGAACACAAATATTCTTACAAAGGAGTCCATGAATGGCCTTCGCATACAGCTTAAAGATGTGCAATTACCAGGTGTTTGTTTCTGCTTTTAAGCTACATGCTGTGAATGTTTGTTACATTGACAGAGTATATGAAAATTGGGACTAGTTTGTAAAGAAAAGTCTTTGGAAAACTAGTGCAGTGAGTACTAATCACACCTGTTGTGATGTTTTCATGATATTTCATTTAAATCATTTCATTTTAACCCTTTTTTATTCCCCACAGTGATCTGTTCTATATATTCACATGAAGTAAATGAGTCTAATGTAAAAATTGGATCAGACTTTCATTCGTGCACAAGTCCAACTCCTGAGCACACAGACCCTAATGAATGTATACAATCCACGATTTCAGTGAGGTTTGGATCAGTTCCTTATGTTTGCATATAACGGTCTCAGACTCTTGTCCTACCACGGTCTATTTAGCATATTAAAACTCATACATTTTATTTTTTAAAAGGCTTAAGTATTTTCTCCTTTTGAAAAAAAAAAAGAAATTGACTCTGTCTCTTTGAGTCAATAGGAGGTATGTCACTGACATCAATGGGAAGAGGATAATTAATGAATCACACTGTATGCTTTTTCTTTTCATTTAATCTCCTTTTCTAATCTGTTCTGCTCAGATCTCTCCATAGTCCCAGGTACTTCCTTCTCTGCCCCAGTGCACTCTAAGTAACTACAATTTCATTTTAATGGATTATCAGCAGATCATCTGAGTATTTTTACTAAAACTATCAGCAGTGAAATAGTTAATAATGCTGGCACTCACACTGACGTCATTAGACTTAAGAACTAATATTCCATTGAGAGGAACAGGTAGTTTACACCTGTCAAAGTTATTATTTTATGATATCAGCAGAGATTCAGAAATGCAACACTGTAGCAGTTCATATTTGGAGGGTTTTCTTTGCAACCATGAAAGTTAAACACTTATTTTATTTAAAATGAAGCTTAGATTCTGCTACATAGGTCTATGACAGTGGGTGGATTCTGCAGAAAATTCCTTTGCACTAGAATACATGAGATTTTGAACATTTTCCCCCCTGCTTGTGTCTCTTAATTCCTCTCTCCTTATGATATTATTTATTATTCAACTTTATAACTGAATTATTTAACTCTGTAAAGCAATTTGGAATACAGTAGCTATGAAAGATACTTCATGAGTTGGGCCCTTCGTTTTCAGTTTTTATTTTATTTAATTTTTCCTGGGAATTTATCAGTATTTATTACCACAACAACAAAAACAGGTACAAATCAGTGCAAAGAACTATTAATAATTTTTCTGGGTAAATATAGGGTTTATTTTGGTGGACAGAAAGATGGGAAAAAGTATTTAGTAGATTAATGCTTTGAATTCCATTGATCAATGTGATTTGCCGCAGAACAAAAAAAGAACTCAAAACACAAGGCCATCTCTGAGTTTAAGAAAACAATACATCTCTAATACGCGAATAAAACTTTTCATTTGAATAAACAGTTTACTGTTGTAGACTTAGAACTATTAGCCTATAAATGTTTACATTTAATAATTGGGCCATATCATTAGCAGCACATTCACTGAACTTCAGCCTTTTCTCCTGTTTTTGTCTTTTTAAAACTTTCAAATACTTCAGTTCTGAAACATATTCTGATACAGACTTTTGGTTTCTTCCCATTTTAGTGTGTCAGATCTTTAAACCGTTATCTGCTAACAGCTTGAAATGTGTGTGTGATGGGAGTAAGATTCATCAGTACATTCAGATGCTCATGCCCGTCAAAGCTTGTGTACATGCCTGTTTGTTTGTTTATTGTGTGTATCTTCTAGACTAACACACAGCCTTGCTTCAACAGGGAGCTTTGCATATACACACAGACTGATGTATTATCGTAATACATATATCTCATGCAATGTATTGTATTTTCCAAATAAAACATGTAATTTTTCTATATTTGAATTATACAAAAGTAGGGTGAAAAAACTGAGAAACCCAGTAATTTTTCAGTAAAAATTGGTTTAAATTGAAAACGAAGGAGCTTATACATGAGGTAGTGTTGCCTTGTTATAGCTACAGTGTCCCTAATACTTAAGCCTCAGTACAGATGTCTAAAATCATTGCATTACCCTACCACACCTTGCTTAATGCAATCTGAAATTCATGAGCCAAATCCGGTGGTGCTGATCATCCATTGACCTCAGCTGAAATTGCAGGTGCTCAGTTCTTTTCAGGATTTGGCCCAAAATACAACTGTTGAAAGAATGTCTCTTCAAAAAAAAGTATGAGTAATTACAATAGGCACTAGGTATGGTATTGAGGGGCACAGGAACACCTAGCTAGATAAGGATAAAAAACTGTTGTCTCTTTTCAAATAGCATAGTGGCATCCATCTCTAAATGTAGTGCAAGAAATTTAGTTCAGGAGCAAACAGCATCTTAAAGCTTATACCTGTTCCTGTACTACTGCCATACAGTGTGTCCCAAAAGCTGCCCTTGGGGACACTACGGTTTGGGAGTTTAGTAACTGTGTTTTGGAGCCGAGATATTATAACCTTACAACAGGAAACTTTGTACTTGAAGATTATTGTGGTTATTTAGAAGGCTCATCAGGTAGCAGCCCCTAGGCTAAAACAGCCAGAGCTAAAAAGCAAGCACCAGAATAGTCTCCTAGCTTATTATTATGCATCCAAATGATAAATTTACCGCATGCCTCTACTGTACACCATGCTCCTATAGAAAGAGAAAGATTAGTTAACCTGCTGCTCAAGGCTTTGCTCTCTTGTAGGCCTATTTCAGTCAAGAGCGGTTTCTTTTCAATTATGTAAATGATGTGATGCTGTGGAGAAACTCTAACAGGATTACATTTTAACGTGAGTCTGAGGGTGACAGTTTATCCTCCTTTAATATGGCCAGGCTCCAATCTAGATCATGCTGTCCTGATCAGTCAGGACAATTTCTGTATAAAATGATGAAGGGTTCACAGAGCCTTTTTCAAGATGCTTGGGAGCACACAGAGTGACAGTGGCTCCTGCACTCCTATTCTGTGATTGGAAGTAGCCTCTGTGTGTCAGCAGAGTCTAAAGGAGAGACCACATGGTACTGTGGTTGTTCCTCCAGTTGCTAAAGATATTGGGCTTAATTCAGCCCTGGCATGTGTTGGAGAGCCCACCTGGAGAGCAGGGGCAGCTCTAGCCATTTCACCGCCCCAAGCATGGCGGCATGCAGCGGGGGGGCGCTCTGCCGGTCGCCGGTCCCACATCTCCAGTGGACCTCCCACAGGCGTGCCTGCAGATGCTCCACTGAAGCCACAGGATCAGTGGACCCTCCATGCCGCCCCATGCCTCCCCAAGCCGCCTGGAACCGCCCCTGCTGGAGAGGGATTGCCAGGCAATCACAGCTTCTGCTTTCACAAGAAGTCACACTGAAGGTAAGTGTAATTTATATAGGCCTTGCATTGGCCCCAAGCAATGGGATGACTTCCACTCTCACAGAGGAAGCACATGAAGAAAGAGATTATAGTTCCTACCTAGTAAAGAAACACAACATACTCAATGCTGCTCATTAGGTAATACACTTAGAAGATCTTCGATTGACCAGTTACTTAGGAATACCAGCTGAGCATTGGCTACACTCATAAAAAGCTGGTGCTTTGGGGTTTATCTCTTGCGGTTACATGGGTTTTGCCTTCATAAATCTTTTAAAAGTTTCCTGCAACATGTTTTCTCCCCTTTCAACTGCTGTGGAAGTGACTCTGTTTTATTAATTTCAGGACCCTAAACTCCAGCCAGTGGTGGTTAATAAACTGAGACTATAAAACTCATAGTACAGAAAATAGGCATTGTCACGCAGTCAGTAACCTCCGCTGATTGTATTAAGCACCAGCACAAGGACAAATCTAATCAGACATTTATGACTTCAGTGTTGACAGTGGTGTGACAGAGGAAAGGAATAGGAGCAAAGGTGCAAATGAAAGGGAAATATTTTTTCTCAGTATCATGCTGCAATTGGTATTAGTAGTGTTAGATATATATTTTACAGTAGAACTCAGAGACCCCGATCCAAATGGAAACTCCTTTATGTTAGGAGCTGTACTATAGGTCTCTACCCCAAATTGCTGAAAATGTAAGATGAGGCTTACAGGTTAAATAATAGGCAATCTGCTTGGTTAAACAAAATAACACTGCAGGGAATACAGTCACAGTTCAATCCATGCCTAAGCAAACTCCAAGGAATTGGAAGAACTGAAGCACTTGATCTGTGGTTAATTTTCAAAACTGAAGGCAGGTAAAATACTAACGAATACTCACATGTTCTCCCATTTCTGTGCTATGGTCAGGAAGGCAACCATTGTCTCCTCATTCAGATCCTCCCAGCCCCCACCCCAAGGACCTTCTTTCATGATGTGTACAAGAACCTAGCTTACCATTTGCTAATAAACTGATCATTTGTGGAGGTCAAATGTTGGAGGGAGGAAAATCGAGGCACTCTGCATGGCCAAAGATCAGCACTTTATTTTAGCCAACTTCATTATTTGGGGGCAAATGATTCATGAATTACAAATGCCTTTGGTTGGCAAAACTCAGACACTGGATCTGAAGTTGAGATTTGCTGCTGGAGAGAACTGTGGGGGAGGGTAGGGAGAGGGGATCTAGTGTGTTTAATTAAAATAGAACCATCAATAACGAAATAAATACATGTGCCTGTCATCACCCTAATCACTGTTGTATCCTTTCCCTCACCTCCACAGCCTTTATCTTTCACAGCAGGGACTGTGTCTTCCACTCTGGAAAGGCCCCAGCACATTTCACACCCTAGTGCAATAGAAAATGTTTTCACCCCTCTTAGCCAGAATTAATAAACACTGAGAAGATACAAAGGGTCAAATAATAGGGATGAATGAACTGTTTCAGAATAAATAAGAACACACATACACACACTTTATGCACCTATGTTTGAAAATTGCAGCTTAAGAGCCTGATCCTGCAACCACTGAAGTCAATGGCAAAGCCGCCATTCACTTCTTGGAAGGATCCCCCTTTAAACATCTTCAGAGCTACCTTATTGTCCTCCTTCAAATCCAGACAGGATGGCTACAAAAAAACTTGGCAACAGTTAGGCACCTTGTGTGCAGAGATCACAGCCTGTCATCCTGCCCAATATTATCTTATTGTTTCCTTGCGCTCTCCCATCTATGTGCATCCACCTCCTATACTTAGCCTGTAAGCTCTTTGGGGCAAGGACTGTCTCTTTGTTCTGCATTTGTACTGTGCCTAGAGCAATAGGGTCCTGGTCCATGACTAGGGCTCCTAGGTGCCATCACAATACTATAACTACTACTAGTACTACTAAGTACTATTTCAGTGGTACAGAAAATCCTGACTCCTTGTCCAATATTCCAATCACCCAGCATCAGTTTGCCTGGAGATGCTTACATTTTCCTAAAGCTGTCCTGACTGTGTCTATACCTTGCACATTATAAGTGACAGTGCAAGCAGCAACCAAAAAGTTAAATGAGAAATCCACCTTCGTTTAGAACTATTACAAGTGAATCAATCCTATTCAGCATAAATCTGTTCTGAATACATCTATTGTGTCCTAGAGTAGAATAAGGTCATAATCAAGTCATGATCTCACCTCACACCTTTATTATGTACAGTAAGTACAAGACTATTATGTACAAAACTGAATAACAGCAAGAAGAAAAATATCTAATTACATTCCTTTGGAGCCTAGAATAGTCTGTGTTACAGCCACTTGGACCTGTTTTTATGTCATCTGATAACAAAAGATAATTATGGAATAATACATGCTACAGCCCTCTGTCTATATAAATCCTGTATATGCTCATTCTCAGTGAACACCTACAAATGAATGGACATTATGTTCTCCTAAACTGATTAAGAGACTAAGATGATGATTTATTTTATGTCTTTCATATGAGTTATTTGGTTTTGAAACTGGAATTGGAAAATTCATGGCATAAGATCTATGCATCAAAGGAGTTGATCAGAATATAAATGGAAACATTATCAAAGAACCAATGTGCCTTTTTAATAAGCCTTATCACATGTACCCATGGATAGTCTCTCTCTCTCTCTCTCTCTCGCTCTCTCTCTCTAACTGTATGGGAGAGGAGGAAAAAGGTAGGAGTGGAAAGATGTTCCATCCTTGATCTCCCCTTATCCTAGAGGAGATATCCCTTTCTAGATGACTATCTGCTGGGGAAAGGAAAACATAAGGTATCCCCTTGCAGCTGCTGTAGTGAAGTCCATGGAGGCATATTTTCTGCAAGCAAGGTAACAGTCCCACAGCAAAATGACTCATCAGATGTAATCTCCCTCTTTTCACACCTGTTTAATTGATAAGGACATTTCTGCTTTTGCTTGCCAACCAGCACTGACAATTTTTCTCATAAACACTGATACAGCACCTTGCTGGAGGAAATTTAAATGGATTTGGGCTGGCATTGGTGTGGACATGTCAGCATATTCTTGGAGACAACTTAAGAAATGGTGCTAATGATAAAACATATTTAAGGAGACTTCAGACATAGCATCTTTGTACTCCTTTTATCTCCATCAAACTATAGCCATACAAATTATTTTTTTTAAAAGAGCAATTTCTTATAAAGACATAAGCTTTAGGAAATCCCTTCATTAAAAACAAAACAAATCATGATGCTATCATTGACAAAAGTTTTATCTTTTGAAATTCAGGCCATGTTCAGATTCTCTGAAGTTGCAAACTGACAGCAACCCACATAAGCTATCTTTGTAGCTGCCACTAGGGGGACCTATTACAGCAGCAAACTTTTTTTTTCTCCACCAAAACAAAATAAAACAAAACACATCCCAAAACACTTTGGAAAACGGGGATCCTGTACAGCAGGGATGGGCTCCACCTAAACCAAATGGAAGCAGTTTGCTGGCTCTTAAAATTAAAAAAGGTTGTAGACCAGTTTTCAAACTAAGGGTTGGGGGCGGGTGGGGGGGGAAGCCAACAGGTGTGGAGGAGCGGACAGAGACATCCCTTAGGTGAGGATCTATTAATGGAGATTCTCTATGTCCTAGTAAGGAGGAGAGGAATCACTAAGAAAGGGATAGATAATAAGACAGAAAATATCATGTTGCCTCTATATATACGCCCACATCTTGAATACTGCATGCAGATGTGGCCACCCCATCTCAAAAAGTTATACTGGAATTGGAAAAGGTTCAGAAAGGGGCAACAAAAATGATTAGGGATATGAAATGGCTTCTATATGAGGAGAGATTAATAAGACTGGGAGTTTGCAGCTTATAAAAGAGACGACTAAGAGGGGATACGATAGAGGTCTATAAAATCATGACTGCTGTGGAGAAAGTAAATAAGGAAGTGTTATTTACTCCTTCTCATAACACAAGAACTAGGGGTCACTAAATGAAATTAATAGGCAGCAGGTTTAAAACAAACAAAAGTAAATATTTCTTCACACAATGCACAGTCAACCTGTGTAACTCCTTGCCAGAGGATGTTGTGAAGGCCAAGACAATAACTGAGTTCGAAGAAGAACTAGATAAATTAATGGAGGATAGGTCCATCAATGGCTATTAGCCAGGATGGGCAGGGATGGTGCCCCTAGCCTCTGTTTGCCAGAAGCAGGGAATGGGCAACAGGTGGTGGATCACTTGATTACCTATTCCATTCATTCTCCCTGGGGCACCTGGAATTGGCCACTGTCAGAAGACAGGATACTTGGCTAGATGGACCTTTGGTCTGACCCAGTATGGCTGTGCTTACCTACATCTATGAATATTTTACTCCCCCCCCTTGTTTCTCCCCTCCCACCACCTACTTTCTGATTGGTAGCAAAAATGTCTTGGAATGTTAGTTTTGCAAAATTGCTCTCATGGACTATTAGAGCTACTCAGAAAAAAAAATTGTTGAAACAGTTTTCCATTGGAAAAAGCTTTTTCAATAAAACCTTTCTTTATGAAATGGTGTTGATTTCAATGAACATTAGCTTTTTTGGGGGGAGGGGGACAGAAAAAAAGATCCTGAAATGTCAAAATATCTTGTTTTTATTTTTCATTTTGAAGTAACTTTATTTCGAAATGTATTTAATTTTGTATTTTTTTTTAAATAAAGATTGAAATTGAAGAATTGTGGGAGGGGAGGTGATTTATTGAAATGAAACATTTTGGTTGACCCAAAACATTTTTTGTATTTCTATTTAGCAAAAAGTTTTGATTGGGGGAGTATTTTTTGTTTGAAATCTCAAAAATGTTCATGAGACAGAAAATCCATTTTCTGACCAGCTCTATAGACAACCCATTTAACAATAAAAATTAATCTTTCTACTGTTGTTATATATTAAATATATTTTGCTTTTATTTATTTATGCTATCCCATCCTCCATGTCAATGAGGGCATTTTCTACATTATATATATATATATATATATATATTTCCACTGTGTAGTTTGTGTGTCTGTCTCTCTGTGTGTTTGGGGCTGTGTGTGTGGGGAGGGGACGGAGAGAGTCGGAAGATGCTGGATTTGGGGGCCATATGCAAGTGGTTTGCATTCCTGATGGAGCCCAGATACATCAGGATTTCCACTTTTCCCCAAGTGGTAGAAAATGATGGCAAGCCAATGGAGAGGACCAGTGAATCCATAGCTATGTGGTTCCACTGGTCATTACACCTCACGGAGCAGGGTGAAGCAGGAGTAGGAATTGTGCTATAAAGGGTTAAGATAAAACAGGAAGTTCAAAGCTGACACAAATCCTGTAGACACTATGCAGTGCCACACTTTCCATTGACTATCTCTCTCAAACACACACACACACACACACACACACACACTCTCTTTGAATTTCAGAAATAGGAGTCCACTGCACCAGCCTCTGGACACCTTTACATTGTAAAAGATATCATTAAATATCGAAGACACAACATATGGCCTACCATAAGCAGCATTAATGGACATTGACCTATTGTCCATCCCAATTTATCTTTTAAATCTCCTTCAGATCTTACCCACTCTCAAATAAATGCCTGGATATACAAACAAACCTTACACCATGCTTTAAAGATCAACAGCCTGAGGCCCTAGAAGAGCCAGAAAGGGAGTGAGTTTTAAATCTGAAAATACTGTACCAAGAAGTTCCTGCCTGTAGTCTCCAGAGTTCAAATCTAGGGTCTGTCAACAGGAGCTATCTCAGCTGATCTCAATTGTCAGAGCAGAGAGAGATCTAGTGAGGACACAGATCATGTATGTAACTTTTCAAATTAAAATAAGCACATAGGAAGCCAATGTAGCATACCAAGCACAGGCAGACCAAATAGGCTGCCATGTTTTGCACAAGCTGGAGCTTCTGCCTGGTATTCAGTGGGAGCCCCAAGTCTGTGATGGCCCAAGCACCCTTGTATAAGGAAATATCTGTATTTTCAGTATAAAACTGCTGAGTGCTGCTCCCTTTGCCAGTCTCATGCCAGATGGTCACTTCCATGCTATTTTCAGTCCAGCATGCAGAGAGGAACAGATGATCACCTCCAAGACTGATATTAAATGGAGATCCACATCTCATAGGATAATGCTCCTCAACAGACCAGTTGGTGTCTCTATTAGCCTTTCCCCAAGGCCAAGTTTGTCAGACTCTTCATCACTTTAACCCCATACAGATTGAAACTTTATAAATGTGTGTGTGTTGAGGAGATTAAGTTGGTGATTTATTACACAAATTTTTCACCTCAGAAGATCTGATTCTGGATTCCATCATAGATTAAATGGGTTTGATAGGTCTCACCTTAGCTTCTTGCCTGGTAGTTTTCACTCAGTTGAAACTGAAAATTAGACAATCAAGGGGGTGTGATGATGGATCTCTGGAATGAGAGTGTGTGGAAGTGGGAGTTGGAGAAAAAATGAAGTGACGTAGAACTGGTTGAATGTTTTCAGTGTAATGTATGTTCATTGAAATATGCTGTTTCATCTAACTGAAATGTTTCACAAAGACATATCTACTTTATCGAAGTTTTGAGTGGGATGTTTTCTCAGATCCTGGGCTCTCTGGTCACTTCTGACCAGAAAGAGAGAGAAACAAAAAATCCTGTCCTTTTTTTAATTTAAAAACAGGCATTTTGACACAATTCCATTTCATGGAAACTTTCAAAAGGTTTTGTGGAGCAACAACAATTTAGAAATTCAAAAGTTGTTGTAAAATGTAGTTGTCATCTTCTGGCCAGCTCTATTTGCATGGCAAGAGAGTAAAAATGAGTCCTTTTGTTTGTTTTCTTGATCCTTCTCCAGAGAGCTTAGATCTTTCTATGACAAAAACTTGGCATGTCTGTTTGGTAAAACTAATAACACCAAATTAATTAAAAGAATCCCTCTCTCTGAACACAGACACTCTGTACTGCATTTAGCATAATGAATTTTGTACTGAGAAAAAGGAAGGCAACCTGCTGTTTCTTTGCAAGCAAATTGGTCTCTACCTATAAATTATTCTACACAGTGAAGCAAACAGTTTGCTTTTATCTAGAGATATGTGGGCAGCCTGGCAAAAAAATCTGTGGATAATTTGAAAAAGCTGCTTTTAGTGACCTAAGCGACTAAACATTGCTTCTGTGGAGGCAACATCTTGACATATTTTAAATGTGTTGCATGGTGTGCTACATCATTGATGAGATTCTGCACTGTGTCACATTAGCATAGGTGGGGGTATCATTCACTTAGGTTCTCTGGAAAATGAGTGTGGCTGCCTCTTTCTTATCTTCCTTATGACACGGGGCAAAGAGTATACTCCAACCACCCTCCAACCTGTAGGACAGTGTTTCTCCACCGCCGGTACCTGAATTCTCCCTGACACAGTTTAGGAAGGCAGCAAGCCAGTCCCTGGTATCTGAAAGGCTGAGAAACACTGGACTAGGAGACGTTGATATGAAGAAAGCTGTAAGCACCACAGCTACACATATATAATGCCATCCCAGTCAAATGGAGCCCACCATTTCCCCCTTCCATATTACTTGGCACACAGCGCCTTCCCAGCTTTCAGCACCACTCCAGAAGCACTGCTGCGGTGTTATTAAGAAAAAATAATATTTCCTGCACCCTAGCTGAGAGGAGCCCATTACTGATGCTCTAAACATGTATGGGCCCACTGAAGAGAAGGTGTTCCCCAGGTAAAGCCTGAATCTTACTGTACATTACTCGGTCTCTGGAACAGGCAAATGCGATTCTATTGAAAGAAAGAAATTGAGGGTTTTTTTTAAATCATTATAATTAGATAATCTGTTAGCAGAAAAGGGGAAAGGTATTAAAAAGATGGATGAAGAATGTTCAAAGTCTTTGCAACCCCTGCTAGCGTCTGAGTAACTGAATTATTCATGAGCTGTCCAGTAGCTCTGCACCAACTGTGGCTAGAAATGGTTTGGTTTTGTAATGTTTTCTTAGTAACTCTACAAAAATTCTTCACACCCACATGGTGAAAAGTGCAATTCTTCCACTGTTCCAATGCCAAGTGCAATGGAGTCCTGCTTCACAACTGGGGCTCCTAGGTGCTATCACAACACAAATCATAAATAACAAACCTCATTTCCAAGCCCATTTTACAGCCTCACTAGTGCCACACACATTTGGTGGCGTTCTCATAAATCCTACTGTTTCTGTGGACTCTCCTACCAGCGATGACATTCTCTAGAATATTTGTAGTAAAGAAACACCAAAGAGACAGTTGAAGTGATTCACTTTAGAAATTTGGATGAATAGTCACCATTTTCAAGAGGATTCTTGTAGCTGTACTGTTAACTTTTTAGGTGTTTTTTTTTAATTATACAGTTAATTTTGTTGGCATAGTAATTTTTTCACCCTGTTTTTTCATCTGTCCCAGAATTTTCTCATTCCAGCCAAGTCCCAAAATGCTGAGAGGCACTAAATTTACTCTATATGTTGATACCCATTTTTGACAATGAGTGTGTCCTACCTCCTCTTTTCAGGATTCGTCGTCAGAGCCATGTTGTCCCCTTCCCCTTCCCCCTCCCACCCCCCGCAAATATGTAGATTCAAGGAATGATAGAATCAAATAAAACAGAGGTAAAGGAAGGTCTTGTGCTTAAAGCACTTGCTGGGTACTCAGATAAGGATCTTTACAAATCTGGCCCTGTTTGATTTGCCCAACGTCACAAAGAAAATCTCTGGCAGGACTAGGAACTGAACCAAGATCTCCTAACTGCCATTGATTTGCATGGATGTTAGCTGCCTAATACCTTCACAAATCTGGTCTTTAATCTCACTGTGTCTCAGTTCTCCATTGGTCAAATTACCTTCATTTCCCCCAACTTTTGCTCTGTCTTGTCTATTTTACTGGTAAGGTCTTTGGTCAGGAACTGTCTCTCTTTCTCTGTGTATGTACAGTGCTTAGCACAATGAGGCCCTGATCTCAGCTACAAGTACAAATAATAGCAGTACACATAATAAAGCTGAAGAAGAAGAAAGTACAAGAAGGCCAGTACAAGTTTATTCTCTACAGTACATTCTCCATTGCTTTGCCAAATCTAGTTTATAATTTTGTAAATAGTACAGTAAGATGAGGTTCAGGCCATGCTAGAGGAGAGAAGCTATAGTAAGAGCAACAGGTAAATATCTAACCTTGTGGGTATGTCTACGCTGTCATTGAAGGTGTGATTGCAGCACATGTAGACATCCCCAAGCTAGCTCTAATTTAGCTTGCTCAGGTACCATTAGCACTGAAGCTGTGGCAGTATAGTTTTCAGCATGGGCTAGCTGCCTGAGTACATATCCAGGGTTCTGGGCAGCTGTGTACAGCTGCGGTAGCTTCAGTGCTATTGGTACCCAAGCTAGCTAGATTAAAGCTAGTGCAGGTATGTCTGCACAGCTGCAATCCCCCCCCCCACATCGCAATGGTAGAGTACACCTCTACCCCGATATAACGCGACCCAATATAACACAAATTCGGATATAACACGGTGAAGCAGCGCTCCGGGGGGTGGGGGAGAGGGAGGGCTGCGCGCTCCGTCGGATCAAAGTAAGTTCGATATCATGCGGTTTCACCTCTAACACGGTAAGATTTTTTGGCTCCTGAGGATAGCGTTATATCGTGGTAGAGGTGTATACATATTCTGTAAGGCTGTCGGCTGCATTCAGTGATAGAAAGGTCTCTGCTGTCTATGCATGTTTACACATAGGCATCTAACAGCAAACTTAGCCCTTGCTATTCAATTCTAGACTTTTAAACTATCCTTCTGTTCGCCCAATAACAATTCTGAAACTGCTTGCTAAAAAGCCCTGTTTGGCTCATCTCAACTCACAGTCTTCTCACTGACTCAAGCCAGTCAGAGACAGAAGGAAGCGCAGAAAGCAATTTGGCTTTGTTTTTCAACTTCTCTCCCCAACCTAGGAAACTGTGTTTGGTTACATTAGTGAGATCAGAATTGCCATTGGTCCCACAAATGGCACCTTACAGCAGCACAGTGCTGCAGGAAGCACCCCGTGGGACAGCTCTGCAGCTAGTGCTGCACAACGGAGGCTGTACATCATTTACACTCTCTTAGTGGCTTTTATGTGGGAGTTAAGTGGTGCATAGGGCTTATGTTGGCCTTCTGCTCAAGAGTCAATTCCAGATTGCATGTTCCAAAGCATTCCAGGCAAATGGACTGGTTGCAAAAGTTCTGCCCTATGTGATTTTCCAGTATGGTGATTATTTTAGGACATCATAATAATAATTAATATTTTGTGATTATATAGCACTAGACATCCATGGATCTCCAAGCACTTAAAAAAGCTGGGTAGACACCACAACATAAAACCTGATCAGGTCAAGTAGGGAGATATTTGTACAGTGTAGGAGAAAATGGGAGGTGGTGAGGTTAAAGAGATCCCCCTGGCTTCAGAATAGTATCTGCTGTGAATATAATACGTCTTCCTGCCTGTCTGTAAAACACCCAGCATCCTGTGGCATTATATTAATCATTAATAAAAAGTTCACAAGTTCTGGTTGCTCCTGTGGGCCTTTTGGGTCATTCCAATGGGAATGGTAATCTCATGAGAAGAAGTTTTAGTGAGAGATTTCTTACATTTCCTTCTTGTGGCTGGACCAGAAAAGAGGTATAGTCCCTACCACTGGGCACCCCAAGTTGTGGAAAGTTTGGATCTGGATCCAGTTCTACATCCAAATTGAGTAGCTTACAGTCAGTCACAGGACTTGATTCTGATCATACACTTGTGTAAATTAGGAACAATTCCACTGTAGCCAATGGAAGTATCCTGGTGTAAAACCAATAGATCAGACTCAGGTCCATGGTATTTTACCACTTCTACTTCCAACCCTGCCCAATTCTGGTCTCTGCCCAGTCCCTGTATCTCCCTCCAGTGGCATATAGAGGTTTTAAACAAGCCATAGGGGGCGAAGGCAGAATTTCCCCAGCATAGGAACAGCATAGGGCTACTATAAGCAATCCTGTGCTGACCCTCCCCTTGCATGATAAATTGTGGCCATAGGAGGGAGTGTGCACACTGGAGGTGGAAGGGAGTGGAGATTCTTGGCTGCAGTGCAATCCATAGGCAGCCTGGGAAAGGCAGCTGTAAGTTTGAACTGCCATCCATGCTGCTGTAGATTACACCAGGGACTGTTTTGTCCCCAACAGCAGCCTGGAATCTGTGCAACGCTAGTGGTATAAAACCACTTTTACCCTTCTCCTCCCTCTGGGCTACTCCTTTTGTGCTGTGTGTCTCAGATGACACAGCCTGGAGTGTGACCTTATCTGGAATACTGTGTGCAGTTCTGGTCTCCATGTTTAAAAAAGATGAATTCAAACTGGAACAGGTGCAGAGAAGGGCTACTAGGCTGTTCGGAGGAATAGATCATCTACCTTATAGAGGAGACTTAGGGAGCTTGGCTGGGTTAGCCTAACAAAACATAGGCTGAGGGGAGGTATGATTGCTCTCTATAAATACATCAGAGGGATAAACTATTTTAAACACCAGGGAGGGGCAGGAGTTATTTAAGTGAAGAGCCAATGTTGGCACAGGAACAAATGGGTATAAACTGGCCATCAGTAAGTTTAGGTATGAAATTAGTCAAAGCTTTCTAACCATCAGGAAAGTGAAATTTTGGAACAGTCTGTCAAGGGGAGTAGTGGGATAAAAAACCTAACTTGTTTCAAGGCCAAGCTTGATAAATTTATGGGGGAGAGATTGAGATTGCCTGCACTGGCGTATGGGTCATCTGCGACAATTATTAGCAAATATCTCCAATGGCTGGAGATGGGACACTAAATGGGGAGGGCTCTTAGTTACTACAGAGAATTCTTTCCAAGGTGTTTCACTGGTGGATCTCAACACATGCTTAGGGTTTAACTGATTGCCATGTTTGGGGTTGGGAGGGAATTTCCCCACAGATCAGATTGGCAGAGTCTCTGGGTGGGTTTTGCCTTCATCTGCAGGTGTGGGGCCTGGGTCATGTGCAGGTTTGAACTAAATGGTGGAGTCTCTGTATCTTGAAGACTTTAAATCAAAATGTGAGGACTTCAGTAACTCAGTCAGAGGTTTAGGGTCTATTACTGAGTGGGAGGGAGAGCTTTCTGTGGCCTGTGATGTGCAGGAGGTCAGACTAGATAATCATGATGGTCCCTTCTGACCTTAAAGCTATGAGTACAGAAACTACACAGAAATGAAAAATACAAGGCAAAAAGTTTCCTGAATATATTAATTCTCTCTCTCTCTCTCTCTCACACACACACACACACACACACACACGCACACACACTTCAGTTTGGATTTGGTACAAATTTGGGCCAGAAGTTCCATTTCTGTTTTATCTGGACTCATTTGTATCTGCATTCAGCTCAGAGGGTAATAGTAAAATAACAAAGGACAAAAAGTAAATCATTGCGAGCGTTCAACAGAGTAATACATTTCCTGGCTCCAAAGAACTTGAATCAGCCCTATCCGGTGCAATTGGGTTTGTTTACTGTACAGTATTATTATAAAAATCCTTTCCTTGCTTGCTGAATCAAAATGAACTGTATTTCCTAATTCTATGCTTCCTGAGAGATACTGCCACATGCTCTATCCAAACACAAGCTAAAACTAACACACCCTTGCAGCAATTATCTTCAAGGCTTACAAGCCTCTGGGGAGATGTTGCCCTCCTATTTGCCATTGAAGCAGAAAACCACCTTGTATCCAAGAGAAAAAAACTCTGTTTTCATATTCAATGCAAATATTTTAAACATTTTTTAAAAACAATCCATTTTACTCAAATCCTTTACCGAAGGATTATAGTAGGGAGGAATCAAATAGGGGTTTTTTTTCTAGATGTAGGTGCATACTGAAAATATTTTCAGTGAATAATCACTCTGTGTTTTAATGAATTCCTTTGGCTGGGCTAATCTCCTTTTTAGAATCCCTTTCCGTGAACATTTGAGTGATAGAGTTATGCTGCTATGAGGAAAGCTAATTTTAGAGTGACTTGTGCATGTATCCATAGAAAGTGAATTTTAAATTCACAAGGCACAATTTTTCACATGAGATGTTCATGTGTAATGCTGCTATTTTGACTAACACCAAAGAATGAACATGGGGCCCTCCAGAGCTAATATGGTTAAGTTCTATAGCTTGAGTTAATGAAGCAGGCTGTGTAGTTAGGGGCTGTAATAGACCCATCTCCTCTGTGGATTGGGCACAGTGGTGGAAACATAACACTCATTGACCAGAGGGTTACACTTCTTCCAGTGAAGGATAAGATACAACAGCATGTGGCTTATCTGATGAATCACAGCTAACTGGCACAGCTTGAATTCTGAATACGGAAGGTCTCAGGTAACTGTTAATGAACATAGACACAAAATTAAACCAAAAATTGTTCAAATGAAGAATACATGGGGGGTCAGAGGGGTTACCTTTAAGGGAGAGTTTACTGCTTCTGAGACTATGTGTTTCTGAAGAAAAAAAATGGTGAAGCAAAGATGTTACAGATGCTTACTAATGCTACTTTGAGTTCTGATTCCATAAATAGCCACTTCTCAGTTTAGCTCTGGTGGATTAGAAACCTTGTAGAATGAAGCATTGACCACAGGAGGAACTGAAACTTATCATCTTGGTCTGGAGTTATGTCTTCAATGACTCTTTTAGTACAGCTCTGAACTCTCTTGAAGTTAAGAAGGCTTTGAATTTGGGGGTTGGGTTTGAAGACATCTATAATTTTCAGTCTCTCAAATCTTTGCTAAAGCAGCATTAAACTCTTCCTCCACCCCCTAATTCAGTTTCTGAGATGGAAGAAAGCCCTTTTCCTTCAGGTTCCTTCCCAAACTTTGGAGAGAGGAATCACTGGCTCTGTCATCAAATATAGTTTCTGCCTATGAATGGGTTAACGTATGTGTTTCACTTTTCAACTATGGGGAAGATTCTTAAAGGATGGAACCTTTTGTAAGAACAACTACTTCCTCATTTCCCCTGAGATTAGATTTCTTATAGGAGCCTCATTTTTCACTAAAGCGTGGAATCTGCAACTGTTTCCCTGGCACAGAGAAGGCTAGAGAAAAGGTTAATTCTCTCCAACTTGATTATTTTGCCAAACCAACATTCAGAGGAATTGGAATGATTAGGAAAAAAACAAACAAACCCCAAAACAGATGAGGCACCGTCCTGCTCCCACTGATCCAATATTCAATTTCATGTCATTACTTCTAGTCATACCCTGTGGATCACTCTAATAATTCTTCTCCGTCCTGGATGACTAAACCCTTCAAATATGAATACACCTCTTTGTCATTTTTTACCCGAGCTATACCTACTTCATTCTCTTAAATTTCTCCTCACAGATCAATCGCACCAGCCCCTTAAATCATTTTTGTTGCTTTTCCATGAATTACTTCCAATTAATCACTATATTTTTGCTATTTAGGTCTCCAGAATGAATATAGGATTCTAGACATGGTCTCTTGACACCTCTGGCTCCTCCAGTCAATAAATGGAGAGCAAAAAGACTTGTTAGTGAGCTCCCTCCACCTGCAAAAAAAAAAAAAAAAAGACTCTGGGCTCAGGAATGTGGATTTCCCTCTCTTCTACTTCAAATTCCTTTCAGTGAGAACAAACCCAGCCTTTGCTTCAGTGACTGCAACACACTTCAAAGATGATCTCATTGATAATGGTAACCAAACCACAATGCCTTCTAAACTGCCTTATCACTAAAGAAGAAGTGCCTTTGATGACCAAGGGGAATTGGTAATAGGTCATTGTCTTTCACCTGTAGATCTCCTTTTAAAATCTAGTTTGGGTCAGTAGTGTCCAACCAGAAGTCATTAGAAATGGTGATTTGAGGCCTGTGTAAAATGAGCTAGTGGTTTCAGTGCATTTTTTAGTAGCAGTACAGCATGAAGGCAGGGTGGTTTAGTGGGTAGGGCACTGGACTAGGACTCAGAAAATATGGGTTCCATTTTTGCTACTGCCTTGTTGGGTACCCATGGGTGAGTCTCTGTGCCTGAGTTTCCCCACTTGCAAAATGGGGATAATAATATTGACCTTTCTAAAGACCACTGAGATCTATTGATGAGAAGCACTATATAAGGGGTAGTGTTGTTACTAACGAGGAGACTGAGAGTCAGATCAGACTTTTCTTGCTGACTCTACCACTGACTGTGGGATACTGAGCAAGTAACTTGGGGGGCAGATTGTGGTTGTGCCCCTGTGCAGATACACAAAGGGAGTGGGGTAGGCAGGAGGAGCTCTTCCCTTTAACACTCCTCCTCAGAAGGAAGACACAATTTCAGCCTCCACATTCTACTGATTGCAATGATGGCTTTCCTCTTACAGATCCTGGGTCTAGTGGGCTTAAGCAGTGGAAGGAGATGAGTGGACTCAAAGAAAAGCACATCCTGCATCCTGCTAAGAGGCAGTGCAAGGAGCACATTCCCCCTGAACCCCAGGGAGCTCCAAGTGGCATTATGTTAAGTATTCATTTCACTTTCTGAGGGACAATAAAGTGGATCGAGACCTGAGTTCTATTTATATTGCAACTGGCTCTTCAGGCAGGGCAGTAAGACAGTCTCTTACTGTGTTATGCACAGTGTGGTCCAGTCTTAGCTGGAGCATCTAGCTGTTATAATACAAGTAGTAAATAATGGGGTTCACATTTTAAAGCTTTTCTCTGCAACCATGAGGGCTAGAAAGTTAAATTTTAATTAAAAACATAGAAAGCTGAAATTCTCCCTTAATCGCTTGATTCCAGGAACTGGAGCTTTAATAAAAGTGCCAAATATTACAAAATTCACAATAAAATCATAAGGATTGGCAAGACTGCAAAGAAGAAATTGTAATCGGCCATAAAACCAGTGACGTTTCGTAAGCTCAATGTGAACATTAAGTAAATGTGACTGATCAATCCAATTATCCCACTTGGCTCCTCACTGGAATATTTATGAAAACTCTATCCCCCCCGAGCATAATAGAAGGTAAAATGAAGCCAAGCACCTAAAAACATCCCCTATTAAGCTACATGGGCAGCCTGTCCCAGATATTTCACTACAAGGGTGACGAAAACGAACAAGATAAAGTATCCTTTGCTGGCAAGTGTTCAACAAGGCAAAGCCCACATTGAAAAGGACCATGCTAACGTCAGTATCACCATCCAACCGGAGCTCTTTTGTTTTTGGGTGAATTTCTTCATGTTTCTCTCTCTTCTTGGGGTTGAATTATCAAAACTGGGAGTCTAAGTTGCACCCCCCTAAAATCTGCATGTGCACCCCTCTGCTCAGGCATTCACAGGAAATGGTTTGAGATTTAACATAAAGTTGTCAGATTTACCTAAGTAAATGCCCATCTGTATGTACAAATTCAGGATTCATGGGCTCAGTATTTGGAGTTGCAACACTACAGTGTTTATAAGTACATGGCTGTCACCAAAGGACTGATTAATTTCCTTAGTGGTTGGGAGCCATTAAGGGATGCTATATTAGTGCGTAGATGATGGGTGATAAATTTTTCCTTCAGTGAATGCCAACTGGCCCTTCCATTCTCCTGCTGGGGACAAAGCCCTGTGCTTCAGTGGGATTTTTGTCCTAAGACTTAACTAACTGTTCCTCACAAAACCATGGTGTGATGTTATTAACTTCATTTTGAGACAGAGAAGCTGATTGCATGGTTGTGGGCAGGGATTGTGATTGTGGGTCCCACTACAACCACCACACACAATGTTGTGGCAGCATGTAGGGGCTGTAAAACCCCCAGAGCCTACCCAGGGAGAACTGTAAGACAGTCTTGGCTATGCTACAAGCCCTTCTTGTGTGAATCCCGGGATATAGGTTGTACTGCTTGTGGGGCCACGGGTTGTAGGGGGTGAGGCGGTAGTGACACATTCTACAGCTGTTCTGAGTAGGGCTGCTCATAGGCTGCTTAAGCTGGGCTGTCTCCAGACTGGAAGCATTTTCATCCTCTGGAGCAGCCCACAATCAGGAGGGCTCAAAAAGTGGCTTAAACCCACTTCCCCCCGCCCCATAAGGTTTGTGCTGTGCTTCTCAGAGGCACAGCTCAAAATCTGTCCCAGATCATTAAAGGGACTTGCTCAAGGTCACAGAATGAGTCACTAGCAGAACTAGGATTAAAAGTCACAAGATCCCATCTTCTAGCCCCATGTTAAATCAACTAAACCACATTTCCTCTCTACTGAGTCATCTCCCTTTGAAAACTTGGTTCTTAATGGCCTGAGCTGTGAGTGCTCCAGCTTTGTTGTTTTCTTCCTTCAGTCTCTAGTACCAACCTCAGACAGAGTCATTTGATGCAAGTTTAGGGCAGAGGCTTGGAGTCGCAGTGGGGAATTTAACTTAATGAAAGCGCTTGCAGAAATTCTTCTGTTTATAGAAAGCATGAAAATGGACTGTGAGGTTTACAAGGCTAGAGTGAAATGAGTGCACAACTTCCCCTGAGCTGTGGTTAAGATAGCCTGGAAATTACTGTATTGTGTGATGGAACAGTGCATGCACCCACACTTCCAAGAGTCAGTGTCCAACTACATCTTTGTTTTAAGTACCTGTTATTGGAGTTATCACACTGCTTTCACCTTGTTCTCTGACAGTGTGAGACAAAAGCACATTGAAACATTGAAAATTTGCACTTGTCACTTCTCTGACATACAGGGAGAATCTGTATTTACGGGATTTTTGTGAAAACAAAGCCAAAGAGAGAACTTCCTCGTACTGTGGCAAAATGGGCAGTAGTTGGAAACTTAGCTCTTGTATGTTGAGCTCACATGGATTATATCAGAGGTCTAGATGCTCAAATATATTTAGGCACCTCATGCCCACTGAAACCAATGGGAGTTAGGGACCTAAATGTTTGAGGATCTGAGGAAAAGTTCCTAATCTTTATTGCAGTCAGACTTCAGTGCAGCCAGAACCTGGAGCTATTATAACATTTAGCAATAGATTTAACATGCATTCTACTATAGTAACAACATGCCTTGTGTGCACAGTAAGTAAGACCAGGATGTCAGAACATGAGTTTAGTTCAGATGTTCAGGTAACTTTCCAAATCTTGCTCCAATCTCTTGAAACGTAAAAAAAAAAAAAGGGAAATCTTGTGTCAAGAACAAATTTTGTTTTAAGATCTCTAGGAATTCCCAATACCAGTATGGCCAGAAATACCAAAACAACAGTCTTCCTTACCATCAGAAGTGAACAAATAAACTGTAATAGCTTACTGACAAATTGCCCTTCATTTTCTGTTCATGGAATGCTCATGATTCAACACATGATTTTCTGAAAAGTATTCATAATTCAAAGTTATTCCATTACATCTTCTGTGAATTACTTATTACTAAACATCTGATTGTGCTAAACTATGTTGCTTAGTTGTGACTGGTCATAGTAGTCATGTGGAAGAGTTCTGTTCCCTAATTCAGTCAGTATAACTCCTATAATCAGATTTCTGGTGCAAATGTTCATGGAAAGAAAATTTAAAATTAGCTTTACATTAGAGCTTGAAATTCACATTCCAAAAGCTTTTGCAAAACTCAGTCACACAAATATGTGTAGAGATCAAGAAGTAAAGAGGTGTGAATACATCCAAAGTGACTTGGTGAAAAAATTCAAATGAATATTCATAGCAATTTCTTCACAGTTTTCATACACCTATGCCCACAGGGCCAAATATCCAGTTGGTGTAGGTGGTACAATTCATTGTGCACTGATTAACACCAGCCTAGAACTTGACCCAGGATGTTTTGGGATTTTCATTTATAATTGTGTCCAGACTCAGGAAGTAAAGAGGTAGATCAAAAACGAAAAAAAAAAAATAACGAAGAAAAGGCATCCCTATACTTTTTAGAACCTTCCAAAAAGTTCATTTCAGGCTCAATTCTAAAACTGTCTAACATGCATGGTGAAGGATTTGTTATTCTTTCTGAAGCTGTTGGCACAATTCTGGTTGTGAGGTATGAGGCTGAAAACTAAGTAACAAATTCTGATCTCAGTTACAGTGGTATATGGTAACTTTTGAATAATTTAGATTAGAATCTAGTCCTAAATCCTTCCAGAACCTAAGTGTTGTTATTAGAGCATAAAGCAAATGCCTATTGATTTGTTATTCATTATAGGTATGTAATTGTTTAGCTTTTAAGAGATACTAGGTTTTCTTATATTATTTATTTCATGTTGTTTTTACTTTTACTGGCCTTTGAAGAATTTCTTCTGCATCCCAAGTGCCTCAGAAGATGGGTAGAGGGAGGAGCTTTACAAATAAAATTATTACTGTGTGCCGATATAAGTCAGCTGTCATGGATTCCTCCCCCCGAAGCCAGGTTTGAAGCTCCCATAGCTTTGGGTCCTATGCTGCTCCCACTGAATCAATGGGAAAAAATCCCATCAATTTCAGCTGGAGCAGAGTGCCCCATTTATTTTTTAAATACCTTGTTGAGTGTTTTCCTTACGGCCTCTGTGTATTGCACAGGATGCCACCTAAGGCCTGTTCTTGAAAGAATCTTGACGCACATGTGCAGACCCTCTGAAGACATTGAGACTATTTGGATCCCAGGTTCCCACTCATGTTGTTAAATTCTGTTAACTGTAAGGGAGGCCAATCACATCACTTGATTTCCCCAGCCCATTTTATAATTCAAAGTATATCACCCAGCAGTCTATGCAATAAATATATTGTGAACAGTGGCATTCTTGACAATACAGTTAACAAGTTGTGTCACCTCCATAAAATGGCAAGGAGATACAACTATAACAGAGCATTTTTGATACATTGGAAAGCAAACAAAAAGGCAATTTTCTCCAACTTTCTGGGACTGATCTGAATTATGTTAGGCATAATAGGTTTGAGGACAATATTTTGAAGAAAACATCTAAAATTTTGGTTCCATAAAGTCAGTTGATTCTGGCAGGCAATTACTGCTGCATCAAGGGATTCTTTAAAGACTTGAATAATAAAACAAGATAATGGGCTCTGTCAGTTACTCAGGATACTTAAGTGTTTAATTCACTGTTCAAAATGAAAATTTAGCCTGAAGTTTCAGCGAGTGATGCAGTACACCATCACACAGTGTATTAAACCTAACAGCCACGGTTTGATTCAGTTTGAAGTGAGGATAAAACAGGGCTGCATGTTAAAGTGACTTTCTCAGTGTTCGTCAGCCCAAATTTTAACCTGCTGGTGGGTTTTTTTTTCTTTTTTGTCCTTGAATCCTTTTTCAAAGTCAATGTCATTTTTTTTAATATGCAGTCAGTTCCATTTTCTAAACAAAGAACTTGAATGCTCTTTTTTTCTCTGAAAGAATAAATAATTGTTAATAGAAAAGCAGTCAGGAAGACCCCAATAGTCACAGAAATAAATGATTATCTGAATGATCCCTTGTCCCCAATCTATGATCCTGTGTCTCCTAAATGAAACCCAGTAGTTTTTTCCACGTTCCCATCTGTTCCTTCCCTCGCTGTTCTCATCCCCTTTTCCCTTTTCTCTCCCCATCCCTCAACAAAAATTCAAATACAGTCCATATAAATACTCTCACTTTTTTTAGTGGGAGCTGGTCATTGCTCTCTCCCTCCCTGTGACTGGTACAAATCAAAGTGGTACCCTGTTTCTCACAGAGAAATAATCACCCTATGTGGCTGGCAATGGGATACTTCTTTGAGTCACAATGTTTCAAAACAGCATTTTTAAGTCTTTTCCTTCTTTTGAACATTAAAGAGACGGAGAGACTCTATTAGCTTTAACTAAGCTCCCCTCAGGCTTGTGAACTGTTTTCTTTAGCATATAGATATTTCTCCAAGATGGCAGGATAAAGGCATAGAAAATATCCCTCATCTCCCTAAAACAGATCCTCTGTACTAAATAAATGGCTGTAAGGACAACCTGACTCTCTGCCTCTCAGATAATAACAATACTTAGCACTTACAGTAATTGTACAGGGGTTTCCATCTTTCAAGCACTTTATAACTAATGAAGCTATAGTCCAATAGGAGAACAAGAAAGAGAGAATTAAGACAACAATAAAAATTAGAAACCCTATCTAAACCCAGATGTGTGGGTAAGCCAGTTCATTGAATTCAGACTAACTTCAGACTACTCTGAACTATACTGTCCAACAGACACTCACCTGCTGGGAGCTGAATGTGCACAGAATCTCTTGACCTTCTACTGATTTTAATCAAATGCTTGTTTAAAATGTTACTTTTTAAACGTTCTAACGTCTGTTTCTCAGCATCCAGGCAGCAGAGTAAAATAAGCAGCAGATAGTGATGTTGAGATTTAGGCAACATCATTCATTGATAATATGTTGGTAAAAGGGTATGAGAGGAGAATTGTGGAGCTAAGGAATGAAAGATCCTCACAAGACTCAAAACAAAAGGAAAAAATATACTATTAAAACAGCCCATATGGTAAAAAATTAAATGCATTCAAATAGACGTCCCTTCATGACAAAGATTAATAGACCACCACAGAAATATAAAAACCAGAGAAAAGGAAATGTGCCTAGAAAAAACTGTATCACAGAAAGGAAAAGAGAAGGCCAGTGTAGGAAGGCTTCACGGAAGAGATGAGTTTCAAGGATGATGGATCAGATTCAGTGCTTAGTCTCCACTGGGAGACTAAGGAGTGCACAAAGGAGTTGTTGCAGCCTCCTGATTCTCAGGCTGGCACCATGGATGCCCCAACACCATTTCTTTAAGGCAGCAATAGGTCAAGCATAGTTTAGAGGAACCTCAGGGCTGCTGTAAATTCAGTCAGCCTTCAAGTGGCCATCTACCATCTGAGACTAGTTGGAACACTCTGGCCTAGCTGCCCTCAGTGATCCTCAGCATATGCCACTATTCAGTGGTGGTGGAGAAATTAACAGTTGGGAAGATCCAACCCATTTTTAGCCCATTTGTGCCACCAGAGTAAGGCTGGATTGTAAAAGAGGACCTGACCTTATACCTCTATAATACCTAATATATTACATACAGAAAGCTATGTTAAAAGAACATTATTTAGGTTGTAAAGTCAAGCACTCAAAAGTTGGGAAATGAACAATTTATGGTTGGTTGCCCATGCAATCTTGTGTGTCCAACCTGTGCACTGAACAAGGGTGGTCAGGAGGATCCCTGACCTGGCTTTCTCTCTTCCTCACACTATATGGTGGGGAGCCCCATGTGGAGCTCCCAGATGGGAGGATGGGCTGCTGGGGTCATGGACTTTATGGCAGGAGCCTGGCTCAGCTCTCTGTCCCCAACTTTAGTGTTGGGAATGCTCTTGCCCCATTTGGTGTCTCCAGGGCAAAGGAAGGGAAGGATGGGAAGTTGGGGCCATATGCCAGGTCTGTGGAGGGGAAGTTATGAACAAGGGAGCCCAACTTGTTTCTTTCTCTTCCCCTTCCCTCAAAGTCGGAGTTCCTGCTCCATTTGGTACCCACTGCGTGGGACGGGACACTGTGGGTACATGCCACATCTGGAGGAAGGAGGAGGTGAGATTGTGGGTGTGGGAAGCCTGGCTCTCCCAACTCCTCCTAAAACTGCTGCTCTGGAAGCTCACAAGTTCTCAGTGCAGTATCTGCTGCTGCTGCTGCTGCCTTTGCTTTGGTGGCACCATTAGCCTGGCCGTGGCCCTGTAATGTTCACTGATTTGGGGTACTATTCTAACACTTTTTTCCTGGGGAACACAAGTGAGAGAAGGGAAATGATAATTTTGAACACTTTATAACTCAACTAAATCTGAAAGGAATTCCATGGAACACAGAAAAGACACTTGGCTAACCCCCTGCCAAATATCAAGGCCTCCCCAAAAAAATGGAGGTAAGAGAGCTTCTGAAAGAAAAGGTCACAAGACTTTTTTATAATAAAAATTGTTAGGGAACTTAAATATAGGGCTAAGGACAACCATCTCCCCATGTAATCACTGTATTGTTACCAAGAGTAGAATTCTGGAGATGGAAAAGCAAATCCTTAGTTCTATTTAACAATAGAGGCAAGTAATATTGTGCATGTGTCCCAGAGGAAAGCGTCTGAAGATTTTAATAAAGTTCCTAGTTTTCAGTCATATAATTATAACAATGCTATGCTTTAGCACTTTCAAAATGCCAAATCATTATTTCTGCCATTTAGAAATTGTGGCTGTGTTAGGAAAATAAGATGTTTCTGATCTCCAGAATGAATGCCAAAATTAATGAAAGTTAGAGCTACAGGAATCAGACCTTGAGTGAGGTCAGAAGGTTTTTCAGGCTCTGAGCTGTTCAACAAAATATTATCACACTACTTAGATTTATGCAGCATTTTATATCACAAAGCATGTTATTGTTAACTAATCATCACAGTTTCTGTAAGCTGGGTAAGTGTTACCATTGCCTTTTGGAGATAGGCAAATTGAGACAGAAATTTTCAGAGGTGCTGAGCACTCATGGATTCCAGTAACTGCTGCTGAAATTCTGGGTGCTCACTACTACAGCTGGTCAGAAATTTGCCCATTGGGAAATGCTGGTTTGACAAAAATGAAATTATTTGGGGGAATGTTTGATTTTGTCAAAAAATATAGGAAATTATCATAATGTAGTAATAGGAATAACTGTTTGTCTCTTGATTCATTCTTAGATTCCTTTTATAAATGTCTAGAATGGAGCTTTTGATCTAATAAGAACATAGGATGCAGCTGTGATATTAAAATAATAAAATTGTGAGGGATTAACTGACTAAAGGCTTGAAAATAGGATTATGGTTCCTTTAACATTTGGTTTATTGGTTCCAATCCAGTTCAGATTAATGCTAACCATCCTAATGTCATTACAATCTGATGGCAATTCACTGCCCCATATGAAATGAGTAGGTGAATCTCAGGACAGCTCTTTTTGGATAGGTGTGCACAGCACAAAATCACAGTCCCCATTTGCAGTAACTGGTTCCTTATGAGGCCAGAAATTTAATAGGCATGAAGACTAAATTACTCACTCATTCCTAAAAATGGTTGCTCTGGGTCAAGGTTGAGGCACATGGTGGATGTGGATGTGATGGGTTTACACCTCTTCTATGGCTAAATAGAGGTTTTCAATTTTTCAGGGCAGTCATTCTAGCTCCTTTTACCAGCACTGTAATCACTAAATGTTGTAAAGGAGTAAATAACATAAATATTTCTTATTCAGGAAGGTGACAAGGGGGTAAATACAAACTACAGTGCAAGCACCTCAATAAACTTTCTTCTTATGCACTAAAATGTTAATCTATTTACTGATCTTTATTTTTTTTTCTTAATAAGGTTTCGAAAAAAAATCTATATCATGATTCTTCCCAAGAAAACCATAAAATCATGGGGTAAGATTTCTTCACGTTGCACAGGGATTTAGCTTCTATTAGCAATAATGGAAGCCATGTGGCTAAAACCTTATTCGCCATATAATTTAGGTAAGAACTGTGAAGATGGTGCCAACCAGTAACAACACATCAGAAGCAATATAGTTGCCAGAACTGTGATCAAGAGACAGAGTGCCAATGAAAATCCACTGGAGCAGTTTGCTGTTTGCAAAGGAAGAGCATTCTTCTGAGACTCTGAGACTCCAAAAGCACATGACTCTCCCCCCCCCCCAATATTTAAAAAGTAAAGCTTGTGTAAAAGTGGGATTCTAGTAGTGACACATACTGAGACCATAGCAGTTAAAGAAGGCTGGCAGCCTGGCAAGCCCCGTCCCTGCACTACCAAAGTAGTTGAAGGGCCCTTCTGTGATGGTCCTGAATAGAAGACCTGGTGGTATTTTCCTGGGCTGAACTGAGGTGATAACCTAACATCTGCGCCCTGTGTTACACCAATGCATAATTGCCTAATTGGAATGCAATTTATCTGTCCCTGTTTGAGCAAAGAAAATATGAAATACACACACACACAATCACTCTTGTATCAGGAATCGGGTTTTTTTCTGGCAAACAACATGAAAAAAAATGGCAAAACCGTCAAGATCTAATTACAGCTGACTGTACATTAAATGCAGTTCTACTCTGCAATAGTCATTCAATATTTTTACATTTCCTTTATTCCTATTATCACCAGCTGAATTCCTTTCTCCACAGTAAAGGGGCTTTGAAACAAAATGAGATAAATTCAGGGGAGCATTTAAGTGAGTCTTAGGCAGTCTAGGCTGATATATTTTACATCATCTTTTACCTCCCCATCTTCAGTCCAATATCTTGTAAGGTATGTCAGCTGAGGCCTGGTCTACACTAGCGGAGGTGCAGGGGATCGATCTAAGTTACACAACTTCAGCTACGTGAGTAACATAGCTGAAGTCGACGTACTTAGATCTACTTACTGCGGTGTGTCAACGGCTGACACTCTCCCATTGACTCCGCCTGCGCCTCCTGCCCTGATGGAGTACTGGAGTCAATGGGACAGTACTTGGCGGTCAATTTATCGTGTCTAGACTAGACGCGATAAATCAACCTCTGCTGGATCGATCGCTGCCTGTTGATCCTGCGGGTAATATAGACAAGCCCTTAGACTCCCTACATACCAGAAGAATTTTTGGGAGATTAAACCAGGGATCAATTCAGTGGTGCAAGTAGGGTGGTCCGGTTTGGTACTCCATACCAGTAAGCTATATATAGCTGGTACGGCGGACCGGAGAGACACAGAAGGAGCAGAACGTGGGCTATTGGGCAGCCCCACACTAGCAGCAGCTCCAGCGTGGCTGTACCATCCCCTAGCCCTTCCATGCAGCTGCATACCTGTGTCTCCCGTCCAGGCTCTGTGCAGCAGCCCCACTGGAGGATCAGGCTGGGGGCGGGTCTGTGGGCAGTACAGCCACGCCAGAGGAGCTGCCGGCTCAGTGGCCCCATGTTCTGCAGGGCTCTCCCTGGAACTGCAGTGGTGAAAGGAGCAGAATGTGCAGATCCTTCGGCATGGCTGTATCACCCACAGACCCATCCCCACAGCCCTTCCACGCCTCTGCATGCCTGCGTCTCCTGTCCGAGGTCTGTACAGCAACCCCACTGGAGGATAAGGCTGGGGGCGGGTCTGTGGGCAGTACAGCCACGCCGGAGGAGTTGCTGGCGTGAGGCTGCCCAGTGGGCCCATGTTCTGCTTCTTTCATTGCTGCAGTTCCGGAGCACCCTGCAGTTGAGAAGTCTTCGGCACAGCGGGAGGAGGACAGAGGCCCTCTGCCAGGTAACGTGGGATGTATCATGGGGACAGGAAGCAGAGAGCACAGGGCCCGGGCTGGGGGTGGGGCAGGGTCACATGAGGAGGTCACATCCTCTCCCCCCCCCCATTAGCTGGTGCAGCATGCCGGTAAGAAATGAATTATACTTGCACCACTGGATCAATTTGACCCAAATTGAGTATAATGGAAACCTATATGGGAAAGGAGGGGCGGATGATCTAATTTATATCAGTTTACACATAATCACCTTTGAATTTAGCTAAAGCCAAACTAAATCTAAAGGAGCCTAAAATGGCATAATTTATAGGAATACAGGAGGTATAACAGGAAAAGCAACTATTTGGAGGGTGTAGGTAAGTGTAGGTTAAAGCAGTCCATCTCTAACGTGGGGGTGAGTTTCTCAGTCTGACTACACACTTTGTGATGCAGTATTCCCAACCTTTTCTATACCTCTGACAGAATGTGAGGGTCCCGCCATGTCTCTGGCAAATGAGGCATGAATAGAACTCAGGTTCAAACAGGTGCTCCAAGGAAGGGGCATAAAAGCAGCTTGTCCAGGAGAAGCAAAACAGAGTCCCTGAGTTGCTTATCCTGTTTTGTTTTCTTTTTCTTCTTCTTTTTTTCTTACTTCACTACCTGATAGCACTATTCTATATTTACTCAAGCCATTACTCACACTTCTTTTTCCACTCATCAATGAGCCATAAGTTTGCCCCAAATTTCTGTAATGAGACTCAGTTACCTCCAGCTTGCTCTTCTCATAACTCATCATTCTGGCTCCACTCTAACCCTCTTCACACTTTGCAGTTAATCATATGTACAGGTAGATATTTTATCTTATGACTCAAGAGTCAGTAGAGTTGTTTGAGCCTGGGGGCGATGAAGAAAAGCTTCCTTGTATACCATAGTGGTGGATGACATTATAAGAACATTAGATAGGTAGAAAAAAACTTGGGTCTGAGGACACCATTGAAAAGGGCATTACAGTAGTCAAGGTGGGAGGGATTTGCCCTGCAACAGTTGAACAATACATTAACTGGTACTCCCTGTCTGTATTAGGTGGTGCTTGTAAGTTCAGCTGTTGTTGAAGGAAACACTGACCTTGAGCCGCGTAACTGGCAGGTAGTGAAGAAGGAAATGATTTTTAAATACGTGGTGTCTGATTCTCCTTTCACTTACCTCAGTGTAGATAAAGTGTAATTACACTAATATGCTCAATGTGAGCAGAAAATCAGGCATTCTCAGGCATTTCACTGTAGTATTGAAATCTATGCATTTATTCTATTGTTGATTTGGACCGGTCCCCTCCTTCCCTCTTAAAGCCTTTTGCACTCACCTTGAACATAGACACAAACTTAGCCAGGCCTCCAACACAAAAGGGGTTAAGGGCATAATGTTTATACTACAGTACATCCATCAGCAATTTATGACGGTATGGTGGGTTTTAGTGCCAGAAGCTATGGAACAGGAGAGACTATTGTTAAACAGCATGATTCTGTATGAAAGCCTGTCACCTTCTGTTCTTGAACCTTTGCTAATGCACAAACACAATGTGCCCAGACAGAAAAGTAGTGCTTTTCAACTGTTATATGGTAGCTATTAATGTAGATACTGTACTATCATACAATAAATATGCTGCTACTGCTTACCATCATCCTTAATTGCAATGGAAATAAGAATATTTTGTGATACTATTGTTTCTATGAGGCTAAATCCTGCAATCCTCGCTCAGGCAAAACCCTCCCTGAACTAATTCAATAGGAGTTTCCCTGAGAAAAAGAATGGTAAGCCCTTGTGAATACCCTGGGGCAAAAACTATGTAGCATCACACCTCACTCAATACCATTGGGCTGAGAGAGGTAGCATGGGGTCTGATTCAACACTGAGCATTCCTCCCTTTTGTCTGATTGTGCTCTCACACTAGTTTTCTGTTCTTGTAACTCTTGTCACATCACTGGAGTTACTCTTAATTTACATCATTGTAAGGGAGAGCAGAATCCAGCACACATGTTCAGTAGTGGAAAGATGAAGATGAGCACTTTTACTAGTGGGTTTATCATCGCCACTGACAACACAGAGTGGGTGGATATGGGATTTGGACTTTCTCTAGCCCACCACCACCAGCACTCTTTTCTTTCTCTTCCTCCCACCTAGTTCTGCAATCCAACCATCAATGTCAATTCTTCTCCCCAAAAGTTCTATTTCTGCCCAGTTGCTTGCAGATCTGAGAAAAGAATCAGGTGAAAAGAAGCTTTTCAAGTTGTGAAGAGGGATTTGGGACTGGCTTTTACTAAGTATATGCTCTTCTGCACATAGTGCTATTATGGTTGGTGACCTCTGACATAGTCTTTATCAAAGGAATTTCCGGGTTACCCTTGTGCATAAGTCAGTGTTGTTGCTTGTTGTTCTACTAAAAGAAACTCTTTAGGGCCCTGTGGATAGCTTTATTATTATTTGAAGTAGCTGAAGTAGGAGTACAATAGCATGTACAATGTGCTGGGGGCTGTCTATACCTTTAGGGAGAGACAGTTTCCATTAATAAGAGTTTACAATCTAGGTCTCATGAAGCCCAGTGTTTTCAGCAGGGCTCCCTTTGTTTTGCCTAAAACACGTGAGCCAGCTCTGAGCACATGTGCTGAACAGGATCGTTATCCTCTTTATTCCATACCTTAAAACCAAAAAGGAAGGACCATCAGAGGAAGAAAGGAAAAACCAACATTGTCTCCCTGACTGTGTCAGAGCTGGAACCAAAAACTGAGAAGAGAGTAGATAGTGTGGAATGGAGTCTCAGCAGAAAATAGCCAACTAATCGTAGAGACATGTCTTGCTGTGTAGTCTATTGCTCACAGCACAGACCTGAGAGTCATCAGTGCCCGAATTTTAATCCTGCTTCTGACACTGATTTATTCAGCCTGGAAATAAGGTGCAATTTCTAACAGTGAGCCTAATTAACCATTGGAACAATTTATCAAGGATTGTGGTGGCAATTTTAAAATCAAGATTGAAAGTTTGTCTAGTTCAAACAGGAATTAATCCAGAGAAGTCCTCTGGCCTGTG
Source organism: Mauremys mutica (assembly GCF_020497125.1). Classification (NCBI taxonomy): domain Eukaryota; kingdom Metazoa; phylum Chordata; order Testudines; family Geoemydidae; genus Mauremys; species Mauremys mutica. The sequence goes on from NC_059075.1 coordinate 35,377,444, forward strand.
TTATACAGAAGGCCAGACTAGATTATAACAATGGTTCCATCTGGCCTTTTAATCTATGAAGTGACTTGGCAGAAGGTCACACAAACCTTTCTGTTCTTCAGTTTCCCCATAGGTAAAACTGGAATAGTAGTAATTGCCCACTCACAATAGTGAGTTTCAATTGTGAGTTCTAAGTTTTCATGCTTTGAGCAAGAAAAACATTAAGAACAGCATCACTTTATAAATGATGTAGCAGCATCATAATCCTAACATAATCCCCACTCTGAGACTGTGTGTCTGTCAGAGACTCGGTAGGATGTAATGCCTGTCACTTATTTAGATATTTACTAGGTATAAGAATAGCTGGTAACACTACAGGACCTTTTCCCTACTGCACACCAGTGGGGGGGGGGGGGAAGGGATACCTCAGTGGTTTGAGCATTGGCCTGCTAAATCCAGAATTGTGAGTTCAATCCTTGAGGGGGCCACTTAGGGATCTGGGGCAAAAATTGGTCCTGCTAGTGAAGGCAGGGGGCTGGACTCAATGACCTTTCAAGGTCCCTTCCAGTTCTAGGAGAATGGTATGTCTCCAATAATTATTATTATATTATAAAATATCCTGATGTTATCTGTGAACCAGTGACTAACACCATAGTGTTAAAAATGACTTATCATTTTGCCACCATTGCTTCATAATTGTTGAAAACAGGTGAAAAGGAAGGACCACTCTTATATTGGCACAACTCTGGTCAAAATTCAAACATGAAGGAACTAGTTTGTATAGCATTATATATATTATATATAAAGCAGTTATCTTTTCCAGAGATGTTTATATATATATACACATCTCTGGAAAAGATAATTGCATGTAATACAAAGCAGCAGCTCAAATAAAGGAGCTTTAATCAATGCTAAACCTGATAAGTAGACACTGGAAAAGGCTACATGGTATTAGACTGAATGAGAGGATTAGTGCTAAAAATATATGACAAAGAAGCTAATATAAAGTTTTAAATAATGCAGTTGCTAAGTTTCAGCACCTGGGTACAAAAATCTATTGTTCGATATCAGAGATATATGAAGTAATGCTGGGGTATAGGGACAAAAATTGTAGCATGCGGATTCAGAAAAGACGTCTGTCTAGTCCAGTATCCTTTCACTGCTTTGTGGAAGGTGCAAGAAACCTCTAATGGACCATGTATACCTCTAATATACCATGTATATACGCTAGCCATAGAGGAAATTTCATCTTAATTCCTGAGCAGTTAGTTATTCATGAGGCTATATATACACATACTATACATATATGTTTTTTTAGTACTGTATGTTTACCTTAATGAGTTTGGGAGAAATAGAGAGAGAGAGACCTTTGCAATTTTTATCTTACCTACGTAACTGTGGAAAATCTCATTACCCATATAAATGCCTGACCCTTTTGTTAAATCATAAACTCTTGGCTTCAATACTATCTTGTGCCAGTGAGCTTCACAGTTTAATTCCCCATTGTGTAAAAAGTATTTTGGGTATTTTCAAAATTTGTTGCCTTTTGGTTTCATTTGATTGTTCTTTGTTCTTGTATAATGAAACAGGTAAATTGAAATATCCAGTTTATGCTCGCTAGACCATTCATTATATTATATATTTCTGATATATCTCCTCTCTTTAAACTCCTTTCTAAAACTAAATAGGCCTAACCTTTTAAATTTCTCCTCATATCTAAAGTCAATGTGGATGCTCGAAGCGTAAACCAAGCCTTATTTGATCCATAGGTTTCCTTATAAAAAGTAAGATTAATACAAACTTTATCTTTCTGCTACTGAGTTATATTTTGTGTGAACTTATAGAAATGTATTTCTATAAATGACAATTGATGATACACTGACAGCATCTTTAATACAAAGATCTCAAAGCATTTTACAAACATGAATCAATTAGGCCCCACAATGCCACGCTGTTGTAGGCTGGTGTTATTAACCCTAGTTCAAAGAGAGATATCAAAAGGTTAAATGGCTTGTCCAAGTAAACTCAGTGAGTCAGTGGCACGGGCAGGAATAAAAACCAAGGGTGAAATCCTGGCCACTTAAAGTAAATGGCAAAACTCCCATTGACTTCAGCAGAGCCAGGATTTCACCTGAGTAGTCCCAGTCCTGTCCCTTGCTGTAACCACAAGAACACAATCTGTTTAAGTGAATTTAAGTTTAAATGTCTGTCCCTTCCACCCTCCCCCGTTATATTTTCAATATGATTTCATAGAAGTGCTCACCACATACTATTACAACTATATGAACTTTAGGCCAGTAGCTTGGTCTAAAATGTAACAGCACTATAATACATTAAATAATTCCATTTTAACATCAATTTACTAAAGGGAATGAAAATGACAGTATAAAAACAAAATAGAATCAGGTAAACTATAAATACAATCTGAGGAGAAAGCCAGACCTCATTTCCGGCTGTTTGCACCAAAGAGCATGATGATACACAATTGCTGTACCTCACCAAGCAGAGCTTTGACAGCTTTTGTTTGCTTTGTAAGAGATTCAAACTAATATAATCTGTCCTATAGTCTGGCAAATTTTAAAATAAACAAGCAAACAAATATGCTGTGAAGGTATTTCATTTCTGTTCCATTACCAGAAACTCAAATCTACGAGGAGAGCTATATCTTCCTTCTTCAAGTATCAACAGGGTTATGTAAGTTCTCCTTTATCATAACTTTTTCACTCTTGTTTTTCTTTTTTCTTTTTAAACTTACTCATTTTATAACAAATACCAGTCACAAGCTCCAAACGTCTCAAGCTCCCCCCCACAATGTTTTAGAACATATGTAAAACACTGACTGCTCCACCTGGATGCTGGTCCCTTGATGCCCTTCATACTTTTATGATAGTACTAATGATATTCTTCTAATTATATGCCTTTGCTTTTATAGCATTTCCACTGAGTTGTTTTTCTTTCCTCCAAATAACCTACACGTATTTCAAACAACAATAGTGATTTTTTTTTATTCAACACATATATTTTTAAACCGATAATGCAAGAGGTGGTAATACTGACAGGTATATTTTCCCTGTACATTTTTGATGCCGCCACTGACATTAAAACTGGACAACTAAGGTGCTTACATTACTAAGATAATGTTATTGCTATTAATAGTCTTGAAGAACTGCTGGGTTTGGAGCCACTGCATAAAGTCATAGATGGCTGTATAAAGGCCATTACTTTTATAGGTAGACCATTAAAAAGAACAGGAAACTCCACACATATGACTTTGTACTACTGTACATTTACCTTCCAAGGGCCAGAAATGAATTTGACAGGAAGAGTACTTGTGAGAAATATAATACTATATAAATGACACCACGGTGCAAGCTAAGTTTATGACTATATAAATATTGATGTTATTAATGCCACCTAAAGTATGCAAGTACAAAATATACCACCACATATTGTAGGTAGTGTAGCAGTTTATGTCAGTGAGGCATTACTTCTGTTGTAATAAGATCTGTTTTTAAATGATTTATTGCATTTAAGCTCTATGAGAGAAAAAGAGAGGGAGAGAGGTATATATGGGGGTATGTGTGCAGAACTTGATAACAAAAAATACCACCACATTTCCCCTTAAGTTTATTGCTACACTATTCTGCATGGCAATCTGACAGTGTTGGATTTGCCATATCTACAAGAGGAGCATAATCATCCTATCACTTACATGTACCTGGCCTCATTCAAGTGAATGGGCGCTTGGGTGCTCATAAATGGTGGGTTGTTTGGACCCATGAATATTGGATTTGGAATATACACATAACAGATCATATCAAGTGGAGTTTGGAGAAGAACGCTGTCAAAGGACAATGATCTCCTCGGCTCCATTATTCTCTCAATTACTCATACATAGCTCTCATTGAAGACAAAGACATTGACATTTGGGCTTTTTGAAGCAGGAGATCTGAATCTTGTGAAAATGTTCTATCCTGCAGACTTCATTACTGCTACACCGAATGACCAACATAGATTTAATCATTTTTTATCATAAAATCATAGAAATTAGACTTGGTATGCCAACTACTCCAACCTCTGACATTCCAGGCTTGTTTCCAACACTGTTTGCCAGTGCTTTGCCATGTCTAAATCTAATTGTGTCCAGCAATGGGGCTTCCACAAATTCCCTTTGGAGACTGTTCCACAGATCTCATCATTAGGAAAATTATCCTGTTATTCAGCTTAGTTGAAAACAGTTACAAAGGAAGGAACTCAGAGATAATGTAGTGAAAAAAGTCCTGATTTTCAAAGCTTCTGAATACTCAGCAGCTCCCTTTCATTTCAATGGGTCTTCTGGAGATATAATACTTTTGAAAATCAGGTTATATAGGATCCCAATGATTTCAAGGGGATGACTTACATGCTTAATCACGGCTTATCTATGGTGAAATATGTGCTTAGGAGCTCACTTTTAGGGACCCATTTGTGAAACTCTTGGCCAACATTTGTTAAATTGCAAATTATTGTTACTTTTGGTATGTTGACAGTCGCGGAGAAAATCTGGCATTGGTACAATAATGTTGGAGACCAATCAAGATTACATGTACCTTTTATACATTTTTTCATTCTGACTTTGGGGTATCTTCTCGTCTCAGCATGTATACGTGTGCCATTAATGTAACGGGTATCAAGAAATGAATAACGTGCACCTTGTTAGATGGCTGGTGGAACTTTGCAATGGACTTACAATCTTATAGTTACAAAGCAGCCAGATTTTATTCAGATGAATACTCTTTTGCATATGAGAAAAAACGTAAAGAAATCAGTGTCTTAGCCTTTATAATAAATTGCTAAGAAAAGAATGTATTCAAACATTACTGCTACTTGGATTTTAGACTTTTAGTGCATTTCATGAATTATGTGGAAGGTGACAAGGTTACAGTTAAAACTGGGAGAATAATATAGTAATAGGGGTTATACAATTTTCACAGCTGAGAAGACAAAGTAAAAGTGCCTCTCATTTTATAATTCCCTACAGAAGTCAGAGTCAGCTATCCCACACACACAGGATGAGAACTCAGCGTGTGAAATCCTGGCCCCATTGCCCCATTGAAGTCCACGGGAGTTGGTCCATTGACCTTACTGGATATGTTTACGCAGCCCACAGCAGTGAGCCTCCCAGTCAGAGCTGCTAAATTTGGGCTTGCAGGGCTCACTCTAGCCCACTAAAAATAGCTGTGTAGATACTGCTTTGAAGTAGCAGCTTGGGCTGGATCTTGGGTTCTGAAACCTAGGAAAGGGAATTGGTTTCAGAGCCTGAGCTGCAACTTAAAGCCCTGTCTACACTGTTATTTTTAGAGTGTTAGCATAAGCCCCACTAGTTCAACTCTGTTGATACAGGCTGAGAGGCTTACTTTTGTGGGCTGTGTAGACGTACCCATTGCGGCGATTATTTCACCCAGGGCCTTTGACTCCAGAAACACAGATTATTGTTACGTTTGTTAAAGAATGAATTTAAAGTTCACACTTAAATATTATAGTTCTGGTGATCAGATATGTGCCTAGATAGACAGACACTAATTATTGAAAATAATTGAATGTCATACATTATTATAATGCATAATTAGTGCTGTGTAGGAACTGGAAATTCCATTTTACAGGAAATTCCACAATTTAAAAATTTGTTTTCATTCCAAATCAGAACAAAAATAAATAATTTTGAAATTTTTCATGAAATCAAAATATTTCAATTGTCTTTTGACTTAAAAAAAAAAAGAAATATTAAATGAAAAGTAATTTTGAAATGAAAAATCAAAATGTTCCATTCTGAAATTGTCTTTATCGAAGCACTTTTTTTTCAAATTTTGTTTCAAAATAAAATTTCATCAAAAGTGATACCTTCCTTGGGAAGTTTTGGTTTTGACAAAATGGTGTTTTCCAACAGAAGAATGTTCTTTCACAAAATTTTCAGCCGGCTGTACTCAGGATGCTAAAGCCATAGGTCAAATTGATGACCTTATGGTAAATCTAAAGGCTTGTCTACACAGTGCTGCTGTGATCGATTGCAGCAGTGTTGATTTAGCGGATGTGGTGAAGGCGCAATAAGTTGATGGCAGAGCACTCTCCCATCAACTTCAGTACTCCACCTCGCCAAGAGGCGGAAGCTAAGTCAGCAGAAGAGTAGTTCCTTAAGCAGCAGTGTAGACCAGGCCTAAAAGAAATTACCTAGCTAGTGTTATATGCTTTTCTCTTCTACCCCTAATAATCTAGGAGGATTTTGCAGCTGACTAGTCATACATTCATAGTGCCAGATTCTGCACTGGTGTGAATCAGCATAGCTCCAGAAAGCCAACAGAAGTATGCCAATATACACAAGCTAAGGATCTGACTTAACGTGTGTAAATTACACAGTGCATATGCTAATATCAGATTAGTTGGAAATGGGCATTGGAACATCCACTTCTCCTGAGTGTACTCAGACATACTCTAATTATTTGATTTACCAAGAGATAAATCAGTAACTGGCTGCTATATTTTTATGCCACTCATGAAATTACTGTCTCAGCAAGGCAATGGCAGATACTGCAGTGCAATCTCTCAGGTATTACTTTTAGAGATAGAATATCCAGCACTGATATAACTACTCAACAGGAGGCACCAGTGCATTGGGTTTGAGGTGCATCAGCTGGCAAAAGCTCTCAGAGGAATACTTCAATATTCATTTGGGAAATTATCTCTGCTCCTTCTCTTGTCCGATGACCTGGTTTCATGCTGAAAGCTTTAGGCTAGGAAAAGGGTAGTAATGTAATTTTGCTTCAAATAAACAAAAAACAAAGAGCTTGTAGGAACATAGAAAGGCTTATCCTTTGAAAATATATTTCAATTCCTCTCATGTTTCTGGAAGGAAAACATTTTTGGTAGTCTATATTTTACCACTGTTTCATTTAATAATGCAGATCAACATTCATCCAGGGAGATCTTCCTGTACTTTAATTCACATTGTATGTCTGCCAACCTGCTGTCTCTTCTTATGACTCTTATTGTTTGCCAGTTATTTTGTGGACCATGCCAGTAATGCCACTACAATTAAAGAGCGTACTGGCATTTTCATGAGAAACCTGGATTTTTAGCAGGGGGGATTGTAGTGGTTTCTCCCCATTTCAAACAGGCTTAGATTTATACCTTAGCATATCTGAATGAATGCTTTCTAGTGAGATCTATCTCAGAGAGAACCTAGCATCATTATGTGTAATGTTACCTTTTGTACATGATAAAGACAATTGCAAATCATGTGTGGTGGCTGCCATTTAACATACATCAAAAAGGCTGTGAGCTACTTAACATGTTCAAAACCTATTGACTTTAACTGGAGTCGAAGATGCTCAACATCCTGCAGGATTGTGGCTCAGTTGTAGACAGAGAATTGTTTCTTCTGGTGGCTCTGAAAAATGAGTGTAGGTGCACCATTCTCAAGGCTTGCAGGAAATAAATTCAGTCTCTGGTGTAAGCAAAATCAACTCAGGTTTATGGACAATAAATTCATTCCTTGGCATAAGCAAAAGTTCATCCGGATTAAATTCTCACATACAGCCATCTACATACACTGCAATCAATGGAATTACTCTAATATAACTGCGAACAGAATCTGGCCTTGAGAAAACAGCAGTGACAACTCTAGGACACTGAAACTCATTCTAGCTCCACTAATTAGTTTATGCTGATAAAGTGCTCTCACAATGCAAAATGCTATGTAAGTGTTAAGGTTTATTATTATTATTCCTCTTTTAAGGTCTCCCCGGTTCTTTGCTGTGGCTGCTGGTCTGTTACACCAAGTCCTGCTCCCATATGCCACCAGCCCTCTTTTTGCTTGTGCACAGGGCAGTGAAGCAGCAGTTTCCCAGACATAGACCCTTCCCGAGGAAGAGTAATTCTGTTAAATTACCAGCTGTGAATGGTGCCTGGAAGACATCTATGTATAACACTTTCCCGGAGTTCAATGAGAATTCTGTACACAGAGGGTATGCAATATCTGCTTTCATTGTACAATAGGAATGATACCCGTTCATATTGTCTGAGTCTTTACAATTTTCATCCTCTGTATAGAACCACAGGGGCCCATAGTCTATGTGCTGAGATATCTAGGCCCTGTACATAGCTTAATGTGTTTGTGAAGGCCTTTCTCTGCCCCGTTTGTGTCTCAGCTTTAGCATTATTTTAAATTAGTTTTATTGAACTGAATATTCTGGGCTAGATTGTTTCTTTAAAGCGCAGCCTTTTGCTGGCTGCTGGTGGTGCTGAATCACTTTGCCCCAAGCGAAGCTCCTGAAAGTATTATGCGACAGGGCAGAACTGAGCACCGTGGTTAACTCAGGTTTGTGCATCTTGCTCCTTTGTGTTCCTGGTCTGCTCTGTGACCCACTGCAGCAGAGGGGAAGGGGATGGGAGACAGGTCTATGTTCTTGCTTCCTCTCAGCCCCCATTGCAGTGCATGGAGGGAGCAGTTCCTCTTTTCTTCCCTGAGCACAGAGGTTCCTGTTGCCCAGGCAAGGGATGGAGGAACCCTTGTGCACCAACGTATGATCCCAATTATAATACTGTCCATAGTTAGCAAACGTGCCCTTGGCTACACCCCTTCATTTTAAAATATTGGTCACTCTGCCACTGAATTTTAAAAGTTACCACTGAATAAGCAAATAAAAACAAAATTATGTGTAGGTCCTATATATAAATAAAGCTTGCAAATGACCGATGCATTGCATGATCACACAGCATCTGCAAGCACATTGATTTGTTTAATATATGGAGCATATAAGCATCTCTCTCTCCTGTCACCTCTCTTTGTTCCTCACAGTATTTCCATTGGCATCTGCTATTCCATTTCAGGGCTTTCACATAGCTCTGCCACTACACTGCAGTCCTCATCTTCAGTAGTGCTGAATCTTTCCTGGAGTCAGACTGCTAATTTTACTGTATTATACAATATTTTTCCGATGTAGATACATATCCACCATCAACAGGGATGAGATCCCTAAGCTCCTTTTAATCTGTTCTTTAAGTAAAGATTTGAAACTAGGGGCCAGAGTCTTCCCTCAACGATAGCTGTGTGAATTTTGAAATAATTGTACAGGCTTTGTTGGATTTAATCTAGATTTACATCATTGTAAATAAGAAAAGATTTTGAGTATTGTTAGCAAAACTCTGGTTTTCACTCCTCTACCTTCATGTCTGCACTTACTGGCCTTTTTGCCTTTATCGGGACCTGAAGTCTCATAGGATTTAAATTATATTGAGAGAATGATTCTCAGATGTGTCAGACAAGTATTATGAGATAATGAGAAAAGTGATTACTACACACCATTGCATTCTCTGTGCCCAGATCTACACTAGCGGAGGGGTCGACCTAAGATACACAACTTCAGCTACATGAATAGCGTAGCTGAAGTCGGCGTATCTTAGGTCGACTTACCTGGCCATGAGGACGGCGGCGAGTCGACCGCTGCCACTCCCCCGTCGACTCCACTTCCGCCTCTCACTGCGGTGGAGTTCCGGAGTCGACGGGGACCGCAATCGGGGATCGATTTTATTGTGCCTACACTAGACGCGATAAATCAACCTCTGATAGATCGATCACTACCCGCTGATCCGGCGGGTAGTGAAGTCCTGCCCTGTGTTGCAGCACATATGAAAAAAATGCACACGTACACAGACACATATACACGTGCAAAAACTCTGAGGCAAAGCATCTTGGTGGAAATAGCCTGCAAAGCAAGGAATTAACTGCATGCAAAACAATTAATTAGATTTTTAGAGGTAAGAAAAAAAGATTTTACTCTTGCAGGGTCAACCCAGAGCTTTTCTTCACACTGTACGTTAGGCCAGCTTTGTCCATATATCTATAAGTGATCCTGGATACTCCTTCCTGGTGCAGCTCTCACACATGAGAAATGTTGAGATAGATAAAATCACAGGTTCATGTAAGCAGATCTCTTGTATGTTGTCAAAAAGACCAGTTTTAGTTTAAAAAACACTAACAGTCGGAATTTGGAGCACTAATAAATACAGCTGTAATTTGATGTCTAACTAATCACTCTATTATTAGGTCACAAAGTCTCTGAATATTATCCATTGCTTCCACAAATAATTGTCTGTACTAAAAAAAACAACGAGGAGTCCGGTGGCACCTTAAAGACTAATATATTTATTTGCGCATAAGCTTTCATGGGTAAAAAACTCCCAGTTCTTCAGATGCTATGAAAGCTTATGCCCAAATAAATCTGTTAGTCTTTAAGGTGCCACCGGACTCCTCGCTGTTTTTGTGGATATAGACTAACATGGCTACCCCTCTGATACTTGGCGGTACTAAATTGCACCCTAAATTGCAAGTGCAGAGAAGGGATTCTTAACCTTAAAACTATGTCTATGTCCATAGGTCTCCCATTGCATATATAGATGACACTCTGGATGAAAAAAATATTCTTTCAGCCCATAAAAAATACTACAGAATTCTACTCTGATGGTCCATGCACTTCAGTTTTACAAAGTGGCATCAGGATACTACGGTGATGAATATGATATAAGAATAGAATAGAATAGAATAGAATAGAATAGAATAGAATAGAATAGAATAGAATAGAGGAGGACTTGCCTAATTTAGCTACAATGATTTTAGCACTGACTAATAAAACTCTAGTAGTTTTTATACAATCAATATTGAATCAAAATGTCCTAATCTTCACTCTCCTAGGTTAACTATACGTTGGATATCATTTGAGTCTGTGACGGCAATGGCCAACTGGTTTTTATCTAATAAGCCCTGTCCCCAGCTACCAGTTAGCAAAACCACCCATACTTTGCTTCCCACTGCTGTTTCACAGCTGTGATACAAAGTCTTGCCCTAAATTCTAAGGTTAAACATTCTCTCGCAAAGTAGCAGCATTGCTCTTGTGTGTTATTGACAGATGAATTATCTTTAGCATCATAACAGCAAGTTGCTCACATGGTTAATATCTCACTTAGACATCTCCAGTACCAGAATACAGACACCTCCAATTTTAACTGAACTAAAAGGAAGTAGCAAATTAGTAGAAGACATCTGCTATCTTCCTTCCCCACCCCCTAACCCACCCCCAATAGTGATCCTATGACAAGAGAAAGTATTTAATTCACTAAAACCGATCAGTTACAATTTAATACAAGTGCCAAATGTTTAGAGCTGCATCGATAAAATCATTATGCCTGCAGTCTTCTGACACAAGGAGATGAAGGTTAGGCCAGTAAATTTTTCAAAGGCTTATTATATGCCCATGCTGATCAGATGCACATGAGAAGCAAGACTCAATAGACGGAACAACGGAGGAGAGCCTAAAAATGTCACAGAAATTCATGTGCATGAATTCCAAAGGATCTAGCATTTGTTATATAACTGACATAAGAAACATGAATTAAAGATCTCTTAGTAAATTAAATAACTAAATTCTACATTTCTTTCTGAAGCCCGCAAGCTACCCAGAGCAAATGATTAGGACAATGCTAAAATTGATCTTAAATGATCTCTAGTTCAAAAGTCCCAGCATCTTCTTGACTCCATGGCCTTTAGAAGAGGAAAAGGGTTTAAGCCTTCACAAAACGGACAAATAATACTATTTGCGATTGTGTTGAGAGAGAAAGAATGATGCTATATTCAAAGCCCTGAAGCCTAAAGTCCTCTGTTTATTTAAAGGACAAAGAGGGTAGAAATAGTCGCAGTAGAAGCTTCCAGAATACCTCTCCTCCCAAGTACAAATACACCTCACTGAGGAATAAGGAAGGATGGGCTCATGGTTAAGACATTGCAATTGGACACAAAGTTCAGTTATGATACCATTCTTGAACTAAAGAAAAACATACGGACAGAAAACGTATATTGTTCTATTTTATACTCATGCCTGGTTTTATGGAACACAGACTAGAAGACTTCTGAAAATCTGCCAGAATGGAGGTTTCTTACAAACACATGAAAAGATGTTTAAAAAACTATTCTAGGTTTCATTTTAGTGCTCTGAAAATGGAAGACACATAATAATGAATCAGTCATAGCATGGCCAAGTACACAAGTTTCCTGAGGCACTGTCAATGCAGCTCAGTCACGCACCTGTCTTGAAATTGTTCAGTGTTTCTAATTTGTGAAGTGCTTTTCCCATATGGGAAAATATCCACTACAGGCTTAGCTGAGACCAGCCAAACTCGTTTCATTTGTGATTTAAATCATCCTGGAACATGGATCTCACAGTATGTAGGGCTAGTGTATTAACCGACATAGTGCCACCTTTCCATTGGCCTTTTCCCCCTACCTCTTTTAGGTCTGTAGTAACTGGATCCTGGTCACACTTTGCAAGATTGCCTGGCACCAAGTACACATACATATTGTCCCAGATACTACTGACAGTCCCTGGAGAACACGCAAATCATACAAGTGACAGAGCCTCATACTCACAACAAGTACATCCATCAATAGGATATCCTTACTCCTGAAGGGTCTGGTCCTTTCTCCTTATGAACCCATAACTGACATTGGCATAAGAGGGAATTTGGACTGCATAAAGAAAGAGATCCCTACACACAATGTAGATTTAATCCATTGAATGCACCACTTTTCATCACTTCACTGTGTTTAGAATGCAATATCAGGTTCTACCTCGCCTTCAACTGAGGGGGCGGGAAGAGAGAGCTCATAACATCCATGTAGATTTTGATAAACATTTGACCTATCAGGGATTGAATCAACAGGACAGCCTGAAACAGGAAATAACATGACAATGTTATATGTTTAAGAGCATTTAGCAATTTACTTATAAAGAAGAAGCAATAACTACAAATTTTAGCATTGTTTTCATCATTTGGGGGCCCCATTGTACAATCTCCAGCTTTCTTATGATTTAAATGGAACTCTTTTCAATGACAAATGAGAGGCTTAATGCCACTAGAAATCTACCTGGCTCTAGAAAAGTAGGTGATGTATATCCCAAATCATCAAGAATCTGAAATTAATTTACAAGAAATGCTATTAGGTTATAAATTATGTATTTTAAATAACATATTTCCTTAATTAGTATGAGCCATATCATGCCCCTTTGATCCACATATGTGGGGTGGACTTTCTGTACACAGATCTCCCATGTTTGCAAGGAAAGGTTGGGATCAGCTGTTTCTCTACCGTTATCCCCCCTATGTCCCAGATACTACAGAAACCTTTCAAGGAAGCATGCCTAGGAAGGGAGAATGAAAAGGTGCAATAGGGTTAGTGATGGGGACACAGAATAACCCACCAACCTGGTATGGAGTCACATCTGAAGTTAATAGAACCTGATACTTTGTGCTCATTCCTCAAGAGAATGATTTGGGGGAATCTCACAGACTTTTCCTCCTCTCTTGACTCCAACCTTGGTTTTTTTAAATGTTTTTTTGGGAGTGGGGCAAATGCATTATTAGTAATAGCTTACATTATTAAAACTGTGACCATTATGAAACTGAGATGTACTTGTTGCTTTGAACACTGGTTGTTTACCTCTTCATTTCACCCCGCTTGGCCAGTGATTACAGATTATTCACTTTCATCCTGTTTTCCCTGGTCATTGTCTAGTCACTTTCCCCTGCTGGCTCTCATCCTATACAGGCACAATGCTGCAGTGTTAGAGTTACAAACACAACATGGGCAATGTTTAAATCCAAATAAAAAGATTGTTTAATTGGAATTTTAAATAAAAAATGAAATATTTGTTTTTAATCTTAGCTTTTGTAAAAAACTTGGCTTTACCAAACCTAATTGTGGGTTCTAATTAGCCTAAAGAACTGGCAACTTTATTCACCAGATCCTTTCTGGTTGGATGTCTTTATACAACTAACTAAACACTTCCGAAGTCCTGTCTCAGACTGTGTTGTGTAAAATGAGAGAGAGTCTTACTATCTAAATACGAACATACATCATTAAATTCACCCCAGTTAGTGCAAGGAAATGTAAATTACACTCCTTTAACAGTGAGGGCTGCTAAGCCTTGCATTTGTTCCCTTCTGGGGCACAACAGCTGTTCTTTCTGTCTGGCAAGAGATGGGTTAACAAAGGTACTCTCCTGTCAATCATGGTCATCATTCAACCCAAACCAATACATAGATTGTACTTACACAGCTCCTTAAAATCCCTGTTTCCTTACCAGATATAACAAAAGTAGCCTATGAACTCAGATTGATATTTTTTGAAATTCGGCTATGTTTGTTCTCTTACCAATTTTTGGGGAGTAGGGTAGGGTGTGGGACATCTCTTGGTGGGTACATGTATAACCAAACCATCATCCTGCAACTTTTAAAATATGACTGCATAGGAGATACTGATAGCCTAAGGGAAGTTCTGGATAATAGAGACTCATAATCAGAATTCCCATGTATTTGATCCAATTCAGTTTCCATCAATGTCACAGAAATATGAGTGGTTGTGAAATTCAGAGTCATCATTGCCCCTGGAAAATGATATATACTCTTCCAACTTTGGACAAATGAAGGGCAAAAAACTCATGTCAAAAAATTCCAATCGGACAACTCCTTATCCTTAGGGTGGCTGCTGAAACTTACAGTAGTTCAAGATCTAGCAGTTTCAGTTGGTAGCACATGACCTACTTATGCTGATGCCCAATCCCTCTACTTTTAATCAAACTGCCCCTTTATCTGTAAATCCCCAATCACAACATGCAGGATGTGTGGATCTGCTGATAAGAAATTTTTGCAGGAAAAGAAAATCTGGGCAGATAACGGTTTTATTTCCAGGGCTGCTGGCAGCAACTCTAACACCTCATTTATTCCAGATTTATAAAGGTCCACTGTGTAGATCTGAGGGTAGAGCTAAGCATTTAACAGCTATGGTAACAGAATGTGTACCCACACACTATATTTGATGCTAAATATCAAGTTTAAATGATATTGATCATACTATTCCAATTTGGAATGAAAACAATTATCTTGTTAGCATTTAGTATTTTATTGAGCCTGATTCTCTACTCTGTTACACTGGTTTTACAGCTACGTAATGTGATACGATTTCAATGGAAATATACCAATCTGACATTGGTATACCAGGGAGGCGACTCAGACCCATTGTCTTCTAAAGGAAATGGTAGTAACCCAGCTGCATGAGTCATTTAAAACTGTACTGGACAAAGTAATACTTTGGGGAGCACTCCTGTATTGGCTATGACAGCAAAGTAGAGCAAAAAGGAGAACAGACAAAACTGAAGGCATCTTTTCCATCTCTAAATTCTGTGATAACACTAATTCCTATGTATCCTAGTCCAATAAACAGTTATGTGGAAGGTCTGAACTAATTAGTCTCCAAAATCAGAAGGAAAAGAACTTGCCAAATGAGCCTTTGTAATTCAAATTCTCTTAAAAGGGTTTTTTTTTCTGCCCTAAATATAATTCTGCATACACAGTATCATATACATGGAAGATTTTGTTAAAACAGTTCATGGATAAAGCAATTAAAGCAATATTATGTTAACTGGTCTGCTACAGGGATTATGAAAAGTGTGTGTATATGGTGATGGGATATCTAACACTGTTCACGGCATTCAGAGTACAAATTTGACAAAGAGAGATATATACCTTGAATTCTTTTATTGCCTATTTTCAAAGCTATAATAGTAGACACTTTTCTCTCTGAGTAAAGACCGTTATTGTGTTATACACCACTGCTAAAGCAAGAGGTTCTGAAATTAATTTTGTCAAAAGGTGAAAGTAATTTCTCAAACAAAAAGAGTGTGCGACTGGCAGGATGCATTTTACAGTTTTCTGCTGAACTGCAGATCAACTTAAAAAATAATAACAAAACAAAACAAAAGCATCCTCCCTAAGCACTGTGACATAGAGCCAGAGCCAAATATTTCAAAGGTCACTGTTGGGCATATGCCACTTTGATACAAAGAGTTAAATGACACAGTTTGAAAGGGCTTTTATTCATTCATTTATTCATGTATGTGTGCTGCTACTTTCATGCAGTGTTACATTGTTTACCCATCTGCAGCATTAGACAACTTTGCTTTTAGTTTGGCCTTCGTTCATTTCATTTTAAAGGTACTGAAATGTATGCTGGACAATCACCCTTTTCAAATACATAACTGTACATAAATGAAAAAAGTGAAATTCATTTTCTGTGGGCACTTGAGAAGGGAAAATGTCTCAGGTGACATTTGAGACATTTAAAACAAGACTGGATGATTTACAGAGGACAATCCTGAGCTAGACAAGATGACCTAATAGGTCTTCTCCATCTCTCTCTCTTTTATGATTCAGTGAATAACATGGGGCTAACAGTAGTAAATCAGTAAAGAGAGATGCAATATGCATGTGGAACATTACTATATTTGGTTGGAGTCTTCTAACTGTGATCCAGAGCAAACATTGGAAGTACTGATTTCACACTGCCTTAGGCATTTTTTCTATGCTTATTATTTATTATAAAGCAATCATTAACTTTTCCAACTGGTATGACTTAAGAAAGAAAATTCAGCCTGATGGAACTTGTCAATAGCCCTGAAGTCTGGTTAGGATAAGGGATAAGACCAAAAGCTATCACAGGCCAAATCCAGCTCAGCCATTGTTTTCAAGGGGATTGCTCATGAAAATGAGGCAAACTACATTTGGCCCAGGAAGCCAGTCACATAGACTGGTGTAACTTAGCCCTGCAGAAACCTTTCAATGCTGGTGCAACTATTGCTCACACTCAGGGATGCCTCCACTCCCAGTCCAAAAACAAAATTACGATGAGATGCTAAAATACTACTGACAAATATTCCCACTTTTACAGATACTCCAGCCCTTTAACTAACATCATTTCATACACAAAATAGTTCACTATATCCAGCTTGCCAATGAAAAAATAACCCAAAGAGAACTTTGCAAACCTAAAGCCTGGTCTACACACAGCTTGTGTATGGGTATAACTCTGTTGGTTCAGGGTGTGGTATTTCACTGAAATACTTGTATAACCCCAAGTGTGAACACAGTTATATCAGTATAAATGTGCCTTGAGCCCATATAGCTTGCTTCCCGCCTGTGTATATATTGGTATAACTGCAACCACACTAGGGGAATTGTACTGCTTTAGCTATCCCAGTATAAAATCAACTTGCCTGTGTCAGGGTAGCAGGATTGGGCCCACAGTCAAAAAAATTAATTGCGACTTTGCTTTTTATCCATAGAGTTTTGTTTAGCAGTTGTATGTATCATTTTCTAGAGAGTCTACCAAATAAATCATCAAAAGCAACGCACATAAATCCAGATGGAATGTTCATAGTGCTGACCTGATGCCCAATTCGACTAATATTAATGAGAAATGAGAGCACTCAACACCTAGAAGACTGGGGTCCATGGTCTAGAAACTTACAGTGAAGAAAAAAAAATGTTTCTAAATTATCTTTTTGTTGGGGTTGCATTTCTACTGACAAAACAATTTCTGCTTTATTTATTTTTTAACTGACAGTAACTTTACTCAATGATGGGAGGTTTTGTAGAACAATTCAGGGGAGACGTTGCGCTTTAATTGTTACTGCAGTTGCTTTTCTTCTATGTGAAGAAAGTACAGGGGAGTTAAAGTGAGGGAAATGTTTGTAATTTTTAACCAAGGGGGTATTTTACCCTATGATCGCTAAATTATGGTCAGTTGCAATCTATGACCCTGAGGATTTGTGTCTGTGTATCTATATCATGCATATCTATATCAAATACTAGAACACATGCAATCAATTCTCCCTCTCACACAAGTAACCCTTATGCATGAGAGAAGTCTCCTTTACTTCTATGGAACTACCCAAATAGCTAAGAACTATTTGTGTGACTAAATGGTGTAAAACTGTGCCTTTGGTTAAGAAGTGAAACATTCTCTTTGTTCTAATTTAATTTTCCCTATTTTTTTTTGATTAAGCAGTGATATGAGCTGCCAACTTCAGTAGGGAAAGACACAATCTTACAGTATGAGCCTATTTCAGTCTTGATAAGGTGCTGATAATGCTTTCCATGCAGGGATCTGACCTTTTCTGGCTTTAACAGATCATGTAATATTTGTGTACAGTTTATAATAGCTGTTGTGGGAGAAGTGCCTAGCACCAGCTTGCACAGGTATTACTGTAGGCAGAAGTGATTGCAAGTATAGAGGTCCAATAGCTTTACGAGGAATTTTTTGATGGAAGGGGGTGGTATTTTAAAATCATGTGGCCTAATCCTGCACTTCTCACTCAAATTCATTGATATTAATAGGAATCTTGCCTGAGCAAAAAGTGCAGAAAAGGGCCATTGGCTTATTTCATTATTTCAAAAGGCAATTGATTGGATGTCTGCCAGTATGCGAGCTGTTTTATTTTTAGTGAATCCCAATT
The DNA here is from genome assembly GCF_020497125.1 of Mauremys mutica. Classification (NCBI taxonomy): domain Eukaryota; kingdom Metazoa; phylum Chordata; order Testudines; family Geoemydidae; genus Mauremys; species Mauremys mutica. The sequence goes on from NC_059075.1 coordinate 35,395,800, forward strand.
AAATTATACATAAAAGAGCCTTTTGAACAGAGGAGAAATCATCCCTCTTCCTCCCCACACACACCTTCTGGCCACCTCAATCCAAGTAGTTCTAATATGGTACCATGTTGGGAAGAGGAGTGATAAAAGGAACAAAGGATCCTCTCCTGCTTAACTCTTAGTCAGGATCTGGCCCCACATGAGAAAAGACTTACAGGATCAGACCCTAGATTATCATGAGTATTTAAAGGTTATCTCCCCAAATATATTTCAAAATTATTCTTTTTGTTTTAATTTCTGTGACTGTGGTCTTTAACCCATAACTGTCACAGAGAATTACAATATTAATTTATCAGTTGAATAGATGGCCAGTGATTAATAATTATGATGGTGGCCTTTTGACTTGAAAGCCATGTCAGAAAATTTTCTGTAACCTTTCGGTACTCATGCTCTGTAAGGGCCAGATCTTGCAATATGCCAATCAGCTTCTGTGAGATGCAGAGCACTCTTCACCTTGCATGAACTTCATTGGGGGCTGAAGAGTGCTCAGCACTTTGCAGGATTGAGCAGGATGGACCTGATCCTGTGTCATCGGAAGTTTATGGGAGTTTTGCCTGAACAAGGTCTGCAGGGTCAATTTCAATGGCATTGGTCTCTTGAATAAACCACAAGGTCTGCACACTTATATAAATACATCCTCACATTAAACTAAGTTAAAGAAGGTTTCTTTTAAAATACATTAATAACATGGTTCTAATTTGAGGTAGAATATATGGAAGACCTTTAAGCAGCAGAACTACGAGCACAAGATTTCTTTTTCTTTTTTAAAAAATGATGTTTACAGAACTCTTTATGCATCATTAAGTTTTCTGGAATCCTGACCATAGCATGATGGATTTGTTTTAAAAGGTTGCTGGTGTTTAGTTTTGATTCACTTCAAAGTGGCATGTCAGAAGGAAGAAAATAAAGGCAGTTAGTTGCGTAAATCACAAGTGAAAAATGAGAGGGAACATGAAGGTTCCAACAACTTTGCCATCAACTGAAAATAACATTTATTGTACTAATACAAGATTTTAATGTTTGATGCAACTAGAATATATTTGGCTTAAGGGAGAATAGATTTTATTTAAAATATTTTTCATAGGGTTAATGGTGGTGGTGCTGAGTTTTTTAAATCTGTTTGTTTTAATAAAACAGCTCTAAAGAGTAATAGGGTTTAATAATTCTGCTTAATGGTCACTTTCTTTGTCAGTTAATTGAAAGGACTAGGTCAAACATTACTAGAGGGGAAATAAACCTGGTGTCTTCAATATATGCTAATTTAGCCTTCTTTAAAATAGTAACTTTACTGTTGTATCTTTCTGCTCCATTTAAACACAAATATTTTCAACAAGTAAATGCAAATCTGTATCTTTCTACCGCAAATACAAGCTCTTTTAATTTCTTTAGCAAATAAATAAATAAATAAACACATAAAAGCTCCTGAGTAAAGACTGCCCAAAGGGAGGGAGAAGAAAAAAACACCACCACCTAAAACCACCATATTACCAAGCAGTAATGCACCAAATACAATCTGGAAAATGTCAAACAATGGTATCCACCCACCTAAGAACTGTGCTAATCTAAATCCTCCATTGCTGTTAACAATAATTAACTAAAACATGAAATATGAATGTGGATACAAGCAAGAGACAAATTAGTATTGAGAAGCTGCATTTAATAATCTCCTAAAAGAGATCATCTGTTTATAAAGACCCCCTTTTTCCTTGATCTCTGACATGTATTCATAATATAGACACAGCTGGATTTTTTTATTCTTTTTAAAAATACCCTGATACTATAAAGTCCTACCTACAGTATATCTGGTCTGAATGTTTGTCTCAACTTTGAGCTGTTATGTAAGCACTCTGGGGCAATAAAATTTCACTTACAATCATCAGGCTTTGGAGTAAGTATTAAAACATCAGATGGACTGCACTGCTTTCTTTATTGGCACTGGACAGTACTTGATTTATTTTTTTAACGGTGATCATATTCTCAATGCTCTGTGGAATAGCTGTCTAGATGTCTCTTTTTTTTTAAATTACTAGTACTTATTTGGACTTGGATTTGTTTTGTTTGTTTGTTTAAATAGTTGTTAAATTACATTACCAACAGAGGACACTACTTTGAGAAGATTACAAGAAAGTTAGGTGTCAAAAAGCAAAGCAATTCATATACCATGTTTTTAATCTACTTTAGAGAAGAAGAGAATAAAAAACACACACCAGTGATCCTACACTTCTCACAGATAGAGGTCACTAATGGACTGAATTTGAATCAGTGTGGTAGAAACCGCAAAGTTATATGAAAGTAATCTAGTGAAAAATGAACTAATTTTGAGATTAAAGAAGAGGTAGCAGAGATGATTAAGAAAAGCCCTCACCTTCACAGAAACAATGTTATCCTAAAGGTACCCTCTCTCCAGTCTGTTAAACAGAAAGTGCAGTACTGGGAAAGCCTGATACTGTTACATATTTGAACTCCTGCTTGTTTTTGAGTTTGTAAACCTCAGTTTACCTTTTTCTTCTGTTAAAAGGTATGGAAAAATCAAACCTGATAAGATTCTGCACTTTGGAGATCTGCTATTTTAAGCAATTCAAGACTAGCACATTCTTGATTCTGGATTGAAACCATAGCCCATGTAATGCAGATTCCAACTCGGAGGATGTAGAGTTGCTATAGAGTGATATGCCTGAATCCTAAATCAAGCTATCCAACAGGCCAGGATATAAATGTGACTTGTAACAGTGGCTCAGATTAGATCCAGACAGAGGCAAACCCAGATAAAATATCATCATAAGAAATATAGGGTGTATGTGTGTGTGTCAGGAGGGAATCTTTTTAGAATACCATGTGCATTCCAACACAATTCCTCTTTGTTATAGCCTTGGACTTTGAAAAGTGTGAGGACTGTTTTGATCATAGATAATTTTACAAGCACTGCGTTAACACAGGGATTGGAATTGCTTCATTTACACAGTTTCTGGCCTGCATGATCATTCTTTTAACTGCCAGGCTACCCAGTCAGGAGGGAGAACTGCAATTTAGATGGCAAATCCTCTACAAATGGAGAAGTTCAAGGAGAAGCGGGGCTAGATGCATAGATATTTTGCAATGTTTCATTCTGGATTCATTTTCAAGAGCAACATCAAGCTTGAATAAATCAGCATTGTATTTCTTTTATACAAGTCACTTTTTAAACTTAGTAATCGTGGCTTTTAGAGGCATCTGTTGTATCACGGTGATGCAGAGTCATGCCCCAATGATAGCAATGCACAATGACTCTTTATTTCAAAGAGAGAGAGAGAAAAAAAGATTTATTGGTGCAGTACCTTTAAATTAATTTGGAAAAATGACAGGAGGCTAGTATTGTCCCCCCCACACACACACACACTTTCATTTCCATACAGATATAGAGCCCTCTCAGTGACTTTTCTCTGACCCCATGGTTGAATAAAAGGTGCCTTTGGGTAAAAATAACATCATGCCATGAATGAGGTGCATGGGAGGTTTGTGGGCGTTTTTTCTGTTTGTTTTTTGTTTTCCCTGAGTAAAGACTGTAGGATTTGGCTCCACTTGTTAGATCAAGCTTGAGGTCTATTAGATTCTATTAGTTTGCAAGCTCTGAGAAGTTAGATGCAGCAAATAAATGTGTGTGTGTGTGTGAGAGAGAGAGAGAGCTCTGCCTGGGTTTAGTATCTCTCCCGCTTCCCAGAAAATGCAACCAGCCTCTTCTTTTCGGTTTAGCAGGGGCTCTGCATGGCCAAAAAGCAGCATCTGAAGAAATCTAATCAGCACCTTCCACACACTGCACAGGCATTTACCCGGGTTTGTACCTTTGACTTTATTAGCTTATTGTAAGCCTTATTGTTAGCCTAAGGTTTCCTCCATTACAATTAATTAAAAGCTCCTGTTGACTGATTCCCACTCTGAGGAGAAGGTAGATAGCTTCTCCCTTACTTTGCAGCCGGTGTTTTGTTTTTATTTTTATCCTCACACGATGGAGAGGGGTGTGTGTGTTTTTAAATTCATCATGATTTGACTATTTACATTAGAGGCTGCTGTGTATTTGGAAGACTTGATGCAATTGTTTCTCTCTTGCGCTCATTCATTCACCCACCCTGTTCATGTCACTATAGATAGGGGTCTGATGAATTCTGGTGCTTGTACAGTTAGTTCCCATTTCTTCCCTTGTCTGTTCATTTGGATTTCTTAATGCTTGTCAGCAGTGAGCAATCTGCCACCTCTTCCGAGCCTGGCTCATCTGTTAAAGTTCCAGTTTGCCAAAAAGATCCCTCCCCCCCCCAAAAATAATCAAACACTATTCCCACCCCTCTAGATTATAACTCAGAGGTTCGTCTCTACAGATCTTTTAGGTGTTTCCTTTGAAAGCTGGAGCCTTGTTTTCCTATCATGGAGAGGTTGGGGTGCACATACGTGCGCGGGGAGGAGGGTTGTCTTTTGTATGGATGCTAAAATGGTAGCGGGCAATCGATCGTCATTAAAATGATTTGCGATGATGAGGGTGAAAGCTTTGAGATCCATTCAAAATACACTCTGATTGAAACAAACCAAAGCCAGGAAACTTACACTGAAATTCACTAACTGGCGTAAAATAACCGAGCAACCCTCCTGACACTTGTAACATACCATTCATAAATCTCTGTGTGTGTCTGTCACACACACACACACACACACACAGAGTCTCTAATGCGATGGAGGGTGATATTTCTAGCATAGAACCCGATCCCGGATCATTAACTTCTTACCGCCTTCTATTGAGGTGGAGGCAGCTGCAAACTGCTGGGGAACTGGAATTAGCAGGGAGGGAAAGGGGAGAAATGAAATCCCATCTGTACCTGGCAGGGCGGGGAGTCCTTCTCCGGCACCGATCATAATCCCCCTCTGCGCCTTTTGCCTCCCACACCAAAACTTTTGCTGCAGCTGACGGCGCTTCTCCTTGGTGGTGGCCGTGCCGGTCGCCTTTGGCAGTATCCAATGTGGTGCGGGCGAAAAGCTGCCCGAGCCCGAGCCCGCCCTGCAGGCTCCGCTTCCCCGCAGGCTGGCGCTTGCCTGTGCCGCCTCTCCGGAGCGCTCCGTTCCCCTTCTCTCTCCTTCCTCCCTTAGGAGGCAGCGGCATCATCCTCCCCCTTTCTCCTCCACCTCCGCCTCCAACGCGCAGCCCAGGGCGCTGGCATCCCCAGCACGCGTTCTCTCCGCGCTTCTCTCCCTGCCCTCCCGCGGCCCCCAAAGAAATAAAGGGAGGAAGGGAGGGAGAAGCCGAAGGAACCCGATCGAGCCTGGTCGTTTTCTCCGCTGGAGACGCTGAGTGGATCACACGAGGAGGAGCCACACAGACCCAGGACCCCGTGAAGTCTCAGGAGGGACCGGACACATATGTGTGAATAGTCGCGTGTCTGTCGGTCTCCTTCTCTCTCCTAGTCCTGGGCTTGCGTTCAGCTGGGCTTGCAGGCTGATCTTAGCCGTTATGCTGCCCCAGATCTGACTATTCCCTGCTAATGTAAGTCGTGCTTTTTTCTCTCTCTCTCTTCCCCCCTCCCTGCCTGACACCCCAGGGAGATGTTTACAGTAATGAATTCAGTTGATAGCCATCTCTCTCTCCCCCTCTCCTGGAGTCCCTCCCACATTGCTAGTTTAAAGAATGCTTGGAAGGCAGCGCTGGGCTGCAACCTAGAGCTTTCCAAGAGGCAAAGTCAGGCTCTGGTGGTGTTTTTTTTAACCCACCCGTTGCCGAAACCGGCGTCTGCTCCATCGGAATAGTGCCTACGCGAAACGTATTATATATGGCGCTGGCAATGCGAAGCGTCCTAGAAGTGCGTTACAGTCTAGATCCGGGCCGATGTGTGTGGTTAGTTGTTTTTATTGCAAAGAGGGGCTCTCCTCTCGCCAAACAGCTGTGCCAAAGAAGGTAACACTGGCAACATAGCGCTATTCTTGCATAATGAATGCACCCCCCCTCCCCCGTTAGGAATAAGGCCACCGTGTGATTTGCAACTGTTCCTTTCTCCTGGCTGAGGGCTGTGGGATCATATCAACGGGGATTATTTTAAATAAAAGAAACTCCCGAGGCCAGTGACCCAAAAGGAGAGGTGCCCAAATTATAATAATCCTCTCCGCCAACATGGCGTTATTTCACGTGCGTGCAACCTCTGACGATTTCTCTCTCTCTCTCTCTCTCTCTCTCTCTCTTTCCCCCTCTCTACGAACTTTTTATCTGGGAAATAACAACAAAACAATAACATCATATCATTGGGGAAAGAAACAGATCTTTTTTAATACTCTGCCTGATTGCCGTGATCAGCCAGCCAGACTTTCAACTGCTGGAGAAATCTGAGGATGTATTTTATAGCCAACTATGCCTTGCCATACATATCAGATAAACCCCATCCTGATGTCTTGTACGGAGCCAAGAACCCCTTTTAGGGGTTTTTGTTTGTTTGTTTTGTTTTTTGCACATTTTCCGGATTGTCTGCATTTCTTTCAGTGGGGAAGAAAAAGAAAAAAAAACCCTCCCTAGTTCTGTAGTAAGTGCCTGCCATGTTCTAACAAGTCCCGATAAACGCTGTGTTATTTAATCTTGAAGAGCAAGTTACAATATAGACTTTCCTGGGCGGGGGGGCATGGCTACCTGGAAAGTGCAGGAAACGGACTGTGTTTTAAGTTATTATAGTGGTGGGGAGAGAGGAAAATAGGGAGGGGGGAATAGGTGAATTCGATCAGTTCCATGTGTCTATTAGCCAGGAAAGGCAATGGAAGTGTCTCGGGGTGTATTTATTCATTGCTTTTGGCTGCATGATGAACTTGCAGTGTCTATTCATCTGTAGTTTAAAAGTGGAGCCATCTGACATCGGTTTCTAAATCTTATTCTAAATTCATTTGGGGTTTAAATTCTTCCCCCCTTTTCCAAAGGCATACCTCATCCCGAGGCCGCTTGATATGGGATGCTCTATTCGATGCAATAGAGATGGCCAGTGTTTTAGAGAATGGACTTGTCCGCATTACTCTGTGCCCCTCTCTCCTTTATAAACCCCCTCCACACAACCGCCACCACCACCAGCACGATCACCACTTTGACTTTCCCTTCCACGCGCCAACCTTTTCCCACAGTGCAGTGCCCTTAAAGGTGGCTAAAGAAAGACCACAATTATAGCGCACTGAAATAGCCCGCACCCCAGACAAGGTGTATTGCAGGAGTGCGCCGAAAGAATGCCAAGGGGGCAAATCAGGGGCGAAGGGCAGCCTGCCGGGGCCATCTTGCCAGGAACTTCCCTCAGCGGATGCAACATCAAAGCTTGCTGCTCACTGCACTGCCCAGTCCGGAGCTTACAGCAGAGGCCGCCTGTTACCGCCACCACCCCTGACCTTGATCTTGCTTCCAGATGAGACATGTATCTACACTGGTGCAGTGCCGCGACCGGGGAGTGTGTGTGTGTGTGTGTGTGTGTTGGGGGGGGGGCGGGACGGACACACTAGAATATCCGGCCCTTCTGTAAGGACTCGGGGGTCGGGGGTGACAGGAGTTGTCTGCAGGATGGCAAACACCTAGCGGCTTTATTACCTTTGCAGCACAGGGGTGGCAGGTGTCTTCTCCAGAGTCCCACAGGGATCAATAGGATTCTGTTCGCAAAGCCTGGCTAAGGCGCTTGTGCCGCGAGTTCGCCCAGGCTCAGACAGGAGTACTGTGCAAACCAGCGAAAGCTGAAGCGCAGAGCTGGCACCGTTCAAGGCAGGGTGGAAATAATCACCAATGAAGAGAAGGGCTGCTGCCATCAAACCTACTCTGCGTGCAGCTTCATGCTGGCCCCGAGGAATGAAAGTAGCGCCAGCCCTAAGGGGTTAAAATCGGACCTAAACATTCCAGAGAATGAACGGAGTCTTTCAAAGCTCGATTCGGAGTCTTTTTTTAAAGGGCCAGGAGCCCTGTTGAGGGGGGTTAAAGGTAATTATTTTAAAGTTAGTTTTACTGAAGCTGAATGACTGGTACAAGGTGAGAGACATTTTCTCCTTGTCAACCCCTACAAATAGACTTTACAAAAAAGCTCTCAATGGGGTTGATTGCAAGGGAGGTTTGCTGCACTATCTCCCCCCCCCCCATGATAGAGCCCCTCTCACAAATGCCTGACTATAGGTGGTGCTAGAACTAGGGGTGCTGCAGCACCCCTGGCTGGAAGCGGTTTCCATTCTATACAGGGTTTGCAGTTTGGTTCAATGGCTCTCAGCCACCCCCACTATACAAATTGTTCCAGCCCCCCCGCCTGACTTGGTGAGATCTGCTTTGCGTAGCAATGTTGGAGCTTGCTGCTCTGACCTGTAGGCAAAGAGAGTGCCCATAGAGTTATGTGTCTGGCTCCCCCATCCCAAGTTAAGGTCAAAAAGAGAGAGAGAGAGAGAGAGGTGTATAGACCAACACGGTCGTCAATTCTAGCTCATCCCATCCCAGAAGGAAAGATGCAACTGACCCAGCTGTTACCTGCTGCAGCGGAGGATCTCACCCAAACCCACTGGGTCAGGAAGGTTGAAAGGAGAGAAGCTTGCAAGAGAGGGACTCCTGCATGGTATTGTTTTAAGGATCACCACCAAGGTCTCCTTTTTTTCTATAGCTAGCGATGGTCACCATCACCCCAGCTTCCTCTCAAGGAAAGAGGGGAAGGAAAGGCGGTTCCGGAGCTGCTGTCCAGCCGGTCACTGAACCCTGACACCCCACTGGCTGGCACTGACGAGCTCACGGCTGAAGTGGTCAAAACGCCCGTTTTATTTTTTATGTTCTTCCCCCTCCCGCCAGCGCTTCCAGCCCAACAAGGCTGAGCGCTCTGATCGATGTGTGATCATTACTCACTGGTGACAAGCAGAGCTGCAGGACTCCGAAGTGAGTGTGACAGCTTTCCAACGCGCGGCTGCGGCGCACCCAGACCTATTCTTCCGCAAGCAAGTCAGCGGCTTAACCCTTTGCAGCCTCACTGAAGAGCAGTCGCGCAGGTCACTGGGAAACCCCAACCCAGCTGGGGTTGCCTATTGAAGGTCAACAGCAAAGATGCTTGCTGGGCTTATGTCTTTTTATAGCGTGTCAGTTTCTATTCTTAGTTTGCTTTAAATGGACAGTGTAACTCCGTTCTAGCTTGGGAGACAAACATCTCTTCTCTGAGTTTAGCGACTTACTGGATCGTCTAGGAAAAACAGACCCCTTTGGGGACCACATCTTTTGTCCCTGGCTTGGGAGAGGTCTCGAATCTAGCAAGCAAAACTTCAAGCAAGTGGTCCCCCTTTGTTATTTCTCCCTCTGTCCCACCTCTGGCACTTTAACCATCGAGGAGTGTGATGGAGCCGAAATTTAGAAATCCGACTCCATTCAAAACGCTGGCTTCACCTTTTGGATGACTATTTATAGTAGCTTCAACAGGGACAAGTAAAAGTACCCACAAGAAAAAAGCGAGAGTCTCGCTCACGTAGGCACTTCGCCAGTGTTCAAAGGAAAGCTTTACCGCCACTATTCAACTTGAACATGTGGGTACACGTTTCCTTCGAGGGGAGAAAAGGGCATTTTGAAATGGGAGCGATCAGTCACAAAGGGGGAGAGCGGGGTGGGAGGAGAATCTTTCAAAACTAGATCCCACCAGGCTCGATTCTGCTCCGGGACACTTCCGCTGCTTTGTAAAGTTTTAAACACTGAAGAAAAAGAGCGAGAAAGAAACCGACAGGCAGAGGCATTATCAACGCTCCACCGATTGTTAATGTGCATTTAAAAAAAAAGAACTTTCCAATATCTGATCGTGTCCCCCTCTAAAGGGCTAACGTCAATTGAAGGAAACCCATCAACTAAAAGTAGTAAAGATTCTGTAAGAAAGTCTTTTCTAGAGCTCCAAACGGATAGTCAGGTCAATACATCTAATCTGCTTTTTCTTGTCATTAAGCCTTTAAAACTAGACTGGACAAAACACAGAAGAGAATCATGCCGTACTTGCCAAGGGATAGATCAAGTATGTCCCCCTATCTCTTTAATTTCTTTGATTTAAACACAAAATCAAACAAGCCTCCTTGAAAGACCTTATAAAACGCATGAAATATTCCGGATACAGTTATTAAAAAAACCCCGATGGCATAAGTACCGTGATTATGCCAGAATGAGTCAAGTCTCACAAACATGATTATCATTTCTATCATCCCTCTTATGTACAAACAGGAAGCTTTCTAAACTGGAAAAATTACACATCAATGCCCAGAGAAGCATTAAACAGCAAGACAAGCACTATGCTGTTGTGGAATTGCTTGTAAGTCTATTTGCTTTGCCAAGGTGGCAGCATAGCACAGGGTTAGGCTCCTTGGAGGAACATAAGAAACATCAACATTCAAGAACACAGTGTGGGATAGCTGAGGAGTGCTAACCTACCAGCGTTTAAAACCTTCCCCCACCTATTTTAGGCTGATTTATTTATTTATTTCCCTCCTTTGAATTATTAATCTTGGTTATAGTCTGATTGCTTAGACCTTAAACAGTGTCTTTTTTCTAAAATTGATGAAGCTTTTTTTAAAACAAACTGCTTTATACGGTTGTAAAGGCAATCAGCTGAAAGGAGAACACAGAAGTATATACTTCTTAAATTATCTGTGATTATAAGTGGGGCTAGCCTAGAGTCATGTGCCAGTGATCCATACCAAAGGCACACTGATGCAATTACTTTTAAGAGAGAATGAAACACTATAACATAAAAAAACAAAACAAAAGTGCATATTTTGAAGAGATGGCATTAGAGTCATATTTGTACATTATAAGTGGAAGAAAAGGTAAAGGGAGCTAGAGATATTTCTCTTGATTCAAATAAATAAGAGTCTGTCACAGAATGCCTTCCCTCACCCTGGATTTCTCTTTGCAAACATTCTTCACAAGTTTACCACAGTATACTTCATTTACAATATTGCTTGCAACTTCATGTCCCAGGCCCACAAGGCTTTTCCCAAGCACAGGGTGAAAGGGTGGGAGGAAAGGTCTCACCACTCTGAGATCCTGGGCTTCTTTACCCTTCCTTCCAGCTTCCCTTCCTGTCTACCTTTTAACAGTGCCCACTGGATATACTGAATCCCCTTGTTAACTAGTTAAGTACCCCACCCTTAACTGAGTATCTCCCCAATTTGATTCCTGCCCAGTGGAAGCTTGCAGAGTGTGAGTCAACCTTAGGCTTACCCCCATTCTGTCACAGAACCTGATCAGAAATCTATTAATAGAATATCAGGGTTGGAAAGGACCTCATCTAGTCCAACCCCCTGCTCAAAGCAGACTGATTTTTACCCTAGTTCCCTAAATGGCCCCCTAAAGGATTGAGCTCACAACCCTGGCTTTTATCAGTCCAATGCTCAAACCACTGAGCTACCTCTCCCCCTTATATGGAGATATACCTATCTCATAGAGCTGGAAGGGACCCTTAAAGATCATTGAGTCCACCCCCCTGCCTTCACTAGCAGGACCAAGTATGTGATTTTTGCCCCAGATCCCTAAGTGGCCCATTCAAGGATTGAGCTCACAATCCTGGGTTTAAGGAGGCTCATGCTCAAACCACTGAGCTATCATTTACTTCAATAGGCTTTAGAGCCTGAAATCACAGGAGACAGAAGGGGAAATTAGGACTGTAGTCAATTGTTCACCAATTTCAGGCAAATAAAATATGTACTTTTTACTGAGGAACATTTTGGTTTTTATCACTGTGGTTTGGAAGGGAAAGGGTGTTTAGAAGGTGAGAAAGAAAGAAAGAAAGAATTCAGTAATTTCCCCAGATACCTACAAGAAGAAAAGTCTGTGCAGTCACAGGCCACCATGCTTTTTAATCATTACTGATTTGTATTTTGAATTCTGGGACAGAATGAAGGTATAAAACTGTTTGTCTGCAAATTAATAAAACAATTAAGGACATAACAATGGCCATACTGGGTCAGATCAATGGTCCATCTAGCCCAGTATCTTTCTTGCAACAGTGGCCAGTGCCACATGCTTCAGAAGGAATGAACAGAATAGAGCAATTATCGAATGATCCATTCCCTGTTGTCCAGTCCCATATCTAGCAGTCGAGACTTAGGGGACACTCAGAGCATGGGGTTGCATCCCTGACCATGTTGGCTAATAGCCATTGATGGACCTATCCTCCATTAAAACAGTTTGGTTAGAGTTATATAAACTTGGAAGACAACATTGGATTACCAGGTTTTCTCTGAGCTCTTAATTTTAGAGTGAGCTAATGTAATGTAAAAGTTTTATGTAACCAAGGACCAGGGCCGGCTCTACAGTTTTCGCTGCCCCAAGCAGTGCACCGAATTGCCGCCGTGGACAGCTAAACATAGAAGCTGCTGCCGAATTGCCGCCACTGTGGAAATGCGCCTGCCACCCTAAGGGCACACGGACTGCTCCTGCTGTCCGCGGTGGCAATTCGGTGTGCTGCTTGGGGGCAAAACAACAGGGACTGCCGCCCCTTGCAGATTGCTGCCCCGAATGCTGGTGCCTGGAGCCGGCCATGCCAAGGACAGGATCTGGTATTGTGCCTGTAAATAACAAACTATTACTGACCTGCAGGATAAGGTCCTGCAATTTCCAAATATAAAATTTATCTATTTTGGAGGCTTTTCTTTCTTTTCTTAATTCCCTTCACAATTCATAGCTATCTGCTATATATTGACTAGGAAGGGTCACTTCAGTATCACCAAGTAATAGGGTGCACAGTGCCTTAGGGTGCTGCACTTTACTTCACAGGCTTGCCCTAGCAGAGATCCTCCTTTCTTTCCTCTAGGTGGTTTCTGCAATAAGCTTTTCACAAAATCATGACAACCTGTTTCTGAGAATTACCTTCAGGCCATTCCTCTCCATCTCTTTCCAAGAGACACAGGCATCTGGGGAGTTCTGTGGATTTCCTCTTGTGTCTAAGCATGACCAACGTGTTTCAAAGTTTTCTGTTTGCAGCTTCTTTGTTAGTCTTGTTCTTCCAATAAAACCAGGAAATAAGCTGGGCAAAGTCATTCTAAGATTAAAGTCTCCTGAAAATATTTGCTTTTATTTATGTATGTATTTAATTGTATTTATTTATTGGTAGTTGTTGTGGACATCTTAGAGACACCTTGTCAAAGACTGTTGAAGCCTGACAAGATGTATCTAGATAGTATGTGAAGAGAGATACATTAGAAATTAGACAGATAAAGCTAGACTACAATACAAAATGTTATTGTTCGAAAGGAGGCTGGATAGCCATTTGTCTTGGATGGTTTAGACACAACAAATCCTGAATCTTCGCAGGTTGTTAGACTAGATGACACTTGCAGTTACCCTAGGATTCTTTGTTTGAGGAGAGGCCCTTTACCCACTATTAGCTGGCAGGATTTGTGCCCAGTGTCGCTCAGGACAAATTATGGTCAGCTTCATGTTAGCTAATAGTGGTTAAAAGGGCTTATAGTGAAGTCAACCCCATAGAGAAATTTCAATCACTGGTGTCCACTTTTGTGCAACAAATAGTATATTCAAATAATCACAGGTTCAGTTTTGGCTAATAATTTGCACCTGAAATTCAGGTCTCTTAGTTATCTAAATAACTGGCTTGTGAGGACAAGAAGCTGGCTAAGAATCAACAGGCATATGAATTGCTCCTGCAGTTATTTGTGTGCCCAAAATCTCAAGTGGAAAATGGAAGACTGATTAAGGACAAGATATGATCCCTACCTGAGATGAGAGAGAAAGAGAGCATATTTGTTACTTCACTACCTAGCATGGTGAATGCTGCAACTGTAAGGAAAGCCCTTTCTCCATGGTGAAAAATGGCCCTTGAGGGTTGTTCCTGAAACAGGTTCTCAATAAAAGCATAGAAACTCTTTTATCTATTAAAACCAGCCATTGAACTGAGTAGGAAAGTTGTCCATCTCCGGCTCTGTGATGGAATCTTTATCCATTCTCAAAGCCATCCAGCACACGCCTATCAGAGAGACACTCTGCTGGCCGTGACAGAACTGAAAAAGTGAACTACAATAAAAGTCACTCCACCAAATTCATTATGTTGTTTCTTGTGCCTTCATCTCTCCTCTTTTACTTTAAGGGGAGAAGGGCTAGAAGACAGACAATCAATACAGATGTAGAAACAACACCAGCTTTTGATCAACAAGGCCATCTGCCCTACTTCCCAAATAATCTCAAAAAACCTATTGATTCTAATTTTTCTACTGATTAAAAAGTCATATTCATTTTTACTTGCATATTCATAGATTAAAGAGGCAGAAATCTTCCCTTCTCTTCTGTGTCATTCAGTCTGTTTTCAGCAGGTCTCAATGACCTTTAGTATTTTCAAGGGGACCATTGTTATGAAAGGAACATTCCAAATGATTTAACAGGATCCACTATGCTTACAGCTCAATAAACAAATCAAAAGAGAGAAGTTCAATCCCCTTTTGAAAGTACATATATCTCTGCTTATGAGTCAGATGTAACTGTGATACAAGCATTGATAAAAGCTGTATTGCTAGATTTGAGGAATAATGATTCTGGTTCCTCCATGAGGTTGGGGAAAATCACATGGCACACTGAACTCTTAGTGGTCTGGGGTATTTTGAATGTTCATTGTACTTTTGAAATATTTTGAACCAGTGTGACTCAGGTATCACTTTCTGAAGACTCAGATAGTACAATGAAGGTAATGGTTGGGATTGTCAGTGGAGCTAAGCACCCAAATCCCATTGAAATTCAGTGGAAATTGAGCACCTAACTCCCATATGCTCCTCTGAAAACTCCAGCTGATAATTCCAGAGGAGTACCATACTGAATCACACTGAAATAACGAAGAAACAAAACAATCCCTTAGCATCAGAACACTTTAGGAGTAATGGATAGTCTGAAGGGAAATGACTCTTGACCAAACTCTAGAGATTCTAATGAAAACACTTATTATACCCATTTTACACTCCATTGACATCAGTGGAGTAATGTATGATTTACATCACTGTAAGCAAAATGAAATGGCCTTATATGTACACTAAAGAATTAATCCCCATCTTCTCCCTGGGAAGCTGAGGGGGAGATTCCTCTATATGAGCTGGGAGCTTGAGACAGGAAGAAATGTATTTGTCTTGAGAATGTCAGAAAGAGACTCCATTTTGAGGGCAGAACATAGGCTGCAGGAGTCACAATAGACAGAGGACTATGGGTTCCACAAGAATAATTCATAGTTTAAATATTTAAATGCCTTAAATAATAGTTCTTTTCCATTTTGAAACTAGAATAGTTTCCCTAAACCTATCAGATGCTTAGAGTTGTTAAATGTTTAACTTAAAAAACAAACAACCCAAACCCTAAACTGGACCTTTAATAGCAAGTAGGTTAAGATAATGTTTTAAAAGTGTTTGCTGTAGTTAATTTAGTTGGGGCAAGCTATTGACATGTCTAAGACTATTTCACTCCTCTCTCTTGCCCAGAGGTAGGTAAAATTGGTCAGTACTCATCGTTATTGGTTAAGGGTAAAGAAGAAGTGAGGTCTCTACTCATTAAAAGACCAATTAGGAAGTGTGAGGATTCAGAGAGGACACAGAAGAAGAAAAAATGACCTCAAAATAACAGGTATGGCCAAAGTCCCCATTTGGAATGTTAAAGGTCTTGTCCAAAGTGGTACCATCAACATAAATGTGTTGTAGATACGGTATAGAGTCCTGTCCTGTTACCATTACTCATGTGAATAATCCTATTGATTTCCATGCACCTACTGAGATAAGACAAGCAGGATTTTCCCATAGCTTTTGAGAAATTTCTGAAATATTGAGATCTTTCCACTAGCTGGTGGCAAACCAGTATTCAGTGCCAGAGATAGTTAATCTTATATAGCAGTGTCTGAAGGGGGGAAAATATAGCTTTCATGTTGAAATCCATTCAGAAGGAGTCTTTTCTGGGACACTCTCTATTTATGACAGAACACAGATGACATTTTGTGGCGATGGTGGACATTTTATATTTATGTTTGGGGTTTTTTGGAAGAAAAATGTTACTGCAAAACAGATGAGTGAAAAAGAATATCAGATACAATATCAATTTCCTTAAGAAAACATAAAGAAAATAACTTGACCATCAGAGAGCACAGACCAAGAATCTTTCCCTTCTGAGGGTATATCTACACAGCTGATGGCAGTGCTTTAATGTGGCTGTGTAGTCGTGGGTCCAGCATGGGGAGAGAGCTCTCCCCACGCTGTAATAAAACCACCTCCACAAGGGGAAAAGCTACCAGTGCTGGGATCACAGCTCACAGTGCTGTAACACTATCTACAGCACTGAAACTTGCATCACTCAGGAGGTGTTTGATGCCACTACAGAGCAGAGCACAGAGATAAATAAACAAGAATCACATTATGCTGCTTCTCCAGAAGGTCCCTGTTCCAATGTCTATTACTTGGGGGCAGAAAAGCATGTCATTCTGCTGCAGACTGATCACCTGAAAGAAAAGCTAAAAAGCCAGCAGAATTACCAAGCAGATGGTATCTGTTTGGCATCCTGATAAATTGACACTAAATTTTCAGATCTTTGAGAGGATTCTGAGGTAATGAAAATGTCTTGTGAAACAATTTGTTTAGCTCTTCAGCGTTACAAAGCACCCATGTTACAGATTTGTAGACAGTGAGAGAAAGGTAGCCAGAGTAGTCAACATTTTTTCAATCTGGGTTAAAACAAAGGACCTGGTTGATGCACTGGTTTCATTTCTCTCAATCCCAAGCTTGTTTTCAAGATCTGGTAAAAGAGAGTTTATGCCACTTTAATGGTCTCTTTATAGCCAGGAAGATTTTGCATTTTAGACTTAGGGGAACTGTTGATAGAATGAAGGAGGTTAGAACTCTGACTAGTTCTGCTGAACCAGTGAAACATTCATCACCCATTCAGGAAAATATTCTCTTATGGCAGAAAGATGGAAGGGATGTAGTTTAATGAGGTGTGAGTACTATATGGAAGTGGAAATACACTGCTGAAAGGTATGAGGCTACTTGTGTTGATATTATGAAGAATATTTTGTCATTGATATGAATCACATTTCTCATAATGCCATTCCCATTCTTTAGAAGGGACTGGGAAAGATGCTGTATTTTATTTGACCTTTGGGATACTGAGAGAATCTGTCTAGTGAGCAAACTCATTTACAAAAGCTTACCAGGACTGCAAGCTTAGAGTGAGCTTAATTAAGCTTAGGGAAAGCATTATCAAATGATAATTTTGTCTCTCTTGTTTCTTCTTCTCTCAACCTCTGCAGTTCTCAAACCCACAAGTCTCTGGAGAACAGCCTGTTCCAGCTGTACATTATATACCTTGGTGCAATATGGGATAGAAAGAGGATCATTATATTTAAAGCAACCAGTTCTACATGTAGTGTTTGCGTGGATCACACCCCATTATTTTTTCCTCCATGAAACACAATACTTATTTCAATCTGATTTCTTGCCTTTCACTCAAAAGGCATCTTCCTCAAATCACAGTAAGTTTTTGCTTTGTCTTCAGTTAGTGCTGCTTCTTTGGTGGCTATCAGTCTTACTAGGAGTGAGTTATTGTGGGCTCATTTAGTCAAACACTACATAGACACCATGTCACAAGCAGAGTAGTTATTAGGAACAGTCATGAGAATATCCCCAGGATAAGTTGAGCTTCTCATTTGAATCATAAAATGTTCTTCTTTTCTTTGTCTCAGGCAGAAAGAATACTTATAACTTAGCTTATAACTCTTTTTTTTTTTAGGTTCAGGAGGAGGCAATGAAATCCTTGCTGAAAAAAACTGAGCAGCTTGAGTATTTAATAGTTTGAGGACTTTGCATGAGGCAAAATGATGTGAGGGAAGGAGAGAGGGAGGGAAAGGTTTCATTTATTTTATTACTATACTTTACACTCAGAGTTCTAAGAGGCGGTGGTGCCAATTCTCACAATTTTATCATGAATTTCATGATATTTAATGTTTATATTAAATCCCTAGTTTCTGGAATCAGCTGATTATATGAGAATCCCAGCTCTCATTTTTTTTAAAGAAGTAAGTTTCTGTTGCTCAGAAAAGCTTGAAAATGTGAACTCTAGAGGCTCAAAACCCAGATGGCAAGTAAAAAGAACTCAGACAATATTATTCTTAATATCTCATTATTTTAAATCCAGTCTCATGATTTATGGAGATGTGAGTTGTAAATGCTTGGACTTGGCAGTTCTGCTGTTATCTCTATCCCAGGTATTTCCCAGATATTCATCACCACGGTATATAATCTGTCCCTGATTCTCAATTATTTTTCAGTAGCCAGACAGTGTGCAAATCCATGCACTCTGCTTCACTACTATCTTTAGGACTTTCTATCCTTTCACCCACGATGAAAATGGCCACCTTGACATTGTAATCCAGATGCCCCAAGATGAAAATCTTCTCATTATAAATCAATTATATCCACAAATATTTCATCATTAGACAGTTCAGTATAATGATAATTACTTGAAGATGCTGTTATGTTTCAAGTAACAGGGGAACTTCTTAGTTCAAGGCACAGAGGATAAAAAATGAGATACAGGAACCATAGACTGCTTAAATCATGCCTTCATTACATGAGTTTTCACACAGCACTGCCTAAACTCTCATGGTCTGGTTTTGGCTCTTCCTTACACAGCTTTTACATTAATGGAACTCCACTGAGTTGACTTTATTTATTCTTGATTAGGGTAGATGATTACTGAATTGGGGCCTCAAAATCCTGTCCCAGCAGATACTGGGATGGATTCGCTAAGAAAGTTCCTTCTTTAATTGTTCCAAAGTCCTAATCATGAATCTAGGGGGAATGTCCTTACAGTTGTTCCCTGTCAACTTAGTAATGACCATCCATATGGAGTTATACATATGTGAGTGCAGATAAATGGGGAAAAATTCTCTACTGGCATAAGTAGGTGAAACGCTATTGAAGTCAATGGAGCTGTGCCCATTTATACCAGCAGAGAATGTAGCTTTTGTACTAGAGGATCAGGCCTCTAGTACACCTAGAACAGCATCCTGACAATGGCCAGTATCTGAAGTTTAAAAGCAATGTGCATGCACCTGTAAAGAACCTGACTAATTGTACAAGCTGCAGTTCTTGATTAAAAATAAAATAGTAAAGAAAAAGCTAAGGATGAAGAAACAGAAGTCAAAGAAATTGATGATCTTATTCTAGTTGAGTAGCCAGCAAGGCACATTGTATTTAATGGCACATGGAGGAGTTCTCTTTTGTTTTGAACTATTTTTTAAATGCTCATATTTTGTGAAGCATGTGCGCACACACACGAACACACACAATTGGGCTATTAAGACTCAATAGATGCATTGATTCGTCTTTCTCCTTTCTTTTTCTCATCATTCATTAAACGATACACAATGACTTGCCTCCCCACATTTTTTAAAAATCTATTTCTTTACTCCTCATGTTTTATTGTGAACAAAAAGTAGTCTTGTGCCGTGAAGGCTCATCAAAGTCATAATTATATTTCTTTTGTCTGCACTGAACTGTCTGTCATCTGTTAGCATTTGAATGTGCTATATGTCTGTCTGCATTTGTCTGCATTCTTCCTCATTATTTACTGCTCCTCCATCATCCATTACTGATTGTTAACTTCTTTCTGCTCTCTCTGCCTTTAATTTTTCTGGCCTGTTATTAACACTGCTTTTAACCTTCTAGCTGTTCCAAACCAGAAATGTTGGTGATGCTTTTTTATATTTTAATTTTACAAATTTATTAAAATATATTATTTATACGAATAGCACTGATGTTTTTCTACATGACCAATCTGCTAACATAATCTGCCAAAAGAAGGGAGGAAGTTTTGTTAAGCAACATAAATCAGAATCATGCCATCCCAGATCAAACAAACACCTGCACATTTTTCCCCCAATCTTCCCTTTAGGCATGGAGCACCCTCTCTGAAGTAATCGGTGAAGTCAAAACCTCTTCCAAATCCTTCCTCAAAACCCACTTCTACTGTGATACCTATGATATATTGTCAATTGACAATGGTTGGAGAGGTGGCCAGTAAGGGTTAAGGACTGCTGATATAATTTCTGAATTTGGTTTATTTTTAGTATTCGTAATTCTGGTTTATTATAGTTAATTATAAATATGTCATCTTGAAATCTGCTAATTGCCCCATAGCTGGGAAAAAGTGTTCATAGCAATGTTACATTTGTCCTTCCTCCCTCTTACCCCCAACTCCCCAAGTGTCTGTTACAGCACTTGCTGTGTCTTGATTTAATTCAGGTGGCAAATGTTGTGAGACAGTGGGTCTTTGAACATGTGTTTGAACAGCATCTAGCACAATGGAGCTTTTGAAGGCTACTGTAACACCAATAGTAGATCTGTACATGCTGCTCCCACTGAAGTCAATGTGGGTTTTGCCATTTACTTCTCTGAGAGCAGGCCCTTAATCTTTGGGGTCATCATCTGTAAAATGGGAATAACAATGTTCACTTATTTCCTAGGGGTATTCTGAGACTTTTTGGAAAGCGGGTTGAGATAATCAGATATGACACCCAAAAGGGGGGCAAAATATTCTAAATTGTGGCCCAGAACCTTAGATGGTATAAATTGGAATTAGTAGAGCTACATTGATTTACACATACGGAGGATATAGTCTTGAATGTTTTATTTTAACAAAGCTTCAAGCAAGTTTGTCACAAGTCATTAAGGCTGACTTCAAAAATCTTGGAATTTCACTTTAATTGATAATAACAGTACCTGGTTCTTATATAGCATTTTACATCAGTAGATCTCAAAGTGTTTTAAAAGGCAGGAGAACATCATTGTTTGGGTTCAGAGGAACACCACAATATTCTCATGTTTCTCCAGCTAGAAGGTTACTAACCCCTTTGGGCTGAAATATTCAGCTAGAAATCTGACTAGGACAAGTTTTCTTTCACATTCAATTGCTATTTATTTTTTCTCCTGTTGTTATATGGGGTTGAGCTTTTTCGTGGTATTTGGGGCACTTCTACCTGGCATCAAGGAGAGCAGAGATGATCACAAAAGTGAAATAATGTTTATCAACTTAACTGAACATTTTTCATACTTTGCAAAAGCTTTGGTTTCAGTCTATTTTGACTTATGGGCAAATGTTTGTACTGGTTCTTATTTTATCCAAACAAGATTCCTAGATTTTATTGCTGGAAAGGGACTATTATTATAATCTAATTTGCTCTTCAGCATAACCCAGGTGATAAAATTTCAACCAGCAATACTTGCACTAAACTCAATAAAATGTAGTTGAGCTACAGAATATCTTTTAGAAAGACATCTGCTCCTTCGGTAAGCTGTTCCAATGGTTAATTGTCCTCAGTGTTAAAAAATATGTGCCTTATTTCCAGTTTACATTTGTTTAGCTTCAAATTCCAACCATTAGAACCTGTCATGTCTTTTTTTATTTGCTAGAATAAATAGCCTTCTAGCATCTTTCCCCCATGTAGCTACTTATATACTGTGATCAAGTGATCTTTCACCTTCTCTTCAATAAGCAAAGGAGACTGAACTCTGTAAGTCTTTCAAGGTTTTACTCATCCCTAGAATGCAATTTAGTAAAACATCACACATTAGTTTCTTTCTCTCTCTCTCTGTTCTTTCCTTTCCCAAATTTTGTTGGCCACCAGTTCCCTGTCAACTCGCACTTCATCCACCCACACTCCCCAGCTGCCACTGGTTTTCATTTTACATCCAAACGAGCAGAATGCATCACCTGCTATCGACACTGCCATTCTTCCCTCTGTGCTGGGAGGTGATGAGTCATCCCTGAACTAGTGTCTAGTCAATCCACAAACCAGGAGCTGGTCAGGTGACTCTGAAAGCAGGTATGTAAGCCTCAGAAGATAGCAGTTGCTTTGTGGCCTGGAACTCTCTGCTGCTTGACAGTGGTGATGGACTCTTTAGCCTACTCCACTCTTGTCCTTAAACCTGCTGCAGCTCTGCTTTGGCAGCAGACTAATTCCAGTCCCTACTTTTACTTTGTTCCAATCCTGTTTTTTATGCCTGATTCTGGCTCTGACCCTTGGCCTGACTGCCACTAGTCCAACTACCAGGTGTGACCATCTTCACTTCAGTTTTATACATGCAATGTATCAAGAAAAGGTAAATGTACAGATCTTCATGGCCTAGGGTGGGATGTAGTTAAGAGATCATTTCTGAACCTTAGTGGTCAGTACTGTATTCTGCTACCCAAATGAATCTTTTGCTTCATTTATTCCACAGACAAAATGTATATCTTCGGTAGCAGGAAGAGTACTGAGCATATGGACACAGGTGGGTCTGTCAGGTGCCAGGTTTTCCTGCAAGAAGGAAACTTGGAAAATCCCTAGAAATGGAAAGCAGTACTTGGACTATGTCCATCCCACCTAGCCTTCACCATAGGAAGACAAGGTTGCCTCTGTATACGTTGATGATTTAGGTAATGAAAAGGTTTAGTGCTTCAAAACCATACCCCGAGATCCTTTGCACTGGCTGAAATACAGCTTCAGAGGAGGTGCTGCAGGAGCCAGTGCAGAAGATTTCATGGCTCTGGGCTGTGCAGGAGGCAGAGGGTATCTCACAGTTGGGTACAAATTGGGTACCCTTAAATAGCCTAACATTGGTTCAAACAGTTTTCTAATTGGAAGAATTAGCCATGTGTCCCCTTAGATATAGCATCTTGGACAGCCCCCTCCATTGTTTATGCCTAATGCAGGAGAAGGTGGAGAGCAAAGCGATTCTTCCACCACCTACCCTCAACTTCTTCTCCCACCTCAGTGGAGGGTGGGGAATTAATATGCATTGACAGCCTTGTTCATATTTTATGTGCAATTTTTATCTTGCAATGTCTTTTGGAGGCATGGTGATTCACTGGGGTGTTGTGAGGCCTCCTTAGTTAATGCTTGTACAGGACTTTGGGAATGGAACATGCTAGCTAAGTACTATGTGTTAGTCTTTTCCCATCAAGCCTATGTTGCCTGCTGTAGAATTTGGTGCCATTCTTCTTCAGCTATGAGTTTTAACTTTGTCCTTTGATTTACTCATTGCTCCAAATGATCATAGTCTGCCCCTGGGGTCTCATCATACCACCTTCTTCTCTCTCCTCACCCTTTCTCCTCTATTCTCCTCCTTTCTATTGTCCCTTTCTCCACTCCTAATCCTGTACCCAGCTCATTTCATATAACCAACGTAATAGAACAGGGTTACCTGTCTAAACACCATGCAGATATATGCTACAAAGTAAACAATAGAGGGAGAGGGCACCCAGTTCTCCTCTTCTCCACCTTGTGTCATCATTGATACCTGTGCAAAGTAAATGTAAAATGCTGCCGGATCAGCTTGTCTATCTCTGATGCTCTCATCTTGCTGGGGTGTAGGTGATGGCCCAAGTGCAACAGAATGAAGAGTCAGGTCAAGCACATGCACATGTCCAAGAAATCACATTTTCTTCTTTTGTCTGTGTCCTCCCCTCCCTTTAAACTTTCTGTTTGTGCATTATCACCTGTGCTATTGGTTCTAAACACAGAACATAAGAGTATGGGGACCTCAGGCTTAACCCTCAGCTGTGCCCGGTAACTGCTGGGTTTAGGACAAGAAGGAAATCCTAATCCAGCCACCAGCATAGTTCAGAGCAGCTCCGGCTGGCTGGCTGTTGTTGCAAGACTTGATCTGCCCAAAAGGAATTGCTGGAGTGCAGTGCATTCTGGACATGCCACCTCCCATCCCTGGCATACCAGCTACCCTGAAGGTTGCAAGGGGTATATCATAGGAACTGGTTACACAAGTTCCCCACTATAATGAAGTAATACCCAGCAGGAAGAATCTAGTGGCTTCCTGGTCCCTATTTGCCACAAGATATGTATAAAAGGGCTGGAGAGGGGCTGAACACCACCTCTTTTACAAGTCTGTGAAGCACCTTGCAAAGATTTGGTTCTACTTTGTAAATAATATGAATAAGGTAAATATTCCCAAGGAAAAGAAAAGGCGCAACGTGTAAATGACAATGATTCACACATCCTTAAGAGCAGTGTTTCTCAAACTTTTGTATTGGTGACCCCTTTCACACAGCAAACCTATGAGTGAGACCCCCGTCCTTATAAATTAAAAACACTTTTTTTTATATTTAACACTATTATAAATGCTGGAGGCAAAGCGTGGCTTGGGGGTGGAGGCTGACAGCTTGCGACCCCCCCCATGTAATAACCTTGTGACCCCCTGATGGGTCACGACCCTCAGTTTGAGAACCCCTGCTTAAGAATAAGTATAAGGAAAGGAAGTTGAAAGGAAACTCAAAGGTATGAAAACCAGAACGTATAGGGGGAAGAAGGGAACTGTTTCATGTTCATTTTGTACATGGGCATTGTTTTATCAGCGGTCTATCATTATTGTTGTTCGAGAAGCACTTATTAAACCTTGAAACAACAGGACAAACCCATTACTTTTCAGAGTTATGCAAGCCGAGGTTGTTACATCTCCTCCTTTTGTAAAGCAGGAGTTCATGAAAATAATCTTTTATTCCTTTCTTCCCACAAAGACACTCACCAGCATGCACACCCAGACCTGCACACACACAAGCACATTGAATACACTCATGAGATCTTAATACACACTGCCAGTTTCAACGCATATAAATAAAACTGTCCCTTTCCAATTCTAATGCAACCGGAGTGAGCAAGACCTGTAAGATCAAGAGCTGGTTTATGACAGGTCAGACAGTCTTCTGTACTCCAAAGCCCAATAGGGAGTGAAGAAATCCCCAGAACAGCGGATCTGAGCAGACAAGGTAAGAGTCACAGAAGGAAAGGGTGCTGGCACCCTGGCATGTTCCTCCCCACCCCCACAGTGACCCAGCAGAAGGCAATCCATGAGTGCTCACTGGGGATTGTGCTCCATGGAGGGCGGTCCAGTGGCTACAACACTGTCTCCCATTCAATCTATGTTAGCACTTACCATTGCAGTATTAAGTTAAGGTGATTCCTCTGCTACTGAGTTTACTGCCTTCTCCTAACTTCTGAGCATGAGTCTGGGAGTGCTGGAAGGTGGGATAGCACTGGTGCGCTCATGGAGGCCAGCAGGAGCTTGGATATGGCATATAGGCACAGAATCCATGCAGAGTCCAGTCCTAGGAGATCTGCATGCTCAGTGGAGAGAAGCCCCTGTCATCCTCAGAAGGGAAATACCCTCCCTCTCTAACCTGCCCACATGGAAATGATTAGTTGGAAACTCTGAAAGTAAATATTCAGGGAGTTTTTAGTCCTCCTGTGTGGGAATAACCCACATTGATCTGGTATCTCAGAAGCCACTGGGGCTAGCAATAAATTCCTCTCTGTATTGAAACATTGAAAACCCTAGGCTTCCTGGCAAGGTCTGAGCTATCAAGTCATAAAATTACATCACTCTCATGACCAGCTCAGCTTTTCCCCTGTGTTTGTTTTTTGATAGTATTGTAGTGGCCAGTTTCTTCACAATTAATGATGTCAGCCACTTGAAAGCTGGAATTGACAGTTTACACACAGTGTAATAAAACTTTGGTTTCTCAGCAGAGCTGGTCAAAGTGGTGAGGTGTTTGTGTTTTGTTAAATTCTACAGACCATGCTGCATGAATTATAACATCCGCTTCACCCACAGTCCCAGCACTACCTGATACAGAAAGTGGCTGTGGGGTATCCCCATCCTCTCAGGAAAAAGTTTTTATAGTTCATGATGACATTATTTTTCAGATCCTCATATAAAGTAAGCTTAGTATGGCAAAGCTGTTGGCACTGGAAAACATAAAGTTATGTTTTGAATAAATCACTGGTGTGTAAATACTATATCCTCAGCTGACCTAACTGTGGTCTATTTAATTGTGTCATACTGAATGGTTTATATACCATTCATGGGGATTGAAGTAATAGTCATAGTAAACATTATTTGTCATAGATCTAGTCAATTGCATCTGGTGAATGTATAGAATTTAAAAATATAGGAGTATAAAATGTATAGTATATAGAAGACTAATGGTACTATGTGACCAGATATATATTTACACAATGAAGAGTAATGGTCTATTGGGTAAATAAGATAAATGTTCTAAATTGCATAAACAACTCCTTGCTGTGTTAGCAGGGAAAATAGGTTAATTATCAGTAAGGTTGCTTAAATGAGTTTCCTGTGCATATTTACCTGGAACACTCATACAGCTTCATAGGAGATTACAGCAATTACTATTTGACCTCTTAAAACAATGTCTCCTTTAATTTCTGACAAGAAGAAAGAAGAATTGAAAAACCATAAACAAGGTTTTACCTTTATTTTATTTGTTTGTTTAATTAAAGATAAACTGGCACTTAATGCAGTTCACACTTACAAGACAATGCCGCAAGCCCAAAGAGTGAGAGATCCTGTAAACTGAAACCCACTCAGACTCCATGTGTGGAGAAGCAGAATGTCAGCTTTCAATCTTCAATGCACAACACAATTCTGCTTCAAGTGAACTTCTGCTTCTCCTGAGGCTGCTGGAGCAGGGGGAACTTCCCTGTGAGATGGCTCCACTTAAGGTTATGACCTCAAGGGATTGATGCTTGTTGGGCTGAGGTAGGAAAGGAAACGGGGCCTGTGTCTTCTCCCGCTCTGGAGCACACCGTGGAAGTCTGGATTCTGCACCGTCCCGTTCCATGACATAATGTGGGTTCCCCATGTGTAACTATTATGAACTGGCACTATGAGCCAGTGGAAGAACCTAGCCCTGCCTCACCCACAATCCCAGTCTCCTGTGGGTTAATTCGCATGCTGGGATGGTAGGAAAGAGCATTCTTTCTCCAGGTGCAAGCACTGTTATTGTGCCAGGCTTTGTTCAGGAGGCACAAAAAGCAGAGGGGTTTCTTGTTCCCTCACCCACCCCCTGTGTGAGCCTGACCAAACATCCCAGTTTTATATGGACAGTCCCGATATATGGGGCTTTTTCTTACATAGGCTCCTATTACACCCCCCCCACACACACACCATCTGTCACAATTTTTGACACTTGCTATCTGGTCACCCTAAGCTCTGCACATTTTATTCTCTGGCCTGTTATGCAGGAGGTCAGACTAGATTATCATAACGGTCTTTTCTGGCCTTTAAAATCTATTCATTTATCTGGTCCCATATATATATTAAACAAGACAGGTGGATCTTCTGTGGTGTTAATATCACTATCGTCCCCATAGTCCCACTGATGTCAATGGGTGTTCTTTCTGCGCAAGGATCAAAGGTAGTATGTAGCTTTTATAGATCAAATAAGTATGGAACACCCATGTTTCAAAGGTAGCACAGGTAGCTTATTCTACCTCTTTGGGGCTGAAATTCCCAAAGGCTGCCTCTCATAGCTACTTTAAGCTCTGCGCCCTTTAATATTATTGGACTGGTTTGAATTAAGGACATATTTACAGACTGCATTGAAAAAAGAATTGATTTTACTTGATTGAGAGTTTTGCCTGATTAAGGACTGGATATTCTGTCTCATATATGGTCAATAAAAGGATTTCAAGACAACCTTTGGTTCAGCAAATGCACAAAAGCAAAGATTTTGATTTTCCAAGGCATGCACTGAAGTGCTGCCAGGGTGAATTTGGTGCATAATTGTAATTTCTAAGAATAAATTCAATTAAAACTGAAAGAAAATCTCTGCAAGGAATATGGGCTTTAAAATGTAAATTTCACATGCTAAGGATTTTCATTATTTTAAGCCCTTTTTAGAAACATGAAATAAATGTTTTTTCAGACAGGAATGCAGTTCATTCAGATGACAAACTCCTTTGTTTCATTAAGTGTTCCTTTGAATGCTTTGGATTAGGTATTTAGCACTTGGCACCTAATTAAGTAATTATCATGGATGGAGTCACAGAATGATGCCTGTCCCCTTTCTCCAGAGGATTAGAATCTGATGCTAAAATTGTGGGACACATCCCTGTTAAATGACAGATCTGTATGATTAAAAACTTGGGACCCTATTTCCCTCTCAAATCGACATAATTCCTCAAAAAAAAAAAGCAAAATATCACAGCGAATCAAAATTCAGGCCTAGCTTTTCCAGGCTTAAAAACAAACACCCCATTTTATCCCACTCTGATAAATCTATTTCTCAGTATGTTTTAAAATTAACAGAGATAATATTCTGGGGGAAGATACACAAATTCCCTTGTCCATCTTCTAAAAACAAGACTTTCAAAGGACTAATTAAATTTCAGCTAGAATGACAGCAGAGCAGTTCTGTTGCTCACCTTCTCTGTGTATGGAGCAGGCCCTTTGTTTTTTCACACTCAGTGGGTTCATGAAATTTATATCGCCATTTAATTAATGTTTGCAACAATAATTGACTTTAGGAGTAAGTCATCTGGTAATAAATAGATTCCATTGTTTCTAAATAGTTGTTTACTGGCTCTGAGGAGCTATTTATAATCTGGTAGATTTGCTACTACTCATCAACAATTTGCTTAAATACATATCCCATTGTATAATTGACAGTGAATCAGAATATAGATTAGCCAAAGTTTTAATGTGTGCCACATCAGAAGATAATGTAGGGTTATTCTTTTAAATCCTTTTGTTTTGATTCTCAGATGACAGACAGACAGGATAGAGACAGATTTTTTCAATCACATTGAATTTTTCTGGCTTTTTGAGCTGCTCCACCTCCAAAAAAATTACACGTACATCTCCATTTTAGTTCAGTATTTCAAGTCAACAAGCAAGAGAGTTTTGTTTGGTTGGTTTGATGGAGTACAGCAATAATGGCACTTGGTGATGTAAAACCATTATGGATATACAAACTGCTACATATATTTCATATTCTCCTCCCCAACAAAAGATCGTTTTTATACTCTGCTTTTGTTTAAAACCTAAAAGCCAAATTCAGAGGTGATGTGTAAAACCGTGTAATTTAGATTCCTTTATGCTCAGTTAAATACTCTTAGACCTACTATGATATGGAGCTGGAAGAAAGTGTAAAATATACTAAATAAAGTGGGGGATGGCCTTCTTTAATGTCTGCTTCCTAATATTTAGTTGCTTTTCTTGCTCTGCTTCTGGCCCTCAGAGTAAATTACATCAATGTACACCTCTCTAGACTCCCTTACACTCAGCTAGACTCACAGTGCCACATGCACAGTGATGTATAAGAAGGGGCCTGGAAGTTGTATGCTAATAAGTAGGTGTGAGTCTAAGAAATAAGTAGATCAGTCTAAGCCCTGGTCTACACTGGGAGAGGGGGGGGATCGATCTAAGTTACTCAACTTCAGCTACGTGAATAATGTAGCTGAAGTCGACATACTTAGATCTATTTACCGTGGTGTCTTCACCATGATGAGTCGACTGCTGCCGCTCCCCCGTCGACTCTGCCTGGGGCACTGGAGTACAGGAGTCGATGGGAGAGCGCTCGGGGGTCGACTTATCATGTCTAGACTAGATGCGATAAATTGATCCCCACTGGATCGATCGCTGCCTGCCGATCCGGCGGGTAGTGTAGACATACCCTAAGGGAGTCTAAATAAGGCCTCACCTCTAGGCCAGTTGTACAGATGGATAACTGAGGCACAAAGAGGCTACGTGACTTTCCCAAGATCACACAGAAAGTCCATGGCAGAGTTGTAACTTGAACCCAAGTCTTCTATGTGCTAGGTCAGTGCCTTCACTATCAAACCATCCTTCTTTACACAGAAGCATTGTACTGCTTTAATTTTATTGGTATAATTAAAGCAGTACAGCTCCTCCTCCCCAGAATGGACATTGCTATATTACTATCTTTTCTTCTTTCTTTCTGTGTCCTCCCACACCCTCAGGTGCATAGGGGGTCCACTAGTTTCTGTCATTTATTTCAGTCTTGTGGGGGTCTGTTTCAGGCTACTTGGCTTCTTTTGCTGCTGTTCTGTGTAACATGTCTCTAGTTCACCCTACTTTTCTTTTTCCCAGGGATGTCCATATTCTCAATTTACATAGAAGTCATGTTGGTGGCATCTTTAAAGTGTGTCTTAAATATGTCCATTGCTGTTTCTTTCCATATTTGATGCTTTATAACTATATCGGTTTAATTCACACTTTAGGTTATACCAACCCTCCCCTCCTCCTAAAAAATACTTTCCTGTGTAAACAAGGCCAAAGGCTTTATATAGACTAGGATTTAAGGATGTGTTGTTGGACCATGTTGTTATCTAGCTCGATCCATTTAATACTTTCTAAAACTTTAGTCAAGACTAAGCAAGTTGTACTTTAGCACATGGTCCAGTAAAGGCTGTACTCCTCCATAGGCTTTGATTCAACCATCTTAGTATGTCTAAAGTACAACTTTCTTTCGCTAGGTCTACACTGGAGACTTTTAATGTTTTAATAATGTCACTAGGTAGTGTATTTATTTATTATTATTTTATTATTAATTTTTACAACATATAGACAGTTATGCCAGCACAACACTGCTTTTGCTGCTAGAGCTTATTTCATTCAGGGAACTGGTATGAGCTATATGGGGAAAATAACTCTTTTGCCAGTATAAGCTGCTCCTACACTAGGAGGAGTTGCTGGTATAGCTAGACCCTTTCTAGTGTAGACAAGGCTTGTGTCTTGACTAGAATTTTAGAAGGTATTAATAAGATTGTAATAGATAAAATCAGCTAACATGATCCAAGAATATACTTTTAACCCTAATCTAAGATAAAGCCTTAGAATCCCCTCTGTATTTGGCCTTATGCATTTCCCAGGATCCTAACAATAATAGTATCTCAATTTATTTATTTTGGTTTTAAAAATACATGTTAGGATTGCCCATCCCATGTATTGAGTCACCCTTCTAATAATGAAAACACAGTAATCAACAATTACACCAAACGATGGCCACAATCATAATCCATTCATCTCATTATATTGTAACTCAGAAATAACTAAATACCCATCCTACTCCAATTGCCATTTTCCATTGTCCCCACACATTATCAAAAACCATTGCAGCGAAGCAAGATATTATTTTGTTTTGAAAGTGGTTCCTAAAAAGAAAACAAACAAAATCGAGTAGTGAGACATTAATGGGAGGGAGGAGGAGTTGAGAGAATTTGATCCTAAAGTGACAATGGGTGTTTATCATACTGGTCACATTTGGTTTGAAAATAGAAGAAAAGAGAACATTCCCCAAATTGTGCTATCTGCCTTGTTCCCAATACCATATCAAGCCTAAAGGGATAAATTGCTGGTTTCATGTAAATTCATGTGAATGAAGGTTCCTTTATTTTAAATTAGACTGACTCAGAAAAACCCTGAGTTCTAGCATATGCCACTGAGGTAGTGTTCTGTGAAGCAACAAGGCATCTGAAAAGCCTGGACACAATGCAGCTGAGGATCCAGAGAGCAATCCCCATAGGAGTTTTTTCCTCAGGTGTGCTCAGAAAAACATTGGCTGTTGCAACACTGGGGAGATCATTGGTTCCACAGCAGTGGCACACCTACGTACTTCCTGCTGGAACCAATGACACAGAACTTTGCCCCCATGTTTAAAAGTGTTGATTTATTGGCATCATGTTGAAAAATGAAAGTCCAAGGCAAACATAATTATCTATGCATGTATTCATGCAGCACCAGTTACTGTGGTATCTTGGTATCAGTGTAAAAGCTAGTATAAAACTATTGTCCCAAGTAGACTCTGCTCTTCCCATGCTAAGGTTTAGCTGATTATATCTGCAGAGGTTCATTTTCCTTTCTTCTTTCTCCTCCTTTCATATCTCCCTTCTCTTCTTTTTACAGGCTGTGTAAGGGCAATAGCTTATTATTAATTAGAATTAGCATAATAAACGCTGCAAAGTATCACTGCGTGGTGCTGGGTTTACTCTATAACATCATGGAGTCTATTCATCTCTCCAGTTTCCCAAATAAAAGTATAAGAGAAAGGGGAGTTGGACTATATTCTCTCTCATGAGACAGTCCAGTGAATCCTGAACTAGGAACAGCTTCCTCAGCCGGCATCTTCACTCCATTCTGCTTTCTCACCCACTGTCCTTTCATACTTGATCCCTTTTCTTTGGATACTGTGGGATAAATTCTCAAAAATGACTTTTAATTGTGTATGCTTCCATTTCTGCATGTCCAGCTTTGGATAGCTGGCAATTTAGGTCTCGGTGCCCCAGAACTGAGGCACCTAGAGTAGAGCTCACTTATGAAGATTTACGCCTGTATCCCTCAGTTAGCCCCTGCATGTTGGCCAAAATTTATAAATATTGGTGTGGTGGTGGAGGTGGATCTGAGGGAAGGGCAGACTTGTACAACTGTTTTTAATTGTTACCAGTACCATGGAAATTAAAGACTGTTTTAGAGTGTACTAATTTATTTTCTCCTTTGTAGATGCATTCAAAGCCTCTGCATGGGTAAATGAGGTGTGTGCTTCTTCTATTTCCCCTATATCCATGCTGTTCCCATACACTAAGCACTGGTGCAGATTTCCCCTTTGTGAAAGTATACTGTGTAAAGTGTGCAACATTAGCCAAATCCTCATTGCAAGTTTACTGAAGCTACACTACAGATGTATTTGGCTATGTATGTCAAATCTGTATGGTTTGCTGATCCTGTAAAGACTTCACCTGGGATCAGATTGTTATAGGTATTAAGGTGGCTAAAGATGCATATAAACACCTAGTGGAATTTTCAGAAGCAGCTAAACTCATTAAGCACTTTTGCAACTTTAAGCACCTACGTATTTTTTGAAAATCTGGCCTGTGATGATTATACATTGACTTAATCTAACCCCTTTATCTGGCAGAATACAGAGCAAAGTGTATGCCTGTCTTCTTATGGAAAGGATTTGTGAGTTTGGGGTGAAGAAAAATATATGCAGCATAAGTCCAGAGAGCCAAACTCTTTCACACAGTTGTAAATCTAGAAATCTCTCTGCTGAAGTCAGTGGAGTTACTCTAGATTTGGAACAGTGTAAAATGAGAACAGAATTTGTTCCTAGCATGTATTGCTTTAAATTTTAACACTATACATTTGTCCAAAATCTAAATGGATCCATGTCTATATTTGTCTTTGGAAGCATATGACATTTGAGAGAGTGGTTCTCTCTGCCAACAAGA
Source organism: Mauremys mutica (assembly GCF_020497125.1). Lineage (NCBI taxonomy): Eukaryota > Metazoa > Chordata > Testudines > Geoemydidae > Mauremys > Mauremys mutica. The sequence continues at coordinate 35,428,874 of NC_059075.1, forward strand.
ATTAAAAATAGCACATAAAGGTATTTAACGCAGAGCAAAATCAGTTATAAATGGTGTATGAGTGCATCACTGAACAACTCAGGCTGCAACCTCTTTGGCAGATTCATGAATAGCTTATCCCCTCCTAATTTCTGCATTAAGCAAAGTTATTCTTAATTTTATGATGCTACTTAGATCTTTGGTCACTGACAGATCTCAGATGAGTCAGATTCATTTGATCGTGCTTTTACTTTTCAAGCACGATCAAAAAAAATCTGAAAAAAATCTGCTCTGAATGTTACAAAGTGTGAATAAATAGTCAGCAAGAATAATATTATTTTGCACTTTTATGGCACTTATCATCCACAAATCTCAGGAAACTCTAGAAAGCTGGCTACTTAATATTCCCATTTATAAATAGGTAAACTGAAACAGAGAGAGAAGTGACTTGTTGAAGATCAAAGAAAACCAGTGATAGAGTCAGGAACTGAGTCCATGTTTCCTGATTTCTAGCCCCCATATCTAATCACTAAGGGGTGGGATTGTCTCCTCTTATGAGAAAATCCATCCAAGTTGCTCGGGGGAGGAAATCTCCATGAGATTCCCTTCGCAGAAATTCCATCACATTGTTCTTTTGGGTTCACAGGGTCTGCCCTCAATGAAGCTGAAATCTTCTAGAGATCAGTATCTATGGCTACTACTTACCTCTCCATGCTCCTTCTGTCTATAAGGTTCTGAAGATATAATGGAGGAGTGACCCCATGTTACCCCCAAACTATCTGAATCTCAAGAAGGCTGTCTCCATGGAGCTTTGTGCCCCTGATGCACTCCACTCCCCGTCTTTAACTCTCTGGCAGCGTGACTTCATCTGAGGGTATTGGTAGAAACCCCAAAGGGGTAGCTGCTGGTAAGAGCAAGGCTCTGGCCCCTTCTGCAATAGTCAGCAATGGGGAAAACTCTACATCCGGTAAATAATGCCAGCAGAGTTAGCTGCTGTGTGCATTCACAGCATGCTGTGCACCCCCTCCTCCACCTGCATGTAATAGTCTATATGGGTTTACAAGCCAGAATGTGGTCCTTAGGAAAGACACATACCACACATGTTACTGAGACTGCTCAGATCCTTAGGGAAGGCTCATCTCTTGTACAGTAGCAATTTTTCATAGCTTAATACCTCATCTGTGCCTTTTTAAATGCAAAATGCCAAAGACAATCAGGCCCTACTGCAGTGTTTTTGGCAATGGACCACAGACATAAATAGAGGCATCAACAATTTATCTTCCCAGATCAGTCACTTTTTTCTAATCAGATCCAGCACACTGGGTTAATGACAAACAGAGTTTGCTGCTGGATTATGATTCTCCCAGGATCATGAAACAGCCTTTAGCTAAAGCAGCATTTCCCAGAGATCAGCCTTAACTTAAGCCTAGATTGTGCCCTTGAAACCAATGAGTGGACCTCTTTCAACTCCTGGAAAAGTGTGTCAGCCACTTCCTCAGCAACATCCTTCAGTTGACCCCACAAAGGGCACTCCATGGATCTGGAAATCCGTCTGAGGTTCCAGCGTAAGACAGGGGAGGAGTAAGTGGGGCTGCAAGAAGAAACACATAGAAGCTATATTTGATTGCCACTGGAATTCAGCCCCTGTGGTGGGGCTTAGAGGGGATCTTCAGGGTAGTCAGAGCTATTGGCGTTTCTGGTATTGGTGAACAGCCACAGAAAATCCAGAGCACAGGGTAAGCACGGAGCTTCTGTGCACATGGTCTAGTAAAGCCCCAATATTCATGTGGGATCTATATATTTTTGGGGCCAGGGACTACCTTTTTTCACAGTAGATGGACCCTTTCCCCTGATAGAAGCATTCAGAGGAAATACTGCAGGCTGCCCTATTGCATAGTTCGCCAGTGTACCAGGAGAGTATATCCCTGGAATGCTGTTTAGGGAGTGCTGCATATTCTCTGCTGAGTGGCTGGCCTTCTAAGTATCCTTCCTTGCTCCCTTGGCAGTGCTTGCACTCTGGAGGGAGAGAGGGTACGTCTACACTACGGGACTATTCCGAATTTGCATAAACCGGTTTTGTAAAACAGATTTTATAAAATCGAGTGCGCGCGGCCACACTAAACACATTAAATTGGTGGTGTGCGTCCATGGTCCGAGGCTAGCGTCGATTTCTGGAGCGTTGCACTGTGGGTAGCTATCCCGTAGCTATCCCATAGTTCCCGCAGCCTCCCCCGCCCCTTGGCATTTCCGGGTTGAGATCCCAGTGCCTGATGGGGCAAAAATCATTTTCGCGGGTGGTTCTGGGTACAGCCTCACCCCTCCCTCCCTCCCTGACAGCGGCAGACAACCGTTTCGCGCCTTTTTTGCTTGGTGAACCGTGCAGACGCCATAGCACAGCAAGCATGGACCCTGCTCAGCTCCATACCGCAATCGTGGATGTTTTAAACACCTCGCGCACTCTCGTGCAGTATATGCTGAACCAGGACCTTCGAACCGAGGCGAGTAAGAGGCGGATACGGCAGCACGGCGATGACAGTGATGAGGACGTGGACACAGAATTATCTCAAACCGCGGGCCCCGGCGCTTTGGAGATCCTGATGGTAATGGGGCAGATTCTATCCATTGAACGCCGATTTTGGGCCCGGGAAACAAGCACTGACTGGTGGGACCGCATTGTGTTGCAGGTGTGGGACGATTCCCAGTGGCTGCGAAACTTTCGCATGCGTAAGGGCACTTTCATGGAACTTTGTGACTTGCTTGCCCCTGCCCTGAAACGCCATAATACCAAGATGAGAGCAGCCCTCACAGTAGAGAAGCGAGTGGCGATAGCCCTGTGGAAGCTTGCAACGCCAGACAGCTACCGGTCAGTCGGGAATCAATTTGGAGTTGGAAAATCTACTGTGGGGGCTGCTGTGATGCAAGTAGCCAAAGCAATCACTAAGCTGCTGCTACGAAAGGTTGTGACTCTGGGAAACGTGCAGGCCATAGTGGATGGCTTTGCTGCAATGGGATTCCCTAACTGTGGGGGGGCGATAGATGGAACCCATATCCCTATCTTGGCACCGCAGCACCAGGGCACCCAGTACGTAAACCGGAAGGGGTACTTTTCAATGGTGCTGCAAGCACTGGTGGATCACAAGGGACGTTTCACAAACATCCACGCGGGATGGCCAGGGAGGGTTCATGACGCTCGCGTATTCAGAAGCACTACTCTGTTTAAACGGCTGCAGCAAGGGACTTACTTCCCAGACCAGAAAATAACAGTTGGGGATGTTGAAATGCCTGTCGTTATCCTGGGGGACCCAGCCTACCCCTTGATGCCATGGCTCATGAAGCCATACACAGGCAGCCTGGACAGTGGTCAGGATCTGTTCAATTACAGGCTGAGCAAGTGCAGAATGGTGGTGGAATGTGCATTTGGCCGTTTAAAGGCGCGCTGGCGCACATTACTGACTCGCTCAGACCTCAGCCAAACCAATGTCCCCTATGTTATTGCTGCTTGCTGTATTCTCCACAATCTCTGTGAGAGTAAGGGGGAGACCTTTATGGCGGGGTGGGAGGCTGAGGCAAATCACCTGGCCGCTGATTACGCGCAGCCAGACACCAGGGAGATTAGAAGAGCACACCAGGAAGCGGTGCGCATCAGAGAAGCTTTGAAAACGAGCTTCATCAATGGCCAGGGTACAGTGTGACTGCTGTGTTTGTTGATGAACACCCAACCCCCTTGATTGACTCAGTCCCTGTAAGCAACTCCCCCTCCCCCTTCGAGTACAGCTTACTTATGCAAATAAAGTCACTCTCATTTAAAAAGCATGAATTCTTTATTGATTCATTATAAAAAGAGGGAGAGAAGTAAGGGTGTGCTTTGGGAGGAGGAAAGGAGGGATGGAGAAGGCCATTAAAAAAAAAATTCAGAGTAACGACATCCTTCTGGTTGGGCTGTCCACGGGGGTGGAGTGGGCGGGTGCACGGAGCCTCCCCCCACGCGTTCTTACACGTCTGGGTGAGGAGGATGTGGAACATGGTGAGGGTTGAGGGTGGTTATACAGGGGCTGCAGCGGCACTCTGTGATCCTGCTGCCGTTCCTGAAGCTCCACCAGACGCCGGAGCATGTCAGTTTGATCACGCAGCATGTCAGTTTGATCACGCAGCAGCCCCAGAGTTGCATCCCGCCACCGCTGATCTTCCTGCCGCAACCGCTGATTTTCCTGCCGGTCTTCCTGCCGCCACCTCTCATCTCGGTTGTCCCTCCTGTCCTCACGTTCACTGGCCTCTTTCCTGTAATTTGAAACCACGTCCTTCCACTCATTCAGATGACCTCTTTCATTGCGTGTAACTTCCATAATATCCGAGAACATCTCATCTCGCGTCTTCTTTTTCCTCCGCCTTATCTGTGCTAGCCTTTGGGATGGAGGAGGGACGCTTGAAAAATTTGCAGCTGCATGAGGGAGATAAATATTTAGAAAGATACATTTTACAGAACAATGGTTATACTTGTTCACAGTGAAAAGCACTATTCACCTTACATAGCACATGTGATTTCCCTACAAGGTCGCATTTTTCATCTTAATAGTGACTGCTTGCATCTCTGGGGTTACAGATCTCAGACACAGGTCCAGGCATCAGGATTCAGCTTGCATGCGGCCATGGTAAGCCACTGTCTCAGTGATTTACCCCTCCCCCCCCAACGCATGGCTAATACCACGCTAGCTCACTGCTAATCAACAACCTTCCCCCTCCCCCCCACCCACTGCTTGTCCGGTAGCTTGGGAAAGATCGCCTCGCCGGTGACCAAACAGAAAAGATCATCGGCATTTCACTCCTCCCCTCCCCCCGCTTCGCTACGTGCAGGAAAGTGTTTTTTTTAAGCTGCTGCATTCCACGAACCCAGTAGAAAAATGGCCACCCCCCTTACTTAAATTCCTGATTTTTAACCAGGTTATCCTGAACGATATCACTTTGCTGAGGATAACAGAACAAGATAAAGAGCGGATGCTTCTTGAATGCCAGCAGTCACCGGGACCATACGCTGCGATGCTTTGCCACGCAATGATACCTGATTACTTGCTACATGCATGGCATGGTAAAGTGTCCTACCATGGTGGGCGGAACAAGGATGCCTTGCCCAGAAACCTTCTGCAAAGGCTTCTGGAGTACCTACAGGAGCGCTTCATCGAGATGTCCCTGGAGGATTTCCTCTCAATCCCCGGACATGTTAACAAACTTTTCTAAGTAACTATACTGTCTGCGAATGCATCCCAAGTCCTCTGGGCAAATCAATCATTAAAAAAGGCTTGCTTAAAAAACACTGTTTGCTATTTGCAAAGGTACACTCACCAGAGCTCCCTTCCAGGGCGTCATTCTCTGGAATAGTTGCTTGTGAGGGCTGGGAGCAGGGTAATTCCGTCAGGGTGATAAAAAGCTCCTGGCTGCTGGGGTTCACGGAGTGCTGTGTGCTCTCTGCGAGGTCTTCCTCTTCTTCTTCCTCTTCATCTTCCCCGTCTGCATAATCCTCAGACATGGCAGAGATTACATCCCCCACCTCGGAATCCACGGTCAGGGGTGGGGTACTTGTGGCGCAGCCCCCTAAAATTGCATGCAGCTCAGCATAGAAGCGGCATGTTTTTCGACCTGCCCCGGACCTTCCGTTTGCTTCTTTGGTTTTCTGGTAGGCTTGTCTGAGCTCCTTAACTTTCACTCTGCACTGCACGGAGTCCCTGCTGTGGCCTTTATCCGTCATAGCCTTAGAAATTCTTTCAAATACTTTTTCATTTCGTCTTTTGGAACGCAGTTCTGTTAGCACTGAATCATCTCCCCATATAGCGATCAGATCCATTACCTCCCGAGCGGTCCATGCTGGGGCTCTTTTTCGATTCTCAGGAGACTGCATTGTTAACTGTGCTGATGAGCTGTGCGTGGTCACCTGTGCTGATGAGATGAGATCTCCACGCTGGGGAAGCAGGAAATGAATTTCAAAAGTTCGCGGGGCTTTTCCTGTCTACCTGGCCAGTGCATCCGAGTTGAGAATGCTGTCCAGAGCGGTCAGTGGTGCACTGTGGGATAGCTCCCGGAGGCCAATACCGTCGATTGCGGCCACACTAACCCTATTCCGATATGTTAATACCGATATTAGCGCTACTCCTCTCGTCGGGCAGGAGTACAGAAACCGATTTAAAGAGCCATTAAAATCGATATAAGGTGCCTCCTAGTGTGGACGGTTGTGGCGTTAAATCGGTTTTAGGCTCCTAAAACCGATTTAAACGCCTAGTGTAGACCAGGCCAGAGGGAGAGGGACGTTACCAGGAAGTGCATAGGCTGAAATGGGCTGGCCTGTGTGCAGAGTCATGAGGTGGGGGGAAGGTCCTTGTATGCTCCCCTTCCTTTGCACATCCAGTTGGGGCCTAGTAACGATGTGGCCGGAAATGAAAGTGGAGGGAGGGAATTCAGCTTTTTGCACAGCTGGCTCAAAAGGACCATGGAGCAGGTGGAAGCTTCTCCTCCCAGAGGCTACCCTGGCACAAGGAGCTCCAGGAGAGGAGGTGCTGGCTATTCTGGGGCAGAATGTTAGAGGGACAGTGGAAAGAGGAGTAGAAAGAGAGGTTCCACTTTCCTGCAATGGACCACAGCAGTGATGCAAGTTACATATGCCACCTGCATCCAACATGGAATAGAAAGACAAGGCATGCATTGCAGGGAGCAGTTGCAGATTTGTCCATAATTAAGATGCCATGTTTCCTGTTTTTTACAAATCTGTTATTCAGAATGTTTTGAAGAATAGTTTTCACATACCGAATTGAGCCTTGGGCTGTTTACAAATACTTGGTAGAAGCATTCAATTGACATACAATATTCAGAAATCATGGTTTGAGATTTGTGTCTATTTTCCTATGTCAGATGGTGTTTTGGTTTCCTCATTGGAGATGACTTAGCCTCCTTTATAAATCACTGTATTTCAGGGTAAAAATAATGTTTCTTGATTTAAATCAATCATGGTTACAAACCTGAAATTCACTATTCCCCAACATGTGTGTTCAGTGCTGAGCAAACCAGGTTCCTGGGCCATGACATGACTAGGGCTCCTAGTCTCTTAATAATAATAATAATAATAATAATTATTATTATTATTAAATAATGATTATTAATATGATGAACAATGACTAATGAAGGGTTTAGAGTTACAAGATACACATCTCTTTGCACTATTACAACTGCTATGAGGATCAACATGGAAGATGGCTGGCATGGTCAAAGTCTGCCAGTGCACAGACAGGTAACTGCTCATATGAGCTGTGTTCATTGGATCTTCCTAACTGTGATAACCCACCCCATTGAATGATCCAGAGGACCAAGATAATTGCTAATATAGTCCGGGTGAAAAATGCCTTTTTACCCCAACATCTGGAGATTGTTTAATCATTTAATCGAGCACATGTCACTATAACTGTAGTGGGTTCTTTGTCTCAGAGCTGAGCTCTTGGGAATGTTCTCTTACCAGCTTATGAACCTCCTTACTTGTCAAGTTCTTAACAATGAAAAGTGAGCATTAAGAGGAAGAAATCACTTGGAAATTTCACTGTGGCAAAAGCAATATCTAGAAAATTGCTCTGTACTCTTTGGCAAGTAGAAGAGCTGATGGTGCTATTGTCTGTCACCAAACTCAGAAAGTAACATCAGAGAGTGATTTCTGAAATGCCTTCTTTGGAAGAGGAAGATTTTCATGGTGTGAGTGTGCGAGAACAGCTAGAGTTTGAACATCACTTTTAAACAAACACCGGCTAGGAATCAAATATCTTACTTGTCCCGATACCCCTGGCTACTGTATTAAGGGCAGAACAGAAACTGACTGCCCTGATTTTGTTCTTATTCTGCAAAAGTACCACTACTGAAGTCCTCGGATACCACAGTACTGGGTTTGATATAAAGGTCAGATAGACTAGGCAGACAGGTAGGAAGTACAAATCTATTTAGGGACCCTATTGGAAAGAAAAATTAATCCTAGAATGGACAGAGAGGAATCAGCATTCCAATCCATCTTTCACACTAGCCCCTTTTTATAGCATAGGAAGGTCACTGCACCTCTGCTTCAGTTTCCCCATCTCTAAAATGGGTGCAATTATTTTTATCTACTTCAAAGGGTATTGTAAAGGTCAGGACTATGTGCATCATGAAAATTAAAAGTACTAAACTGTATTATAATTTGAGTCTCATCCAGGTGATTAATAATTGGAAGTCATTGCCATTCAGATGGGTCAAGTTCCAATAGAGTTTTCTTGAATGTTTTTCCCATGTGTCTTCCTACACAGATTTCTGCTTTTTTTATTGCTGTTGAACCAACCCATGTTTTATCTGCCAAAGGCCTGATTCTGATCTCAAAATAGGTGTAAAATCAGATGAACTCCATATATGGAGTTACAATTTTGTAAAACTGGTGTGATATCAGGACAAAAGCATTTTACCACATGATTCTGCACCACGACAGAAAGAACTGTCCTGTGAGCAAGAAGTGGCTATGTGATCAGAAAGCCACTGAGGATAAGAGATTGTAAAACAGTAACTATTGACTGATGTTCACTAAGAGACCTCCTCCCATCTGCTGAGGATTCAGGTAGCCTGACCTTCATCCTAGGGCATCTCCATTGATTGATTGTATTAGGTTGACTGCCTTGGGTTTAGCTGATATAATTTTGTTTCTTTGGTTGTTTTAAATAAAGTGGGAAAGGGAAAATTATAGCCATTGGAGACAGGGGCTATTGACACCTGCTGTGTGACCATGGTATCAATCTTCTGACACGTTGACCCATATATGGTGACTGGAGCCAGGAAATAAAAAACAGACTCTTATCACCACTTCTCCATTTCACATCTTTCTTCCCTCGCTGTCTGTAATAGCTAGGCACGCAGATTATCTCCCTTCCCTTACAGGTCTCAGTCACACATCTGTCCCTGCAGAGAAGCATGCTGCTACCTCTTTACCCAAAGAGCAAGAGCAGGACCAGGCACTTAATATCTCTTTAAGGGAAAACACCTTTATTCTTATTATATCTTCAGGGATGTGTTTGCTCATTCTTCTTTATGTTGACCTTTGCCTTTTTGAACATTGCTGCAATGCTGGAAAAAATATCCTCAGTTGAATTGTACTTGGTAAACAGAGGGGGAGAGAGAATTTCTGTGACGTGCCTAATAGTCATGCCTTTGGTGACAGAAGTTTTAACAGTTGGGTGCACTGGGCCCATGAAATTGAAACAAGTCATCCCATTGATTATTAATGAGACTACCTAGCTGAATTTTTGTCGATCATTCAATGTTAGGGCTCCGGTGACACTGTAAAATAAGGCACCCCAGCTACCCTTTTAGAGTTTTCTGCAGAACTCTTCTAACGATTTACAGCCATGTAGTCTGCCTGGTGCTGTATACCTTTCTATAAGCAATGTAAAATATGTTTAGTTAAACACAAAAGTGTGAAACATTCCACTGTGGTGTTTCAGTTACCCTTGCTTCCTGTTTCCAACTTTCAGATTTACAGCCCTTTCCTGACAGAGCCATCAAGGTTCTTTTCTCTGCAGAAAACCACATTTTATATATCAGGTTTTCTTTAAGGGTGAGGATTAAAAATATCACACTGAAGTTATGCTTAGCTATGACTCTGAGCCTGGCTGTCCTCTCACGCTGCTGTGATACTGGTATAACTCTATTGACTTTACTGGAGTTACAGCTGGTGTCAGTGAGAAAAGAATCATCCCTGTAGCACTTCTGATTTTTATGAGCATTCCCACAATGTACTGTGTTGTAGTTTAGCTAAGGGGAGTGGGTGGGGGGAATACATGTGGGAAATTTACTGTAACTGAAGGACTTATCACTTCCCACTGTGTGATGGGGGTTCCCCTCCCCCAACCTCGCTACAAATACATCACACCGATTGGTCACAGACAGCAACATATGACTGCTGGTTGCTGTTTCACTTTTGGTAAATCAGATGCAGAAGTCTTATGTACTGGTAGTCGGATTTTGATAGTTTTCACTCACCCTTAACTTCACTAGGGCTTTTGATAAATCGCTTGCATGTTTCTTTATTATTATTTTTTTAATTATTATTATTATCGTGGTGCCTAGAAACTCTAGTCCTGGACCAGGATCCCATTGTGTTAGGTGCTGTACAAACACAGAACAAAGAGACCAATCCCTGCCCAAGGAGCTTACAACCTAAGTATAAGACAATAGAAAACAAATGGCTAAAGACAAATGGGGAAATATAAGGAAAGAATGAGACAATATTGACCAGGAAGTTGTCTCAGCACATCAATAGTAATCGGTGAGCAAACCCAAACTTTGGAGACATCATCCCAGTCTCTGGATAAGCAAATCATAGATTCCTGGGACAAATCCTCAGTTCCTTACTCAGAAAAAATCTCATCTAATTCAAGATCTTCATTAATGACTGAGCAAGGAATTCTGGATCTGGGCTCAATAAATCAGAGACAGAAAAGATCCACTGGTGCTTTAGCAAGATTGTTCGGTACAGCGAAATTTCTAATGCTTTGTCCATTGTTGTTTCCATTGTTCAAAGTGATGGGACTTTCACCACTTCCCTTGGGAGACTGATTGACAGCTTATTGAATGTCACCACTAAGAAGTGTTTTATGATATTTATCCTAAACTTTCCTTTTCTTAATTTCATCCCACTAATTGTACCATCCCCCATGTATAGTGCCTCTTATTCCCTGGAGTTTATACACCAAATACTTGTAGAGTGAAAACAGGTTAGAGAGCTTTGGAGTAGTGTAGCTTTCATTCTAACACTCCCTCGCAGGGAGATAATTGGAATAGCAGTGTCATACACTCTTGTCAGTTCACTCTGCCTAAGTGTCAATTGATTCTGGCCAAACATTTCCACACACCCAAGAGGAGTAGGTGCTGAGGAGACCTTCAGCTGACAGTGAGTTGAAAGATAATAAAACTTTGCACTTATAAAACAAGGCTCCTCTCAAAGCACTTTGCGAACACTAGACCTACTTCTCATTTACACTAAGGGTATGTCTATACCAGGGATTGGCAAACTCTGGCACGCAGCCCATCAGGCAAAGCCGCTGGTGGGCTGGGACGGTTTGTTTACCTGCAGCGTCCGCAGGTTTGGCTGATTGCAGCTCCCACTGGCCGTGGTTTGCCGTCCCAGGCCAATGGGGGCTGCGGGAAGCAGCATGGGCAGAGGGATGTGCTGCCCGCCACTTCCTGCAGCTCCCATTGGCCTGGGATGGTGAACCACGGCCTGTGGGAGCTGTGATCGGCTAAACCTGCGGACGCTGCAGGTAAACAAACTGGCTCAGCCCACCAGCAGCTTTCCCTGATGGGCTGTGTGCCAAAGGTTGCAGATCCCTGGTCTACACACTGCAATAAAAGCCGGAGCACCAAATCTCAGAGCCTGCATCAATTGACTTGGGCTTGTAGGGATCCAGGACTTGTAGGGAGCGGGGATCCAGCACCTCCAGGGAAATCCCAAAGTTGGTGCTTCTGGAGCTTCCAACCTCAGTGGGGCTCAGGGATTTACAGAGTGTCCCAGCGTGCAGGAGGAGCACACCCATAGCAGTATCCTTCAGGATGATGCAAGCAAGCACTCCTTTCCACAGCTGGTGTGCTCCATGTGTTAATGCAAAGTGGGTTGGGCCATGGGCCTACTCCTTGTCCATTTAAGGTAGTTAGCAGTTACCAAGGCACAAGCTAAAAACAGCCTCTGTGTTCTGGAGAGGACAGGTACAGCAATTGTGCCTGGCACCTCTACTGGGGAATGGTGCAAGGCTGGGGAAAAGAAACACTGCATTATCCACCTCTGTTGCACACCCATGCAAGGACCAGCCAAATCTTAGCTTTCACAATACTCTCTTGAGATATATATTCTAAACCACATTCCATAGCAATGAGTAATGGGGATGTATGTGCTGAGGAATTTGCTTTGCAAAAAAATAAAAAAAATTAAAAAAAAGCTTTCTACAGCTCATTGAGGACCTGATAAAACTCAAAAGTGTAATCTAATTGGATGTCAATTTCTTTTTAATCAAAGAATCATTTTTTTCTTCATCCAAATATATGGTTCAAATGAATTTGGAAAGGCCATTTATAATTATCTTCAAATATGATTCACATGAACAGGCTCTGTTTGAAGTCACTGAGTCTCAGCAATATTCTAAAGAAGAGTTTGAAAGAAAATAGCAAAAATACTCATCACTCCAAAAATATGTATCTCATGTTATTGCTATTAGAGGACCAAAATGTCCTCGATTTCAGGTGTGGAGGGGACGAAAGGGGAACAAGCACCAACCTTGAGGGACTAGTAAGAATATAAGATGATGAAAGAAGTCTAAGTGGCATCATCATGCCGTCCCTTTACTGAATCTGTGAAAGTCTATCTGTGAAACATCAAATGTCCCCATGGGTTCTGGTGAAAGTTACCAGGTGGGGAGGAGGAGGGCTCGAAACAATTACTACAGTGCTGGACACTATATAAAACCTTAAAATAGAGAGATAAATTGATAGCTTCTCCCACAGCAACTCATGGGGAAATACCAGGAGGAGGTAAAGTTGATTCTGGGCATTTACCCTGGAAATGTTTACTATAGAAGGGGTTGAAGACATGGACAGCTCTATGTTTTTTGCCGCCCCAGGCACGGCAGTCTGGGAGCATTCGGCGGTGTTTCTGCGGGAGGTCTGCCGGTCACGCGGATTCGGTGGCAGTTCTGCGGATGATCTGCTGGTCCTGCGCCTTCGGCATACCCGCCACCGAATTGCTGCTGAAGCCGCGGGACCGGCGGACCTCCCACAGAACCGCCACGGAAGGCTCCCTGACTGCCGCCCTCATGACGACTGGCACACTTGCTGCGCTGGTGCCTGGAGCCACCCCTGGTTGAAGACATTCAGAACTTCACAGGAAACACTGAGCACCTGTACTAGACTGTCCTGGTCTACCTTGTCAATATCTTTTTGGGAGCTGAGAGCTTCCCCATGTTTAGGTGGAAAGGCAAAGATTGCATAGGCCCTATATTCAGATTAACTTACACTCATTACAGGCACCAATATACTTCTATGATGGGCATTAAACAAATACAGATATCAGTGAGATAAGTAGATTAGACAATTAAAATAAAATTAAACAATGTAAAAGTTAAAGCTGATCAAAGAAAAGGAATTTCATAGAATTTCATAGAATTTGATTTATTTTTTTTACCAGCTCTCCTAAGGTCAATGAGTGCCCCATTATTATTATTATCTGTGATGGTTTACTTTACCCCCAAAGTTTGCCATGTTGTGGCTTATTCAGCTTTCCTCACCCACAATCACCAGCTAGAGCTTATTTTTCTATTCACAATAACTCCACTGCATCCTGGATGCATATTTTTCCTGCTTTCCTGGTCTCTAGCAGTGACATGAATTCCACAGCCCTTATTTTTCTTTTATAGAGATACCACCAAATTATTGTTATAATTTTATGGTGTAAATCAACCTTGCTCTCACCATAGAAATGGAGCTACTTTGAATTACATCAGCTGATTACCTAACTAATATCTCAAAAGAAAGAAAGATAGTGTATAACATATCAGGATTCATCTCACCTGAAAATAATATAAGAAGCTGTGTTAGTACCCTTGGATTTATTAAATTAGGATCCTCTCCATTAGTATTAACCTGGTTTATGTCACTATCACCATCTTTAATTCAAGGAACCCTGACAAGCTGTAAAAATACAGAGACACATCCTGAAAGTGGGCAGACTGAAGGGTGACTAAAGAAGAGGTCAGACGCACTGCTGTTTGCTTAGGAACAGATATCCTCCTGTAACTGCTATGGAGAGGAAATGATGACCGTGCAAGGTCAAAACCAGCTCAGTTTGTACCAGGCAGCTGGGAGATCATAGGTTAAACATGTGCTATCTTGTGCTATGCTGCATGCTAGAACAACACAGAGCATCATGGGACTGATGAATAGCTGTGATTAGTCAAACTGGTCCTGCTTCAGTACAGATTACGTCTGGTCTGTCTGAGTTTACTCAGTGTTTGAGATAAGGAAAGATTATGAACCTTTCAACAAACCCTGGAGAAACCAGACACCTGGACTACAAACACATGACATTAGCAGTAGTGGTCAATAATTTAGGTGCTTATCTTGCTCCCATGAAATTCAATGGATATTTTAACATTGATTTCCATGGGATCAGGTTTGGACAATTGGTTTCTAAGTACATTTTTAATCAGTGTGTATAAAAAATACTGAACTAAATTGTGTTTGCGATATTCTATGCCCCTCCCCCATATGCACTCACCCTATTAGCCTCAACTACACAGCCCCCTCACTTTCCCATGTGCTAGAAATCCCTTCAATCAGCAGCACCACACCCAGCCACTCAGAACATAGCTCAAAGGATTGTGGGATATGTTGTGTCACAGGATGACTTGTTTGAGTCTCACAGACGGAAACAAGCATTGAGAAATACTGTGGTTTGTTTTTAAGTAACTCCTCCCCTTTTCCCTCCCCCCACAACAACTGTGACAATGGGACAGTCCTTTGGATTTTCCATTAATGAGGGTTAAAAAGATGTTAGAATGAGCATTGAATCTAGTTATCTGATCAGTTGCACAGTTGCCGCAGATTATAACAAGAAATTAACTCTTTGATTTTCTGGTAGGGAAAAAGTCAGCACTTCATTCTAAACACTGTGTTATAGTAAACACCTACCCAAATTTCATATCCATTAGTTATTGACATTGATTTAGGTTGTGACTTGAGCTATTGAGTGAAAAATTTGTTTTGCCAATGAGATGATTACTTCACACTCAGTTTCCTTTCCTGAAAAGACAGCAACAATCACAGAAACTTAGAGCAAACTGAAAGTTCATGAATGTTTGTGATGCTTGAACTAGTGCCAGGCAAAGTTTTGGAGTGTGAAGTTCTGTGAACCTATTGTTTTGGATTTGCAAAACTGGTTAGAGTTTTCAGACTTTTTTGTCTTTTAATTAAGCTTTTTATTATTTTTTTTTAAATGTGATTTGGTGTTGAAGAACAAAAATGAACTTTATTTTATTTACACAAACAATATTTTACACAGCTCTGGAAGTTGTAAAGGGACCTTAAAATGGGAATACATTTGTTTTTCAATACTGAATCACATTTAAAAAAATAAAGTTTAAACACAAGAAAAAAGGTTGTTGTGTTTTTTTGGGGGGTATGTGTGTATTTTTTAGATAATGGGAAGAGTGTGGTATATATTAAAGAAATGAGAACTACACCCAACGTGTTTAGATGGGTTTGTGCATTAATATGTTTCCACACATTTTGAAACTTAACATGTACAAGTAGTAAATTCTTTCACCTATGCATGCAGGTGATAATATATACACAATGTGTTGTACATGTGTGCATAAACACAATTGTGCATGCAGAAGTGTAAGCAGCTTTTTGGAGAAAAAAAACAAGCAAAGCAAACAAACAAACAAAAATCCATAAGATCATTGTGGAAAAAAACAATTTTTTTTGTATGTTTTCACAGGCAGTCATCCTTTATGTGCAATTTTACTAAACATTGAGGAGCTATACACTGTTTATAATGATCCCATCCCACTGAAATTTTTTTGAAAGTTTGTTGGAAAAATTTCCACAATTAGGAATAATTTTCTGTAGAAAAAATCAAATAAAGAAAATGAATAGTAAATGGAAAATCAGTGTGTGCTAATACTGTAATTGTTTTAGGATGAACATTCCATAGATGACATTCCACCATTTAGTGGTGGAAGTTCAAACTGCAAGAAGAGAGGCATAGCTTGTTTCAGATTTAACTTTCTTTTTGTTTTAATACTGCTGGCAAAACATGAAATAAGAAGTCAGACTAAACAAAAATTAGGAATTTTAAATGGAAAAAATATTTTACTGGACAGGTAAATCTCATTTGTCATAGCTTCAAAGGAGAGAGGATTATTTCAAATTTGTTAAATCACTAGCAACCAATGTCATATTTGTTTTATTTTATTTGTGAAGGCAAGCTGAAGCAAGCATTTTTCCTAGTAGTGCTCTCTGTAAACAAATTCCCATGTCTTTTCCACCAGAGATATTAAGATCTGAAGAATCAACTTGAAATGCCTGATGAAGAAATGGTATATTTCTAATTCTCTCTTTCATCTCCCCTTCCCTCTTTTAATTGCCCTGGCACTGAAGCAGTGTCTAGTCTGAATTCTGTGTGGAGATGCAGAGTGAAATTCCTTCAAAAACTAAGAAATAGAACTGCTCAGAGAAATTTCAGTGGAGTGTTGGAGTTTGTGGTTCTATTAAAATGCTTTGCAAAGTCAGGTTGATTTCACCAGTATTTTTGTTTCAGACGAAAACCATCCCATTTTGACATCTTCAGAACAAACATTCAGATTTTTCATTTTGAAACAACTTTTCATTTTGAATGTTTTTAACTTTTTTAATATATATATATGAATGCTTAGAATTAATGTAGTGAAACTCATCTTAAGCATCCACTCAAAAGATCAACAAAATCAGTTGGTTAAGGGAGGTGGAGCAAATTTTTTTCTCGGTAGTTCAGATTCTAATTAACGGTAAAGATCACGTACATTACATTCCTTTGAGGCCCATTTACACTGCCAGAGTGTCACAAAGGGGCCTTCGTATAAATATGACTCTGGCCAAGTTTGAGGATGCTTTGGGATGGACGCTTAAGACAAGAGTCTTGCCTAATAAAGTCATTCTCATGTTCAGATCTCACAGTATGAATTTTTTTAATGGAAATTAGTTAGTGAATTTTAATTACTGAACAAATTTGAACATGTAAAGCCCTATTGGCTTGCTTTTCAAAGGTTCTGTGCACCTACAGTTCCCATTGTCTTCAAGTGCTATATACAGTTGTCAGTGCTAAGTGCTCATTAATTATTATTATTATCATCATCATCAGATTATTGCATTAGTCAGTCACATTGGTTTTTTCTATATACACTTTCTTCCTTCCAGGAATAAGCATACATTTCATGGACTCCTGTATCTCACTGTTTTGACTGAGGAATATTACTGTATATTCCTTACAACACACTGAAGCATTTGCAAAGTTTCCCATCTATCTAATTTCCATCATATGAATAAAACTCTCAGGATTAGGGCTCGAAATACATGTACTTCTTCTAGGCCAGTTGAATAATGAAAACACTCTTAATTATTTCCAGCCTCTATAGTGGTGTACAGTGTAATTAACTATGATGTGCATTTCACAGCCAATTAGAGACTATTGTAGCACCAAACTAATTGGACACAATAGCACCTCTGAAGGGCAATAAAACAAGTTTATCACCTCTTGTGGTTGGCACAAGTGTATCGCGAGTACAGCGTGTAGAATAAGATCAGGAAAGTTGTGAAGATGTTCTTGACAAGATTAATTCTTCACTATTCCAGTCACTTCAGGATCAAATATGTCTTTGTCATATTCCATTCATTGTTTCTAAATCATATCTGCCTACAAGCTTATTTTATAGGCCTCATCTCTGTCTACCCCAATTTCCCTCCATTAATTAAGTACCAGCCTCAACTGTGTACCTGACTGCATTGTCACCATTGTGGTGGTGTCCATGCTCAAGATTTTATAACAAGTCTCATGATAATAGGTGATTTCCTTAAAGCTCCCCTGCCTGGATTCATGTGACTATGTGAGAATTTCAACTTTCATTTTAGATAAAGGGTATGTCTTCACTACCAACATTAAAGCACTGCCATGGCTGTGCTTTAACGTGGCTGTGTAGTCGCGGCACCAGTGATGGGAGAGAGACCAGCACTATAAAAAAACCCATCTCCACGAGGGGAGTAGCTACCAGCGCTGGGAGTGTGGCTGGTGCACTGTCTCCACTGGTGCTTTACAGCGCTGAACCTTGCAGCACTCAGGGTGGTGTTTTTAACACCCCTGAGTGAGAAAGTTGCAGCGCTGTAAATTGGCTGTGTAGACAAGGCCAAAGTATATTTCTGGCCCTCATGGTTGCAGAGAAAAGCATGAAAGTGGGACCCCAGTGTATTTTTAAAAGCTCTATGGCTGGAAATCAAATCAAAAGAATACAATACATATATTATTCTTTTCATTTGACTTCCATTTATTGACACCCCTAAAGTGTGTGTGTTTGTGCATAATTATAATATACATTTCATACTTTTAAACCAACCCATGATTTTGCAAGGAGGGGAACTGACTCATGATTTTTGAACATTTGAGGTTGGTAATATTGCCATTATTAGTACCACAGTTTCCTCCTCTGAAGATTCTACCATCTGGAGAAACCTCCCTGGACTTCTCCCCATTATTAACCCTCCAGCTTTTATTCAAATCTTAAGTGAAAAACAAATCTTTCCTACCTTGTTTCTACCATTAAATTACTCCTTCCCTTTTTTAGTGAGACAAGGTGGGTGAGGCAATATCTTTTACTAGACCAACTTCTGCTGGTTAAAGTCTATGGGCTTGTCTACATATACAGTGTTCTGTGGCGTTTTAGTGAAGATGCTACCATAGGTGCTGAAACTCTGAGTGCTCCAGGGCTGGAGCATCCATGGAAAAAACTCACCGGCAATCTCCCGATCAGCTGCTCCCTCCCGCCCATTGGTAGCCCCACCAATCAGCTCCTCCCCGTCCCTCCCAGCACTTCCCACCCACCATTGATCAGCTGTTTGGCAGCAGGCAGGAGGCGCTGGGCCAGGGAGAGGGAGTAGCGAGGGCTGAGCACACTCAGGGGAGGGGTCAGGAAGGGGCGTGAGGTCTTGGGGAGAGGGGTGGAGTGAGGGTGGGGTCTCGGGCATGCCTATGGGCGTTATTACTCCAGTGGGAGAGCTTCTCCAACCAGCATAGTTGATCCATCTGCCCAAGAGCCGGTAGCTATGTTGACAGGAGAAGCTCCCCCATTGACACAGCGCTGTCTATGCGGGGGGTTAAGTCGGTATAACTACGTCCCTCAGGGGTGTGAAAAATCCACACCCCTGAGTGACATAGTTATATCGATCTAAGTTTGCATTGTAGACCTGGCCTCAGTCTACACTCAGAATACTACAGAACTGTAGCACTTTGGTGTAGGTAGTGCCTACACTGACCGGAGGGGTTCTCTTATCCGTGTAAGTAATCCACCTCCCCAAGAGGCAGCAGCTAGGTCAAAAGAAGAATTTTTCACGCCTCTGAGAGATGTAGCTATACTAATGTAGATTTCTAGTGTAAATCAGGCTAAAGAGACAAGCTTTCGAGCTACACAGAGCTCCTCTTCAAGACTGTTAATCAGATTGTCCCAGCTAACTTACAAAGTGGAACAGATTGTTAAGCATAAGGAGTTAACCCATATTGCAAGAGACCATTCAAGAAGAAATGTACAATTAACACCTCTCTAGTCATAGGATAGAGGGTTAGTGAGTTACATATTGTTGTAATGAGACATAAAATCAGCATTGCTATTAAGTCCATGATTTTTAGTGTCTAGCAATGTTATGAATTTAAGCTTTCATCACTATCGAACAGTACAAACAATTATTAGCCAGGCACTAAAGATGACATACCCAGTCAGCTGGAATCTCTGCCACTTTATCTGAGGCATGTGGTTTGTTGGCAGCAATTCTATGACATGAAGTAAGTGAAAGGGGATCTTCTTACTGAATGAGCACCCTTTGACGGGGAGGCTATGTCCAGATTTTGGGACAGGTGCACATTGAAGGAGAAACAAAATGGTTTCACATGATACAGTTTCAGTCTGCTAGGTAATAAAATCTATGGACAGCAAGAGAAAGTTTGTACTAGGGCTGGTCAAATTTTTTCCATTGAAAATTAGTTTTGATGGGAAACTGAGTTTTTAATAAAATGCTTTTTTCCCCTTTCCACTGCAAATTTCATTTTTGTATTGAAAGATTTCAGCCAAAAACAAACAAAAAAATATTTTGACCAAAAATGTGAGCTGTAATGTATCCTAATACTTGTAGTTTGCTCCTCGTGTCCTTACTCTTCTCTAAGAACCAGGATCTCGAGCTGGACTACATCTCCCATAATGCACCATGAACAGGGACAGGTTGTTGCATACTTCCCTCACCAAATGGAGAGACTAGGATGTATTATGGGAGATGTAGGCCAGTTGGAGCTCTTAGCTCATAGAAGAGAATGGGCATGCAAGGAACAAACTTCACCTCCCATGAGGCACACATATCATTTTTGGACAAAATATTTCCGTTTTCAAAATATCTGTGGAAAATGTAGAGAAAAATGCAAATTTCCATGAGGGGTGGGGGTAAAACTGGACCAGCTCTATTGGTTACAAGACAATGTGGGCCTCCAAAATGAACTTCAAACACTAAACCAAAAGAGAAATATTATAGGTGTAGTTAAGGTATAATGGTGATGTGTGGGGATCCAATATACCAGAACAGCTTGCTGGCACTATAAAGATTCATTGTAGCTTATATAATACATCTCACCCTTTTTAAAAAAAAATACCATTGTAG
This sequence comes from Mauremys mutica, assembly GCF_020497125.1. Taxonomy (NCBI): domain Eukaryota; kingdom Metazoa; phylum Chordata; order Testudines; family Geoemydidae; genus Mauremys; species Mauremys mutica. Next base: position 35,449,331 of record NC_059075.1, read on the forward strand.
CTGTGTCTGTGATTGGAGATATGTGATGTACTACAATGCTATTGCTTGCTTTGGTCTTGTAAGAGTGCAAGACAATTAGATGTGCAAAGCATATTGAAACTAAAATGCTGAAAAAGTTCTTCTTTTAGACCTTAACAGTGATAATGTCCTGTTAATTTTAAGGGAAAACGTGAGATACGTTCTCAAAACCACCTCTATAACTTCGAGGGGTGATCTCATACAATATCACCTGTAGCAGTGAAGTCACTGGGAGATTAGAATCCTGTGGCACCTTATAGACTAACAGACGTTTTGCAGCATGAGCTTTCGTGGGTGAATACCCACTTCTTCACGAAAGCTCATGCTGCAAAACGTCTGTTAGTCTATAAGGTGCCACAGGATTCTTTGCTGCTTTTACAGAACCAGACTAACACGGCTACCCCTCTGATACTGGGAGATTAAATTACCAGTGGCTTTATCTGGATTAGGATTTTTTGGACCTTTATTTCTAAATGAGTGCAGGTCTATTGGTGGTAGTAGCAATGAAACTGGTAGTGTAGAGACAACTCAGATGTGTCTTGACTACAGTAAAGCCGTACCCAGTGGGAATTAATTGTTCAAAAAAATAGGGTAGAAAAAAAAAACATTATGAGTGCAATTGTTCAGTATAAATGAAGAAAGGTTGGAAACATCACACAACACTTTCCCCCTATAGCCCAGTAGTTCATCTGCACTTGTGTAGATTAAATATGAAATGTTATGACATTTTGGGACTTGTTCTTTAAAATGGCTCATTGCTCACAAAAGAAGAGCCTGTTAATTCTTTTAAACTTTGATACAGAGCTGTTTAAATAAACTAAGCTTTACGGAGATGACCTGCAGGGAAACATTTGCACTTGAGCTTTCTTCCTCAAAGGGAGAAGTCTGAATTTTGCTTTTAATGTCATATGGACGGGCACGGGCTGTATTTCTTCAGCAAAGAAAAGATATAGAGGCCTTGAAACATAACTATAGGAAAAGACAGACAGGACTGAGATTTCTCAATTGCCTCCTGTGACTCCTGAAATCATAGGACATTGACTGTGTAGTTAGCAAATTGGATGCTGAATTTAATGCTAATGATTGAGTCCCACTTAGTGCTCTAGAAAAAGGTGACAGTTTCAGGATCTCTGCTTTGTGCCCCAGGAGAAAATTACTTTCTGACCCTTGATTTGGAAATTAGGGCAAATCAACACCTAAAATGCTGCTGTAGGACTTTAATGAAGACTGTCAATGTCGTATATGTAGTTAATATACCTCCCCGAGAGAGGGTAGTGATGTTGGCAGGAGAAGCTCTCCCGTTGACATAGCACTGTCTACATGGGGATTAGGTCAGTATAGCTATGTTGCTCAAGGGGTGTGAATTTTTCACACCTCTGTGCAATGTGGTTATACCAATATAAATTTGTAATGTAGACCAGATCTTAGTTTTGTCCTGCGCAGGAGAGCAAGAATTGCCACTCATAGGTAAATAATAATCCTTCTGCTCCTATTGAATTTGTGGATGTTCAGCACTTCTGAATATCAAGACACTAGAATCAGGAGTGCCTGATTCTGCTCTTCTTGACACTGGTTTAAATGAGGAGAAACTCCCTTGAAGTCAATGGAGTTACCCAGTGTAAAATTGGTGTAAGTCAGAAAAGGATGGTTTCTTGTTAGTACAGTGAAAGTGGAGGACACATAAAACCACAGCACCCAACAGTTATTCTTGATCATATACTCAAAAGGTTGTATATGTCCCATGCAGTCACTGCATTACAAAGGCCAGATTTTCCCGTGTGCTGGAGCTGCATTTGGCACACCTGTGGATGGGGGACATAAATGGGAGAAGTAGCTGGAATATTTTTCATGAAATATATTTTTGTCAAAATAAGTTGCCAAAGATGAAATATTTTGTAGAGAGTTATCAATTCTGACACAGTTTTCACTGAGAAAGTTTCTGCAATCCAGAGCTCTCCGAGGTTCAGGGCACTTCTGATTTGAGACTGTGTGTGAGAGCGAGAGAAATTGAAAATCCTGACCTTTCTGATTTGAAAACAGAAGTTTTGATACAATTCAATTTAGTGAAAGGTTCGGTTCCATTCTGCAGCAGAACCAAAATCATTTTTGAAATTTCACGTCTTTGTAAAATGGAATTTTTGTTCTCCAATTAGCTTTAATAAAAGGTTTGTTGCCATTTATTGCCTTTTCACTCCCATTACCCACTAAACTTGGGAGTAGCTGCAGGCTGATTCAGCCCCTGGAGTAAGTTAGAGCAGCCTCACAGCTGTTCTAACTTGTATCAATAATGTCCCCAAGGGACTGTGCCACTGGTCCAGACTTACTGAAGTGCAACACAGTCTGGCCTGACTCTAAGCATGCCTAGTATACCAGGACAAGCAACAAATGGCATAGAGATGGCTACTCTAGCTTTACACCACTCAAGCATTCCTCTATACAAGAGAAATCTTCAGCTGGCTGTGTATGATAGCTATCTATCCCATCGGCACTTCCTGAGCAATGGGAAGGAGACAGAGTGGGACTGAGGATCTGGACCCCATTATCAAACATACAGGATAAATTAACAACTCCATTCCAAAAACTGCTGTGCCTGTAACTAATACCAAAGTTAAAAGAAAATTGAAATCAGCTACAGGCATATACCATGCTTGTGCATGTTCAGCTAGAGAATGGAATGAATCATCCTTTGTACTTGTCTGTAGTAGAGTGAATGGGAAGACAAAACAGAAAGGAGATTAACCAGAAATATTTACTTGATACTCTTGTTTGAAGTAAAACAGTTTATAAAAGTACAAGGTAGGCTTCTGAGACAAGCAGTTAATGATAATCCTTTAGGCCAAAACTGAAAGATCATAGGCAGATGTTCTTACTAATCACCTCATAGAAATGAGGAATGTAGTATATGAGATCTCTATATGATGCAATATTTTTTTTAAAACACTGACATTTCTATGTTTTGCTTTATTATTATTTTACAAAGATTAACATAATTTGGAAGCAAAAAAATATGGCACATTTTCTGATAAAATGGATTGAAAATTTCCTTCTGGTTGGAATAGGATTGTGGGAAACAGTTGCATGATTAAGAGGATACAGGGGCTTTCAATTCTAGGCTGCCAGCTCAAATTCTAGGCTGCCAGCTCAAATTCAGCCTAACATTCCTTATCTGATGGCTGCATAGCAATCTATGTGTAGCGAGTTAGAGTCCTTGGTCCAGACCCTACACAAATTGTCTCCACACAAAATCAAATATCCATTTGGCACAAGTAGAGACTTTTATTGGTAATTCCACCAATAAGGCCAAGGCTTCCATGAACTATTTTCTCACCCATAATCATGGACACTCTAGGTCAGGGTAGAAACATATAATCAATGGGTAATGTGGACAACAAACCTTAATAAAGATATGCAACCATTGTATTATATAGTAAACTTGCATTATTAATCCATAAACAATAAAGAAGTATCTTATTGCTAAATTTGTCTTTCCTTTTGTACCATACACCTGTAAATATGTTGGCCTAAAATCTTAGCAAGTTTACGCCACATAGAATTGGAAGGCACCTCAGAAGGTCATCTAGTCCAACCCCTCCCCAACTAATCTCCAAATGGCCCCCCTCAAGGATTGAACTCACACAACCCTAGGTTTAGTAGGCCAATGCTCAAACCACTGAACTATCCCTCCCCATGAATGGCGTAGCTAACCAGAGGAGGATACCATAGTGTAGGTCAACACTGTGAGGCACTGAGCCTGACTAGCATATGACAACCTCTCTGCCTGTGGCTGGAGTAAGAGTTGTGGCCAGGGGAAAAAGTAGTGTTGCTGAGCATCCCTATACCTTGATAATTGCCAGCTGGCACCATGGCCCATAATGGCATTTAACGTCTGGTACAAACTACAGCAGCTTTCAGGTTGCCCTAACTTACCGTATATACTCGTTCATAAGCCAAATTTTTTTAGTAAAAAAAGGGAAGCACCAGAGAAGGGGGTCGGCTTATGAACGGGTATAGAGAGGGAGAGGTGGGACACAGCCCCTCCCCCCAACAGAGGGAGAAAGGAGAGGCAGCACAGCCAGCATAGCCAGAAGGGAAGAGGCAGGGCCAGAGTCTCTCCACTTCTGGCCACGCTGCTTTCCCCTGAGCCTCCAAAGCAGCTGCAGCTCCTGGGCTGGCAGGCTGCAGCCATGCCACTCGGCCCCTCCCCCCAGAGCAGGTTGTGGCCGTGCTGCCCAGCCTACTGGAGCATGCTGCAGCTGTGCCTCCTGCCCTGCCCGTTGGAACATGCTGCAGCTGAGCCGCCCAGTCTGGCCTGCCTGAGCAGGATGTGGCCGCACTGCCCAGTCTGCCGGAGCAGCTCCAGCCAGACTAGAGACATCCTCCCCTGGCCCTCCACAGATAAGGTGGAAAGGGATGGGATGGAGAGAGTGTGGGGGTCCTGAGATAGGGGTGGGGTCATGTGGGGGGTAGTCACAGGGTTTACTCCCCTGACGCCCAGCTTCTCCCCCGCAAAAAATTTCCCCACCAATTGCTGTCCCGGCCTGTCAGGGTAAGCAGCTGGTGTGCCGGGACACTTTGTTAACTTAGGTTAACCTCCATGCCTGTGGATGCTCGAGGTAAACAAACCATCTCAGCCCACCAGCAGCTTATCCTGATGGCCTGGGAGCCAAAGTTTGCTGACCACTGAATTATAGGGTCGGTTTATGAACGGGTTATAAACATTTTTCCATTTTTACTTATCCCTCTTGTGGGGGGTCATCTTATAAATGAACCGGCTTATGATGGAGTATATACGGTACTCTATGGAACACACCTGGCACCTGGATGGCTGAGGATTGGACAAATCAAAAGCAGCTTTAAGCCCCTTTTCTTTCCTGGCTCCCCACCCTGCCCCCCGGAGTTACATTGTGCGCTGCTCTGAGACAATCATTCTGACTAGAACCATGCTTAATTGTTCTTGCACTCGAATGAAAGCAAAAGGACGCATCTCAGAAAATAATATTAATTAAGCCCATGTTTGCTTTTGTAATACAAAAGAGTTACTTAAGTAGATGAAGGATGGTAATGAACTTAGATTTCATCTGAAGCCTTCCTGGATAGATATATAATTATATATAATTTGAGTATAAAAGTAAGAAGCAAATCTAAGTTAAGCAATCTCTAGAAATTTTGCAGTTCTGGTATATTCTTCTCTGAGCTTCAGGAACTGTTTATTTGAATAATGACATGATTTGATGAGTTAACAAGGTGCATACAAAGCAATTGTCTGGAAGTATCTGTCACATACTGTAGTTACCTAAGTCATGTTCCTAAAGAGAGGCTTTTCAAATACTTGCATGTATTGATTAATGATAGAACTAGATGGGCCATCAGCCATTACACCTGCTTAATGACAAACACACTCCTGCTCTCCACAGAAACACAAGTCTCTAAACTAAAATTAATTTTGAAAGCTACAAGCTTGGAGGCTTTCCTGTCTTTTGCATCATAGTCAGTATGAAATTATATCCGAAATCTATACCTCATACCTCAATTTATCATAATAAAGTGTGAAATTGTATGTTGTTCATTATGAATTACTTATCCCAGATCAAGAATCCAGGGAAATTATTCTAAGGATTTTGAATTCTATATTCTGGGTATTTTAATAAGAATGCTTATTACAACCAAAGGGAAGTAATGGTTTTGACGCTGGTTGATCAGATCATGCCAGAGGGTATTCAGGCCAATTCACTTGTGTATTAGTATAGATCAAAGTGATTGTTGAAAGTAGAAGAGTATCTTTGGTGTTTAGATTTCATAAAACTAATGGGACATTGCTTGTATTGTTTTCACTTATCTGTATCCTGTTATAATGCCGTAGCACACATTTACATTGTGTATACCCCTGTAATTAAATAACCCATCAAAGAAGTCTTGTGGGATGCTAATGAAGGACTTTAACAGAAAAGTGCTAATTTCAAAGCAAATGGCCATCATGTGTGATGACCAGAGGACAAAGATTCCTTACTCACCATAATCAGAGGAAAAGTCTACGTGAAAAGAGACACTGTCAGCTTGTTTTCTGTCAGAAGAAGATATAAATATGGACTCAAGGAAAGATCCTTCATCTCTGGACAGTTTGGACTCTTACGGGCAAGTGTACCAGATGCAAAGCGGAGATCCCAAGACACAATCTGGGTACCCTGAAAAGACTTTTGGGAAATTGGCAGTTCATTACATCACAACCACCATTTGGAATTACAAACCATGACTCACTTGTTAATATATTTTAACAGCTTTAACCTCTCAATAACTCTAATTTCCTTTTCTTAGCTAATAAACCTTTATTTAGTTTACTATAGAATTTGCTGCCAGCATTGTATTTGGTGTGAGATCTGTAATACCAACTGATCTGGTGTAAGTGACTGGTCTCTTGGTACTGAAGAGCAATCTGGTGTGGTCTGATTTTTGGTTTAAGTGACCTTTTATCACTAAGTCCAGTTTGTCTGGGTGGCAAGATAGACTGGAAAGTCTAAGGCGACTGACTGTGCCTCCATGGTAAGATTGTTATAGTGATCCAGGAATTCATATTTGACACTGGCTTGATGAAATCTAATGATAGAACATGGCATCAGCTTTTGTGTCTGCCCGGTTTTCTGACAGTCTGCCCTGAGGTAGGTACTCACACACAGTTGTGAGCCATGGCAGACAGCATGACATTGGTAAGCACTGGTAAGAGGAAAACTTAGAAAGAGATACAAGATCTTCCAGAGGAAAAAGTCATGCTTATCCAAGAACATTACAATTAACTATTATAGCAAAGAACTTCTAAAGAAAGCCACCTTGTCTAGCTAACAAGAGATGCCCAGATCCACATAGGTAATTAGATATTCCTCTGCTTACTGCTGCAATGCTAAGCCCCTAGGTGCCCTGTTGCCCTGATTTAGGCACCCAGGATCCCCATACAATGCATGGGGAGAGTTATATGTCCAAGGAAGAGATTCTCAGAAGAGCAGGGAGCTGACCATGCCATCCAGGAGTGAAATGCAGAGGTTGGGTTGGAGCCTAAATATTTAGGCCCTTCATTCCCATTGATCTGGGCCTCTAGGTTCCTGACTAACAGACCAAGTGGTGGGCACCTCTCTCTACTCAGGATCTTCATCCATGAACTGTGTCCTGGAGTTAAGCACCTAAGCCAGGCCAGCTGCATAGGTAGCCTGTACCCTAGTAACTGAACTCCTCACCTTCAAAGAAGCTGGTAGTTAGACCATTCAGGTGGGATATAAGAGCTGCAGATTCAAAACCTGGCTCTGCCTGAGTTTGAGCAGTAACTTGAACCCACAGCCTATTGAGTGCCCTAACCAGTGGGTATTCTGGGGTGAGTCTCTCCTGTTGGAGTTGTTCCACTATATATAAACACTCATTGTAGTAGCAATTTGAACCTAGGTCTCCTCAAATGCCCTATTACTGGGGTATAGTGTCAGTGTCATCCTTGTGTTCCAAGGATTTAGCCAAATGACTAAATATCTTTGTGGGGAGAAAATATGGGAAACTAAAAGGCTTTTCAGTCTAGAACAGAAAGGCATAATAAGAACTGTAGGCTGGATTTTAAAGACATACAATTTCATAGTGAAGTAAGGCACATTTTTTTAACAGTGAGGGTGATAAACCATTGGAACATCTAATTGTTCTCTTAATCATGGATTTGATTATTCCACAGAACTGATGGAACTATATTTTGAGAATATACCAATGACTTAGAGTCAGGTTCAGATTACTTTCATGTATTGATAACGTCAGACATAATTATTAGAAAATAAATCTGTTTTTTCAACCTTTGCCTTACTTTCAATGTTTTTTTATTGATCTGTCTGTTTATTTAGAGTAGAATAAAATCTATAAATTAGTAAATAGTGGGGTAATTCCCTGAGCTTTATGACTCTTAATAATTTGACCTACCAGATTTTTGTTGTCTTTATATATTATTAGCATACTTTTTCCTCCCCACTGCGGTGTACGGGAAGCTTACCGTGCTGCTTACACTCTCTTTATCTCACTGGTCTTTGGATATATAGACGATATAGTTAGAGCTAAGCAAATCATTTACTTTTCAGGTCAGCCAGCAAACTGAAAACAAAACATTGAGTTCTCAATTTGTCATCAAAAGCTGGTCATCATCAGAAAACTACAAGGGTAGGTTTCCTTTATAATCTTTAGCTCACTGGTTAAGACATTTTCCCAGAGAGGCCCATGTCTGAATCCCCAGTCTGGACCAGGGACTTAAACCCAGACCTTCCTTGTCCAGGGTATGCCTCCTAACACTAGGTTATTCCGGGGAGGGTTGCTCTCAGTTGTTCCTGTTGAAGTTGTTGTAGAAATATTTCAATGTTCATTAGAGTAGGGACTCAAGCTCAGGGCCTCCCCCTACCAATGGAGCTTCATATCCACCAGGCTATTCTGCCAGTAAGCTCTCCTGTTGAAGCTGTTCCACTTTGTACAAATACATAAATAGTCATTAGACAAGCAAGAGTAAAAGCCACTCTATAGTCCTATGATTCAGGCACCTAGCAGGTTGGAGCCAGGGATTCCAATCCCTCCTCTGAATCAGGCAGAGTTAACATTTGAATCCATATCTCCTACAAACTACATCTTAGGTGATGATAGAGTTAGTCTCACTCACTCTCTCTTTGGCCCAATGAATTTTGAAGTATTTATATAAAATGGAACATCAACAGGAAAGATTGAGATAAGAATATTCTATTGCCTTGTGGTCTGACTGCTTACCAAGGAGAGAGGGAATCTGAATTCAAGTCCCTGTTCCAATGTAGGGCTTAAAAAGTGCATCTCCTACATCCTAGGCAAGTGCCGGAACCACTGGCCTAAAGGTTATCAGGAACACACACAATTTTCTGAAACTAGCCTGTAAAACCTTTTCCAAAACCAAACTAATCAGGTCAAAATGGCAAATTGTTTTGGGTTCCCCAAAACTGCCTGGTTTTTTTTGAATAAACTATTTGTCTGAAAACTTTTGACCATCTCTATTTATACAGGTCCCAGTCCTGCAACCGGTCCCATGTGGGCATAGATGCTGGTTCATGTAGAACCAGTTGCAGGATCAGGGCCTTTGTGAGAGAAGCAGGTGAGATCCTGATGCCAATCTGGCTTCTTTACCCTGAGTAAAGGCTCTGGAGCAAAGTAAAAGGCCTCTCAGAAAACCATGTCCAGTGGGGAAGGATTACCCCATCATAAGCACTGTAGAGACAGACTCTAGCATAGGAAGTGTGTCCAGTGTGGGGATAGGGCTAGGAGGGTCATGGGAGAGACAGGGCTGTAGCAAGCAAGCAATGCTGTGGGGGATCTGGGCAGTGCAGCAACCCATAGAGCAGGCTGGGGAGGTTGCCATAACTAGGCCACTAGGGCTGTTTAAGTTACACTGGTGATCGTTCCAGCCCTTATAATAGCACAAGAGAGGAGGGCTTTAAAATACCTTAGAACCCCACTCCCCCTGGGCTGTGAATTCTGTTTTACATCATTTAGAAGCACAGCAAAGAATCTCATCCTGTGTGTCTTAATTTTACAAGTGATTCCTCTGAAAGCAAAATATGCTTCTTTAAAAAAAAATGTGTAGAATTTCTAGGAACCTGTTCTCCCCCACCTCCTAGCCCTCCTTCAGTTTCAGTTTCTTATGAAACTCCAAACCAGTCTGGCTTTTAATCCACTATCTTGGAGTGTGATGCTGTGTCAAGCCAAGAATCTGCAAACCCCAGAAGAAAATGCTACTCTTGGAAGTATCTTTGCAGCTTTTATCTTTGTTGTAGTCCCCTTTTCACCTCTCCCTATTTTAAACCACTTTTCCCACCCAATCTGCTCCTTTTCATGTTTTATTTTCCCAAGGCTTTCCCACCCCCTGTCCCTAACCTACACACACTTTTTCCAGATGTGTGGTAAACATTGTCATTTCAGAGCACATCCCTGAAAACAAAAACATTCCAGAGGCTAATTTGTCTCAGATCATTGGGGTCTTTGTGTGTGCAGACACCAGATGAGTCCAGAAGCTTGAGGAAGCCTCTATTCCAAGCTTTCCTTAAAGATCTGGTAACATGAGTTGAAAGCTTGCGTACACAGCATGGATGAGAAACCAGTTTGCTCAAATTCAGGACAGGACAGAAAAAGAGCTGTGGATGAGCTAAATGTTAATTGTTGTTTGTTAGTTTTGTTCTAGAATTTGTAGGAACCATTTGGTAACAATCTCTAGATGTTTATCCCTCTAAATGGGAGCAAGGGCCCTAAAGCTGCCTTAGTGACAGCTGTGCAAATTTGAACTCAGAATTGGGTCATGTGTTGTGGTTCCTTGATTGGATGACCTAATCTTTATAAAGAAGAGCATGGTTTAAAAAGTCATTGAATTCAGTAATGTTGCATGGGAGTAGATGGAATTTAGCACTGCTAGTATAAGGAAGCTTGTTGACTTTTCTTTATGAGTAGGGTAGATTGTGGGACAATCAGAACAATGAAGATAAATGTGTCTGATAGTTATTTGTACCAGATTCAGAGAGCAGCAGAGAATTGATTTTTAGAGGCATATGTATGTAAAGATCAGAAGGTTAAGAAGGCTACAAACTGCTGGGAATGAAATTAGGAAAAGAAGATAAGGCTGATCATGTGAATTATATCCATCAGAGAAATGAGAGCTTTACTTGGGAGTTACCTTGCATGTCATGAGTTTCTTAGTCATTAGATAGCCTGAAGAAGTTTCAGTCCCCATAACTAGCCTCGTTTGTATACTGAAAGTGCTGACTTTCACTATACACAGAGAAGGGGAAATTTAAACAAAACAACAACTCAGGCACAATTTTATTTAACTTTCAATTAGTCAGTTGATTTTCCTACCCCATTTACATGAATTGTCTGAAACAAACAAAATATGTCATTAGTTCTGATTATGTTTTCAAGCTATTTCTCTGAGTGAGAAGAGCCTTACAATGTTGTTCTTGGCTTTGTTAACCAATAATCATGAATTCCATGAAATATTCAATGGCACAAACCAAACATAACACAGAAGCAGTAGAAAACACATTCATATTCTTGAACGTGTCCAGGCAATGTGTGTGGCAGTAGTGGATCATGATGACAATCTGAAAATCAGGTCTGTTCCCATCTCTGTCATTGGTTAGGATGGCAGAGACTCAGGGCCAGTTAAATACTATCAAAAACTATTTGTAAATAGTTGAAACAAACTCTTTGAATATAATGTGGCCAGCTCTAGTAGAGATATGGATTGTGAAGGGAAAATACCATATCACATGCTTAGTACCCTTTAAAATGAGTTCCTCTACGTGCAGGTGAAAATAATCAGACTGACAGCAGAGTCCTTTACTTACATATGGGTCAAACACAGTCCACCATAGGCAGCAGCACAGACATCTTCATACTGCCTGAGCGAAAGGAGCTGCTCAAGGGGTGAAAGGATAATTCCTTCTCCCTGCCCATTTTCTCCCTTGCTTACTCTGCTGAGACAGCCAATGAGGACAGTTGTTCTGTGATCTGGATACCCGGAGTGAAATCCTGGCTCTATTCAAATTAATGGCAAAACTCCCATTGTATTTTGGATTTCACCCATCTCCTTTAGGGACTGAATTGACATCCAGGGGCTCATTTCATTTAGGTTGCCAGCTGTGCTGCTTCTGAGGCATACCCAGGGTTGTGAGGCACTTTGCTACCCCCTGCCCATATCATGAGGGAGCCTTGTCTGTGCCTGCCAAGGGGCAACTCCCCGACTCCACCAGCCCTGAGCAACATAAGCCCTCCGCTTTCAGCCTACACAGCTATAGGCACTCTACAACCCTGAGTGTCTCCCGGGAGTGTCCAGCCCCTGTTCCACTAGACACTCACAGAATTCAGAGTCACTGTTCCCAAAGGGTCAGTGCACCCCAGCTTACCACTTATACTGCAGATTACTGCTTCACTGAACACACAGCACTTTAGATAAGTTTGTAATGAAAACAGGTACAAGTTTATTTAAGAAAGTCTAGAGAGTCAAGTGATAGAAAGTAGAAGTAGTGGAAACAAATGGTGACATATACAATAAAAACCTAGCACACATTCCAGAACCTAGACTTACTTAATGAGTTATTGTTATGTCTTATAAGGCAAAGCTCACCCCACATTCTTCCAGCATATTATAGCCAGGCTACTGTGATCTTCCATTCTTGAGACAAGCCATGCTGTCAGCTTGTCTCAACCTGGATCTTTCCCACAGAGATCTCCCTGTTCCCTCAGGTATGCCTGTTTCCTTTCCCCCACCCCAAACATTCTAACTCATAAACGATGCCACCTGCTAGTTGTTTTTTTCCCTGTGTGCCTCTTTCTTGTCAACTTCACAGTCTCTTGATTAACATTCAGTTTAGACTGTAGGCAGGCCTCTTTGTGAAGTGCACAATACACAGTACACACATGACCAGCCAAAGAGAGCTAAATGTCTCTTCCCTCTGACTTGACAGGAGTATGTTTACTACCTTCTAGGGACTTGCCTTAACTCACGTACCTTAACAACATAATTTTGACATATAATTCCTTAAACATGATCTGGTCATACATTTGCAATGGTTATGATGACCAGTGGACTCTTGGCACAGACCTCACATACACACCCTTTGCAAACTTAATATGAATACATCTGAAGAAAGGAGATCCCTGTAAAACTTTTTGCACCCCCCTCTAACAACTGGAACCAAGAAGTTCCTGAGTCACACCAACTATCCATCCTGTGGTAATGATTTTCAGTCACTATGAAATTGGGTCAGAGATCTAGAGAAGAAAGGCATCATATCCCATTATCAGCCCCCTGAACCATCCAGCCTCCCTCTCTACCAAGATTTATCTAGCATGAACATTAGTTTTTGTAGTAATTGAATATGTTTTAATATATATTTAATACTCTGTTCTATTTTAATATATGCAGTACATTAGATCAGACAGAGAACACATGTACAACAGCCATATCTCTTTTCCCAAGGGTCTGCAATTACACTACATTCCACGGATTGCAGTGTGAACTTCTATGCCACACTACTAGTTTCAGGGAAAATGAATAGGTGGTTTACTGTTACAGTTGTGTATAGAGCATTTATATGCTGTTTACCACAAAACTGTATAAAGAGCTTAATCTCAGCCATATACACATGTCTGTTTTACTTATGCTAATCAGTTCATGACAGTCTTCATCTTATCAGTGTTACAGATGGCAGAATTTTATATCCAAAGTATTAGTTTATCTTGGCCTTTGTGCTCAAGCAGTATGCGCCTTGAGTTGAACTCAGATTAAACTTTTTTCCCTGCATTATTAAAGGCACACATTTAATTAATCAGGCAATTCCATGTTTTCAGGAGTTAATATCATGCACATAACTTCATGCAAGCTGTCAGAAAGATTAGTGTGGAAGTCCAGAGCTTCTAATAAGATGTCCTGGTACCAAATCTCCCCTTCACTCTGGTATTATATATGGTTCTGGAACAGCCTTCCAAGGGGAGCAGTAAGGGCACAAAGCCTAATTGAACTCAAGATTGATCCTGACAAATTTATAGAGGAGGTGATATAATGAGATTGCCTACAATGGCATGTGACCCACGCATGGCTACTAATAACAGTGGCTGGAGATGGGACACTAGATAGGGAGAGCTCTGAGTTACTACAGAGAATTCTTTCCTAGGTGTCTGGCTGGTGGTTCTTGCCAACATGCTCAGGATCTAACTGATGGCCATATTTGGGGTTGGGAAAGATTTTCTCCCCAGATCAGGGAGGCAGAGACCCTTGGGGTGTATGTTTGTGTGTGTGTGTGTGGGGGGGGGTTCATCTGCAGCATGAGCCATGTTTTACTTGCTGGTTTGAACTAGAGGAAATGGCAGATTCTCTGTAACTTGAGGGCTTCAGCTACTCAGTCAGAGGTTATGGGTCTATTACAGGAGTGGGTGGGTGAGGTTCTGCTTCCTGTAATGTGCAGGAGGTCAGACTAGATGATCACAATCATCCCTTTTGGACTTAAATTTTATGAATCTATAATTTAGATGTCCCATGAGGTCCCTTTCAGCTCTCATATCCATGAGTCTCTGAAATGCTCTGATGTGTTCATGCAGTGGCAATAAGACCTAGAATCAAAATAGAAGGTATGTGAAAATTAACCTGATTCTACATTGAATTAGCCTCTCCTTTAGTAGAAATGCAAAGACTCGATGGTTAGCTCTGGCTCAAGGAAACGTAGTAAGAACAAAAGAGTGGGAGCTAAGACACTAACCTGTAGCAACATCGTTTAACCTCTTTGTGACATAGTTTATCTGTCTCTAAAATGTGTTTAATAATGCTTACCTGCCTCATTGGGATGGTGTGATGTTTAATTAACTAGCCAGATTTGGGGGTTCTTTTGGGTTATTGCAGGATAGGATCTTAATTTCCATACCTTGAGAGGGGTTGTTCAGAGTCTTGGGTCATGGCTAGCACTTACAGAGTGGTTGGGATGACTGTCACCAGACTGTATGTATTTAATGCAGTCGGGGCTGAAGCAGTTTGACTGAAAGAGTGTGAGTGGCATTGCATTAGATAGATTAGGCTAAACTGATCAAATTTCTCTCTGGTCATCTTTAATAGCCATTTCATTTTCTCTCTGCTTGTGAGGGGAAGATTTACACGGTGTATTCAGGCAGATCAATGTGAATTAAAGGTAATCAGTCAGGGCAAACGGTAAAAAAGACCATGTATCATACTCTGCTCCCTAAGGACTACAGCTAAAGTTATGGCAGCATCTGGTTGCAGTGGTGTAAATTATTCACCATGTTATTGATTATTAAACAAAACTGGAGGGATAGTTTGATGGCAGTGGGAAGCATTTGGCAGGATTTAATCTGGCTTTTCTAAAAGGAGCTTCTTTGTTTTCTGTCTATTGTTTGAAACATTTTTCAATAGTTGCTTATTCATTAAAAATATCAGACTGACTCATTGATGGACTGCAACACTTACGGATGTTTTAATATTTAGTTTGTGATTTCCTGCCTACATAATTCAAATTGTATTCTCTCCTCAGACACTCAGGCTATTTTGAAGTCCTCTACTGGAGGTTGTGTTTTAATGTACAGTTCTTCATACTTCATACTTATCTCTCAACTAACAAGCTTTGTTTTATTTCACACAGTTTCAAATGCTCTCATGAAGGTTCACTCATCCTTCACGGGCAACATAAGAGGAACTACGTCATCTGCTTATTTAGTTTGTCTTTATTTTAGAAGAAAACTGATTTAACCTGAAGTGAAGGGATCAAATGTTGAGAGGGATGGACAGATCCAAGAATTGATGCTGGAGATTGATTGAGGGGGATGAATAATGATGGGAAAATAGAAGGAGGGGAGTTTAAGCAGCTAGATTTTCTCCAGATCTGATTTTTTCGTAGGATGGGCAGGTGCGAGATCATCCCACAGCCAAATCTGACTCCCTGATTCCATGGGCCATTCCCAATCCCAACTCATTGTAAAGAAGCTACCAGGCAGCTTTAAATTCTGCCATTGGTTTATTGTCCTTAAGGATTGCTAGGGTGGCGCTCCTCCCTCATCCTGACATTCCTTCTAAGCTAAGGAGAAGAGAGGGATGGAGATGCAAGTTCCAGCTGCACCAGAGTTGGGCCACCAAGGATTTACCTTCCGACAGGAGAATTCTCTGCTGGTCATTTACAAGTGGGTTATGGCCCTTTTGTGTCACCCGAATGATACAAAGGGGCAATAACTCAGCTCATAAATCTGTCCTTGTATATGTTGCCATAAAAATTATAATCTCATGATAGCAACAGTCAACTCGGCAACTAAAATAGTTGTCTATCGTCCCTGTGATCACTCTGTGTGTGTGGGTTTGCCCCACCCTATCTTTTCAGATAGTAAGCACTTTGGGAGGCAGGGACTGCATGAGCCTCTGTGTTTGGAAATTACCTACCGCATCCCAGCACATCACTGTCTATTCTATATCCTTGCAGGCTGTGATCTTATTCTATAGAATCAACTAAGCTGGGTTGGGCTTGGTTAGTAATTGAGTGGGAGATCTCCAGGGGAAAATAAAGTACTACAGGAAGTGGCGTGAGTGATTCAGCAGATAATGCTCTTCCTTCTGAGTCAGAAGTGAATCAATGTCCCAGCCTGGTGATGGGGAAAGCTATATTGTTATAACGCTATGGGCTTTCCAATGAGACATAAAATTGAACCCCTGGCTATGTCTGATAATTAAAGAACCCATGGAACTTGACCTAGGAGTAGGAAAGTCTTCCACAGTCTGCTACATTCTACCTATTTAAAATTCTCCTTTTGTTTTAATTCACTGTTATAATCTTCTTTATTTTCTTTCCCAAACTGCATTGTGTTACTTTGAACTGTTCTAAAGAGTACTGTGTTCCTCCCCACAGATGTGTGATTAAAACCAAATCTGCTCCCTTAACCTGTGATCATGTCAGGTTTCAAATCCCAAGCTAGGAAGAGCCAGGCCTGGTCAGTACTTGATTTTAGAGAGGACACAAAACAAAAGACAGTGCTAGAGAATATACTGTTGATAAGTCAGCACATAGCTCAGAATCTTTCAGAACCAATACTTCAGCAGGGCATTCAGAGTTTCTGTGTTAATAGAGGTGCCTGAGTTCTAAAACCAGGATCCTGATCACTGTGGTTATTAAAGATCCCCTGGCATTTAAAGGTATTTCTACACTGCAGCTGGGATTGAGCCTCACAGCCTGAGAAGAGAGACTTGCATGAGTGGGTCTCGAGGAATCACTAGTGGATCTTGAGCTGTTGAGCTAAAAATATCAGTATTTGGGTGTCGTGGCCCAGGCTGGAGCTCAGACTCTCAAGGACACCTCCCTCCCCCAAGGCATGACAGTCTGAGCTGCAATTTTTATTTTTAGCAGAATGCTCGATCCCTGCTAGCATGAGTCTGACTTCCCAGGCTGGAGCAATGAGGAGTCCTTGTGGTACCTTAGAGACTAACAAATGTATTTGGGCATAAGCTTTCGTGGGCTAGAACCCACTTTATCAGATGCATGGAGTGAAAAATACAGTAAGCAGAATGTATATATTATAGCACATGAAAAGATGGGAGTTGCCTTACCAAGTGGGGGGGTCAGTTCTAACGAGCCAATTCAGCTAAGTGGAAGTGGCCTATTCTCAACAGTTGACAAGAAGGGATGAATACCCAGGGAGGGAAAATTACTTTTGTAGTGCTGATGAGGCCAATGCAATCAAGGTGGCTCATTTCCAACAGCTGACAAGAAGGTGTGAGTATCAGCAAAGGGAAAATTATTTTTTGTAGTGACCCATCCACTCCCAGTCTTTATTCAGGACACCATCATTGGACCTAACCACATCAGCCACACCATCAGGGGCTTGTTCACCTGCACATCTATCAATGTGATGTATGCCGTCATGTGCCAGCAATGCCCCTCTGCCATGTACATTGGCCAAACCGGACAGTCTCTATGCAAAAGAATAAATGGACACAAATCAGACATCAAGAATTGTAACATTCAAAAACCAGTAGGAGAACACTTCAATCTCACTGGACACTCAATAACAGACTTAAAAGTGGCAATTCTTCAACAAAAAAACCTTGAAAAACAGACTTCAACGAGAAACTGCAGAACTGGAATTAATTTGCAAACTGGACACCATCAAATTAGGCCTGAATAAAGACTGGGAGTGGATGGGTCATTACAAAAAGTAATTATCCCTCTGTTGATACTCACACCTTCTTGTCAACTGTTGGAAATGGGCCACCCTGACTGCATTGGCCTCGTTAGCACTACAATTGTAATTTTACCTCCCTTGGTATTCACCTCTTCTTGTCAACTGTTGAGAAGAGGCCACTTCCACCTTAATTGAATTGGCTCATTAGCACTGATCCCCACTTGGTAAGGCAACTCCCATCTTTTCATGTGCTATAATATATATCTTCTGCTTACTGTATTTTTCACTCCATGCATCTGATGAAGTGGGTTTTAGCCCATGAATGCTTATGCCCAAATACATTTGTTAGTCTCTAAGGGTACGTCCATACTACCCGCCGGATCGGCGGGTAGCAATCGACTTCTCGGAGCTTGATATATCGCGTCTCATCTAGACGCGATATATTGAACTCCGAACGCGCTCCCGTCGACTCCGGAACTCCACCACCGCGAATGGCAGTGGCGGAGTCGACGGGGGAGCCGCGGACTTTGATCCTGTGCCGTGAGGATGGGTAGTATGGACGTACCCTTAGAGACTAACAAATGTATTTGGGCATAAGCATTCATGGGCTAAAACCCACTCCATCAGATGCATGGAGTGAAAAATACAGTAAGCAGAAGATATATATTATAGCACATGAAAAGATGGGAGCTGCCTTACCAAGTGGGGATCAGTGCTAATGAGCCAATTCAATTAAGGTGGAAGTGGCCTCTTCTCAACAGTTGACAAGAAGAGGTGAATACCAAGGGAGGTAAAATTACAATTGTAGTGCTAACGAGGCCAATGCAGTCAGGTTGGCCCATTTCCAACAGTTGACAAGAAGGTGTGAGTATCAACAGAGGGATAATTACTTTTTGTAATTACTTTTTATTCGCGTAGCTGAAGTTGCGTACCTTAGTTCGACCCCCCCGCCCCCAGTGTAGAGCAGGCCTAAGGTGCCACAAAGACTCCTCGTTGTTTTTGCTGATACAGACTAACATGGCTACCACTCTGAAACCTGACGTGCATCCGACGAAGTGGGTATTCACCCATGAAACTCATGCTTCTATGTGACTGTTAGTCTATAAGGTGCCACAGGACTTTTTGCTGCTTTTACTCTGAAACCTGTTCCCAGTCTGGGAGGCTCACTCCCTGCTGCAGTGTAGACAGTCCTTATTTGGCAAGACAAGAGGTATATTAGTACTAAAGAGGCATCAAGCCAAATTCTTTGTTATATTAGTGTAAATCTCTTGCCTTCACTGAAATCAGTGGAGAAACTCTGGATTTTACAGGGCTGTAATTAAGAGTAGAATTTGGCTCCTCGTCTAAGGACATGACTGGTAACCTAAACCTCTACCCTAAGTTTAGTTTGTTCTGGTTCCTTTGGAAAATTACTTCATTGCTCTACTTCATAGAAATGAGAAATGTAAGACTGGAAGGGACCTTGAGTAGTCACCAAGTTCAGCCCTCAGCACTGTGACTGGACATAGTAAACAAAGACCATGCCTAACTGGTGTTTATCCAACCTGTTTTTAAAAAACCTCCAATGATAGGGATTCCACAACCAACCTTGGAAGCCTATTCCAGGGCTTAAGTCACTTATACGCAGAAAGATTGTCCTGATAGCTAACCTACATCTCTCTTGCTGCAGATTAAGCCCATTACTGTTTGTCCTACCTTCAGTGGAAATGGAGATGAATTGATCACAATCCTCTTTATAACAACCCTGATTATATCTGAAGACTGTTATCAGTTCCCTTCGCTCTGGTCTTCATTGTTTCAGTCTGAAACATGAGGTTAATAATTCTCATTGGTCTACCTCAGAGGAGTGTTGTGAGGATTAATTATAGAGATGGCCTAAAATTTGCTGTTGGAAAGTTTCTTTGCTGGAAAATGCTGAGTCTAC
This sequence comes from Mauremys mutica, assembly GCF_020497125.1. NCBI lineage: Eukaryota > Metazoa > Chordata > Testudines > Geoemydidae > Mauremys > Mauremys mutica. Next base: position 35,468,955 of record NC_059075.1, read on the forward strand.
AAAAATCAAAAAGTTTTGCAGGAATGCATTGATTTCATTAATATTTTTGACAATAAATTATCTAATCATTTTGTTCTGATAAAGTCAAAAAGTTTCATTTAGGCTTGTAGTATAACAATAATTGAAATATTTTTACTTATTTATATTATATTAATCTATTATAATTGAAGTGATACAGTTAAAATATATTGGAACATTTCAAGAAAAAAATCTGAGATTTCTACTTTTTGTTCTGAAGAGAATGGGATTTCCATTTTTTGACCAGCTCTAATTAATGGCAGTGAAAAGCTCTTTATAAGTGTGCTAATTATTATTATCATCAATACATGTAACTGCTCATGTAATTGTGATTCGAGCGGTCTCTTAGACAGCCCTCCCTCTCTCATTTGAATGTCATCTAGGTGAACTTTGGGCAGCTTCAGAAATTATACAAAAGATGGAGTGTCTCAAACAAAAGGGGCAGAAACAGATGTGTTTTAGCTAAACAAAGCCGTATAGCCCATAATCTCTTTTTACATTTATTATATAAATAATATTTAAATTGGATATGTTGTACCAGGATAATTCTGCGATCAATGACATTTGCAGTTACATATGTCTAAAACAAAGCTAATCGATATTCCTGCTTCACAGCATCAGCTGATCATTTCCGATATCAGGATGGAATCTTTTTTCCCCATTTCCCATAAAATATTGCATTACTATCAGAGACAGAATGAGGGTCTCAGTAGATTAGTGGTATGGGAAATCCTGTGTTCCTAAATAGCTGTGTTAAGCCTGTGTACTTTGCTGGGATATCAGTGGAGTCAGGTAGAGTATTCTCCAGAAAACCCTATCATACAGCCAAGACACTATATCTAAATTCCAGGACTGTTCTGTTTATCAGAGAGACTAAAGATGTGGAGGATAGTCTTATTCCTGGTCCAAGCCATTGCTAATAGTCCTTCCATTTAATGGACATCATATTCATGCAAAGTAAAAAGCAACTTTAAAAACAAACAGTCAAAAATCTTCAAGGAATTACTGCATTAGCAGCAAATTGACTTCTACCCAGAATTCTAAATAAAGGGCAGAAAGATGGCGTAGAGGACATAAATTAAGGAATCATCATCAGATTATTGCACTGGCCAAGTTAACACTACAGAATATCCCACTGGTCACGAGAGCATGATGCACATTGTGATGGGGTGTGCTTCCCACACTCTCCCTAAAGGGGTTAATGTAGGTCAGATGGGGGCAATTAACCTATCATGCTGCAAACTGGGCGGGGGTGTGTGTGGATATTTAGGCTGAAAGGAAAGCGCTACATAAGGGAAATTCATCTGTGCAGGAACAGGCAGGGCTTCTATAAAACCAGGGGGCTGCAGTTACTCTCAGGGAGCAGAGAGAAGGGAGATGAAAACTCAAGCGGGAGAATAAGCCCTGGGGTTCTAGCCCTACAAAATGAGTCAACCCCAGAAGAGTCGTGGGGAAAGGAAACCTGAGAGGGCTAGGTAGGAATAAGTCCAGTGAAACAGCAGCATGGTGTAGGACTGTGCAGACCTTGGCTACTTGTTATAGGCCCCGTGGGCTAGAACCCAGTGTCGAGGAAGGGCCAGGGTTCCCCTACCATCAACTGGGAAGTGGCACAGGAGCATTGGAGACATCAGCTGGACTGCTGGTCCAGAGAGACTTTATTACCCCTGAAGGGGAGGGCTACTGTTATTTGTCCAGAGCCGTAAGCCACAAAGGCAGGGTGCTGCAGTTCCTGACAAGCAAGAAGAGGGTTTCTGCCTGGCAGAGCTACTCCCCAGGTGCAGCCCGTGTTCTGGCAGTGAGTAGGGGTTCCTGTGCCATACATGTTTAGAATTATAACATTCTTTTTATTATGACTATAAAATTACTTTGTTTATTATGTCAATTAATATTTCATGCAATATTAATAAATTCTTTGTGTAAAATTAGCACTAAACTAGAAAATGTGTGAAAGACCCTATAATGCTGAATTATTATTAACACCTTATAACCATTCATTTCACATCAGATTTTCTTCCAGATCACGACCCATCTCTTTGCCAGAATGAGCTCTATAAAAGTTTTAGTAGTGTAAAAACTGCGTTAGTGGAAGAGTCAATCCTGGCACCATATTTCCAACTATGGACAGTGCTGGAAATGTTAGAGGAAGCTTAACACCCTCCCACTTCTGTTTCCATAATGTACCTAACTATGCAATACTTCATTATGGCAAGGTATTTCTTCCTGCTCTCAGTTCATGCTCTGAAGCCCAATTATTGACAGGCCTTGTAATTTATACTAGCAGGGTAGCCATGGGAGCTGTTATAATCCTTTTCAAGGATGGCTGAGCACCATCATTGCCAGGAGGCGTTTGAGATGGATTGGTCATGTGCTTCGGATGGAAACTGATTCCATCACCAGAGTAGTAATAAGATGGACACCTGAAGGCAAGCGAAAATGAGGTCACCCAAAAACAACATGGCAAAGAGCTGTGGAAGCCGAGCTGAAAAACCTGGGGCACAGCTGGGGAACCAATGAAAGACTTGCCAGAAACAGACAGGAGTGGAGGAGCTTCGTCACTGCCCTAAACACCAGAGGCGTAATAGGAACATGATGATGATGACGACGATGACGACGACGACTAGAGAGTGTGCCTCACTAATATTGTGTGACGATGAATTCCACAGGTTAATTACACATTGTTAATTAGATGTTTCCTTTGGGTACGGCTCTATTATAATGTTGTTTTCACAAATTAAATGTGCATGCTGATGGTATTCTGTAAAACAAGCTCTTTTTGTGGTGCATTGCAAGGACATAAAATAACTGGTAAGAGACTTTAAACAATGAGAGATGACCACAGCATCAGATTAAATCTCTTTATCTCTCAATTATTTCACTGCATATTCTATGTCTTAAGGGTTTTGGATTGGTAAAAAAGGAAATTGAGATTTTGGGAGCCTGGACAAAAAATACAGGAAGCCTCGTTCATTAGTTTGCATACCTAAATATATATTCTAGTCCCTGTCTCCCTGTATACTGGATGATGGACTGATGGCTCGCCAGCAAGTTGCATAGTAGCTATCCAGTTTTAAAGCAGTCAGTATGGATGAACTATAGACCATACCATGTAACCTTATTCCTGCACATACTTTCCAAGTAAGACATTCCTAGTGTCATCTTTCCTCATGAGCCTTTCTCTTTCTAGAGTTCTGTAGGGGAATATCAATGACAAGAAGACGGTTTTAGTTCCTGTACATCCTCCAGCATAATAAAGTCTCCAAGCACAATTAGAGGCATAAGAAGAAAGCAAGAAGGAAGCCAAGCTAAGGATGAGAGAGACTAAACCTGTCTATGTGCGATGGTTGAGTGAGGGTTAAACGGTATGCATAACTTCCTGGGATCTCCAAACTGTAATTGTTTTCTAGGGTTGGTCTTGTGACTAATTCCTTGCACTGGTATGTGGGGAATTAATAGATTTTTAAGGCCAGAAGTGACCATTAAATCTTCTTGTCAGACCTTGTATATAACACAAGCCACACAATTTCTTCCAGTCTTGTATTGGACCCAATAACTTTTGGTTGACGAAAGCATATCTTCCAGAAAAGTATCCAGTCTTGATCTGAAGAACAACAAGAGGTGGAGAATCCATGACTTCCTTTGGTAATCTGTTCCAGTGGTTACTCACACTCACTGTTAAAAAATTGTGCCTTACTTGAATTTCTCTCTTTAACTTCCATTGTTTATTTATGCCTTTCTCCCCTAGACTAAAGAGCTTGTTACTATCTGGTCTTTTCGCCTTGTGAAAATATGCATACACCATAATGAAGCCACTTCTAAATCTTTATTTTTATTAACTAAACATATTAATCTTTTGATGTCTCTCACTTTAAGGGATTTTTTCCAGACTTCAACTATTTTTTGAGGCTCTTTTCTGTATCTTCTCCAGTTTTTCAAAATCCTTTATAAAATGTGGACATAGAACGGGAGGCAGTATTCCAACATTTGTCTCACAAATGCTGTACACAGAGGCAAAATCACCTCTGTACTTCTACTCCCTGCTCTCCTGTTTATACATCCAAAGATTGCATTAGCTCTTTTTGCCACAATATCACACCAGGAGTTCATATTGACTTGTTTGTCCCCTATGATCCCTAAATCCTCTTTAGAATCACTACTTTCCAATTCTCACTCAGTTCCCATCTCTAGTACAGACTTCCAGTGTGACTTTTGGTGGGTTGTCTTAATATCTCTGTCCCTTACCTCTCCATTTCTAAATATTGCCAATTTTTTCTACCTACCCTGTAGTTGTCTTGTTTTAAAATGTAACCCCTCAGTGCAGGGACTGTATCCTACCTGTTGTTTGTACAGTTTTTAGCACAATGGGGCCCTGAATTTGGCTGGCTGCTACTGTAATACAAATTATATTGACTAGGGCTCAAGCTATTCTCAGTCTTTTTCTGTTTTGCAACAACATCCAATTCCTTCTTTGGTACCTTCCCATTTAGAAAGCCTTTCTCCACCTCTTTGTAATTAATTTTATAGCACATTATCATAATTTCTTTGGCTTTGACTTTCAATGCATATCAATGTTTTGCTTTTGTGTTAACATTAAGTATTGAAGTTATGACCTGTTTTTCTCAGATCTTTCGCTTATTATTTTTGACATAAAAGAGGAGAATTTAAGCATTGCCATTTTGTTCTGTATTGTTATACGATTGATAAGCACAAACTATTCAAGAAAATTGCCTGGAGCTTACAAGCATTTCAGCAGACACCTGAGCAATGTACAAGTGTTAGTGACTCAGATGTCTGTCTGTATCCTTCAAAGAGATTAAAAGAAAAGAGGCTGAGTAACCAGTAGGTGTAGCTTAGTCACACTAAATCCCACACATAGGAATAATATAGTTTTAGACTATTGTTCCCCTGACTATTTTCATTAGGCTCTGCACTCCTCTGCAGGGTAGAATTCAAGTACTGTATGTTTCACAGGAATTGGATCAAAATCTTCCCTACATATTTTGATTTTTTTTAAAAAAATATATTTTACATTCATAGACCTTTTCAACTGTAGATCATGCGACCACTGAAGGGTGCTCTTTGGTGATCATTGATACTGAATCTGTGTCTGTCACTAGCATGGTGTGTCTGTACCAGAAACGAGGGTGGATAGTTCGCCCTAGGCAATTGTGACATACCTAAAGGTAATTTTATAAAGATGAGGAAACATTGTTCTCCCCATTTTACAAACAGTATAACTGAGGCTCAGGAATTGTCTAAGGGCATACAACAAGCCAATAGGAGAATGAGGAATAGAACATACCTTTCCTACTTCCTGGCCTGGTACTCAGTCCACAGGAACACAGCTGTTCCCAATATAACCTTCAAACACCATCTACCTGCCCTTCCAGATGCCCTCTCCCTATTCTCACACACACTTTCCTTTGATGCCTTCCCCCCACTCTTTCCATTGATACCCTCTTCCAGTACCCCATGGGTCCCTCCCCCTGCAAAATGGGAGTGTTGGATGGTCACTCAATCTTCAGTAGTGGGTTGGAGGTTACCAGATACTATGGAATTCCAAATTCTAAGGTGGGTCAGGAAGTGCTGGTGGGATAGGAAGTGGCCTAATTCCAACCATAACTAGAGGACTTTGACAGTGTTAGACAAATGATATTTTGGATAAATATTGACCCTTCCATCCAACAACCTCAAAGTAGTTTATACCCATTAATAAACTAGCTGTTCAGTTTCATGTAAGACTGGAATCATCACTTCCATTTTGCAGATGGGGGAAACTGAAGCACAAAAGGAATTATTGGTCTGCTACTTTGACTTCATGACTGCACTGAACTCATGCGGACTTTATGGGAGTTAAGAGTGATGGGTATCTCACTGGAAGAACTTGACATTTTTCAGGATTGTGTCATAAATGAATTGTTTAAAGTCATGGAGAAAGTCTGTGTGATAGCCAGGGATAGAATTTAAGACTTTTAATCTTATACCTTAACCATCATCAGCATCATCTTGTACCTTAACCACAAAAGCATCATTTCACTCCAGTGTACATTCCTGAATTCCATTTTCATGAATTCAAAGGATGATGTGCTACTTTGAACATAAGAACATAAGAACATAAGAAAGGCCGTACCAGGTCAGACCAAAGGTCCATCTAGCCCAGTATCTGTCTACCGACAGTGGCCAATGCCAGGTGTCCCTGAGGGAGTGAACCTAACAGGCAATGATCAAGTGATCTCTCTCCTGCCATCCATCTCCATCCTCTGACGAACAGAGGCTAGGGACACCATTCTTACCCATCCTGGCTAATAGCCATTTATGGACTTAGCCACCATGAATTTATCCAGTCCCCTTTTAAACATTGTTATAGTCCTAGCCTTCACAACCTCCTCAGGTAAGGAGTTCCACAAGTTGACTGTGCGCTGCGTGAAGAAGAACTTCCTTTTATTTGTTTTAAACCTGCTGCCTATTAATTTCATTTGGTGACCCCTAGTTCTTGTATTATGGGAATAAGTAAATAACTTTTCCTTATCCACTTTCTCAACATCACTCATGAATTTATATACCTCTATCATGTCCCCCCTTAGTCTTCTCTTTTCCAAACTGAAGAGTCCTAGCCTCTTTAATCTTTCCTCATATGGGACCCTCTCTAAACCCCTAATCATTTTAGTTGCTCTTTTGAACCTTTTCTAGTGCTAGAATATCTTTTTTGAGGTGAGGAGACCACATCTGTACACAGTATTCGAGATGTGGGCGTACCATGGATTTATATAAGGGCAATAATATATTCTCAGTCTTATTCTCTATCCCCTTTTTAATGATTCCTAACATCCTGTTTGCTTTTTTGACCGCCTCTGCACACTGCGTGGACATCTTCAGAGAACTATCCACGATAGTTCTGGTGTAAGTTGTTGGTGTAAATGAGAGTTTTAACACCATGCGTGGCGAGTGAGCTAAAGTAAAGAATCAAACAGTACAGATAAAAAAAGAAGAAAAACAAATTTTAGATAACTTTAAATAGAAAAGGCAATCCAACAGAGACCTACAGACCGCGTGATGTGACTGGCCTGAACACAATCAAACAAGCTTTGGTTCTCAATAAAATTCAAATAATATCTAATACCATTAGCATTGTTTAAGATTATCACAGTACAAGTTAGCACATGCCTGGTTGGATTAAAGAGAAAGTCAGAAAGCACAAATAAATCCCCATAACTGTGCCATCTGTGTGACAGAAGTCATTTTAATATATACAATGGATCAATAGAAATTAAGGATAGGCAGAAATTTTTCAGCAAATGAGCCAGTGTGAACCACTGATCAATATTACAAATAATTCTAACAAATTTAAAGTCAAAAGCGGATATAGCTTTAAAAAAGACAGACAAAATTAATTCAAGAAAATGCAGTGATAAGTTGTGAGACATTTCACTTAAGTTATGAAGGGCTTGAGGAGTTGGTCATACAACACAGGAAATTAATACTGGGCAACAAAACAGCTCAGGGGATTTGTGATGGGTTGTAGAATGCTTTTCCTGTAAATTGTGAGATGAAATCCACCCTTGTCAGTAGTGACTGAACATCATTATCATCTGGTGGCTGTTTGGTGGCCCAATGTGTGTAAACATAATTTGTGGCTTTCAATTCAGTTCCTAGTGAGTGGATAGGTGCCATTGTCACAACTGGTTAGAAGAAACTTCTGAGGGTTGGAAACTTTTTTCTCTACTCTATTTTGAGTCAGATACAATATATTTAATCACAACAGAATGTTAGTTCTGACCACACCTGTGCTTGTCATACCCTGCTAGATATTCCTAGCCTACAGGAGAACTGGCATGAATTAGAACCTTTTTTGGCAAACTCGTGATTGAAGCCAGGAACTGAGTGGGTCATGAGACTGTATTGTGTTTTCACCCTTAGGCAGGGAAAAGGCACATTGGAAGGAACCGGTGGACTAAAAAAGTTTATTTTGCTACTGCCTGAGCTGGTTGGAAAACTTTTTTTTTAGTTTAGTTTTTTTTCTGGGATTTTTTCTGGGGGAAAATTAATAAAACATTTTTGTTTTGTTTCAATAACAATAAAAAGATTTCATTTACTTTTTCAGAAACCTGAATTGAAGCAAGCTGACAATATCTTATTCAAATGTAAACAAAATATTTTCCTATTCATTTTTTTATTTTGAAATTTCTTGTAAAAAATAAAAAGAATTGAAAATGACATTTCCCCCCCCAAAACTATTTTTTTCCAACCAGCCCTCACTAGACCCTTTCCGTGGGCAAACAGAGAACTACAGCAATTGGATATCAAATTGTGATTTCCTCTAGCACTTCAGTCACTCAAAATGATAAAAGACGGCGAAACAAAGAAAGAGAAGCTTTTAATAGTCATTGTGGACTGATTTTGAAATGATAAAAACTTGTTTGGGATGGTAATCTCCTTGAATGAAAAACACAGATGACTGGGAACAGATTGTGAACGCCTCACTCGCCTTGGTGAGCATTCACTCACATAAGTAGTCTGACTGGGAAGGGGACTTCACTCACTTTCTTATCCATGCTTTTTTCTTTTTAAAGCTATGACTGTATCCCAACAACCTTGTACACCTGGAATTGAAACAGGCGTGATTATTTAATGGGGCATATATTTGTATATATGGCGCTATCTTTCACTATACACATTTCCAACTACAAGCTCTTTCTTTTGTTATCCTACATGTTATGTTTATAGACTATGGTCTTGAAATAATGTAATACTTTTCAGGTATATTGTGACTTTTATTCTTAAGGCACCAAATGCATCTTTCTTGGTTGATGATAGCAGTGTTTCAGAACTGCCATTGCTTAGAGCTTCCATCTGATAAAGCAAGTACTATCTCTTCCCCACCACAACTCTTTACTAGAGATATTTTTTACCCCTTCAAGATTACTATTAAAATGTAAATGGAGTCTGTGATGTGGCATTCCATATGTTTTATAAAAATATGCTTATGAATGTGAATATAATGTAACTAGAATATGCTTTATGCACAAGGTCTCTTGTAAGGTATCATTACAAAGCTTATACTCTACTGAGTGTGTTCATCCTATTGGTATGCATGTATCATCCTTGTATGTGAAGCCAGAAATATGAAGTATAACTCTGCAAAGTGTAACTATGCAAAGTCTGGGCCATTAATGGTGGTTTAGAATTTTGATGGCTCCCATTGACTAGGATAATTGGTTGTAGATGGTTTATTTACCTGCACACCTTCCTGTGTAGTGTGAGCCAGCCCATGGGTAATGAAGAATGAGGCATTACAGTGACATGTGACAATGTCACATGATACTGGAATCCACCTTAAATCTGGTACTTTTCCATTTAGAAGGAGGGGTAGGGACCCAGCGAGACAAAAGATCCCTGCCTTCTGACAAAGCTATAAAAGGGGAACGAGGGGCAGAACAAAGGCAGCTACTATTCATGAGAAAACCCCTAGTTTCCACCTAAGATGTCTGCTGAAACAAACAAGGATTGTATCAGGGGAAAGGGTTGGGCCCAGATTAAGAAGAAGTATAGTCTGTGAAAGAAGCTTATTGGAACATCCCTGAGGGTGTGATTTTACCTGTGTTCTTAATGTATTAGGCTTATACTTGAATGTTTTTGCTTTATTTTGCTTGGTGACTTTATTTATTCTGTCTGCTATTACTTGAAACCACTTAAATCCTACTTTTTTTCTTAATAAAATCACTTTTGTTTATTATTGAATCCAGAGTAAGTGATTGATACCTGGGGGAGCAAACAGCTGTGCATATCTCTCTATGAGTGATATAGAGGGTGAACAATTTATGAATTTACCCTGTGTAAGCTTTATACAGAGTAAAAGGGATTTATTGAGAGTTTGGATCCCATTGGGAGCTGGGTGTCTGGGTGCTGGAGGCAGGTAACTTGCTAAGCTGTTTTCAGTTAAGCCTGCAGCTTTGGGGTTGTGGACCAGACCTGGGTCGTGTTGCAGCAGGTTAGCATATCTGGCTCAACAAGGCAGTGTTCTGGAGTCCCAGATGGCAGTGGAAAACAGGCTCAGAGATAGCCTCAGCACATCAGGTGACAGTCCCAAGGTGATCCCTGGGACCGAACCCATCACAGTGGTGTAGTCGAGTAGGATCCGTGCATAGCTGATTGCTTTGAGATACTGGTAGTGATTTTAAGTGAGTTGTAAGTGTGCTGACTCGAGCACATCAGATGACAGTCTCAAGGGGTTCTCTGTGACCGAACCCATCACAGAGTCAACTTCAACCTCAGAAATGAGTGGCACTGATGTTATCAGCTCAGTATATGTTGGACTATCATAATAAATAAGGTCTCATTACTTCCTTCTTTGAACTGTATGTCCAAGATTTTCCAAACAAGAGTCTAAGTGCTCAAGAGTCTAAGAGTCTAACTAGGTGCTCAGCATTTTTGAAAATGAGGCCAGAGCCTTAAATATAAAATTAAAAACCTACATTTGTATTCCTAGTTTTGGAAAAATCTTGGCCCTTGTAAGTATTGAAAGCCTGTCCTGCATGGACCAGATTCATCATTGCTTTGCATCTCATATAGCCATTTACACCTATGCAAATCCAATGTGAAATAGCACCATTCTTTTCTGTTTGCATTTTACACCCAGCCTGCACAGGTATAAGTGGTTTTTATACAGTCCAATGCAGGGGAGTGTTTGGCACATACCTGTTTAGGTCCTCCTCATATAAAGAAGTTTCTTTGCCGAGAACTTGTTGGATATTTCTGTAGTTCCTTAAGCCTCTGCACTTCAAACAGAAGCTCTGTAGGCTGAGTGGGGGCTGAAACTACCAAAGAATGTCACACATCAATTTTGCATCCAGCACAGAACAGGAATGAGTAATTGTTAGGTGAGAAGTTGATATAACTTTGCTAGCAGTTCTGAGCAATTTGCAAGATGTTATACAAAACTTAGTGGAGGCTTGACTAGGTGTCTTAGAGAAATAGTAATGACTTACAGAGCTTTTCATTTCTAGATCACTGATTTGAATGTATCATATTTTGTCAGGGCAAGCTATCACTAGCTGATGACTCTTATGTGAGGTATGTGACATTAGCTGGTGGTCTGAATTCAATCCTACTGAACAGGTTATTTAAAATCACCACCACAACTGGCACCAGTTGGCATGGTGGTTGATGATCGCAGCAGAGAAACCAAACACTAAGGCTATGTCTACACTTATGTCAGTATAACTTATGTTGTTCAGGGGTATGAATAAGCCACCCCCCAAGTGATGTAAGTTACACTAACTTAAGTGCCAGTGTGGCCAGAGTTATGTCAGCGGGAGAGCTCACTCTCGCAGGGGCTGGAGTAATTAGGCTTAGGGCTTGGCTACACTTGAGAGTTGCAGCGCTGGGAGTTACAGCGCTGGTCGTACAGCTGTGTAGGGAAAGCGCTGGTGTGTGGCCACACTCACAGCTACCAGCACTGCAGTGTGGCCACATTTGCAGCATTTCCAGCGCTGTTGGGAGTGATGCATTATGGGCAGCTATCCCAGCGTTCAAGTGGCAGCAACGTGCTTTTCAAAAGAGGGGGGTGGGGTGTAGTGTGACAGGGAGCGGGGGAGAGAGAGAGAGAGTGGATTTTTGTAGCCGACACTGTGTATTAGCTCCCTGCCTTGAAAATCAGAAAATTTTCCAAACCCCTTACTCTTAACTGCAAATAGCTTGCAGACCAGATAAGCAGCACGGACTCCCTTTCTCCCCCCTCCCCGTTTCTCTCATCAAACAAACACTCAACCCCTGTGAATGAGGTAGGCAGGGGGTTATCTCATTTGATTGTTCACAGTCACTTACAGATTGATCACAGCAAACAGGAGCTGTGTTTGTTTAGATAAGCAGCTCCGGGAGCTCCGGAGCCCCGAGTTCACAACAAAACAAAGAGAGGCTGCATAAGAAAACAAAAGAGAATAATTTACTTAAAAGCATTCTGGGATATCTCCTAATATCCTGGAGGCCAATAACAGCGCTGGTGTGTGTCCACACTTGATGAGCAGCGCTGGATCACCAGCGCTGCACTCGCTACACCCCAAGCAGACCAGGTGTTCAGCCAGTGCTGCAGCCAGGGAGTTGCAGCGCTGGATGTGCCTTGCAGGTGTGGACAGTTACTAATTGCAGCGCTGGAAAGCCTCCACCAGCACTGCAACTCACAAGTGTAGCCAAGCCCTTAGAGTGTCTGCTACAGTGGTGCAGCTGCATCGTGCAGTTGTGCCGCTGTAAGCACTCTAGTGTAGCCATAGCCTAAGTGGAGATGGACTGTGAAACTACTCTCTCAGCCCTTGAGGTGGTTCCTTTCACAGCAGTGCTGAGACAGATTTGCAGAGTAGTATGAAGAACACACATAGATTTTGAGGCCAAAAGAGACCATTCGATTATCTAATCTGATTTACAGTATAACACAGGCTATAGAATTTCAGCCAAGTACATTATATTGTGTCCAATAACTTGAGTTTAACAAAAGCCTGTGTTGTAGAAAAGCATCCAATCTTGATTTGAAGACATCAAGAGGTGGAGAATCTACCACTTCCCTTGATAGTTTCTTCATATGATTAATGAACCCCACTGTTAAAAATGTAAGCCTTACTTCTAATTTGAATTTCTCTGTCCTTAACCTCCAGCCATTGTTTTTTGTTATGCTTTCTCCATTACATTAAAGGGCCCTTTACTGCCTGGTATTTTCTGCCCATGAAGGTATTTGCATACAGTCATCAAATCAAGTTAAACAGAATGAGCAATGAAGCTAACACTGCAGTTAAGTTTGCCTTTTAGCTGTGCCTGCTTAACCTCTCCACGAGAAATAAAGGAGTCAGGCACCTCTTATTTGTGGTACTAATCATCCCTTTCAACTCGCTTACAAGTCAAACAAAAACTTCCCCCTGAATTCGGTGAGAGTTGGATCTGCCCCAGAGTAATTAAGATTTAAACCAATACAAGTTAAAGACTGAATGTACAGATCCCAACAAGGCTAAAAGTACCAAGAAAAGTGTGCTTGCAATCATTTCTACAGTTTACATAATGATGGATATGAATGCAATAATATTAAAACATTGTAGAAATAAAGGTAAACTACAATTCAAAATCATATATTCTATTCTAGCATTTGATTTCTGGCTCTGCTAATGTATGTTACTATTCTACATTCAACAGTAAAGGTTTGGATTAATCTGATGCTCTTGGTGAGAGATTACTGAACAAGAAGCTGTTGGAAAAATGTCGGATTTCCACTGAACTCAGGAAGTTCTTTGGTGTACGTATTACTTTATTTTGCCTCTTATTTTATCTCTTTGCTCTTGCTGTTCAAAGTACACTTAGCTTTGTGTTTACTTGTTGCAAATCTTCTAGAAAACAAGTTTATTGGCAAGAAATAATGAATTTTAAATTCATATTGGAAAATCTTAAAGGAATGCAAGTTTTAAAAAAATCACTAAAGAGATTAATGAACAAAAATATTATTCTCAGGGTTACCTCCTCCAATCAAAGAAGAAAATATCATATGTTCAACATTTAATTTTTGTAAAAAACTGAATACTCTAAATAATCTTCTCACAAACAAGCTACCAATGAAAAATTGTTCACGGAAATTATCTGATAAATAATTTTGAATCATATCTCAATGTGAGAATATTGGAAGCTGCTCATGGAGAAATCTCACACACACAAAAAGTGAAATTCACTGAATGACTGAAGTGCTATTAATTTTTTTTATCAACTTTGGTTGTTGCTTCTCAAAGTAATTGGTCCTATATTACTATCACTCTGTGACAGAAATAGATTACTGATATAATTATTATGTGAATTCCATGAGGCACAGATTCTGTGAGTATACTGATACTCTAATGTAGGAAAAGAACAACAGCTTGCTAAGAAGAGTAACCAACTCTGAAAGGTAATTGAGTAGGTTTGGGCAGGAAATCAAACCCATCACCCAGAATTAGACTAGAGTATTACAGCTCTCAGGAAATTCAACTATTGTGTGCCACAGGCAGAGAACAGGAGGGACAGGTGGTGCACCAATAGCAGAGGCCCCTTCAATGGCAGGGAATTAATTTAGTGAGATAGGCCAGATGAGCAAGTGATCTGCACCCAGTGCTGCAGAGGAAACTGAACCACCCTCAAAGTGCCTGTCAATCTGAACTGGGTGAAAATTCCTTCCTGACTCTAACATGGCAATCAGTTTGACCCTGAGCATGTGAGCAAGACCCACCAGTCAAGCACCTGAGAAGGAAAATTCTTGGTAATACGTTAGAGCACCAGCCCAACCAGTCCAGCGTCCCATTTCCAGACAGTGCAAACTTATGAAAATTTCAAAACTAAGTAGTTTTGTCTAAAACTTCTTGTTTTAAAAATGTTAAAATGGAGTATTTCAACAATTTTGAAACTTTTTTCCACTGATGGTGGGTTTCTTTTCTTGTTGTTGTTTTTGTTTTGTTTTTGAATCAGGAGATTCATCAAAACTGACCCTGTTTGCAAAAAAAAAAAAAAAAGTTAATTGAAATTTTCCAACAAGGTCTAGAAAAGACATCATTGCTTTGGACCCCATTTTTAAAGTGTAATCCATGACTGTAATACTTGAGTCTAAAAAAATTAAAGAACTATATGTTGGGATGACTAAACCAGCTGGGATAAAATAATGAAGTTACCAAACCTTAGTCCAAAACCACACACCAAACTTTTACTGATGATTGCAAAAATTAGTATAACTTTTTATTTGTAAAATATTACTTTTCATTTGCACCTACCTGTGCATTGTCTTACAGTAGCCAGAGAAACAGCAGTGCCAAGTTATGGCAAGAATGGCAAATCAGGCCTGATTGGAAGCAGGAATTAGCAGACATTTTGCGAGAAAACCTGTCCTTGTGAGATATCCGGCTTAATTGGTGTTTTGTGGTTTTGTTTTTTTGTTTTTGTCTTTTTTTTTCAAATCCAAGTTTTTTTTGATTGTGTCAGAAAAGAATCCAATGTTTTGGGTGTCTGTACAGATTAAACCTCTGAACTTTCTGAGGTGCACACATCACTCATATGTCACATTGGAATCAGTTGCTTTTACAAATGTGTACTTGATTCTCATTTACAATAGGACCCCTTTATACTGCCACAGAGATGAAAAGGGCCTTAGTGAAAATAAGAATGAGGTTTGCACTTGTCTGACAGTGTAAAAGGACCTTAGCGTAAATGAGAATCAGGTTATGTGTCTCCACAACACTTGGCTCTTTTCATGCTTCTTCCACTTGTGTGAAGGACCTGATCCAATGCCTTCTGAAGGCAAAGGGGATATTTTCATTAACTTATGAGGGCATTAGATCAGGTCCAAAGTCTGTTCAGTCCTAGCATGGCTGAAGGAAATTTGCCGTTCACTTTCCTTAATTCACTTTCCACATAGTTCCTGAAATTGAGGATTTCTTTGGCATTTTAGTGTGGCCAAGATGATACCTGCAGAACTACATTAGTGTGCGCTGTCTTCCAAATCATTAATACTGAACACGTGTCAAAAACTGGCAGCAAGTTTTTCAAACATTGCTCTCTCCCTTTTCGCAGTTTGAGGCAATGTGTAATGCTCCCTCAGAAATTACCTCCAGACAAGACCCCAAAGGCCAGATCTGTACAATTACAAAGAACAAATATGTTCCAAATTTCTAAAGCTTGCTATATGGAGCATGAAAAGGGTACAAGGATCCTTCCTACCTCCCCCAACCTCTACCCACCTCATTCCCCCTCCTTCTCTTCTGCCAGATGATTCCTTTGTTCTGTTCCCTATCTCCTCAAGATTAAAGTGATGATCCCCCTTTGAAAATGATGTCATTTTCTTGCCTTGGCAGGGAGAGAGTTCATTACAAAGCTGCAGTGTGACTGATGGCTTTGAATAGATATGGGTGGAGAGGAAAAAATGCATTCAGGGAAAGGTATGAAACTCAAAAGAGACAGGTTGACAGTTCAGCTGGCAGCAAGAGAGATGGAAAGAATGAGGGAAAATAGTTGTTTGGTGTGAATCTCTCTCTCATATTCTCATTTACAGCCATTGAAGAGCTGCTTTTATTTCCTTGATGGTTTCATTTTGAATTGAAGCTATGGATTAGGAATCATTTTAACTATCGCCTTAGAGGTGCCAAGCACCTCCAAGTATATTATACTATGCAGATCAGTGTGAATACAGATTATTTTCAGTACTAGGGTTTGGAAAATAATTTGCTGTTGAATCGGGTTATCTCTACATGCTGATGCTTGGGTCTTGTGGGGACTGATATTTGTAGGATTTGAAGACGCAAAATCAGGTTTGAAAATTATATATCTCCTAAAGTCAATTTAATCTTAGTGAAAGATTCAGCACTGATGACAGCCCTGACGACCTAATTGTTCTCTTTATTCACAGAATAGATAACACATGGGACATAACCCTGATCTGAAGGACAACTGGTAGGGGTGGCAGGGTAATTCCACTGCTGTTACCTTTCAGCCCTTGGTCTCTTTGGGCGATTCTGACAGTTGTTTCTAAGACATGGACTCGGTACTTAATTTGTGCCATGGCTGAGCCCTGGCACCTCTAGGCTTGGCAGTTCTTAGCCCTGGGCTTGCTGCATCAATTATGAATGCAGAAATATTGCTTGAGACCCGACACCTCTTTTACTAAAAATTAAGCACCATGATGGACTATTATCTGTAGGGGGATAATCAGTTCATTTCACAGCGGCCAGCAAACAACCATTACATTTTAGAATCTGACAAGGTTTAATAATAACTGAAGTCCAGCCTCTGATCCTTTTATTCATGTGTATTGAAGCCTAGCACAAGACTAATGTTCCTCTGGGCTCTAATTTAAGCTGTATTTTGAAGTTTTAAGTGATTCATTGGCCTATTCTGGCCCCTTGTCCAAGGGTGAGTTTTGTCCACTGAACAGCACCTTAATCTATTAGTGTCAAGTATCAGAGGGGTAGCCGTGTTAGTCTGGATCTGTAAAAAGTGACAAAGAGTCGTGTGGCACCTTATAGACTAACAGACGTTTTGGAGCATAAGCTTTCGTGGGTGCTTGCTCATTTCGTCAGATGCATGACGAAAGCTAATGCTCCAAAACGTCTGTTACTTTATAAGGTGCCACAGGACTCTTTTTTGCTTAATCCATTAGCTTCACGGGGATTTACTATGGCGTAAGGTGTTGTTCAGCATGAGCAAGAGTAATAGAATCTGGCTTGTACTTTGTACAATGCTCCGAACATTGGACCTTTAGACACTACCACAATAGGAATAGTTCCTGATTTGGAGGATTGCTTAAGCACGTGGACTTCAGAGAAACTTAAACATCTATTTAACTTTAAACATGTGTTTTAAGTGCTTTCCTGAAAAAGGGTGCTTTCCTGAACTGGGGCCGTGATGAAGAAGAATAAATAATTTGTTTGAAAAACATCAACATAGTCATAGAACTATTCAGTGAGGATTCTTTTTGCTTATTCATCGAGGTTTTAATAGCCGGAGTTCTAGTCCAGCTCCCTGCCAGAGTGAGATTTTCCTGTACTCTAAATTTCTATTGTTCAGCCTTGTTTAAAAAACTCCCAGGGGATGGGACTTCTATCACTTCTTTTCATAAAGTATTCCATAGCCTAATAGAGTTGACTGCTAGGAATTTTTTTCCTGGTATTCTTTTTGTCTCCCTTAATCACATTCTGTTACTCTTAATCATACCCCATCTACTACACTAGGACCCAGATCCTGCCAATACTTGCACATAGGTATATGAAGTTAAGCCTGAGTTGTTCCTTTGTAGGATCAAGTTATTTTGCTTCTTTGTTTACAACTTCCACGTAACTGCGGATGGTCTCTATGAGAGAGGTAAGGTTCTTGTATTGGTGACAGAGACAAACTTTCGAGTTCCACAGAGCTCCTCTTCAGGTCATTGCTCCTAAGTCATGCTATGTTCCGCTTAGTCATTGCCTAGCCAAGATGTACACAGGGACAATAAGCTTAGTGGCAGGGATCATCTTTTTGTTCTGTGTTTGTGCAGAGTCAAGCACAATTGGGCACATGGTGGGACTCCTAGACACTGCCACTATGGTGATGATGATTAATATATAAAGTGCTATAGAGGTGATAAGTATTATTATTAGTTTCCGTACCTCTTTGCCTCAACTTTTGTATAATGTTACTGTGTACTAGTAAACACCTGTCACATTACATCCCAGAGTTGGCTGCATTACCACTCGTGGGTAATGTGAATCATGGAGGCAGTGTAGCCTAGTGGATAGAGCACTGGACCAGGACTCAGGAGATATGGATTCTATTCCCAGTTGTGCTGCAAGCCTGCTGGATGACCTTGGCCAAGTCACTGCCCTGCTCTCTGCCTCAGTTTCCCCCAACTGTCAAATTAGGATAATTATACTGACCTTCTTTGTAAAGCACTTTGAAATCTAATGATAAAAGTGTGATATAAGCGCTAGGTGATATTTATTTATTTGTAACATGCTTTGAGATCCTTCAGAGTCAAAGGCAAGGCCAGGGCCAGGCACCAGCACAGCAAGCAGGTGCCTGGGGTGGCCAACGGAAAGGGGTGGCACGTCCAGCTCTTTGGCAGAGGGTCCCTCAGTCCCTCTTGAGGGGAAGGACCTGCCACCGAAGAATAAAGCGGCTTTTTTTTTTTTTTTGGCCACTTGGGGCGGCAAAAACTCTGGAGATGGCCCTGGACAAAGGGCACCAATTACAGTGCAATAGATACAGTGTTATCTATCTATAATATATGTGTTTATACACATACACACACACACACCAGTGAGAGATTTGAAAGTTAATATCTTTGGAAAGCAATCTCATGCACACCTGGACATTTGCACACATATGCTGAGGAATATTTACAGCAGTCAAAATTCTCAGACCTCATTTACATTCCATATGAAAACAACAAACAGATTAGCAGACAGGAAGCTCTTACCCTGCTATCATGTGAAAGCATTACTAACACATCTTCATTTAGACAGATTCTTTGCCCAGAGGCAACAAAACAGTTTGCGCAGAACTATTAGTTTAGATAGTCAAGTTTAAATATTAATCAAAATATGATTTGGCTTCTGAATATGCAACAAAGTAGATCCTTTAAAAAATCCTTAAATTTACTACATTTGTGGAATGATACAGTTAGAGCAATAGGTGGCTGTCAGTGCTATATATGCACTGGTGAAATATATTCACAAGCCTCCTCTTTTATTTATTTATTTATTTATTTTCTTTTCCACAGGCAGTGAAATTATTCTGATTTGCAAAGGTCCCATTGCCTGTTTTGCAAAGCTAAATTTGACTTGCCACTTTGACTTTTTTTATGAAGCAGGTAGCCTGTTTGACACTTAGCCTCGTCTAATTTGTGGCAGTGACACACTTTTCATGAAATGGCCCATTTAATATTAGCTGTGCAGCTGTGACTTCTTTATGCTTCTTAAGAAATAGTTTTTCCTTCTCTCATTCCTCCCAAGGCCCAAACTTTAATGTCCATTTACAGAAATAAATACAATTTCTATCTATCGGCTTCTTTGAAAAGTTCTTAAAAACTCTCTCTCTCTCTCTCTCTCTGAGGAAAAAAGCCTGCCAATTGCAAATGGAAGCTGACTCCAACTCAGATAGTGATTGATTTTACTCCAGGTGCAGTCCTTTTTCCCTACTAGTGGGATGAAACATCAGCCATGTTGACGTTGCTTCAGGCAAATGCAAGTTAGAAAGAAGCTGTTTTCTTTGTTGTTTTTATTTTTGACTCCCATTGCTGTTTGCTCAAATATTCAAGACTTGCTCACCGCTTAAATTAATAATGAAAAGTGGAGGACATATGCCCAAAAATACCAACAAACACTTTTGGGCATGTAGCGGGGCAGGGCTGCCCAGAGGATTCAGGGGGCCTGTGGTCTTTGGCAATGGGGGGCCCCCACTTCAGGCGGTAATTCAGCAGCAGGGGGTCCTTCCACTCCGGGACCCGCCACCAAAGACCCGGCACTTCAGTGGCGGGTCCCACTTAGGGGACAATCCGGGGGCAGGAGGGTCCTTCCACTCTGGGGTGGACGGACCCCCCCCGCCACCGAATTGCCTCCGAAGACCCGGAGTGGAAAAAGCTCCAGGGGGCCCGGCCCCGCGAGAGTTTTCCAGGGCCCCCAGAGCGAGTGAAGGACCCCGCTCCAGGTGCCCCAAAAAACTCTCGTGGGGGCCCCTGCAGGGCCCGGGGCAAATTGCCTCACCCCTCTGGGTGGCCCTGTAGCGGGGTGGTTACCCCACTCCTGCCCTGAAGGGCTTAAGACAGCCCTGGGAAAGGGCTGTGGCAGGGGAAAAGCTGGGCTGATTGGCAGGGCCGCCCGGGGGGGGGGGGCAAGTGGGGCAATTTGCCCCGGGCCCACAGGACCCCCCACAAGGGTTTTTCGGGGCATTCTGGCGGCGGGCCCCACGAGAGTTTTCCGGGGCCCCCGGAGCGAGTGAAGGACTCCGCTCCAGGGTCCCCGAAAAACTCTTGTGGGGGGTCCTGCAGGGCCCAGGACAAATTGCGCCACTTGCCCCCCCCGGGCGGCCCTGCCAATCAGCCCAGCTTTTTCTGCTCCAGGTCTTTGGCAGCAATTTGGCGGCGGAGGGTCCTTCCACTCCAGGACCCAGCGCCAAAGTGCCCCGAAGACCTGTGGTGGGGGATCCTTCCACCCCGGGACCCGCCGCCGAAGACCCCAGGCCCCCTGAATGCTCTGGGCGGCCCTGCTGATTGGGGAAGTGGCCGCAGCTGGGCCACACCCCAATCAGGCCACAGCTGGCCTGTATAAAAAAGCTGTGAGACAGGGGCCCAAGTCTTCCTCTAGCTTCTGAGTGGGAGGGACCTGGCTGCAGGGACCTGAAGAGAGTACCTGAGTGGAGCAGGGCTGGGGAAAGGCCAAGGAAGCTGGGGAGCTCCAGCCTAGGAAGGCCCCAGGCTGCATGCCTGCTAAAGCCTATTAGGTACTAGGTTGCAGGGGCAGCCCACGAGTAGCCAGAGGCAGCAGGTCCAAACCCCTTTGCCTATGATGAGTGGCTTATACTGCAGTCTGCCCCAGTGAACGGGGGCTAGATGGAGACTGGGCAGTAGCCAAGACTGAAGCAAATTGGAGAAAGTGGGTGGGGGTTCCCCTGAGAGGGGGAGACCCAGAACTGTGGGGGTACTGCCAGGGGGCAGCACCCAGTTAAAGGGGCACCGGGGTCCTGGGAAGGACATGGGGGCCAAGCGGCAGCAGGACACTAGCCTGCAGAGGGTGCTCCAATGGCTGGAGAGCTAATTCCCAGACATGACAGGCAGGAGGCACCGCAGGGGTGAGCCCTGCACCTTTACTGGGCAGGTTAGTATCTCAGGTCTTAGTGTGAGGATGGTGATTGTGGGATGGTACCCACCTCTCAATGAAGAGTGCAAATATGCCCTTTGCTGAAACTGGTGAGTTAAAGTGACTAAAGCTTAAACTGACCCCTTGGGAAACAAAATGTTGATGATGCAGCCCCCAAAAAGCTAAAATGGCAGCTGTTCCGACAGGCACCTAGTTAGTCCACTATTAAGAAACCTTCAATCCTTTATTTTAAATGGTAAAGCATTAAAAAAGTTAGGCCAGCTATGTGCCATTCACTGCTCCTCTTCTGATTTTATTTTAAAAAGGCACTGCCCAATCCTACAATCCAAAATCAGGCAAAATTCTATTGACTCCAGCAGGAGTTTTGCCTTAAAGGATAAGACTCTAAGGACATCAGGATCTGACATCTCTCTCTTTAGGCAGGACTTGGTCAAATCTTCAGAGGACCCTGAACAGTGTCATCCCAGTTTGAGGCTGAGATTGGAACCGCAGCTCTTGCAGTTAATGGCTGGAGAATGGGATGGTGAGAGAAACTCTTTGCCAAAAAGAGTGAGGTCAGTAGCTAATATCCCCAATATTTCTCTCATCCAATCTTGCAGTCCTTATTCAGCCAAAACTCCCACTAAAGACATTACAGTCAAACTCATTATTGCTTAAAATTTAAAGTAATAATAAGCCTTAGCACTTGCATAGCATTTACATCTTCAGATCCTGTGCAAACTATTAAATAGCATTAACACAGCATCCTTCATGAGTAAGGCAGCCCTCTACGCAAAAGCCCTTCAAGTGTTTTAGCTGATCAGCATGTAAATAGCTCTAGCTGTCTTCATCTCTACATCAGCTCCTCTCAGTTGCTAAGGTTTATGGTCCAGATTCTGCATATCCTTGCACTTCTAAAACTCCCACCAAGATCAATCTCGCTGAAGTCCATGGAAGTTTGGGGTGTGTTAGTGATGCAGCTATGAAAATAAGATATGTGATGCTAGTGCTGCATGTTATAGCTTCACATTGGAATTTTGTATTCTCTAAGTCGTAAATGTAAAATGATGGCAACACAGTGAGTCATTCATCTCCATTTCTGGGTAGTTCTGGATTGTGTTCACCTAAGAAATGTCTTCACAAAATCTCTTCAAGGAGAGTGTTTTGTTCTACATCTGCTTTTGATATGGAGAGAAGGGGCAGAGAATGAGTGTGATTCTTTGGATCATGATTAATTGAAGGGACAAAGTGTGGTTAAATGTTAGTCTCCATAAAAGAAAACATCAGATGTAGCTCGAATGAAGAAAATAGCTTCCAACAACAAATGCATACACCATTTTGTGCTTCATTCCCTGAGATTGTGCAGAGCAGATAATAGGCATTCATAGTCACACAGCGATCAATAACCTTTGGATTATATCTTCTCTTTAAAGATGCACTGATGGCATTTAAGAAATGAGATAAGTCAGCATATTCTATGCTCACTGTCTCCATTTGTTAGACTGAGATTTGGAAATGTCACAAAAAATTCCATTTAGTGTACCTCTTTCTCATATTATTATCATCACTTGTAGAAAATCATTAGTACCACAGGAAAGTGGCCTCTGGAGATCTCAGTGTGGGGAGAACTCTGAATTTTCTATCTAATAGCCTCATGTGAAAAATCAGAGGCTTTCAGAGAGAGAACTCCTGCTGAGAACTTAATATGGTAAGAGTTGTCTGACTTTGGAAAATGTGGGGTATTCAATTAACTATAGATTTAAGATCAGTTTTGTAGATTAAACTCCTGATCTGACATTCAAACTGAACCTAAACTTCCAAAGAACGAACAACATGTGACAGTCATGTTGCTTAATTCAGTACTGGAATGCTCTCAGGTACCACCATGATGAGTACAGTATAAGAAACTATATAGAATAGGACAGAAATTCCTAGAGGAAAGGTGTCTCCATCTTTCTTATTGCTTTCTGTCTTTCCTACATTTCCTGTAGCAAAATTCATACTCAACTCTTTACAGGCTATTTTTCTACTCACATATTAACATCAGTGTTGTTGGACATAATAACAGACATGTGCCAGGTACATTTTCAGCTATTGTGATATGGTCTCTCTGTGTGTGGATGTGTGCATGTGTTTTAATGTCAACATTCTAAACTGTTCCAGTATCGCAATGCAATTTCAAATATATTCTAAATCTGATCCTTCCATGCCCAAACAGAGCTCATTCCTTGAATTCATTTAGTCAATTTCTGTATTTAATGTTTGTATTCAATACTATCTCTGTGTATATGGAGAGAGGCAAAATGAGTGAGGTGATATCTTTTATTGGACCAACTTCTACTGGTGACAGAGACAAGCTTTTGAGCTACGCAGAGCTCTTCTTCAGGTCTGGGCTCTGCATAGCTCAAAAGCTTGTCTCTGTCACCAACAAAAGTTGGTCCAATAAATTATATTATCTCCCCCACCTTGTTTCTCTGATATTCTAGAACTAACAGGGCTACAACAACACTGCAAATGCCAAAGAAAGTGGTGTGTGTGTGTGTGTGTGTGTGTGTGTGTGTGTGTGTGTGTGTGTGTGTGTGAATTTTTTAGGTTGCTGTAGTCAATGTGTTTATATTTTTAAATGACTCCCTCCTCATACACTTAAAGCTATTTACACAGCCTGTCAGTATCGCCACACCATCCAGATACGCTCTGAGAGAATAGGTAGGTCTTGCACAGTCAACAGACTTGGACAATTTCAGAGAAGTAAATTCCACAGCTGAGGACCCTTCACTAAGAAGGCTCAGCTACACCATACAAATGCAGATCTTGAGACTGTTAGTGTCTCTGTTGATCTTAGCTGTTATGGCAACATTAGCGTAGCTAGGAACAGGAACGGGAACAAAATGGAACCTTGTAGAATCCCACAAGAGAGGTGCCTTGCAATAACTGAACAATTGCCCAACATCACATTCTTGGCTTTCTGAATGGCACTACTCAGGAAGATTCTCCCAACAAGATCTAATTCCTGTCATATCCCTCAGTGCACCTTGCTGTGCACAAATTCTTTCTCATCCAGTAGGCCAGTTCTTTTTGCACCAACTTAACTGATCAGCAGGTTGATAGCTTAAATATAGTAGCCAAATAGTTTTAATCAATCATGGGAAATCTTCAGCAGACAAAACAGAATTGAGATTTGCAATGTTCAGTAAATATAGCATTCCAACCAAAGGGGGCTGAACATAATAAAGCATCCAGCTACATTGCTATGAGAGGAAGAAGGCTGAAATATATATTTTTATGCAGTGTTCATTTTTAGCTACAACCGATGAGTGTGTGTGTTTGTGTGTTTGTGTTTGTGCGTGTGTGTGTGGGGGGGGCGTCTCACAGTGAAATTACAGTACTATCAACACAACTTTTATTATTTATTTGTATTGTGGTAGAGTCTAGGAACCCTAGTCATGGCCAGGACCCTATTGTGCTAACCCAGGGGTCGGAAACCTTTCAGAAGTGCTGTGCCGAGTCTTCATTTATTCACTCTAATTTAAGGTTTCACGTGCCAGTAATACATTTTAACGTTTTTAGAAGGTCTCTTTCTATAAGTCTATAATATATAACTAAACTATTGTTGTATGTAAAGTAAATAAGTTTTTTAAAATGTTTAAGAAGCTTCATTTAAAATTAAATTAAAACGCAGAGCCTCCCGGACCGGTGGCCAGGACTTGGGCAGTGTGAGTGCCACTGAAAATCAGCTCGCGTGCCGCCTTCGGCACATGTGCCATAGGTTGCCTACCCCTGTGCTAACCAATATAGAAACACACAACAAAAAGAGTTTAAAACTTAATATAAGAAGAGACCACAGGTGAACAGCACAAGTAAACAATTTAGTAACTTCTAAGCCTAAAACAATTGCCCAGCTGATAGTAACATAAAGCCAATCCTGGAAATATTGCCTTCCAACTTTCCACAGGAAATTAATTCAAATATCCTGGTTATAATCTGAAAAGTGTAGTTTCTACTACTGGATGCAATGACTGATCCTCAACTATGGCCTCTGCATTGCACGCACTTTTAAAATCCCACTCACTTAATTATGCAAAGTAGGATGATATCTTTGGGAATGATAATAAAGTGAAAAAGAAATCAAGAAATGTTAAGGACACTTTAATTATTAATTAGGTTAAATTGATGCTTTCGTGGCACACACACTCACTTGACACTTGCGGAGCACTGCTGGCTTGCTGATAATGGGTAGCTGTAGTTCATATTGAGACTGCGTGCACCAGCTGAAGGGAGGGAAATGCCCCCTTCATCACCCAAAAGGTAAAAAAGTGACAGCAGGTCAATAATAAGGCTGTGATCTACCGTGTCTCTTATAGGAAGCACCAAAGAAAGAAAATTAATTGTTCTCTTGTTCTTTGTTCTATAGGCAATTAATTCACATGCTAACAGGAAATTATTTACTTGATTACATTTTGAAGCTCTAGTTTAGCTGACACCCATTTGTATTACAGTGAGAATGGTCAGACATACAGTACCACTAAGATGGCTAAAAACCCAATCCGTGGGTGTTGGATAGCGCCCTAGATGAGTTGCTCATGCTATAAAGTGGAAAACCACTGCAATGCAGATTTCATTCCTCTGCTACAGCACAGCAGCTCATTTAATCAGTCATAGTGGGGACCTGGATTTCAGTGCCTTTACGGGTAGGCCTAGCTGAGCCAAGCCAATCTCAACCTCTTTGGGTGTTTAACCAATAATAGTAAATATATATTTTTAAGCATTACAGGCCTGATTATCCTCTGACACTGACAACAGGTTTCCACTGGTGTTAACTCCATAGTCTTCACTGGAGTGATGTGATGTTATTGGCTGAATCCTTCTCACCTAAAACCAATTTGGCTAGAGTGCTTATAAAGTTAACCATTGTTCACAATGTGAGGCATGGCATTCAACCAAGCTTCTTTTGCAAACAGCACTAGCTAACAGGAGCCTACTATGCCTCTAGCATTTATTTATGTGAAGATATGTATGGATCATATGTATGATCATAACAATAATTGTCTTGTAATGAAGAAAAGGATTTTTTGGATCTGTTTAAAGTTCCTCCAATTCTAGCAAAAGGAGATGCACGTGGTAAAATATGTTGACTCCCTCTTCCAATCCATCTGTTGGTTTTTCTATTGAAAGTGTGCCCCATTACATTTATTCTGAGCTGTCTGGTATAGTCTAATATTCCTTCCCCCCCACCCTCCAAAAACAACACCAAAAAAACAAACCAAAAAACCCCCTCAGTGAATGTATGTTTGGCTACCACCAGAACATGTTTGTAAATTAGAGTTTTTTAAATGGATACATAGCCTGGAATGATAATCCCAATAAAATCACCAAGCTATCATGAGGCAATTTAAATCCTGTGATTTGTTCTAAATTAGAGAGAGAACACTGATCCAGGGTTCTTGAGTTTTAGGATAATCCCATCACATTTGAGAAAAGGTGCCAAACACCCCTTAATTCCTTCAGTGATGATTAGGGGTGCCCGAACTTTTTTTTTAAAGGTTTTAGTCTAGATAGGGACAGGTACTAATAGGGCAAATCATGCAGTAGTTTTCTTTGATTAAGGTAGTGAATGAAGCAGCCTTCCTCCATGTGTGTTACCAACATTCCCAAGTAAACCCTGGTTTTTTGGAGTCCTCTCAGTTTTCCATAGGTAAGCTATTCTCTTCTATTTCTGATTTAAAGACCTCTAAGTGCATTGCAGAGAGGGTGGGCCAGATCTCCTGGGCATGTCTGCTCATTTCTCTCTGCTCAAGAGGCATAAAAGGAGAGGAGATTTCCTCTCATGGAGATAACCTCTATATAAGGGAGTCCCCAGAGGGTGCAAGCTGGCTCGCTCAGGTGCCTTCCTGTAGCCCATGATGTAGGAGACATGCCAGTGAAAGGAGGGGGGGGTGTGCCACAGGAGTGGCAAGACCATGGCCAGGATGGAAAACCAGGGTGCCCAAAACTTTCTAACACTGTAGATTTTCTTTTTCTTTCTTTCTTATTTCCCCCGAATTCTGAGAATAATGCTCAAGTCACAGATAATTAAAGGTGGTGATTTCTAAAGGATCAAACATTTTTCTCTGTCTCCTCTATTCCCAGCAGCTTCTTTTCCCTGCATTCTGTCAGTGCGCTATTTGGAAGCTCATTTCTTTCCTCTTTATGAAGTGTTTGTTGTTCATCACCCCAAATTGTGTCCTATTTGATAAAATGCAATGCAAAAAGTAGTTTTGTTAATGCTACCACTCGCTAAAGTCATGTTCCATTTTAAGAAAATGCACTGTACAACACAGCAAATGGGAGGAGGCGGGGGGGAATCATACATGCTTTTTCAAACCGTAGTAATGGAAAATATTTCATGCTCTTTGAACAATCATATGCTAATCTTAATTTTAATCCTCTAATGCTTCTATACACACAGAAAACTAAGCTATTTTAGACATGGTTAACCAAGCAGAATCATCTTCTCATCTCTCTGTAAAAAGTCTGTACAATAAATTAAATCAATACCACATATATAATCAAAACTACCTCTCACCCTCTTTTCCTTTCCCTCTTTTGGACTGTGTAATAATTTTGGACTGAGTGAATTTATTTCATTTTGGACCTTTATCAAAATGGATTGATAAGAAAGATAATAATTCTACGTTTCAGGATCTGAGAGTATGTCTACACTACCCACCGGATCAGCGGGCAGCGATCGATCCAGCGGGAATCGATTTATCGTGTCTAGTCATAACTTTGTGATAAGAGACTTTGCATAATGACCATCATGTTGGTCATGTTTGGGAACTG
Source organism: Mauremys mutica (assembly GCF_020497125.1). Lineage (NCBI taxonomy): Eukaryota > Metazoa > Chordata > Testudines > Geoemydidae > Mauremys > Mauremys mutica. The sequence goes on from NC_059075.1 coordinate 35,497,103, forward strand.
AACTTATTACCTACAGATCTAAAACATTTATATATTTTGAAGCCAAAAGGGACCATTGTGATCATCTTGACCTCTTGAATAAAACAGGGCACAGGACTTCCCTCTATTAATTCCTAATTCAAGTCCAACAGCTGTGCTTGAACTAGAACATATCTCTTAGAAAAAAATATTCAATCTTGATTTAAAACTCTCCAATCATATAGAATTCAGCACTGCCCTTTGTAAGTTGCTCCAATGATTAATTACCCACACTGATAACAATTTGCACCTTATTTCTAGTCTAGTCTTGATTTCCAGCCATTGGTTCTTGTTATAGTTTTGTCTGGTAGTTTGAAGAATCCACTATTATCAAATTTCTGTTCCCTGTGAAGGTACTTGTACGTTGTTATCAAGTCATTCCTTAAATTTCTCTTTGATAAGCTAAGGGTGGAGCTCCTTGAGACTTTCAATATAAAGCATGTTTTCCAATCATTTAATCATTCTCATGGCTGTCCTCTGAACACTCTCAACATCCTTCTTGTAGTCTGAACACCATAATTCAATATTGTCTTTAACTCCACTGGCCAAAAATGTATCCTTGTGAACTTTTGCTTCCCTTATCAATTTTCTGTACTTCCTACCTTATAATTTACATTCATGGTTGTCAACTTCCCCTTTTTCTATTTTTTCAATAGCTAATTTCATTTTCTCTCCATGACAGCCTGGTTGTTTTTTTTTTAAACCAGTATAGCCTTTTTTCACAGCTTTGAGATTACTGCTTTTTGAACAACTAGTTAAATGTTCTTAAACAGTTCCCTGGTATCAGTCATAGCATCACCTCTACAATTTGAACTAAAGAACTAAGCATCCTGACTAGGCGTTATCACCCCCTCTGTGGGTCTTACAGAGGGGAAATATGTAAATCATACTGAAGAGTGGGTGCCTCCAAAAGTATTTGTATTTATTTTACTGTTATTAGCCTAAGTCTAAAAGATCAAGCCTATAAGGGGTGCAGGAACTATGAACACCTATTTTCCATATTTATTTACAATAGACTTGAGGTTTATCTATATGTAATGCCTTCTAAAAGTCAGAGCTCTGGCTTGTGCTTCATCAGAGTTACACTGAGGTGCAGAAAGGAGGGGGCGGGTAATAGTTATATGTATTTCTTCAGCACCCCTTAAGCCAGTACATGCATTTTTTTTTTAAACACACCAGCCAATTGGGACTAAATGAGTTTAAACCAGTGACACTTACAAACTGAGGGGCTGGAAGAAGGTATAAATTATATCAACTTAGACTCCAATACACTTATTTTCACATCAGCTCTGAATTTGAACCAGGGTCTAATTTATCAGATAAAATCTATTGTCACAACATAGGTGGGCAACCACCACAAGTGTTATCATATGTTGTCTTTTAGAAGCTCTATGGATTATGATGTTATAAATATGTTCCCGTCTGTTAAGCCATTTTGGAAGATGATACTATATAATGCTTAACGTGAGATAATCATACAGGACAAAAGAAAGGACATAACAACACGTATTGGAAAGGACATAATAACACATATTCTCCATGTACAGTGTATATTAACTTAAAAATACCTTGAACTGAAAGTTCTTTGATTTAATGATGAAATTAGAAAGACACACATTACAGTTTAAATTCTAGTCCCTTCATTGACTCCAAGATTTGGTCCTATGGGTATATATATTCACTTATACATTTTTGATGTTTTCATATTAAAAACCCATTTATTTTTATTTTAAAAAAAGTATTTGATTTTTTTAAATAGACATTTCCAATGTATTCAATATCCAGGTAGAAGCCTGGTTTACATGCTGTATTGAATGCCTCAAAAGAACAAATTCAGGCAGAAGTAGCAAAAGTCATAAAGTATATGACATCCCAATAACTCCAAAATTATGTACACTAAAGGTTATAAATGATGTGGCAATAAAGCAAAGAGGAAGTGGCTAGATGTCAATTTAACTGCAGCCATATACAGTGTGGTTTAACATGAAGAAGGAAACATTATTCTTTCCACATGTGTGAATGTCTAGCCCTTCTTTTCTCAGTACTCAACTAATCACAAGGAAGGCTCAGATAGTGGTATACATGCTATCTTTATAAGTCTGAAAACACATCTGTGATAACAGGTCTGTTTTGGAAAAGGGTTTTTTAAGCACCTTACCCATACTCGAGATGAACAGAAATGTTTCCCTGCCTTGGATTTGGTTTTGGCTTCATTTTAGATATGCGGATTCCATCATTACCCATTTCTGCTGAAGGTTTGTAGGAAATATTTATCACAGCAAGCAATTTCCTGTAGTGTGTTTTCTAAAGTTTTATGGATGGGTGAACCAGTTCAGGAGATGGGGGAGGGGAAGAAAAAGAAGCAGCAGAAGATACTTTCAGTGCTTATTCTGTTTTTAGTCTCTGCTGAGACTGTCAAGATGGGGCCCAATTAATAACTGTTGTGAAGCTAGTTATTGTGGTGGAGACTACTGTCCACTGGAAAATGGGTTAAAGCAGTTAATTAGAGAAGTGTGACAACTCAATCACAGATGGGCAGCCTTCTTTACAAAGAGTGATTATGGAAATATCTAAAACAAATGGCTCTGCAGCCTCAAAGGAACTAAGTGGCCTCATTCATTTGCAAGTTTCTACCAATTTATCTTAAAAATGAAAAGCAAACCAATTATAAGTCTATTTACAGAACTTAATCCCAGTGAAACCTCCATATAAGTGGAATTTTATAATGTTGAGATGAACATAAGAATGTCCATACTGGGTCAGAACAATGGTCCATCTAGCCCAGTATCCTGTCTTCTGACAGTATCCAAAGCCAGGTGCTTCAGAGGGAATAAACAGAACAGGCAATCATCCAGTGATCCATCCCCTGTTGTCCACTCCTAGCTTCTGGTAATCAAAGGCTAGGGACACCCAGAGCATGGGGTTGAATCTCTGTCCATCTTGGCTAATAGCCATTGATGGACCTATTCTCCATGTACAGTGTATATTAACTAAAAATATCTTGAACTGAAATTTCTTTGATTTAATGATGAAATTAGAAAGACACACATTACAGTTTAAATTCTAGTCCCTTCATTGACTCCAAGATTTGGTCCTATGGGTATACATATTCACTTATACATTTTTGATGTTTTCATATTAAAAACCCATTTATTTTTATTTTTAAAAAAGTATTTGATTTTTTAAATAGATATTTCCAATGTATTCAATATCCAATTAACTGTTTGTATTGCATGTGGATGGAAAAGATGTTATGGAAGAACATGTAAAGTGAGCTTGTCCCTTTGAAACAATGAGGAAGAAGATAATTGGCATATATCCTCCACTTCCATGAGACTCCTCCCACTTCCTCTTTCTTGATTGTGTCTTTGACAGAAGTAGAACAGACAGAGGAGTGATAGAGCTCCTGGGATCTGTAGGCAAAAGAGTAACCATTAGCTTAACACAGAGTTCTATAAATATTCTGTTAGACTAAGCTGTTCCACAATGTTGTGAGCCCTGGGAATGAAGTAAAGGTAGAAGTGGACTAATTATGCAGGAGTTGCTGTGCCACAACCCCAGGAAGTGAAGACCAAAAGATAAATCCCTTTCCTCTTTCTTACAATACCTGGGCAAGTGTAATAAAGAAACATGGGACCTGATTTTTCCTTTCACTAAATTGCTGTAAAGTAGGACTAGCACAATGGATGCTGATGGAGTTACACGAGTGTAAAACTGGGGTAGGTGAGAAGAGAATCAGGCCCATTCAGCTGATAAAAGCATATGCAGTTCATTACTTATTCTGACTACTTAAGAGTTAGGGCTGGAGGATGCAGACCTGGATATAGACTGGGTGTCTCTCATTTGCATTTTCTCTGTGTCTCAAACATCAAGGCCAGTCCTGAGAGCTGCTGAAAACCAAAACTCCCACACTGACACCGGTAGGAGTTGTGGATGCTCAGTACTCTTTAGGATTAATCCAAATGATCAGTGTAACACCAGGGATGAAATCCTGGCCCCATTTAACAGAAGCTATGCCACTGACTTCTGTGGAGCCAGTATATCACCCTAAGTGTCTAGTCATGCAAAGCTTACTCACGCAACTCCAGACAACTAGTCGCATAAAAAAATATACTGTTGTAGTTTGCCTTTGTGCTCATTAGTATAATGGTATTTGCTAAGCCTATAAAGCCTCATTACGATAAAGACCATTATTGGAACAGGCTGGAAAATACAAATTCTGTTTCATGAAAAAAATTGATGTTTTTCAAAATTTGTTTTCATTCTGCACTGGAATGAAAACATTCTTTGGTGACAAAACCCCAGAGAGAGAAGGAGAAGGTCTCTTGTTTTGATCAGAAATTCCATACGGTCTCCCGCAGTATTCTTGCCAGCAAGTTAAAGACGTATGGATTGGATGAATGGACTATAAAATGGAGAGAAAGCTGGCTAGATTGTTGGACTCAATGGGTAGTGATCAATGGCTCGATGTCTAGTTGGCAGCTGGTATCAAGCAGAGTGCCCCAGGGGTTGGTGCTGGGACCGGTTTTGTTCATCTTCATTAATGATCTGGATAATGGGATGGATTGCACTCTCAGCAAGTTCACGGATAACACTAAGCTCGGGGGAGATAGATACGCTGGAGGGTAGGGATAGGGTCTAGAGTGACCTAGAAAAATTGGAGGATTGGGCCAAAAAACATCTGAGGTTCAACAAGGACAAGTGCAGAGTCCTGCACTTAGGATGGAAGCATCCCATGCACTGCTACAGGCTGGGGACTGACTGGCTAAGTGGCAGTTCTGCAGAAAAGGACCTGGGGATTACAGTGGATGAGAAACTGGATATGAGTCAACAGTGTGCCTTGTTGCCAAGCAGGCTAATGGCATATTGGGCTGCATTAATAGGAGCATTGCCAGCAGATTGAGGGAAGTGATTATTCCCCTCTATTTGGCGCTGTGAGGCCACACATGTAGTATTGCATCCAGTTTTGGGCCCCCCACTATAGAAAGGGTGTGGACAAATTGGAGAGAGTCCAGTGGAGGGAAACAAAAATGATTATGGTGCTGGGGGCACATGACTTACGAAGAGAGGTTTAGGGAACTGGGCTTATTTAGTCTGAAGAAGAGAAGAGTGAGGGGGGATTTGATAGCAGCCTTCAACTACCTGAAGAGGGGTTCCAAGAGGATGGAGCTAGGCTGTTCTCAGTGGTGGCAGATGACAGAACAAGAACCAATTGTCTCAAGTTGCAGTGGGGGAGGTCTAGGTTGGATATTGGGAAAAACTATTCCACTAGGAGGGTGGTGAAGCACTGGAATGGTTTACCTAGGAAGGCGGTGGAATTTCCATCCTTAGAGGTTTTTAAGGCCCAGCTTGACAAAGTGCTGGCTGGGCTGATTTAGTTGGGATTGGTTCTGCTTTGAGCAGGGGGTTGGACTAGATGACCTCCTGAGGTCTCTTCCAACCGTAATCTTCTATGATTCTATGATTGGATAGAGTTGAGTAGTCATGAGGATGGACAAAGAGATCCCTTCCTGCTCTAATATCTTTTATTCCTATCCTTGGGGATACATAACTCCCCTAGGAAATATGAATAGGTCTTTGTGAGCCCATCAGTGAGAGACTGGAGAATAAGGTCCAGCCATGCAAACCCTTTACTCACGCCTTCAGAATGAAATGGCAAAAAATGTTCACTGTAACTGTAGGTCTGAATGGAAGAACCCATTTTGCAAACTTCAAACACATTCAGATCCTACTGCCCATGATGTCGTCTTCAAAGTTCCCATTGAGCCCCTTATTCTGGATGCAGCACATGGCTACATCACCCACAAATGCCATTTTAAGTTTAGGAAAGTTGATATTTAATAATGTTTAATATTTAAACATCACTTTGATATTATGGATCAGTTAATTACTGTCCTGTACTAGGAAGTTTGTGCTACATTATGTGCTCTGCTGTTTGCATTATTCCTTGGGGGGAGGGAGGTGACAGATACAATCGCCTCTACAACTTGCCAGCTCTGCAGTCTGTGTGTGCTCATGGCCCTATTACTTCCCTGACCCTTGATGGATGGCCTATCTATCAATCACAGGTACTTACGTGGCCTCCATTACCATAGCATCTGAGTGCCTCACAATCGTTAATATAGTTATCCACAAGCACTTGGTGAGATTGGGAAGTGCCATTATTCCCATGTTACAGATGAGGAACTAAGGTGCACAGAGAAGCTAAGTGACTTCCTCAAGGTCACACAGGAAGCTTATAGCACAGAAGGGAATTGTACTCGGCTCTCCCACATTCTACACTAGGGCCCTAAACACTGGACTATCCTTCTTCTCTGGCATCCCAGAAGATATTTGCAGGGGGCAGTTCCTGTGCTTGGGGGCGTATTTGCATTGCATTTGTGGCTAGCACAATGGGGGCGACAAGGCCAACAACAATCCACTCATAAATATATTCTTTGTGTTCCTTTAAAAAGCTAAGGAAATCCTTTACAGACCCTGCTTGGATGTCTGCAATAAAATGTTTGCATCTGGGAATTGTCTTTGAATCGGTGCAAGGTGAGTCTACCTTTCAAACAATGAAACGTTATCATCTTTCTTGTTTACTTGCATAGTTTGTTCTGCTTATTTAACAAAGAAGAAATTACTGAAAGACAAACAAAGCATCCATATGGCTCATTGAGGCAGCTTTATCCATGCCTTACTGAACTGTGAAGTCACTGAGCTGTATCCACACATACAGTGCTATAAATGCCCTCATTGTAACAGGAACATAAATATTGTCTATAAGCACTGGGCTTCTGAATAAGGTTCAAAAGGTTCAAAGACTTACTGTACTTTAAAATCTAGTAATACTGATGTTGCTTGACTTAGACATCTGTTCAGAACATTCCTTTAGTCAGCACTGCTCCGTTTTACAAGGAAAAATCTGAGGAGAATGTCAAGCCATTACCATTACATCATGTTACTGACTTTTCACACCTCTATAAGGTACAAGTTTATACAAGCTTTAAAAAAAATCAATAAGCTTGAAGTGAAAGCTTGCCCTCATTTTGTGCACAGCGGCATTCCTGCACTGATAGGCAAAGGATTTCTTGGCCAGACAAAGGCCTTTAAATGGTATTCGTAAATAAAGTGTTTTTAATAGCAATCCGCATTTTGTAACAAGCTGCTGGACAGCTTCCATCTCTCTGAGAAAGCAACATCATATACAACACTATCAGAATAGCTGTTCTTAGAGACCATATTGTGGCATCAGCAGGGGGAAGTTCATAGCCATGTAAAATATATTGAAGAAGAGAGGCAATATGTAGCCTGTGGGATCCAGACCTGCACATAGTAACCCAAATGGATACCTAGTGTGTCACCTTAACTTCTCAGGCAGAACTATAGGATTATTTGTGTGTCTTGCTTTAGCAAGGCTTTAAAGATAATCGGTTCTGATGCTACAGGGCATGAGCTTGTCAGCAGAGTAGTGGGGATAGAGATTTCCGCCAACGCAGAATTGTCTGGTGTTGGGACTTACCTTCTTCTGAATTGATAGGTAGAGTGATATTAAGTTACAGCACCAAAGAGAAGTGTCACATATCTCACTGTTTTATAGTGATCTGTTTTAATTCTTGTTCAGTGTCACTAGACTATTTCTATCTATAGGAGTCTAAACTGCCTATCATCACAATGTCTGAGCACATATTATGGATGGCTTCTTGGGTCATCTCATACCTGGGCATCTCTTTCTCCTCCCCCACAATGTATCTATTTTATTTTGGTTTTCTATTTGTTTTTCTATACATGTATTTAATACAATCCAAAAAAGGCTTCTAAACAAAAATGTTATACATGTCTCTGTGGTTCCCATTTTGTTCATTAAAGGAAAAAGTATGAACAGAAACCTTGCCATTCACCTGGAATGGAGCAAGACTCACCTTCTGCTTGGCAGATGAAGGACCAGATCCCTAGCCAGTGTAAATCATCAGCTCCATTGAAGTCAAAGGAGCTATGCTAGCTTACATGGGCTGAAAGTCTAGCCTATAGACATTTTTTTCCAATTTTACCCTTTCTAGCATTTGAGGGGAAATTTCTCTTCACCCATGTAAAGCCCTAGTATTCTACAGGTGAAGTGTGAGGGAAAAGGCCCGACCAGAATGTGGGTGTAGTGTGCTTCATAATAAAGAAGGAAGGAAGGATGTGGTTAGACTAAATACAAAGAGGAAATTTTTATTCAAGCTGCTAGATACTGATAGACCCTTATTTTCTCCCTGGGAAGGGATTACATAGTGGATAAATAGTCCCAGCCCACCTATACCAGTAGCACAGGATGTTATTCCGTACCTGCAAGTCCAGTTGCTCTGTTCCCTCTCTCTAGTAGTCAGGACTCGTGCAGAGACCCATCTCTGGTGTTCACAGTAGTAGAGGCCCGCCTATACAAGCAGTCCAGTAGTGCCCCCTCTACAGTCACATTGCAGAGCTTAAGTGGTACAAAGATTTGCAATTATTTACTTTCTTTTTTATTATTGCTATGTTATATTTGCTTATCTCTGAGTTTTTTCATTAAATCCCATCTTCAAAGAAGGGACTATATGCTGCTTTAAAATCCTTCCTAATAAGAATATTCTGTTTGATCCCTAGAGTGTTTTCCCTTATTTGTTCGTGCCTCTAAAAGTTTTCTCCGGTATTCAGCTGAACACTTGTGTTATTCATTTATGAACGGAGGTTTCCTTCTGTTAATATTTTAATATTTATTTTACAAAACCAATGACCTTTTGTTTCTTCTTATCCTTTTTTCCTCTTAAACACCATCTTTGGTGCTTGAGAGGAGAAGAGGATAGAAAAGCCCTGGCCATTCAACAGGAGAAAAAAACCAAAAACCTCCAGAATAAATCTTCCAGTCAGCAGAGCATGTTCAGCGTCTGGATTGTTTATGAAAAGTTTCAAAGTGATAAAGGGTCAAATTTAAGACAATAACCATTTAATACAGTTGAGAGGATGGATATTTGCATGGTCTTTTGCAGGCAAACATTGCAAAAATATTAAAATAAAGCTCATTCCATTTTTTATTGCTTCAACTATTTTAACACTAGTTTGATGTTTACTTTTAGTGAATATTTTATTGAACAAGTTTACTGGCAAGAATGTTCATGAAAACACATGTGAAGTGAATATTGCAGCATGTACATTGTTAATTCAAAATTGCAAAAATTTGGGCTAATAATCTGAATCTAAGAATTAATTTATCCTGTCAGGAAATAGAAAAACACCATGATCCTAATCTAACACTTGGATTTTGAACTGTGATTTCCATTCTCAATGCAAAAATAGTAATTTCTTAAATTTAATGCAAAAGTAAAATTAAAGAAGGGCAAATTTCTCCTAAATTAAATGACAAAGTTGTTTGTGGTGGATTTTTTTGAGAAATTTACATAAGTCACACACAGTTCTAATTATAAATTTGGTGATCTCTAATGTTTTTTTAAATTCTTTTTATGTTCTTAATACAACAATGAGCAAAGGGAGACTAAATTTAATTATATACTAACATTACTGGAACAATTTGTATAGTGGGGGTGCTGAGAACCATTAACCCAAACTGTAAACCCTGTATATGATGGAAACCACTTCCAGCCAGGGGGTGCAGCAGCACCCCTAGTTCCAGTACCTATGATTGGAATCCAGGTCTAATGATCCATTTGGGGCCCTTTTTGGTTGCTGTATAAAGATCCTTATAGGTAGATCCATGGAAAGAGTTCCGTTCCCAAAGTTGGATATGTAAAATGTCCAGTGCATTATTAGATATGACCCTGGATGAAAGCACCCGATTCAGACTTCCACAAACTTTGAGAAAGTATTGGTGTAGGTTCAGATCTGAAGCCAAGCATCATAACTGGCCCCAATACTTATAATGGACCCAATTAGAACACTTAAGCCAAAATCCTTAAAAGACAGGAAGGCTGGCCTAGGGCTTGGAAGACACTGCTATGCCAAAGGCTTCCTGTGTGACAAAGGGCAAGTCACTTAGCTCATCTGTGCCTGTTTCCCATCTGTAAAATGGATATCATAGTACTTCCCTACAACACAGGGTGTTTTTAGGTTAATTATCTTAAAGATTGTGCTACAATAATGAGGGCCAAATAAGAAACTAAGATAGAAATTTGGGGAATTTGAACAAAGATTCAGTTCTGAACCCTACACTTTGGGCCATCTATCACTGTAATAGTTATTTGAGTGCCAAGGCAAATAAGTCACATTATTCAGTCACGTTGTAATTGGCTTCAGCTAGCATTCCAAAAACTGTAATAGTCTTTGCCTGCAGATTAGTAGCACAACAAAAGGTTTTAAATTCTTTCCTGCCTTTAAAATATCAAAGAAAACACTTCCAGCCTCACTCTTAAAAGCAATAGCCCTTTGGTCAGTATAAGTAGATGCAGACATATCCATAGCCATGGGAGCTAGCATTTGGATTTGGTCCATGTTCAGTAGTCAAATGATCACCATACACGTTGGTATGTGGAAAGTTAAAGTAACACCAGCAATAATGAGTCCTGGACTATGTTATTGCATCTTTTGTACTGTCCATGTGGACACTAAGATTTACTAACATGTTCCTCAGCATATGTATAGACTGATTTTTTTTTAAAGAGGCATTGCTTATAATCAGTGAAGCCACTGCTTAAAAGGGAAATGGGCCTTCCTTTGCTCTCCTATGAATTAAAGATCCTACGCTGAAGGAGCAGTTAGCTAACAAAATTAGTTTATGATACACCTATCAATTCTACTATTCAACATCCAATACCATCTCTCTGTGGAGATGGAGCTACTGTACATTCACAATAATTAATAGTTCTGTATAGTTATCACCCTGTATGCCCTAAGGAAACGGTGGGAATGTTTAGCTAAAGGCAGTCCGATGAGTTCAGAGACATCAGTTAAACAGGATGTAGTTATTCAATTTCCATTTCTTTTGGGACTACATAATATTAGACCTAAGGTTGAGCTGTGAAATTTGGGTCTGACTAGAAACTACTGAAAACTACTTGGGTCAAGGAGTTGTTCTGATGCGGATTTGGAGTAAGATCCTTCTAAAATAAAATTCAGATCAATATCTAAAACTGGATTAGAGTTGGTCAGTGTTTTACATTCAAACTATTTATTTAAATGAAAAATTGTTTTTTTGTGTCAAAGTGGAAATTTTTTGGAAAATCCATTTTCAATTAAGAGTTCTGTGTTTTCTGTCAAAAACACTCAAATCACAAAAAGTGATTTGATTTATTTTATTTTATTTTATTGGTTGCAAAAACCAAAAAAAAAAGCATAAGCTAGGTGGCTACAATGTCTCAGTATAACATTTTATTTTATTTACTTTTTATTTTTGCCCATCTGTCTGAATTTTTATTTCTTTCTCTACTTGTTAGTTTGTTTTTTATTTTTGGTTTTTCAACAAATGCTTATTTATTTTATTTTTATTTTATGAGGAAGCAAAATATTTCCCAACTGGCTCTAAGCTAGAATATCAACACAAACACTCCAGTGGGGTTGAGATGTGGTTGGCCACTTGCGACTGAGCACAGGAAGGGCCTTAGAAGTGAAACATCATGGTCTATAGAAAAGTTATTTCAGGTCAGTTTTAGAGATTTCCAAAATGTAATACTATTATTTTCCTCTTTCTCTGAGGACTCTGCTGTTGGCTTTTGGTAATATGAGATTCTAGATTTATAGCTGAAGGACTAGGAAAAATAGCACCAATAACATTTTTTGTTAGAACTCTCCAAAGCTTTTCTAAAATAGATTTTTTTGGGGTAAATTATGGGCTATATGATGGTGTATTGTAGTATAAAGGGTATATTGACATAAGTCAATTAGGGCCTTGCCACTGGTGAGTAATTCATCCATCCCAAATGTATATAGATACAGTATTTTATTTACTACCTACTACACTGTCCCCGTGGAGATGGGTAAGATTATGCAGACCATTATAGGTGAGGGTGAGGATCTTGAATGTGATGCAGGTAGAATCATAAAACACATTCTTTGCCTCTGAAATACATAAACATGTATATATAATAATATACCCATTTAACTGAAAAAATGTGATGGACTCTTAACTCTGGCCTTGGCCTTGCTACCTTTCACTATTGTATCACCACATACAGCAGTGGGGCCCAACTATTTTAGCCTGAGAGCTGAACATATTTTTTGAGAGGTCAAGAGGTCACAATCAGTATACTCAGGCAGTACAAATGGAGCAGAAACCACCCACAAGTCCCTTATTTGGGATTTTGGAGGCCTTCCAATTGGCTGAAGATCTAGTGTGACCAGCTGCTACATTTTCCTTCCTGAAGTCCCTGCTGTAGTTAAGTGTGTCACACTGTCTGGAATGGCTCACGACCATGAGTGCCAACCTCAGGTCCGACACCCCCAAGCAGTAGAATGTTCTTTTATTACATTTCAGCAAGCCAGTAACCAATGTGAACTCCTGAAGTACTACAACAATCTAACCATAGAGTCACAGACAGTCCCCTAGGGCCCTCCAGTCTATCTTGCCATCCAGGCAAGCTGGACTTAGTGATAAATGGTCACTTACACCAAAGATAAAAAAATATTGTGGTTGCTCCGAGTGCCAAGAGATCAGTCGCTTATCCCAGATCAATTTGTACTTTAGATCTCACATCAAAGACAACATTTGTAACCAATCCTATAGTCAACTAAGTTAAGGATTAATTAACTAGGATTAATTAACTAGGAAAAAGAAATAAGTTATTTACAGGTTAAAGCAGGCTACATCTCTGTCACCTTTTGGAACCATAGACCGTAACTCATTATATATACTCATATATAATGAGTTACGGTCTATGGTTCCAAAAGGTGACAGATGTAGTGATCTGTCAGAATTAAATGTCTTTAGGGCTAACCCAGGTTGACTCTGGGGATCTCTGCTTTTGTTTCCTGTCTCCAGCTTTGTGAGAGTCCAAACAACAAAGAGAGAAAAAAATCATGTCAGTTATCTTTATTTCCCTTTTTCAGAATCCATACTGATGGGATGAGCCCTTCTGCACGTAATATGTGTAAGGGCAGTTAGCAAACTATTTGTGTCATGGTGTTTCCCAATTTAGTTTTGCTAGTCCTCCTTGATAGGTGAGGTGAGCCATTTCTGCCTGAGTTCACAAGTTCAAAACAGGGATTTTTACAGTAAAGCAAAATTTACCTATTACCTCATAGCATGGGTACAGACAGGACAAGTAAGATTAATGTATGCAGCAACTTACCAGCATTTTATAGAGTATAAACACTAAACATATCCTTACAAGTCTAACACCTATCTTGAACAATAGCGTCATATAGGTGAGCTAGTCTGGTTTCCAGCTATGAATTTCTGGGTGCCTACAGCGTTAGCAAGAGCTGGCACCTAGTCTACCAACATCACAGAGTGGCTGGAATGAGCTGTGCTCTGGCTATTCCCAGCTGGCATATGGTCAGTTAGGGCAAGTAACAGAAGACCTTTACATACATTTTTTTCTTAACACAGTCACCCTTAAAAGCCATAGATTGGACACCACTGCTATCTAATTATAATATATTAAATTATTATTATAAATCACTTTTACTGCACCAGTTAAGATGGATTCTTGGAGTTACAAGGATGTACCATGTTCAGAACAAACAAATTAGGGGAAGTATGAAGGTGGTACTAATTGTAGAAAAGCTGATGGAATCCACAATGAGATGGTTAGGGTATGTGAAAGGAAGACAATAAAAATACATAGGAAACATGATGTTACACTTAGAAGTGGAGGGTTAGAGAAAGGTTGAAAGATCCAAAACTAGATGAGTGATTGTCATACCTTTTCGATCTGATTAGCTGCAGTGTATCTGAGGAACCCTGCATGATGGCTGGCGTGTGTGTGAGAGAAAGCAGTTGAGAGAGGAAGGGGCAGTTATTTAAATGATCTATTCTACAGCTGGCCAAATTTTTCTGAAATTAGGTTTTTGACCAATTTTAGTTGAAATTTTGACTTCCAATGCGGGGGGGGGGGGAGGGAATCAGCTAATATTTTGGGGGGCTATTAGTCCAACCAGAGAGCTGATTGGGATTTTTGTTTAATTTTTGAAGTAGTAAAAAAAAAAAGTGAAAACAAGTTATTTTTTACCAGTTTTTCCAACCAGTTCTATTCTATCATAATATGGACTGTAAGACTAGATAGTCTGTTTTCTAAAGCCCCAGGCCTGGAAAAGCACCATCAGATAAGAGGAAAACAAGGGGACCAGAATGCAGGGGGATTCTTCAATGCTCTGGAGGTGTCTCTGTAGATCACACGGAGCCGATGGAGGTGTACATGCTAATAAGTGAAGGCTGATTTTTTTTGCCAATGGCTTGAAACGTTGATATCTCAAAAAATAAGATGGATGTGAATCCAAAACAAGCCTCAACAGAGTCAGTTTCTGGAGAGGTGCTAGGATGAGTCTTAACAAAATGCCATCCTTCAAGACAGATTCAAACATAAGATCCCTTTATACATTAACTACAGCATCAGTCACTGCATAGTACACCTAGAAAAAGAGGCCCTTTATATATATTAAGATGCCACATGGGAGCTGTTTATTTGCTTCCCCCCCCCCAAGCCACCCAGCTGTTCCTTCCATTTGTGGTTTTAGGATTAATTACATAATGTCCTTAATTTATACCCACTGGTAAATCAGATCCGAGCATTACCTGGAGGGCAAGCTTTAATTAGAGGAATTTCAGAACAAATTGTCTAAAAACCTTGTTTAGTGTGATTAAATGCAAGTGATTGCCCCTTCCCCACAAAAAAAACCCATGAATATTTACTCTGCACTAAAACCCGGCAGATTAAAAAAGTTAAAAATAAAAACATCTCAATAACAGCAGTTCAAAATAAAAGTCTATAAAGTGAGTGGTAGAATCACCAAAAAGAGCAAACTGGGTTTTCTTATCTGCAAGTGAACATCTATACAGTCGAATACTGCATACTGTCTGGGCATCTCTGTCAGAAATAACTACGTGAAACACTAACTGCATCATCAAGGACTGAAGAAGGGGCAGGGAAACCAGTGCACCTCCAAACATGTGTGCTTGTTTTGGGGAGGAAGCAAAAAGCCTTTCATCTGAGGCTCAGCTATTGATTTGCAAAAATTAATCAAGTCCCACATGCCCCTGTGGGGCAGGTGTTTCCTTATTCTGGTGGTAAACTGAGGTGCAGAGGGGTTAATGGCCATATTGTTACTCTGCTGCACAGCCCAGTAAGGGCTGTAAGTGGGAATAACTCCCCTCTTGCCTCAGCTGTGAGAGAAAGGGCTGAGCTAATTGTAAAAGTGGGTGGGGAGCTCTGGCTCCCCTCACCCCACCTCACTGGCCAAAGTAGCTGGCTGGGAAGGTGGAAGGGCCTTCATGAAAAGATATGAAGGAACTCTCGTCTCTAGAGCAAGGATAAGGAACAGGGGAAGGATTGTGAGGCCATGTCCACACTATACAATTGTAGACTTAAGTTACATCGATATACAGCTGCCACCATAATTAAATTGGCAGTGCATATCCTCACCAGGAGCGTTTGCAGCAATTGAACTGTTAGTGGGGCATTGTGGGATGACTTCTGAAAGCCAGCTACAGTCAACATAAGCAACACAGCAGGCTTGTCTTCTCTACTGGGGTAAGTCGACTTAAGTTACGCTACTCCAGCTACGTGAATAGAGTAGGAGGAGTTGACATAGGTTAGTTCGACTTACCTCCATGTCTTTACTGTGCTACATCAATGGGAGATGCTATCTGGTCAACTTCCCTTATTCGTCTCAAAGAGCTGGAGTACCAGGGTTGACCAGAGAATGCTCTGCCATCAGTTCATCAGGTCTTCACTAGACTTGCTAAATCAACCCTGCTGCATCAATTGTAGCAACGTCGGTCTCTCCATTGTGAAGACAAGCCCAGCGTCTACACTGACACTGAGTAGTCCTAAGGATTTTATTTATTTAGCATGTGCATAGTCATCTAGCCAAGCAATGGCATCTTCAGTGGCATGATGCAGTTCTTCGAGGCCACTGCTGAACCTAGTCAGCAGGCATTCCTCGACAATGTGTGTCATCATCTGTGTTTCACCGAAGCTGCACAAAGGGCTGTCAGGAAGGCCCTCGCTATACTGGTTGGCTACACAGAGACCTTGCCCGGTCTCTGTACATTGACATTGACTATGCCTCTTGTGGAAGTGGAGTTATTAATTCAGTGTAGTGGGTGAGTTACGTCAGTGGGAACAAAATTTCAGTGTAGACACTTATATAGTTAGATCAATGTAAGCTGCCTTGCATTGACTAACTCTTAGTGTAGACCAGGGAAGACTCTCTGGTTGGCTCCTGGAGAGGTATAGTTATTTGCTGCGATTCTGAAGTTACAATTTCAGCCATAGTGATTTGTCAAAGGTGGGATATTGAGTCAATGGGAGACCTGGAAACAGAACTAAGAGTTCTGATATTCCATCTCCTGTAATATGTCCAAAACCATAGTGTCCTGCAGCCACTAACACAGTCTCAGGAGGACAGCAGTAGCATCATCCCATCCAACCGGGTTGATAAACCAAGGTAGTTTTCCCCTAAAGCTATCCTGAGTTTGCATTCTTGTAATTTTGTTACTGCTAGAGTAACGAGGGTGTTAGTAGTAATATAGGGTAGTAATACAAAGTTTATGGTAAACTGTCCCACTTTGGGTGAATTATGGTACCCAGTGTATGGTACCCAAGATAATTAAGTCCCAGGCAGACTATGAAGAGCTACAAAAGGATCTCACAAAACTGGGTGACTGGGCAACAAAATGACAGATGAAATGTAATGTTGATAAATGCAAAGTAATGCACATTGGAAAACATAATCCTAACTATACATATACAACGATGGGGTCTAAATTAGCTGTTACCACTCAAGAAAGAGATCTTGGAGTCACTGAGGATAGTTCTCTGAAGTCATCCATTCAATGTGCAGCAGCAGTCAAAAAAGTGAACAGAATGTTGGGAATCATCAAGAAAGGGATAGATAAAAAGACATAAAATATCATATTGCCTCTATATAAATCCATGGTATGCCCAAACCTTGAATATTGCATGCAGATGTGGTCACCACATCTCAGAAAAGATATATTGGAATTAAAAAAGGTTCAGAAAAGGGCAACAAAAATGATTAGGGGTATAGAACGTCTTAAGTATGAGGAGAGATTAATAAGACTGGGACTTTTCAGCTTGGAAAAGAGGTGACTAAGGGTGCACTTACAGTCCTATATTTATATCAGTTAGTGCAGTTTTGACTTCAACAAGAGTTATGCCTCAGTAAAGCTAGATTAAGGAGTCCAGGATTGGGGCCATACCTATTAAACTGCTACTTAGCAGCATAAGCTGCGGACAGCATTTGATTCAAGTGCCCTGCTCCTAACTCTGGCTCCATGACCACTATTGACAACTGCGTTCCGCTGGAACAATGGAACAGCTGTCACCCACAAGAGTCAGACCAGTGAGTTCTGAGGCAGAGCTGTCTTGGTCCTTGGCTCATGACTATGGAGCTGTGTCCTGGATCCCATCAGAATGAGCAAGGATGGACCTCAGTGCCTTCAGAACAGAATGCAAATCATGCTTGTGGAACAGCTACAGAAGCAAAAATTACATTTGCTCAATCTGACTTTCCCTCAATAATCACACAATTAAACAAATACACACAAGATTTCCCTCCCTGAGACTAGTGGTGGGGACAAAATAGGATCTTGTGTGTTTAGGATAAAATGTGCAAGGTACTGAAATATTTGTATATGGTGATCAGAGGAAGGTTGGTACTGGTTGGGGAATTAGAAGATCTAGGTTTAATGCCAAGTTCTGCCAGAGACTTATATGTGACTTTGGTCAAGTCACTTAATGTCTCTGTGCCTTGGTTTTCCATCCATAAAACAGAGATAACAATCACACCTTACTCCTACACTTTATAGGTCTTATCTATGTAAATATTTTCGGTGCAGGGAATATATTGTGTCGAGTACTTATATAACATTTTACGTGATGGGGCCCTGATCTTGGTTGGCACCTCTAGGCAGAACTGTAAAAATAATAATAATAATTTATTGATACATTTTTGAGGAGTGCAATACATAAAACAGCACTGCTTAGATAGATTGATATAGACAGAACTGAAGTGTAAAAAATGAATGGTGCCACTGTTTATGAAACCAAGAATGTACAGACATTGAAAAGTATATTTTAAGCCTGAGATTTTCCAAGGAACAAATTGATGTTAGGCACCAAACTCCCATTTACACTCAGTAAGAATTAGCCACTTAACTGTCATTTGTGTCTTTGAAAATCTCCCTTTAAATTAATGCAGAAAGGGGATAGATATTCAGCAATAGCATAGCACACTTTAATTTCTGAACTATGCTTGGGAGCCATATCAACCTTGGGTTGTTACATTACACAATTAATTTTACATTTGAGGTGCATATACCTTTGATGCAACAAACTACCAAAAACGTTACTGAATAATGACATAGAGTTCACATATAACGTTCACAATCAGGACAAGCTGTTTTAGGGTTACTTAAGCTAGTAGTCAACAAAATGCGTGCAGCTAAAGCTCAGTTTCACATGCCTAGGTGAATCTGTTTGAATTAGTGAGGGTGTCAGGAAGGAATGCCTAACTTTCACATTCTTCCTGATAACTACTCTATCAGGACAGTGACGTTTATATTGCTTGATTGGAAGTTTATTTTATTTGTCCAGATGTGAAATAAAAATTGTACTTTTGCTTGACTGTGCCTATAAAATGTCTGTATCTTGGTGTTGGTACCCAATAAAATAAAACAAACTGACTTACTTTTCACTGGTATCCAATTGTAGCAGGGTGGATCCCTGCTCCGGGGTTTTAAGGGGTTAGAAAGTGGCCTGACAGGGCTGAGCTGATTAGGAAAGTGGCTGCAGCTGGGGGCCACGCCCCAAACTGAGGAGCAGGGCCTTATAGAAGGCAGGGAAGCCAGAAGCCCAGACAGTCTCACTCTGGCGATAGAGAGAGATGGGCCTGGCTGCTTAGTAGATGAGACAAGGTACCTAGGGTGAAGCAGGGCCGGGGACAGGCTAAGGAGCTGGGGAGCTCTGGTCTGGAAAGCCCCAGGCTGCGGCCTAGCAGAGGGCAGAAGGTACTGGGAGGTTGCAGAGGGCACCTTAAGGGTAGGACAAAGCAGCAGGTCCAAACCCTCCTTTGCCGATGATGAGTACTGGATACTGCAGTCCGCCCCAGCGAACGGGGGCTAAATAGGGACTGGGCAGTAGCCACTACTGAGGCGAAGTGGGGATAGTAGGGTGGGGGGTTCCCAAGGAAGGGGAAACCCAGACAGTAGGAAAGGGGTTACTGCCAGGGGGCAGCACCCCAGAGAGAAGGGCACCGGGTCCAGGGAGGGACACGGGGGCCTACGAACAGGTGGATCACCAGCCTGCAGAGGGCGCTCCGGAGCTGAACAGAGCAAATTCGGAGAGCAACCAGTAGGAGGCGCCGCAGGGGTGAGTCCGACCCGTTTACACCAATCAATACTCTGTAACCTGAAAAAGAGCTAGAAGTGCAGGATTGAGAATTTTTTTAAACCTCTCTGTCTGTAAAGAGGCAAAAGGGAAAAATAGATTGGGGAGGGGGAATTAAGATCCTTGAACCTGAGGTTCAGAGGTGTTGAGCATCCACAACTCCAGGTAAAATTAATAGAATCTATGAATACTGATAGATTTATATAGTCCAAGGCCAGAAGGAACCATGGTGATCATCTGGTCAGATATCCTATATAACACAGGCCACAGAACTTCTCCAAAACAATTCCTAGAGCAGATCTTTTAGAAGAACATCTTGATTTAAAAATTGTCAGTGATGGAAAATCCACAAAAAATCCTTGCTAAATTGTTCCAACGGTTAATTACTCTGACTGAGGGTGGGAAGAAGCCCTTATTTCCACTCTGAAGGTGCCTAGCCTCAACTTCCAGCCATTGAATCATGTTGTACTTTTCTCTGCCAGATTCAAGAGCCCATTATTAAATAGTTGTTCCTCAGGTACATATTTATAGAGTGTGATCAAGTCACCCCTTAACCATCTTTGTTAAGCTAAATAGACTGAGCTCCTTGAGTCTATCACTTTCTTTAATCATTCTTGTGACTCTTCAATTTATCAACATCCTTCTTAAATTGTGGACACCAGAACTAGACACAGAATTCCAGCAGTTGTCACACCAGTGCCAATACAGATGCAAAATAAGCTCTCTACTCCTATTTAAGATTCCCCCATTTATGTATTCCAGGATCACATTAGCCATTTTGGCCGGTGTCACATGGGGAGCTTCTTTTTAACTGATTATGAATCATGACCCACACATCTTTTTTCAGTCACTACTTCCCAGGACAGTGTCCTCCATTATGTAAGTATGACCTATATATTTTTTTGTTCCTAGATGTATACATTTACATTTAGCCATATTAAAGCACATTTTGTTTGTTTGCACCCAGTTTATCAAGCAGTCCAGATCACTCTGAATCAGTGATCTGCCCGCTTCATTATTTACCACACTCCCCCACCCTTTTTGTGTCAACTGCAAACTTTATCAATGGTAATTTTGTGTTTTCTTCCAGGTCATTATTAAAAAAGATTAAATAGTGTAACGTCAAGAAGCAATCCCTGTGGGACCCCACTAGAGAAACACCCACATTTTGATGATTCAATTTGATGTACAATTACATTTTGAGATCTATTGGTGAGCCAGATTTTAATCCATTTAATGTGTGCTATGTTAACTTTATATCTTTCTTCATTTTTAATCAAAATACCAAGTGGTACCAAGTCAAATGCCTTACAGAAGTCTATGTATATTGTATCAGAAATATCAAGTTAGTTTGACAGGATCTATTTTCCATAAACCCTTGCTGATTGGCATTAATTGTATTACCCTCCTTTACAAATCTGAGTTAAAGTGTCTCATGTTGGGCACTCAAAACAGTGAGAGACCCAACATCACTGGCCACTTTTGAAAATGTTGGTCCTAATTTCTGCAAGGTTGAGCTTTGCATTGCTGGTACTCGTGACTTTACAGAAAGAGCTCAGTATCTCACAGGATTGGACTCTAAATCCAATCATTTAATCTATAAAACTGGTGGGAAAATCTCATTAAAATAGACTTTCTGATTGCTTTGCTGCACCATTGTTTCTAAGCCTGGGCAGAACCATGAATGTAGAAGGAAAAATGAAATTTGTTTCCATTATTATTGTTATCCAATAACAGTAACAAGGTGTTTGACACTTTGTGATCAAATAATAATACTTAACACGTCTATAGATCCTCCTATCAAAGGATAGCAAATCACTTTACAGCTGCTTATGAATAAGTGTCACAACACATGAAAGTATCATCTTTTTAGAGATCTGGAAGTTGAGGCACAGAAAGGTTTAGGCCACATTTTTCAAAAATAGCCACTAAATAAGGATTCCTTAATTTTTGTGCCTTATGGGAGCTAGTTAGGACATTAATAGTTGCATTGGGTTGGACTAGATGACCTCCTGAGGTCCCTTCCAACCCTGATATTCTATGATTGTCAAGCACCCACAAGTCATGTGGAAAATCAGTCCAGATGTGTCTCAAGTTGGATGCCTAACATGAAAACAAAATTAATGACACATTTATGAAAAATTTAGTGTAATTGACCAGATCATATTCACAAAAAGTTTATTGCAAAGCATGGCGTAAAACCCAAATTTCTACATTTCTAATTCTATGGTTTAACTACAAGATAATCCTTCCCTGTTAAGAAAATATAGTCCCTGTCCAAAGACTTTCACAAACTACTATTCCCCTTTCAGGAGCCTGATCTGTCTTGCATACCCCAAGTTTTACCTCACTTAAAAACTTCTTCCTTACAAAATCAGACATAACAATACAAATAGTGTCACAGCACACTGTTAATGAACAATTGCTTACTTTCTCATTTTTATCATATATTTATAACATAAATCAATTGGAATATAAATATTGTACTTACATTTCAGTGTGTAGTATATAGAGCAATACAAACAAGTCATTGTCTGTATGAAACTTTAGTTTGTACTGACTTCACTAGGGTTTTTTATGTAGCCTTTTGTAAAATGAGGCAAATATCTAAATGCATTGATGTACCCTCTGGAAGACCCCTGTAAACCATCAGGGTACCTGCACCCCTGGTAGAGAACCACTGTCCTAAGAAGTTAATAGTCTACCTCAGTCACTGAGAAGATGTGTCTGATACAAATGGTATGTGATAAGAAATGATGTGTAAATATTTGAATTTCCCAAAATAGTTAGATGAAGCTTCAGGTCAGTTGTATAACTTGGCCCTTCCCTATTGATTTATGATCTAAGGCTCTTAATATATTATTACACCTATTATAAATTCACCTTCCCTTCAGCTTTATCTTGGTCTCTCCCAAGACAGTTAAGCATATCAAGAAGAGAAGGTACCTTGGAGTGTCTAATATGGGAATTCCAGTCTAGATAATCACAATTCACCAAGTAAATCCTCAACAACATTGCAAAACAAAAGCACTGGGGAGGCATTAATTTGCAAAATGACAATTGCTGAGTACTTTTTAACATGTCAGTGGGAGTTTTTTCTACAAGTCTGCATTAAAGTTTCAGATTCATAGTAATTGCCAATCACCTTTCAACTGTACTGAGTAACATGATATGGATACAGTAAAAGCTGGCTTCAGCTTCATTGGAGACATATTTGTTGAAGATCTGAATAATTTAGTTAAATTTTATTTGTTGACATTCATGAATCTTCCCAAGTGCTGGTTCTGGAAAGAACTTGTTGAAGAATTGCAGAAATACTTTGAGGGACTGATCTTCAAATATTTTCACAAATCTTGTTCTTATTAGACTTCTAGACCCATTGCTGTTGTATATTTGGTTGTCATGGTTTTGTTGCTATGGCAACTGAGTTAGATTATTATGGGTTAGTTCAACCGGTTTCAACCGGCTGAGGAGCTCTCTGTATATATGTAAATAAAATGGAGGTTTTGGTTAGCTGCCTGCTCTCTGGCCTCAAGTGATTGCTTCTACACCGGCTGCCCCAAGGATATAACACTGGCGATGAGGGTGAGACTCCGGTGCTGCTCCAGTAACAGAAGGAAATAGAAGTTAAGGTAAAGAACAAACAAACAAAAAAGCTGCTTGTTTGCACTGACTGTGAAAGTGAAACTAAAAATCATGGCTACTCTGACCAGGCCCCTGGAGCCTTTTGATGAGAATACAGAGCAGTGGCATGTGTATACTGAGCGTTTTGAGCTTTTTGGTATTGCAAATGACATTACAGAAGCGAAGAAGGTGCCAATATTCTTAACTGTTGTAGGGGCTAAAACCTACTCTCTGCTACGCAGCTTACTACACCCTGTTAAGCCTGAGACTAAATCTTACAGTGACATTGTGGAAATCCTGGGGTCTCATTTCTCCCCAAAACCACTGGTAATTGCTGAAAGATATAGGTTCCACAAAAGAGACCAAAAGGAAGATGAAACAGTTGTACAATTTGTAGCCATTTTAAAAAAGCTAGCAGAACACTGTGAATTTAAAGAAATGTTACATGATGCCCTGCGTGACAGGTTAGTGTGTGGCCTGTACAGTGAAGCTATACGGAAGCGCCTACTGACAGAGGCTCAGCTTACCTTACAGAAGGCTGTTGATATTGCTGTCTCCATGGAACTGGCTACAAGGGAGGCACAATACATCGGTGCACCCCCTAGGGTGCAAAAAGTGTCACAAGAACCGACCCACAAAACTGTGCAGCGTCAAGAATGTTACCGCTGTGGTAAGCCGGGTCACCAGGCATCAGAATGCTGGTGTAAGGACCTGGTGTGTCGACACTGTGGCAAAAAGGGACACATTGAGTGTGCCTGTAAACAAAAGAAAAAGAGGCCTGTGGTCTGGCCGACAAAAAGAGGAACCCTGCATACTCTAGAGCAGACCCAGGATGATCAAGGTGACACCTCATCGCAAGAGGAAGTGCCACTGCATGTTTTGTCTTTGGCAATGGGCTCACATGAATACTGGGTAACCCCGTTATTGGATGGCAAACGTATACGCATGGAACTGGACACCGGTGCAGCCGTCTCACTGATCTCCGAGACTGTGTATAAAGAAAAGCTACAGCATCTTCCGCTTAAGGCAACAAAAACTGTTCTGAAGACGTATACGGGAGAAGCTGTGCCTATGCTGGGCACTATTGATGTTAAGGTGGAGCTCAATGGACAGGTGGCTAAATTGCCACTGTTTGTGGTGAGAGGTAACTACCCAGCCTTAATGGGTAGGTCTTGGCTTGGGAAGATTCAACTGAACTGGGCAGAAGTGCACCGGATGACTAAAGAAGAAACCAGTCTAACCCCTATACTAAGGAAACATGCTGCTGTTTTTGGAGATGATTTGGGAAGTATGAAGGGAATCACTGTGACATTGAACATTAAACCTGGCAGTCCACCAAAATATCTGAAAGCCCGAACTGTGCCATATGCCATCAGGCCAAAAGTTGAAGCAGACCTGGAGCGCCTGGTCACCAATGGAGTCCTAATACCAGTTACCCATAGCTCATGGGCCACTCCTATCGTTCCAATCGTGAAGAAAGATGGCTCTCTCCGGATTTACGGTGATTTTAAAGTCACTGTCAACCCAGTGTTGTGTGCAGAGCAATACCCGCTTCCCCGCATCGATGACCTCTTTGCAGGCCTGGCTGGGGGACAAAAGTTCAGTAAGATTGATCTGAGTCAAGCATATTTACAGATGCACGTCGATGAAAAGTCCCAAGAGCTGTTGACTATTGTGACTCATAAGGGGCTTTATCGATACTGTCGTCTACCCTTCGGAATAACATCTGCTCCCGCCCTGTTCCAGAGGGCTATGGACCAGATCTTGTGTGGCTTGTCAGGAGTTCAGTGCTATCTGGATGATATCCTGGTCACTGGAAGAAATGAAGAGGATCACTTAAAGAATTTAGAGGCTACCCTACAAAGACTGGAAGAGTATGGCCTACGAGTTCGCAAAGACAAGTGTGAATTCTTCAAGCCCTCTGTTGAATATTTGGGACACATCATTGATTCTGCAGGTCTTCATAAGGCCCCTGCAAAAGATAAAGCTATTGTGGAGGCTCCCCCACCTCGAAATGTAAGCCAGCTGCGCTCGTTTCTAGGACTCCTGAACTATTATGGAAAGTTCATTTCACAGTTAGCCACACTGCTAAAACCACTTCATGAGCTCCTTGGGCAGAACAAGGCCTGGAAGTGGACTGAAGCCTGTGATGTTGCGTTTAACAAAGCTAAGGATGCATTGCTAAATTCTGAAGTTCTAACGCACTTTGATCCATCCTTACCACTGCAATTGGCCTGCGATGCCTCCCCTTATGGAGTGGGAGCAGTCGTGTCACATATTATGCCTTCAGGAGAAGAGAGACCTATTGCTTTTGCTTCACGCACTCTAAGCAAAGCAGAAACTAACTACGCCCAAATCGAACGTGAGGCATTAGGAATTGTTTTTGGAATTCGGAAGTTTCATCAGTACCTGTTTGGGCGAAAATTTACTCTTCTCACAGACCATCGACCTCTGACATCAATTTTTGGACCTTACACAGGCATTCCCCATTAGCTGCTAGTCGTATGCAACGTTGGGCATTGTTACTTTCAGCACACACATATGAAATCAAATATCGGAAATCCACTCTACACGGCAATGCAGATGGCCTCTCAAGGTTGCCTTTGCCGGTCAAACACCAAGATAGTGCCCACAAGGAAATCTTCTACTTTGAACAGGTAGAGAATACACCCATCACTGCTACTCAGATAAAGAAGGCAACTCGCGTTGACCCAGTATTGTCCCACGTTATGGACCTGGTGATGCATGGAACATCTCGACAAACCTCTCCGGTCTCATCCGACCTTGTTCCCTACATGTCCAAGCGGACGGAGTTATCGGTCCAATCTGGTTGGTTGTTGTGGGGGAGACGTGTCATTATTCCACCACCACTGAGATCACAGATGTTAGAACAGCTACATTCCGGTCACTGTGGAATAGTGCGCATGAAGGAAATTGCACGAAGCTATTTTTGGTGGCCTGGTCTGGACAGCGCTATTGAAGAGAAGGCAAAAGCTTGTATGTCATGTCAGGGTGTGAGGAATGCACCCCAGTGGGCACCCCTACACCCATGGGACTGGCCTGAAAACCCGTGGCAACGTATTCACGTTGACTTTGCTGGCCCCCTTGAAGGAAGCATGTTCTTGGTGGCAATAGATGCCCATTCTAAATGGCCAGAAGTCTCTATAATGCAGTCCACTTCTGCAGAGAGTACTATCCAAAAACTACGAGGACTCTTTAGTCGTTTTGGTCTGCCAGAACAACTTGTGAGCGACAACGGACCGCAGTTCGTTTCTCAGGAGTTTCAAAATTTTATGAAAGCAAATGGGATACACCACATCACGTCAGCACCATATCATCCGTCCACCAACGGATTAGCTGAAAGATTTGTGCAGACAATGAAAAACGCTTTGAAATCAGCAAGGGGACAACACTCCATTCAAAAGCGTCTGGATACCTTTTTACTTTCCTACAGAAACACACCTCATGCTACGACCCACGCATCTCCGGCCTTTCTAATGATGGGACGACAGCTGCGCACTTGCTTTGATCTGCTGAAACCTTCTGAACCCCGACAAATTGTGCAACATCAGCAGCAATATCAAGTCATCAGACGGGCACCTAGAGCAAAAGACCGAACCTTTAGCCCGGGACAGCCAGTTTTGGCTCGGAATTATACTTCCAGAGCTAAATGGGTTCCGGCCACAGTCATCACTCAAACAGGACCCGTTTCCTACACAGTCCGGACTGCAGAGAATCTTACCTGGTGGCGACATGTAGATCAGCTGTTGCCAGGTCATGCCAGTCCTCAGGACCCATCTGCAGTTGAGGGGTCTGACTTCACCTCTTCTGGTGAGGGATCGAATCACGAGTCACCTGTTTCTGACTGTTCTCCTCCATTACTGCCGGCGGCTGAGATACCCCTTTGCCCAGCACGAGCTGATACCACCTCCTCACCTGTTCGTGCTGCGGACCCTGAGCCCCTAGTGCTTTCGGGTGCAATAACACCAGTAGTTCGCCGTAATCCACCTAGAGACAGAAGGCCTCATCGGCTGGATCTTTAGCTAGGGCGAACCCACGGTTATGGGGCAAAATAATCCCCAGGGTTTAGCCGGGAATGGAGGCAGTCTACCCTCCTTCTCTAGTCTAGTGTGTGTTTTATTTAGGGGATGTTCTTATTAGGGAGGGAGGAATATGTTGTGTATTTGGTTGTCATGGTTTTGTTGCTATGGCAACTGAGTTAGATTATTATGGGTTAGCTCAACCGGTTTCAACCGGCTGAGGAGCTCTCTGTATATATGTAAATAAAATGGAGGTTTTGGTTAGCTGCCTGCTCTCTGGCCTCAAGTGATTGCTTCCTACACCGGCTGCCCCAAGGATATAACAATTGCAAAGGAGTTGTGGAAAATTACTGGAACTCTTGAATTCTTCCCTTGACTCTGGGGTTCTGCACAGTCTTCTTTCTTCTTTTGAACCCAAAACAACAACAACAAAAAGGGAGAAAAGAAAGGGGGTCAGCTGAGAAAGGAACAGAAGGAATTTTTACATATCTGGGGTGAAATCACTGAAGTGATGACAAAACTCCCATTGATTTCAATGGAGTCAGGATTTCTCCTTGTTAACTATGGTGTTCTGCTCTCTGATGCACATACTGTTTCAAAAGCATATCTGTTCTCATTCCTCTGAGGTCTAGAATATGGTTGATCTTTTTGTAAACACTCCTGGAATTTAGATACCAAAAATTCAAGGTTTTAATAACAAATGGCATTGATTTCACATGCAATTTTATGCTACTAAATATAAATGGTAGATTTGTTAGGATAGCTATTCAACATTACTTTAAATACCAACTGATTATTAAAGACATTTTCATTTCATTATCATTGAGTACTCATAACTCTTTTACTGTTAATCTTCTGCAATATGGTTAATCAGTTTAAATTAAGTTGCTATATATTCAATAACTGTGTTAATGTACCATAGGAGAAAGAGGAAAGGTCTAGGAAAAGGGCATCATAAAATGATTAGATGCATTTGGGATGGGAAAGGAAGAAAAAGGTATTTTACAAAGTGATGCAGATTATGGCTATTTAGTTTGGAAAAGTTAAGGATAAAAACATACAGTGTATGAGATGCTTAGTTAATAGTACAGGAAAGACCATCTGAGTTCTCATTTACTCTTTTCCATAATACAAGAAAAGAAACACTTGAATAAATTTATAGGAGTATTATTTTTAAAAGGAAATTTATACAAAGAATAATCCACCTGTGGATTTCTCTGCCATGGGAAAATATTGAGGGAAATGGTTCAGTAAGATTCAGATAAGGATTAGACTTTTATATGAATAACAGTGACATCTGGATTTACTATAGCTAGGATAAAAACTACAAAGACTATTTCAGTCCTAATTATTCTGGGCATAAACCAAACACCAGCTGGAGTGAGTGTGGGGGAAAAAAATCCACCAATGCTGTGATAATGCCCAAGTAGGTGTCTTGTGCAGCTGTTTCATCTTTCTCTGATGCAGCCAACTTCCTCATTGTTGGAGCATAATACTGAAATAGAAGGACCACCAGTTTTTTCTGATAATTACAATTTCTATGGGCCCATCTTGTTGCCTTCCTCTACACAAAACACCCATTGACTTCAACTGGAGTTCTGCACATGTTATACATTTAGAAGATTGGACCCTTTGTTCTTTGCCAAATACACTTTTAATTTAGGCTAATCAATAAAACCTAATCCTGTGAGGTGCTCCTCTGAGATGTAACCATTAAAATTCTAACTCCTTCATCTCCTTCAGGACCTGAGCCCTGTATCACAACTGATGCACAAATGGTGCTTTCGTAATAATCTGTTATTGCAGAGCAGTAAGTGCATGGATATGTTCCAGGTGTCCTTCACATCATTCAGTCACCTTTCTGTACCCTTGTCTTTACTCTACCTCAATGTGCTAATCATTTATAACTACAGATCATGTTGTCATGATAGGAATGTTTATAAAAATGAACAACCTACAGACTCTGACAAGAGAGCCATATTTTATGTCTTATCTGAGCATAGCTGGACACTGCATCAAAAGCAAAAGGATGACTTATCAAAATAAATGTTATTAGCTAAAGCACTGTCTATTTAGAAGAAAACAGACATGCACAATCACCTACTGGTCATCCACTTTCATCCCTTCTGCTTGGTGCAATGCAGCATTTGGAATAATCTGATGTTTAAATGAAAACCATTCACAAGCGGTTTCAGTTAACTCAGGCACTCTATAGTAAGGACAAATGCTTTCATGCCACAAACTTCCAGTCTGGATGTAGATTTCAAACATTTCTGGTCTGTGGATTTGGGGTTTTGGTTTGGCTCATTATAATGATATGGGCTTATTGTGAAATTCAGAATAGGATCTGGGTTTGAAATTGCAGATATCGCCACAGTCTAGGGATGGTTGGATTTGAGATTTTGGTTCAGGCCCATTTTCTATTAAAAAGTCCTTTTCTGGCAGCCAGGGGAACCTGTAGGGATTTTAATAAAAAGGCAACAGTCATAGTGGAAAATTTCCATGAATAAGAATGTATTCATACCATTTGTTCAAATACATTGTTTTGTAAGTTACACCAGAATCTGATTCTGCAGGCTCATTGTACAGGAAAGTGAAGTGCGGCCAAACCAAAATGAATTTATATTTTGGGAAGAAAGTGTTCTTTTTCTCTTTGTTTTGGGAGACTTAGTTGTTTGAGAGAGACATGATCTGTGTACAGAACACTTATTTTCTCTAACACTGTTTCTATAAGTTCCTAAATCATTAAAGTCCTGAGCTCCCACAACTAGTGGGGAGACAGTGGTATGTAGTGATAATGTGTCATGGTTACAAAACTCAGTGATTTAAGTTCAAAGTTGTTCAGGATTTTTTTTAAACCCTTTGGTTGTTGTGGTAGTAGTTATAGGAGTTCTCCCTACCTCAGATTCATTTTGTATTCAGGCTCAAATGAACTTGAAAAATGCAAAGCAAAATGGAGTGGAAACTGTCATATTTTTCTGTATTTGGGTCAAAAGTATATGAACCACCCCAAATCATGAATCCTTCCTTGGCGTGTGAAACTTGGCCCAGGTTCTAGAAACCTGTGGAACACATTGAAAAACTAGGGCCAACATTCATTTTGCAGGGGAAGTTGGTCACATAGCTCTACCTCAGGGTTCTGTTCCTTGCTTCACCGACTCACTGTGGACTTTGGGCAAGTGAGTTAGGGTATGGCTGGCCTGTGCCAGCTGATTCAGTCCTGCGGGACTGTGGCTAAGAGGCTGTTTAATTGTGGTGTAGGCATTCGGGTTCAGGCTCTGGCTGCAGCCTGAGCTCTGGGACCCTCCCACCTCCCAGGGTCATAGAGCCCAGGTTCCAGCCAGAACCAAATGTCTACACTGCAGTTAAACAGACCCTTAGCCCAAGTCCCATGAGCCCAAGTCCGCTGGCCCATACCAACTTTTTGTGTGTGTGGAGGGCGGAAGGGGTTATTGCAGTGTAGACACATCCTTAGCTTCTTTACCTCAGTTTCCTCATATGTAAGAATGGAATAATAAATATTCCCTACTGTACTCCCCTACGGTGTTCTGAATTGTAATTCATGAATGATCATCAAGCACTTTGAATTATTTGAATTACATGATACATGTAAAGTATTATAACTGCAATGATTTTATAGTAAGAATTAGAGGTGTATGAATACTTCTATAAATATTCTTTCACTTTTAAAAAAAAATTGGCATGTGCCCTATTTGTTTTCATTCCCCACACCAATTTGTGCAAATGGGTTTTGCTAGCTTGAATGATTGCAGAAACCAAATTTCATGTTTACTCATAGATTCATAGAATCATAGATGATTAGAGATGTAAGAGACCTCAGGAGGTCATCTAGTCCAACCCCCTACTCAAAGCAGGACCAACTCCAGCTAAATCATCCCAGCCAGGGCTTTGTCAAGATGGGCCTTAAAAACCAATAAGGTTGAAGATTCCACCACCTCCCTTGGTAACCCATTCCAGTGCTTCACTGTCCTTCCTAATATCCAACCTAGACCTTCCCTACTGCAACTTGAGACCATTTCTCCTTGTTCTGTCATCTGCCACCACTGAGAACACACAATCTCCATCCTCTTTGGAACCCCCCTTCAGGTAGTTGAAGGCTGATATCAAATCCCCCCTCTCTCTTCTGCAGATTAAACAAGCCCGGTTCCCTCAGCCTCTCTGTGTAGAGAGCTTTGTCAGTAGCATTGTGGAGAGAGGGGCCACTGGGGAGGAGAAGTTAGACCCCCAGGAGCAGGTGACAAACAAGTAAGAGACTGTTTGGGAACTAAGCCAGAAGGAAAGGGCAGGGGTGCCTCATGGGAAAACTGGTGGGCAGCTCAGTATTGAACTGTTTGCTTTATGTTTAGAAAATGTGGGGGCTAGGTTCCTCCAACCCTCTTCTCACCCCCTGATGGAGATAGGACTAAATGGACAATTAGCTGATGGGCTGGAGCACATCTCAGCACCCATGTGAAGCAGAGATTTCTTCACCCCAGGGGGATGTGTGGGTGTGTTGGGACACCTGGAAAATCCATTAGAGGGTGCTGCTTCAGACAAGCTATTACAAACCTCACCATGAGACGTGCAGTTGAAACACAGAGCCCTTATAAATTCAAATTCTCCTATCCAAATAAGAAGACTATAAAATTTCTATTTACTATAAACTACTTGATAGATAATACTTACCCAAGGGCTAACCAGGTGGGGTGCTTTAAAAAGAATTGTCACATATTCAAGTAAGAATGTTAATAAATATGCTCCATTTATTAACATTTACAGCAAGCTCCAGTGAAACTGCTACTACAGAACCTACATTGTAAAGAAAAGTTCTGTGCTGAAAGTGAAGGGTTCAGGCTAGCCTTGATTGTGATCAATATTAATGTAAACCTAACAGAAAAATGTGATCTCAAACATCTCAAAAGTTTACCTAATGCATGAAAAATGCACAGAAAGCTTGTCTCCCCAGTTCTACAGAAAGATTGTACCTCAGGCACAAAAGTTGGATGTAAAGATTAAATCCCATGCTGATTTCATGTGCAGTAACTTGTTCTGGACTGTATTTTATTTTGTATTATATTATTAGAAGGGTGAACTGGTTCAGATAAAATGTGAACTGACCCCACTCTTTCACCCAGATCTCAAACCAAATTGAACCCAAACGATCCATAATATAAAGTTTAGTTGAATGCTCCCCAGAAAACTCTGCATGCTCTTTCCATTTCTTTTCAAAGGACACGCCTCCTTTTGCGTCATATTCTTCCTGTAGATGCATGCAGGGAAATCACACACAGCTATGACTAGCAGCATTTCGCCCTTTGCTTTTTATATTCGTAAGTTTACAATAAAAGCCGTTGAACAGGTTACTTGCAAAGTTCATCATAGTGCAGAATTTCCTATTTTTATGAAGGGTCTGCTGAACTGTCCTATATCAGTCTCTATCAGCGGTTCTCAACCTGTGGCCCAATCAGCACAGCTCTGTGGCCCATGTGACTGCCTCAGAGCCAGACACATAGTATTGGATGCCGCCCACAATGATAAATAGGTTGAGAACCACTGGTCTGTATCATTCCTACAAGTGAGTGAATGATTCACAATGAATAATTTTCTACTGATCTTTCCCTCTTTTCCAGCTCATAAAACATCTCTGATCAGACTGATATTTCTTTAAATGTATGTGTAACTTGAAAATTTTCAATTAACAATTCTTTTAACTGGTTAGATTGATGAAGAGTTCGTCACACGTATGCAGTGTGATCCAGACAGATACACTCATTTATAGTGTAGTACCTTGCACTCTGCGGTCCCATTGAAGCCAACAGGACTACTCATGGAGTGTGTGTGAGTGATGGTGGAAAACTCTTCCCGATGTGACATTTGCTATGTGAGATGTTGGTTATGATTGGTCAGGTAAGTCATATGAACTACCACGGATATGATGGATGACTAAGGAAGCCCTCTAGGCACAGATACTCCATGGTCAGGAAAAGTGTGGGACCCTTACTGAATGGGGGAGGCAGCTTAGTGACAGATGATATGGAAAAAGGTGAAGTACTCAATGCTTTTTTTGCCTCGCCCTTCACAAACAAAGTCAGCTCCCAGACTGCTGCTTTCACCCTCAGTGGTGAAAGAACAGGTTAAGGATTATTTAGAAAAGCTGGACATGCACAAGTCCTTGGATCTGGATTCAATGCATCCACGTGTGCTGGCTGATGTGATTGCAGAGCCATTGGCCATTATCTTTGAAATCTCGTGATGACTGGCCGACTCGAAAAAGGCAAATATAGTGCCCATCTTTTAAAAAGGGAGGAAGTAGAATCCTCAGTCCCCAGAAAAATCATGGAGGAGATCCTCAAGGAATCCATTTTAAAGCACTTGGAGGAAAGGAAGGTGATCAGGAACAGTCAATATGGATTCACCGAGGGCAAGTCATGCCTGACCACCCTGATTGCCTCCTATGACGAGATAACTGGCTCTGTGGATATGGGGAAAGCAGTGGACGTGATATACTTGACTTTAACAAAGCTTTTGATACAATGTCCCACAGTATTCTTGCTAGCAAGTTAAAAAAGTAGGGATTGGAAGAATGTACTATAACGTGGATAGAATGATGGCTAGATTGTGCCACTCAGCGGGTAGTGATCACCAACTTGATGTCTAGTTGGCAGTCGGTATCAAGTGGAGTGCCTCATGGGTTGGTCCCAGAGCCGGTTTTGTTCAACGTCTTCATTAATGATCTGGATGATGAGATGAATTGTACCCTCAGCAAGTTCGCAGATGAGACTAAGCTGGGGGAGCGGTAGATAACACTGGACGGTAGGGATAGGGTCCAGAGTGACCTAGAGAAATTGGAGGATTGGGCCAAAAGAAATCTGATGAGGTTCAACAAGGACAAGTGCAGAGTCCTGCACTTAGGACAGAAGAATCCCATGCACTGCTACAGGCTGGTGACCGACTAGCTAAGTGGCAGTTCTGCAGAAAAGGACCTGGGGATTACAGTGGACGATAAGCTGGATATGAGTCAGCAGTGTGTCCTTGTCGCTAAGAAGCCTAACAGCATATTGGACTACATAAGTAGGAGAATTGCCATCAGATTGAGGGAAGTGATCGAGGAAAGTGCCCTCTATTCGGCACTGGTGAGGCTCCCCAGTACAGAAAGGATGTAGACAATTTGGAGAGAGTCCAGCAGAGGGCAATGGAAATGATAGGGACACGTGATTTATGAGGAGAGGCTGAAGGAACTGCAGTTATTTAGTCTGAAGAAGAGAAGAGTGAGGGGGGATTTGATAGCAGCCTTCAACTACCTGAAGGCTGGTACCAAACAGGATGGAGCTCAGCTGTTCTCAGTCATGGCAAATGACAGAACAAGAAGCAAGGGTCTCAAGTTACAGTGGGGGAGGTCTAGGTTGTATATTAGGAAAAACTATTTCACTAGGAGGGTGGTGAAGCACTGGAAGGGGTTAATGAGAGAGGTGGTGGAATCTTCATCTTTAGAGGTTTTTAATGCCCGGCTTGACAAAGCCCTGGATGGGCTGATTTAGTTGGGGTTGGTCCTGATTTGAGCAGGGAGTTGGACTAGAATACCTCCTGGGGCCTAAAATCCTTTGGCATCTAAATTTTCACTGTACAAGTCCCATAGATGCATATATTTCTGCCACTGGGTATGTGGACAATGCCTGAGTGTAGGTGTCCAGGTGCCTATCTCTTGCTGAAGCCACAGCAGGATCCTCAAACCAGGTGAAGATAAGCTTTGTCCTGCCTATGTCACCTGTGGGGCTGAATCCATTAGCATGCCTAACTCAACAGAAAATATCCAGGGGGAGTTGGGGCCTTGGTAAATTACTTGACCTATTTGGTCCTTTGGATTATTACTTGAACTACTCTGAAACCACTGAATTGCCATCCTGACAGAAAATGATGCTGGATGTGTTATATATATTTGATGATTATTTATTGTTTTTGATGGTGACCACAATGTGCTAGGTGCCTTCTAGACACAATAAAAAGGCATAGTCCCCTACTGTGAATGAGGAACTCACAATCACCCTGACAATTTCTTTCACATCTGACTGCCATTGGGAATGGTTATTAATTATTATTTTATTATTATATTGATGAGAACTTGTTTACATGGCACCCAAATCTAATGAAGTCTTTACAGACAAGCCTTGCAGAGAAGAACCTTATTCCAAAGATCTTGCAGGCTGTGACTACGATCTTGCAGAAACATAGGTATATATTTAGCTTTACTCACCAGGAACAATCTTATTGGGTAGTCAGCTACTTAGATGTTAAAGTACTATATAGTTCAGCTGCAAAAGGACTCTGTGGTTTCTTTGAAAATCAGGAGCCTAGTTCCAAGAATTACAAGAATCCACTTTCCTTGCCATGCATGTGGAAAGTTGTTTGCACCCTGAATAATGGAACAGGAGACACGGGTGGGTGTGAATGTGCAGGCATAGCATCCTACCATCACCTTTGGATGGTGATGAAAATTCCTCCCTATACATGTTCTTTCACACGCAGTAATTTAGAACATTCCTCCTAACCCAAACATATTGAGTCACAATGAAACTTCATTCTGAATGCTGATTACCATTGACCTTTCCTGTTGCATTCAGGAAGGTACACGTCTTCTACTTTATCTTGCAAAATTATAATTAAAAAGGGTGCGGGGGGAGAGTTTATTAAAATTTCACACATTTGAGGTTCCCAGTGCAGCAATTGTACAGTATGTCATCTTGGATGGATTTTGACTGAATTTGCTTTCACAAAATACCCACCAGACCTGCTTCTAGAGGCTGTTTTGCCATCTGCACTATTAAAGCATCCCCATTAAGTGTGCCTGGGGTCTAATCTTTCACAATTGATTACAAATTGTCCATAACACACAGGCTGAAATAGAATTACAGGAATTAATTAAAAAAATTTAAATGTGCAAATTCATTAAATAGGAAACAAAAGGATATCTCTATTATAATCATTTTCATCTGGATTGGATGTTGATTAGGATGATAAACAGGCACCAGTAATAAAGCTCAGATGTTAATACTAACATTTGCCTTGTTGATGACTATGAAAGTTTTAATGTGTTTGTAGTGTAAACTTTGAAGCAGCTTTTCCTTTTCTCTTGTATGCCTGGGAGAATCCCTCTGCAAAAGAGTCTATGCTCCATCAATACAGTTACATGCTGTACATTCTTGTACTAATGAGTATTAACCATGCCAAAAATGTAACCACACACCAGACATCTGCTCTGTTCATTTTATTTTGTTCTTCTGTATCCCCTTAGCAACTCTCTGCCCATTGAACAATCTTCCTCAGTTATGCCTTTGGAAAAGGACACAGATCAAGCAAGAAGCTGATAGGAATTATTGCTGAGAACACAGAACTGAAAATCAGAATTTTGGGATTCAGTTTCTGGCTATATTGCTGACACTTTGTCTTTGGGCAAATCACCTACCTCCCTGTGTTTGTTTCCCTATCTGTAAAAAGGGGATAATATTTAGCTACCTCACTGAGGGCTTAGTTGTACCTTTAAGACACAGCCCTGCACTGGAACTGGTGTGGAGTCTGACTTGCTAAGCCAATGGGAGCTATGGAATAGTTGGAAATGTCCAGGAGCCCCCAATGTTCAGGGGGAAGTGTGCTTGTTACTACACCATTTCAACACGTTCAGTTCTCTATACACTGTGCCCTTGGCCAGTATATGAGGGTCTTTCCTTGCCCCTTTGGGTATTCTTATGCCCCAAGCGTACATAGAAAGGGTAGTCTCTTTGCTGCAGTTATGGAGTTAAATATCACCCAATGTCATAGAATCATAGAAATGTAGCGCTGGAAGGGACCTTGAGAGGTCATCAAGTCTAGCTCCCTGCACTGAAGCAGGATCTAGTATATCTAGACCATCCATATATGCAGTGTTGTTGTAGATGTTTCAGTCCCAGGATATTAGAGAGACAAGGTGGGTGAGGTAAATATCTTTTATTGGACCAACTTCTGTTGGTGAGAGAGACAAGCTTTCAAGGTACAAAAAGCTCTTCTACAGAGAAGAGAAACATGAGAAACATATTCAGCATGTCACAGCTAAATACAAGGTAGAACAAACTTTTTAGCTTAAGTAATTACAACATATTTCAAGTGACCATTCCAGGTGAAGTGGCCCAGTAACAGCCCGCCATGATTACTTGTCCTACCTTCAGTGGACATGGAGAACTGATCACTGTCCTCTTTATAACAACCTTTATCATATTTCAAAACTGTTATCCGGTCCCCCCTCAGTCTTCTTTTCTCAAGACTAAACGTGCCCAGTTCTTTCTATCTTTCCTCATAAATCAGGTTTTCTGAACTTTTTAACATTTTTGTTGCTTTCCTCCCGACTCTTTCCAAATTGTCCCATTTTTTCTGAAATGTGGCACTCGGATTTGGACATTACTTCAGCTGAGGCCTCGCCACTGCTGAGTAGAGCGCGACAATTATATCCCAGGTCTTACATATAATGCTTCTGTTAATACACCCTAGAATATTAGCCTTTTTTGCAACATATTCAATTTGTTATCCACTATAACCCCCAGATCCTTTTCATCATTAGTCTCCATTTTGTAGTTCTGCATTTGTTTTTGTTTCTCTTCCTAAGTGTAGTACTTTCCACTTGTTTTGATTGAATTTCATCTTGTTGATTTCAGACCAATTCTCCAATTTGTCAAGGCTGATTATAATTCTAAACCTGTTATTCAGTGTTAGCAGCCCCTCCCAGCTTTTTTTTATAAGTATGCTTATAAAATCCACAAATTTTATAAGCATACTCTCCACTTCATTATCCAAGTCATTAATAAGAATATTGAATAATATCAGAGCCAGGACAGACCTCTGTGGGACTGCACTAGAAACTTCCTCCCAGTTTGTCAGCAAACAATTGAAGTCTGCTCTTCAAGTATGGTCTTTCAGCAAGTTTTGCACAGCCTTATAGTTATTTCATCTAGACCACATTTCCCT
The DNA here is from genome assembly GCF_020497125.1 of Mauremys mutica. NCBI lineage: Eukaryota > Metazoa > Chordata > Testudines > Geoemydidae > Mauremys > Mauremys mutica. The sequence continues at coordinate 35,535,294 of NC_059075.1, forward strand.
AGTTTGCTAATGAGAATATTATATGGGATTGAAATCTTACAAGAAATCAAGCTATATCATGTCTACTGCTTCCCCCTGCCCCCCGCTCCCCATTCATTAGGCAAGTAACTCTGTCATTTAAAGTGAAAAAATTGCAGTTGAAGCCAAAAAGACTGGTGAAAATATTACAAGATGGTGCTAATGGATATTTAAAATAATATGCATTGGAAATAAAAGTATAGTGACCCTGGCAGAAATAATATTTAGCACCTATACAGCACCTTTCATCTGGTGAGTCTTGCCCACATGCTCAGGGTTTAACTGGTCGCCATGTTTGGGGTTGAGAAGGAATTTTCCTCCAGGGCAGATTGGCAGAGACCCTGGAGGTTTTTCGCCTTCCTCTGCAGCATGGGGCATGGGGCACTTGCTGGAGGATTTGCTGCACCTTGAGGTCTCTAAACCATGATTTGAGGACTTCAATAACTCAGGCATAGGTTAGGGGTTCGTTACAGGAGTGGGTGGGTGAGATTCTGCGGCCTGCGTTGTGCAGGAGGTCAGACTGGGTGATTCCATGTAGATTTGCCTCTAAGGGCAAAAGAAATAAGTAGTCTCTTGGGATCTGAGGGTGGTAGTCATGCTTGGAAGTGGCCATCCCAGCACTAGCATATGGAGCAGTATTCTATATTTTGGTGGGGTACATAAAATGTGCTCCATCTTTCTGAATGTTTTGACAGCTAAATATCTCAAGCTCCACTGCTTCAGTCATAAAGACACGGTCCCAATCAGAAGGTGTTTTAAGCTAGAACAGACTAGAAATTTGAGCTGCCCATGTGATATGCAGTGGGGTGAAGATGCAGGGAATTCCCAGTCCTAAACTGGTTCCCAGTGCATGAGGAAGGTAGAATATAGACTCAGTGCTCCCTTAATGGCTAGACCATTGGACCAGCTAACATGCTCGTGACTAAAGTTTTCCTAATGCTCAAGTGAGCCAGGCCAGCTTCTCTCCACCTCCTTGCTAGCACACAGAAGCAGGCTGTATTGGGAGTTTGAAGGGGTAGGTTAGTGCACACTAATTGTCTGCAGCTGGTGTAGAGTGCGGTGTTCAGCATGCACCCTCATCCCTCGTGCTTCTGAGTCATTGCACTGCCTGGATGCTACTTTCCCTGCCCTCTGACACAGCGCACACCACAGAATGGCAATATCAAGAAGAAACAAGACCTAAACTGCTCAAACGGCATGCAACAAACTCTCTCAGCAATGGGGAAATGACTCAATAGGGAAATGACACAAAGACAGACTTCAACACACATCTCTTTAGACAGATGCAGACAGATATCTATTCATTCAGAAACATTAGGTGTGTCAGCCCTCCCCCTGTGATCTGGAATCCAAACTAAACAGCAGCTTCTTGTAATGTTACCAAATAAGGTAACACAGTGAAGAAGTCCAAATAAACAGATGTGTCATGCAGCCACCATTTTTTCAACAGCCTCTGTATATCAGGGTGAGAGGGAGATTACTCAATAACAAACACTCTTTGAGATCATTTTGCTCTAACAGTTAATTGGGTAGAGCAAGAAGTCTGTTCAGTCCTAATACCCCAAATGGGCCAGGCAGGCTACCCTGCTAGATACCCTCTTTAAAATGTATCTAGTTTCATCCTGCAGAATTTCAGTTTACAAGGCAAAAAGGACATACATATTCCAAACTGTACACAGCAATGGGCTCACAGCCCATCTGGAAAGGATGTGGGGGAATCAGGAAGGTGGAATTCTGGGGTAGGGGTGGAGTATGAACACATGTTGAAGATAAGTGGCCTCTTTGGATGTACTGACACCAGATATCTGCTGGGGAGGGAACATGTCTCTGAAGAGGTTTGTGTCCCCCTGTTTTAATCAATATGCAGAATGCCAATAGGAGAAAATGTAAAACCAGGCAGAGAGAACCGAACAAGCAGGCACCACAACATGCTGATTCACACTTTAAAAAAAAATCCTTAGTGACTCTGGCAAATCAATCTGCAATCGCAGGGATTTGCTGTGAGTTCTGCTGAGGGAGGGGAGATGAAGTCTTGTTTTGAGGCTGCAGCCTGGACACGCCTCGAAGCCGGCCCTTCCTCGGGGCTGTTGAAAGCCTTCTAATCCTGGCTTCCACCTGCTTGAACACATCACAATTCACGTATATGCTGGAGCCTATCTTTAGCTTCTCCACAGTGGGATATTTTAGGTAATGGCAGATTAAGACAAGGCAGTACAGTTTTTAATACTGCCTGTACCACTAGCAACTAGCTCTCAGTATTGACAAGAACATAAAGAAAGTGATTGTTGCTTTGCTGTGTTTGTGATTAATTGGCTTTTGCTAAGGGATGAGGGAAGAATGTTTCCAGCTACATAATAGAGATGGTCTTCTCTATAAAATTTCATTGTGCCGTGTCAGAATACTTTAGCATTTGTTTGAGCAAGAGGATCTAAGCTTCATCACAAAAAAAACACGGGAAAAGATGGTTTGAGTGATGTAAATGTGCTGTTCTTAATATTGCTACTGCACGCAAAGTCAAAGTACAGCTGGTTCAGAAATGCCTGTGTGAAACAAAGATAGACTAAAGAGACTGCTTTCAGATCTGGATTAGTTTTACATTAGGGTTCAAAGCAGAAGGCAAGGATTTGGGTTTAGATTCAATGGCTATAACATTTAAAAGACATTCTTAGGCCTTTTTGGCCCTAAAACATTAATGTTTTGTGATCTCAGCTTTCCTCTAAGATTTCTGCTATTCTGGGGCACAGCCACCACTGAAGTAAAGCAGTATCCTGTTTTGTCTCTGACCTGAAATTTGAATCATTTGGGGTGTGTTTGAATTCAGTCTGGAAAACCTGAACCTCTGTGGTTCAGACTTGAAGATCTATTAATTATTATTATTATTATTTATTATCACTGGGTTGGATCACTCATCTGCATCCCTCTTTACCTCTGAGTAGAGGAGACTCTTAATGCATGGTTGTCCACACCTTTGATATGGAAGCAGGACCTGCCTGCCCTTTCAACCTGGATTTGGCAGAGCATCTCCATGCATCTGGGATCCATACTTGAGGAGAAGTGTGAGGAGATTGGATGGGTCAAAGGGAAGTGGCTAGGCTAGGGGAGGAATCAGTGAGCTGTGGTCAGGAGTTACAGGGACCCATAAGTGCAAAATCATCAATGAAGTTTAGTTGGTGGCTGGTGCTAGAAATGAGAAGATTTGAGGGCAATTTTTTCTGAGTAATTCCACCCATATCCATGTTAGTAACCCTATTGATTAGGTGGACATGACCACTGTGGTCTATTTAGACCAAACTCTTATCTCATTTACACAGCTGCTGCAAATCCAAAGTGACTCAATTGATTTACATCAGTGTAAATCTGGAATATCCCCAAAAGAGAGATCTGAACCTGGTATAATACTGTCTTTCTTTTTCAAATTTCCAAGAGGAAAAACAATTTACCTTTTAGGAATCCATATCTCATAAACTTTCTCATGTCATGACAGAGGCGATTTTTTGTAAAGTTTGAAGATAACCCATTCATCTGCTTTTGAGCTGTCAGGGAGTGGACAAATTATGTTTTATGCTCTGACAACATTTTCACAGCATAGTGTGCTTAGATAACTCAAAAACAGCTTTGATTTAAATAAGGTCTTTGTCCATAATAAGAAGAGTGCTTTGCCTTGTCTGAAGAAATAATGGATGTGTGCCCATTTGAAAATCAGATACTAATTGTGTACAGTACAATGTTCTCCTGATTTATTTAAACATGTACCACAAAGTGGATTACTCTCACAGGGCACCCAGGGTTTATAGTTCAGAGGAGCAATCAAAATTTCCATACTGATCTTAACTTTTTCTAAACTACCAAACCTCGTGAGTGTTCGGTAATCTTGCATGAAGCGAGCTTACTCATCTGACTACCTTTACCTCCTACTTCCAGCAGGGCCGCCCAGAGGGGGGGGCAAGAGGGGCAATTTGCCCCAGGCCCCGCGTCCCGCAGGGGCCCCCAGGAGTGTGTTCCGGGGCCCCCGGAGTGTTTCCCCTCGTCCCGCAGCTCGGCTGGACCTCCCGCAGGCATGACTGCGGCAGGTCAACCGGAGCCGCGGGAACACGGCACCCGCCGCAGTCATGCAGGTCCGCTAGTCCCGGGCTCCGGTCGACCTGCCGCAGGCATGCCTGCGGGAGCTCAACCGGATCCAAATGCCGCCCCCCAGGGAAAGGGCCGCCCCACGCGCCTGCTTGGCGCGCTGGGGTCTAGAGCCGCCCCTGAGCGGGGGCCCCCCGCCGCCGAAGACCCCGGGCCCCCGGAATTCTCTGGGCGGCCCTGACTTCCAGTCAAGTTAAAAAAGAAGCATGTGCATCATAACTAAGGAGAAAAAAATGGACTTAATAGAGGGGTAACTGGGTGAAATTGTATGGCCTCTGTTTTACAGGAAGACAGACTAGATGATGCAAGTGCTCCTTTCTCACCTTAAGATCTATGAATCTTGAGATGTACTGAATGTATTCACTATCACAAGTTCCATCAGAATGAGCTTAATGTTTATAACTAAGTGGACATAGCTGTACACATGATGTGCAGATGCAGTTATCACCACTGAGGACATGATCTGGAAAACTTCATATGCAAATTGTCCCCCACCTAAAGAGGAACAGGAATGATGCTTGTGAGAGTTGATGTAACTTTTTTTGAAAAAAATGTACATTTGGAACAGCCAACACTGCTCTAGTAGATGATGCATCATCTCTATCAGTGAGAGCACTGTGGATAGAAAATCAGGGTTCGACTCCAACTCTTTGGTTACCATATGCATATTTTAGAGCTCAACCTTCATGAATAAGAAATCATGTGTATGATTTAAACATCATAAGTTTTTACAGGTCACTCCAAGCAGTACTGGGACCTTAAGAAAAGGCAACATGTTGTATCTTCTGTTCCTGCAATTGTAGGGCACAGGGATTCTTTGGGTCCTGGGTAGTTTTGGGTCCTGGGTAGTTTTCCTCCCCTGGATATTTTTGTGTAAATGTCATGTGCATCATGTGTGTTTCATGTTTTACATATGTATGGCAGATATATTTAAAACAAACCAACACTTTTTTTCCCAACCCCTGCCTATAACCCACACTGACAGAACTGTCTGAATTGTGTGTTTTGTCAATTGTTGGCTTGACTAGCAACCATTCCTCCTCTGAGAATGAAGTTTTTTTTTCATTCTGGCAATAGTGGTTATTATTTAGGGAAGCAGAGCAGGATTCTGGAGATCTGGAATACATGTAACAGGAGACCTATTTTATCAACTTGTGAAACACTACAACATAATTTATCTAGTTATGTATAATGACATATTGATTAGTGTCACTTCAATTAACATAACTGGTTATTCTCTAGAAACAGCATTTTTATTGTGAATTTTTGAATCCATATCTGATGGGTTTAGATCTGTTTTTAAATGTATTAGATCTTAGAAAATTGTGGCACTCTGCCTAGCCATATGGGGTTTTGTTTTCTGTTTTAGCAAGAACACTTTCCAGAAATTTAGGTTAAATTTCCAAGTTCTGGACCACTTTATTTGAATCAGTGGAATATTAAAGTTAAAACCAAACAAATGGAGCCAGTGGATATAGCACCATGTTGTCTCTTCTGTTCCTACAATTGTAGGGGACAGGGATTCTGTCTTTGGGTCCTGGTTAGTTTTCCTGCCCTGGGTAGCACTGTGTAAATTTCAAGTGCATCATGTGTGTTTCATGTTTTGCATTTGAGGGGATATACTTAATTTTCCTATAATGAAGGAGGTGTTTCATATTTTTACATATTCCCTTCTTAGAGGCTGGACGAGGAGAAAAGAAGTATACTAAAGAAACTCTGCAGGGCTTCTCTCATGGTCACACCTGCATGTGCTCCATGCTCCCCTCCAGATCTACCAGGGGTTCATATAGGGAGTAAGGCTTGGAAACCCTTCAGACCCTTAAGTTCAGTGGGGAAACCAGACTCTTCACAGGTCCTTGGACAGATGACTAGGAGGACTGGTTGTTCCAGGCTAAACACTCACCTCCTCATGGCAAAGAGCCATACTGTCATTGTCTGTCCTCGCTTTTTCCCACTTTGTCTCCCCAGCAGAAGGTGCACAAGAGAGTTAACACTTGTCCAACTAGCATAAACTACTTGTAAATTTACACTAGGAAATCTACTAGCAACTCAGCGGAATGTTCAATGTACATGCACTAACTGTTTCCTGGATCTTTCTCCTTCTTGCCCTAACATGTCTCTGCATCCCTGAGCTGTAAATCATAATATGTTGCCTGGAGGATAAAAGGGATGGGAAGCTCACGTGATATCTAAAAAGGCCCACATTCTCCCTTAGCTACATCCATTGATCTGCAGGACATTATAAACTTTATTTTGTTTAATCTGATATATATATATATACACATTGTTAAATAGATAGATAGATATAGATATCTATATCTATATTTCTGTTTATTTAATGTTTATAAGGATCTTTTCAGCACTGGCTATACAGGGGAGAGAACAAAACAGAATACACACACACTGTTGTCAATTGTACAAAATAAAAATGGAAAAATAGTTATGGGAATCTTAGCTGTTCACTTTAACTGTAGTAGCAACAAACAGAGAGAAATGTGATTTTTCCTTTTAAGGCAGTAAGGGACTGTGCACACATATTCTTCTAGGCAGTATTTGGCCCTAATTTTTGATACTACAGACAAAAACAGAATAATTTGTGTATTAGCCTCTGGCCTTCTGGACATAAATATGCAAGAAATTAGTTGGGAAGTTCAAAGCTTTTGCTCTGGATATGTTCTTGGGTGGCTGGTGTTGAGAATTATATATAGGGAAAAAGCATATGTTCAGGATTTATTTCATTAGAGTAGAATGATTTTTTTTATTGAGACTTTCATATTCATAGAAATATTTTAAGAATAGAAATAGAAAAAAGCATACAAGCAAGTAGATTAAACTTTGTTACTACACTGGTCAAAATAAATAGATAATGATTTCTCAGTTTGTGGCACATATGAAATTGTCTCACACAGTGAGAGCTAAACTATAAGGAAGCATCTAAAAATATATCTTTATTTTGCCATATTTCAGAGAACAGACTGCTGTGACTCTTATTTTTATTTTTTTTAAAGACATGATCTTGAACTCATATAAACAGTCACTGATGGTAATAGAGTTATGTCAGTTTACATAGGCTGAAGATCTGGAACTTTTTAAGGTCTCAGATCAGTAAGGAAACCATTCATGAAAGCATCCCTATTCAGGAAAGCACTTACGCACAAATTCAGTTCACATTGAAGTCAATAACACATAAGGACTTGCTGAATTGGCAGTTGTAATGTATTATATTTTTTAAACAAAATATGAACAAAGGTAATAAGTTAAATTGTTAATTATTGTAGCCCCCAAAGTGCTAAATTTGTGATTATACATTTTCACAGCAAAAGTTGAGGAAAGCATAGACAGCTAAATTAAAGTAAATAATTGGCTAATGTATATGGGTCACCACTGCCTTGTACACTAAAGGAAATAATCATTGTGGATCAATATATGGATCTACAAGGAGTTGTCAATGGGGCTTCTCATAGGTTGGACTCCCCAAAGAGCCCTATTGAAGTCCAAGGGGCTGGGGCTTTCCATGTGGAGTTCTCTGCAGGATCATGACCTATACTGATAACAGCTAATGGAGAGTGTCCTTTAAATGGACTAGTAGGGACATGTGGCTTTAGAACAGTAAACAATTCTATTATTTATTAGCATCTTTATACAGCACCCTGAACTATGGTGCCAAATTTTCCCATGGAAAATTATGATTTTTCAGACTACCTCTCCCATGATTCACCGCAGTCTTGCCTCTGGGTGAGGGGAGGTTGTATATCATGAGAGTCCCTGATCATGGTGTATCATGGGAGATGTAGTACATTTGGGGATCCCAGCCCATAGAGGAGAATTGGAATACAAGGGAACCAACTAAAACTCCCAAGAGGCACTGCAGCAACCTATCCAAATGGAAGTATTTTGTTTTTAGCTGAAGTATTTCTAGTTTGGGATGTTTGGTTCTTCAATGAAAAGTCAAAATTTTCCAAAGATAATTGACATTTTTCAAGGGAAAAATCATTTGGGAAAACACAATTTTCTATTGAAAGACAATTCTGACAGAAATGTTTCAACCAGTCCTATTCTATCCCAGCTCTTGCTGTGAAGTTCTGAGCGGCCTTTGTGAGCAGCAAAGTGTGACAACTATGAAGTCGTAGGTAACTAGTTTATTACAATAGCAAGGATGAGTGCCTTCGTCTGCTTTCCATGCTAGTGATGTGGTCAAAGCACTACACACAACCGTGAACTCAGTTCTTTTCAGGCATGTATGAAAGACCTTTTTATTTTGAATTACTTTGCTATAAGCTAAAGTTATTTGTCACTCAGATCTTCACTTGTACCATCTGATGATCTTATATCACTTTATGATTATTAATTCTTGCCATTCACCTTCAAATCTTTAAACAAGTAGCAATGACTTACATACATTAAAAACATATACAGTTATCTACCACAGAATAAAAAATGATTACTGTAGCATGTAAAATAAACAAGTAAGTACTTGTGTGACATAACAACCCCAGACCTTGCTGGAATCTGGTGTCTGAGATTACGAGTGGTTTATTTTTCATACCTCTCTCTTCTTACTATTGTATATTCCAGTTACAGAGCTTGATATTAAATTGCACACAGTTTTAAACACATAGCTCTGTGGACTGTAATGTTCTCCCACCACATTGCACATGCTGCAGTAAACACCATACATGTGGTACTCATTTCACGTATATTTCAGTTGCTGATCTGTGGTTACTGTCATTCGTTCAAGATAACAAACACAAAATTATGGAGAGCAATGTGGTGCAAAGTAGCCTGGGAGTTTTCCGCAGAGCACGTCTTTTATATTTGCAGTTGTAATTCAGCTCACAGGAATGCCTTTCATGTATAAAAAAAGAGGTTATTATCCTATCAGTATACAATCTGTTAATAACAAACATCAGGAGAGAACAATTCATTTGGCCCGACAGCTTTGTTGAACAGGCTTAGAAACTGTTGTGAGCAGTGGCATACACTAAGAAAAATGTTACTTATTTCAGAAGACAGAGGATGTGTTTTCCTTTCTGGAATGGGGAATTGTTTTTAGCCAAAACATAGCAAATTTCCCAAATTATTATTTTACCTAGATTCAGTTAAAGGCTGGCCTTCTTATTTCTACCTGAAATGTGATGGCAAAATTTGTGTCATTTGGGCACCTTTGTACCTGATTTATGTGCACAATATTTGAATGATCTCAATTATGCTCACATATATTTCTCCTGAAACATTGTGGGTACAAAATTGAGGCAGAGTTAAGGCTCAGATGAAAATCTGGCCTTTTAAATCCTACTTTTGCCCTCTGCGTGGTGTTTTTTTGCCACCTGAATGCCTCATTTCACACAATCCTTTGCCTCTCATGAATTCTGTGGCCCCATCCTGCCCACTTTCTTAACTGCTAAGTCTAGTTCTAGGTTTCTTGATGGAGTGGGAGTTTCAGGAGGTTTGCACTCCTATGCCCTGAGGGCTCACAACCCAGCTTCTGTTGACATAAATAAATTCTCAACCTGGATATGTGTGTTTACTATAACCCAGTGTTTTGGCTCTGTTGAATTTCCTTATATTGGACAGCCTCTTTCTTACCATTTACTATTCTGTTTATCTCTAATAAAATAAAATTAATAACACAAAGAAAAAAGTGTGTGTGTGTGTTTTATTCACATGCCTGAGTGACATAAGTTATACTGACATAATTGGTAGTGTAGGCATAGTCTTAATTGACAAAGAACAGGAGGAGGAAAAGGGGGCTAAGTGAAGTGATTTATCCCTGGTGATACAATGGGTCAATAGCAGAGATGGGACTAGAGCCCAGCTCACCTGAATTACTGCCTACTGCCTTAACCACTGGACCATGCTGCCTTAAAAGGTCATGAAATAAATATCTAATGTGAAAACTGCAACGACTTAAAACTTCCACCATTGTGTGTGTGTTTGATGAGAGTCAGAACCACATTTTTGTTTTAAAATCTGTCTATCCTCCCCCAGTGCTTGTGAATGAGTTCTTATAGTTGTTCCATAAATACGTCCTTCCCACCTATTATTTTACTAGAGTGACTAACTCATGCAATGAGCCCTGGGTGAATAGGGGCCTAGCAAACTTCATTATGTTTTCACTACTACATTGTAAAATACATAATAGGTTCCTGTCCATGTTCTTTATGCTCTCAAATTCGATGTAATATTTTCAAAGAAGTTATGTGAAAAATTGAAGAAGGACGAGATATAACAAGCTCAGTGTTCCATTTATGAAATATATGCCAGTGTCCTGAGGCAATGGGGGAGTTCAGCAACACAATTAAAGCTGTATTGATCTGTTACGGTCATTACAATGTAGACAGACTGACTATAAGTTATTTTCATTACAAACATTTACCCGCACCTCATTATTATTTTTTTGAACTGAACTGAGTGCTGGTGAAAGAGGCTGGGTTGGCAGGCTGAAGTCCTCTGTTTATCCAAAAGACAAGTACAGCAGAGGCTGCCAACAATCTAAGTTTTCCCAAACTGCCTCATGAATGTTGCTTCAACCATTAGCTGAAAGGGATAGGGATAAGAGATTAGTGCTTCATAGCTGAGACTGAGACATAGCATTTCCGTTGTAGGTCTGACTTGGTGATGTCTGCTGCAAACCAGAGAGACAATACCACAATTTCACAAAAAGGTCACTGCAGAGTCATTAGATATAGTAACAAATTTCATTACTATTGGATCTGACTCAGTTTTGAATCAGTCATCCAGAGGTGAGACACTCTATCCCAATGGCAATTCTCTATCAGATTTCCATCTCCAGTATTACCAATTTACAAATATTATGCACACACATGCACTATAGTCCACATTTTCACCAAGACTCGGTTGACCCTTCCAAGAATTAGTGGGTGAATCTAGGTGTGTGGGTGAAGACCATTTCCATGGTCAAACTGGTGAATCACACACCTACCTCCCCAATGTGCATGCCTAAATTGCGGTGAGGATAGGGAGTCATCAAACGCAAACAGCTGTGCCTGCATATTTTGTGCGTGCATATGGGCAGTCCCACTGAACATAATGGTATTTATTCAGATGCTCAGGTAATTAGGAAGAATATAAGAGGCATTTCCCCTACTCTGAGAAAACCACTAACACCAAACCCACCCATATATATATTTGTCTTCTCATTAAGTAATCTGTTTGGTGGCTTTCTGCAGTTGCCCTCTGTGACATTTCTGTGGAAATTAGGGTGTTGATTCAAATGCAAAAAGAAAAAGAGAAAACAGCCCTTCTTACAAGTTCACACGGAGGCAGATGGGTGGGGTTCAGCTGAGGCATCCCACATTAGTCCAAAATCAAATGTGCTTTCAAAGGAAAACTCCCTATTTTACTGAGCCTACTGTGATTATACTATAGATTTTCAGTTGGATTTGATCCCAGGCCTTACTTGCTGAGGCATCTGCAGCAAACATTTCTGCTGCTCGCTGACATGTTAGCACTGTGGAGAATTGCCAAATCATACACTCCCACGCTTATGCTTAGGTCTTTGTATTGCAAACTAACTTCCCTTTTCAAATGCTATATAAATGGAAAGCTCTGATGCTGACAGAGCTCTGAACAGAGGGGTCTGCAAAGGTTGGAAAAAAAACAATTTAGAAAGTCACTCAAAGATATGGTTTTGGATCAGGAAGACTAGTATTAGTGGCACTTGAATCAAGAGGCTACATTGGGCACAAAAGTGGAAGAGGCACTCAGATAAAGTTGGCAAGCTTTTCCATACTTATGGAATACTTTGTTTTCAAAGTACTCTAAAGACATGAGCTAATCTTCATAACACCACTGCGAGATGGATCTCCATTGTATAGATGGGCAACCCGAGACCCTGGGAGATTAAGTGATTTATCCAAAGCCACACAGTGACTCGAGCAAAGTTAGGATTATAAAACAGTTCTCAGATCCTACTGTGCTACACCACACCACATCTTCAGACACTTATATTCATTCTATTAAACATAGTCAGAAAAAGTAGTGGAGAAAAAAATCTTCATAATGGATAGCTTTTCCAGATAATTATTCATATATGGGAGAGGCAGACAGTTGCATGTATATATGCACAAGCACAGAGACACAGCCCAACACCCACTATATTAAAATGTTTTGGAGCTGAATAACATTTTATGTTTCTCCACTGTCTTTCATCCAAAAACCTAAAGTGTCATGTATACCTGCGGTATCACTGAAGTACAGAGACCTCGGGGAGGCGGGCAGGGATTGGCAATTAACTGGAACCCTGTACCCTGAACACCAGAGGGGAAGGTGGATATTTTATTCAAAGACACTAGGACAAATATCCTACATTTACAAAAAGTATAATTGTGCCAAAGGATCTTTAAGACACAAAGAAGACCCAGTTGGTTCTTCCTGAGCATTAAAGTCTCATCAGGAAAGTTCATGGTGCTCAATTCATATGCCTTAGCATGGCTGGGATTTGAACAGAGGGTTCCAGGGACTGTAGATTTAAACCTAGTATTTAATCCACCAAGTGTATGTCTACATTTCACTTAGGGCTTGGCTACACTTGCGAGTTACAGAGCAATAAAGGAGCCCTGGGCACCCTAGCTCACTCCCCATTACAGTGGCAAGGCACATATAGTGCTCTGACTCCGCAGCTATAGTGCTGCTGGTACTCCACCTCGGCGAGAGGAATAACATTTGCTGCGCCCCGTTGAAGCACTGCGGCGCCAGTGTGAATGAGGTGTTGAGTTACTGCGCTGTGATCAGCCTCCAGAAATGTCCCATAATCCCCTTAAGTCAAGTGGCCACTCTTGTAGTTGTTTTGAATCACTGTAGGAATGCGGATATGCCATTTGAAATCTCCATTTCTGGCAGCCGGGAATGCTGTGTGTGAGAGAGAGAGAGGTTGGGGGAGGGAGAGGTCTGCTTCTGTCTGAACTTACAAGACAGCATGCTGGCATGCTCTCAGCCCCCCAAACATACACTCTCTCCCCCCACATACATGCATGGCATGCTCTCTCCCCCCACATACACACAACACGCTCCCTGTCAGGACTGGCTTTAAGAACTGTGAGGCCCGATACAAATACCCGGCGGTCGTCTGGTTCTTCGGCAGCATTTCAGCAGTGGGTCCTTCACTCACTCCGGGTCTTCCGTGGCACTGAAGGATCCGCTGCCAAAATGCTGCCGAAGACCCGGACTGTTGCCGGGTGAGTAAAAATTAAAAAGTTAGGCGCTCTTCTTTAGAGTGTGGGGCCCTCTTAGGCGCGGGGCCTGATTCGGGGGAATCGGGGGAATCAGCCTAAAGCCGGCCCAGCTCCCTGTCACACTCCACTCGATTCCCCCCATTTGAAAAGCACATTGCAGTCACTTGCATGCTGGGATAGCTGCCCATAATGCACTGCTCCCAATGCCACTGCAAGTGCTGCAAATGTGGCCACACCAGTGCACAAGCAGCTGTCAGTGTGGACAGACTGCAGCACTTTCCTTACTGCACTCTCTGAAGGTGGGTTTAACTCACAGCGCTCTACATCTGCAAGTGCAGCTATGCCCTTAGTTGCCTGCAGCTGGCCTGTGCCAGCTGACATGCTCATGGGGCTTGGGTTGTACAGATGTTTAAGTGTGGTGTAGACATTCAGACTTGGGCTGCAGCCCAAACTCTGGGATCCTCCCACCACACAGGGTCCTGGAACCTGGGCCCAGACATCTTACCTCAGTTAAACAGGCCCTTAGCCCATTCCCCATGAGCCTGAGTCAGCTGGCACGGGCCAGCTATGAATGTCTAATTGCAATGTACACATACCCCAAGAAACTCCAGCAGCTAAAAATGTTATGAGGCACTTTACTCTGTGGTAAAGTCTGAGTTTCTCGCTCAGACCTTAATGTGAACTAAATCTAGTTGACATCTGTGGAAATTCGTGAGGACTGAGTAAAAACTGAATAAAGACTTCAGGAGTTAGCCCACTAATTGTATAATGTTCCATGAATTATTCATTTTACATTCATTATATTTTTGTTATGATAAATTCATTGACAAATGTCTTTTCCATGCTGTATATACAGTATTGATATTATTGTTATGGAGGACCTTACTAAGACCGGAAGTATTTTCCAATGGTTGGGGTAATAGGCTTACATTTGGGAGACCAACACTCAATTACCTGCTCTAACACAGACTTCCTGTGTGACGCTGGGCAAGTCACTTAGCTCACTGTGTCTCAGTTCCCCATCTGTAAAATGGGGGTAATATCACTTTCTCACCTCATCAGGGTGTGGCAAGGTTACATACATTAAAGATTATAAAACGCTGTGAGATATACTGACTAAAAAGTACAATAAATGAGTTAGATATTATTATTCTATTTTTTACTGTGTCTTTATTCAAACAAAACTCCTGTGGAAAATAGAACTTTGCCTGGATAAGAGATAAATGAAAATTGAGTAAGAACTCTAGAGCTGGGTACATCCTGTGAATTTACTCTGATGTTATTTGTAAACCATTTCATTCACTTTCCAGCAACAGTTGTGCAGGTAGATTTTTGTTTTCAGGAAACATCTGTAAAGAAAGCAAAAGCATTGCAAATATATCTTCACACAAATGTCTGAGCTGGAAATCTTTGTGTGGCCACCTTAAAACCTCTTTTCAGGTTTGTGTGTCATCCGATTAGGAAGCAGGAAAAAAACAATTTAAGTGACCAACGATGCAGCAAGTATGGCAAAATATCAATAAGCGACCATGCGCCACAATATCCACGATGAGTAATATATAATCAATTCATAGATTAGGCTGAAATGGATTCACCTAATACAGTTGAGGCTCATCTGAAGCCCACTGAAGTACATAGGAGTATTTAGGCTTTGGATCAAGTTCTTATTAAATAATTTTGAATTAGGAACACAGTCAAAATTGAAGTCTGTTCACTAATTTAATGAGAAAAAAAAATGTTTGCAGAAAATAATTTGACCAGTGTTATTAAAGACCTCAGAGTTTGGCTCATTATTATTTGTATAGCATTGGCATTGTGTTAGATGTTTCATGTGATTTGGCCTTTGGAGTGTCTTGTTAATTCAGAATGCCTTTTAAATGAAAACCATTGTGTTTCTTTTGATATCTTGTCTGAAGTCTTTTTTTTTTCTTTTCTTCGAAGACCTTTTGCTACAGCTTAGCATGCAATTGTATTTCTTTCACGAATGTAGGCCGATTTTAAAAGCTCTTAACACTTGACATTTTATTTTCATCTTTCATTTTCAGTATAAATAACAACATATCTGCTGTTTAGATGACTGTCACTTGTAGTAATTATGCCATTATCTTTTAGTTTATCAGGCTTTTGCAAGGCTTTCATTATAGCACTAGTGAAGCAGGTGACCCAGTCAGGATAAAATAGCAAATGACCAAAACCTTGGCCAAAAATTCTTATGAAGATGGCATTATTTCAAGAAAGAAAGAAAGAAAGAAAGAAAGAAAGAAAGAAAGGTATCTTTTTTCTACCCAGAACCAGAACCATAAGTATCAAAATATTATGATAAAGACTATTGATAACAGGATGAAATACTGGCTCTGTTGAAGTCAATGTCAAAACTCCCATTGACTTCAAAAGAGTCAGGATTTCAACATGATCTTTATTGGGAGTATATATAACTACAAAATACTGGATGAGGTAACAATAGTTACATTTCTCTTTTCTCTGTACTGGACATTTGTTATTGTCTGCTGGAGTAGCTAGCTCACATTATGTGAGTCAGAGTTGATGCAGTATGTTACAGAGAAGCACACATTGTACTCTCTAATGGAGTCTTTACAATATTTATTTTGTATGTTACTTCCCTTAATCTAAAATAAATCATTCAGATTGAAAGCATATGTTTGCTTTTCTTTATATCCACAAAAGAGGAACAACACAAACTGCGAAAATACAGCAAAGAATCCTGTGGCACCTTATAGACTAACAGACGTTTTGGAGCATGAGCTTTCGTGGGTGAATACCCACTTCGTCGGATGCAAGTAGTGGAAATTTCCAGGGGCAGGTATATATATGCAAGCAAGAAGCAAGCTAGAGACGCGAAAATACAGGCTTCCCTTCCATAACCTGACCGTGTGCTTCGTCTTCAACAGCTAGAGGGTATTTCCCATTCTGTGATATATTTAGTCTTCAGCTGGTATAATGAGGATCTAGGAATCATGCGACTAATGCATCATTTAAATAGTATTGTTACACTATTGGTTTATGGGGGGTGCACACAGTGTGCTAAACCACTGTGAAAATTCAAAGAAGGTAAGACCATGCCCTGAAGAACTTGCGCTATTTAATAGCTAATCATAGTTTATGTAGCTGTGTTTTTTCTTAGTTTGTTTGAGCACTATTTTTTTTGTCTCCACAGTTTATTAAAACTACAAGATTAGAAAAAATATAATTTAAAATATGTCAGTTTTTCCTACCACATTGTCATCTCTCCATACACCTAGACTCATGCATCACCCCCTCCTACCACCTCTATACACAAATCTAAACACAGTCTTTAAAATAAATAAATGAATCCCATAGCACATAACCACAGTGGCAGCCTTACCAACTCATTTGGTTCAGCATGAATAACATAGACTAGAATCTTTTTTTGTTGAATCTCTCTTTAAAATTAACATTAATAAGGTCGTAGCCTCTGTGATGGCTTTCTTACTATAAGCTTATATTCAATGGGCCCAATTCTCTTTAAATTGGTTTTATAACAGCATTAACAGAGTTTGAGTTCACCGACTTTGTGATAAATCAAGATCATGAAGCTCTGCACACCAAATGTGCTAATCTGCTCTGGAATGTTGCCTCCTCCCATTTCAAACATCTGTATTTGTATTTAAGGTATAATAGTAATAACAAACTAGGGCAACTTTTGCTTCGAAGGCTCACTGAAGACATTTTAAAGCCTCATCATTCGAGAGGCCTCATTTTTCATCATAACATTCAGGTATCAATCAATTCTACAAATGTACACTATGTATATCACTTAGGTGTCAGAGATTTTCATCAGAGCCTTCTCAAATCATGGAATTAAACCAACAAAACCAACTTTGCAGTACTAAAAATCCCTAATCTTAAAAACTGGAAGCCTGAGTACATGTGAGCTGAGATCTACTGCCTAGTACATGCCTAGTGCTTTTAAAACTCAGAGCAAGTCAAGCTGTGCATTTTCTTGTTTATAAAAGGTAACACAGATAAGGGTGTACAGACAAGCTATACTTGCATAATGATAATGTAATTAAAGGCATGTCTACACAGCCCATGGCAATAGGGTTCCCAGCCCGAGTTGACAGACTCAGACTAGCAGGGCTTATGCTAGTGCTCTAAAAATAGCTGTGTAGATAGTGCTTTGAGGTTGCACCTTAGGCTGGAGCTCAGGCTCTGAAGCTCAGGGACTGGGATGGGCTCCAGAGACCAAGCCACAACTTCAGAGAGCTTTCTACACAGCTATTTTTTTGTGTGCTGTTGTGAACCCCGCTAGCCCAAGTCTGTCAACACAGGCTGGGCTACTTGCTGCCATGAGCTGCGTAGACTTATGATCCCCTATATATACTTGTGAACTGAGATCCATTTGTGCCAATTGTATGTGACATGGGCTGTGCTTTCTTGCAATGCATTAAAAGAAACGTCTTACAATGTTTAGAGAGGTTTAAGTGCTTTTCATATTCTTGCTCTTAACAGAACAAATGCATCTTGCTGTGCATATTACTTAATGGAACTTGCATCTAATTACTTTCTTCAATAGGCTCTTCTCAATAAGGAAATTTGGACACAATCATTAACAGGTTACATTACTAAAACTGACAGAAGCATTGCATAGTTCATAATGTATATGTATATACATGCACAGACACACACACACATACACATATAATATCACATGTAAAATGCTATGTTAAAAGAATATTATTGAGATTGCAAACTCATTTAAGTTTGTCTGTGCATTTTTAATATGCCCCCCTTGTGCATATGCATTATGCAGTCTTCAGTTACATCATTATGACAGGATCCCCAGGGTGCCGCCTGGGACTGTGGGACTGCTGTACCCCCTTAATTCTCTCCAGCCTGTCACAAAACTCTTTCCCATGCACCCCCCAGACACCACCAACACACTCTTATCAACCTCCTGGCTCCAGTCTGTACCTGCAGCATTTCACTCCTGCCCCGTAACAGACCTGCCCTGAAGATTCCCAGTACCCACTGCACTCAACATCCATCCCTCTGCAGTTTAGCCTTGTGAAATACAGTACTCGCTGCACTGTAATCCAAAGGAGAAGGTTTAACCATCCTGGGACCCCACCTCCTCCTGGGACCCTCTCCCTATCCTCCTCAGTGCTGATTTGTTTTGTTGTTTGTCTCTCTCATCCAGCTTTTGTTTTTTTAATAAAAGAATGGGGTTTTGTTTGAAATCAATCTTTATCTATTAATTGAAAGCAAACAGAGCCCTGCAAAGCAACAGGCAATTTTCTTAAACCTTCATAGTGCATCATCTGCACCAACCACAGTTGCCTCCTAGCATTACAAGCACTGCACTCCCGAGGATAGCAAAAAATATTAGTGGCTTTCAGCTTCAAATTGCTGCCTCAAGGCATCCCTGAGCCTTATGCCCCCATGCTGTGCCCCTCTAATAGCCCTGGTCTCTGGCTGTTCAAACTCAGCCTCCAGGCACTGAGCCTCAGTGGGTCCAGCCATTAGTGAAGCTTTCACCCTTCCCTTCACAAATATTATGGAGCATACAGCACACAGCTATAAGCATAGGAATATTGTAATCAGCCAGGTCCAGCTTCCCCTAGAGGCAGCACCTGTAGGGCTTTAAATGGCCAAAAGCACACTCAATAGTCATTATGCACTTGCTGTTGTTCTTAGGATCTCAGGGTTGGAAGGGACCTCAGGAGGTCATCTAGTCCAACCCCCTGCTCAAAGCAGGACCAAGCCCAACTAAATCATCCCAGCCAGGGCTTTGTCAAGCCTGACCTTAAAAACCTCTAAGGAAGGAGATTCCACTACCTCCCTAGGTAACCCATTCCAGTTTTTCACCACCCTACTAGTGAAAAAGTTTTTCCTAATATCCAACCTAAACCTCCCCCTCTGCAACTTGAGACCATTACTCCTTGTTCTGTCATCTTCTACCACTGAGAACAGTCTAGATCCATCCTCTTTGGAACCCCCTTTCAGGTAGTTGAAAGCAGCTATCAAATCCCCCCTCATTCTTCTCTTCTGCAGACTAAACAATCCCAGTTCCCTCAGCCTCTCCTCATAAGTCATGTGCTCCACCCCCTAATCATTTTTGTTGCCCTCCGCTGGACTCTCTCCAATTTATCCACATCCTTCTTGTAGTGGGGGGCCCAAAACTGGACACAGTACTCCAAATGAGGCCTCACCAGTGCTGAGTAGAGGGGAATGATCACATCCCTCGATCTGCTGGAAATGCCCCTACTTATACAACCCAAAATGCCATTAGCCTTCTTGGCAACAAGGGCACACTGTTGACTCATATTCAGCTTTTCGTCCACCGTAACCCCTAGGTCCTTTTCTGCAGAACTGCTTCCTAGCCATTCGGTCTCTAGTCTGTAGCAGTGCATGGGATTCTTCCGTCCTAAGTGCAGGACTCTGCACTTGTCCTTGTTGAACCTCATCATATTTCTTTTGGCCCAATCCTCTAATTTGTCTAGGTCCCTCTGTATCCTATCCCTACCCTCCAGCATATCAACCACTCCTCCCAGTTTAGTGTCATCTGCAAACTTGCTAAGGGTGCAGTCCACACCATCCTCCAGATCGTTAATGAAGATATTGAACAAAACCGGCCCCAGCACCGACCCTTGGGGCACTCCACTTGATACCGGCTGCCAACTAGACATGGAACCATTGATCACTACCCGTTGAGCCCGACCATCTAGCCAGTTTTCTATCCACCTTACTGTCCATTCATCCAGCCCAGACTTCTTTAATTTGCTGGCAAGAATACTGTGGGAGACTGTATCAAAAGCTTTGCTAAAGTCCAGAAATAGTACATCCACTGCTTTCCCCTCATCCACAGAGCCGGTTATCTCGTCATAGAAGGCAATTAGGTTAGTCAGGCATGACTTGCCCTTGGTGAATCCATGCTGACTGTTCCTGATCACTTTCCCCTCCTTTAAGTGGTTCAGGATTGATTCCTTGAGGACCTGTTCCATAATTTTTCCAGGGACTGAGGTGAGACTGACTGGCCTGTAGTTCCCTGGATCTTCCTTCTTCCCTTTTTTAAAGATGGGCACTACATTAGCTTTTTTCCAGTCATCTGGGACCTCCCCCGATCTTGAACCGCTCCTTGCTGCTCTCAAGATGCCCAGTGTATGGCTTCATAAACCACTGCATTAAGGGGTAGCCAGGGTCTCCCAGGATCACAATAGGCATTTCAACTTCTTCTACGGTGATCTTCTGGTCCAGGAAAAACTACAAGGAGTCCAGTGGCACCTTAAAGACTAACAGATTTATTAGGGCATAAGCTTTTGTGGGTAAAAAACCCACTTCTTCAGATGCATGGAGTGAAAATTACAAATACAGACATATGTATACTGACACACGAAGAGAAGGGAGTTACCTCACAAGTGGAGAACCAGTGTTGACAGGGCCAATTCGATCAGGGTGGATGTAGTCCACATCCAATAATTGATGAGGAGGTGTTAATTCCAGGAGAGGCAAAGCTGCTTTTGTGGTGAGCCAGCCACTCCCAGTCCCTATTCAAGCCCAAATTAATGGTGTTAAATTTGCAGATGAATTTTAATTCTGCAGTTTCTCTTTGAAGTCTGTTTCTGAAATTTTTTTGTTCAAGTATGGCTACTTTTAAATCTGTTATAGAATGTCCAGGAAGATTGAAGTGTTCTCCTACTGGCTTTTGTATGTTACCATTCCTGATGTCCGATTTGTGTCCATTTATTCTTTTACATAGAGAAGAAAATCCTTGTTTGCAGTTTCCTGAACAGGCCAGTGTTCTGAAAGATGCATGAGTCATGCATCTTTCCGGACTAGCCTGCGTTAATATCCATGAAGTGCCAATGGCGATCCACAAGCTCCTGGAGAACCATAGAGAAATACCCCTTGCGATTAGTTTACTCAGTGGCTAGGTGGGCTGGTTCCAGAATTGGAATAAGCGTGCTATCTATCGACCCTCTGCAGTTAGGGAAGCCTATTTGTGCAAAGCCATCAACAATATCACGGTCTTTCAGAGCAGGATGTGATTAATGGCCCTGCACACTTCCGTTAACACAAGTCCAACGGTCGACTTTCCCACTCTGAACTGGTTAGAGATCGATCGGTAGCAGTCTGAAGTAGCCAACTTCCATAGTGCAATTGCCATGCGGTTCTCCAACGGCAGGGCAGCTCTCATTCTTGTGTCTCTGTACTGCAGGGCTGGGGTTAGCTCAACACACAGTCCCATGAATGTGGCTTTCCTCATCCGAAAGTTCTGCAGCCACTGCTCATCATCCCAGACATGCATCACAATGTGATCCCACCACTCAGTGCTTGTTTCTCAAGCTCAAAAATGGAGTTCCACTGTGGTCAGCACCTCTGTGAATGCCAGAAGCAATCTCGTGTCATAGCTACTACGCGTGGCAAGATCAATGCCGAACTCCCCTTGCCTTTGTAATTTAAGGAATAATTCCACTGCCACTCATGAAGTGTTAGTGAGAGAGAGCAGCATACTGGTCAACAGTGCGAGATCCATTCCTGCAGACCGAAGAGGCAGAGTGCCCAGTACACAAACCATTGAAAGATGGCGCCAAATGCAGACAAAGCACAGGGATTTCTGGGATGTGAAGCAATGCACCACGGGGCATTGGGACAGGATCCAGGATGCCCTGCGACACTCTCTGCCTTCCCCAACTCTTCTGTGGGATAGCTGCCCAGAGTGCACCGCTCTGAATACTGCTGCAAGTGTCGCAAGTGTGAACATGCTATTGTGCAGGCAGCTGACAGTGTGAACATAAAACAGCAGTTTCCCTTCAGCACTCTCTGAGCAGCGTTGTACCTGCTGGCGCTGTAACTCTGCCAGTGTAGACATACCCTGAGTCTTCAGGCAAGGTTGAGCAATTCCCCTTGTGTGGCCTCATGCAGATGAGTCACTGAATTGTAGTTCTCTTGCTAGAAAATGGCTGTTGATGGGTTATTTGACACCCAACCTGGGCATTGGTTACTTTCCTTGCTATTGCCTCTGGGGAGCTAATATCTGTCTGATTCCCCAACTTACAGCATGTTTTAGTGACAACCATACAACACAATTCTCATAACTTCATATGCATTAATGATATACATATATGGATAGAGAAATGACTTTCAGCATAGAATTATAGAATATCACGGTTGGAATGGACCTCAGGAGGTCATCTAGTCCAACCCTCTGCTCAAAGCAGGACCAATTCCCAACTAAATCATCCCAGCCAGGGCTTTGTCAAGCCTGACCTTAAAAACCTCTAAGGAAGGAGATTCCACCACCTCCCTAAGTAACCCATTCCAGTGCTTCACCACCCTCCTAATGAAAAAGTTATTCCTAATATCTAACCTAAACCTCCACCACTGCAACTTGAGACCATTACTCAGCAGATCATAACCTTTCTCATGATACCTTAGAAGGCATGCTTTATATGTAAAATCATGAATATATAAAAAATGAGGAATATGGGGTTTCCAGGATGCTCCCCCAAGGTATAGCATGTCACAATCATCACATATTATTTTTTCTTCAGGACCCCTGCCTCATTCAGAGCACAGAATGGATGGAACTCAGTTAAGGAGCAGCCGTTCATTATTTTGTTTTCTCTTCATTGTTCAATGTGTGGCCCTAGGCCCTGTTTACTGCAAGCTATTCAAACCCACTCTGAAGACAGATTTATTAATTTTTTCATGGGTTATTCCATGGTGTTAATCATTATAGTATTTGAGTGCTTCACAAATATTTATGAATTTATTTTAACAACAGCTGTGTGAGATGAGGGGTTATCATTGTCCAAGTTTTACAGATGGGAAATTGAAGTACAGAGAGATTAGGGTCAAAAGTGTCCACTAATTTTGGGTACCACATTTAAGACACCTAGGACCTGAAAGTTCAGAGTACTTAGCATTATATAGCACATTTTTTATGTCCAAGCCACTGCTCCCATAGATGTCAGTGACAGCTGTCAGTGCTCACTCCTTCTGTAAATCAGACACCCAAAGAGTGAAGAACACTTGTTGTCCCAGTATAACTATTTCAGTTAGAGGGCTTTTATTTGTTTATTTATTTTTACCAATATAGCCTCCTAATGTGGACACAGTTATGCTTTATACCTTATACCAGCATAGTTTATGCCCCTTCCCGAGGAAACTCAATCTTCTGAGTTTTTAATTACATTTTAAATCTTTCCAGAATCATTTGTCATATGAAATGTGGACTTTTTTCCACAGCAGCAATCCTACCCTCTTTGTGAATTATAAGCAGCATATAGAAGCAGGATTATACCACATGAAATGAATACCGTAGTGTCTAATCTTCTACAATGTGTAACCTTGACCAATGGAGTTTGAATAATAACACTACTGTAGAGGAAAAAATTCAATCTGTTTTGGGTGGAGACAAAAAAATCACTTCTAATTTTAAAAGTAAACAGTTTTGATCCATTTAATGAGCTTAAAATGGGTTCTTTCCCCGTAAGTGATTGTAGCAAATATATGTTTATCACAGTTTGACAGCAATAATAAACTGAAAGTTATGAAAAGAAAAAGAGAGAAAAAAAGAAGCAAACCTTTTTTCCATCCAATATGTGTGATTGGAGCCCATGTGAACTTCTAACAGCTTCCTTTCAGTGACAGACCTGATTAACTCAGGGAAAGGCACGGGGAGGAGGAGATGTGGGTGGGAGGGAAGAATGTATCCTACCCCCTCACTCTCAAGAGGAGAGAGGGGTGCTTTGTCAAAAGAGCTTCCTTGCTGTCTGGAGGGCATATGAGTAAACAAGACAGCAGTCACACAATTCGTGGGAAAGAAAACACAAAATGTTTGAAAACCTGGCACTTGGCAGTGTGGGATCCATCCTCACTACCGGAGGTTCAGGACACAGGGGTCGGGAAATTGGGAGCTCTGAGTCCCCCACATGTAAAGAGAGATCATGACTTGAGGAAAAAGGCAAATAAATTCAAAGCAGTTATTTAGGCTCTTCACTTCCTGAGTTGTCGTCATGTGTGTGTGTGTGTGTGTACCAGAAAGTCTTTCACCCACAGAAAACTTGGCATGAAATGGAAAGGTCTTGGGCCAACTGCATAATTGTACTGTAACTCCAGCCCTTAAAAAAGGTCTTATATAATTATTTTGGAAGGTATTTTTACTACGGCATCATAATCTCCCACCTAAAAGAAGCCACTTCTCTGGCACTCAGGATTAATATCATCATTTAATACTCTGGTTTCAATACAGACAATATTTTACTCACATTTCCTAGAAAACCTAAGTGGAGAATGCTTTGCTTTTGAAAACAAGACTGAGGTGCTTGGTATAATTTCATATATAAGCAAACTAAGAAACAACATACACCAACATTTACAATGTGCTATACTTTGCGCCAAATCTTGCTGTCCTTACTCATGTAAAACACCCAGGCAAGACCAGGACCGGTAGTTTCCTACTGAGGAAAGATTTAGAAATTTCCTAGGAAAAACAGTGGCCTTCTGAAGAGGTTTATATATATGATTCCATTAATTTGCTCAGGAGAATAATGGTTAAATTGACTATTGGAAGGTAAAATTTATGGCAAATGCTTGTACTTAATGGGTGAAATCCTGGCCCCATTGAAGTCAATAGCTAAACTCCCATTAGGTTCAATGGATCCAGAATTTCAACCAATATGGTCAAAGTCCGGAAGTTACTAGTTTCCCTTCACTCTCTCTTAACTAAACAAAGCTCTTACTGACTTCAAAGGAGATGTATCCACTTTACAGTTGCTGTGAATTTGACCCCAGATGCCTAATTAAGACCATGATATCTATTTCAGTGACTAATGAACTAGTGACAAATTGGTCTAAAATCAGCAAAATGACATTCAATGAAGACAAGTGTAAAGAACTACATTTGGGAAGGAAAAATCAAATGCACAAATAAAACATGGAATAATTGGCTAGACAATAGTACTGCTGAAAAGGATCTGGGGTTATAGTGAATCACAAATTGAATCTGAGCCAGCAATGTGATGCAATTTCAAAAACCGTTAATATCACTCTCAAGTGTGTTAACAGGAATGTCATATGTAAAATATGGGAGGTAATTTTCCCACTCTACTTGACACAAGTGAGTTCTCAGCGGAGGGATCCTGTCCAGCAGGGCCACCCGGGGTGGGAAAAGAGGGGTCCTTCACTCGCTCTGGGGGCCCTGGAAAACTCTCGCGGGGCCTGGGCCCCCGGAGCTTCTTCCGCTTTGGGTCATCGTTGGCAATTCGGCAGTGGGGGGCCCTTCCGCTCTGGGACTCGCAGCTGAAATGCCCCAAAGACCCGTGGCGGGGGTCCTTCCAGCACTTCAATGGTGGGTCCTGGGGCAGGTCTTCTGCGGCAATTTGGTGGCAGGGGGTCCTTCCGCCCCAGGACCCGCCGCCGAAGTGCCAGGTCTTCGGCAGTGGGGGGCCCCCGCCACCGAAGACCCCAGACCCCCTGAATCCTCTTGGCAGCCCTGCTGTCCAGTTTTGGGTGCCACCTTTTAATAAAGATATGGACAAATTGGACAGAGTCCAGAGGAAAGCAACAAAAATGATAAAATGTTTAGAAGCCCTGACTGCTGAACAGAACTTAACAAAATTTGGATATATGTAGTCTTGAGAAAAGAAGACTCAGCGGGGACCAGATAACATGTTAAGGGTTTCTAATATGCTAAGGGCTGTTATAAAGAGCACAATTCAATTGTTCTCCATGTCCACTGAAGATAGGACAAAAAATAATTATCTGAATCTGCAACAAGGAAGATTTAGGTTAGATCTTAGGAAAAATCTTTCTATCTTTTCTGTAAAGATAATTAAGAACTGACAGGCTTCCAAGGGAGATTTTTGAATCCCTGTCACTGGAGATTTTAAGAACAGGTTATACAAAAACCTGCCAGTGATGGTCTAGGTATACTTGATCCTGCTTCAGCATGGTGGGCTGGACTGGATGACTTCTTGGGGGCACTTCCAGCCCTGCATTGCTATGAATCAGTAGTGTGAGCTCTTCCTGTAGTAAACTAATATGTTAGATTAATGGGGCATATATACAGCTGGGAGAATACTTCCCAGTGTAAGTAGACAGAGATGCTATCTCTTGCTTGAGCCAGCATGCTAAAAATAGCAGTGTGACAGTAGCACAGGCTGGCCACCTGAGTACAAACCCACCCAGACTCCCTGGCTCCACTGCTATTTTTAGCATGCTAGCTTGAGCAGAGCTAGCATGTGTCTGTCGACCTGCACTGGGGAGACAGGAACCATACCCCGCACTGCTGTCTAACTTTACAACGTTCACTCTGTTGCATGGTAAATGACAAATACTTTTTCAGTACATTGTTCAACTTCATTAGCCATGCATCTTGTCTGCAGATATGACTATGCACATTTATGTATCTTATTGTATTTGTGGTTATGTACCTACTCATCTGCTCTGCTCCAGGGGTTTGTTTTTTTTTTGGAGAGGGAGTGGGTTGGATTTTTTTGTTTTATTTTTTTGTTTTTACATATATATGTCCACCACAGAAATAATGTTAATTAAAATCTAGAGCACATTAAGATCACTTTCAAAAATGGGATCTCTCATTTCATTTTGGGGAGTTTAGTATAAAGGCAACCCAAGTTATCTCAAGGTGAGAACCCCAATATTGACCCAAAATCAATGGTCATTTTTAAAACAGTTTTCATTAATTTAACAAACTGCCCGGCAGAGGGACCTATGGAAGTTAAGAAAATTGGTTAATCATAGTGAGACACAAATTCAGCTAAAATTCATAATTTTCTTTTTATTCACAGTCTCCCTATATCTTAAAGAAACATCTCTCCCACAGCATAGACCCTCATATCAATGAGTTAGTGGACTTAGCCCAGTTACTAAAGGGCAATTGCCCCCAATATAAAAAACATAATGACCATTACCACTAATTGCACCGTTGCTCGCAACCGCAGCTGACATCATGGAGGATTGGCCAGGGAGAATAAAATATGCTCTCATCTCTAATGAAGATTAGGGGTGTTAACAAAATCACTCCCCTAAATGACATAGTTGTGTCAGCAAAAACCTTAGCCTATATGCAGGTAAGCCAACAAAAATTCCTTGTGCCAGTAGAGCTTATTTAGTTTTGGGAACTGATATAACCTACACCAGCAAAAAAAACTGTTTTTCTGGTAAAAGCTGCCTTTCCACAAGAAGAGTTTGCCAGTATTATTATAACCATACTGGCAAACCCTTTCAATGCCAGATATACACTACAGATTTTTGTCCATACAGCTGTGTCAGAAGTGTGAAGAGGTGTGATCTTAGATGTGTATAGCTGTGCTGGCACAAGTCCCTACTGGAGACATAGCTATGCTGCCAAAGCTGCATTTTGCTCATGGGGGGTGGTTTCACTATACTGGTGTAAATGCAGCGTTACCTATACAGCTGCATCCACCCTAGGAGCCTTCGCTGGAACCAGTATTCCTATCCTGATAAAGTGCTCCTAATGAAGATGTGGCCCAAGTGAATACAAGACCATTTTAAAGGTGCTTACATTGCCATTGCTCTACTTATTGTGTGGCTAAACAGAAGATACTAGTCGCCAATATTTTCCATCCAGCTTATATTATCAGCACTAAATTCACTTGAAAATAGCACTCTAAGGTTGTTAAGAGTTGACTACAATCCCGGGGATTGTAAGCACTTGACTTGCTTCATACCTCAAAGACCCCCATGGAAATGACTATGCTCTGACACACACAATCACACCCATCATGCCACATTGCTTACAGATGGCAATTTTTTTTTTAATTTCTCAATATCATATGAAATGGAAGAGCACAGAGTGTAATGCGATAGTTTTATACAACCACCCAAACATGCACAAAAATGTGAGTTAAAATCGTTAGTGAGTGTATTTCCAAATTATTGCATTAATGAGAAATACACCTAACAGAAATGTCCCATAAACTAACCCTTCAACAAAGACATCACCAGGTGAAAAAGAAGATTCTAATAAAGCTCCTAAATACAATGCCAGTGTTATCAAAAGTGGCATTACCTGTACAGTAATTAGTGTACTTAATTTATTCAACGCACTTTGAGATTTGCACATAGGACTAATGTCTTTCTTACAATGGAACCCCAGAGGAAAAATGAAATAATAAGAAGCTAAAAAAAATAATTGTTAAACACAGAAATGTTAAAAACTTCTCAGATAATAGGCATGACATGTTCTAGTAGGAGATTAGAGTTCAATGTTCTTATTGTTCTCTCCAGACAGCCCTAATTTGTTTCCAATTAGCAGAAAATGTATTGCAACTGACTTAACAGACCAAAGTGGTCACAGGAATACGGGCCCTGTGTGTGATCTTGCCACAGAAATCTGTTCTCTCTTGTGTTACCTTGTCATGAAAATTTGTCCCTTCTCAGTTGTCGGCCCTGTCTTTTTTTTCTATAGGATATCATTTGTGAGAGCACATATTGACTCCAAACATCCCCTCAACCACATTAGATGCCACTACAGAGAAGAGGATTTGTAGTTGCTCTGGTGGAAATAATAATGGAGTAATTGAAACTAATTATCATACTGTACTTAAGCCACTTGTAACGGGCTGCAAGGATCTTGCATGAGAATTACACAATGTTCAAAGATTAATGAACTTCTGTTCTCAATGTGTTTTTTTGCAGGCAGTTGTTAATGCCCCTAATCTTTAACATGAAAATGTTTTCTGCACTGTTGTAAGAGTGGGTAATTGTTTCCTTATGAGTCTAATCTTTCTGATGCCTGTGCAATGTGGTGTGAGCCACTGTGGGCACTGCAGAGAAAGGCAAAGCTGAAAAAGGGAAGAGCACAGTCTCAAAGATACAATAACGGACACTTGCTTTGATGTGATCCCTTGCCCTTCCTTCAATGTAAAAGTTGGGAAATTCTTTTAATTCATCTCCCCCACCCCCCACCCTTTGCTAAGCTCTGTTTAAAAGGTCAGGAAACTGAAGAAATGCGGATGTTAACATCTCAAAAGGGAATCCACTTCAAGAAATGAATGAAAAAATACCAACTTCACACTCAGAGAGTTCATTCAATTCCCCATGTGGGTGTGACTCTCCCACCAAACAAGGGTGTTAACCCTTTCATTGCAGAGAACATCTCTGCAGTAACATGGACATCATATGATTAGAATGGAATACAGATCTGTTCAACTATTGATCGCTGGCATGATTCTAGTTCCAGTGGATAGTGACCCAAGTTACTGATGTCCAGTGGTGACCTGTGTGAAATTAGTTGGTGAATTCACAGTTGACAAGTGTCCATAAAACACAAAAACCCAACCATACTAAGCAATGCCAGTTGTTATGCTTGTAGGCAGTCTTAGGGAATTTAGTGCTGGTGAAATATATCAGATTAACAGCATCATATACAGTTATATACATTTATATCATATACATATATCATTTACATTGCTGCTAATCTGGCATATTTCACCAGCACTAAATTCACTATTAAAAATAAATTATTTGTTTAGCAGCTTCAAAAATGCCAGGAAGTTACCAGGAGTTATGGGAATGTATCCATGTGACAGCACATCGAGTTGTAGAATAGGTGTGAAATTATTGTTTTGATTATGTTGCTCTTCATTTTCATTCCTTTTAATTCTCTCAAATCATCTATAGAATTAGTATTGTGATCTCCCCTGGCTATGTCCCTTCCACCAGTGCAACTGACTCCGCATTTACTATATATATATATATATATATATATATATATAGTTGTAGATATATACACACACACTCTTTCCTCTGATTTCTTCTAGAATAAATAAGATGGGAGGTGTGTGTGGGGGGGGGTGTAATAGAGTAAATATAGAAAGAAGGGAAGGCAAAAGTGGTCAGCTGGCAGTGTTACTGTTGGAAAGCTAAGGAGCAGTAGATGGAATAATTGGAAAGGAAGGGGATGTGAAAAAGGGAAGCAGCTGTGAATCTTTGGGGGAAGAAATGATAGAACAGAGCACTCTGTAAGCCACAGTATAAAAATGCACTTGGAGAGGCAGTGTGGTCCAGTGATAAGACAATGGACTGAGAGTTAGGAAACTTGAGATCTATTTCTGCCACTGATTTGATCTGGGACCTCGGGCAAGTCACTTTACCACTCTGTGCCTTAGTTTCCTTAACTGTAAAATAGGAAAATAATATTTACCCTTCTTTGTAAAATACTATAAAATCTACCAGTGAAAAATGGTATATATAATAATATGGTAATGTTATCATAATGACTATTTTTAGTTCTTGAGTCCAATTGGCAACAATTTACAGAGGGAAAAGACAAAGCCATTTTATATATGTCCTTATATCTCAAAGGGTTCTGAAGGACTCTACAAACTATTATAGCCACCTCAAGGGTAGAACACATCGAAAATTAACAATACTCAGTAATACTTCACAACAGATTAGCATAGGAAGTAAAGAATAAAATATCCAAAGTGAAGCCCCAATTCATGTAAACATCCCTATTCAGGATGGCACCAGGGTATTTGCTTAAGTGCTGTCCTCACTAGTGATGGACTTCAACACATGCTTAAATGCTTTCCTGAATTTGGGCCTAAAAGTGCAGGAGGAATATATGAAGTTGTCTCTTTTCCATGCTGAACAGTCCCCATCTTTTTAATCTCTCCTCATATGGAAATTGTTCCATATCCATAATCATTTTTATTGCCCTTTTCTGTACCTTTTCCAATTCTAAAATATCTTTTTTGAGATGGGGCGACCAAAACTGCATGCAGTATTCCATGTGTGGGTGTACCAGGGGTTTATGTAGTGGCATTATTATATTTTCTGTCTTATTATCTATTCCTTTCTGAATGGTTCCTAACATTCTGTTAGCTTTTTTGACTGCTGCTGCATACTGAGCATCACCAGGTTATCTATGATAACTCCAAGATTTCTTTCTTGAGTGGTAACAGCTAATGTATACCTCACCATTTTGCATGTATAGTTGGGATTATGTTTTCCGATGTGCCATACTTTGCACCCATCTATATTGAATTAATCTGCCATTTTGTTGCCCAGTCACCCAGTTTTGTGAGATCCCTTTGTAACTCTTTCCAGTGTGCTTTGGCCTTAACTATCTTGAGTAATGTTGTATTGTCTGCAAACTTTGTCACCTCATTGTTGACCTCTTTTTCCAGATAATTTATGAATATGTTGAACAGCACTGGTCCCAGTACAGATCCTTGGGGGACCCCATGATTTACCACTTTCCATTGTGTGGGACCTTGTCAAATGGTTGCTGAAAGTCCTAGTACATTATATCTGCTGGATTGCCCTTGTCCACTTGTATATTAGAATTCTTTGAAAGGGTCAACAGATTGGTAAAGCATGATTTCCTTTTACAAAAGCCATGTTGACTCTTCCCCAACAAATTGTGTTCATCTATGTGTCTGATAATTTTGTTCTTTACTATAGTTTCAATCAGTATGCCTGGCACTGAAGTTAGGTTTACCAGCCTGTAACTGCCAGGATCACCTCTGGATCCTTCTTCTTCTTTTTTTTAAATTTCCATTACATTAGCTATCCTCCAGTCATCTGGTATGGAGGCTGATTTAAGTGCTAGATTACATACCAGAGTTAGTATTTCTGCAATTTCATATCTGGGTTTATTCAGAACTGTTGGGTGAATTCGAAAACCTCCTCTTCTGATGCCTCAGTCTGGGATAGCCCCTCAGATACATCACCTAAAAAGAATGTCTCAGGTGTGGGAATCTCCCTCACATCCTCTGCAGTGAAGAACAATGCAGATAATTCACTTAGCTTCTCCGCAATGGCCTTGTCTTCCTGGAGTGCTCCTTTAGTACCTCCGTCATCTAGTGGCCCATCTCATGGCTTGTCAGGATTCCTGCTTCTGATGTACCTAAAAAAATGCTGTCAGTTTTTGTGGGTTTTGCTTATTGTTCTTCAGATTCTTCTTTGCCCCCCTAATTACACTTTACCACTTGACTTACCTGAGTTTATGCTTCCTTTCTATTTTCCTAGGTAGGATTTGACTTCTAATTTTTAAAGGATGCCTTTTTGCCTCTCACCAGTTTTTTTTACTCTGTTGTTTAGCCATGGTGGCATATTTTGGTCCTTTTACTGTTTTGTTTTTATTTGGTATATGTTTAATTTGAGCCTCTATTATGATGTCTTTAAACAGTTTACATGCAGCTTGCAGACATTTCACTCTTGTGTCTGGTCCTTTTAATTTCCATTTCACTAGCTTTCTCATTTTTGTGTAGTTCCCCTTCTAGAAGTTAAATGCTACTGTGGTGTGTTTCTTTGGATTTCACCTCCTACACATTTAATTACATGTGGTCATTATTCCTGAGTGGTTCAACTATATTCGCCTCTTGGATCACATCCAAGACTAAATCAAGAATTGCCTCTCCCTTAGTGGATTCCCGGACTAGCAGCTCCAAGAAGCAGTCAATAATGGTGTCCAGAATTTTTTTCTCTTCATCCTGCCCTGAGATGATATGCACCCAGTCAATGTGGAGATAGTTAAAATTCCCCATTATTACAGGTTTTTCTGTTTGTTTTTTTGGAGTCTCTTTAATGTCCTTGAGTTTTTCACAGTCACCCATCCTGGTGAGGTCATCAGTAGTATATTCCTACTGCTATACTCTTATTATCCAAGCTTAGAATTTCTATCCATAGAGCTTATATGATACTGTTAGATTCATTTAAGATTTTTATTATATTTGACGCTGTGCTTTTTCATATATAGTGCCATTCCCCCACGAGCATGACCTACTCTGTCATTTATATATATTTTGTACCCTGGTCTTACCATGTCCCATTAATTATCATTGTTCCACCAAGTTTCTGTGATACCTATTAAATCAATATCCTCCTTTAATAACAGGCACTCAAATTCACCCATCTTAGCATTTAGATGTCTAGCATTTGTATACAAGCACTTATAAAAATTGTCAATACTTAGTTGTCTACCTTCATGATGCGATGTAATTGAATGGGAATCTTTTTTCATTTGACCATATCTCTTCAGTTCCTACCTGTACTTTATTAATTTTTATCCTCCCCTCTTTACTAGAATATAGAGTACCCCCTTTAATAATTCCTCCCCTAATGGATATGTCTGCCTGAATTGGTGCTTTGCACCTGTCAGCTTTCCCTCAGCCTTTAGTTTAAAAATTCCTGAACTTTTTTTTATTTTACAGACCAGCAATCTGACTCAATTTTAATTTAGGTGGAGCCCATCCTTCCTGTATAGGCTCCTCCTTTTCCCAAAGGTTCCCCAGTTTCTAATAAAACTAAATCCTTCCTCCTTTCACCATTGTTTCATCCACACAATGAGATCCTGTAATTCTGCCTGTCTAACTGCTCCTGCACATGGGACTGGAAGCATTCAGAGAATGCTACCATTGTGGTCCTGGATTTAAATTTCTTACCTAGCATCTGAAATTTAGCCTCCAGGACCTCTCTCGTACTTGTCCCTATGTCACTGGTATCTACATGTACCTCATCACTGCACAGAAGTCTCTCTAGATGTCTTGAGAAGTCCATAACCTTTGCACCTAGCAGACAATTCATGATGTGATTCTCCCGGTCCACCTGGGGACTAACTTCCAAAGTGGATTAAATAATTTGGAAAAAGGCACTTTTCCAGTAAAAGAGCAACCACACATGGAATTATTCTAGAACTCCATGTGTATAGAAAGCCTTTAGATTTTGAACCCTGACAAGAATACAGCCTGAGATAAAATGACCAGATTACTTAGCATATTGCCAGCAAATAATAACACGCTGCTTTTTTTTTAATCCCCTGAAGCATATAAGTGATATATACCCGCCGTATTTCCAGATATGGGATATCTATTAATTAGGTGACAACTCCAAAACTTACCCTTCATTATTTCACAGTTGGATAGAGGATTGAAATAAATTTAATTCCGGTTTATTTGTTAGAAACTGGGCTGTGAGCAATCCTGCTTAATGGGTGGAGCAGGAGCCTGGCTTAGTGGGCAGATCCAAACCATGGATCAGAGCCAGAATCAGGAACCAGTAGCTATGCCAAGGGTTAGAGATGGAATCAGGAACCAGGGTCCGGGTGAGGAAACTGGAACCAGGATCAAGGTGAGGTAGCGGGGCTGAGCAGGAGCAAGGTGGGGAAATGGGACTTAGGAGTGGGACTAGGACCAGGCTGAAGCAACACAGAAGCAAGGTCAGGGGAAGCAAAAACAGGGAGGTTCACAGCTATGCGGGCGTGATCACATTGAGCCGCCAGAGAATTGCTGCTGTTGCACTTAAAAGCCAGGCAGCTACCTTTCCTGACTAGTCAGGTGGTGCAGTCAGTCAAGTAGCCTGCTGCATGCCAGCTGTTCCTGTTGGGTTGCCAAGAGACTAACTCTGCTGCAGACCCTGATCCCTGACACTATTGTAATCTCTCTTCCTACCCAGCCCATGTGATCACCAGGTTTATTTTTGCTTCTTCATGTTGCAACTCCTATCATTGCAATGCACAGCAGGCAATTCAGCTGATGTCAACGGCTAAGCAAATAAACAAAACATCTAGCTTTGAATACTCCTGTTAGAACCTATCCCTGATTTACAAATAAAGTTTCCTTAATTAAGTAGGGGGGAAAAACAGAACAAAACAAATATCTAGTTATCCCCTTATGAAGGGAAAACAATTCAGTTTATGTTGTTGAACTCATTGAATGGCTTTTAAAAGGAGAAAAAATATGTTGTTTTTCAGCAAAGTCAAGGGCCCAGTTCTACTACTGGGTTCACGTGTGTGGCTCCCATTTGAGTCAATAGGAGCCTGACATCTGACATCCAGAATTTGGCCCTGAAGTGATTTGTGACTGATGGTGAATAGCAAATAAGTTCTCTAAGCATAGGTCAAGGATCTTTGGGGATATCTCCAACGTTTGACTGAGAGAATGCAAGGTCTTGCTACAACTTGTATCTGTGTAAACAGTTCTGTCTTCCTGCTTTATATAAACAAGTTTCTCTTCAAAATGTAATGATGGCAATGGGAGAAGGATATTTTTATTAAACAGAATAAGCGTAGTTCCTTAGACACTACCATCTGTTGTTATCAGCTCTAATGGGGACACATCTTTAGTGTGGCATGCAATCTAACACGGTGCATGGATCTAGTGGTAAAGTGAGACACATGGATCCCTATACACCATACCAGGACTGTCAAATTGAAGGGGATGTGAGGATTAAGATTCTAGAACTTTTGCAAAGGAAACCTTTACATCTTGATAGTGCATTATCAACCTATTGTGGCACTATGTCAAATTGCTGCAACTCAGTATCTTCATGAAGTGAAGCTCTTGTAAAAAGAACAGGAGTACTTGTGGCACCTTACAGACTAACAAATTTATTTGAGCATAAGCTTTCGTGGGCTACAGCCCACTTCTTTGGATTCATAGAATAGAACACACAGACAGAAGATATATATACATACAGAGCAGCAAAGAGTCCTGTGGCACCTTATAGATTAACAGACGTATTGGAGCATGAGCTTTTGTGGGTTAATACCCACTTCATCAGATGCATGCATCGGATGCAGATGTCTGTTAGTCTATAAGGTGCCACAGGACTCTTTGCTGCTTTTACAGATCAAGACTAACACGGCTACCCCTCTGATACTATACATGGCTACTTCCACCTTTTCATGTTCTCTGTATGTATAAATATCTTCTTTCTGTGTGTTCCATTCTATGCATCCGAAGAAGTGGGTTTTAGCCCACGAAAGCTTATGCTCAAATAAATTAGTTAGTCTCTAAGGTATCACAAGTACTCCTGTTCTTTTTGCGGATACAGACTAACATGGCTGCTACTTTGAAACCTGAAGCTCTTGTATCATCCTAAACGTGTTCCCCTTCCAGGGCTGGGAAGTAGTCTGTAGAAAATTGTACATATAGAATAAGGAGTGTAATATACGGCTTTAAATTGCCACCTATTGTGGATGAAAGGAGTGTTTTGTTCTTACTGGAACTCAGCATTATTGAAAGGAATTCACCCAGAAGGGCTGGAAAACATTTAAAGAACAGGTGGAATTTTCAGCATCCAGGACTGTATATATTGCCAATATTTTCAAAGCTCTGTGGCATACACTGATATTTCAATCCTGGGTATCCTGCAAGTAGAGGCTGCTAACTGTGAGAATATAGGAGCTTTGGTAGAGGTGATGTGTTAGGTATGGAAACGTATGTAACCCTTCTGCCCCTCTGAGTTGGCAGCAACAAGGGCCGGGTTCAGTATCCAGGGGTTCCGTTTCAATAACACAATGCAAAACCGGCTCGAGCCCCCACCCAGTGACCTGGGACAATTACCTACCACCCCCCCCCGGGCGCCTCTAGGAGGCAATACTTTCCCACTCGCAAGCACAGAGTCCGAGTGTAGCAAAATCCTTTTAATAAAGGAAGGAAACAATGCGGCATCACGTTGGAGAGACACCACAAACAGGACTATACACAAACCATAAGCAAAAAACCCACCTCCAAGTACATTTGGCACTGTCCTTTCCCCCTTAGGGTCTTAAGTCCAATCACCCCAAAGTCCAACAACCCAAGAGTCTCTGTCTCTGGTCAGTGCCACCCCAGAGTTCAAAAGTTTATCTGCAGAGTTTTACCCCCCCAGCCTGGGTGGAAATGGGGGGGGGCACACGCAGGGTGTTAAGGGACACCTTATGTGGGCCAGGGCTGACTGCCCTGCTTCTCCGTGGAGTTCTGCTGTAGCCTTCACCACGACTGGCTCCACTCCATCAGCTGTGCCGCTCCTCCAGCCAACCCGTGAACTGCATCAGCCGTCCACGCGAACCGCTCCACACTGCTCACTGTTCCACGGGCTGTGCCAACGTGCTGCAGACTGCTCCGCTCTGCCAGCTGCTTAGCGATCGATCTTCAGGCTCCCCCACTCAGTGATCTCAGCTCAGTAAGCTTAGCTCTTTTAGTGATTTCAGCTCTTAGTGATTTCAACTTGTAGTAGAGGAGCCCCAGTGCCACCTTGGCCCAACGTGAATTCAGGTCAGCAGCCTCCAGATGGACTCCTAAAGGATTCAAGATTAGCTCTGCTCTTTAACAGTGGAGAGAGGAGGATGTGCAATTGGTGTTCCAGGCCCTCAAAAGGGGCCCATACCATCAGGTACACACACCAGTCCCCAGCCTCTCTCTCTTCACTGGGTTTTGGAACCCATGTCCCTTGTCTAGCAAGTACTATTTAATGTAGGTTGAGTCATTTCTGTCATAAAGCAGTCTCATAGTTCCTCATTCACGTAATTAAGGTGACAGCACTTTTTTTTCCTTCCTGCCCCAATAACAAAGAAATTGGGGATTCCACAGTGTGAAAATAACCATCCCATGCTGCTTTGTGTTATGCTAAGTGGAGTGGGTTTACCAATGCAAATGTACATTCCTAAAATTCCTTTGCCCACTCCTCATAATGTACCACCAGATGACAGGGTAGATCTCATCCTGATTCTGCTTACACGTAGATACATTGGAGGGGTTTTGTGATGTCGGCAAATGGAAATTAAGAACATAGGAACGGCCGTACTGGGTCAGACCAAAGGTCCATCCAGCCCAGTATCCTGTCTACTGACAGTGGCCAATGCTAGGTGCCTCAGAGGGAGTGAACCCAACAGGTAATGATCAAGTGATCTCTCTCTCCTGCCATCCATCTCCACCCTCTGACAAACAGAGGCTAGGGACGCCATTCCTTACCCATCCTGGCTAATAGCCATTAATGGACTTAACCTCCATGAATTTATCCAGTTCTCTTTTAAACACTGTTATAGTTCTAGCCTTCACAATCTCCTCAGGCAAGGAGTTCCACAAGTTGTGTGCTGTGTGAAGAAGAACTTCCTTTTATTTGTTTTAAACCTGCTGCCTATTAATTTTGTTTGGTGACCCCTAGTTCTTGTATTATGGGAACAAGTACATAACTTTTCCTTATTTACTTTCTCCACATCACTCATGATTTTATATACCTCTGTCATATCCCCCCCTTACTCTCCTCTTTTCCAAGCTGAAAAGTCCTAGCCTCTTTAATCTCTCCTCAAATGGGACCCTCTCCAAACCTCTAATCATTTTAGTTGCCCTTCTCTGAACCTTTTCTAATGCCAGTATATCTTTTTTGGGATAAGGAGACCACATCTATACGCACTATTCAAGATGTGGGCATACCATCGATTTATATAAGGGCAATAAGATACTCTCCGTCTTATTCTCCATCCTGTTTTTAATTACCGGTATTCCTAACATCCTGTTTGCTTTTTTGACCGCCACTGCACAGTGCATGGACGTCTTCAGAGAACGATCCACAACGACTCCAAGATCTTTTTCCTGATTCACTGCAGCAAAATTAGCCCCCATTATATTGTATGTATAGTTGGGGTTATTTTTTCCAATGTGCGTTACTTTACATTTATCCACATTATATTTCATTTGTCATTTTGTTGCCCAATCACTTAGTTTTGTGAGATCTATTTGAAGTTCTTCACAGTCTGCTTTGGTCTTAACTACCTTGAGCAGTTTAGTATCATCTGCAAACTTTGCCACCTCACATTTTATCCCTTTCTCCAGATCATTTATGAATAAGTTGAATAGGATTGGTCCTAGGACTGACCCTTGGGGAACACCACTAGTTACCCCTCTCCATTCTGAGAATTTGCCATATATTCCTACCCTTTGTTCCCTGTCTTTTAACCAGTTCTCAGTCCATGAAAGGACCTTCCCTCTCATCCCATGACAACTTAATTTATGTAAGAGCCTTTGGTGAGGGACCTTGTCAAAGGGTTTCTGGAAATCTAAGTACACTATGTCTACTGGATCCCTCTTGTCCACACGTTTGTTGACCCCTTCAAAGAACTCTAATAGATTAGTAAGACACGATTTCCCTTTACAGAAACCATGTTGACCTTTGCCCAACAATTTATGTTCTTCTATATGTCTGACAATTTTATTCTTTACTATTGTTTCAACTAATTTGCCCAGTACTGATGTTAGACTTACTGGTCTGTAATTCCCAGGACCACCTCTAGAGCCCTTTTTAAATATTGGCGTTACATTAACTATCGTCCAGTCATTGTATACAGAAGCCGATTTAAAGGACAGGTTACAAACCATAGTTAATAGTTCTGCAACTTCACATTTGAGTTCTTTCAGAACACTTGGTGAATGCCATCTGGTCCCGGTGATTTGTTACTGATAAATTAATCAATTAATTCCAAAATCTCCTTTAGTGACACGTCAATCTGTGACAATTCCACAGATTTGTCACCTACAAAAGCCGGCTCAGGTTTGGGAATCTCCCTATTATCCTCAGCCGTGAAGACTGAAGCAAAGAATCCATTTAGTTTCTCCGCAATGACTTTATCCTCTCTAAGCGCTTGTTTTGTATCTCGATCATCCAGGGGCCCCATTGGTTGTTTAGCAGGCTTCCTGCTTCTGATGTATTTAAAAAACATTTTGTTATTACCTTTTAAGTTTTTGGCTAGCCATTCTTCAAACTCCTCTTTGGCTTTTCTTATTACATTTTTATACTTAATTTGGCAGTATTTATGCTCCTTTCTATTTACCTCACTAGTATTTGACTTCCACTTTTTAAAAGATTCCTTTTTATCTCTCACTGCTTCTTTTACATAGTTGTTAAGCCATGGTGGCTCTTTTTTAGTTCTTTTACTGTGTTTTTTAATTTGGGGTATACATTTAAATTGGGTCTCTATTATGGTGTCTTTGAAAAGTGTCCATGCAGCTTGCAGGGATTTCATTTTAAATGCCACAGTGTTGGGCTGTTGAGATGTTCTTCCCACCACAGGGATGTTAAATGTTATTATATTATGGTCACTGTTTCCAAGTGGTCCTGTTATAGTTACCTCCTGGACCAGCTCCTGTGCTCCACTCAGGACTAAATTAAGATAGATAAGACCAACCAGCTGCCATACTGGCCAAATATGGGTTTTGAACCCACATCTCAGTGCTTTGTCCACTGAATAGTGCTATTTTAGTGAAATACAACATCCATAGTAAGACAGTAGCTTGGCTTGGTACAGTGCGATATTCTTACGTTAAATTCTCAGACAAAAATTGCTAAATTGATGTTACCAGCTTCATACTGTATATATAATTTCAACTTGAATACAGATCATATGCAGTTGGAATATAATGCATAATATTGATCTTGGTTTTTTTCCCAGTCTGTATCTTCTAGCCTTGATCTTAAAAGTTAAGATGGATGTTAGGTATTATTATCTAGCAGAAAGGATAAAAAATCAATTTTATCTCCCGGTGCTTCATTCCCTCATCTTCCAGAGCCCAAGCACTGGGGCTGTAACAACCAACAGCATAAAATCATTTATAAGCTGGTGTTATGACAACTTTTGGCACAGGAATACATTACTATATGTTCCCTGATGCTCATGAAATCAACTTTCTGATTAAAGATACTAAAAGGGTAAGGCAACCAATCAACTGTTTTTAATGGGAGTAATAATTTCATAAAGCATCACATTGCAGGAGGGTGGTAGCAGCATCCAGGCTGAGGGAACTGTGAGGTAAATATGTTTTCCGATAAGGCCGATGGTGATAAGGGACGATGAGAAATAATGTTGTATGTTCTTTGTCTTTTATTTACATTTTAAAGGTGACCTGTAGAGGCAAAGACTGATAATTCTAGTAACTTTAGCCTGAATTTCACCAAAGGGTATATAAAATAAGGGTGTTTAGTCTAGTAGTTAAAACAACAGGATGTTTGGGTTCTGTTTCCAGACAATTTGCTTTAAAGGCCCTGGGTCCAACAGTCCTGAACATCCACAATTCCAGTTAAAGTCAATAGGCACAACGGAGTGCCAAGTGTCTCTGAAAATCAATCCCTTAGCTCTCCTGTGCTTCAGTTTCCAGCGTCTGTAAATGGGGACAGTAATAGCTATACCTACCTCACAGAGAGATGAGTGCAGGGAGCTCCACACAAGGCTTAATGTTTGCAAAGTACTTTGAGATCTTCCAAGGAGAGGTGCTCTAAGTGAAAAGTAATCAGAGATGGGCTCCCAGGAGAATACTTGCTCTGAACCCCAGATCTCACTTGAACTTTGGGGAGGTTTGAATCAAGATCCAAGCATCCCAGCTGAAGCTTTTGTGATAGGCCAAAGTAGAACACCAAGGCCCTGACCCTGAAAACTGTTATGCCTGTGCTTAACTACTTTCAGGCTTAAAGTTAAGCACGGGCATAAATCTTTTCAGGCTCAGAGCTCAAACACAGACACTTAGAGTTTGGTTCCAGAACCAGAGTTGAACTTCACAGCTTGGGTCCATTTCTATTGTCTGAATAAACAAAAAAACTTGCATTGTACTTTTATTATTTATTATTATTCCTGTTTATTAACAGATCCAGACTATTATAGCATTCCTGATTCTTTTCTGAGGTCAGGCTTGATGCTCCAGCATAGTCATGCAAATGGAGATGCCACTGCATAGTGCATGGTACACATCACATTACAGCTGGCTGGCCACGATGGGGAGTGAATGTGAAATCTTTACAAATCCTTTTTGGATCTCAAAAAAGCTTTGATTCAGGTTCAGTTTGAATTTGAGGCACAAAGTTGGGGTGGGGGGCAGTGGCAGGTGTTTCATATTGTATTGGAACTTGATCAGTTCTCTTAATGCTGAGTTCTCTAAATTATACTGGAGGACTGAACCAGCACACAGATGGCCCAGGATTGGGGGACTGTAAGACTCCATTGGCCCCAGTTGGAGGGAGGCCACTCAGGCTAGTCCTGTGGGGCCAGGACCAGAGTCTGTAAGACAGGCAAAAGTCCCAATGGGGCTGCGCGGTTAATGGTCCCTGCTGGGCTCTAGCCTGGAATGGGGTAGTGCAAGTGGTCCACCCTTAAGCAGGATTGGCTGCCCCTGTGTCGGTGGGGATCCAGACGCAACACGCCAACTAAGCCACACCGGGCTCTGCAGCCAGCTGCTCTGTGGCTACCCCTGGGATACTTCCTGCCTCCCTTGGTTTTGGTACCTGCGGCCTCCAGGACTCTTCCGGCTCTTCGGGGTAAGCGGCAGAAAGGACTCTGGGCCAATCCTCGTCCACAATTGGGGCTCTGGAACAGCCAGGCGCCAGTTCCTCGCGGGGCCTCTGGGGAACCAGCCGAGCGTTGTCCTCTGTTGCAGGTTCACCCTCCACTGAGCTATAGGGCCGGTCTTTTATACTTCTGGCTCTGCCCAGTCCTTCCGGTGAGGGGGGCAGGGTGATCTAGGCTCTGCCCTCTCAGGGGTGGGTAAGGCTCCCTCGCTCCCCCGGTTGGAGGGAGGCCACTCAGGCTCACGAAAGGGACGAAAAAGCCACCTTTGTACCCACTGCCCTGTACTGTGTTTTAGGATCCTTAGTTTTAGCTGAGGGGCTGGACCTGTGCCTCCTCATCTTTCTTAACCTTTTAAAATATCTTTAATCCATTCCCCCTTCATCTTTCATGATTTAATTTGCAGCATATAGGCCCAATTCTGCTTTCAGCTGCACCAGTACATCTCTGGGTTAACTCCACTGAAATCTGATTTACACAGATTTGTATAACTGAAGACAACACTGAACCATTCCTCCCCCCCTTTTTTTCATTGCTTTAACATGCTAATCGGCTTATGCTTGTACATAATACATTCTCATGTAATACTGATCATAAAATGTTAATAAAAATTGAACAGAAAAATTATCAAGCTCCATTAACATTATTTAACAAAGCTGATTATACTTTTAAAAAGCAATCGTGCTAACTGTAGGTTGACCAATAAAACAGTGGGACGCTATCAAGACAAAAAAAAAGGAGAGGGAGGGGGAGAGAGAGAGAGATAGCTTGATTCTGCT
This sequence comes from Mauremys mutica, assembly GCF_020497125.1. Lineage (NCBI taxonomy): Eukaryota > Metazoa > Chordata > Testudines > Geoemydidae > Mauremys > Mauremys mutica. The sequence continues at coordinate 35,578,478 of NC_059075.1, forward strand.
TTCATGTAATATAGTGTAATGAGGAATAGCTGAATTGAAAAAAGAATTTTACATCCACTTGTCATCAATGTTAATGACTGCACACAGTTCAAGGTTGTAGAGAATTAGTGGTTACATATTTTAAAAAGATCAAATCCTTAACTGTTATTAATAACACCTTGGTTACGATGGCTGAACCTTTTAAAAAATCCAATTTATTTTTCTCAATTTCAGTATTATCAATTCCAAGCCTTAAAAAAATATTGACTTAGGTCCACAAAAATAGTGGGATTGTCTTGCAAATCACATTGTTTAGATAATAATAAAAGATGTGGGGGTTTCTTTTTCTTTGACTTCTGGTTTCTGAGCCTTTAAACTGCTCTCGGGTCATGTTGCCAAAACCATAAAGGCTAGAAACATATTGGGGTTTTTTTAAGTGAAAGCTGATGTTGTCACCTTAATAACATGACTCCAGGAGCTTGGCATTCCACAACACACCAAATATCACACGCCTCATGCAATTTAAGTTTTTTGTTTAATCTTTACACTTCACTCATCTTGGATTCAGCTAGAATTCTCAGTTTCACTTTCTATTTATAGTTAGACAGTTTCACTTCCAGATTTTCATTCACTGGCATGCAGTGTTGTTCTGCCAAGAGTTCTCTGTGTGTGCTTGTGTGTGTGTCTAAAATCATAGTATAGAATTTAAGAGATTTATATCCCATCTATAGAATTCTATAGATTAGTTTAAAATTCAGTAGAAAATCGATCATTTTGCCTTCAAAGGGGCATTTTGTAGCCCAAGTTTAAAGTGAGTGAATATTGCTCTGAGAAATGAAAAGCAGAAGCTTTACTAAGATGGAAAGGTTATTATATCACAGTGTAACTAAACAGAACAAACCCCACTCATTTTAATAATGTTTATACATGTGACAAGATATCTATGAAAATTATCCATGTGTGTTGTAAATATAAAACCTGACACTGAAGCCAATTTAAATCCCTATTGAAAATAATCATACAGCAGGTAAAATAGTAATTTTGGTGTGCAACAATTCTGTATTTGTTATGTAAACAGCAATTATATGACACTCAATAGAAGATGAAAACCTGTTTTCATAACTAAAAACAAGTAATAAAGAGATAAATGATAAGTCTTAACAATTTATATGTCCTCATTCTGCTGTGCTCTGGTCTAGTTCTCTGTATTCTTTTTGTAATGGATAATACGCACATACACACACAGAGAAGATATGTTCTGAATGGCTCTGATATGTGGAGTCTATTCATATATGGGAATCCTGTAGTCTAGCCTTGCTCTGCAGCTGTAGATTCCTTCTCTCCTCATCTGGTTGGTTTCTTCTAGCTCCCCCTCTTTAGTGGGGGTGGAAGTGATATGGAGTAATTCTTTCTTCCTCCCTCTTCACAGTGGAGGGGACAGGGAACCTGGTTTGTGGTTGGTGACACATTCTTCTCTTCTTGTCCTACAGAGAAGCAATGGAGCTAGCAGTTCTTCTTTCACCTTTCCAAACCTCTCCTTCTCACAGAGGCCAGAGACTTCTTCTCTTCCCCTTTATAGAGAGATCAGGTTGGGCTTTTGTATTAATATCACCACCACCACTTCAGAGAGTCATCAGGCACAGGAATGGGAGAATGTAGCTCAAACACATCCAGTTCTTCAGCAGAGCAGTGATTTGCTAGCTATGAGTGGTTTTACATGTGTGCTATTTGGATCCCTCAGTGCAAGTACAAAGTACAATGGATCCTGAATATTGCTTCAGAATAACCCAAAGTCAGCACATAGTACTAGGCAAATTAATCTGGATCTGAACGCAAATATCCCTGATATTCTAGAAATTCAGATAAAAAATTCACCCTTTAAAAAGGCGTCCTTTAAAAAGTGGAACTTAAATCCTAGTGAGGAAAATAGAAAGGAGCATAAACTCTGGGAAATGAAGTGATAAAAATATAATAAGGCAAGCCAAAAAATAATTTGAAGAACAGCTAGCAAAAGACTTGAAAAGTATAGCAATTTTTTTTTAAGTACATCAGAAGCAGGAAGCCTGCTAAACAAAAAGTGGGGGCCTCTGGACGATTGAGATGCTAAAGGAGCACTCAAGTCAGTTTTCAGAATGGAGAGAGATAAATAGAGATGTCCCCCAGAGGTCTGTACTGGGACCAGTCCTATTCAACGTATTCATAAATGATCTGGAAAAAGGGGTAAACAGTGAGGTGGCAAAATTTGCAGATGATATAAAACTACTCAAGATAGTTAAGTCCCAAGCAGACTGTGAAGAGCTACAAAAGAATCTCACAATACTGGGTGACTAGACTATAAAATTGCAGATGAAATTCAATGTTGATAAATGCAAAATAGTGCACATTGGTAAACATAATCCCAACTATACGTATAAAATGATGGGGTCTAAATTAGTTGTTGCCACTCAAGAAAAAGATCTTGGAGTCATTGTGGATAGTTTTCTGAAAACATTCACTCAATGTATAATGGCAGTCAAAAAAGCAAATGGAATGTTGGGAATAATTAAGAAAGGGATAGATAATAAGACAAAAAATATCATATTGCCTCTATGGTAAATCCATGGTATGCCCACATCTTGACTAGTGCATGCGGATGTGGTTGTCCCATCTCAAAAATATATATATTTGAATTGGAAAAGATTCAGAAAAGGGCAACAGAAATGATTAGGGTTATGGAATGGGTTCTGTGTGAGGAGAGATTAATAAGATTGGAACTTTTCAGCTTGGAAAAGAGATGACTAAGGCGGATATAATAGAGGTCTATAAAATCATGACTGGTGTGGAGAAGGTAAATAAGGAAGTGTTATATACTCATAACACAAGAACAAAAGGGTCATCAAATGAAATTAATAGGCAGCAGGTTTAAAACAAACAAAAGGAAAGTTTTTTTTCATACAACATACAGTCAACCTGTGGAACTCCTTGCCAGAAGGCCAAGACTATAACAGGGTTAAAAAAAGAACTAGATAAGTTCATGGAGCTATTATGGGCAGCGATGGTGTCCCTAGCCTCTGTTTGCCAGAAGCTGGGAATGGGAGACAAGGGATTGATCACTTGATGTTTACCTGTTCTGTTCATTCGCTCTGGGGCACCTGGCATTGACCACTGTCGGAAGACAAGATACTGGGCTAGATGGACCTTTGGTCTGACCCAGTATGAACATTCTTATGTTCTTAATTCAGCTGTCAAATACATCTATATAACAGAAAGTGACTCATCTTTTTTATGAGCAAATCTTTCAAATCAAATCTATAGAATCACAGAATTGTAGGGATTGAAGGGATATCAAGAAGTCATTTAGTCCAGCCTCCTGTGCTGAGGCAGGACCAAGTAAACCTAGGCCATCCTTGACAGGTGTTTGTCCAACATGTTCTTGAAAACCTCCAAAAATTAGGATTACACAGCTTCCCTTGGTAACGTATTCCAGTGTTTAACTATCCTTATAGTTAGGAACTTTTTTGTAATATCTAACCTAAATTGCCCTTGCAATTAAGGTGATTTCTTCTTGTCCATCTTCAGTGTACACTAAGAACAATTGATCACCATCCTCTTTATAACAGCCCTTAATGTATTTGAAGACTGTTATCAGGGTCCCTCTCAAATCTTCTTTTCTCAAGACTAAATATACCCAGATATTTTAACCTTTTCTAATAGGACAAGTTTCCTAAACCTTTTTATCATTTTTGGTTTTGCTTTTGCTGTTACTTGGCCTCAATCAAATTGAAAAGGATAAAGTAAGGCCACATATGTGTCTGTAGTGGTGCCTTCTCCCGGCCCCTCCACAAACACAGTCAGAGACCAACTGAAGTGCAGCACCCGTGTCCTTTTATTGCTTATGTCCGTTCCCACCACCTATTATTTACACATATTTACAGAGACCAACACTTTGGGAGACTACTAACTTTCCATCCAGCAGGGATCTAGCTTTCCTCCTCCCTTTCCTGTCTCCTCCTCCTTCTTGTCTCTTAGCCAGCTTTATAGGGCAGGCTGGCTACCCAGGCCTGCAGGTGGATCCACTCTGGTAATTAGGGCGCGGCCCCTCAGCCAGCCCAACTAATACCCTTCTTCCTCTGGAATGGGGCTAACAGGGGCCTGGCTTGCATCTCCTAGCCAGCACCCTGTTACAGTGTCATTATGATCAAAGTTCACATTCCGTGAAGTGCATGTAAATCCATCAGAGTCAGTAGAAAACTAGTGTAAAATTAAGTTTATCCACAAAGGATCTGTGTGTTGCTTTTGGAATGGTCCGTGTGGCTGGAAGGGGTAATACAGAGCATGATATTCAAGCTGAAAAGAAACCCAGTCAGAAAAGTGACATGAAAAGATACAGTAACCACTGTGCACCAAAAAATCAGAGTGGGACATATGTTTTTTGATACATATCTGTATGGACTTTGTGCCACACAGCTTTCTGGAATGGTATTTTCTATACAAAAGCGTTGGAGTTCCCTTAGGAATGCATTATTTACTTTGAAGAGGATTGCTTTTGCCCTGCTAAAAGCCTGACTACACTTCTGGTTAAGGAACAGGATTGTTGTTAATCCAGTGGCCAGTGCTAACTGACAGCAAAAGAGTTTAGAAAAAAACAATGTTTTCAATGTTTGGTTTTCTTTTACTTCAATTAAAAAGTCACTGAATTATTTTAAAAATACTTTATTCTGCTATTTTCTCTTTTCTGCCTCCCATAGTGATACCCCCACCTAGGAAGCTGACACTCTATGACGGGTGTGTGAAATACACAGATCATGCTTTCCCGGGAGAGAACCCATGGGGAAAAGAGAGGGAGGAAAAGCCTGTGAGATTCTTGTCATGATGTTTTCCCTCTGTCATTTCGTAGGGATGCGCCCGTGGAACTCACTGGTGGTTCTGCTGTCAGGTCCCATAGATCTCAGGGGAACTGGAAAAGGATGGGACTGTCTGGAAAGATGTCATGTGGCTCTTTGCACTAGCTTTGCACCAGCTCTGGGGAGGCCTGACCCATGTGCTAGAGTTGCCAAGGATTCCAAAGGAGGTGCATGGCTTGGATTTGTTTTTCCAGCTGCCGTGCCCCCTCCCCACCCTGAAACAGATCTGAAAGGTGATTCCACACTTTGGAAATGGGCCACTCAAAAGTAATTCCTACCTCGGGCTTCCCCGTAGGCTTGGTTTTCACATTTTAGGGAAGAAATGAAGAAAACAAACAAACTGTTTTTAAATGAAAATGTTTAAAATTTCTATAATGAAAAATGTAACAGATGTAAAACTAAACCAACCAAACAAAAAGGTAATTAAGACTTAAAACCAGAACCCATTTGGGGCCCTAGTTTAGACCCAGGGAAGACAATGCCTTCTGATTTCCCTCTGTTCATTGACACAGCTCTTCAGAACCCCAGGATGCTCAAGGATGCCCCACCACACCCCTTTTATTTTAAATGTCCTTTTAACTGTTCAGATTTTCCAGGGAAACAAGGCATATGTCAGCAATTGGACCCCTGAGGACTATTAATGAGGATCCTAAAAATAAGCACAGGTGGGTTTCCCACCACATTAGACAACAAAATGGCTCACAGAAATTCTTCTGTATCACAGGTCACTGCAGAAGGAATCCACTTTAGTCCAATTCAGATTTTTGTTAGCAGATGTCTTTGGACAATTAGTCCCTTTTCAAGTTTCCCTGACTTTGACAGAATGTTCATTTCAGCCTTCTGAAGTCTCTGTTTCTCATTGATAAAGAGTGATGAAGAGAATTAAGGGCAACATATCTTTCCAAAGCCCATGCAGCTAATAATTATGGAATAGTAGTAATTAAGAATAATAAGTAACATGTGCATCAACAAATGCAATTATAGTCTAGGAGGTATAATTCTACCAACGATTGTATGAAATGGTCACATTTTAGATTAATTAAACCAAGTTTAAATAAGTATCTACCATTTCCAACAACTAGCTAGTGTGAACAATTGGTGTCCACAGTGAAAGTGGTAAAAATTATACTCTCTTTGGCTAAATTGTGTATTTTCTCCCACCAGAAATTTGCTATTCAACAGGGATTATTTTTCAATGAAAATACATGTTTGGGAGGGCATGGAGGCGGGAGGCAAAATTACACTTTACTGCATAAACCTGAGAAGAATGAGACCATATTTTCAGTAAGATATTGATTTATGTAGAGAATTGCACGAATTGCTCATTCCACCATCACAATCTTCCTCTTCATGAAATTTCGGATGCCAGAGGGTCTGTGCCCTGAATTGCCCTGCAGAATTCAGCGCAATCCAGATTTGTGTCTTAAGTATAGGCTCTAAAATGTAATTTAGTTCTTCAATTAAACCACATGATTTTATTAACTAGAGAGAGGCCTCACAAAAACCCAAATTTATAACATCCCTAAATTGTTTAAGAATTCAAAACTGGCTCTTGATCTGGATTTCAGAGCTAGCCTGTATCTCAGCAATGGGCTCAATCAAAACCTGGATTTGAACCTCTAAACTTTGGGTGATCAGAATACAGATCCACATTTAGCAGCTCAGACTCATATAGTGATAATTGTGTTTGTTTCTATGATCTGTTAAAAACAAATTCTTCATGGTTTTCCCCTTTCCCACAAAGCTACTTGCACAGAGTGGGTTGATTGGACCTGGAGTAGTTGTACTATCACTGCAAGGTTCAAGATAAAAAAAAAAATCCACGTTGTTGACAGGGGTGGCTCTAACAATTTCGCCGCCCCAAGCACGGAGGCACGCCGCGGGGGGCGCGCTGGCGGTCGCCGGTCCCGCGGCTGCGGTGGACCTCTGAGACGTGCCTGCGGAGGGTCCGCTGGTCCCGCGGCTCCGGTGGAGCATCCGCAGGTGTGCCTGCGGGAGGTCCACCGGAGCCGCCTGCTGCCCTCCCGGTGACCGGCGGAGCGCCCCCCGCGGCATGCCGCCCCAAGCACGCGCTTGGCGCGCTGGGGTCTGGAGCCGGCCCTGGTTGTTGACCAACGGTCTGGATTAACTGAAAACGAGACAGGCCTCCGACTAATCCATTTCAGGTTTCAAATGAGGCCTACCGATGGGGCAACTTGGGAGTGTTTACTTCAGTGTGAGTGTTTATGCTCAATAATGCTGATGCATTTGCCGACTTTAATATTGAGCCTTTGAGTATTAAGTCTCAACTCTCAAGGAACATGGAAGCCAGTGAGACTACTCACATGAGTGACATGAATCACATACTAAAAGGTTTGCAGGATCAAGCTTCATAGTTTTAAAAGCATTTAACAAGTTTTCTGCTTTTAAAGAAAATCACCAGTATCAGAAAAATAAAATTAAAAAAAGGCATAAAGGAAGGGAAAGTAGCATATTTATCCAGTAGTTGTTTCCTTGTTTCTCTTCTTCTGATAGGTATAACAAGACATTAGGTTGCAATCCATAACAATGCAGTTTTCCATTCAAGGTGAGCGTAACTTCAATTCTGTCTTGCAGCACAAATTATTCACCTCTCAAGTTTTCCTTCTGACACCGAAATCTGTTGCACAAGAAAATGTGTCTAGCAGCCTTGAAGTGGAAACAGACAAATTATAAAGAACGCAGTGAGGCATCGAAGTGATTTGACGGCATCTTGCTAACAGATGGAATCTATAACACCACACACTGGTACTCGCAAGTTCAGCGCAGTTAGGGAAAAGAGAGCATCCATCAAGCCATTCATTCTTCATTCTTTGAATGGAAGGCTGTTTACATCATGTGTGCAAATGCTTTTCCTCTACTGCTGTCGTGCTACCTATTGGAAAAGGTGAAGAGGTTATGTTTTGATATCTCCTGGAGATGTTGATTAAGGAAACAAAGGAAGCTGGTTCTTAACATCCCAAACAAAAAAAGGGAAATAGGCATCATCACACTCCTATCCCTAAAATGAGAAATGGGCCCCGCTTGGAGATTACAATAAGGAACCAGAAGACAGATCCGTAACACAAAGAGTATACATACATTCTGAGCACTTTCACCTCCCATTGAGTCAAGTCCTGAGGTCCTCGTTCAGTTTATATCCAGTCCTTATCCACGATCTGACCCCTGTGAGGAGATGATTGCCCTGAATTATCACTGAAGCCAAAGGGAGTTAGAGTTCTCAGCACTATTTAGGAGGTGCTCCAAATATTGCAGGGTCTGCCTTATTGAAGGCGGTTCCCATTTGGTTAACCCACTGGCTTCCATGAGAGTTGGAGGTACTCAGGTTCTTTGCAGATTTGGTCCTCAGAGAAGAAACAGGAAACAACTGGACTACAGAATGTGGAACCTAGCCTAGTTTGAAAATCTCAGCTTTAACAATGTCCAGACATGTTGGGACTTTTTCAGTATCTTGTTAAGTACATTCAAAATAGACTACATACTGTCCAATGTTGTGTCTGTTGTTTTGTTTGAATGTATTGTTGGTATATATTTTTGTTATGGGTAATTCCTTCTCTGTATTTCATCATTCTTGGGGTTGTATTGTTTCTCTCTTAGGGGCTGAACATGATTAACAGTTTGGGAAATCATTCTGGCTACTTTGATTTACCATTCAGCAGTATCCCAGGCAGAAAACAATAACCTACAGTTTAATCTGGACAGGCATTTCTCCTTTGCTTCCTGTTCTAAACTGTTGAATAGACAACTGACAGTTTTCACAATAATGATGGCTGCTTTTTGGCTCCCTCAGGCTGAAAAATTCAACTTGCCCATAAGGTGTTTCCTGGCCAGCAGGTTGAATTCCATTGAATAACACTGAATTCCTAGGAAATGACACTTCTTTCCTGCACAACAAATGAAATATTTGGGTTCCAAAACTGTACCTGGGTAAGGCCAAACTATACCATTAAATGGGAATTCTTTCCTATCCTTCAGAAGCAGACAGCAAATTTATCCCTAACCCAACTCTCAGGGTCTGATCTTGCTTAGGCACTGGCAAAATTCCTATAAATAGGAAGGATCGGGTCCAATAGCTTCCACTTCAGTTCTGTATGCTTTCACCCACAGCACCACACAGATTTCAGTGTTGAAACTGTTTTACTCTCACTTGTGGTGCCAAAGCAGAGGATTTGACTCTATTATTTCTGTTCCCCGCTTGTCTGTCTTGTGTAACTAGCCAGCACTAATAAACAGTCTAATAAATAAAGGAACTTTCTTTTTCATTCAATATTTGAGAGTAAAATATACTTTTTGTCAGTATCTGGGCTAGTAAATCTGAATCATTTGAAAATTCACGGAAAATGAACACCAATTGATGGTGCACATAAAACTGAAATTTGCTTTTCACTAGGAGGAAATTTTGTTTTTTATATCTTTCCCCATTATTTGCTTATGTCAAGTAAAATTCACATTATAAAGCAAGCTGTAGCCACCATTTTCTAATTGTTTAGATGCCAATACAATGGCAGTGATTATATATCACAAAATGTCTAGGTAAGCATGAATTTGCGTTTGTACAATGCCTTTCATCCAGAAGTTCCCAAACTATATATAGGGAACTTTTCACCTATCACTGAAATGCAACCACTGCATGGAACATAACAGTTATTACACAACACACATCATCATTACATAACAGCTTTGAATACACCATATCCAGTTGAATATAAAGTTAAGTCTTATCCAGAATGTAATTATCCAGAGAGGAAAATGACCCATGATCCAGATCCAATACTCCTACCCTTACAAAAAAACCACAAGATTTTTAATAACCACCTGTGGTCAGCATCTGGGTGTCTCATCCCAAAGATACATCTTTAAATAATGTGGTTAAAGAATATTTTATTAAACAGTTTATAGTAGTGCCAGATTGTATGCATATGACAGAAACTGTTCATCCTGCATCTGATTTTATTATATCATGTATATATTTCATTATTTGATAGAACATTGTTCTAAAATTTATTTAAAGAAGGCAGACCTAAGAACAGCCCCTAGAACACCCATAGTATTTTGATCAAACAGGATGTAGATGTTGTATACAGAACTAAACAAGAAACTGGCTGCTTTTTACAACAAAACCCTGAGCCTTATTAGCCACAAAGATTTCAAACAATAGGAAATTGCATACATACATTTTTTTCACTAATACTGTACAATGCGATTGTTTCTGACCCAGTGTTAACAAATTTTTATTTGGCAATTGTCCTAAACATTGTTCTGTTTTTTTATTCTAAACCTCAGGTGCATATTAACTTACAATTAATACTGTAACTTCTGCAGCATAGGACTTTGCTAAATTTTATGATGGTGGGTTAGGTAATTCGCACTGCTGCTGCTGATGCTATGAATGGTCAGCATAAAATGAACACATGATTAACTTTAACAAGTCACAGACATTGACAATAAAATGAAAACTGTAATTTGCATGTATAAGTCTAGATAGTTAAAGCAGACCCTATAAAAACAGGAGCGGACTCTTTTTTTAAAATTTGTGTAAAATAAATATTGAAAGACAGACAGATATCAAATCAGAATATACACGTGCATAATATATGTGAATATAGGTGTGTAGGTGGTGGAATTTTAAAGGATTGTTATGCAATCATAATCTCAACAATAAAGGGAAAACACCTTTATGCCAAACCACCTCTTAATGAGTGCACAGCACACTTCCACATCTGGAACTGGTATAATGTCTGAATTAAGTCCGGCATTTGGTAGTTTTGGATTCCTGACAACTTTTTTTCCTTTATAGTGAAGCTGGATTTTCAACCCCATCGAAGTTGCATGCCCAAATGTAGACTGGCCTTTTGAGTTCTCAGAACATGGCCAGCAACCATTTCAGAAAGATGTTCACTTCCCACAGCAAAACGCTAGGGAAGGAGGGTTAATGTGTTCTAACATTAGGAGAGGATTTTCCTTAAAATGAAGGGTTAAGGGGTACAATGGGTTATTGCACCAGCTTCTCATCTCTGGGGCGCAGGGCTGCATGGAGGGTTTTTGAGGGCTCAGAGCAAAATCTGAAACCAAGACCTTTCCAAAAAATTACCACTGGAGGAGGCTGTGTGTTTGTGTTCATGTGTGTGTTGGAAAGCGAACTCACCCACCGCTAACCACACAGTGGCAGCTCCTGTACCATGGGGCTGGACCTGGCTCCCTGTCCAAGAACTGCAAACTGCTACATGGGGTCCCAAAACCACTTAGGTTTGTCCTGGCCATGTCTCCATCACACCGAATGGTGGCAGAGCCAAACCTGAGTGATTTGCTGAATATGATTATCCTATTCAGAACATGTATCTTTTTTTGTATTTGAAGTTATAAATATTGACTATGTATCCATGTTTCAGATGTGGTTACACGTGGGTGACACTCACTAGGCAAAATGCTTCCAGCCTAGACAGCTGGTTATGAAGGGCCTACTCAGGGTAGTGGGTCATTAGGAAAAACAATAAGCCTTAGGAGAAGCTTATCCCCCACCTGGTGAGCCTTCCTGATTATGCCCCAGACAGCCTATGAGTAATGGATGCTATGACGCAACAGAGCATGCTAAGGTTTGTCCCCAGACCACATGACACTGATCTCCGTTTTGGGTACCTGTATTTTTCCATAAACTGGGCTGGGAAATGATTTTGGAATAAAGGGTTCCTGCCATATGTTAAAGCTAGATAAGGTGGGGTGTGACATCATCAAGGTGCCTCACTCCCCACACAATGACACTCCTGTAAATACCTAAGGATCCAAGACTGAACTGGGGAGAGTGTTGGTCCCAAAGATTTCTAGCTTGTGTATGGAAACCTGGTAGATTGCTTGAATCATCAACCAGGGTGAGAATTTGCTAATTCATATCCAATCTATCTAGTATTTTAGACTTACTTTGTGGCTTTGTTTATTTACTAGGTTATGTGCTTTGATCTGTTGCTATCACTTATAATCACTTACAATCTATCTTTTGTAGTTAATAAACTTGTTTTATATTTTAATCTCAACCAGTGTGCCTTTAAGTGAAGAGTCTGGGGAAAAATCTCAGCTGGGTTTAACACGGGCTTGTTGCATATTGCTCTGCACATTGAGGGAGGGGAGAACTGGGTAATAAATTCATACTGTTGGGGTTTCAATCAGAGCAGGACAGTACAGCTCTGGAATCCTAGGCTGGGGGTTCTTTTGGCTGCAGCCTGTCTATTGTTAGTTCATGCAGTGGCTGGACAAAGCCTGTGTGCAACTGCAACTGGGTGTGTCCCTGCCTGTGTGAATGATTGTGGGAGTGTAGCAGCGGGAGCAGGCTATAGCCTGTCACAGCAGCACAATGCTGAGCAGGAGCCCAAGTTGGTGAGTCATCCAGATGGCACCCCGGGGCAAACTTGTCACAGGAGCACAATGGGCAGATTTTGTAGTGAACCAGGATTGAACTCACTCACCGGAAGGCAGAGGGTTTCAGGTAAAGCAATGATCTGAGTAGGTGGCTCTCTGTTGTACAAGTCAGAACTGAAATAGCAGCTGAGATTTACTAGCAGAGCCAAATGGATGAGAACTGGAGTAGCAGGAGGGTGTTTCAGAATCAGGACCAAAATGAATTACTGGAACTGTGTGTGGATGCATAGGAGTATGATAGCAGGGGATGCCATGGTTTAGGATAAAACTATATCAGTAAACCTGTGGGGGACCATAATAGGTGAGGATTGAGATGGGTTTGCAGACACATATGGAGGATTTTTCTATGTCACCTATCCACACTAAATATGGTCCTATTAGTCTTTAATTTCATGAGCATGCAATTGACTCAAAATTTAAAACCAGCAGTAAATACACGTTAAAAAAAAGCCAGAAAATGTAAACTCTCACTAATGTTTGCACTGATCTCATTACTTTCCAGTCATCACAGTTCTCAACAGGGAGTCTAAAGCATTACCATTTGAACTGAGTCACTCTATTACATTTTAATGTATTTCACTTAAATGAAACATTCCATGAGGTGTCTTGTACAACAAGAGTGAAAGGAGTGTGTGCCAACAGCTTACTGTCTCTGAGAGTCCACAAAGGAACAAGCTGCTCTGAAGGCAAACCTAATCAACCAGAAAATTTAACACCACACAATATAGGCTATCCTAATTAACCCTGAATGGATGAGAGAAGTATGACCTTATTTTTCTCTGCTCACCTGCTTAATTCCTCCATTCACTGCCTTTTCTGTCCCTCAACATGGTCTTGCCACTGTTAGGACAAGAGCTTCCTACTCCTACACTACAGCTCCTTTGATTTGGAACAACCTTCCTGTATCTCTCTGCATCTTTGACTCACAACTCCTTGTACAATCTAATCTGAAAATATCTCTTTTCTCTCTTGACTGTGCCTTGTTGTATTCTGTCAGCTTTGTTGTATTCTTTAAGATCCTATGATGAAAATAGCTATCTATATGCCATGAATTATTATTATTTCTTTATTTCAGTTTATCAGATGCATCCACCATTAACATAATTATGAAGGAATGACTCAGTATATTCATGACACAATGTATTTGCACAGCTGCTATCTACAATATGCATTAAAGTGTTTTGAGAAAGAGTTTGTATGAATGATTCTTCTTCTTCACATGACATCTCCAATATGGAGGTTGTCAACCACCTCTTTCCATCTTTCACAGTTGCAAAAGAGTTGTAAAAGTTCCATTTCCCTTTGGTTACCAGTCCCTCTGGTAATGTTTCCAACATAATGGGTGCTCTGTCTTCCTTTTCCTTGTTTGCCTGTGATCTTGCCTCATAGTATGAGTGCTGAAGTCATTCTTTGATTGGTGAGTCATGTGTCCACAGAAAGATGTTCTTCTCTTACCTATGGTCACAAGTATTGTACTCTTATTAAATTCATCTTTTTCACCACCTTGTCATTCGTAGTGTTGGTTATCCAGCTAATTTTTAAGATTCTTCCACAAAACTCAACTGCTCTGAGTTATCTCTCAGTGTCCTTTTAAAGTGTCCAGCTCTCACGTTCATACAGGAGGGCTGACTATACGTAGCATTTCAGCAATCTAGTGCGGATGTGTAATTTTAACTATATGAATGATGTAACCCACATTAAACCGGAATTACATTACACTGTGATGAGAGTAACTGTGTGATAGGTGAATATCTCTGCCATTAGATTGTAAAACTGATTTGTTACCAACCTTTAGGGCCAGATTTTCACATTTGTGCTCTCATGCATATTTGCACATACCTCAACTACCCAATTGCATGTGAAAAAGACATATTAGCTTGTTCACATGACCAGTTATAGTCTAATATTTCTGTGAACACATTTTCAGGTATTCATCACATAGATGCAGATAATTGTGACCCCCCCCAGGGATAAACTGGTTCAAATATATGAAACCCAACCCTAGCTATTTCCCTAAATTGATTCTAAACCCAGAGAAAACCTGTAGTGAGGCTTTGGGTAGTTGGGAGCGCTACAGTCTCTTTCTGTTTTCTAAACATTCTGGTGGTGGTATTGAATATAGTGCATCTTCTTTTTAAGCATAAAGCAAGGAAATGTGACACTCTTAACAATCTTCCTTTATAATAGCTCCCAGGGTTTGGAGGAAATGGATTCACTGATGTTGTTAACCATATTGAACAGTTCACTGATGCAAAGAAATATATTTTTTCTTCTTGACATGGCGAGGGTAACTGAACAGAAAGACTTCTTCTTTGGCACTTAATCATCTGTTTTTCTACCAGTCATGCAACAAATATATTTAATATTCTTTTGAAAGGAATTCAACTGCATGGTATAACAAGACAACCTATCATTTAAGCAACACTATGGTTCCATTCCCAGCTCTGCCAATAACATACCGTGTGACCCTACCATAGATAATTCACTTAACCATTGTAAAATGGATATACTGATACATATCTACTTTATAGATGTGTTATGAGGCTTAATGCACTAAAGCTCGCTAAGGTGCTTAGATATGTATGCATGGAAGGTGTTCTAGAAGGTCATTTTGTGACATATTTAACTGACACAATATAAATCACATATACATGAGAAACGCAGCAGAACTTTGAGAATGCAAAATGTTAAAACTTATCAATTTCATCTGCTTTTGTCTTAGGAGCATTTTTGTGTGAGTGTGTGTGTGTTTGGATTTATGAATGCTCATACAGATCTGAAATTGTACCCATATCTGAATTTTTTCCAAAGTTCATCTTAGCTCTGTGAATGTACACATATCCACGAAGTCATCATTTTAGTGGCTCCGTAAGTAAGATTCCTTTTATAGTTGTACTTAAAGCAGAAACTAAAATCCTTTGATTGCAAATGAAAAACAAAAATCAGGATCGGGGAAAAGCTTCCATTTTCTGAACATTATTATGTATTATGCATGATTAAGTTTATGAACCTCAGTAGTTTCATTGGTTTTAAAAGGAATCACTCAAGAATGTAAAGTTATGTATTTCCTTAGGTGCTTACAGGATCAGGGCCTAAACGTGCTGAATATTGTTAAAATTATATGCTTTTGAAAATCACCTCTGTTTGAAATTCACTAGTGACTGTCTAACTTTATATCTATATAGATATATAGATATATAGAGATATAATATGTGTATGGATAGCACTGAAGGAGATTCTGAAATCTACAGCAATGTGAAATGTTCAACAGTGAAGTAAAAGTACTGTTACTGAAAAACTAAAGGCTTTTCCTGTCCTTAATAAAGAAAAGGCCACCACAGTACAGTATATTGCTGCAAGAAAAAGACCATGATTTTTTGCTCTGATATGATGATAAAGACATCCTATAAATAAGAAAAACAAAGTAAACCAACCCCAATCACCCTAAGGAGAAATAAAATGCATTGGTTTCATACCAAATTTACTTCTGCAATAGAATGGAAACAGAGGAAGAAAGTCGTGCAGAGAAAATGGAAGTTTCTGCTCTGAAAGACAGAATGATAAAGGCTTAGGCACCAGGATCAAGAAATTCAGATCAGCTATGGGCAGTTTTAGCAAAAAAATAGAGAGATTTTTTTGTAAAGCTTCTTTTAGCTGATAGAAAGCATCCTGACCTAGAGCTGCTTCTAAGAGGCTTTATTATAGATATTCACAGAAGCTGTTTGAGCCTGACTTCTGTTACACACAGTAGATATTACTGATGGTTGAACCCCGCAATTTTCATTTTTCTTTAGTTTGGTGCGGATAAGCACTCAAAATGTAGTATCTTGATTCAGTGCCAGTCTTACATGTTCTTACAGAAGTATAAGAATTACTTTGGAGGGGTCACTTTTTTCAAAACCCTTCCTTCTCTGTCCCCAGCTGGCCCTCACTACTCCTCCTTCCAGCTCTTAATCAAAAAGGGAAAACATGCTTGAATACTGCTGCTCTTAGTCAGAGCTTTTCCCACCAAGGCAACACCACATGTAGTGAGGCTACATATGCCCTGTCCACACATCCCTAGGACCAGTTCTCACCTGATCTGAAGTGTATCTGGACTATCCATACCTCTTGTAACAGAAATTCTTGTAAGAACAAGGTCCCTTGGGAGAGTTCTGCTGCTTCCTGGGGCCAGAAATAAGATGAGACATTATTTCATGTGGTATGTCACCAATGTCAGTCCCAGACTTTTTCATTACCTATACTGGAGTTTGGTCCAGGCAAAGAAGTTCACAACTGGATCTGAAATTCATCAATATTCAAATAAATTGAGCTCCAGTGTTCTTGTTAACACTTATTTCTAATCTCCTGGGTTCATCCCTGTTTGTTGATTCATCCAGCTCTTTTAGATATTATGTAGTTTAAAAAAAAAAAAAAGAGTGAGAGAGATGTTAGTTTGGGATTATTTCTGTTTTAGTTTAGGGATTTATACTGTGTTCAAATTTACAACCTGAGATCAATATTAAAATAATTAACTATTTGTCTAGTTGTCTTCATAGAATCATAGAAGATTAGGATTGGAAGAGACCTCAGGAGGTCATCCAGTCCAACCCCCTGCTCAAAGCAGGACTAAACCCCAACTAAATCATCCCAGCCAGGGCTTTGTCAAGCTTGGCCATAAAAATCTCTAAGGATGGAGATTGCAGTTTTTCCAAATACCCAACCTAGACCCCCCCCCCACTGCAACTTGAGTCCATTGCTTCTTGTTCTGTCATCTGCCACCACTGAGAACAGCCTAGCTCCATCCTCTTTGGAACCCCCCTTCAGATAGTTGAAGGCTGCTATCAAATCCCACCTCACTCTTCTCTTCTGCAGACTAAATAACCCCAGTTCCCTCAGCCTCTCCTCATAAGTCATGTGCCCCAGCCCCCTATCATTTTCATTGCCCTCCACTGGACTCTCTCCAATTTGTCCAATTTCACTGTTAGCTCAAACTATAACTGGAATTTTGCCACTAACCTGACTCCTCCCAACACAAAAAAAACAAACCCTTTAGCCTTGGTTAAGTGGTGCTTTAAACTTGAGCTGGCTGCTCTGTCACAGATTATATATCTGGGAGCTGCAGTGTTCCTGGCTCTGGACAGAGTAATGCAGTGGGGATGCAGTGGCTGGAATTACAGCAAGTCATCAACTGCTCATCCAAACATTCTGCTAATCCAATCACCCTGTATAGCTCGTATGTTGTTCTGCAGTAGGGTCACTCTCACTCTATTCTCACTTGAGCTGTGCTAGCCAGGCTAACAGAGTGGAGTAACTGGAGTGTACTAACGAGAGCTTACTGCTGCAGTGAAGACAAGCCCTTAGGCTATGTCTACACTACAGAGACTATACTAGCATGGCTTTGTGAGCGTGGTTATACTGGCATAACCTCATAGTGTAGACATAGTCTACACTGATGGAAGGGGTTTTTCTGTCAGTGTAGGAGCACCACTTCCCTTAATGATAACAACATTAATGGAAGAATTATTCCATTGTCATAACTGCGTCTACACTCCGGGTTAGATCAACATAGCTGTGCTGGACATAGCTGTGTGTGGATTTTTCACACCCCTGACCAACGTTGCTATTGCAGCCTAACTTTTGCATGTAGACCAGCGTTTTCTAATTCTAAACTCTCTGAGAATAATGAACAAACAGGAAAAGGGGCTCAACTCTGATAAACTATCCATTGCAAGCTAACTGCCTAATGGTAGTTCTTATCAAAATCTACTTTTGTTTCATTCTCTTGATGATTTTTTTCCAAATCTCCTGAAGAGAAAAAGACAGTTTTTCTTTGTTTGTTTTGTTTTTCAGAGAAAAAATGTTTTTCCTAAACTCATCTGATGGTTTTGTTTCATATTGTTTTCAAAAATGGGACCCCATTCTGTCGCTTAGCAATGGGGATATGGTTTGCACATTATGCTGCTGACAGGCTGCTCCAATATCTGTAATGTCCCTGTAGAGAGAATCAGCAAGTTAGAGTCACAGACTTCACCTTCAGCATGAAGTATAGTACCCAGTGTTGGTGTTAACAAGAGCTCTGTTATAATAAGCACATTCCTCAAATACAAAGTTGAGTCTGGAGACGCTGTTTTAGAATGTTTTAGTTCAGCAGATGTTTCTATTCAATATCAGAAGTGCCTCAGTTCTTTGAATGATCAGGGAATTAAATGGCTTCCTTAAAATCTGCAAAATGGATGTTTAAAATAACACAGCAATATTTCACTTATAATGTACCTTTTAGAGTCAGCTTAGGCACATGGAGGAATCTTATATTGTTGTGGTGGTTTCCTTTTGAAAGCAGCGATTGGTGATTGTTAAAAAAAGGATTGTTCTTGGTCTTGGTCTGATGAAACAAACAAAGGCTCTAAAGGTCTGTATTTAAACACTGTATTATTTACATTTCACTTAATGCAAGTATTTTGTATAACTGGTAGCAGGGTAACAGAGAAACTGATAATTTTTACCCTTTGAGGAACACTGGCGATGCAGAGACAAAATCCTATTATTGAAAAGGAAGAGTGAGCATTTTGTTGCACTTAATGTCTATTAAGTTAAATGTTTCAGGGTTGATTGCAAAGGTGCCTGGTTATCTGCAATTCACGTACTGTTGGCTGCAAGCATTGAGTCAGCAATTAATACAGAATTGCAGATGTCTCTAGTCATGGAGCAGAATTATGCATCTCTGAACATTTTCAAACTTGCTTGTCTTTCCCTTTGTTAAATAGCAGATTGGTAGGCACAAGAGTTGGATAAGTGGCCATGTGTTGTTCTAACTCCTCATTCTACTTCTTTTAGGGTCCTGGGAGACCATAATATAGACATGAATTAACTTACAGTGCCAATGACTTTTTCAAGAGTAGTGAAAAATCTTTATTACATAGGTATGCAGCATCAGTAATCCCAAGGAATCCAAAAGCACTTTACAAAATACACATAGAGCAATATCATTTCACCCAACACTGACGTCCTACCACTCTTTATGAGTGTACATAAACTCTCCACAACACTTTAGGATAGGAAGTGAACAGGGAAACTGGATCTATTTAGGCTTTCAAAAGAAAGGTTAGATGGACAGATTGTAATTACATATTCTGGAATTTGGCCAGGAAACTGTATTTAACACTCCTGCTCTTCTGAAAAGTTCTATGTGATCTTTCATGACCAGAAGTGATCAAGAAATCAGTTTTATGTCTCATCCAAAATGGAAGTACCTCCAGCAATATAGAGTTATCTCAAACCATGTTGTCAATTTACATCAGCTGAGAGTCTGGCTCCATTATTTAAATGGAATTATTCCTGATTTACACAAGCATAAATGAGAGAAGAATTAGACCCAAGGTTTTCTTGCTTTCCTTATTGGGGAGAGGCAACTCACTCATGAGACCCTAGCTCATTTGTTAGGTATTTCCAGAGCAGAATAAAAGTTGTGCCAAAAGTTGGAAATCACATGTGGTCTGAGCTCAGAGACTAAAAACTATTTCATTAACAAGCATATGAAGTTTACTGTAACTTGAACTGTGATCACACAAGGGAAGACCTGGTGCCCCATATACCATGTTATGTAGCCTCTTTGACATTTCCTCAAGGACTTTCGGGCTGTATTTGTTCAAGCCATTCTGTGACACACAGATTTTTATCATGTCTAATTGTAACTACAAGGCCAATGCAAACACACAACACTACACACTTGTTTCTGGGGAAATTTACATGTACATTAACTATAAATTACCCAGAAAACTATTACATATTGTAAAAAAAAAGAGAGAGAGAGAGAGAGAGAGAAAGGCATAAACACTTTATGCTAATGCTCGTACTGAAATCACCAATTTTCCATCGATGTTTAAATGGAAATGGAGAACTACTTTGGGCAATCCTATGTTGTTTCAAGCACATGTTTTGCATACTGCTAATCTTTTCAATGTAAAAAATAACACTGGGGATTTGTGTTTAAGGGAATTAATTCCAGTAAAATTCAGTGGCAATTGGATCCCTAACTATCTCTTCTGACAATTTTCAGTATTGTAGCTGGATATGAGAGAGGTAGGTGAGATAATAACTTTTAGTGGACCAACTTCTGTTGGTGGAAAGGACAAGCTTTCAAACTTCACAAAGCTCTTCCTCAGCTTTGGAGAAGATAATCAAAGCCCCTGAGCTTAAATACCAGGTGGGATAGATTGTTAAGCATAAGGGGTTCACACATCATGCACTTAAAATGAAGTGGACGGTTAAGGGTTAGCAGGCAGTAGGGTGTGTTATAAGCTGTTGTAATGAGCCATAAAATTGTGTTTCTGTTAAGTCCAAGATGTTGTGCATGTTCCTTTGGAATGTTTATCATTATTATCTCAAATGAATTCACACAGAAAAATGATAAAAACACAAAAATACCCTATCACCTCTGGGTGAACACTTTTCACAAAGCGATGACTCCATATCTGACCTCTCAGTCCTCATCCTCAAATGAAACCTGCAGATCAACTTCAAAAGACAAGTCTGGCAACTCATAACTTTGCTGGACACTACGGGCATGTCTACACTTCAGTGAAGATGCTACTACACAACAGGACAGTTTCTCCCATCAGCGTAGTTAATCCACCTCCATGAGAGATGGTAGCTATGTAGACTGCAGAAACCCTCCTGGTGACATAGCGTTTTCTACCCTGGGGTATGGTCAGTATAACAGCATTGCTCAGGTGTGTGGAGTTTTCACACCTCTGAGCGAATGTAGTTATACCATTGTAAATTTATAGTGTAGATCTAGCCTAAAAACCATGAACTTAACAGAGACACTGGTTTTATGGCTCATTACAACAATTTGTAACACACCCTACTGCCTACTAACCCTTAATTGGCCACTTCATTTTAAGTGGTCTCCTACAGCATGTGTGAGCTCCTTATGCTTAACAATCTGCCCCACCTTGAATTTAGCTCAGACCCTCTGGTTACTTTCTCCAGACCTGAGAAGATTAGGAGGAGAATTAAAAGAGAGGAGGGAAAAGGTTTATGTCAAAGTCTATAAAACTCAGGTTTAAGGAAGAAGGTTTTAATTTCAAATGTTTTTTTTTCTCTGAGCGTGTGAAATGCCTGTTAGAAAAGTAAATAGATCAAGAGAGCATTTGGCATTTTGAACAGTTTTATTACTTGAGATCTGCCTCAGAGTAAAAAAGCAGGCCCTCTAGACTTGTTGGGGATTTTTACCGGTCAGTTTTGTAGCCAAAGCTCGAAGATGTTTTACATTCCTAGATTCCCTATACTCTCCTATTGCCTTCCCTGTTAGGCCTACTCCTGCTGACTGCCATTATCAAATTTTCCCAGAATGCAAACATCAGTCAGAATCTTATCTAAGAGTTGTTTCAAAGTAGCAGCCATGTTAGTCTATATCCGTAAAAAGAACAGGAGTACTTGTGGCACCACAAGTACTCCTGTTCTTTTTATCTAAGAGTGCAACAATTACCTTCATCCCTGACATGGAGCCAGAGCTGAGTGTAGCAGGTCTGTGGTATCCTCTGATTTGGGTCACTTCTGAACTTGGTTTTTCCTCACCTGCCTTTGTGTTTTGTGTCCTTCAATGGATTAAAAACAGGAAGAATTGATATCCTTTAAAAAAAATCATTTAGAATGTAATTAAAAGTAAACTATTTTTGGAAAGCATTATATTGTGTTAGGTGTTGTGTCTGAATTCTTTGGGCCTAATTCTACTTTTGTTTACATGAGTGAAAATTCAGAATAACTTCAGGGAGCTCAGAGGAGTTGCTCCAGCGTGACATTCATTCAAATGAGAGCGGAATGTAGCCCTTTAGTCCCATTATTCGGAATCCTCAGTTTAGTCACCTGTAAAATATGTATAATGATACATATTAACTTCACAGTCATTTTATGTGGTGAAGGACCTGATCCTGACCTCATTTACACTGTTATAAATAAATCTGGAGCCAACAGAGTCATACCAGAGTAAAGAGTACAATTAGGCCCCCACTACTTGTAAAGTGCTTTGTGATCCTCAAGTGAGAGATCATATATCATGCAAAGGACTAGAACCTGATTTCACTTGCTGCACTATACACCTTGAATATCTCCACTCCAGATTCACATCACTGTAAATGAGATAACATTTTGGCTTAAAGATATTATTTGTCCGTAAGTTTAGACAGGTGCATGTGACAAAATGGCAATGCTCATTTTTAGGTGACATATCTGAGAAGCTGTCTCAGATTGAGGTGTCACTAAAGGATGTTTTGGATCAAATTGATATATTAAACACTAAGAAGCCACCAGGACCAGATGATATTCATTCAAGAGTTCCTTTGGAACTCAAATATGAAATTGCAGAACACCTAAATGCGGTATGTAACCTATCACTTAAATCAGCTTTTGTACCAGATAACTGGAGGATTGCTAATGTGACACCATTTTTTTTAAAAGGCTCCATCGGTGATCCTGGCAATTAGCCAGTAAGGCTAATTTTAATACCAAGCTAATTGGTTGATACTGCAGTAAAGATTAACATGATTTCTTGGGGAAGAATCAACACGGCTTTCATAAAGGGAAATTATGCTTCGCCAATCTATTAGAATTATTTGAGGGGGTCAACAAACACGTGGACAAGGGTGATCCAATGGCTATAGGGTACTTGCACATTCAGAAAGCCTTTGACAATGTTCTACACCAAAAGCTCTTTAGCAAATTAACCAGTCATGGGATAAGAGGGAAGATTAGAAATAAATAATCAGTTTTCAGAATGAAGAGAGGTAAATAGCGGTGTCCCCAGGGATCTGTACTGAGACCAGTGATGTTCAACATTTTCATAAATGATCTGGAAAAAGTGGTAAACAGTCAGGTGGCAAAGTTTGCAGATACAAAATTATTCAAGATAGTTAAAAAGCAGACTGCAAAGAGTTACAAAGGGATCTCACAAAACTAGGTGACTTGGCAACAAAATGGCAGATAAAATTCAATATTGATAAATGCAAAGTAATGCACGTTGCAAAACATAATCCCAATTATACACACAAAAGGATGGGGTCTAGCTAATACCAGTCAAGAAAGAAATTTTGGAGTCACTATGGATAGTTCTCTGAGAACATCTGCTCAATGTGCAGTGTCAGCCAAAAAAAGCTAAGAAAATGCTAGGAACCATTAGGAAAGGGATAAATAATAAAACAGTAACTATCATAAGGTCTCTGTATAAATCCATGGCATGCCCACACCTTGAATTCTGCATGCAGTTCTGGTCATCCCATCTCAAAAAAAAATATTAGAATTGGAAAAGGTACAGAGAAAGGCAAACAAACAAAAAAAAATGATTAGGGCTATGGAATAGCTTCCATATGAAGAGAAATTAAAAAGTCTCGGACTTTTAAATTTGGAAAGTCTAAAGGGGAATATGATAGAAGTCTGCAAAGCCATGAATGGTTTGGAGAAAGTGAATAAAGAAGTGTTATTTACTCCTTCATAAAACACAAGAATCAGGGATCACCCACAGAAAATAATAGGCAGCAGGTTGATAAAACAAAAGGAAGTACTCCTTCACACAATGCACAGCCAACCTGTGGAACCTCATTGCCAGGGGATGTTGTGAAGGCCAAAACTATAGCTGGGTTCAAAAAAGAATTAGATAAGTTCCTGAAGGATAGGTCAATCAATGGCTATTAGCCATTCACTTGATGATAACCTGTTCTGTTCATTCCCTCTGGGGCACCTGGTACAGGCCACTGTTGGAAGACAGTATACTGGGCTAGATGGACCTTTGGTCTGACCCAGTAGGGCCATTCTTATGTTATTAAGATATTCAGGGATGCAACCCCTGCTCTGTTGTCCCTAAACCTCTGACTTCCAAATGTTTGGACTGGATGATGGGAGATGGATCACTTGATCATTACCTGTTCTGTTCATTCCCTTTGAAGCATCTGGCTTCGGCCACTGTGGGTAGACAGGATACTGGGCTAGATGAAGGGGTGGCTCTAGCAATTTGGCCGCCCCAAGCAGTCATGCGTGCGGGAGGTGCACCGGAGCCGCGGGACCAGCGCACCCTCCGCAGTCATGCCTGCGAGAGGTCTGCTGGTCCCGTGGCTCCGGTGGACCTCCCGCAGGCATGACTGCGGAAGGTCCGCCGGACGCGCCTGCCGCCCTCCAGGGAAAATGCCGCCCCACGCATGCGCTTGGCGCGCTGGGGTCTGGAGCCGGTCCTGGCTAGATGGACCTTTGGTCTGACCCAGAATGACCACTCTTATGTTCTTATATTCATTAGAACTAGTGAAGTGCTGTAGAAGATTTTCCCACGCAGCTCTGCCACTGCATCTTTGTTGTGAGTGCGATGTTTCTACCATTTCAGTCCAAGTGGGAGGAGGTTGCTGCACAACTTTGCTAAGGCACCATAAACTTTTCATGTAACATTACAGGCCTGGAAGAAACTGTGTTTATATCTATAGCAATGACAGTCTCATTTTCCTCTGTTACCTCAGTAAGTTTTGAGCATACCACATGCCCCCAGGGGTGAAAGGCCAGTGCACTATCCCACTGGACTATTTAGCCCTAGCATTCAGGGTTCCAGTGGGATACAAAAATGGGCAATTGATCTCTTCAGGGCTTTCTTTAAGAGACTACATTCCATGTACTTTCAAGTGGGTTTCTGTGGAACTTATTATTTCAGATACATCAGAACTTGATATTTCAGATCATTCAACTTCAAGAGTAAAATATTTCTGATTTAGAAAATATTAGTAATATCATTGCCGTGTTAGAATGGATCAGGATAAAGTTTCCACTTTGTTCCTTTTAAACACAGCTTGCTGAGATCATGCAATATTAAAGAATTAAAATACAACCCATCTAGACTCTTTGTTACTGCAACAATTCATTAAACCCTCCAGGTGTAAAATGTGAGGGATTTGATGGCTCAAGGGATTGTTAATAGCATATGGAGTCTTTCACCTCTAGCTTGCTGGTGTGAATCCAGCCTAGGTCAGTAGTCAGCCATTCTGAGTTGTTACCATCTAATGCTTCTTCAGTGGCTCATGGGATATGAGTTCATGGTTTCAGTCCAGTTGCCAAGTATTAACATCTCAAAATGTGCCACCACATACAGCACCTATCTTGACCATCTCAGCAGAGTGACTGAGCCCTAAAGGAGCAAATAAACTGAACTTTCCTCTTATCTTTAGTGGTCCCAGGTTTGAGGCACACTGGGAAAACAGTGTGGCAAAACTCATACAGTGGTCAGCTGTCCCCATCCGCTGGGTCACAGAAAAAAATGAAGACTAATTTCTAAGGGTTTCAATTCACCATCTTTCACAAACACTACAATTCACCAAATACATCAACAAACTGTGGTGTATGAATACAGTTAGGCTGGAAATTGGATGAGGGTTTCTAACCTTCAGAGAAGTGAGGGTCTGGAACAGCCTCCCATAGGAGTGGGAGTCAAAAAACCAGCTGATTTTAAGACTGAGCTTTATATGTTTATGAATGGGATTATATGACGGGGGATGCAAGCAATAACAGGGATCTGGACTTGATGATCGAGGAGGTCCCTTCCAGTCGTATGGCCTAGGTTTACACAATTCTGTTTTCTGTGTCCTCACCTTTATATGTGAGTAATCTTACTACCTGGCTGCTAAGGGAAAGAACTGGGAGGCTTCAAGATGCAGAAAGAAAGACACATTCTGCTCTCTCATGTGGGAAAAAAACCATGCGGGTAATTTGCCTCAGTTGTTGATGAAATTAGAAGTACAGTATTTGGTTGATGTAAGATGAAGAAGCAAAGCTATAATCCTAAAGCAATAGCCAAGGGGCAAGATATGATAAATTTGCTGGCTGACACCAAATCTAAACTCATTTTCTTTAGATCAATGCAAATATTTACACTTTCTCGGGAATGATTGAAGGTTCTTGTAAACATATATATCTATTTCTAAGCCACCAGGCAAGCACTCAGCCCTAGAGTGTTGCTGCCATCCATTTGGGATTGGGCCATCCTTGCTGCTTTGATATAACATAAGTTTCTGTGTAGCAGGTGGTCTTTCCTGCTGTTTATAGTGCAGCCATGGGAGGTCTGTCAGATGTAACAGCTATTCTTTATCTGCATGGAATCTGGGTAAATCACAATGGAACAGATGGAAATATAGTCATGTATCCCATCCCACCTCTTAGCAGCAGCTTGTAACATTCCACAAGCATGCCCCACTCACCAGAATTGAGGAAAAAAGGCTGATAGGTTGGTTTCCCAACTGCTAGGGGATAATCACTTTGTTTATAAATAACTCTAAATATGGGCATTAGGAAAAGAAAACAAAACCAGCAAACAGTTTAAATGATCACAGCTGCTCTGTACGTGTATTTTACAATTACATTCCAGATTTCAGTAAGTTAATGCTAGGAACTTGGAAATTATCCCGATCCACGGTGCCAGTTCCAAGTAAACTTTTTTTTTTGTAATGCTAGAAGCTGATAAACCCTTCCCATCACAATTTTGTAACAGTATCATTTCTTTTGAGTCCCATGAGACACTTGTTGGTGCTCTTGCCTACAAGAACTGCCACTCTTTTTTGAGGTTCTTCACACACAAAGGCCTGCATTTGTAATAATCCTCATCACCCCAAAGGGTTAGATGGACTGAGGAGCTTTTTCACTTTTTAAATCATACTGAGAATTCCAGATTCATAAAAATGATAACTAACAAAAGCTAACACTTACATGGTGAATGTCCGAAACAAAGAGTTTATTTAATGGAACATGGATCAAGTGGATCAGCTGATTAAAAACCAGTTGTTTTTTTAATAGCAATGGGCCAGACTTTCAAAACAGCTCTGTTACCATCTAAGCACAAAATAAGTGGTTACATTAAAGAAATCTCAACATACTGGGTACAGAAGCTTTTTGAAAAATTCAGCTCTTATTTAGGCACCTGACAGGGATTTGAGTTCTTTTAAAAATGTGTCTGGCTGTATAAATTTATTAAAAACCTACCCTGCCTCAACTCCGCCCTCCTTTCTTAATTTTTATCTCTGCCCCACCTCTCAATTAGTCTCACTTAATGGTTACACAAGTAAAGATTTTGTACTGCCGGCAGTTCTATATATCAGTGATTTAAACATTCATAACTATAATGCTATATAAATATTAACTAATTAAGTCTTACAACATCCCTGCAAGGAAGAGGAACAATGAGCCTGTGATTATGGCAGTAGCCTTAGACTCTGGAAACATGGATTCAAACGCTGCTTCTACCACAGACTTCTCCTGTATGACCTCTTGTGCAAATCCGCTTCAGTTCCCTGTCTGTAAAATGGGGATAATAGCATTTCCCAGCCTCCCAGGGGGCTGTGAGAATAAATAAACTAAAGATAGTGAGGTGCTCACATGCTATAGGAATGGGGGCCTAATATAGATAGTTATTGTTTGCCTTAAGAAGGATTTCTATTCACCTTCAATGGACACAATGGGCTGGTGACCTGTGACCATTGCTTATTATATTAATCACAATTGTCTCACTCTTACCTTGAGCTCCATTATCTGTTTGTTATATTCACCTGTTGCCCCTGCTGGTAACTATGAAAAAGAGACATCTATGTTAGTTATTTTCTCAATTGGTTACCAGCAGGAATATCTTTTCATTATATGTATGTACAGTGCTAGCACAATGGGGTCTCGGTCCTTTACTGGAGTGTTTACATAAATAATAATATTAGCAGTAATGGTGATAACTGAGTTTTTGTTTCATATGCAAAACCAGGAAATCAATTAATAATATTTTGTACATATGTAGCGTCTTTTGCCATATTATACAAAGATATACACAACACAGTAGAATTCAGGCTTATTTCATTGCCTGGACTACTGGGATCCCTTTGTCAGCTACTTGTAATGCAAAGCCCTGTCTTGAATGTAAAATCTTCCCTTTAGGCATTCTTTTATTCAGTGAACTGTTTCCGTTAATTAAAGGTAGCATGGCAAAAGCTCTGTGTTGTCCAAGTAAAGATTAAAATAAAAAAACGAAGAGTCTTAGTAATTTCAAGTTCTTCTTTGGAAAGCTACTTAAGTTTGGTCTCTGTTCCAAGAGAATAAAGAAATGAATAGAGAAGCACCCACAACTAGCATTCTGTTCATTGGAATATAGCGTAAGAAGAAGTATTGTATGATAATGAAAACATGCACTTCAAAAAGAAGTGAAATTCATTGGAAATTCTCAAATAAAACTCAAGGATCTTCTATTCCAACTAAAAACACAGCTATTAAGTAAAGGTGCAGCTTGTGTATCACATGATTTTTAATGTGAATTATTGTGAATTAATGTGAATTATGAATATTTAGGATTAATGCATGATGCTTTGGAGGGTAAACACCACCTTCTGAAGGCAGTTAATATTTTAAAGTAAGGGCACCAGTCTGTGCTGTCATTCTCTGCACTAATTGTTTCCCCTCCCCTGCAGAGCTCAGTTTATGCAAGGTTATCAGGAAGGATGTTGTTAACAGAGGCAGTATGGTCTACTGGTTAGAAGAGGCTCAGGATAATTGGGTTCTATTATTCCCTGGTTTCTGCTGTTGATTCACTGTGGGACCTTGGGGAAGTAACTTAACATTTCTGATCCCAGTTCAGGAAAGCACTTAGGTATGTGTTTCACTTTAAGCGTATGCTTAAAGTTAAGCACATGTTGTCCCAAATAAGGTTTCTTTCCTGAACTGGGGCATCTGTGCATCAGTTTTCCCATATTTAAAGTTGATATCATTATCTCTACTCCACAAGGCTGTTGTGAAGATTAATTACTATTTAAAAGTTGCTTTGAGATCCTTGGACAAAAGATCATGTATTAATTGTAAAAAGAACAGGAGTACTTGTGTCATGCAGCTAAGCAATTACATCACAGGACAAAGAATTTAACGGCTATGAGATCACTTTGCCAAGAAAACACTGCAAATTGCACCAGACTGGGCTCAAGATCTGAAGTAACTCCATGGTCTTGAATGGAACATACTTAGCAATACTGAAAAATCTGGTTGCTTCTGCTTAGGTGACAAACTATGTGCCTATCTTTAGGCACCCCAGTTAGACAATGTTTATCTAAAACATTTCCTCAAAGTTTAACAGCAAGTCTCTGACACAGCCAGGAGAGGAACCCAGTTTGGGGCCTATAAACAATGGCAATGGACCCAGAGATAGACAGAGATTGCATTACAAATGCAACATATAGGTAGATATATTATGTTTTTATGCGTCCTCTTCCTTTACTTTACACACTTAAACGTGATCCATCTCTAAGTCAACAGATACAAGGAAATGTTGGGTAAAAATATTTGTTTGAAAAAGAACAATCCCAGTAAAATAGCAGCCTAGTTGAGAGGCAGACAAAGTTAGCAAGTACTGCTTCTGCATGTGTATCCAACTTAAAAATATTGTTGTGTCTGCACTTGAGCACTTCAAAGTGATGTCCAATTAATTTATCTCCAGTATCAGGGCCACTAAAATATAATTTACTGAAAGTTGAAATCTTTTCCTTTGCAGGCCTTCCAATTAGTTTTTAATATGTATGTGGCTTTCAAGGTATTTAAATCATGACCTAGACAAGATTTGCCTTGTAGTGTGAACTGTGCTGTATTAGGGAAAAGCTGCCCACTGATGAATGCAAGGTTTGAGATGGGTATCCACAAAATGCTTACGGATAAAATTTGATGTCTTCCATTGTTGTTTACAGTGTTGCTGTAGCTGTGTTTGTCCCAGAGTATTAGAGAGACAAGGTAGGCGAGGTAATATCTCTGAATGGTACAAAAGACAAGCTTTTGAGCTGCATAAGGACAGCTCACCCACCTTGTCTTTATTTGGGCAAAATGCATCTAAAAATCTTTAACAAACAGTTCTTGATCTCTCTAGTCCAGCTGATTTCATTTTTTTCCCATTGATTAAAACACCCATCCGTCCTTTAATGGAATCTTGCACTGGCCAAGAAATTCATGGCTCTGTAGTTCACCCTATCCCTGGCTGTTTTGCTGACAGAGGAAGGCTATAAAGCTCTTGCACAGCTTATGTCACACTGTATCTGACTTCATTGTCTAAACAAGAGAGAAAAGAATTCCCCTTAATGATAAAACTTATATGTTTGTCTTCCATAGATATTGTAGACGTTTTCTTATTAGGAATTCAGTCTGTCAGGAGAAACAAAGTCCATGTGAAGAAAGTTTTATTGGCTCTGTGTTATGTTACGGTATTTTTATTAGATGGTGACATTCCTGAGACAGCACCTGCTGTGTGGATTTGGGCTGTTATCCAGAAAAGAAATAAAAAATAAATGTGTGGTATAAATGTGAGTGGCAACGGGCTTGTCTTGCTGTAACAAAAACCCACACGACAGAACAGTTGGAAAGTTAGAGTGAATCATAGTTTCTAAGCATCGGGGATAAACATATATATAAGTGGCATTGTTATCGCAATAGCTTTTGGAGCAACAAAGATATAAAATGTCTCTCCTACATCTGCTCTCTTTCCTCTCCAAATGCCATTTTCTGCACACTATGGATGGAAACAGAAAACTTTTCCTTCTCCAACATCTATGAATTTGTTAGGTCTCTCTAGCCCATTGTCCTGCCAATGCGGCAGAATCTATAGTGAGTGAGGGCCAAATTCTGCTCTCTGTTACACTCATGCATATCTGGAATAGCTCAAAATTGGCAGTTTATGGATGTATCCAAGAGTAGAATTATACCCAGAGATATTCCGGGCTTCCAGGATTGTTGTCTTTCTGAATAATTTGTTCTCTATGTGCTAAGATCCAATTCTTTTCAGTCTCAGAGAACAGGGGGTTCACTCCACAAAACCAAAGAACTTCATGAATCTGAACCAAATTTGTGCCGTGATCTAAAAAAAACATTTCCAATGTGTCAGGTCTCCCCCTGTCATACTGGAAGAGAGATCTGGATATATGGTCAAATCCTAAAAGACAGCTCATAAAATCAACAGGTTGTAAAACAGTTGAAAGGACTACAGAGGCATTTCAGAGTTGCAAATTCTGAGGCATGTTTTCTTTTGTGGGGAGGAGGGTGAGTTGGTTGGTTAGTTGGGTTTATTTCCTTTCAAAGCCATATGAAATGTACCTAGAATTCACTCTTATTTGGCAAGGATAAACACCCAATCCCTCTGGTCATTTAAGAAGGGAGAAGAGGTGTTGGTTATGAAGCTATTGTCTAGCAGTGGGACTCACCTCTCCTTTCTCGAAACCACCCAATAATTTACTCCAACTTTCCAGCTTTCATCAGGTTTTCAGAGTGGCAACATTTCAGTCTTTGAGCCACATGTCTGTTTAAGTTCAGGGGTGTTGATTTTATGGGATTCAACCACATGACCTTAAACTGCTGGGAGGCAAGTATGTAATTCCACAGTGCTTTGATGGGAGACTAGACTTCAAGAGAAGGATACAGGTCACTTGTTTTTTATGTGATATCCACAGCCCTGTACTGGACATGTCACTCCACTCAAGTTTGTTGAATACATTCTGAGCTATGCAGCAAAGAGTCCTGTGGCACCTTATAGACTAACAGACGTTTTGGAGCATGAGCTTTCGTGGGTGAAACGTCTGTTAGTCTATAAGGTGCCACAGGACTCTTTGCTGCTTTTACAGATCCAGACTAACATGGCTACCCCTCTGATACTTGAGCTATGCAGTTTCTTAGGAAGAAGAATTGATATTTTAGGTAAGATGAACTAACCAACCATATTATTGTTATTTATTTGAAGCAGCACCCACTTTGTACTATGCGTTTTCCAAAAACTCAAAAAGGTCCCTCCATTGAGAAGCTTTCAATCTCTGGTCAGGTCCCTGAAATCCTTTAGCTGTGAACAGCAGGTGCATAAAGTTATTATGACAGTAGAGGTGATGCAAGTATGGTTAAATGATAGGCATTGTAGCAGGGTGCTGGTGCAAAAGCACCTAATTAGCCCCTGCTCAGCCAGCCTCAATCAGGGGAAATAGATTGGGGCTGGGGAAAAGGCTGGTGCCTGGCCTCAGGAACTGGCTGCACCTGTGGAAGAGCTATAAAGGCTGGCTGGCAGCCAGTGCAGGGGGTGAGTGGCCAGGGAAGGGGTAGTCTCTAGAGGGAAGGGAGAACCCCTGTAAAGAGGAGACCAAAGCCTCGTAAACCTTGTATATAGTGTTGCTGGTGGTGGGTACTAATTGTAAATAAAAACCATGGGTGCTGCAAAAGCCTGAAGCCTGAAGGTGCTTTATTGAAGGAGCCCAGAGCAGCAGGAAGGCAGGCCAGGAAAGGGACCTGGTTACAGGCATATATTTCTTCACATAGTATTAGGAAACCTTAAGTCTGCAAAAGTGAGTAAGATAAAAACAAGGAAGCAATTTCTCAGCTGGTGTAAATTTACACCACCTGAGACTCTGTCCCTACTAGTGGACTGTGATGGAGTATGGGTGTTTCTGAAGAGACAAGTTAATGAGGTGAATAACTATGTGCTCCCCACTTATTCTTTACTCTTGTTGCTAGGCAGGAGAGATATTAATAGGAACAGAGGTGCATTCCTGATCATGCAGGATCTCTTTGCACTTCCTGTCCAGCTGACCATATTTGACATGCAAGACTCTGCATCTGCACTGAGCAGGAACCATCCCTGAGGGCTATTCTGCAAACGCCATTCTAAAATCTGGGAAGTATTATGTGGGGAGGAAGGAAAGGTAAGTGGAAATAGGATTCTCAGTATATTTGGCATAAACCTTAAATATCTCCCCAGCATCAATCCAAGGGGTTATTTCTAGAACTGGATCAGATTTCGAGAATCTTAAAAGCCTCAAAATATCTTTCTTAAAAATAGAGTGCTTGTGATTAAACCCTGGAATCAATTCCATTGATTCAATTATTGAAGATAACTGAACGCTAATGTTTTTTTATGTTCCTTAACCCCTCATTTACATAATATAATGGATATTAATACTGTCTCTATCTCTCTGTGGAGAACTTTTTTGACTGAGTTGGTGAAAATGTGACTTGTCTTTCCTGTTTCAAAGGATCAATAGTATAGAAATTAAGCTATATTTTCTCTACCTAATTTCTCTCCCTTTCTTTCTTCTGTCCAAGGAAGTTCTAAGCCATGGGTTCATGACAATATAGCCTTAGCTATGGGTCTCTTGCTTTTGGGAAAAGGGGGATAGATCTATTCCTATTCTATTACTATAATTAGTGATGAGCAACCTTCAAAAGATTCAGTGACTCCTCTGTCATGTGTGTTGTGTTTTGCATCCTGTGACCTGAACAAGAGTTTTGTGTAGCTCAAAAGCTTTCACCAACAGAAGTTGGTCCAATAGAAGATATTACCTCACTCACCTTGTCTCTCTTGCATCTTGTTCAGTCATTTATGCAGACAATTGGGATAAAATGAAATGCTGTTTTACAAAAGGCAGATTTTGCCAGACCAACCTGATCTCTTTCTTTGAGAAGATAACTGATTTTCTAGAAAAAGGAAATGTGGGCGATTTAATCTACCTGGATTTCAGTAAAGTATTTGATATAGTTCTACATGGGGAATTATTAGTTAAATTGGAGAAGATGGTGTTTAATATGAGAATCAAAAGATGGATAAGGAACTGATTTAAGTGTCTTATAGTGAAATGTGAACTATCTGTCTGGAGAGAGGTTACTTGTGAAGTTCCTCAAGGATCAATCTTGGGACCAATCTTGTTTAACATGTTCATTAATGACCTTTGCACCAAAAGTGAGAGAGTGCCAATACATTTTGTGGATGACACAAAGTTGGGAGGTATTGCCAATATGGAAGAGGACCAGAATATCATACGAGAAGATTTGGATGACCTTGAAAACTGTAGTAGTAAAACTGGGATACAACTTAATAGTGCAAAAAGGAACTAACAAAAAGAATTTTTGCTGTAACCTGGGGACTTATTAGTTAGAAGTGCCACAGGACGAGAACGACCTGGGTGGATTTGTTGATCACAAGATAACTATGAGCTGCCAATGTGATGTGGCCATGAAAAAGGCTAATGCAATCCTAGGATGCATTAGGTGAGGTATTTCCAGTAGCGATAGGGAAGTGTTGTTACCATTTTACAAGGCACTGGTGAGACCTCATTCAGAATACTGTGTGCAATTCTGGTTTCCCATGTTTAAGAAGGATGAATTCAAACTGGAACTGGCACAGAGAAGGGCTATTAGGATGATCAGAGGAAAGGAGAACCTACCTTATGAGAGGAGACTTGGCTTGTTTAGCCTAACAAAGTGAAGGCCGAGGGGAGATATGACTGGTGTCTATAAATACATCAGAGGGATAAACACCAGGGAGGGAGAGGAATTATTTAAGGCAAGAGCCAATGGTGGCAAAAAAAACCTAATGGATATAAACTGCCATCAACAAGTTTAAAATTGAAATTAGATGAAGGCCTCTAATAATCAGAGGAATGATGGGGAGTAGTGGGTGCAAAAAACCTAACTTGTTTCAAGACTTATCTTGATAAATTTATGGAGCGAATGATATGATGAAGTTCCATACAATAGCATATGGCCCTCCCTAACTGCTATTAGCAAATATCTCCAATGGCAGCAGATGGAGCACTAGATGGGAAGCAATCCAAGTTACACCAAGAACAAATCATGTCAGACCAACCTAATACCTTTCTTTGACAGGATGAGAAAACGTTTGGATAGTGGGGGAGTGGTAGATGTGGTATATCTTGACTTTAGTAAAGCTTTTGATACTGTCTCCCATGATCTCATAAACAAACTATGGAAATACAACCTAGATGTGTACATAAGTGGCTGAAGAACTGTTCCCAGAAAGTATTATCAGTGGTTCACAGTCATGCTGCAAGGGCATATTGAGTGGTGTCCCTCAGGATCAGTTCTGGGTCTGGTTCTGTTCAATATCTTCATCAATGATTTAGATAATAGCATAGAGAGTACACTTATAAATTTTGCAGACAATACCAAGCTCAGAGGGGTTGCAAGTGCTTTGAAGGATAGGATTAAAATTCAAAATGATCTGGACAAACTGGAGAAATGGTCTGAAGTAAAAATGATGAAATTCAATAAGGACAAACGCAAAGTACTCCATTTAGGAAGGAACAATCAGTTGCACACATACAAAATGGGAAATGACTGCTTAGCAAACAGTACTGCAGAAAGGGATCTGGGGAACATAGTGGATCACAAGCTAAATATGAGTCAACAGTGTAACACAGTTGCAAAAAATGCAAACATCATTCTAGGGTGTATTAGCAGGAGTATTGCAAGAAAGACACGAGAAGTAATTCTTTGGATCTACTCTGTGCTAATTAGGCCTCAACTGGAGTATTTTGTCCAGTTCTGGGCATCAAATTTCATGAAAGATGCAGACAAATTGGAGAAAGTCCAGAGAAGAGCAACAAAAATGATGAAAGGGTCTAGAAAACATGACCTATGAGTGAAGATTGAAGAAATTGGGTTTGTTTAGTCTGGAGAAGAGAAGACTGAGAGGGGATATGATAACAGTTTTCAAGTACATAAAAAGTTGTTACAAGGAGGAGGGAAACAAATTGTTCTCCTTAACCTCTGAGGATAGGACAAGAAACAATGGGCTTAAATTGCAGCAAGGGTGGTTTAGGTTGGACATTAGGAAAAACGTCCTAACTGTCAGAGTGGTTAAACACTGGAATAAATTGCCTAAGGAAGTTGTGGATTCTCCATCATTGGAGATTTTTAAGAGCAGGCTAGACAAACACCTGTCAGGGATGGTCTAGATAATACTTATTCCTGCCATGAGTGCAAGGGACTGGAATAGATGACCTCTCTAGGTCCCTTTCAGTCATACCATTCTGTGATTCTTTCCCAGGTGTCTGGCCCACATGATCAGGTTCTAACTGATTGCCATATTTGGGGTCAGGAAGGAATTCCCCTCAGGTCAGATTGGTTGACACCCTAGGCTTTTTTTTGCCTTCCTCTGCAGCATGGGGCACAGGTCACTTGCTGGTTTTAACTAGAGTAAATGATAGAGTCTGTCATTTGAAATCTTTACATCACAGATTTGTGGACTTCAGTAACTCATCCCAAAAGTTATGGAGCAGTTGCAGGAGTGCGTGGGTGAGAATCTGCAGCCTTTGATGTTCGTGACATCAGACTAGATTATTATGATGGTCCCGTCTGACCTTAAAATTCTATGAGTCTATGCCATGCACATTGTGTGCAAAACACTGCTGAATCAGAATTCATGGGGATAAATGATTACCCAAGGTGCAAAGCAATGAAGAACCGGACCCTCAGAATTCCAGTTTGATTCTAGTGAGCATCCTCTGCTTCTTGTTTATCTTCACCTCTTGAGGCTTCTGGATCAGACTGTCCTGGAAGATTTCCAGAAGTTAGCAGGAAATGTGGCCTGGTGATTGGTGCACAAGTGTAGGAATTTGGAACTCCTGAGTTCACTTAAGCTCTCAGTGTCTGTTTTCCCATCTGGAATATGGGGATATTAATACTAGCTTGCCCATCAAAGTGTCATTATGATTAATTCATACAACATTGTGAAAATCATTTGAAAAACATTATGTAGGAGCGAAGCATTGTAATTTGCCATTTATATCTACCCTAAATATTATGATGTCTTGTTTTTGCAGAAAGACATGTGAGGATAACTGAAAAATAATGGGGAAAAATAACTGAACACTTCAAAAACTTGAAACAAGTTCAGTTGGAGTTTTAGAAATGGGCAAAGGTTAAGGAGGGTTCTTGTCTCTGTTTACTGATTCATACATTCCTGCCTACTACTTATTTTCCCCTTCTAAAGACACTGGTAGTTGCATGGGATGCCAGAAGCCCTTGCCTTTTTCTGCTATTCTTGTGATGGTTTTTTGCTACCTCTGACAGAGTCTAAGTTTGACCCTCAGCTGGCGTAAATCAAAGTATTGCTATTGGCTACAATGCAGATATGTTTAGTTATATCCGCTAAGGATCTGGCCCTTATCTTTGCAGCACTCCCTTTTTATCAGTTTCTTTTTCAGATAAAGCACTTAGGTCTCCCCTAACTTTGCACCCCTTCCTTCCTCATATTACTTCTCACTGACTCCTATTATTCACAAAAAAGTAATTCTTCCCTTTGCCTCCAGTTCCCTTCCAGACTGGGATGTTCTTTCTGGCCCCAATGTACATAGGTATACCAATTGCTATAGGCCACCTAACCTGGGAGCCCTTACCCTCACGCACTCCCTCTATCTTTGCTCTCACTGAGAAACAATGTTGTTTTCACTAATTGGGCAAAAGGGACTAAGCCATTGAGTACCTCTCAGGCCTGTGCCTCATTACAAGACACAACATTCATTTTAGACCCAAATTTGCCTCTGATTGACACAAATCTCTTGTTATCCCACTGTAAATTTTTAACATCAGAAGCAACACAGTTTGAAATGGAAGTTACAGAAAAATGTGTGTTTAAGTAAAGCCGAATTCCATGTAATGTTTCATGCTCCCTCCTCTGCTCTTTGAATGGCATCTTTCACTATGGGTCTTTGACTCACATTTTAAAGGCTAGTGGCAAGCAGGGGGCTATGGATCTAGGGGTACCATTTTGCAAGTAACTTACAGTGGGCAGAGTGCTTCATTGTCATTAAGGGATATTGCTCTGAAAGAGCAGGAGGTCATAGGAACCAAGCACTGATAAAACTCTTGCAGAGATAATCCTGTCAGGGGGCAAGGCAAAGCACTCCATGAGAGAGAGAGCCCACACCAACTGAGCCTTTGAACAGTGCTGTGAGCTTGTAACTTTTCAGAGGAGCAGCATCAAAGCATGGTACTTAGACAAGGCAGATGTTCAGAGGAGGTGAGTCTTGTCACCAGCACAGTACTAAGTGAGAGCAGGAGTTCACAGAAGCAGAGTCCAAGCTTTTTCAGAGTTCATCCAAACCAAAGCTTCTGAAACATTGCTTACAGAAACCAATGCTCAAGCATGCAGCTCAAAAGGCTCTGTATTTCCCAGAAGCTGAGTCCAGACTTAGCACTTAGAATAATTTATGGCTCCAATTCCCCTTTCATGAGAGGAGGAAAAGCACTGCCTCATTTTATTGCAATTTCTTAATTGCAGTTTTCTAATGAGAGCTCAGTGGCTTTGCCATCTCTCTGGAGTCTTCAAGCACCAAATCCTGCAAGGTACTGAACATCCTCAATTCTCATTGACTTCATTAGGAGTTGAGGGTACTCACCACATCTAGCAATTGCCTAGAACTTTGCAAGATCAAGCCCTATATTCCCACATCCTATTTAATTTTACTTGCTGCTATCGTGTGTCATCTCACAACAAAGTTTTAAAATCTGTAATAAGGGTCTGGCACTTCACGAATGCCTTAAAAAGTAATTTCATAGTAGTTCTGTGTTTTTTCTCACCTAAATGATTCATAGATTATGTAGCTATTTCCCTTGTTCCTCTCAGTTGTGATTTAGAATGGAACAATAGACAGTGGTCCTGAAGGCCCACTGATTTACTCTGAGGTAAATCGGGGTAACTCCATTTATATCAATAGTGCTACAGTGCTGTAAGTGAAAGGAGAATCAGGCCTGCCTATGTTGCCTTTTTCTTTGATGGTTTCTTTCCTTCTATATATGAAAAGACAGGAAAGAGAGGGAGATGGAGGGGGGATGGAGAGCACATATTCCAATACCCATTATCGTTTCCTGTTCATCTCTTCTGATCTGTCACATATCACATTTTACATCCTTGCAGGCATATGGTGAGTATTAGTGATAATAGCTGCAGCATGTCGATCCTGGACCTACACACCTCTCTCTGACACACTAGATTGCTGAGTGACATTTACCTTGACAGAAAGAGTTTTGTTTTTCACACTCTTCCATACGCCCAAGGATGCCCTCAATAAAGGTGAAGAACAGGGGGTTGTGTTTTTGTCATTGCTGATTTGTCATAGCCAGGAATTAGATTAATACTCGGACTGCAGGGTGAATGTATAAAGCTGAATCATTAACTCTCACCAAATCATGGATGTGATGGATGTTCTGTTCACAAAATAACTTCAAATGGATTGTGGTTCCCTCAGTTATCCATGATTCACATTTATTTGATGAATATCATGTAGAATTTTTCACTCTATGAAATTGATCATGTCTATTCAAAATGTCACCTGTTTTGCTTAATTTTGATTGGTCAGACAAGTTACATGGTATTCTATTCCCTGAATGTTGGCACAGCCTTGGAGTAAGCCACACCATCGCAGGACCAACCTCAGAAGGCATTGTACCTTGCAAAGTACGATTTCTCCTGTACTCTCCTCTTGCAATAAACAAGTGATCTGCTACAGCCTTTTATATGGTGCGGCACACTCCTGTCCCCTCTGTCACATCCAGCCACTATCTGTCACTTACGCATAGAGAGGTATCTTAAACCCTTCCCAGCCATCCTTTTACTGCCCACTTGCTCCCAGTGGAAAGGGATGCATTAGTGGTACAGCCTTGGCTCTCTGATCCACACCTGGAGTTGCAAATTGGGAAGGTTTTATGCAGCCATACAGAGGGATGAGGAAGACTTCATTGTTCCCCTGTATGAGTGTGTGAGGTGAGGGTCCAATCTAGCCTAGGGTGAGCACAGCAGAATGGCTTGCATGAATACCTGAAGACTTAACCTTCGGCTTTTGCAAATATTCAAGTGTGTAACCTGTGTTAATATCTATGTCTGCAAACAGCAACCACTAAAGGCTCATGAGCAGGGCCAGAGAGATTTAATGAAAAATTGCTATGAATATTTGCTAAAAATATTTAATATTATTCACTCTAGTGGCTAGTTGGTTAGAAGAGAACAGAAATCAAGTGGGATGTGGGCAAAATCTGGACTAGTCAAAGTACAGAAAAAAAAACATCGACGTAAAACTGAAAATGTGGGAAATTGGTCATGTGGTCCCCTAAACCAACTAAATGATGTCTGCTCTGTATTCCAGAGGAAAACAAAATCATCCCCATTAATATATCATGAGGTAAGTACAAATTGGGTATTATGTATTTATTGTAACAGATGGGCCTGACCCACAAAGTTCAGATCTGGACCCACATTTCCCCAGATTTCAGTCATCTGGGCGGATCTGGGTTTATTTCAGGTCTGCGTCTAATTATAGATATTTCTAATGCTTATGCTAGATGGAGCAATACTCTAGGGATTGTTCTTCTGGGTCTGAATCACTAGAGTACATTATGCTTCAGGTCTGCACCAACATTCTTCCACCCGAACCATTCTATACTCTCCCCCCTCTGACCCTGACACCTCCTTTATAACAGAACAGGGAGAGCTGGTAGCATAATGTTTCATAGAGTCAGCTGTTCATTTAGGGCTGAATTAAAGTCTTTTTTTTTGCCAACTCTCTGGGTGCAAATATCTGGCCTGATCTGACAAATACACACACTGCCCCAAGAGGAGCAGAGTTAAAGAGTGTTCTACTGGTTGGGTCTCTGTAAAAGCTAATATTGCGAGGCACAAGCTGCTTTGTGCTTAAAAAGCCCAGCCATTCTCCAGTCAGAAATCAGAGATGGAAAATTCCTCTTTGGTTACATCTAAGTCCATCCTTCAGGGTCCAGTACAGGATTATTCCCTAATTTATATTTCCTAGTGTTTCATCTAATCCAGTTATGGGGCTTTTACCACTTTCCTTGAGACTAGCACTGTTGACTATTAAACATCTCACCACTAGGCAATGTTCCCTAATAGTGAAGCTCATTTTTTTTCTTAGTTGCTTTCCATTACTCCTCACTATATTTGCGGCAAGAGAGGGTTATTAAAATTGTATACGTTTTGTGGAGGGACCAGAGCTCTCATCTTGTATAAGAACCAATACACATTATATAATTAGCTCGCATAAAACTGTATCCTTTCTTTCTTTAAAATAAACAATATCCCATTCGTTTTTTTCTGACTCTTACAAAAAGAACTTTGATAAATGAAGGGTGGGTTCCATTAAAGCCATCTAAGTTTATTACTTACAGCTGCTCATTGGCTCATCTCAATATTGAACCTTAGCGTCAAATGAAAGAATGAAATAAAAACACTGGGCCATATGAATAGCCTTCACACTAAAGAAATCCTACCCACCTCAAATATACCTTAGACTGTAAGAAACACAATGTCTCTGTATGCCTTTGTATGGGTTTGTACAATGGGATGTTAGTGTTTAAGTGTATAGGACCACTCCTGTGACTCAGGCTATGGTTACAGTGCCTCACAGGGCTGTGAATAGAGGAGTTCACCAAAGTTCTGCCTTTTAACTCTATAATGTTGATGCTACAGGTGT
This sequence comes from Mauremys mutica, assembly GCF_020497125.1. Taxonomy (NCBI): domain Eukaryota; kingdom Metazoa; phylum Chordata; order Testudines; family Geoemydidae; genus Mauremys; species Mauremys mutica. Next base: position 35,620,032 of record NC_059075.1, read on the forward strand.
GAAATAAAAAGTTCCTAATTTGCATTAGTCTAGTTTAGACAAGCCCTAATTTCGCACTTGATTTCTGCTGCTAGTAGGCATTGTCATTTATTGTCTTCAGTTGGAGTTGTCAGTGCTCAGTGTTTCTGACAAAAAGACTGAAGATGTCTGAAGTTGGGCACCAAAAAAAATTGATGCATCTCCAAATTTGTGGACACTTGTGAACATTTTGATCTTCAGCATCCTGTGGGGATAAGCGCAGTTTTGCTTCTTTGTAAAGTACTTTTTGCTAGAGTCCAATAACTTTACTCACACCAAGTAGCATCTTATTCTGTGAGTAGTCACATTAAAGTAAATGGAGGTTACTTGTGAAATGAGGTTATCAGAATTTGGATTCTAGAGATAAGTAGCTGAAAAGTACTAGACAAGCACTAAATATTATTGTTACTAATATAACATACTTGCTGAGATCTCTGGGTGATGGGTAGACCTTAGACATGAAATTCTTTATAGAACATCTTCACTGTTTGCCAAAGCTGTGGTTGAGGGAGCTTTTATGAGTGTACAACAAACTTTTTCCAGTGATGGATGTAGAGAGATTAACTTTAGCCTACATTAACTACATAATTTAGTTAAATCGGATGATCGTATTTTCTCACTTGTGAAGTTCTATCCTGTTTTCTTTGAGAAAGGTGATACATTCTTTCCCGCACCCAATCCCTCACCTGCGTCCCTCTCCCTCTGGCTCACACAATAAAGACATCTTTGTAATAGAAATGGCTCAGTTTTAAGTAGGGCCAGTATCCCCAGGATGTAATTCTCTCATGCTAACTACCTTTGTGTCTAATGACTTAATTAGGTAATCACATAATTACTCTAAGTAATGAACTTGTGCAAAAGGGAGTAAATCATCAAAGTTCATTGTTGCTGGACAGGAAAGGGTAAATTTTATGTTACATAGGTTTTGTTAACAAGCCTCACAGATTAGAGATGACAATTTTTAATACCGTCTATTAAATGCAGCTATTGATTGGCTATAAAGATTCATTTTTGTTCACTGGCACCATTTATGGTGTCACAATGAACTACTCAAACAAACAAAAAAACAGAATTCATGTTTTCTTTTAAACATACCATTAACTCTACCCACTTCGCATTCTTTTTGGCTGTCAGGGAAAAAATAACTGAGTTTGGGTGTTATGGCTTTTTATTTTCAGTCTCATTTTTCGTATCGCTGGGGCCAAATCCTGAAATCCTTTCTGAACCTTTCCTTACTCAGCAGCCTCGTTGAGTTGACTGAGTTTTTCTTGAGGAAGGAGTTAAGGATTTGACTCATACCGTGCACAAAAAATTCCAGAATGTTGCTGTGCTCAAAGTTGTTCTTAGAAATGATATTGCTAAGAATGTAATCTGATGGTTAGTAAAACAACCCATTACTCAGGAATATTTATTAGGCCCATTAATGTCTCCTGCTTCATTGTTTAGAGGATTTTTTATTCTGATAATCTGATAAATGTTATTATAATTATTATTATAAATAAGAATTATATTCATTTGTATTTCCCTAGTGCCTAGAAGTGCCAGTCATAGACCAAGACCCCATTGTGCTGCGTGCTGTGCACGAACAAAAAGACAGTCCCTGCCCCCTGGAGCTTACATTCCTATTTTGTCTTGAAATGAAAGGAAGAGAAAACAAAGTGGGTCCTCCTGGAATGTCCTTTGGATCTAGGATTTCCTTGATGTCTGTGGGGTCACATATTTTACAGCTTTAGCTCCAGAGAGTGGCTTATTGTAGTTTGCATGAATGATGAATGATCTCATTTTGGAATCTTTCCATTGCCATAAACATTAAAGCTGAAAGCACAGACGTCATAAAGTGCTGAGGCTCCACCCCATCTTGTGCTCTTTTCTTTATCTGGTTCATGGGGCCAACTTTTTCAGAGATGCTAGGAATCCACAGCTCCCATTGACTTTACAAATGTTAGGCTCCCCCAGGGGAGTGAAATGGCTGTGCACCACCATCAATACACTACAAATGTTAGGCTCCCGCAGGGGATGAAATGGGTGTGCACCACCACCAACTCAGGTGTGTCTGTTAGTCACACTATCTGCCCTTACCCTTTGTGGACACTTTTCATTCACTTTAAGGAAGGCTTTTTTGTTTTGTTTTGTTTTGTTTAGCTAAACCCCATTACTGATCAATTTAAACTACATTGAAATAACCCTGGTTTAATGCTGGTTTAATTGGGGGTGCTGGGACAATTTTTATAGTAGGGGTGCTGAGAGCCACTGAACCAAACTGTAAACTCCGTATTTAATGGAAATCACTTCAAGCCAGGGGGTGCTGTAGCACCCCCAGCACCCTTAGTTCCAGCACCTATGGGTTAACCCTGCCTTTTGCACCAGTTTCAATAGATAGATTTTAAACAAGCATTATTAGAAACAATTCAGAACTACTCTCTAGTAAGGCCCAAATCCAAAGCCCATTTAGGTCAATAGGAGTCATTCAATTGATTTCAGTGCACTTTGGATCATGCCTAAAGTGCCAAGAGAAAGTTTCCTATTTTCTTTTGAATAAGAAGTGGCAGATACCAGCATTGTAACAAACAAATAAACAAACAAAAAAAACCAACAACCCTGCACTTTGACTTTCTTCCTGTGGTGCGAACATACAAAACAAAACCAAAAAATCCCACCCCATATTGAAGACTAAACTAATAAAACCATACAACCATTCACTACTAAAGAGGGAATGAGCTAGCTTTGGAGAAAAAAATATCTGTTGTCTTTTGTGTCAGTCACGTCTCTTGTATATACCTTGCAATTCCCCCCCATTTCACCCCCCCCCCCAAAATCTGTAAAGAAACAAAGGGACTTACATTCATGCTTAATTATCCAAATGTGTTACTTTCAGGATTTTCTAACCACCGACATCTCTAATTTGGTATTTTTATTCCTGTGATCAATGTCCAAATTTAAGACTTAATTTTTAAAATTCGGTTTAACATTGATCCCAAAATTGCTGCATTTATTTCTGCTAGTTTCCAAATGCCAGGAGGATTCCCATTTATTAGATTTCATGTGTCTGAAAATTGTTCATTGTAGTGACATATGTCTACTTATTTTATTTTTGTTTTACCATAAGGTAATATTACCAGGAGACACCAGACTTGGCCAACAGCCTGTCAGGAAAGGCTTTTCTTTTCTTTTCTTTCTTTTTTTTTTTTGTCTCGACAGCTTAGAGCCTTGCTGAATGATTTAACATGAAATGAAATTCATTTTCCAAGCTCCACTCAATCCCCACTTTTATTATGCAGACAAAAAAAGGCTGATCAGGCCAAGTGATGTTCTCTAACCCTGCCACACACACACAGCTATAGAAGGCTGATTGCAGTGAAGAGCAAAAGCTGATACCATGGCTTAGCTTGTCTCCCCAGTAAACTACAGCAAGAAGTATGACATAGGATTGTATCCGTGGCTTTCACAATCAAATAAAATACCTAGTGCTGAAATGACTTTTACCTTTTCTGTTCCATACCTCCCAAGACTTAACATTGTTCACAACACATGGCCTTCTAGGTTTCCCAAAGTGATTTGACAGTGACTTAAAAAAAGTATGGGCCATTTCTTATTTTACATTGAAAGAGAACTTTTTTTTTAGGTCACATTTCAGACTACATGAGTTTGGGATGGAATGGTGACTCTTCAAACACATCTAAAGGGAGAAAAAAATAAGCCCACTGATATATGCTGTGATTTATCCATGCTTGCAGTTACCAATAACTAGTTACATATGATTCATCCAACCTTGTGTCTTGCATTAGCCTATCTGTGTACAGATGTTTAGATGTCTGGTATTTTGCTGGGATTCTTTTCAAGGTAGGAAATTAAATCATACAATGTTTGATTATGCTTATTTGCTTTAGGCCCAGATAATGCAAATATTAAATCTTTACATGTGTGAGTATCCCAATTCAATTCAGTAGGATGATTCGAATGTGTAACATCAAACATTTTAGTTAAGTCTTGGAAGGATCAGGGCTGTAATGTCTAGGGCTTAGTTTTACTCGTTTTTCGAATACAGTAGGCCAAATCCTGCTTCCTTTATTCATGGGATTAGTCAGTGGTATTTGATGAATGAGTAAGGTGAGAAGGACTTGACCAAATATTTGTAAATTACAACATGGTACTTTTAAAAAACAATATTTTCTTCTATGTCCCTATACCTAACTGAAAATATCTCCATAGGGTCATTAAAATTGATATTTTCCTTATTAAAAAAAAAGATTTCCTACTAATTTTTTTAAAAAAATGACGTATTTCCATTAGATTTTTATCTCTCTTTTAATAATTTAAATAACCATACCTCCTTGAAGCTCTTCTTTCAAATACAGTGGGACAAGCAGACAGAGGGACAAAGCGACACAGCAGCCAGATATCACAGATCTTATTTGCCTTGTGAAAAAAAGTTGATTACACTAGAAAAGTAGGCTATTACAAACACAAAGGATAGAAAAAACAGATGGTATGCATTCCTCCAGTATATATTGGTGGCTGTTTGGGCATTAAACATTTGTCTGATCCAGTTTCCTCCAAGTAAGGAATCTAGACTCTGCTCACAGGGTGCCTTTCTTTGAATGCCTTATATTAAACAAAGTCCATCATTGCTTGAGGGGGATGTGAGGAAAATGATGAAAGTAGGATGGATTTTAGAGCTAATTCCACCGTTTAAAAAGAAATAATAAGAGTTCTTACTTCATTGAAACTCAGTAAACTATCATGGGGAAATATTTTGTTTCAAACAAAATGTTTAAAATAGGAGAATGGAAACACTTTTAAATAATATAAGGAAATGTATAACACTCAATTATCCCTGCTAATGGCAAGATGTCTTTTTATGCAGCTAGTACTGTCATGGAGACATTTTTGTGTGATCCATTTATAAGACCTACCTCCTCATTGGTTTCCAAGGGCATTTCAGTGTACAGGCCTGCTTAAAAATGGATGACATAATGTGAGCCTGTATATTTTATATTACTGTTATCACAATAGATTCCATGACATTCTATAAACCTGCCTCACACCCATCACCTGCAGTTACAATGAGTTGCTGTTACTACCGTACATGGTTGTTGTTTTTAAGTCACTGTGGATTAAAGAGGAGAGAGAAATGCACTACGGTGCTAGCCCATGAAATAGAGTGTGTGAGAGTCACGCACAGTGTATATTTATTTACTTACGATGAGCCCCAGCCATGAGCCATCAGCTTACAGTTTCCCTTACAATCACCCTCATTGGCTATTCATGAGCAGGCCATGAATAGCAGGATTATATCCCTATTCATTCTGGTTTTGCTTCTCAAATAGGAGCTATTAAATAGTCACTTTTCAGATTGGTATTATTAACTGTTTGTTAGTGCCATATTTTACTAATAGTACTTTCCTTATAGTTTTACACATGCAGCATACAGAACTGGAAATGGTTCGAGAAGAGAGCACAATCATTGGGGTTTTTTTTTTAGAGAAATAGCTAGCATATATTAGCAAGTGTAAACTGAATAAAATAATCCCCAAGTGGCTCAATGCAAGGCCTATTCCAGCGAGCAGAATGGCTTAAAATGTTAATCAGAAAAATCTGAGCCTCCAATATTCACATTGCCTATCTCTCCTCCTAAGATTTAAGGCATGAAGGGACCATTCTGATCATCTAGTCTGACCTCCTCCTGCATAACAAAGGCCACTGAATTTCACCAAGTAATTCCAGCATTAAGTCCATAGCTTTTGAGCGAACTAGGCATATGATTTTAGAAAGACATGCAAGTTTGAGGTAAAGATTTCAAATGATGGGCTAGGAAAGTTGTTCCAATGGTTCATTACCTTCACTTTTAAAAATGTTCATCTCGTTTCTAGTCTGAATTTGTCTAGCTTAAGCCCCTCCATCCATGGACCTCTGCATCCTTCTGTAGTTTCTCAGGTTACTGAGTGTTTTTTTGAAATAAAAGCTTTTTTTCTACATGGAACTGCTCAAGTGTGAGTATTTGAGGAACCCAAGTTGACAATCCTCTGGTACAGGGCCAGCTTTAGGCCGATTCCCCTGAATTGGGCCCTGCGCCTAAGAGGGCCCCGCACCCTAAGGAAGAGCACCTAACTTTTTCATTTTTACTCACCTAGCAGCGGTCCGGGTCTTCACTGGCATTTCGGCAGCGGGTCCTTCACTCGCTCCGGGTTTTTGGTGTCATTTCAGCGGCAGGTCCTTCAGGGACGCATAAGACTCGGAGTGAGTAGGACCTGCCGCCGAAGACCCGGAGCGAGCGAAGGACCCACCGCCAAAGTGCTGCCGAAGACCCAGACTGCCACCAAATCTTGCCCCGCAGTTCCTAAAGCCGGCCCTGCTCTGGTATACTTAGGAGGGGCTTCAGGACGTGCTTCAAGACTCATCTGTTTTTCCAGGATTTTCTCAATAGGCAGATGGTAAATCCATGTCCTGTACGTTGATGGCTTCTCCTCTTCCTGTTGACTATGAAGGAGATCTTCAAACTTCCCCATCCCCCCACTTTTTTTTCTGAGCATGTGCAACCTGAGTTGGGACTGAGTGAGCAGCTGGATAGCAGTTCAGAGACCATCTCCTGTGTCTTTTTTAGAAACTTTCCTGGCTTTTTTTATTCATGTTTGTTTATTTCAAATCCAAATTAAATAGATTGGTAAAACTGAGATGTATTTCATGCAGTTCTATCATTTCAGCCCATGTCTACACCATGAGGACAATATTGGAATAGCTACAGCACTGCCAGCATAAACCCATAGTGTAGGTGCAGCTTACAGAAATGGAAGGGGTTTTCCAATACTGTAGGAACATCACCTCCCCAAATAATGGTAGCTATCTTCCATCAGTCTAGCTCTGTCTGCACTGGGGATTAGATCAGCATAGCCGTGTCATCTTAAGTGAAGTAGCTATACCGACCAAACGCTCAGTGTAGTCCTTAGTCTCTTCTCTTCTGAAGATGAGGGTGACTGACTAGTGAAGATCACAACAGAGATTGAGATGAGGCCATATTCCAGGTGAGCTGGTCTGACCTTTTCCTAAGTTTTGTTTGGTATATTGTGATGCAAGTTTGTAATTTGTCCAAGGTGCCTGGGGTACTGGATAGACATGACCTTAAAATCTCAGAGCCCCACTCTACTCAATTCACTGTAAACAGCACAACAAAAGTGGATTTTTAAGGATAAGGGGCTCTGCAGATGAACTCAGGAAGGTCATACCATGCATAAGAGGCTTCCTGGGAGAATGCACAGAGATGATGCAAATGGGAGGACAAGGCTAGGAACTAGATGATCACTGCAGTCCCTTCTGATCTTAAAATCTGAAATATATCAACACTGATGGGGCAGAGTGGAGAAGGTGACCTGAATCTTGATAAGGAAAGATAAATAGGGAGATGTAGACTTCTGTTGAGCGTTGAAGAGCGGAAATATTTAGATGCATACATTAATTTAATCAAAGAACTAAGCCTTCATACTGAAATTACAACAAACATTACATCAGTCAACCATTTGCAAGATTTCATCCATAAAACCAACACAGTGAACAGCATGGTGTTTAATTTATCTATCCTGGAAAGGCTGAAGGTCAAAGTCAAATTTGATCAAACCTGTTGTTTCATGGCAATTAAAGGTGTTTCATATAAGAAATTTAGCTGCACCATCTCTTTGGCTCTGTATGACATTGCATCTGCTTATCCACAAATTATCAGAACTTTAATTAAATTGAAGAATAAAACTACCACCAATGACTTCTCTACTAATTGAATTTATCTTTGCAAATTAGTGCAATTTGGGGATAGCCACACCAAATTTTGATTTACCTATAGAGAGGTTTTTAATACTGCGTGAAATACATATAGCAAATCCAGAGGAAAATTATCATTCCAAAGATGATATGGCACAACTTTCAAACCCAAAGAATATAGGAGCTGTTTTCATCCCATCATTCACTTAGAATCCCCAGAGTGTGGTGAATGGATGGATGAACAGACAGACAGAAAGATAAAAATAATCTGATCTATTACACTGAATATTATTTTGCCTTTTTATTTTAAAGAATATCAATGGGGTTCTTTTGTTTTTTTGTTTTGTTTTCTAAAATGCAGGTCAGAATTTTGTCAGCTAATAGCCCTAATGGTATTGGAGCAAGCAAACAAAGATGCTTAGAAGTTAATTGTACTAATATATGATGTTCTAGGGCAGCAAAACAGCACTCCACAGGAGAGAGACGGACACAAACCCTCAAGAATGAGGCTGGGCATTTAGATTCCACAAGCTACCCTACTAGAAAAAAGTTTAGATAACAAAGCTGTCTTCCCCAGCTCAGTCAGTAGGCTGAGACGGAGAGATTTGCACAGCATGATTGATAGAGGCATGACACACCAGTCCAGGAATTTTTATAATGACATAGTTCAAAATCCAGCAGTTTCTCTTCAAGGAAGTGGTGAGAAGGCTTCAGATTTGTTTTTAACTTTTTAATTCCCAAAGTCTTTTTTTGGGACAATCAGTAGCCATGAACATATTTCTCTGACTGACAGGGATGCCAGTATAGTATCCTCATGTACATTTTTGAAGGTGCCACAATCTCTACTGACATTTGCAGTATTAATGGGAGTGGCAAGAAACTCCTAATTTTATTTCCTAGATGACAGGAAATGGCAGGGATAGCTATTACTTGGCACAAATGACAAAAGGAATTAGTATGGATGAGTGAACCAGTACAGAGACACTATGCAGCCCAAAATTTGAAATTTGTAAAATTTCTATACCAGACCTTTTGGTCTGTATAGGTGTTTAAATCAGCAAGTTCAAATAGATCATCCAGGTTTTAATAGCATATTTTACATTTGAGCCTTTATTTCACATGCAGAAATTTGTCTTCCTTACATTGGACAGAAGTTGTGGCAGCGGCAGAATTTAGAAATCGCTTCATGGAGATGAACGCTGTGTCAGAAGATATTCAATGCGGTATTTGTCCCAACGAATTTCCATCTGCAGCTGCAGTTTCCAAGGACAGATTGTAAAATGGTTAGAGACAAACAACAGATCTAAAGGATGAAGGATCAGCAGCTTTGCCACATTTCCTAGAAGAAACAAAATGAAAATTTGGGACAAAATGGTCATACCTCTGTGACAGAAAAGGCAACACTGAAAACATATGTGCACATTTTTATGTATAGTTAAAATATAGCTTGATGGAATTCAATTTTTATTTTTTTATATATTTTTGATGTTTTGATGTTTTTTATATTATTAATGTTTATTTTAAGCATTTTATTTATCTATTCAAATTTTCACAGTTGTGAGTAATTCTGGGAAAGGGAATTAGACAATAATTATTTAATGACTATAGACACTGAGATTCAAAAAGTTAAAGCTTTATAAGCATTAAAACACAAATTGTCAACCTCACAATTCAAAATATGCAGAGTAAGTATTCTCAAATCAAAATCTAAAAAGTTCTCAATCAGCATGTTCTCACTTTGCCTTTCTGTAAATGTTGAGTATTGACAGAAATATTTTTTTCATTGGTTTGTGTGTGAACAGTGAAATTGACATTTACTAATAAAAAATCTAATCTTTCCAAAACCTGGATCTAATCCCCAGAGAAGAGATCCAAAGTTAGGTTTGTATCCATGGGTATAGATTTTGGATCAGGATCTGAACTTCAACAGAAATTGAATCCTGGATTATCTGATTTCTATTTTAAAATGAAGGTCATCTTTTCCTACACTGGGAAGGGAATGGCCACCAAAAACAAAAACAAAAAAAAAGGAAACCACACATCCAGATGTAGCTGTGGAAGCAGATGGGAGAGTCCTCATTCAGTTGTAACAGAGGCAATCAGAAGCATCAAAACTTGGTGATTGACAATGCCTAATTGCTGATGACACAGCTCCTGCTCCTGTGAACTATACCTGTGCTACATATCAGCCACTTTAAAGTGTTCTCCACTGGGAAAAGAAGAGCGTTAACAGCCCCATGACACAAACACAAATATGTCAGTCTTTTCAGCCAGTCCCTGCCTTCCCCCTGTGAAATATCTGTTTTATCAGCTGCAGTGCTACGTGTGGAACATAGTTGTTTGTGGTGAGGTTATTTTTTTCCCTTCCATCTAATGAATAAGCTCATTGTTGAACATTTAGCCAATCTTGGCTGTCTGCAGAGATCCAGAAACATGTTGGCTAGTCAGAAGGGAGGTTCTTTGTCATGTGGCATCACAATGCAAACAATTTTTGTGTGTTTTTGTCCTACTGCCAGATCCAAAACAGAACCTACTCCTCTTAGTCTTGTTTCTAGTGGCTCAGGTTGTTTGAGTAAGATGTGTGCCTGGGGAAGCTGATTACAGGAGATCTTAAAGCAGGATTAACTTGATCTGGAGTGGGGAGGGGGTAAATTATGTAAAAGAACCACAGTGTAACTGTAACAAGGTGCAGGGTTCTTAAAAGGACTAATTGTTTAATAGAAAATTGGGCCTGAGAACTAAGGACACCTGAACCAATAAAGGTCAGTATCTGAATCTTCGGGGGGTGGCGGCGGGAGATGAATTTTGTTAGAGAAGTCAACTTCTTAAGAAAGCTGTGACACGGGGGGCGGGGAATAAACTCATCCAGGTGAGCAATCTCTCTTACCCTATTTAATGCTCTCCAAGTTGGCCAGCTAGGAGAAAGATTAACCTGGAGAACTCTCCAGAGCAAAAAGAAATACATATTTCAAGTGTGATCATTTTGTTCAGACTCACACCATCTCTTTTTTACTCTTCTTCCTCTGTTTATAAAATCTACTCATAATTGTCGCACGTTTATAAATAGCACCTTCAATCTTGACATACTTTTTAACAAACACAGAAAATTATGTGTGAACACTTCACTCATAAGTGACATGCAGCCACCTCTGGGGTGGAATGTGCCAGCTCTTTAACGGTGTACAGCAGTGCTATACAATCATTTAGGAGAGGAAGGGTCCAATTCGTACAATATGCTGAATGCCTCTTGCAAGATGCTGAGCACCCTCATCTCCCACTGACTTCAACACTGGTTCAGGCCTGATATGAAGAATGTTATTTTTCTCTTTACAAACCTTGTCCTTCCTCAGCCCATCCCCTTCCTGTTGTTTTTAACCTTCCCTGCCCCTCCCCCTCCTTGTATTACATCCATAATTAGACTGTAAGCTCATTGAGGTGAGAACTGTGGCCCACATCCTACACTATGGCTGAGGAGTACACAGAGCAGCTCAGGGTCAGGTGGCAAAGGGTGTCCTTTGCATTCCCCATCCTGGGCCAGTTGTGCATTGGTCCAGTCTCCTAACGTCATTACTTACTGAATTGTGTCTGCATTTGTGGACACTGAGCTATCTAGGTCCTGATTCTGATTTCACTTACATCAATGTAAATGAGGAGAAAATGCAGCAAAAGTCAGTGGAGTCACATTCCCACACTACTGTTGTTACTGGGCTGTGGTCTGGGTGAGACCCCATGACATATTTGTACTTAGCAGAGTTCTCCCCTAGTTCCTGGGTGTCCCTTTGTTCTGATCGCTCTGTGGATTATGATTTATAAATTATGACAGGCACCCAATAGAAAACCAGTCAGCCATGACGGCCTGTGTTTGTGGGTCTGTAGTGAGGACAAAACCACCCACAATATCTGAGTGAAAAGGAGGGAGAATGTGTCGCACAGCTGTTGTTTTGTTCTATAAGGTATGAGTAATCCTCAGAGGCTGTGACCTAGGAAATATTGCAGCAATGGTCTGAATGGCTTGGGGACATGGTCATAATCTCCACCAAATGCTGCTTTTATTAACACATAAATCATTGGGCCGTATTAATTTGAAATGTGTAACCTCCTTCATTCTCTGCCATTGGCCGATGGCAGTGATTTGGCAAAGTGTTTTGGATGGTAGCTAACTCTGTACATGCCCTGGAAAAGGAGGACTCGATGTAAGCCTTTGAGGGGAGATGGGGCATCAGAAACAGTATGAGTATAGCTCTGTATGGCTATGGAAAAACAATCCTGTCAGAGCCAGAGGTCTTACTCGTTCATCAAATCCCACTGTGCGTGTGTGTGTGTGTCTGTGTGCCTGCACGTGCACGTGTGTTCATGCATACAAACAAATTAATGAAGGCCAAATCAAGATCTTTTTGAACATTTGTCCCAAAATACCACAAGCATTGCTTAACTATTATTCACAGGATATGATAGCTGCAGCATACTGGTTTCCTGAGAATTTCATTGTTTCACTCTTTTATCTAGTCTTTAAAGAGATATGCAGCCTTGCTTGCAAAATCAGACAGACAACTAACAAAGTGAGCGAGCGAGAGAATAGCTCTATAGCTAGACAGAGAAGGAAGCCTGAGAGCTTATTCAAGTCTGTGGACCAAATTCTGCTGTCACTGACAGCAACTCAGCCACACTGAAATCAACTTCAATAGAGCTGCACCATTGTGAGGGAAGAATTTGACTCCTATCTGTTAGAGGGCTATACTGAAGCATCTCGAGCTTGTATACCTGAAGCTATCTAGCTGGCTAAAAGCACCATACATTTCAGACTGAGAGTAATGAAGTTAACTACTAGGCTAGCACTGGATTGTACTATGGAACTTTGCTTCTTACAAATCCAATCTGTGTAAACAATTAGAGCAATAGATAATTATACAGCATAATTAAAATCAATATTGCAATCTCTTCTCCCCTCCCCTAACATTTCTTTTCTGTTTGCTTTTTCAACAGCTCTTTTTCCATGTAGGAAACTGCGTAGATAGATTTTCTGGTTGGTTTGATTGACGGGATTCCCATCAACTAAAGCTGACTAATATGATGGCCAGTATTTTACAATTAGCTCTGATGACTACTTCTGTCTACAGTTGTTAATCCCTTATTAAGAGATTAATGCAGCCCTCATTGAAAATCTCTAGGCAGGGATAGATTTGATTCTTAAATAAATTATAACTAAATCTAAATGGAATTAAGCACACATTTTGAACGTTAACATTTTGGTAAATTGCTGCTGCCACAGCCGCAAGATGTTGAATGGTTTGGATTGGTTCAAGGAATGAAATGATTTTCTGCCTTAACTCTTCCTTGGCTATGCTGTCTCTCTTAGTTTCTCAGAGTGAGTTTCTAATAAGCCACAAAATGCCATTTCTACCAGACATTGGTGGAAAAAAATAATACAAAAGGGCCAGATTTCCAAAGGATTTAGGTGCCTAAAGATGCAGCTAGGGACCTAGTGGGATTTGCAAAAGCATCTAAGCAGGTTAGGTTGTAAATTACACTTCACACCTATCTGCATCTTTAAGTGCTTAAATGCCTTTGGAAATCTGCCTCATTGTGAATAGAAGGAAAATCACTAGGGAAATAATGGTGAACAATTTTAAATCTCTTAACATTTAATTTTTATATCAGTCTGACCTGTGACAAATTAATGTACTGTAGATGGATTTTTTAAATGATTATTTTTTTGGAGAGCAATAGTAATGTTTGTTGTTATACATGCTATAACAGAGACAATCTAATCTCAGGCATTAGGACATCACCTGATCTTGAGGATGTAAGCCCCCCTCCCATGTACAAACAGGAAAAGTAGCTAGGTGCATGCCCATATTTTATGCTTTTCTCCAGATACTGGGCTAGGGGGATACTGAACGTGATGAAATATTGATATGATCTGTTATGGGAAAATCCGACCAGGATGTCAAGTGTGCATTTTCCAGCTGAGACAAATTTAGCATGGCTCCTACTATTTTAGTCAAGGCAATGTACCTCCAGCAGAGCTTTAAGGGCTCCAACTGGGGTTTCCTCAATGGCTCATTGAATTTAAAGGTATAACTCCATGCTTACACACTCAACCATAAGACTCAGTCACTCTTTCAAAACCACAGGCATTCAACATCATTTTGCAGAGCAATATGAATAGCATTAGAGCAGAACAAAACTTTTAATGGAAAATGTTTTCATTCAAATATCACCTTTATCAAAATTGCTGTTTTGTGAAAAATGTTTTTTCTCAAAATTCTCCTTTTTTATATAAAATTGGGAGATGAAAAAAAAAATCTTTTTCCTCCCTCTTTTTTCAACTGTTTTTATCTGGTTTTTTTGGTGGTGGGGTTGGATCAGAAAAGTTGTTTATCACTTTTCCTTTTTTTCCTCATTGTTCTCTCACTTTTATCCCTTCATCATTCTCCTTTTCAGTGTCAAAATGGAATAAAATAAAAAGGAAGAAAAGGAAGGGAAAGGGGAAAAACAATACATGACAACTTTTGAAAGTGAAATTTTTAAAAAATGTCTTATGAATTTTTTTACTGATATTTTGAATAAATGGAGTTCCCTTTCTTTTCAAAATCTATGGAATGAAATGGACTTTAACGTTTTCCATTTTTGTCACATTGGGCACTTCATTGATTGTTGTGTACCAGAGAAATACATAGATGCGCATACAAGTTGAGAAATAATAACAACAATATAATTCAAAGGAGAAGATCTTTCTGGGTGTTACACATTCATTAATTGATAAGAACAAATCACTTCTTCTGATTGTTTTATATCTTGATGTTTTCCTTTTCTTCTTCTTTTTTTTTCTTCATATTTTCATCACCACCTGGCTCCTAGTCAGACAAACCCAGCCTCTTTCTTTTGACTTGATACTGAGGCATTTGTGAGATTGCTCATTCTCTGAGAACTGCCTCCAAAATCTGAGCTCAGTGGTCTCTCTGTTTTGGTAATTTGTGTCACACAGTGACCAGTAAAAACTGTTTACAAATAAGCTATAATGTCATCATGAACTACAACAGCAACTATGTTGCAGATAGTCAACTGCACAATACTATTTCATAGATATGATTTTTCAGTTATCTGTCCACTTCTTCTGGAGATCAGTTTATAAACGTAATGAAAATTGGACCCATCCTTTGGGACTCCTTTGTGAGAAACTCATGTTCCTAGGGCTTGGTGGACTGGCCCAATAATCTCTACTTTATTATAGCTAGTGTAGCAGAGATTATAATTAATCACATGTTTTATTTGATGTAGAGCTGGGTGAACAACAGTTTTGAGTTTTTTTGGTTCATTCACAAGTTCAAAAACTTGAAAAAAAAGCTTCAGGATGGACTATAATATATTAAAAAAATATTTCTTTCTTTGAGTGGTGTTAAAATCATCTTGGGTTTAATGAAATGTTTTGTTTTGACACAATTGAAACACTTCATATCAGTCTTAACCATTCTTAAATGTTTTGATTTTTTTTTTAAATAGAAGTAGAGGACATTTTGAAATAAAAGATTATTTCAAATTGAAGAATTGAAAATGCTTCATTTTGAAAATATCAAAACAAAACATTTAAATTAAAATATAGTTTTTATATATAGTTTTTGTAGTCAGAAACAAATAGTTTGAAAACCTGAGAAATGGTTTGGTGTTGCCAAATCTGAATTTTGTTGCCAAACTACAGTTTGACCATAACATTTCACCCAACTCTAGTTTGGTGGTAATGTTTAGTTTTTCCTGATCCAATTTCATCATAGGAAAACGAAATGGCAGCAGGATATTTGGTTTACTTTCCATCTCCTGCTGTCTATAACCACATAGATTCAAAAGACTGTGGGAATGGGTGAAGCGAGGGGAGAATAAAAAGACTACCAACACA
Organism: Mauremys mutica; assembly: GCF_020497125.1. NCBI lineage: Eukaryota > Metazoa > Chordata > Testudines > Geoemydidae > Mauremys > Mauremys mutica. Next base: position 35,635,690 of record NC_059075.1, read on the forward strand.
CCATGACAGAATCAGTTCTCAATGAACCATCAATAAAGCCACATGAATGATACACATCTTGTTAACTAGTCCTGCAAAATGAGTGTGACAGTCTACAAAGGATTTTTTATTCTTGCTTAATCAAATATTTCCAGTTTGAGACAAATTTGTGATTCAAACAGAGAACCTGGCAGAAGGATATTTTCCCTTGGGATTGCATTCCCACTTTAAATCTGGCCCTGTGCTAATAAGCCTGTTGCTAGGTCGGGATTTGAGGAATCTACAGCTCTGAATTTAAGAGGAGCAACATTAATCTTTTGTGAAAAAAAGCTCAGCTGAAGAGAGCCTAAGCAGGTTCAACTTTGACGCAAATGTTTGAGGAGCATATAAGGTATGGCTGGTGACCCATTTTCTACTCTTTAAAGGTTTATGAATTGTGCCCTAAATCTAAGTAATCCACAACTTGCTTTTTCAAGGGACTTTAAAAATACAGAACTGGAGTGAAGGCATGATCATGGTGCCATATTAGCCAAAAGGATAATATATTGTACAAAATCTTGGGATAATAGTATTACCTTTTCTTGGCTGGGGGGAAAAAAACCCCACAAAGTACTATCTCTTCAAATGTCACATGAAGAGTTTTTTGAAATCCCACAGGTTTCAACTCCACATTTTTCTTTTATAGCCTCATGAAAAGCATATATAGAAATCCAAAAGTTTTTGCAACCAGAACGGAGGACTTTCAACCCCAAATGTTGTAGTTATACTATATGACCCCACCTTTCTTGTGTATTCCACACACAGAAGCAAGTCTAAGACAATGGAGAGAATATACGCATAGTTTGAGGGCCTTTTTAATTTCCTGATGGATCTGTAACAGCCAATGAGCTGGATAGAGTGAGATGGAGCCTCAGTGTTTTATCACTGTTTTGGGCTAGTGTAGTGTAGTAATGTCAGTTAGCTACGCCTGACTGTGGAAAACTAGGGAATATCACAATGTTTTCTCTCTCTCTACCCCTGATTCAGTGGCACACCCCTACTCATCAAAGCACGTAAGTAAATAACTCTCGCTTATAGGTAAGTATATGCTAATATGCTTTGGAGTGTAAGGACCAACTTAAGCACTTGCTTAAATGCTTTGCTGAATTGGGACACTGCCAGAAAACTCTTAGAATCTTACATGTCATAGCTGCAATAGAATTTTAAAGGGGAAAAAATTCACAGCTAAATGTAAGAGACCAAAAAATATGGGAATGACATTAAATATAAAGGAACAACAGTTTCTCATTTTCAGAAAGTCAGTTAAATGAACAAATATGCAAATATGCCTTCTCCACATGCCAAGAAATGTCAAATGAGGTTAGTATTGTCATTCCTATTCTGGTTAAATTCTATCCAGCAAAATCTAAACAAAGTCTCCAGATTTCTATGAGCTAACATTTAACCCAGAGATCAAAGAAACCTTCCTACCATTCACACAGATTGAAAGAACCCAAAACTAATATTTCTTGGCTTATTATAACAAGCTATGTACATTTTAGGTTCCTTTTAACTGTATTTAACAATTTAGTGTTGGTGAATGGTGTCTGGCAGTTCTGAAGGATGGAATCTCTTGTTTGTCCTCAGATCAGGTACAGCATAGGCAATGGGAATTGCCTGTCCTTTCTTCGCTTCACCATAACACTTTCCAATTGCTCCCTGAAAAATTGTATCAACCCTCACCTGGAGGGAACCACCTTTAGGAGAGAAGAGCATGAAAAGCAATTGGTTCCAAGGATCATTCATTCCTCTCTATTGAGATTGCCTACAACAGTGGTTCTCAACCAGGGGTATGCATGCCTCTGTTGCTATATCAACTCATCTAGATATTTGCCTAGTTCTACAACAGGTTACAGAAAAAGCACTAGTGAAATCAGTACAGTACAAAGCAAAATTTCATACCAGACAATGACTTGTTTATACTGCTGTCATAGGTTTATTCCCCACTTTGAACTTTAGCGTTCACAAGATGGGGAACTGCATGGACTCCTCTAAACTAAATCCTAGTTTAGATCTGGTAAACGCTGCCACCAGCCAAGTTTTTAGTGTCTGGCACACTCCCTGTTCCCCCAAACTTTCCCTGGGGAACACAGATCCAAACTCCTTGAATCTCAACACAAAGGGAAATAATTTATTCCCCTCACCTCCTTCCCCCCTCCCCTCTCCTAGTCCTTGGGAGAGATACCTTGATTCAAACTCATTGAATCAAACAAAGAGGGATTCACTTTTCCCCCTCCCCTTCCCCTGAAATCCAAACAAGGGAAGAAATCAAGCAAGTTCTAAAAAGAAAAGATTTTATTAAAAGAAAGAAAGAAAGTACACTATCTCTGTAATACCAGGATGGAAAAATTTACAGGGTCTAACTTATAAAAACTAGAGAGACTGCCCCTCCCTCCTCCTCAGAATAATCAAAGTAACAGCAAACAGAAATAAAGATATTTCTTCAGCAAACACACAATTGCAAATGTAGAAATCAATTATAAGACTAAACCACCTTCTAATACTCACTATACTGAATAGAAGAAAATACTTCAGGAAACCTTGGAGAACTTGAAGAATATGTCTGGCCTCTCTTAAATCCAAAGAGAGAACGAACACTCAGACAAAGACCTCCCTCCACAGAGATTTGAAATTATCTTGTCCCTTGATTGGTCCTCTGGTCAGGTGTTCATCAGGTTACTGAGCTTGTTAACCCTTTACAGGTAAAAGATACTTTAACCCTTAACTATCTGTTTATGACACGCCCCCCAAATCGCAGACAGTGGGGGAATCACACTGGCGGTGATTTCCTCCTAGAACTTTAAAATAAACAGATTAATAAAACACATGCACTATTACATATACTACTAAGTATGTAAACAACGAGATTTTTCACATTTCAAGAACACTTTTTAACCATTTGATTCTGGGAAACTTTCACGAGAGAATGCATCAGCTACTTTGTTGGAAGCTCCTGAAATGTGTTGAATTTCAAAATCAAAATCTTGGAGAGCTAAACTCCATCGGAGAAGTTTTTTGTTGTTTCCCTTGGCAGTATGAAGCCACTTTAGCGCAGCATGGTCGGTTTGTAGCTGGAACCGCCGTCCCCAAACATATGGGTGTAGCTTTTCCAGGGCATACACAATGGCGTAGCATTCTTTTTCACTGATGGACCAGTGGCTTTCCCTTTCAGACAGCTTTTTGCTGAGAAACACGACAGGATGGAAGTTGAGATCCGGTCCTTCCTGCATTAGAACTGCTCCTACCCCACATTCAGATGCATCGGTGGTTACTAGGAAGGGTTTGTCAAAGTCCGGGGCCCTTAACACAGGGTCAGACATGAGTGTCGCCTTAAGCTGAGTAAAGGCTTTTTGACACTCATCAGTCCACTTAACTGCATTTGGCTGGGTTTTTCTGGTTAGATCAGTTAGTGGGGCAGCGATTTGGCTGTAGTGTGGTACAAATCGCCTGTAATATCCGGCCAAGCCTAAGAAGGATTGGACCTGTTTCTTTGACCTTGGGACAGGCCACTTTTGGATAGCCTCCACCTTGGCCTGTAGGGGGTTGATGGTTCCTCGACCCAGCTGGTGCCCTAGGTAAGTCACTCTGTTTTGGCCTATTTGGCACTTTTTGGCCTTAACAGTTAGTCCTGCCTGCCTGATGTGCTCAAAGACCGTTTCCAGGTGTTCTAGGTGTTCGGGCCATGAATCAGAAAAAATGGCCACATCATCGAGGTAGGCAACTGCACATTCTCCCAATCCTGCTAGTAGACCATCTACCAGCCTTTGGAAGGTGGCGGGTGCATTTCGCAGTCCGAACAGAAGCACATTAAATTCATACACCCCTGTATGGGTGATGAAAGCTGACTTTTCTTTAGCGGGTTCATCTAGTGGTACTTGCCAGTACCCCTTGGTTAAATCTAATGTAGAGATGAACTGGGCACGTCCCAATTTCTCCAATAGCTCATCAGTGCGTGGCATTGGGTAGTTGTCGGGGCGAGTTACAGCATTCAGCTTACAGTAGTCCACGCAAAAGCGTATTTCTCCATCTGGTTTGGGAACTAGAACCACTGGAGATGCCCATGCACTGTTAGAGGAGCGGATGATACCCATCTCTAGCATGTTTTGGATCTCCCATTCAATAGCAACTTGGGCATGAGGTGACACCCGGTAGGGTGGGGTTCTAATTGGGTGAGCATTACCTGTGTTAATGGTGTGGTATGTTCGGTCAGTCCGTCCTGGGGTGGCTGAGAACAAAGGGCCGAAGCGAGTGCACAGCTCCTTGATCTGTTGCCGCTGTAGATGTTCCAGGGTTGTGGAGAGGTTCACCCCTTCCACGCCACCATCACTTTTCCCTTCGTAGTAGGCACCTTCAGGCCATTCAGCGTCATCTCCTCCCTGGGCTGTAAACTGACAAACCTGTAATTCTCTGGAATAAAAGGGCTTTAGAGAGTTAACATGGTACACTTTAGGCTTTAAGGAGGAATTAGGAAATGCTATGAGGTAGTTAACAGCTCCCAGGCGCTCCTGGACCGTGAATGGTCCTTCCCATGACGCTTCCATCTTATGGGCCTGTTGTGCCTTCAAGACCATAACCTGGTCTCCTACCTTGAAGGAACGTTCTCTGGTATGTCTATCATACCAGGCCTTTTGCTCTGCGTGAGCATCCTTTAGGTTTTCTTTAGCCAGGGCTAAAGAATGTTGGAGGGTGCTTTGTAGGTTGCTTACAAAGTCCAGAATGTTAGTTCCTGGAGAAGGCGTAAACCCCTCCCATTGCTGCTTCACCAACTGTAATGGCCCCTTAACCTCGTGGCCATACACAAGCTCGAATGGTGAGAACCCTAAACTGGGATGTGGTACAGCCCTGTAGGCAAACAGCAACTGCTGTAACACTAGATCCCAATCAGTGGAGTGTTCATTTACGAATTTACGGATCATGGCCCCCAAAGTTCCATTAAACCTCTCCACCAGGCCATTGGTTTGGTGGTGGTATGGGGTGGCAACCAAGTGATTCACCCCATGAGCTTCCCACAGGTCTTTCATGGCCCCTGACAGGAAATTTGTTCCCGAATCTATCCCTTAACTATCTGTTTATGACAACTGCTCTATATACTATACACTAAAATGTAAGTGCAATGTTTATATTCCAGTTGATTTATTTTATAATTATATGGTAAAAATTAAAAAGTAAGCAATTTTTTAGTAATAGTGTGCTGTAACACTTTGCTTACAAAATCAGACATAAAAATAGAAAATAGTTTTTAAGTGAGGTGAAACTTGGGATACACCAGACTCCTGAAAGGGGTACACTAGTCTGGAAAGTTTGCCTACAACATGGCAAATTAGTGCATGTTGCAATGGTGATGTGCACATCTATGCTCACTCATCAACACATGACACATGTTGGTAGAACAACACACAGATTTGCAAGGGTTTTTAATATAGTAAAGCACTTTACATTTTATACATATTTCACTAATATATAGTCAGATTAATCACAGTTGGTGTGGGAGGGTGTACTGGTCATCTCTCTGCACCAGCTAAGACTATTGCTCCCTGAGGAGGGGATTAACTTCTGTGGAAGGAAGACATACTACTTCCACCTCTACATTAGAAGGTTTCCTAACAGCTCTTCCTATTACCCATTTCTGAGACAAAGTTGGCCTTTCAGGGTTCTTGCCTTAAATGAAGTGATGATTATATTCCACAGACTACACCTACCACCCATGTGCGTTCTGTCGTCATTTGCACCTGTTTAAGCAGGTGATGAATTTGAGGAGGCAAGGTGCTAGATAAATATACAACAAGATGAGAAATGATGAAACTAAGCTTTTTGTTCATTTGAATCACTCGTGGACAGGTTACAAGTGCACTGGGATTTCTCGTTTTGTGTTGGTACCTTGCTGTAAGGTTGGTGGTCTAGCACTAACCGTAATAGAGGGAGGAATCCTACTGATGTGGCTCACTTTTAATAGGATTACTATAGCTGTCTATACAGGGCACTTAAATCAGACCGAAGGAAGTGTCACGTCTATCATTGGCTAGTGATGGATTTTCATCAGTTCATAACGAAATGGAATTGCTTGGACAGGTTGTTGAAATAAATTTAATGCTATTTTGGAAAAAGAGTATGCTTGGTTTTGGCAGCTGAATTTCAGCACTGCACAGGAGTGAAGTTCATGTAGCAGCAGTTTGGTGTGTTATCATGAGCATCCTAAATCCCATGGACATTTTCTTCTCTTTTTCTTCTTTTAGCTTCCCTTCTCTCACATCTCGATTTTACCTTTTTCTCTCCGGGCACCTTGCTTTTCCATCCACCGTCCGATGCTCTCAAATATATTTTTTCAATGTACCTAGAAGAAGGCAAGATCCTTCCTACTTAAAGCACATTTGGGGATAGCCTATATATTGCTATTTTAGGGATAAATCCTGCCCATAGTTTTGGGAGTTGTTTCTCAGGAGACAGTAATAATAGTCACAGAATAGATCTCAGTGAGTTTAGGGCAGGATAGCTAGGGTAGGTGGAGGGTCATCTAGTGAGACTCACCTTACTACTGCTCTGGGAAGGATGGGGTAGGCAGGCCACTACTTTCTGTAAATAGATAGATTAGCATATAACCAAGTGTTTGAAATTATTTTTGGTGCACCTACATAATAAAGAGCTGGATATGGCCCCTAGAATAACCTCAAATGTCAGAATCATGGAAATGGAAAGTACAACACCTTGGATATTAGCCATCTGCCAGTATTTGTTTCCTATTTGCTCATGGGGATTAGATGGATCAGAACTTTCTCCATTATATCAAATCTCAATCTCATCCTAGAGCCAATTCAAATATTTCATAAACCAACACATCTCAATTCCAACTATTTGTCTGTTACACTCTTTTTTTAAATGTTCATATATGGAGGTATATATTCCTGTTTTTTTTTTCACTTGTGTGTGAGACCAGATTTGTACAAAATCAGTTAAATAAACAACATATTTTCCCAAAACTCAAACAAAACTGGAATCAGATTTTTAACTTATCCACTAGTCCTTCCATTTTGGGGTTCCAGAACAGGAATCTGAAGTGGTGAAATGCCATGGGAGAGACTTGTCCTACAATATTTCCATCCTAAAAAGTGACATGAAGTACTGGAAACTTTGCAAGAAATAACGTCTGCCCTATGAGATTTCCAGACCAGTTTTGCCCTCTAAAGGATCCAGATTTGTCCCTGAATAACTACTGAATACTTACATCAGGAATAACCTTGGGCCTGGAAGTTCTGGTTATTCAGGAAAGGGGACCTGATTTATATTAGCATAAATGAAAAAATAACTCTACTGAAGTCAGTGTTGTTGAACTGGTGTAAAATGTGCATGATATCAAAATCAGGCCCAAGACTTGTAGTAATAAGTATTTAAACACTGGATGCTGATTACATGGAACAAAACTTTTGGAACCCCAAGACTTTCAACTGTTGCAAAAGGCTGAAATTCTCAAAACTTAAGAGGCTTGACTATGAAAGAAAATGTACCTTTCTATCTAGATCAGTGAACTTTACATTTACCAATATGAATGTGCAAGTAGGAGTTCCACTGTATTAAAGTCTTGGGGATTAATGACAGATTTTAATTTTGCTCAAGAAATTGAAAGTTATTTTACTGCTTTTCCCGTATATAATTTTCTCAAAATTGTCTAGGGGCCAAGTTCCTGCAGTCCTTCTTCAGTTAAAACTCCCATTAAAGTCAATGATGGCTTGACTGATTAAGGATTTGGCATTTATAAATTATGATTATGTTTAGAGAAGCAAGATGAGAAATGGAACAGCACTTTCCCACATAACATAAGATTCATTTACAGGGCAGTAAGAAGTTCCATTATTTGTATATTGTTATTATTATAACAAGATTGATAAGCATTGGTACATGTGCACAGGAGTGTGCTTGAGATGGTTTGTATAATGGAATGGGAGCCTGGATCTGCCCTTGTCATGCTGATTTTCTAGTGGTCCGTCCTTTCAAGCCGGGAGAGTTTCCTGCCCAAGTCCTGCTTTGCCAGCTGGGCAGCTTTTTGGATAGATGTAACCTGAGCTCTTCCAATGGCCTTTGGGAACTGCCCTTGGGTCCCAAGCATCCTTTCTTACCCTCATGGTGATGGACATACATTATCTCCATTCATTCATCCACTCTCTCCATCTGCATCACTAGCTCAGAGATCCTATCCCTGGACCCATTCACGGCCTGATGCGTATGTCTGCATTGGGCTTCCATGGGTATTTGCTATATTTCTAACAACACATCTCTAAGGCCTGGTCTGCACTTAAAATTAGGTCGACATAACTGTGGTGCTCAAGATTGTGAAAATTTGCATGAAACCATGCAGTTAGGCCAATGGAAGAAAGTTTCTGTTGACCTATCTACCATTGCTTGGGGAGAGGGAATTCCTAAAACAATGGTAAAACCCTTTTGTCACTGTAGGGAACATCTATACTGCAGTGCCTGAGCTGTGCTGCCATAGTGCCTGTAGTTTAGACATGGCTTAAGTTGTGTAGAAACTCTTCCCTCTTCCTCCTGGCTCAGTCAGGAAAAGGCCTCCAGCACTTTCACCTGAGAGAAATAGGGAGGGATGAGAGCCCCAGGATTTCTCCCCCATTGGGAATGGCCACAGAGTTTTCCAAATTCCTAATAATCGGTGTTTGTCCCTCCCTCCTTAGGGCACAGATCACAGTAGGACTTTACCTTTCAACATCTCAGTTTTCACCCACCCACACACACACACACACACACACTTCCTCTCTCGTGTTTTGTGCCCATTCATTTCCATAGTGCTGCTTTTTCCCCCTGTCTTCTGCCTGGTATTGGAACCATTAGTTCCTTAACTGCTCCTGCTCCAAGTAGGGCGGCTTCTCTTTCTCCGACTCCCACAACTATTGTCCTTCTCTCTCCTTCTCCTCTCTGGGTCCTGAACATCCTCTTCTCCTGGCAATACTGCCCCAGCTGTATGTAAGGACTAGTGAAGGGGCCAACAATCTTCACACATGGCCCATCAGGGTACTCTGCTGGCGGGCCACGAGACATTTTGTTTATGTTGACCGTTCTCGGCCACCAGGAGCTGAGGGGGCCATGCCTGCCAACAGTCAACATAACTAAAATGTCTGCCGACCCACCAGCAGATTAGCCTGATGGGCCATGTGTGAAGATTGTTGGCCCCTGGACTAGTGTATCTCAGAGTCAGGACTCTTGGGTTCTGTTCCCAACTCTGCCACTTTCTCTCTAAGTAACTTGTGGTAAATCACTCACCCTGCCTGTGTCCCATTTACAAATAACCAAAGATAAAAGACAACTTGATTTGGTGTCTTTCCAAATAGGTATTATTTGATCAAACCATAGCCAATTATCTTGGCCATTTGCGAATCATCAGCAGCTTAAACAGGAAGAGAACAGGTGAGACCAACAGGCCACTAACATCTGAGGGCCCTGCAAGGGCAGGGAATTGTTTGTTGTTTATGTGTCCAGATGATACTAGCAGATGATCCACGGTTTGTGCTGAAAAGGAAGGTGAACCCCCACCCCCAGATCCTTGCCAATCTGATCTGGGGAAAAATTCCTTTCTGACCCTCAACCTTACACTCAGTTTGATCCTGAGCATGTAAGCAAGTTTCACCAGGTAAGCAACTAGAAACACAGTTTGTCTGTGGCCAATAACTGATTCTTCGTTAAAGGTGCAAAAAACAAACAAAAATGGAATGCATCTGGCCAACTGTGCATTAGGAGAGAAAACATCTTCCTGATCCCTAGAGATGATGAGCTAAAGCCCTGAAGCATTAGATTTGATTTAGATCATTGCAGTAAGTACTATGAAGATGGTGAGGGCACTGCAGATCTTCCTGTTCTATTTATAGCATAGAATTGAAGGAATTCAGGAGGAATGGAGGAAAGGAGAGGTTTGTTGTTTTTTCCTTGTGCAGAAAGCAGGGATGCAGGAGAGGGATGTTAGTGTAACTCATGGTCGATAGAGCCCTGAATGTGCTCTGCGCTTTTACAATGCAACCCCTAGATGACCTTGCCCTCAAAGAACTTACCGACTAAATAATGCAAGAGATAAAAACAGAAAAATCCCATTTGAACTTCCCCCTGTTGTGCGAGAACAAAACATACTCACTGCATTGTGACTGTGGGGTCTGATGGGCTTTGCTGTTGGGCTCCAATCTCACTCTCTCTTTCCCTTCTCTGTGTGTATGGACTGTGGATGCCTGTGCACTGTTAGACTTGTGGAAACAAATTACATGATTATTACAAGAATACCAAGTTCCTCTGGGTATTGCCTCCCCTTCATCATTCTGACTCTCAGTGACAGGGAACGGATAGACAGCAATGGAAAGATGGTGCTATCCCCAGTGGGATATTCAGTGTTGCCATCCCCTTTGCTTCAGAGTGGTAGCCGTTTTAGTCTATATCAGCAAAAACAAGGAAGAGTCCTTGTGGCACCTTACAGACTAACAAATTTATTTCCACTCCATGAATCTGATGAAGTGGGTTTTAGCCCACGAAATCTTATGCCCAAATAAATGTGTTAATCTCTAAGGTGCCACAAGGACTCCTTGTTGTTTTTACATCCCCTTTGCAGCACTCTCTTCAAACTGCTTCTCTCCAAGGATCTTGCTACATTTCCTCTCCACTCGCTCCCTAAAGCATCCCCCTCAGAATGGAGTCCTTGCCTTACATTTATACTCAATGTCTTCCATTTCTATTAGAGGCAGCTTGATAAATTCACTAGCAGTTGGACCAGAAACACCCACCCAGGCCAGAATTGTATTCTTTATAGAAAAGCTTTGGGCTGACACGTTTGACATATTGAAAGGGGGAAAGTAACTCCTTAATGGAAGAGTAAATGGAATAAGGTGTTCTCCTCTCCTAGGTCTTTCCTTTATTTAATTTCCTGATTTAACAAACTTAGTCCCTCTCCACATTTCTTATTTACTCCCCAGTTCCCCTTCACCTGACTCATCAAAGACCTGCCTTTTTTTATCAGCGGACTTAGGCCCCTATACCAGTATTTAGCAGAGTTCTTCTATCTGAACGTAGTTCTGCTTCTGAATTTCTGCACTGTTCCATATTCATAAAGAGATGAATCAAAACTCCAGAGCCAATCCTTCTACCTCCCCCCTTCTCTTTGGGGTGTCAGAAATCTCAATCCATATCTATTTGGGGTTGGGTTTTTTTAGAATAATCTATTAAAATGGGACTAATGTTGTTGGCAATGAGCTATTTTACCAATTTTTAAAAAATATCTCAGCACCCACAGGCAGAGCTGGGTTTTCCAACAAATGTGCCTCACATTTCAGCACCTAAATAAATTACCATATTTTCAATAGTAAATCTGGGTATTCTAATGGGAGCTTCTGGAGCTGAGTACTTTTAATATATCTGCTTTTTATTCATGTGCTTAAATAAGAGATGATCTCTTTAAAAGACTTGCCCTAGAACTTGAAAATCAGCCATTGAGCGTTTTGGAAAACCTAGCTCACAGAGTCTATCAGCTGTGTTGGGCAGAAGGCCTCTCCCTCTCATACTGAAGTGCATGGGAGGGGACCAGAGGTACAGAAAATCTCATTAAAGTTACACAGAGTGAAAAGTCCCCTCCTGCTCCTCCCCAGCCAACTTCTGATAAACCCAGCAGAGTCCATATTGTTCAGAGAACCTGCACTAGAACATCTGTGGTGTTCCAGGAAGAGGGGGACAGTTTCACAGGGAAACATTCCCCATCTTACATGTGGCACAGTTGACAGGCACACAGAGGAACCATTTCACCCTCCTCTGAACTGCAGCCCCTTCACATGTGGTGAAATATGACTTTTGGCTTAGAAAGATGCCTCTGGAGGTCAGAAAGCAAAGAAGAATACACATCCTATTCAAGTTACAGGGCATATCCGGAGGATGGGGAAGGCAGGGGGGTAGAAAATATATTTATTATCTCATTCAGATTTGTTTAGGACACTACTGTTAACATTCATGCTCTCCAGAAAAATGCCAGAAGAGCTTTCACAACAAATGGTCAAGACCTCAATTTTATGTCTTGTCTGAAATAAGGAATCACAAGCAATGTTTGATACCTTATATGGCAAAGTCTAATGCTTCTTAATTCTACCTTACATACCTCTCAATATGCCAGGATCCAAATGTGGGACAAGACACAAAATGAGGGACATTTGCACAATAAAAGGACAGGGAAATCTTAAAAATGCTTATTACATTTGCCTGAGATCCATGTTCATTCAGTTTTAAAAAAAATAGCTAAATCATATAATCATTATGAAAGTCTTTAAATTCTCAACATTCAGAAGGTAAATCTCAGTGATAGCAGCTAGTAAACTATACCTTCCATGTCATAAATTATGATGATTTAAGAAGAAGCATCTCTTGTTGCCTGGCTGTTAACTTGAGTTGTTAACATTTTTAGAATGTTTCCCATATATTTGCGAGCAGTTCAAAATATACTTTGGCTTATAACTGGTAACAGGATTTCACACACAGGGGAAAATATTATTCAACAGAATCTTTTAAATTTCTGCTGTTCTAAAACTGAGTAGAACCATAACTTGTTGAAAGATAGCTATGAATATTCCTCCTCTCACTTTTCCCTTAAGTTCCCCCCACTCTATGGAAGAAATTAATAGTCAGCAATCAACTGAAACTTTATCTGATATAATCAAACTTTTTTTAATAATACAAAGTTACATTGAACTATTTGATCTTTCCATAATCTCTAGCAAACATATTTTTTCAAGCATGCATTTCAAGGCACAATTCTGTTCCCAGCAAACTCAATGAGACTTGGATCAAGCCCTAAGTTTACAATGAGGGGTGAGCATAACCACTTGACCACTGCCAAATGTTCTGTCTTCATCCAGATAGAATGTATCTGCTATGCTGCCAAAAGATCCAGGTTTACCCAGAAAGAACAGATGTCGTAATGCTGAAAGTTATGGATCTGTACAAATAGAATATATGCACCATGTTATTAAGCTATCGATTAGATACTGCTGGAACAAAACAGGTGCTTCCATGTAGAACACAACTGCTGTGCTGTGAAACATGCTGGATATATTAATGAAAAATATAACGTTCTGGTATTCTGCTGAAAGTATCAGATACACAGAGATAGAACATACAAACCATGCTGGTGACAGTACCAGGAAGAATATTCCTTCTCATGATGCTGAACCTGATGCTGAATGTACATGCCCTGATGTACTTCCTGAAAAATATATATCCAGGTATTTGCACTGCCTACTGAGTGGCAATCATAACATACTATTGCCTTAAGCAAAATGTTAATGGATGCTGGCAGCACAGCCAAAGTGTGGCAGACAACCAGCAGCAGAAGGGTTAAGAAATAATGCTGGCTGGAAATTCCAACCGTGATAAGTGTAGGCACTTAAATCAATGTTGAGAAATGAGATTGCTGGTTAAAGCTCTCAACTTTCTTATCATTTTCATTGCCTATGCCCAGCAAACTTTTTAAGCACTAGCAAGCAGTCAGGTGTACCTAAAGCTTTCCCTAGTTAAGCTTGGCAGCATTCAATTTTTATTCTTTATAATATTGAGGGATATTATCAAAGTTTATTTTTAAACATTTATTTTCTATTTTTATCTATTTAAATTTTCACAGTTGCAGGAAATTATGGGGGATCAGACCATAGTGGGTCAGAAAATGATAGGAGATGTTGAGATTCAAAAAGTTACAGCTTTATAACCATTAAACCAAAAATTGTCAACATCACATGTCAAAATATGCAGAGTAAATATCCTTAAGTTAAACTTTAAGAAGTTCTCAAGCAGCATTTTTCTTATTTTAATTCTCTGTAAATTTTGATTATTATCAATTGAAATATTTTTTCATCGGTTTGTGCGTGTATGGTGAAATTGATGTTTACCAACATTTACCACTAAAAACCTAATCCTTACAAGTCCAAAGACTCTTATGTCCCTTATCTTTTGTAATAAAAACTAAGAAGCAGTGAGTGATCTGTTATAAAATAAAATATTGAGTTTTATAGTGCAGTTAGAAATGTCTTACTACTGCTTTATTGAAATACTGCACTTCTTAATGTTTATACTTTTTGTTACATAATGCTTTGCAAAGGATGTGATTTCAGCGTGAATCCTAGACTGATAATGTTTTTCCCCACATATCATTGGTTATAAAACTTTTAGACCCTTTCATAGCAGCTACTTGTAGATCATTTAGACGATGCCATCCACAAACAGCTGTCTCATCAGTTTCCCCATGGCATTGTGCAATGACTTATATCACACTAGAAGCATTAAATACTCTCATGCCATCACAGGCCACAAAAGCTACATTCCATTTACAGATATTAATTGAATGTTATTGAGGGAGCCCTGGCTTTGCCTTGCATGGTGTCACATTAAACAATCCCTTATAACTACTTCAAGGATATTTCATTTCATTTACATTCATTATCGGGGCAAAGGAGTCTAGAATTACAGATCCCACAGAGCAGCAGATATATGTCACCCACTCACACATGCAATTCTGGTAACCGAGTATTGTTCAGAAGGAGCATCCTTTTTATTTATGTATGTATTTTTATTAAATCAATCCAGTTAGCAACAACTTTTCTTGTTATGACAAAATATATTTTTTTTAATTTTTCTTTCTTTCTTTCTTTCTTTCTTTCTTTCTTTCTTTCTTTCTTTCTTTCTTTCTAAAAGAAATGATATTTTCCCCAAGAAAATAAAACCCTCCCTGTGTCATTATGTATCCAACAAATATTTTTGTATTGCAAAATATATCAAGAATATGATAGTTTCATACAGACTGATATGGGGTAGATCAATGTGGGAGACATGAGACACATCAGTAAACATCTGTCACTTCCTAAACCCCTGACATATTCAAGGCATCATTTCTATGCAGAAAACATTGGTTTTGGAGAGGTTTTGGGTTGAGGACACTTTTATTATTAATATTTATTTATGCAAAGTTGCAAACAGAGGCATGTTTTAAGAATTATAATCACACATAAGTTAATATGAAATACTATTTAAAAGAAAAATCATGTCCAATAATCATTCACTTATAGAAAACTTTTTTATATATATATATGGAGATATACCTATCTCATAGAACTGGAAGGGACCTTGAAAGGTCATTGAGTCCAGTCCTCTGCTTTCACAGCATGACCAAGTACCGTCTCTATGAAACAAAACACCTCAAATTGTGAACAGGGATCAAAGCGCAGTCAATTTTCTGGTTTTGTGACAATCATTAAACAATAAAAATAATAAGCTGCCAATGCACCTAGCTGTGCTGTCAAAGAAGAAAGGACTATGACGCTGATCCAAAGTACAATGAAGGCAATGGAAATTCTCCCATTGACGTTAATGGCCCATACGTTTCAGCCCTTGGTTTGGAAACACCAAAAGAGTATTAAGGGTTTTTTTTTCTAATGAAAAAGGATCAACTTTCATTTTGCAATTGCCATCTGCCAAAATACAATTTAATATATTACCTGGAACAGTGAGTGGAAAACTTGGAAAAGGTAATTAATATGGGGGAGAAGATTCAGCATAAAAGAGACAAACCTTGCCCTGAAGGGGCTTTGGCTGAGGGGAAACACTGGGTTGTAAGCACCTCACCTCAATCAGGATATCATTTTGTGTGACTCAGTGTATCTCAGGTGAATTGTAATGGGATAGTGGGCAGACATAGATTCTAAATACCTAATATTGTAAAGCTTTGGTGACAATCATATTTGAAGAGATCTATAGGAGCGTATTTGTTAATACAGCACCTAGCAAACTAAATAGGGTCCTGGTTCATGATTTGATGCTACAACAATGCAAATAATAAATATTATTGATAATTATTAATACATACATAATTATGTATTTATTCATTTCCATTTTACAAATCAGGCAAATCCATCTCTGGTGTTACCCCACTCATTTCACTGAAGCTACATCAGGGGTAGACTAGGCTCATTGAATCTTGTGTACCTCATATCAAGATCCAGGAGAGAGCTGAAAGAATAGCAGACAAAACAAACAAGCACGAAAAAGATACATATCTAGAGAGACGGGGGGAGGGGGGGAAGAGAGAGAGAGAGAAACAGCAAGTTAAATGTGCTGCCTGTTTCATCTCCGCTAGACAGTCCTGTCTTCAGAAAACATTTTAAAGCATTCTCATATGTACAATTTTGTTTAGAATTCAGTAGACCCACCCATCTCTGCTAAAAGAGACTGATTTTTGTTGATCCCTCAGGTGGTTATTTCAGACAGGTTTCATTTCATATTGTTTCACTCATCTCAAAAAGTGATGTGATGGCAAATTACTTTCTGGACATCAGATTTATTGTTGTAACAGTAGATAAGTTCTATTATCACCTTTCTACAGATGGGAAATTGAGGAACAGACAGGAAGTGCCTACGGTCATACAGGAAGACTGAGGTAGAGTAGGAAAATAGAATCTGGGTCCCCAAAGTCCCAGGCTAGCACCCCAAATTCTAGATCTTCCTTCTTCTGGCTGGCTAAGTAATGGATGCAACAGCCAAAAGAAAATCCCATCCCTACAGCCAAAAAAAAAAGAAAAAAGGATTAATCCTCTCCAAATCTGTAGATCTACATGACTTACTGTGCATGTTAGGCTGCATAGCTCCATGGTTATCAATAAAGATACACCCAGGCTTGGTGGACCTGGGTAATCATTTGTATTACCATATTTTTGGCCCTTAAGAATAAAGAATATTTAATTATTGCCATCTTAGAACTTTTTGTGATGTGCACTCCTCAGTTCCAGGCAGGGATTAAAACAGCTAAAATCACACACACACACACACACACACACACACACACACACACACACACACACACACACTTTAAAAAAAACCACAAAATGTTTTCCTGCAGTTTGCTTACCCTGTAAAAATCAAATAATTAAAAAAAAAAATCCTCCTCCGTGCCATATGTATATATTTACATTACCTTTGAGACTGACAGTGTTAGTAGACTTAGCACATATCTTCTGTGTTTTGAAATACAAATCGGTGAGCAAAGGTGTCTTATTCTCCTGGAATATAAAATGGCAAAACTTTGTGACTGGGTTTAACTTCCTAAAAGTATTGCTTCCTTCAAGTGTTTTGGGGCACCCAGTGAAGCTGACTGAAATTAAGCTGTCATTCACAGCATGTGAGGGGCAGCACACTTTCTTCTCTAGAACCCTCGGCTTCCGCCTTTCGTTGATGTGCTATTTCAGAGAGTAATTCTGCCAAAGGTGAAATGGAGAGATCCCCACCTCTCAGTAAAAGATTCCAACTCAGAGTGGCAGGTTTTGCATAGGGATGTCTTTACACTGTTCAATCCAGCAGTGACTGGCAGTCTGTCTCTAAGGGAAGAACTGATTTAAAAAAAACAACAACTCACTCTCGTGTCATTTTACATACCTTGAATTAGATTAGTGTTAAGCACAGAAACAGGCTCAAGACCAGGTCTAGTACCCATGGGAGAAGCATAAAGCTTGAGTTCCACCTTCCCCAGCTGGTGAACAGTACATTAAAAAGAGTTTTAAAGGCAACTTGGGGAAGATTCAGGTGGGAGTCACCTGAGCCTTTAGAGTCAGGTGAAGGCTACTAGTGAACTACTAGACATGGAATATGTATGTTGGTTGGCACATTCTATAGAACGTTTGGGACAAAAATTTCAAAAATGCCTTAGAACCTATAGCTCATTTTTCAAAGCTAACAGACCCAGATCCTCAAATATATTTAGGTACCCAGGCCCCATTGATTTCAACAGGAGTTAGGCACCTAATTACCTTTGAGGATTTGGGCCTTAGACACATAAGGTAACATTTTTTAAAAGGGCCTAGAGGCCAGATTTACAAAGGTATTTAGGCATATGAAGATAATAATAGGCACAGTGGGATTTTCAAAAACATCTTAAGTGAGTTAGATGCCTAACTCCCATTGACTTTCAATGAGACTTAGGCTCATATGGGCCAGGTTTTTAAAGTTATTTAGGGGTTTAGAGATGTAGATAGGCACCTAATGGGTTTCTGAAAATTGCCTAGATACCTGCTTCCCACTGATTTCAGCATAGCACCCTGGAAGTTACAAGCTTATGAGCTGCCCCACGGAATTGTGTATTTTCCAGAGATGCCTGTAACATTGTTTAAATGTTGCCATTCTTCATCAAGGAAAACTGCCATTGGAGTCAATCAGCACTTGACTCAATATAGGACTGCAAAATTGCATTCTTGCAATTGTAATAAAGATGGGCACAGCACTTTAAAGTATTTACTTTCTGAGGCTCAGCACATCCTACACAGCTAGGTTCACTCTTTTGACTGCCACAGTCAAACAGATAAGAGTCAGACTGCTAATGAATCAGACTGCTAGCATGTTGGGCTGCTGGAGAGTTAGGCTACCCTCTAAATGCTGGATGTCTGGCAATGTAGCTTATTGGCACAGCAGAATCTAGAGAGTGCTATACAAATTGGGTCTATGAACATTACAGTGACACATTCCACTGATGCATTAACGTCTGGCAGGAATAGAGAGAGAAAGAAAGAGAGAAAGATGAGGGAGCTGGTCACAGGCCTCCGTTAGTCTTAATTATCTTCCATTTCCACTCCTGCTTCCCAAATCGGGAACACAGATGGAAAAGTAATTAATGCATAAACTAATTAGCAATCTCATTTGCCAGTTGCTACATGATAAAGTAGGCTATGTGCAGAAAGGCTTCTGGAGGTGGAAAAAGAGGGTCTGGAGAGTGAAGCTGGGAGGAGGGGAGGTAACTTTTCCATGTGTTAAAATGATGCAGCCAGGCTGACAGTTTTCAAAAGGTCCCAGGGAAATGTCAGCACCACAGCTGGTGCAAGTATAAAATCACCAAGTCCTTGCTCTGCTCTACTGTGAGTAGCAGAGAGGAGCAAAGAGATGGCTACTTGTTCAGAAAACCCCCGAGAGGAGCAGCAGAAGGAGCAGTGACTCTATGGCATGTTCCCCCTCCTCCCCAGGGGCCCTCAAAGGATCTTCCACAGCATTTCCACATGGCAGGGAATCATGCTGCTTCATGGAGGGATCAGATTGTATTATGGTGGGAGACTAGAGGGAGGGGGACTAAGGTGAAGGTGAGGTACTTTGGATTGCATTCTGTCTTGCGAATGGATTAAAATGCCACTGTGAAAACCATCAAGAGTACATGCTTCTGGGTGGTGCGTTAAGGTGCAGATATGGCAGGAGTGGCCACAGCTCCCATGGGAACTATGCAGTTAGTAAAAGGGGATGGGAGGGTGAGCCATAGAACAGCACAGAGTGGTTAGAGTCCATGAGATTAAAGCTCCAAGGATCCCTCATGGCTCCCAAAAAATCCTCCTCCCCTGAGGGGAACATTGAAAGGAATAACTACAATGTGACCCTCATGCAATCTCCTGGGGCCTCTGTCCCCCATCCATGGAGGCTAAATGGTCTACAAAATTAGAGATGGAAAAGATCTGTTAAGTCACATAGCCTGTATCCCTGGCTGCTGCAAGATTGTTTCCTTATTGTAGCTTGTAGTGTGTTTTGTCCTGTTCACTTCCACTTTTTAAATGACACAGGTGTCTGCACAGTTGATCCAGTATGGCACTGCCTATGTTCCTACCTTTCCTATGGTGAACTTTAATTAAACTTATTTGTTGTTCCAGTTCAGGGGAGAAAGAGAATAGGAGGAGCAGGAACGGATGGGGAAGAGACAGAGATAAATTATTGAAAAAGGAAATGACTGGGGAAAAATTAACAGGCTTTAACATCACTCAGTGCATGGAAAAATGAAATCACAGAGACACTGCTCCAAAATGCACTGAGAAAGAAGAATACAGTGTGGACCAGGTAATCCAGCAACAATACAAAGCTCATGCCTTGGGTAAAAGTTGGCAAAAGCCAAAAGAGCACACCTTTATCAAACATGCACACGAGGGGTGGACAAGTGGAAATCTTGCACAGAATGAGCCTAGAGTGAACCTTAAAGACTAAGGGGGTCATTATCCATAAACAGGTAACCTGGGAAATACTGCTGTGCAGGTGGAGCTGCTACATGCAGGGCCAGCTCTAGCTTTTTTGCCACCCCAAGCAGTGAAGTGGAAAAAAATAAAAGAAATAAAGCCGCGATCGGCAGCACTTCGGCAGCAGCTCTCCCATGGTGCTTCATTCTTTGGCGTTAATTCGGCAGCGGGTCTTTTGCTCCAAGAGGGACTGAGGGACCTGCCGCCAAATTGCCACCGAAGACTTGGACATGCCGCCCCTTTCCATTGGCTGCCCCAACCACCTGCTTCCTTCGCTGGTGCCTGGAGCTGGCCCTGGCTACATGCAAAGCTGCCATTTTGGAAATAGTGAGACAGTGCTATAGAAGGCCATTGCTAGTAGATTTCTAGGCAAGTTGTACACCTGAAAGTTCTGCTTCATGTTCAGTATCTGGATATGCAATGGCCTGCGGACAGACATATCCTTCAGTTTTCTGACCAGCAGCTCACAAATACCCCTATGAGATGTCCCCTATGACATGATCAATCCTACTTTTTATATGGAACCCCCATATGTGATGAGGTAGGACTTGGGGAATTTTACCTACATCATGTGAATACTGACACAGTGTATACACAAACAATAAAACGTATTGCTTATGGACCTCACTACTGTGTCTCCGTACCCTGATTTAAGACTCTCCCAGTAACCATGGACACACAGGATAAGCATCCACATTTTTTGAAATACACATTGAAACTCTGAACATTTCCAGATTCTTGTGTCTCTGTTTGTAATGCACAGAAACAAGGCTTATATTCTTTCAACTGAACCAGGAGCACAGGGATCAGATACTCTTAGAGATGTTAGTGTGAGGAGAGGATGGGTGGGAATCAAGGAAGGTTTATTTAGCTTTCCTTTATTATTGTTAACATTTTCATTTTGTATTTAAAATTCTGCACGTTAATTATAACTGACTGAAATGCCAAACCCTAAACCCTGATCTGAAGCAGCTAAGAAGTGCCATGCTTAGACGATAATTGTTAACATTGTTGTTTAGTGTGTTTGTCGCAGAAATTTAAGAGGACATGGTTTGGTCACATGCTGATGTAGATGATATTTCTTATCCACCCTCTTGAAATCTACTAAGTGTTTTCCTTTTTGCTTGAATTCTCGATTATATTTGACTGTCTCAGTAACAGGAGGATCTCCAGTTCTCATGCAAGTATAATACTCTGTGAAA
This sequence comes from Mauremys mutica, assembly GCF_020497125.1. Lineage (NCBI taxonomy): Eukaryota > Metazoa > Chordata > Testudines > Geoemydidae > Mauremys > Mauremys mutica. The sequence goes on from NC_059075.1 coordinate 35,656,943, forward strand.
CCTCTTACTTAGCAGAGGGAGATCAGGAAGTAAAGCAACATATTTGTCATAGCTTATCATGACTGTACTTCAGTGCTTTCTAGGGAATGTTTCTTGAATTGCCAAAGCAGGTGTCTTAAAATGCCTCAGACCTTGTGCAGTAACCCTCTCCCATAAAAATCCTGCTATGCATGTTAAAATGTAATAGCTGGAATATATCATATTAACACACCAAGAGCTACATTAAAGTAACATTAGGGGACTGACTTACACCCAGCAGAAGCCAGGGAATTCAGAGTTAGTGATTCCACTCAAGTCTTACTTCTCTTTGCACTCTACCTGAGCATTACAGGGACATGTAAGCAGTGTGAGATGGTACATAGCTGATGTTCTGCGAGACCTGGGCCTAGCAAGATGAATGAATGAAGGCAAAGAAAGCATGAGGATTACACACTGGTGGCCAGTTAGAAGGAATTCAGAGGAGATTGACTAAAATGATTAAGGAGATGGGGAGACTGATATGCAATGAATGAGGAAATGAGGACTGAAAGAATATGAATCATCCCTACCTCAAAGCTAAACCTCCACCTTCACTCTCTTTCTGTTCTACACTCACATTCTTTCTACCTGTTTATCTTGGGAGAACAGAGGTGACCGTGTGTCAGGGAACCAGAAAGTGGGGTTGTGTAGGGAATGATGGGGTCATTCATTTTGGTGGGATTAGTCTGCAGAAGTTTCAGATAATTGGATAAGCTTCTCCAAATTAACCCACTCTCTAAATGTTTTGAGGTTCCTATTGCTGCCTATAAGGAATAGGGAAAATAATTAAAGTCAGTGTGGATAGCTTAGCTAAATGGTGACCAATAGCCAGAACACATCTGGCCCTACACAGGTGTGAAAGAGGGGGAGAGGGCACAAGTAGCTTTCAAACAGAAGATCTAGCCAGCATGTGGTTGAGGCACAGAGAAACTGACCCATGGCAGTACAGGTGGTACCAGCCTCATCAAAGGGAGCAAGGAAGAGGAGAAGGAAAAGAGGGGCACTATCATCTTAATCGCCACCGGCCAGATGGGTTGATTGTGTACACACATCCTATCTCTTTACACACATGATGGTGGAGCTACTGCTGTTCCCCAGGAACACCATGAGGAATTGCATGTGGGGCTCTGTTCCACTGCAATGTGGCCCATCTGTAAGCTTCACCAGTAGAAGGTTGTGCCTTTGAACCACATTGTGCCTTTGAGCCTAAACAGAGAGATAACCATCTTCAGTGTTTTAAATATGGACACTGAGAAGGTACAGGAATGGTTTTGGGTGGTCAGACGAGGTATAGGTAGGCATAACAGGATGTATATGAGCAAAAGAAAATTTAGGCTGAATATTAGGCACCATTTCCTAATAACAAGATTTTCTGGGCTCTGAAGTAGCCTTCCTAGGGAAATGACAGAAGCCTCATCCCTTGAGTAATATCAAACTAGATTAAACAAAGCCCTGGAGAATGGTCAGTCCAGCACTAACTAGTGGGATGGACAAGAAGATCTGATAAATCTTTGCATCTCTAATTTTTTAATTTTCTCCACTGTGGAGGTGTGTATTTCACAAAAACAGCCAAAGATTTTTAAAGCTCAATATACTCCTCTTTAAACTAAGCCATGAAATCCTTTTCAGTTCTTTCTGATCTCAAGATCTTTTGCCTCTCATTTTTCCTTCTTTGAATTCGCAAACGAACTAGATCCACTTACATTTACCCACGCATTCATCCATATCCTCCAACAATGCTCTTTTCTTCTCTATAGCCCTACCAATTGTTTTCTGGCTCCCTCCATCACCTTAAACCAGCCAGAATCTGGATACTTTTGTAACAGATGCTTTAGAAATAGAGATAACTGGGTCTGTGGATGAGGGGAAAGCAGTGGATGTGTTATTCCTTGACTTTAGCAAAGCTTTTGATATGGTCTCCCACAGTATTCTTGCCGGCAAGTTAAAGAAGTATGGGCTGGATGAATGGACGGTAAGGTGGATAGAAAACTGGCTAGATCATCGGGCTCAGTGGGTAGTGATCATTGGCTCCATGTCTAGTTGGCAGCCAGTATCAAGCGGAGTGCCCACAGGGTCGGTCCTAGGGCTGGTTTTGTTCAATATCTTCATTAATGATCTGAAGGATGGCGTGGACTGCACTCTCAGCAAGTCTGCAGATGACACTAAACTGGGAAGAGTGGTAGATACACTGGAAGGTAGGGATGGATACAGAGGGACCTAAACAAATTAGAGGATTGGGCCAAAAGAAACCTGATGAGGTTCAACAAGGACAAGTGCAGAGTCCTGCACTTAGGACAGAAGAATCCCATTCACTGTTACAGACTAGAGACCGAATGGCTAGGAAGCAGTTCTGCAGAAAAGGACATAGGGGTTACAGTGGACGAGAAGCTGGATATGAGTCAACAGTGTGCCCTTGTTGCCAAGAAAGCTAACGGTATTTTGGGCTGTATAAGTAGGGGCATTGCCAGCAGATCGAGGGACATGATCATTCCCCTCTATTCAACATTGGTGAGGCCTCATCTGGAGTACTGTGTCCAGTTTTGGGCCCCACACTACAAGAAGGCTGTGGAAAAACTGGAAAGAGTCCAGCGAAGGGCAACAAAAATGATTAGGGGGCTGGAGCACATGACTTATGAGGAGAGGCTGAGGGAACTGGGATTGTTTAGTCTGCAGAAGAGAAGAATGAGGGGGGATTTGATAGCTGCTTTCAACTACCTGAAAGGGGGTTCCAAAGAGGATGGATCTAGACTGTTCTCAGTGGTATCACATGACAGAACTATAAGTAATGGTCTCAAGTTGCAGTGGGGGAGGTTTAGTTTGGATATTAGGAAAAACTTTTTCACTAGGAGGGTGGTGAAGCACTGGAATGGGTTACCAAGGGAGGTGGTGGAATCTCCTTCTTTAGAGGTTTTTAAGGTTAGGCTTGACAAAGCCCTGGCTGGGATGGTTTAGTTGGGAATTGGTCCTGCTTTGAGCAGGGGGTTGGACTAGATGACCTCCTGAGGTCCCTTCCAACCCTGCTATTCTATGATTCTATGAAATGCAGAAAGATAGATAGCCCCTCTCCCTTCCAAAAGCCTCTAATAGGGTCTCTGCCTTCCTGCAATACCTCCAAGTTCCCTGTATTTTTGAGTCTTTTACATGTATCTGATTGGGTAGGGATTCTGTTTCAGTCACACCTCACACATGCTGGTGTTTCCCAGATTAGAGAATACAGTCCATTCTGTTCCAGATTGCAAGCACAACCTCGGGCCTAGCACATACACTGGCAGGCACCACAATGGAATCATCAGAGGTAGAATGGTCTCCTAGGAAGGTCATGGAGAAGGAATGGGGTCTTGAAGAGGGAAGAAGAGCTAAGAGGAGGTTAGCTAGAAGTAGCAAGAGATCCAGGGGCTTACTTATGGTCACAGGAAGGAAGGGGGTGTGGATATGAGGGAAGGGCTGATGAGGAAGGAAGAAGAGAAAGGAGGGAAGAGGAAGGAGGTATGTAGGAAATTAATATATTAGGTTGATTTTAATGGGGCCATGTTTTGCACTAGTTATATCTTCCAAATGTGTTTGGCCAGTCTTACTTTAAGTGAGTTCAGTTAAACGCATTAACCGCATCAACCTTGAATCTGCCCCTGAGAGTGTTCCACATTTCAGCACCATGTGAACTTTTATGACCAAGTTATTTCCCCCCTAGAAATTCAGCAGGGTTTTATAATGGAAACAATGACAGACAGACTCTTAACTATTGTAATGCTAGTTGTGGGCTGTTCAAATACAGAGACATTATTGGAGTCCCGGGAGGAACTGCAGCTACTTTTCAATGTATCTGTTGGCCTGACAAAAACCTGCCGTCCTCACTTTATTCAGGAAGTCCTGGAATGCTGCAGTTTCTGCTGCCCTCTAGCATCTAGACCTCTTTAATAATGCATATTTTAGGACCCTTACCTACACTAGGTATTCATATAGCATGGTAGTACTCAACATGAGTAAAGGGGATGAGGGGAAATAAACCCTTGATTAGGCACCAAAACTTTAACCAAAAGCAAGATAAGATCTTTCTACAGTCCAAAGCAGGTTGATTAAGTTTAATTTCATTATTTTTCACTCTTATGGTCTCAGTTTAGAGAAATAATTTGAAATAATTGTCAAAATCCAGAGGGAAAGGTTCTTCCCACATTTGCTGCCTAGCCAGAGACAGAAGGATCTTGGCATCTCAAGAGAAAACCTGTCCTTGTTTAAAAAAAAAAAAATCAAAGCCAATCTGACAGACTGAAGAACTCAAGTAGTTTGACATGATACAGAACAACATCCAAGCTTTTGACTGATTTTCCACTGTGATCCTGAACTTTTGAGCCTTCCAAACAGTAATGTTAATTTAGGTGAACTGTGTGCATTTTTTAGAGGTCTGTTATTAATAACATTTGTTAATAGACATACTGATGTTTCGAGCTCACAATAATTATACTCAGAGGCAGAGGCTGAGGCCTATGCAGTACTTTTCATCTTCAAAACCTTATACAAACACTAGCAAAAAAAAATCTCCTTGCATCACCCCGGTATTAATCTCATTTTACCATTGGGGAAATGAGTCAAAGAGGTTAAATTATATGCTGTAGGTGACGGATGGAGTCAAAATCAGGATGGGCTGAGATGTCAGAAGTTTCTAGCTACCATACCTCTCTCTTACACCTACAGTATGGACTAAGCCGTGTACCTGAGATCCCAGCACAGTTTAATAACGTTGTTATGTCTGACTTTTCACACTGCTGGTCTGTGTGTGTGTGTGTGTGGTGTCAGCAGGCTATCTTAAAAACAGGGAGGATGTGTGAATGACTCCCACATTACTGCTCGCCTACTCTCCCACAAAGTAGCAATGCTGATGAGACTGGAGACAACCTCCATATCATCTGAGATGAAGTAAACTCTTTTTTGCTACACTTCACACCTCTGTCCTTTTGAGCTGTGGGATTCCAGATTGGTTCTACATTTCCAACTACTAGTTCAGCATAACCGACATCTTTCACCAGGCCAGATGTGCAAGCTTTATTTGCCTTTAAAAAAAAAAAGCAATTTTTCTTTCTCCCCTCCTTGTTTCATATTATTATCATGACAAATGCAGCTGAACTGCCGTTAGAACTGAAGATTTATTCTTTCTTTTCAACAAAGCAAAGATTCAGGACTAGAGCTCTAATTGGAGGTCAAAGAGTTCCTAATAACACTTGAAGTTTGGAGTTCAAAAGTCAAATGGCTTTGGACTGCCATCTGGGTCCCAGTAAAATAAGAATGAAAACTAAGATATCCCTCACACTAGGGTTTTATTTTCCCCCTACACCAGTCAGTCTTTACAAAGCAATGCTACAACAATATTAATACTTTGCACCTTTCATTTAAGCACTTCAAAGTTAGGTAGGTATCACAATCCCCACTTCACAGGAGAAACTCAGGCCAAGAGTTATTAAGTGATTTGTCACAGAGTAATTGAACTGGTAATAGAACCCAGGTCTCCTGATTTCAGTCCTCTGCTCAAACCTCTAAATACACTCCCATCCCATATTGTACAGTGTGGGCCAGATTCTCAGCCTTGCTTTAAGAAACTCAGGTGTTACATAGGCACAGAAATTACCCACATACCTATACTTGGAGATTATCCCAATGTGAGGAAGTCCCAAGCTGTCACAAAATCTGTGTAGGTGGCTTCTGTGTCAATCCCACTGGAGCCCAGGGCAGGGAGGATGAAAGGACATTGAGAGGGGACATGACCAGAGTCGTGCCTATTCTAGCTATCATCAGCTGACAAATGGGGTATGAACTAGGGTGGACCAAGGCAGACAATCAGCAGGCTGTAACCATCTCACCAACAAATCCACTTCTCCGCTTTGCCAAGCAGATCTCATCTGCGGGGGCGGGGGGAAGAAAAAAAAATCCTGCCTCTTATTCTCAAGCAGCCAGATTTTGAACTCCCTTTGATGTCAATGGGAGTTTGAGTAAAGCCATCATTAAAACTGAGCAAGGAGCTCAGCATTTGTTCAGGGGAGAAGAAAAATGGTTTATATGTAAAAGACTGAGTCAGACAGTATGGTTATCAAAAAGAACCTTGTACATTTTATATGATGGACTGTTCTTCATCTGAGTTATAGTTCAACCTTTTGATTAACTATTTAAAAAGTATAACATCAGAAAACATGCAGTATGCTTCACATTTTCTCTCCTTACTTAAATGCCATTCAATTCTATATGATACATCGATTGAGGTACAGGCAACAGGGAACAATTCCCAGGGGCAAGTGGTTCTCTTTTATTTGTTGTTCTACAAAGTGCTTTACATGCTTTGGGCTCTACAATAATAAATAATAATAGTTAACCACAGGGAGAAGTAGAGGCAAATACCACAAACTCTTACAAAAACAACACAGCACCAAATCTCTCAAGCTATCTTCCCCCCACAAAACTGTTCAAAACTAAAGTCTTAATAGCAAACCATTAAGAAACTTAAAATATTTAAAATAACTAAAAATGAATCCATGTTGAGCCTTCTGTTTTATGAAAAAGGTTTCTTCTGTCCCCCATGTTAATGTTACACAAGATAATGAGCTTGAACATTTATCTATATTTATAAGACCTGTTTGACATGTTATTATTATAGAGAATTTTGTAGCTGAATAGAATGTTACCTAGGGAAATTTACATATGTAAATTAAAGTACTATGGAGATGACATTGCTGGAGTTTTCTGCTTTCATTGATAATTATTCAATGTAACATTGTTGCACAAGTACAAATTTACACAGTCTTCTATATGACTCTTATTTTAGCATATTACTTTAATAACTAGCCACTATAAGTCATAAGAGACTTTAGCTAGATCGTGTTGGCCAGCTCCCAAGGGCCATTAGGTCTTATAATTTTAATTCAAAATAGAGTTTATGTTCAACATATTTGAGGAGTAAATTAAGTGTCAATCTGGTGCTGGCTGGTTGAGGAGGATTATATGACTGTGATCATATAATGCAGAAAATGTTTCCAGAAATCTAGCACAGAAATTAAACTAATTGAAATTAGCTTGAATTTTATTTTTAATACCAGTTTGATTAGTTTATGAATCAGTTTCATAATGTTACCATAGAGTTTCAGTCTTTATTAGTGATCATACATTTATACATAATGTAATCTTTGGGTTTTCACTGCCAGATGTAGTAGAGTGGCAGAGTTTCTTTACTTTTTTACCAATGTTTAAACTACAGTCAGGGGCGGCTCTAGCCATTTCGCCGCCCCAAGCACGGCGGCACGCTGCGGGGGCGCTCTGCCGGTCGCTGGTCCCGCGGCTCCAGTGAACCTCCCGCAGACGTGCCTGCGGATGCTCCACCGAAGCCGCAGGACCAGCGGACCCTCCGCAGGCATGCCTGCGGGAGGTCCACCAGAGCCACCTGCTGCCCTCCCGGCGACCGGCAGAGCGCCCCCTGCGGCATGCCACCCCAAGCATGCGCTTGGCGTGCTGGGGCCTGGAGCCGCCCCTGACTACAGTGCATTACACCACACAGTGCAGAGTCATTCCTATGCAATGGGCTGATCTGAGGTGGGTCATGGTGCAGGAGGATTTCTTTCATCCCCTGGAGCTATGGAGTGGCAGTACAACCTCAGGACTGCAGTAACCCATATATGCTGCTCTCCCCATCCTCGGCACGAATGGCCAGTACATCAGCATATTTACTCAATTCATTCCACCTGATCTATTCCTAAAACTGCCATCTACCTGGGGCACAGGGATGCCCACAGAGCCCAGTCCACGAGCAAGATCCCGACATCTTGCCCAAATACTACTGCATCCAAGGCCCACAGTTAAAGGCATAGTGATCCTGGATAGAATAAATCTGTGTCTAGTGAAGTAAAAAATGAGCATTTCCAATTGATTCAATGTACTGCAGTGTGCTGAATGCAGTTGTACTTAGAGTGGGTTTAGGGTGAAGGTCTTCTCTGAAAACAATGATTTCACTCTAAGAGGGCATCATTGTATGCTACACTGAAATCATCACCCTATGAATTGCTGGAATTGCCAATTGCCAGAACACATTATTACTTCATGATGGTAAGTATTGCTAAATGCCTTGTGATGGAAATCCTGTGGTTTCACAATGCTTTTGCTATAGCAATAGTACAATAATACTGTGCAAATGATGTTAAAGCTGAGATAATTCCACCCCTCCCATTGCAGCAAAAATAAAATATGACATTGACAAAACTGGTGTTGGATAGTCCAGCACCCTGGAGGGAGCAGAGCAGGAGGAGAAGAAGACTGCTTTACAGATACTGCGGCACTCAGAGGATACAATGGTCTCACATTGAAACCATTTGCGTCAATTACATTTCCAGATTTTAACATTCCATGGAATTGACTTGTCAATGTGACAACTGGGAGAAAAGAGGTGGGGCAGGACAGGAAATGGCAAAGTTGAGAGGAAATTAGATCAACTTTGCATGCCAGAGCAATAGTGCATAGTTGTCCTAGATCAGTTACAGACATTATTTAGGGGCTGCTAACATTGTGGGCCAGATTTCAAAAGTGATCAGCACACACAATTGGGATCAGATTTTCTAATGAGCTCAGCACCCATCTGGCTACTGAAATAAAGTAGCCCAATTTCAAAAGTGCTTGTCATCCAGCAGCTTCTATTGATCTCAATGTTTTCATGGGGAGATGCTAGATATTGAGTTTAATCCCCAGTTATCATAAGCAATGCCATCATATAACCCCATTCATAAACTTATCAAGCTCCATCTTTTAAAAAATTGCTACTGCACAATTTATGGGGTGTATATGTGTATGTATGTGTATGTACACACTCATAAATAATTGGTTGTGTGAAATTACTTATTAACTACAATTAAAGCTGATCAACTAGGGCTAAATTCCATTTATGTTGCAAATTATGGACCAGATTCTGACTTAGACTATCAGGGTTGGAAGGGACCTCAGGTGGTCATCTAGTCCAACCCCCTGCTCAAAGCAGGACCAATCCCCAGACAGATTTTTGCCCCAGATCCCTAAATGGCCCCCTCAAGGATTGAACTCATAACCCTAGGTTTAATAGGCCAATGCTCAAACCACTGAGCTATCCCTCCCCCCTTTCCTTACCTACTTCCTTACCTACTTTTTGTAATACCAACTTGTTGAGCTATCCCAATGAAATCAAAGGGGCTGCTAACATAGTAAGGGACTGGACAACAAGTGAGGTATTACACAATGTGAGTAAGGAAATCAAAATCCATAATGGTCCATAATGTGCAACAGCCAAGGAATTTAGCCTCCTTTTCTGCTAATCTAATAGCCTCAAATATATATTTGGATTTCCTCAAATTTATTCTTTCTTTGAACATATTCAGGAAAACATTCTGCTTTTTATTTACCTCTGTGGAGTGATTCCCATCCTGTAGATATGATATTTGCTATTCTTCTGGGATTGTTTGGTTGTCATTGGTCAGATAAGTCACGTGGTATTGTTTCTATCCCTTAACTGAATGAGGATCAGAGCACTTCTGATGTAGATACTGATGTTCACAAACTTAAAATTTGATTTTTCCCAGGAATTGCTCACACACATTTTTAAATTAAATTCACTTTTGTTATGCTCCCTCTCCTTTTCTATTTACTTTCCATAGTCTTTCATGAGTTTTACTTGCTTTTAATGATGAAGAAAATGAATTCCCATATGAATATTCATGGAACCAAATTTTGCATTCAAACAACAAATAGTCACTTTGGAAGTGCTTGCACTATTATATAATTGGGGGACCAAAAAAATGCCATGTGGCTTATCTAATTCCTCAAGTTTAACCAGCAGAGATTGAATTTCAGACATTCACAATCAATCCATAGATTAATAACCTTGAAAATTCAGCACAAAAATCCCAATAATAATAATAATAATAATAAAAATCATGAAATTGAAATCTGTTTGTACATATTCCATGATGAGAAAAGAATGTTATGTTCCCTGAATAAATTACACATCACTTTATTTATTCAGTTCTGCTATAGTTTTTGGCTGAGACCAGGAGCAGAAATGTCAGGAGAGATACTAAATTTGAGGTATTTCTGAAATGGATGAGATCATCTTAACTTTCGTATAAGCTATCGCTGAATGGGGCTCAGTTTAATATAAGCTGATGATGTTTTCCTTTGAATTCTATTTGCATTGCATCTTTTCCAAAGGACTAGCAGTGGGCTCCAGTAGAGCAATGTCAGTCCAAATTAGGAACAACAGAAGGATCAGATTTAGATATTCCCTTCCCAATTGCCATCCTGTTGTTCTCCAGTTTACAGAGTCAAAACTGAGTCTGAGAAATGGTGAGAAAGTTTTAGTAACTTTGTATAAAGCAGTGAATGTAGCATACTGTATCAATGGATGTGTACTGAATATTGTATGTTATCACTCACCAGGGACCATTGGTATTTACTCTTGTTGCAGAGGCAGAGAAAGTGCAATGGCTTTGGTTAGATTGCAGGAAAAGGAAATAATACAACACAGTGAAAAACTGCTAATCTGATGAAATAATTGTACAGGTAGATTGAATGGAAATGGTCATTTATTTTTTAATGAGCAGTAGTGTTCCCTAAGTATGAGTCACAAGTGAAAGTGTTGAGTTTTTTTGTAAATATTTTTCTTGGTACAATCTCTGGACTTTATCCAGAGACAATGAAGATTGTGGGTTACCAATCCCTGGCAGAAACAGACGCTGCATGACAAAGGAAGGAGAAAACAGAGAGTGAGTCCTTGCTAAGTATGCCACTGTGAGAGAGGGAGGATTTGCTTTCAGCAAACACAGAGTAGATTTTACTACAATGAAGGTACATGCTCGAGTTCTACAAATATAGAGACTCATAGCTACACGAGTTTGGAGTTTAGTTATTTGGTCTCATTTGGCCTTTTGGACGGATTTTTCTCATCCTATATCCATACATAGGCTCAGTTTGTTCCACTAATTCACACCTATATCTTGCTTCAAAGCTACCATAACTAATAATAGCTGCTGCCTCACCAGCAGGGTCATTCAGGGCTCAGCTCCTCCCACTAGTAGGGTAAGAAACCGCCACCTCTTAAAAATCTTTACTTAGGAAACTGAAACATCTTGCCACCCTGCACACCCAAATTGGCTGGATTTACTGGCAAATATATTTGCAAATAGTTGTTAGTGTTATATTTTTCTTAGATTCAATCGTAGAAACAAAAATGTAGGGCTGAAAGGCACCATGAGAACTCATCAAGTCCAGCCCCCTATGCTGAGGCAGGACCAAATAAACCTCAACAATCCCTGACAGATGTTTGTCCAATCTGTTCTTAAAAACCTCCAATGATGGGGATTCTAGGGTTTAACTAACCTTATAGTTAGAAGGTTTTTCCCCCTAATATCTAACCTAAATCTCCCTTGCTGCAGATTAAGCCCATTACTCCTTGTCCTACCTTCAGTGGACATGGAGAACAATTTACCACCATCCTCTTTATAACCTCTTTGTTTTTCAATACTAAACATGCCCAGTTTTGTAAATCTTTTATAATTTTTGTTGGCCTCCTGTGGATCCTCTCCAATTTGTTCCTATCTTTCCTAAAGTGTGGTGCCCAAAATGGAACACAGTACTCCAGCTGAGGCCTCCCCAGAGCCTAGTAGAAAAAAGACAATTAGCTCACATGTTTTACATTCAACACTCCAGTTAATACACCCCAGAATGATATTATCCTTTTTCTCAGTTGCATCATATTTTGACTCATATTCAGTTTGTGAACCAGTATCACCCCCAGAACCTGTTCAACAGTACTACAACCAAGCCAGTTCTTCCCCATTTTGTAGTTGTGCATTTGATTTTCCTTCCTTTGAAGTACTTTACATCTGCCTAATGAATTATACCTATTTTATTTATAGTGTTGCTGTGCACTGTTTAAGAACTGCTACCTTTCACTACAGAGGTTGCTGCAGTTCAGTGGCAGCTGAAGTAATATGTGCATTATATATATTAGGCCAAATCCTGCTTGCCGTGCTCATACTTATAGTCCCCATTGAATTCAATGGGATTTTTCTTGTGCATAAATTGAGCAGGATTTGACATATTTTGAAATCCTACCTCCACAGAAAGAAATAGCAAAACTCCCATTGATTTTAATGAAGCCAAGATTTCACTCATAGTTTGTAATATATTTCGGGGATCCTTTGCAATGATGCATTCTGTAGATGTGTATGATATAAGATTTCTGTCACAGGTTGGCTGGAACACTGTGATTGAAATAGGTCCAGCTCCCCTGTGTCACAGCGAGGGAATCCCAGTTGAGCCTATTAAGAGGATAGAGCTACATATGGGCTATAAAGGGTCAGAGGGAATTTCTGGGATGACAGAGCTAAAAGGGAAATTGCAAAGTGAAGCTGCAGGGAGATACAGTCTCTTGTAGTGGTCCCTAAGGAAGGGAATTGGGGCTGAATAGAAAGTGTTGTGTTTCCTTTTGGAGAAGGCAAAAAAGGCAGGCTGGGCCTTGTGTCTTCTCTGGCTGCACAGACAAGAGGAACAGACAGTACTTCAGGGAGTATGGGTTGGGCCCAGCTAAATGCGGTGTGGAAAAATTGTTTTTGTGTTTGCTTTTTGGAACTTAATGTTCATAAAGAAACCAGACCCCAAGAAGGGCTGTGATTGGATGAGCAAGACTGTGCAGCATTTTGTCTAAGGAGCCCTGTGGAAGGGGAAAACAGGGGCAGGCCACAAAAGGGTGTTTGAATGGCATTCAGTGTATTACAATGGTATTAGAGTGAGTATCCATGCATACGTCAGTTCCTTGGTGAAGGGACTATCTTTTTATTGTGTGTTTGACCAGAACCTAGCTGGTGTTCTGGTCCATGACAGGAGCTCCTAGCCACTATTGCCACATAAATAATAAATAATAATAGTAACATAAATGAATGGTTATTCAGCATTGGAGTTTAGTTCCCACCCTAGCTATGCTGCATATTAAAACACTTAAATGGTTGCATGAATGATTGGCAACAAAACCTACCAACTTCTATTTGTTTTAGAAACTTCTCTATGTCCCTTCATGTAAATGACTCCTCTAATTGTAGTCAATGTCACTTAGCACGTCTGATTTAATTTGTTGCCACCAAGGAGGTTTAATAGATGCCCTTAATCTTCCTTAGGTGACACCCTTTACAGGTGTTCCCAAAGCATAAAATCCCCATTCGGGAGCACCGTCATGAATGTTGAGAGTGCTTCAGTCCACAGTGAAATTTTGAGGCTCCAAAGCCCTTTCAAGCCCCTCAGCTCTTCTCAAACTCACCTTTGAACAAGAAAGTGGGGCGAAGTATTGGGGAAAAAAAATCACACATTGAATATTTATAAGAAGAAAAACAGGCCAGCATCTGCCATTGTGTGAATGGAAGACCAAGAAACTTACTAATGAGCCTTTAAACTCTCTTTGGAGATAAAGAAATGTCATAATAACAATGGATGAGCAGTTTAAGGATATTAAACATGGCCCCAAAAGCCTCAGCCTTGGAAGATAAAAGAAGCAGTTACTCAAGTTGCCTGAGATAATTTTTCTGCATGTAATAATAGCATTCTTCCTCCTGATGTCTCAGCCTTGAAACCTGGCACATGCTGATAAGGTTCATGACTGAGAATTTCCCAGGTTTAGGCCTTCTCCCACCTTCCCCCCTCTACCCCCCTTTTCGGCTGCTTCAAAGAACTTCATGTTATCTGCTCCTTGACTGGGAGACAAACACATGGCAGCTCTGATATTTAAATTCCTCCCAATTCTTCTAATCGCTTCACCCTGTCAGGGAAAGAGAGAGAGAGAGGAAAAAAAAACCCCTCTGGAACTTGGGAACTGTGAGCCAAGGGTCAGCTCTAACTGGTTTCATCTGCAATCAGTTTGTGCCTGCCAGATTGCTTATGGTGAGAAAGGAATAAAGCTATAGTTTGAACTGTGTCCCTGTGGCTACTGTCCAGGTGTTCAACCAACAGAGATACAAGCAGATCAGTCCTCGTCATTCCCTGTCATCTTATTTCCCCCACAACCCCCCTTTTTCTTTTAATGATGCTAAGCCACAGAATCAGGCATGTGATGTTACAGTTATTCAAGATTGGTCCCCTCCATAGGATCCGGTGCTCATCTGGAGGCCTTAATAACCCATTTTGATTGGCACATCAAGCATAAATTTGAAGGGTCTCCAGCAAGAAGGAAAAAAAATACAAAACAAAGTTTTCTTCCTTATGTGGGATTAGATTTTAATGATAATCAACCTGCCAAAGTGATCTGAAATTGTAGCCAAAAGGGGTGATGCCCTTCCTGGCTGACTGGTTTTCTATTGGGTGCCTGTCATAATTTATAAAGCATAATCCATAGAGCGATCAGAACAAAGGAAGGCCTGGCATGCCAATGTTGATAAGAGAACTAGGAGAGAACTCTGCTAAGTACTAATATGTCATGGGGTCGTTCAACACTGGTGATTTTTGGATCCTCTCTCTCAAATACTTTCATGACCCAATCTAGTCTGGTCAGATTAAATGAAAAGCGAGGAAGGGGGAGGGGGCGGCGCAGGAGAGAGTGGTGGGGTTTGGATTTTTTTTAAAGAATGTTACCTCTTCTGTGCAGCCACAAAGCAGCTGAAATTCCTTTCTGCAAAAATAAGAGAGAGTGAGTCTGTTTTAGATAAATCTCCTTTCTTTCTCTCTCACATACACACTTTCAGTGTTTTTTCTCTTTTCTTTTTTAGTTTAACAGAGGCAAGAGCTTAAAATAATTATGCTCGCAAAGCCCTTCCTTCAGAAATGGTTGATCACATTAATGATTCATGTGTTCTTAAAATGGATAGATAGGATACTGTAGGCAAAAAAAAATAGGCTCTTACTTGTTTTTTCTTCGATGTTGGAGGAGTTTCTGCAGCCTCGGCTAAAATTACTGAAGCTGAAAGTCAATTTCCCCAGCGCCCATCCACAGTATCAGTAGCCTGCCAGAGAGGGGTTACACATCTTGTCCTCATCCTACTCATATTCTTCATCAATAGACAAGCTTCTGTTCTTTACCCCCTTTGGCAGGTAATGTACAATGCTCTTAAAAAAAAACAATTGCTCAATAAATAAAAGAGTTGATGGGATCCTATTTTCTGGAGATCAATTTCTCAGGATATTTGCTGTAATTTTCTACCCCACCTCCCCCACGCACACTTTGTGGTACTTGTTAAGGAGCTAGTATATCTGCCCAGATTTCTCTTCTGCAAATGTATCCTGGCATACATTTAATCTCTTTTCCGGGTTAGTTCATTAAAAGACTGTATAGCCCCATATTCATAGGCGATCTTATATGACCGTAGGTCTTTGTTTTTACACAACGCTCTGGTTGGCTCTATCATAAAGGTACAAATGGTTATCACACAAGGCAGAAAAATATTTAATAACTGGTTACCATGTGAGTGATTTTACATTTTGGAAGACATCACTGTCTAAGGCAGCGAAAGTCATATTTGTGCATTCAAAAACATAAGGTCTGAGCATTTCCTCAACTGTTTGTTTTCCAAGGAATTCTGACTGATTGTTCTAAAACTGTTAGGCGACTGACACAGATTTTCAACTGGAGTTCTGTGACACTGTAAAATAAATCATGTGAAACACTTGCTAAGGTAAAAGTCTGTATATTATACCCTTTGTAGAAAAATAAAAAAAAATTAGGTAACCTTTCGTTCAACCACAGTAAAGATGTTTTCTTTCTCATCGTTTCTTATAATTCAAGTTAACAGTGGTAGATCAGGAGTTAGCACTGAAAATGGGGATAATAAAAGCAACCCTATAACTTAGAGAAGAGCCTTGAGAATCCATTCATGGCCAGAAACCTCCTCCAATGACAGGGAAGGTAGAGGAAATATATTGGGGAATCAATCAAACATGTCATTAGCCATTGACCGTAAGAATGTTGTACAGCAGAGTCAGGACACCAAAGCAAGTCTGGCACAATTATCATCTTCATCTGAATTGTATTGGACAGAGCGGTGAAGGCCTTACATTTGTCCAGACACAGGAGGTGACAACTGGATTGCAAAGCCCCTTTTCTTTATGATTAGAAGTGTCTGTATGAGAGGCATAATTGAGCCAATATCTCTGTACTGTGCACATGGCTGTCCCAAGGGACACAAGTGAGAAGGAAGATTCCTTATATATCTCTACCTCTGGTGTACCCGTGAAGGAACAACTGTAATCTAGCCCAACGTGTTTAAGAATAGAAGAAAACAATGTTTACCTTGAATAAGGAAACTAAGATTTCATGTATATTTTAAGGAAAGTATTCAATTTGGAAAGAAATCTTTCTCCCTCTGAGAATTTTCTCTGTCCAGGAGAAGTGATTAACCCAGCGGGACTCCATGACTGTGCCTCATCTTTATGTTGTGAGGCAGATAACTTCAGTAGAGAGTGAGGTCATAACTCTAGCCACCTCAATAAGATTGGTTCCCCTTCACACCAACCTCACCTCTAAACTGTCTTGTAATGTTTGAGCCAGAGGCCTTTCACTTAGCTGTCTGTCTCTTCTAAGCTGGGGGAAAGTTGGGTGATGGCACTGTCTGTACAAGACAAAATATCAAGTTGGATTTGCCAGCATATTGCTAATACTGAAGTTTATTATGTCTCACAATCTCCTCTAGAGGACTACAATATACACTGAATAGGAAGGGAAGCAAAAACAGGATCAAGTTTTGCAAAATTCCATCGGTGAGAGTTAGGAAAAGAGAGAAATTGCCCATCAAATTCAAACAAAAAGTGAACAGGGTGTGGATAGAGTCCTCATCCTCAATATCACGGTGCAACCAGGTTACAATCTTCACTGCATGATACATAGGAGATAGCAGACCGAGCCTTGTACTCATCACACCACCAATGTGTCAGCTCCCTTGTCTTCATTCCATAGTGGAGCATCACTACAGAGCTTTGCTTTACAGAGTCCCGATCAGAGTAGCCAACAATGTAGGCTTTCTGCTGCCTGACCTTGGTACCCTGTAAATTTGCATCTAATGTATTTTGGATGTTATGCAGCAACACAGGCCACTCAAGATTTGGCCTCAGTCATCAGCTCGATTCTTCAGTAATGGGATTTTTTTTAATAAAAAAAAGATGTATGTTACAGTATATAGCGGAGTTTCTGAAAACGTATTCTTCAGATCAAGATTTGATCTCTGAATTTTAGCTTTCTCATAGTCTGTTTCATGTTTTCACTTAAAGTTGTACTTAATCTCATGAACATCTTGCTATATGCTGGTTCCATTTTGCTGGAGTAGCATGAGCCACATGGGATGTTTCTAACAGAAAGAGGGAAGGCAGGTTTGAATTGCGAGACTTCTTTCCATCATCTCTCTCCTCCATCCCCCTCACACTTTGATCAACTATTTGTTAAGTTCTTTGTGTTATCTATAAAGACCAGAAACTATCATAGGCTGCTCATTTGAAACAAAATATAGTAGTAGGGGGATGTTCACATCTAAAACATAAAATCAAAAGTAGCACCAGTGCCAACCTGACACACTGAGAAAAGAGCTTCTGAAAAAAAGTATAGGAACAAAAGAAGATGCACTAGAGAGATTTAGAATTAGATCCATTGATTACATACAAAGCAAACAGGATTCTTCTGCTTAAGAAATGCTGGCTTTTTAATCTCTCTTGGTATCAGAATGCCGAAGCATTTCAGAAAAGCTTAGCTGTGTTTAATTCCCAGACTCCTTAAATAATCATGGGGGATGATGTCAGAAAAGTGCTCAGCGTGTTCATTAAGCCACATGGGTAACAGTGTTTAATAAACTATGTTTAAGACATGAAGGTTTTGTTTTGCCTAGAATAAAAGTAGAGGGGCCTTCAGTTATTTAAAAATCCTACAGATGAACTTAATGCTTGGGAAGGGTATTGGATCAAGCAACTAGGGCTGCATAGTGGTCCCAACAGCAAGGAATAAGCTCCCTACATTGATGGGAGCAACAGGTACTATAACCTGCCTTTGCCCAGTTCCTTTAAACACGTCTGTATGTCCTATTCAATCCTTGGCCAATGTGCCAGGGCGACCAAGAAGGGTGCCAATAGTATTTTGTGTTTTGTTTGCATTATGACCTGCTACCAATTGTACAGAGACCATCAATATATTTCCCATATATCAATAAACAGCCATTTGTTGATAACTTTTATATGGCATTCTCTGGGCTCGATTTAAATGAATAACACAGAGAAGGAAGTTTTCCAACTCCATAAGGAAACTCCATTCAGTCCTTCCGTCAGGATAGGGGAAGAGGACGGGTAAAAACATCATGATGTTTTGCAGTAGACATTCTACCGAGATAACACAATTCTTTTCCGATAATGGAACAAATAAACTTTGGAAAGACACTACTGGGTCTGCAGCTTCATGTTCTTAAGTGTGAGCTAAATTTTCTGCTGGTGTAAATTGTCACAGCTATATTGAAGTCAGTGAAGTTATACCCATTTGTACCAGCAGAGAATTTGGCCCTATATTTCTGCCCTTCGATGGTTTTGTTCATAGATTACGTCACCCACTTTATAGAACCACTTTTTCAAAACTAGCTACATACAAATCGCACATACACTTGCATGAACCCATGTTTTGCATGTTAATACCCACTGGGTATTTATGGGATAATTATGCATGCACATGGCCAGTTAGGCACCTAGCTTAATATGTACATGTGCAGATACAATGAACCCATCAGATATTCATGAGCCAAACTTAGCTGTACAGAACTACATGTGCCAATGTCTGAAATAATTGCCCATAATGTCAGTTTATCTAAGCCTCTGAGATAAGGGAGCCAGTGAAAGAGGGAAGCTTATTTGAACAGCTGAGGGTATTTGCTTTGCTTGGAAAAAACAAACAAACAATTATTTTGCTTACCCCATGAACTGTAAAGAAAAGAGCCTTCTATAAAGTTTCAAATGGTTTCAAATATACAAATGGAATTTTTTTCTCTTGTATTGCTCACGTTGCCTCTGTTTGATATATACAACTAGCATTACAACATTTTTCACTTTCTTTATTTTATTTCTATTTTGTAAATCTCTTCTTAGAATGAATTTCTCAGCAGGACACACAGAATTTGACATGAATATGATTCGACAAGCTGAAGCGAAAACTGAAAGGTTTGTAATCCCAAATTGTTCTTATGTTGTGTTTTACACATCATGGACTGTTCAGATGCTTTCAGATACTCAACCTGAATGCTGGAGCATGCTTCTGACAGGCATTTGTTCTGCCTCTTCCCCAGTGAGGACGGGTCTAGGAGAATATTCCAAACACTTCTCTGAATTGTTCACAGGCATGGTTGACATATGGTTTCTTACCCATACCTTCCCCTAATTTTGTTTTTACAGAAAAAAATCATTGGAAAAATTGAAATGAGCCCTAGTATAGTCACATCATTGGTATGCTCACAAGGCAGCTGTCAGGGGTTTAGTTCATGTAGGTCATACACTGGAACCATCAGATTCTCTTTGCAGATCTTGCAAGTGGGAAAGACCTGCAGGTTCACCCAGACACTTGGTCCTCAGCCGAATGCACTCATCTTGGGAGCTCACCCACTCAGCTGCCTGTCAAAGGCCCAGATCACGCAGCAAAGCTTTAGTTATTCTGAAAGTGAATATTATATCTCTGATTTTTTGAGTACTTTATGAAAAGAGGTACATTTTTGGGGCTGTTTCTCTTTCTTTTAGTTTTTGCATTCACTTTATAACATACAGGTGCTTTTGTATTAGAGGCAATGGCCCTGGTCCTCTGGTGCTGCACGGACTGCAGACTGTAGCCTTAAAGTCAGCCACACTGGCAATGGGAGGATCACCCAAGCATAGGGGGATTCTGTAGAGATGGTGTCATGGCTCCTACATCACCCCTTCTTCCTGTTCTCAGTATAGGGGGTAATGTTGGGGGGGAGAGGTGGTGGGGTTGGAAATTCCTTGATCCCACTGATCCCCATCTGCCTTATGAGCCCCTTGTAGTTGGCAGCCGTCATAACTTCGAGCAGATAGAAGGCCGCTCTAAGTTAGGCCAAGGAACAGGACAGAAGACAAAGGGGTAGGTAGAGGTAGTCAGAAAATGGTGTTGAGGAGGAGAGATTTGACAGAAAATGTTAACTTTTTGTTGAAAATCTGAACACTTTTGATCAAAAACTAAAATATTTTGACTGAGAAATGAAAGATTTTTGTTCAGAAAAACAAACACAAATCTTCCAATAAAAACATTTTGTT
Organism: Mauremys mutica; assembly: GCF_020497125.1. NCBI lineage: Eukaryota > Metazoa > Chordata > Testudines > Geoemydidae > Mauremys > Mauremys mutica. The sequence goes on from NC_059075.1 coordinate 35,677,211, forward strand.
CTAAGTTAGTTTGATGTTAAACTCTGTCTGCCTGGACTGCCATCATGCCTTGTGGGAGTGGTAGTTTGGGTTCCTCCTGACGCTATTTTCCTTTATGGGCTGAGTGCCCTAGCTCGACTGCATCTCCCATGATGCATTAGTCTCCACCCTTGCTGACTCATTGCAATGTATCATGGGAGTCCCAGGGCTTTCTTGCATCTTGGGAGATGTAGTCCGCGGAGGGAGCCCAATCAATAGAGCATGAGGCACCCAAAACACAATTCTCATGCGACATTGTGGTAGCTCAGGAGAACATAAGTTAAGATCTAACTGACCTAAAACAAAACATTTTGACATGTCCAAATTGCAAGTTTCCATTTTTGACTGAAATTCACCTAAAAGGCTTTGGTTTCCACCACAATATTTTGGTTTTCAGCTGTTAATTTTTTTTGATGAAAAATGAAACTTTCCATGGAAAGTAGACACTGCATGAAAAGTTTTGTTTTGTCTACAACTCGATTTTGCATAAAACAAATAAACAAACAAACAAAAAACTGTTTCCATGTAATTTCTTCAACCAGCCCTAGGGTTGGGGATTATCACTGAGCTACTTACAGTATCCTTATTCCACAGCTGTGCTAGGTGCTGCTTTAATTTACAACAGGTAACTATAGTCCCTAAGTGACCGTACTCTACTGAGAATTGCCATAGGGGAGAGGACATCTACCCCACTCCATCTCAATCCATCCCCATCCCATCACAACCCTTCTCCTCCCCAACATGTATACCCCTATGTGGGTGGATGGTACAGGAACCATCTGCAACAGCTTTATGTCAGTTAAGATTTTCTCTCTGGTGGGAGAATTCTTAGAAGGTAAGTTGTGGGCACATGAACATTCCCTTTGAGCTGCTCATGTGGCACCAAGGGTATGGAACATGTCTGAAGATATTTCCCTGTATTACTTAGTGTTCACTCTCCCCATGGTTCATTGCTTCCTCGTACAGAATAAATAGATTTGTTGTGTGTGGTTATACTTGATATGAGAACACCGTTTGCAAACAATAATTGGGACTGTTTTGAAAAGCTTTTGTGATGTTGTGATTTCTTTTAACGTGTGTGTTTTTATCACTGCTAAACGAAATGATTGGCTTCTGCTCATTTTTATTCTGTCAAATAAATCTATATAAGATATTTCTCTGGGAGGTTACAAGTCACTAATAAAACCAAAAATAGGCACCAAAAACAAGTAAAAACTGAAAGCAAAAAATGGAACCCCACTACATAAGATATTAAGTACATAGCATAGCTTAGAGATACCACCATTTTCTATGACAGAAAAGTAAAAGCGAATTGCAATTCTGAAACCCAACCGATTTGTGTGTGCAGCAGTTTACATTTGGCTGTATTTGCCTCTGGGGACAGCCCATTCCCATTATGCCTAATGACCATTTTCTGGCTTGACCTCTCCCAGCCTACAATCCCTGATGTAGTTGCTGACCAATGAACTGCTCGTAGCTGGCATCTGTTGATCCATCAGCAGAAGGTCTCTTTGCGGCAATGTAATCACTTACTGTAAATGACCCTTACAGAAGCAGCATCTATCATTTGTTAATAAACCATTTCTTCCCATAGCAAGCAGTGCAGAGGGAGCATCACCCCCTGGAGATATAGTTGGCAGAAGCATCCACTATATAATGCTGGTGTCATTTTTCCCGCAGTCTCCCTCAACAACATATTTAAGGGCACACACAGCTGTATCATGAAGTGCTCACAAAGCAACTGTTAGTAATAATTACCTCATTACCGCCTATCATATATACACACACACGGTATTTTTCTATATGGCCTAAAGAGTGGGCGTGGTGGGAATGGAGTGACTATGTAAAAATGGTACATTCAGACTCAGTGTACATTTCCTGTGTCTTTGAGTCATGTCTGCTCACCTCACCGAAACAAATGCGTTTTCACTGCTGTTTTCCCTACAGAATCAACATAGCACAGGAAACATGCACTGACTTCTAGTCTGGCAGCAACGTTCTCAGCCAAGTTCTGTTGCAGAACCTTTATTGCTGGTGGTAACCAGATATCCTGGTTTAGCAGGCCTGTGTCTTTTTTCCCGTTTTTACCAGACGATGGCAATGTTCCAGTTGATTCCATTGTAATTTGATCCACTCCCATCCCTTCAAAGTTTCAAGAGATTCCAAGGGATTGATCCAGCCCTATGTTGTCTGCTTGTGACTTTATGTCTGTGTGTGAGTCAATAATAACAATGCCACCTAGCTTTTATATAGTACTTTTCATCCATAGATCTCTAAATACTTTACAAGGGAGGTGAGCATCGTTATCCCCATTTTAGAGATGGGGCACTGAGCCATAGAGGGGTGAGAGGACCTTCCTGAGGTCACCTAGCCAATCAGTGGTTGAGCTATTAATGGACCCCAAGTCTTCTGAGTCACAATCCAGTGGTCTATGTATTAGATCACACTGCAACACCCCACCCAGTGGGAGGTGGACAGAATAAACAGACAGATGAGGAACAAAAAAATACAGAGTAGAACTCAGAATAGGGCTTCAAGGGAACTGGGTAGAAAATTGTAAAGGGAATGCAGAGAAATAAATACTGTTTGCTTTGATTGACCTCTTTACTGAAATTCTACCTTGACTGAGGAGCTGAAAAGGAGGTGTCTCACAGGGCATTTTAGTAGTGATCATGGGGGTTTTCACCTTTGAAGCACTGACCAGAGATCATTCAATATCCCTCAGGATCAATTTCTTATGATGGCATTTATGAAGGTGCCACTGACGGAGATCTAACTTTTCCATCTTCTCTGTTTCTAACACAATTGGATCATTAATCCATATTCTCCATGTATTGCAGTAAAGCTCATGCAGTGGATTTCTTTCCAAGACTGTTTGTGTTCTGAACTGAGCTTAGCAACTGAGACAGGTGAATTTTGGGGATACAGAATTTGTTTTCATCCTACAAGCCTTTTCTCAATTCATGACTCCAACATTACATTTTGTCTCCACAGGCAATTTATCACCCCTAAATATATTTAAATCATGTTTCATGAAAGATCAAAATTCAATCCTCTCCAATTATTAATGTGGCAAAGGGACATGAGGAGAACTCCTTGACTTTCTATAATAGGGAGAGTTAATGTCATTAAGCCGAGTGCTCTTCCAGTCTTTCATTGTTGCTTCAAACACTCCCTCATTATATTTAGATGAGTATTTACAGCCACGTCAACAGCTGTGTAGCTCACTGGGTTTGTCTGGAACCACCCAAGAAAAAAAACAATCTTTTGGGCGTCAACTTTACAAAAGAAGGAGATGCTGGTCAGATTTCAATTTCTGTTATTGTTCAGTTCAGTTCTGATGGCTGGTTTATTTTTTCAGGCAGCTATTATCTATTGCATCACGGCTGTAATTTCACTACATTGTTTTTCTGTTTAATTTTTGTAGCATTCATGAAGATGAGTGACTAATAGCACCATAGTGATCCATGCTGAATGCAGCCAGGCAGAGTGCAGCCTTTCACTACCATTGTCTCCAGCTCTACAATTCCCCGCCTACAAACTATTTCAGCCCAGTGCCTCTCTTGAACCGAATCATGCCGGTTTGTGCATTGGTTTTGAAATATATGAAGATGGGGCAATAAGATCACAATACCAGAATATTGAGCAATAGCTAGGATTTGAATTACAGCCCTCTTATGTGAAAAGTAACTACTGCTTTCCCGCAATTCTTTCCCAGCTTTTCATTTTTTTCAGCTATATTAGTGCAATTAGCGCTTGTTTGCAATAGAATCTTGAATAAACAAGAGACAACCTCCTGTACCAGTTAGTTCCGATATTTTTGAAGCTCTGAACTAGGGTGACCAAATGTCCCAATTTTGTAGGGATAGTCCCGATTTTTGGGTCTTTTTATTATATAGGCTCCTATTACCCCCCAACCCGTCCTGATTTTTCACATTTGCTGTCTGGTCACCCTAGAAGTCCTGTTTGCAGTGGGATGAAGAAACTTGACATCATTGACAATTTTAAACCAAGATTGTATGGGTTTGGTTTTTTTCCTAAAAAAATCTGCTCTATGAATCATTTTGCAGGAGTTCTATGGCCTGTGTTATCCAGGAGGTCAGACTAGATTATCACAATGGTCCCTTCTGACCTTGGAATCTATGAATCTGTGTCGCAGTGCAGTTTTTTCTATTGAGAGGAGCACAGGAAGGAGTCTCAAGATGCCTGATTCCATTTCTGGTTATGCTGATGTTCTTCTGTATGGCTAGGGGTAAATCATTGACACGGGGGATGATATCTTCCTACTTCAGAGGTAGAAAGAGAGGCTTTGTTCATTAAAATTCATAAAGAACTTTGAGTTTCACAGAGAAAAGACTTCCAGAAGTACTGAGTATTATTATGCCATGCACATACTGTGTTGTGTTTGACAATAGCAGGAGGTGACCACCTGTCACTGAATCCAAGGAAATGGGTGATAGATCTAATCACTAGTAAAAAATTCTCACATTTCCCCATTTCATATCTATTAAAATTCCTAATGATTTCACTTTACCCGTGCCTGCCTACATCTAATTTTACCTGAAATTTTCTAATCCTCAAAACTAAAAAGATGCCAGGTGGTATATGGTTCCCCAAAGATACTTTGAGTTCTGTCATGCAATTATAGGCATTTTGAACACATGTTCCAAGAGATTATTTACCACTGTATAGTGCATTATTTAACAGTGTTTATCATTTCCTGCCTTGTAGAGTAATCAACATTTAGGACCCTTTCCTCAAATCTTGTGATTTTAGAATCTTTCTAAGATTCTAAAATAAAAATGGGCAATGAAGTGGACATGAGTAGCATCTGAGTATAGATCAAATTAGATTTCATTACTATGATGATTCTTGTTCATATACACATGATTAAGACCATTACCAGATATAGGGTTGGACATTGGTTTGGTTTGTTATTTTTTAACTGCAGGAATCACCTTGAGTAGGAATTGTTTGTACAAGGATAGCTGGAGGGTGGGGGGCCTTGAATTGGTAGATCTCATTTCTTTCCATTTTATTCTGTGTTTCTGAGCAAAAAGAATCATGATTTACCATTGACAACTAAATGCATCAATACATTGAAAAGACTGCGTATGTGAGGAGTTAACAAACTGAGACAATACCGAGGCTCTTAGTAAAGCTGCTACAGAAGACTGAGCAGGGTATACTAAAAGTTAGCAGGGATTAGAATTAACACTTAAATTTACAGAGTGGGAGTGACTGTCTCTGGGCTGAATTCATCCCTGGTGAAACAACGCTGAATATATTGAACTGCATGGGAGAATGTGACTAACAGTATGATTGTGTGATTGGTGAGGAAATGAGAGGAAAAAGTAGGATGGGGAAATATAATGTCAGAGTTTGTGAATCTTTAGGAAAGATCTTGAAGTGCTTGCTTTGGAAATAGAATAATAAAAATTAGATATAGAAAAAAACTGTTGGGTGAGATAATCCATCCCTTAAACCATGTGCAGTGAAAGATTATTGCTTTTTTCCAGTTCAATTTAAAAATGTTCAGTTAAGAGAGAGACACCTCTTGCTTTAGGAGATTGTTACACCATTCAACATTAATCTATAATTATGCTGTCTTTAATTTTATCCCTATTCGTAGTTATATGCCCTAGTACCAACCCAAACAATTACTCTCCCTTCTTGGTGTTAACACCTCCAGATTCTAATCGGTAACTAATGCAGATCAATAGGATATAAAACAGATCCTAAATTAGCTTAGCTGTGCTTTGATTTTCAGCCTTTTGGAATTACTGAGTTTAGCTAGCTATTAAAGTATCACATTTATTGCTGGCAAGTACTAAGCCTCACAGTACTTGATGCAGGAACCAAGAGAATATTCATGCTGTACAGAATGGCTAAGTGGGATTCCACAATGTAAAAAATTAAAGCAGTCTCTTTGTGGTTGCAGAAAAAGATTGGCCTTCATTTGCTCAGATACTATGGATAAAGTTTTATTAACTTCACTAATACCATTAAAACATGCTGTGAATCATAAACTTATTGCAAGTATCACCAACAGTTTTATGAGCATTTAAGGAAAACTGATCCAGTTTTGAATATTTAGACCTGACTTGAGATTAGACATGGGACAGAAGATATTTCTGCTGTCTGGTGTCTCCTTTTAATTGATAGAGCACAGTATATGTTATTTGTGTATATATACCTATCTAGATAGGTGTATATACATCCATCTCTTGTATTATCTATGTACAGTTAGACATGTGAAAGCATTAATCTAGTGACAGCACTCTACATTAAAATTTGTATCTATCTATCTATCTATATTTTAGATTTGCTCAAAACTTTTAATACTTTTTATCTTGAAGTACAACTTAAAAATTGAAATTTTTTTCACAAAATAATTTTTCACACACACACACACACACACACACACACACACACACACACACACACACACACACACACATTTAAGATCCCCAAGAAGGATTAGTCCATGAGCAGATTTAAGACCTTAAGTTCTGCTCTGGGGTGGGCAAGCCTTGGAAAGACTCATTTATGGAGAGTATATCACTAGGAAACCACACAGCCGCTGAGGTCCCATTCAGTCTGTATAGGACTAGGTGACAATTCATAGAGGAAATTCAAGAACAGAGGGTGATCCTAAATAGATAGGTGTATCATGAGATTTTTCTTATTATGTTCCATAGCCATTTCTTTAAATCATCCTAACGGTTGCATGATGAGATACAAGAGAAGCCTGGGCTATTTCCCCCCATTTTAGAATTCTTGCTCCCACAGTTCAGGAGACTACTAATGGTCTTGGAGCTAAGATGGTCTATTGTCTGAGATTGTTAATTGGACTGCCAGTCTTCTGTCATCAAAGCAATGGACAAGTTGAACTTGTGGGCCACAGAGGGGTTCACTTGTGCTTGTCCCAGCTAAGAGAAAAGGAATGCGGAGAAGTCTCAGTTCTTCAATCACTTCATACTGGACTGGCCAAAGAATTTAAAGTTTAAAATCTTTAAAAGAATTTAAAAAATATATAGAATAGAATCTGTCAGTGCTATCTATAAAAGACTGATGACCAGTTTCTGGACTACTCTAGCGAATTAGGACTAGTTTCACAAAGGAACTTAGATGTTGTGATGCTGAGTGTCACAACACCTAGGCACATACAAAGTCATTGGGATTGGAAAGCCTGCATTAGATGCCCAGGCTCCCTATACAATGAATGGAGGGAGACAGACACTTAATAATGGGATTCACAGAAGCCAGCATTCTAAGTAGAGCCCCACACAAGCTAGCCAGTGGGAGATGCCAAAGAAACAGGGAATCTTATGCCCCACCCCCTCAGCAATTTCAGTGCGCAAGTCTAGTTTAGAGAGAGACACCTAACTCTGCTTTGAATTCTTATCTGTGAACCCACTCTTGTAGTTAGGCATCTAAGTTAGGCAACTTGAAAACAACAGCAGCACCCTCATAACTTTTAGCCCAGGGGTTAGCGCACTCATCTGGGACATGGGAGACCCCAGCTTAAGTCCCCTTTTTGCCTGATAAGGAGAAAGGATTTGAACACCACTTAGGTGAGTGGCTAAACTGCTGGGCTATGGGATATTCCAATGCAGCTCCCTCAATCTCTCCTGCTAAAGCTGTTCCACTTTGGATAATAGTGAAAGAGTTATTGGCTCGGGTGGACTGAATCTTGCATCTCCATATGTGTGCTCTAACCACCAAGGAACAGAGTAGTGGTGGGCAACCTGTGACCTTCCCACAGCTCCCATTGGCTGAGAATGGCAAAGCACAGCCACTGGGAGCTGCCGGTGGCCGTGCCTGCGGATGGTCAATGTAAACAAACTGTCTCGCAGCCCGCCAGCGGATTACCCTGAAGAGTTGCATGCGGTTCACTGCCCGCAGGTTGCTCACCACTGGTGTAAAACCTTTCATATTTGCTTGCTCTTTCTATCTCTGTCTGACCCAATGATAAATTTGGTATTTATACACAGTGGAACAGCTTCAACAGGGGAGACTGAGGGACCCCCAAATCAGAAAATCCAATAGCCTCTGAGATGGGGCAGTCTCCTGAGTGGTGGCAGATCCCTGTTTAAATCCCTTCTTCACATCAGGCGGGAGGAGGATTTGAACTGGCGGGGTCTCCTCATCCCAGGTAAGTACCTAACCACTGGGATAAAAGTTATGAAGCAGGTACTCTTCCACCACCCTTTTGTGTGGAGTGAAGTGTGCTCTTTTCCATTTATAACTTCAATGAGCCTATGAAAAACAGGAACAAGAAGTCAAAAGAGGACATGACTGTTTCCCAGATGACTTGAGCCATTAAGGATGTTCAGCTTCATAATGCATTTATTAAGTGTGGAAAATTTGTTTTATTGAGTTTGCGATTCCATTTGAAAATTACATTGAAGGGACACTTTGTGCACATACCACCTTGCTCATGTCAATAGGAGAGGATTAAGCAGACCAAGGAGGACATGAAATGGCCACAGCAGTTCCTTTGTTCTTGATCTTTTCTTCTGGTTATATATATGTGTTAGTCACTTGGCATCATTGGTTGGTTTGGGTTTTGGTGCAGGGCGGGGTTGGTTGGTGGTCATCTAAAGTTCCATTTGTCCAGCATCAGTATTGCTTAGTGACTGCCCATAAACAGAATAGATAGAAGTATCAGGGTAGAGCAGAGGTCAGCAACCTTTCAGAAGTGGTGTGCCGAGTCTTCATTTATTCACTCTGATTTAAGGTTTTGCTTGCTGGTAATACATGTTAACGTTTTTAGAAGGTTTCTTTCTATAAGTCTATAATATATAACTAAACTATTGTTGTATGTAAAGTAAATAAGATTTTTAAAATATTTAGGAAGCTTCATTTAAAATTAAATTAAAATGCAGAGCCCCCCAGACTGGTGGCCAGGACCAGGGCAGTGTGAGTGCCACTGAAAATCAACTCACGTGCTGCCTTCGGCACGTGTGCCATAGGTTGCCTACCCCTGGGATAGAGGAAGAAAGATACTCAATCCACCATTTTAGTCACATCAATTTTTAGGGTTGACATTAGTATTGTACTTCTGAAAGTTGTAAATCAGCATATAAATTGTGGGATGTGCTGTGCGATCTTTTGTCCCACCCTGAAGGAATATGGAAGCCCGGCAACCCTTCTGTCCAGTGGTATTCCTAAGAGGAGGAAACAGAGCTAGACAATGGCCTCAGATTCTGGGAATTAATTAATATCCAGTGTTCAGGGGGAGCTCACAGAGATGGTACCATTTGGGAGCTAATTAGGTAGAGCTGAGCCTTAAAAGAAGGGTGTTCCTTTTAGTGAAAGACACAATGGATTGCACTGAGTAAGAGACAGGACAGAGTTCTCTAGGGAAGATTAGCTGTAATCAGGTGCAGCTAAGTCCACTTAGGTTCAAACCCTTAAGAAGGACAATCTTTACGGGCTATATTGAATAAAATTTCATTGAGTAGAAACCAATGCTGAAAACATAAGGACTGCTCTGTTTCTATTGCTTGTTGTTTTCAGACTGTGAGGCCACACAAAGGGAATGTGGACAGACACTTCAGTGGTTTGTGTTGTTGTGGTTCCCCTAGCAAACAAACATGTATGAATCCCCCTGACACTCAACACAGGGTTTTCATCACGTTTCTTAGGATTCCTTCTGCACTTACTCCAACTGCATGTATTCTGCCTGTTGTCGGCTTCATAATAGGGTGATCACAAAAGTCTAAATTGGATGTATTTTTATGGCTATAAAAATCCAAGACACTCTGGGTATGTGCATAAATTTCTGAACCCAAGTCACACAAAATATCTGGCAAATTCAAGGGAATGTGAACCAGTGACCAGAGCTGAGCAGGAAATGGATTTCCTGTCTCAGGAAAATGTTTGAAATTTCAAAATGTTTTCCAATCCCAAATTGTGGCAAAAAATAAAAAATCTTGTTTTTTTGTTTTTTGGGTTTTTTTTGTGAATCAACAGTTTGAGGTACCCAATTCTTGTACACTACACTTCTGACAACTGTTTTTAACAGATGGATGGAGATTCGTGAGATTTTAGCTCTCTTCTACAAATCTGGTCAGGGTGGAGTAATTTCAATCTTACTCCCAGCTCTGTTTGGATCTGTTGCTCTGTTTGTGATGACATGTTTTTAATTTATAATATTTGAGAAAGTGACTAGAAACTTCTGGTATGGAGGCAAGATTATTTATCATTATTGTTTATTTATATCATACATTTATACCCCTTCATCCTGAAGGAGCCTAACTCTACAGACTATGCACACAGCAATTACTTCACTTACCCCTGTAATGCAGCTACATCTGAGATAGGAAGGAACAATTGGTTAGCTCATAGAACACTACATAAATAAACTTTGCTAGTGCATAAATAAGGTTGACTAGCAGTGCCTTACACCATTCCAGGATGTCACCTGCACCCTTATTTAAATCTCTGAAAACCAGGATAATTGATGGTGGATAAGTGCAGGAGGTCAGATTAGAATCTGATGGTCCCTTTTGGTTTTAAGCTGTATGACTCTATGGCGTATTTCCTGATGTTCACCAACCCTTTGGAACATCCTGACATTGAGTGGCATTTCAGCTACATACTTTTCTTTGATCACACTTAGTGCACACTTGTTCAGGAGACCTTCTGGCCCATTGTTACCATCATTCAGTCCTATTGCTCAAGTGAGGAGCATGTAGTGTGATTAAGTTACCCTACTGCTGCTGCTTATTAGAGTTTTTCATCTCTGCTCTATTTCATTAATGATATTTCTCCTGAGAATATTTCTAAAGTAAATATCTAACCAGGGCTATTTATGCAGGAGGCACTTTACCTGTTAGAGCAAGTTTGTGTGTCTTTTTCTAAGATGTTGTCTTTTCTGTATGCCATAATAAGCGAATTATCAGTGTTAATTTACCTTACAGATAGGGATAACAGCACTGTCCATGTTTAGTTACAGAGCTCAGCTCTAGTATTTGACTAATTTGGAGAGACTTCCTACACTAACACAATAATCATTTTCATGCAGTCACAGCTTCTGTGTTATTTCAGGTCTGGTTCACATTATGGTACATCATTCAATGTATCTAGTGTGTAAAATATTGCAATGCAATCCCCATTGTGGTCCTGGACACCAAGCAAAAGGCCGGTTAGGAGCACTAATATCATATGCAGATCTACAGAGGAGAAGAATCAAACTCCTATCTCTTATAATCAAGGGGCTGGGCTTGCTGTTCTAAACCATTGTGTTTCTAGTGGAATCCCACATGGATTGATTCTTGGGTCTTTACTATTCAACACTGTTATCAATGACATGAAGGAAAACATAAAGTCATCACTGATAAAATTTGCACAAAGACTAGGGGATTGGTAAATAATGAAGAGGACAGGTCACTGATACAGAGCAATCTGGAACACTTGATAAGCTGGGTGCAAGCAAATAGTATGCGTTTTAATATGGCCACCTGTAAATGTGTACCTCTAGGGACAAAGACTGTAGGCCATGCTTACAGGAGGGGGACTCTATCCTGGGAAGCAGTAACTAAAAAAGATTTGAGGGTTGTGATGGATAATCAGCTGAACCTTGGATGCATAAACTAGAGAATCTCATGTAGGAGTAGGGAAGTTCATTTACCTCTATATTTGACACTGATGGAATACTGTATCCAGTTCTGGTTATCACAATTCAAGAAGAATGCTGATAAATTGGAGAGGTTTAAGAGAAGAGACACAAGAATGATTAAAGGATTAAAGAACATGCCTGATAGTGATAGACTCAAGCAGCTCAATCTATTTAGTTTAACAAAGAGAAGGTTAAGGGCTGACTTTATTACAATCTATAAGTATCAACATGTGGAACAAATATTAAGAACATAAGAATGGCTGTAGTGGATCAGACCAAAGATCCATCTAGCCCAGTATCTTGTCTACCAATAGTGACCAATGTCAAGTGCCCCAGAGGGAGAGTGAACCTAACAGGTAATGATCAAGTGATCTCTCTCCTGCCATCCATCTCCATGCTCTGACAAACAGAGGCTAGGGACACCATTACTTACCCATCCTGGCTAATAGCCATTAATGGACTTAACCTCCATGAATTTATCCAGTTCTCTTTTCAGCGCTGTTATAGTCCTAGCCTTCACAACCTCCTCAGGCAAGGAGTTCCACAAGTTGACTGTGCGCTGTGTGAAGAAGAACTTCCTTTTATTTGTTTTAAACCTGCTGCCCGTTAATTTCGTTTGGTGGCCCCATTTGATAATGGGCTCTTCAACCTAGCAGACAAAGGTATAACACAATTCAATGGCTAGAAGCTGAAGCTAGTCAAATTCAGACTGGAAATAAGGTGTCAATTTTTAACAGCTAGAGTATTTCATCATTGGAACAACTTACTAAGGGTTGTGGTAGATTCTCCATCACTGGCAATTTTTAAATTATGAACGGATGTGTGTGTGTGGGTTTTTTTTCTCCAAAAGATATGTTTTGTCTAAACAGGAATTATTTGGGGAAAGTTCTATGGCCTGTGTTATACAAGAGATCAGACTACCTGAGCACCATGGTCCCTTCTGGCCTTGAAATCTCTGAATCAATTTTATTATGTTATTCTGATGTCATACTGCCTGCAGGTTGTGTATAGTCTGGCTTACAACTGAGACCCAGTTATGCTGCAAATTTGCAAATGATGTTTTGTAGCTTGTCAACTTGTCTCAAGCCACATTGCAGAGCTAATTTTACCCTGAATAACTATTTAAATATTGCTACCCTAATGAGACTGTGAGTTCTGGACACTAGCTGAGATCAATCCCCACAGGTCGATACCATTTTGGGAAGGATAGAGCCAGTGTGAATCCCAGATATATGTGGGGATGGGAGGGAGGGAGGGATTTATAAGAACCATAATATTTTGCCACATGATTTTTTAGGGGAATTATGTCTTGGGAAAACATTATTCAAATTAGCTCAGATTTGGACCACAAGCCCTACCCTGGACTCCCATGAGGCACAGCAACTTCAAGATAATCCAAGTAAAGCATGTGGCATTTAAAACCCTCAGAATAAGCAAGGTTTAAAGTCTGAACTAGTCTCAACCTCTATGCTAGTGGTGCTGCTGCCCCACTATAATGACAGGAAGTGAAAAAGAAATGCCACATAGTTTAGGATGGGAAGCAAAGAATATCCTATCCAGCTGACACTTCTGGAGGGAATTTAGGCAGGATGCTGGGGCAAATCTCCTTTTCTTACAAAAATATTCGGGGGATATTTAATATCTCCTCCAAAAGGAAAAAAATCTCATGCCTATTAATAAACATATTACTTGGGTCTCTACAGAATGCACGGTATCTCATGCTTCCAAGTCATTGGTTCTTTTGTTCTTACCCATTTATGGAATTTTTTCCCCACTTATTAACTGTGCCCTTCAATCTCTGCATTAGCTCAATGCTTTAAGATCTCTGAGACATATTGGTGTGAAAAGCTTTGGTGACTGACAGACTTTGTTCCTCTTTTTGAAACAAAAAAGACCAGTAATTACCACTTTGCCTTGACATGCGTTAGACAGTCCCCTAATCATTCAAATGTCATTCAAAATAGCAACATTTGCCTATTGAGCAGTCCTGATCTGTACTCTGTAGTTTTAAAAAGGTGGAAAATATTAATATCATCACATCTCCACAGCACTGCCAATGTCAACTCCTTCTTGGCATGTTTATTTGTTAAATTGCTATCATTGGGTCACATTTTTCTGCCTGTCTTCAGTTTGTCTCCTCTCTTTACCCTATTCCTCCACACTTGGTATTCACCAGGAGTCAGACCTTTGATTACAATATTCTTGATGTCAGATTTACCGTAATGAATCACATTCCCTCTCTCAGGTATGATACTTTCTAAGGGTACAGAAAGCCCTTAGTACTTTGTACAAATCTCTGTGTATGACACTTGGCACGTACATCATCATCATCATGTGTAGATATTTCAACAGCTGGTTTAGACAGAGGGTGACCAGAGGACTTTTCAGAGTGTTTGAAATCATTAAAGTTTCAAAATAGTTCTTTCTTTTCTATTTTCATTCATCTGTACATAGCTTAGACTTTTTTTTTCCTTTGTGGTCTGGAGTCCTGTTTTGAATGTGGTTTGGTTTTCGGGTTTTTGTTTCTTTGTTTTGTTTTTATTTTATTTTGCGTCTTTTTTAATTTACTATCATCACAAATTTTCATTTTTATATTGGTAGCTAGCACACTATTAAGTGTTCTTTATGGAATATTTAACTTTTATTGTTCACTCTGACTGGCTATTTTGACATTATGCCATCCAGGCAAAATTCAGGATATTGCATAATTCTTTTAAACTTGGCAGGAATAACAAATTCATTGTTTGTTAAAATGTGTCACCTAAATTCCTTCATCCGCATCACTGATCTCTTCTAGTAATAATCTTGAGATGCCTTTTTTACTCAAGTTCTCAGTTCTTTATTTTACTTTATTTAATTAGATACAATTAACTCTGGCCTAAACAGAGACTGGGATTGGCTGGGTCATTACACTAATTGAATCTATTTCCCTATGTTAAGTTCTCCTCACACCTTCTATGGGCCATCTTAATTATCACTTCAAAAAGTTTTTTTTTCCTCCTGCTGATGATAGCTCATCTCAATTGATTAGACTTTTCCTGTTGTTATGCATACTTCCACCTTTTCATGTTCTCTGTATGTATAAATATCTCCTGTCTGTGTGTTCCATTCTATGCATCCGAAGAAGTGAGCTGTAGCTCACGAAAGCTCATGCTAAAATAAATTTGTTAGTCTTTAAGGTGCCACAAGTACTCCTGTTCTTTTTACAGTTCTTTACTGTATATTGTAAATGAGCCTCATATGATATGTCTACACTGCAATTAAAAACCTCCAGCTGGCCCATGCCAGCTGACTCAGGCTCATGGACTTTCAGCTAAAGGGATGTTTAATTACGGTGTACATGTTCAGGCTCGGAATGGAGGCCAGGATCTAGGACCCTGCGAGATGGGAGGGTCCCAGAGCTCAAGCTGCAGACCAAGCCTAAATGTCTACACCACAATGAAATAGCTCCGTAGGTCAAACCCCATGAGCCTGGGTCAACTTGAACAGGCCAACCAGGGGTGTGTAACTGCATGTAGACATAGAGTATTTTCAGATGAAAAAATGGGTAAGTACAATCAGTTTGTACTAGTGAAGGACAAGTCTGAAAGAGGATCAGATCAAACCAAGCATCCAGTTTGTAAATGTTTACCCAATTATTAATCCAAATCCCTTTATTCAGTAAAACTGGGATGTCAAGCTCATGTGAAAAGGCTTTCTCAGGAGATGTATGCACTTCTGCCTCTATCCCTAGCTAAGTATCAGAGGGGTAGCCGTGTTAGTCTGGTTCTGTAGAAGCAGCAAAGAATCCTGTGGCACCTTATAGACTAACAGACGTTTTGCAGCATGAGCTTTCGTGGGTGAATACGAAGAAGCATCCGAAGAAGTGGGTATTCACCCACGAAAGCTCATGCTGCAAAACGTCTGTTAGTCTATAAGGTGCCACAGGATTCTTTGCTGCTATCCCTAGCTAGACATTCTGTAAGATCAAGCTTTTCTCATTGTATTTCTTCACTTCTGCTTCCAGGCCCAAGTAGAACAAATCCAAACATTTTAGAAGTTCCAAAAAAGGTTTGCTATAAGGTGAATTTTAAAATGATCAAATGATTGTTCAAAAAGCTGTTCTTGGTGTTAGCTCATTTAATCATCCCTAATTTAGACCAGTTTATACAGTAAATGGTTACTATATATTTTTTCTTATCTAGTGTACTATAGTTATTTCATGGACTAAGATGGGTACAAATTTTGCTTAATTTATTTCTAACCAACACTAATCAATATACTTTTCTGATTCTCATATCTCTTCAGTGTCTTCTGCTGTATCATTGGCTGGATCTTAAGGTTCAGTTGATTGATTAAAAGGCTCTATGGTATACATCTTTGCTATGTTATCTTTGTCTGGGTGATGCCCTCCCAGTATTTATGAGAATAATATAAATCCCTCTAACAGTTCGAGTTTTAGATAGCCCAAACTGCAATTCCCAATCATTTAGAGCCAGGGCTTTTTACCGCCTCAGATATGGAATACATTTCAGATTGATAGATGACATGCCTATTCTGTGTAAACTTACACAGTCTTCTCAGGGAAGTCTACTCTATGTACATTTAATTGTTCTTTGCTTTATCTGGCAATCCAGTACTCTCTGGGAATGTATTTGCTATGTAAAATATTCTGGAATGCTTGCCTAAGGGCATCCCTGTATAACTTTAAACCAGTTTTATCCATGTTCTGAGTGTGGTAAAAGGCCACACAAGGCCTATTTCATTAATGTACTTTTCACCTCCAGCTACAGCATCAGTATTTTTCAAGCATAGTAAACATCATGCTAAATTTCCCTTTCTTTTATTCCATATAAAAAATAACATGTATACACACTATCTATGCCCTCTGGACAGCTTACTTTCATTCTATAGGCAACTGTACACTGTGTTGAATGATTTTCTGTGAGAAGTGATGCACAAGTTTCTCACTGGGAATATAACTGTCTACTGATGCACCAATACTGATTTCTGCAGAGCCTTAGGTTTTCCTTAGGGGTCTCCTATCCAAGTACTGAAAATATATGAACTTGTTTGGCATGTGAGATCCAGTGTGACCACTGACATGGTAATCGGACCGCATGTATTTGTTAGAGTTCCAATGAGCCTATCTTGTCTGAAGCCATAAATGCCAGCAAACTTTCCATGTTCCCTTCCTGTGCTGTTCTTTACTGGTAGTAGCACACATCACAGTGTGTGCTAAGGTGCAATGAAAAAGGCATATGTAGTCATTTATCTGGAAATGGTTGGCAATGTATGGAAACCTTTTCCTGTTTCCTTGAGGTCTTTCTGTAATATTCAGCTTTAATGTAAACAATTACAAATTAAATGCCATAATCACAGACAAAAAAGAATCAGATGAGGTCTGAACTGAGATACAGGGGTAATGAGGCAGAGAGAAACACAAAGACTGTTCTAAATGGTTCAAAATGCAGAGGGATCATGTGAAGAAATAGGGAGCAGACTTCCCTGATCATGGTGCTGATCTGTGCTTTTCCCTTGTGTTGTGTTAGGGCAGTTTAAAAGCTGCTCTAACTTCGTCTGGCCTTTAACAACTCCAGATTTTCAGCATGAGGTAGGGGGTCTCTTGGACACACCCTGGTTCTGTAATCACACCCTCTTTTTCTTCGCTGTGTCAACAGCAGGGAGGTATATGGTGCATAATGCTATGGTAATGGGAAGCAGCGTAAAACCCTAAGGTAGGTAGCTGTCAGATTTCCTCCACTGCAGGATGACTCACACTGGGTCTACTTTTCTTGGGCTGGTTTAACCAGATTTATGGTCAAATTACACTACAGTGTAGCACAAATTGGTTACTTCATACCCAGGGATTTAGGCCCAGGCATTTCATCCAAGAAATCTGCTTTGTTCACTGTTCCAAGAAAGAGTGTGTATGTGTGAATATTGGAGGGGTTGCTTTATTCTTCCTTTATAAGCAGCACATGTAATTATTTAGAAGGTAAAAGAGCCTTCCACCAAGTCTTCACTTGTCAATTCATTGTGTCCACAGAGGAAACTTCATTACTTCACTAGCAGAGAAAAAAAAATGCAAAAGCCCTTTTGAATTTGCTTAACAACACACATTCCCTGAATCCTGCACAGCCTTTTGCATGGAAACAAACCTATCTCCATCACATGTCTGTTCTTTCTGGAAGCTATGAGTCGTCTGGGAGAAACTCTGGTTATTAAAAAAAAAAAAAAAAAGAACGAAAAAAAGAATAAAGAAAAGAAGCAAGCAGGAAGTTTTCCCTTGGGTAGGGGGGCAAATTACCATAATTCACCAGCTCTTTGTGATTTTAGTCAGTTCAGAAGGGGCCTTTGAAAAAACACTAACTTGTAAAATTGTGTTATATTGATTTCAGCTTGCATGGGAGAGTGAAATTGATGTCACCTGCACAATAGCTCAGGGACTAAGCAATGCAAGGTGTAGCTGTCCCCCCACCCCACTGCCAGTGAACTCTGCAATTCAGAAATCTGGGGTCACATCATTTTCAGACAGCTGTTATGGTTCTAATGAGAGCCTACAGCGCTGTCAGTGGCAGATTCCCCATACACACATCACTTTGCACCAATATGTTGCAGATCATTCAAAACCTCATTCTCCTTCATTACACACCCACCCTCACTGTCCACATGTGGCAGCCAGAAACAATAACACTCTGTGTGTGTCATTAACTCAGATTCATTACTATACTATTACCAAACAGCTGACACAGTATTAAAAACCAAGTCAAATGATCTCATATATCTAAGGTTAAGGCTTTTACAGCCACAGCTGTGATTGGAGGGCAGGGTGTAAAGAGGCATTGTTGAAATGCCCATGGCTGGAAGCCGTCTATCTGCTGAGGTGAGGGTAGCATAGTGCCTCCAGGGGCACTGAAGTGGGGAGAGCAGAGAAGTAGCAATCACACAATTAGTTTAGAGATTAAGCTTAGAGTGACCATATTTTCCCAAAGGGAAAATGGGACACCAGACAGGGTCAGCCTGAAGCTCCCCGCTCCTCCCACCTCATGTGACCCCCTCCAGCCCTCCCTGCCTCCTGACCATGTGGGGCCAACCCAAGGCTACTCTCTCTCCCCCATGCGTGGGGCTGGCATGAGTCCCCCCCCCCTGCTGCGTGCCCACGTGGAGTCTTCCTGACGTGCCCCTCTCCCCGCTATGTGCAGGAGCGGCCCAAGCCCCCCTACCGCCTGCCCTAGCCACTCTCCCGAGCCCTCCCTCCCATGCAGGGCTGGCATTGCTGCTCAGTCCGCCTCCATGCCCCACTAGGGATCGCAGCCCACTTTTCTGGCAAAACTATGCATCTGTCCCGTTTGCTCTTGCCAAGTGATAATCAGTGGGCAAGAGCAAATGCCCAGTTTTGCCAAAAAAGTTGGGACAGATGGGACAGGCCTTAAAAAAGAGATTTTCCTGGCAAAATGGGATGTATGGTCACCCTATGCTTATGGTTCTACCAGGAGTATTCAGCAGGTGGGGGAAGCATTAACATTCCCTTACACCTTGTGCTCAAAGTTCACAAGCAACAGGATTCTAGCTGCTTCCTGCACAGATTTATGGCACCTTTCCCTTTCCACCCTGCAGGAACAACCAGACTCTTGCTCTTAGTCTTGATCGGGGCTGGAGGGGGTTAGCTAGTGTGGAATGAAAGTCAAAAAGTTCAGAGGTGTGGTTCTGATAAATACCCAGTAGTGTGGATATTTGTCAGAAGTGGTTCAGGCTGGAAATATCACTACATCTGCTCTCCTACAAGATCTGCAGTATTTCTTCATTTGGTTTAACTGAAAGTCTGATTGTGCAAACATTTACTACCAGTCATAAGGCATGACCCAAAGACTTTCAATGACTCCAAGAGACTTTGGATCAAACTCATAGTCTGAGGAGTCCCACATACCAGATTTTGTTCCCTTCACTGATATTGAATAATCCCTCTCAAATCAATGGAACTGCCTGTCATGTAAGGTGCTATCCAACATAAGTCAGGTAGCAAGCACCCATTAGTAAATCCTGGCAAGATCAGGCCCTAACTTTGTCAATAGCATCTTGGAAACTAAAGATGAGGAGGAAATTATTATATTAGTTCAAGTAGCTAATCAATATAATGTTGTTGCTTTTATTTTGTGTTCACTCCTTACCACATCTTTGTGCACAGAGGGCCAGAGCTGACTTCCACTGAAGTCAATAGAGAGGCTCTCACAGACTTAGCTGGACTTTGGAACTCACCTTGAATAAATAAATATTAATAAATAATAATTTTCTCTCCTTGATGTGTATAGATGATTCTCATCCATGTTCATGGGAATTATTGTATGAGCATTAAAAGTGTCGGACCAGCCTTTGGGGTGGGCCACCCGGGCAACCATCCGGGGCCCCATGGTCAAAGGGGGCACTGTGCAGCAGCGCAGATGTTCACACTGCCAGTGTAGAGACAGAAACCGCTCACAACTGACAAAGGAGCGTCGTGTAAGGTGGGAGGGGTGCCCAGATTTCTCTGCGCTTCCTCCTGGCAGAGGAGCATGGTGGGCAGAGGGCGAGTGGTGATGCACAGATTCTGCTCACGCCCCCTCCACGCCTCCCAGGGGGCTCTGAGTGGGGGAAGCAAGAAGCAACACCAAGTGCTCTATGCATCCAGGTCACTTGCCCCACCTGTGCTGTGTTGTGAGGCAAGCATCAGGAGCTGCTGCTCCCTGCCTTCCCCTTACACAGCCTAGGTGAGGAAAGTGACCTGGATGCAAGGAGCCCTGACATTGCTCCTCAACACCTCCACACACACACAGCCCCGTAGCGGTGCTAGGAGGAGCAGCATTCGGGAGGTGGTGGGGGGGAATAGCAATGCCAGCTGCTCCCTGCATCCAGGTCACTTTCCACATGTGGGCACAGGAGGGGAGTGCAGGGATTAGAAGCAAAGGGGGGAACAGTGCAGGGGTTTGTGGTGCAGGAGGTGGCCACTGGTTAGGGGCAAAGAAGGCACAGTGCAGGGGTTGGGGTGAAGGGGGGAACCTGGGGAGCACCTGGGGGCTGGGGGCAACGGGGAGCATCTCAGGGGCCAGGGGTTCCAAAATACAAATTCACTCAGGGCACCATTTTCCCTGAGGCTGGCTCTGAAAAGGAGAATGCAAGCCACATCTATGTTGAGATTTTTCATTGTCTGCAATCATGTACTGACTTCCCTTTGTTAAAGCAAATGACATTCAAATAGTAATTAAAAAGATCTTTCCTAATTCCATGTACATCCTTGAAAATTGTTTTCAGCTAAGCAACTTAATTGTCTTATTTGGTCTGTACTCTGCGCTGCCGCTAAAAAAATCCTCCGTCATCCTCATTACAAATTTTCCTACTGTTGTTCATTATTACCAAATGTTTTCCTTCTCCACCACCATTCATTATATAGTTATTGTGTATCTTATGATTTAATTTTAATTGCCTCCCTTAATTTGTACAGTATTGCATTTCTTTATGGAAACAACATAATATATACTCTGTGTTTCTACTCAACAGGTTTTCCTAGCTCAGCTTTTTAATGTTGTGTTTGTTAACGTATTCTAATCATTTTCTCACGTTTTGGTTCGCAGTCATATTTATTCCCCTGATTGAGGTCTCTACATAGCTCAGTGAGGACCCAATCCCGCTCACTCAGGGTGGTGATTTCACTTGGAGTTGAAAGTGCTCAACACCTTGCAGGATTGTCTTCATTAAAGCCTGATGCAGCTTCTATTTAAACCAATGTGAGTCTTTCCAGTGCCTTGAATGGGAGTTGGATCTAGCCTAATAAATAAAATAAAATAATAATGATGATAATTATTATTATTAATTTTTATTATTAATCATTATCATCACACATCATATTAATATCCTTCAAACTTCTATAGTAGGTTCCATCTGGGAATCTTAAACTGATTTATAAACATTTGTGATTTAGGCCTCAAAATACCCCCTCAATTAGATAAGTCGTCTTATACCTTTTCTACTAATGGGGAATATGATCAATGAAGATCTTAAGGGCATAATCTGGAAAGGTTCTGAGCACCCTCAATTCCTTCAGATCACTCAGCACTATATAAGATGAAGCCTTAAAGACCCAATCTTTCTCCCACTGAAGACAATGGCAGAATCCCGCTCAACTTCAGTGGATGTGAAACCAAACCTTAAATCTGTGAGACATCCGACAACAGTACATATATCTCCTGGCACATAATCTTGTTCTTTGACCACTAGACCGCAATTCCATTCTCTGGGCTACTTATGCTCAGGCTAAGTAAATATTAATAATTGTCTTTGTATATACATTACTACTGAATTTGGAGTTAATCTGAAAATTCCTGAAGTATCTCTGCTGTGTCATAGTATCACTCAGCAGTACCATATAAAGTTTTTTTCCCCCCCCAGGCTGTATCATGCATATATAGATTAAATTGTGGGATTGATGTTTTATGAAAATGCAAAGCTTTACAGAGACCGACAGTTATAGATACTCTGAAGTGTTGTAAAAGAGCAGACCAACCAAATAGGACTAGGAACCGGAGAGATCTAGCAGGTCACTATGTGGTTAGAAGGGAACTAGCCTGAAATCTTAATGAACCAATTTCCCTCCCCCCCCAATTTAGAGATTCCTAAGAGTGGCAGTTGGTATGAGGGTTTCCACTGAATGCTCAGAAAAGCCAAATTCAGCAAAGTTCATAGTTATTGATTTTGTTCTAATAGCTCTGTGTTTCAAAAGACTGAGTCTCCAGGGAACAGATAATGAGGCTGATCCATTGTTCACAATAAACTAATTATTTATGTGGGCTGTCCTCACTGCCCCCCACACTAATTTTTTATTGACCAAATCCATGCGTGAAATGACCACTATGCACATCCTTGTTTGGGGGAATTGTTTGAAAATTAGGCTGGCCTTCTTATTCATCAGACCCCAATCTATCATAAGAGCAGATGTTCAGTCTGTGAGTTGCCTCCCTCATTAGTCTTAGTGCCTGAAACAGGGATCAATCTTCATGCACATTCTATAGGGAGGCAGCACTATCCAGTGGTTATGGCAGGAGAGTGGGAGTCAGTAAATCTAAGTTCTATTCCAAGCTCATCCACTGATTTGCTACAGGGGTTGTCAGTAATAAGGAACATTTGCTGACATTTGCCTGAGATACCACAGTGATTTTCTCAGAGATGTAATTATTAAGATTATGTATCCCATTGTGTAGATGTAGAAACTGAAGCTCAGCGAGGTTATATAACATATATGAG
Organism: Mauremys mutica; assembly: GCF_020497125.1. Lineage (NCBI taxonomy): Eukaryota > Metazoa > Chordata > Testudines > Geoemydidae > Mauremys > Mauremys mutica. The sequence goes on from NC_059075.1 coordinate 35,700,111, forward strand.
GTTTGCAAATGGAACTTCGCTATCTGAAATAAAACATTTCCTGTCCTGTGTGGAGCAAGAAGGGCATGGAACTCATCAACATCATCCGCCACTCCCTGCAGCACCGGGGATATACTCTGTGATTCTGAAGTCACAGAAGTCTAAGGGGTTGAGGCCGCGAACAGTCAGAGCCAGAGCAAAGGGTCACTCTCTATGGCATATCTTATTTCAGGCTCACAGGTATTTTCTAGTGTAAGGTAGTGCAAAATGTCAGTTATGTTGTACCCATTCTATACACTGAACTGCCCTCTCCACAGGAAGTGATTAGGGCTGCTGGCACGGAGTCCCTGGCAGAACAGCAGTCAGAGATGCTGAGTCAATGGGAGTGAAGAGAGGTTCTCTGAGAGTACAGAGCCAGCAAATGACCCAGTCCTTCTTTGCTGTAAAAGACTTGCAAATCTTTCCTTTGGGTTACAGCACAGCTATTGGCTTGGAAGGCCACATCCTCAGCTTCCTCCATTGGAAAGGGAATAGCCCTTTCCACACAAAAAGAAGCTGTAAGGCACCTTTGGACTGTCCCATGTTTTTTTCCCTCTAGAAGGGATTTTTGACACAACCTGCTTCCATCCCCTTCCCCACATTCCCTAGCACACTTCTGATTGCACAAAGAAAGCAAGAAACAACGTTTACCACCTTTCAAACCAGTATATCATCAAAGCTAAAGGAAGGTCCTTCCTTACTGGACAAAGAGCTGGCCAAGCTAATTTGAAGCACCCTCATCAATGAAGAACAGAGCCTTCAGACCACCATCAAATCTGGTCAGAGGGCAGTTGTAAGTGATGCATGACATTGTGTGTCTTTGGCCACATGTGCATGTGGGATCCTTTTGTTGGCCTCAGATGTGAAGACTGGCTGCACATTGACTATGGCCCATTTGAAATCTGTTTACAAAGGCCCATGTGCATGGCAAATCAAAGCTGGGTACATGCATGGTTGGGTCAGTTATAAGAGACTGGTTTCTCATGTCAGCTGCAAACCATACTTCATGCCACATCGACAGCACAGAGAAATCTGAGCAAGTAAGGTGTCCCCACAATGGGTGCCTCAAAGACAAGCACACTCTTGTGTGGTCGAAGAAGTCTGAGTATAGTGGTGAAAGGGTCAGGTTTGTCCTGATCTTTTCAACCATTCTGGCTGTAGATTCCTCAAGGATGCATGGGGTTTAGAGAGGGTCCTAGGGGTTTAGAGAGGGTCCCATATGAGGAAAGATTAAAGAGGTTAGCACTCTTCAGTTTGGAAAAGAGAAGACTAAGGGGGGACATGATAGAGGTATATAAAATCATGAGTGATGTTGAGAAAGTGGATAAGGAGAAGTTATTTACTTATTCCCATAATACGAGAACTAGGGGTCACCAAATGAAATTAATAGGCAGCAGGTTTAAAACAAATAAAAGGAAGTTCTTCTTCACGCAGCGCACAGTCAACTTGTGGAACTCCTTACCTGAGGAGGTTGTGAAGGCTAGGACTATAACAATGTTTAAAAGGGGACTGGATAAATTCATGGTGGCTAAGTCCATAAATGGCTATTAGCCAGGATGGGTAAGAATGGTGTCCCTAGCCTCTGTTTGTCAGATGGTGGAGATGGATGGCAGGAGAGAGATCACTTGATCATTGCCTGTTAGGTTCACTCCCTCAGGGGCACCTAGCATTGGCCACTGTCGGTAGACAGATACTGGGCTAGATGGACCTTTGGTCTGACCCGGTACGGCCTTTCTTATGTTCTTATGTTATGTAGGAATGATGATGCTTGACAGGGGGAGCCAAGGGACAGCTGTGGGTCCAATCATCCCAGTTACGATATGCATGGTTGAGTGTAGTTCTATATCAACCAACCTGATGTGAGACAAATAGAGCCAGACCAGACCAAAGTATTCTGCTGCAGAGTAACAAAGGGCCAGTGCGAATGATCTGAATGTTTCCTCCCCATGAAGTGCAGGCTAATTTGTTTTGAAGGTGATATGTGTCCTCACCTTAACCACTTAAGGAAAACTGTGGTTAAGATATGTGAGAGATCTATCTAAGGTTACTCCGAGATAGACTGGATCGGATTCATGTTTCAAGTGATGTCCATTGAGAAATTGGTTAAAAGAAGGCTATCTTTGCAGAATCAACTGAGAATCTCTCTATCCATATTGAGGTAGATTCAATGAGTGAGATTTTAAAAACCCCATTGAGATTACCCCATTTGCTTGGCGTTTCTTTGTCAGTGACTGGCAAAGCTGTGGTGTAATTATTTACATTCTCCTATTTTCTAGGTATTTATATATTTGCCTTAGGAAAGACTGTGTTATCTTAAATGAATATGACAAATGAGCTGAGTAGTTGAACAGATGGGTTGAGAGTCTAACAGATGGTCCTACATTTTCATAGGTGAGGTGATCCATATCCATTTCCCCACATTACAGGAATGCCAGCAAGGAGAAAGAAGAAAGAGCAAGAAGAGACCAAAAAACAATATTATAAAATATTACTAACACCCTGCGATGGGTTAAAGAGCTTCAATTAGTCATTCAAAGGGAAATGTATTTGACAGCCCATGCTATGACATACTACAAGTACTATCTAAGGGAGAATTGGGCTAAATCATAGTTAAAATTGAAAGGGATCATGGTTTAATTTAAGATCTGGCTACACCCAGGCATCATTTGTCACATCAAGTTAAAAGAATATAGGAGTAGCTGCTAACCAGATTAGTTTTTTAATATTCATTATATTTTTTGAAAAAGGCAGAGCCAGGAGTCTGAAGGCATCCTCTGATCAGGTCTCCAGATAGTGCTAAGAGTGCTACTGACCAGGAAGCGGACTGTGCTCCCAACAGTCATGAGAAGGAAGTGTGTGCAAAAGAGGGGATAATCCTAACAATAAGTGCCACTCTCTGGTTAGAAGTCAGAAAGAGCTTGATGGGGCATGCAGGTGCCATGTTCAGTTCTAAGGCCTTTAAGAAAAGGCCTCATAAGAAAACACTTTGCCTCCCCCCAGAAGGTCATTAACATTGCCATCCTAGATTCTATCTATCTCTCTGTCTGGAAGTTTCTCCTGATATGTAGGCTAAATTTCCTTCTTCTTTATCCCCTTACTCCAAGAAGCCAACCTTTGTACAATCCTATATATCAGGGATCGGCAACCTTTGGCATGTGGCTGCAGGAAGTGGCGCAGGCTGAGGGATGTGCTGGCTGCTGCTTCCCGCAGCCCTCATTGGCCTGGAACGGCGAACCATGGTCAGTGGGAGCTGCGATCAGTCAAACCTGAGGATGCAGCAGGTAAACAAACTGGCCTGGCCTGCCAGAGGGCTTATCCTGGCCTGCCAAAAGTTGCTGATTCCTGCTATATATAATCTCTCTCCCCATTCTTGATGTTTATGTAACCCACATACCTCCTAGGTGTGCTGTTCTTTCCCATCTAGTGGCACCAAGGGTGGACTGGGAGAGAGAGAGTCCCCAGGTTTGATCCTGACTGACAGGGGTCTGTCAGTGTTACATTTACATCTTTGAATTATTTGTAAAATGTTATGTCCTCTGTTAGCTGATGCATAGCCAGTCTACACTTATTTAACTCTTTTAATCTTTCCTTATAAATCAATCTCTCCAGCACCATAATAATGTTTGCTGCTCTGCACTGAACTCCCTCCAGTTTGTCCATCTTTCCAGTAATGTGGTGGTCAGAAGTAAAGACTCTTCTCCCGTGTATTTTTCAGTGTGGCGAAAATCTATGCATCTTTATCTGTTGCAACAAATTATTCATGTTTACATAACTCAGGGGGAAATTCCCATCTCCATTCTATAGCCTAACAAGCTCCAGTTCTGTATTTCCAGGCCTTGAAAATGATTACATGACTGAACGCTTTAATAAGCTTTTGCCATATTAGCAAATATATGATGATTACATAATCTAGAACAAAATAAATCCCTACCCAAATGCTATTAAGGATAATCTGTGGCACTTTGTATAAAGACCTTCATAAATATTATTCATTTGGAGCAAGCCTTGCAAATTCCAAAACGAATTCTCTTATTACTTATCTGAGAGCCAGAAGACACTTCAAGGTCCTGGAATGGCCAAACCTGCATTAAGCACTTAAGCCAAGTGATCAGAAGAAATTAAGATATATCCAGTTTAAACATTTGACGTTTACATTAAAGCCCGGCAGACATTTCTTCATGGAATGTAAACACTGGGGAAATTTTCAATTTGAATTGTCTTCATCCAAATATAAAACTGTTCCCCCTCCCACATGATCCTCACAATCCACATGTGCGTAGCTTCACAAACACTTCACACCCCACTAAGGTGAAGTGAGGTGATTTGAGCTGCAGAGGGCTCTGTGGGAGCCCCTAGTTAAGAGACTCAGTCTTTGGGCCTCATGAAAGACAATCTCAGCTTTCACTTAAAGTTGTGGGGAGGGAGGAGGGAGTAAATTTCTAGCCCTTTCCTTTGCAGGGAGAGCCTTGGAAATGTAAACTAATGGGAGCTAATATAAACCAATGTAAACCAAGCAAGCAACAAGCAGCTGGGCTTCACTTCAACAGCAGGAAGCTGTGGGGAACCTATAGTCTCCCCTAGCCCATTACACATATACACTTTCAATGAAAAATGAGTAAGTTATGTTTAAGAATCATCTTGCTGAGACTCCTCAATATCCAGGCAGACCCCCATGAACAGCTGTGGGATTGCGATAGATGAAAATCGGTTATGTTTGAGGGGACAGCAAAAACATTGTTTCACAGGCTCACCCTAGAGAATGCTAAGGCCAACTCTTCCATTGCCACAAAAAATTCTTTTTTTCCAACTGTAGCTGATGAGAAGGCTAACCCCCCTCCTGTTGGAATCAGAATTATCCATGGTCATTCACACATTTGTGACCTTCAGGATTGATTGCTATAGCACTCTGATCTCTTACAAAGATAGTGGGGTTTTATGTGTGTGGGGTTTTTTTATAAGGATAGAAGTGGGGGGAGTGTTTTGTCTAGGGATTCCGAGCTTTATCTCTAACACTGGTAGAAAAAATGACAGGGAGCCCTTTGTTAAACACTACTCAGGTGCCAGTCATGTCACTTAACACTCCTCTGGAAGTAGTTCAGTTACTATGGTGCTTAGGGCCATATCAGAACCTGAATACGATGGACTGTAACACACTTACCACCTGTGACCTTTTGTCATTAAGTGTAAATAATTTTCCCTTTAGTAAACTGAATGAAAATGACTTCTGTAAAAAATTGTCAGGCTTGATAGTTAATTGTTCACAAATATTCATACTTAAGTGTCAAAGTGGCAGAAGCAGATTTAGTGCAACTGTGTCCATGGAGTCTATTGAAAGGAATTGTCCCTTTCAAAGAAAACTGACAAAGCCACTCACAGCCATGACTGTAGCTATGAGGCTGTAATAACTCCCACTGGTACTTCAGGTGCAGTAAGCAATGCAGTGTATGGTGGACAATGTAAGTTGCAGTAGGCAATGGATCAGCTGCTCCACTTCCATTTCTCTCCCCATGCTTAAAACTTATCCTGTCTCCAGATTTAGTTTTGTAAGGATGTCTAGGGAGCCCTCATAGAAATGGGCTTCCCAAACATTGTCTTATCCCCTACACAGAACTGCACCCATTATCCTGCATGTGAGGTCTTATGAGACTGCAGAAGAGGGAGGGGGAAGACAGGATTGGCCACTTTGGAAGTATAAATTCTCCATCATCTCCATTCCATTGGGAGAAAGGAGGACTTTCCTTAGGAAAGAACCCCGTCCCTCCCTTCAAACCTTTATGAAGTCCAAAAAACAACTGATAGTCTTATGAGTAAAAAGCAGAGGGGAGTGGGGTGGGGAGGAACCTTAAACACTACTCAGTAAATTTAACAAGGCATTGAAAGCCATTTTCCAAGGCCTTGAATACACCATCAAAACAAACACAAAAGGGGAACTCAAAGGAGCCAAGTCAGTTAAATACTGAATCACAGTCACTAAAAGGATGATATTTTTCTTGACGCTTTCACAGATTATCTGCACTGTGATAATGATAGTGTGTTTGGATCTGAATTGTTACATCCCTTGATCTTTGAACTAATCCACTAACTTGCATTCAGTTCTCATAAAAGACGGAGCTCTGTGTGTGCTTTTTGTTAGACACTGACATTCTCTCCACAGAGGCTTCAAATAACTTGGGACAAATCCTGAGCCCTATCTTTTCTACAAATGTATCAGGTTGGAGGATCCTTGCAATGTTGATTTCCTCCCATCCTCTGTGAAAAGAAATAAGCCACCTGTCTCTGTAGCACTGTCTTCCCTGGCCAAAGTACCTGGGACTTGGTTCCACAATAAGGAAGCGGGCTGAGGAAAAGGATCCTCTGCCTTCTAAAGTCGAGGGGAATTCAGTGCACAGTTCATGCATCTTGAGAAAGTAACTAGCTCAGGATTCTCTAATACTGGCTTCAGGGGAGCTGAACTGCTTGGGAACAGGAAGGGAGTACAGGCCACCCCAGAGCCACCACAAAGGCATAAGACGTTTACAAAGAGAGCCTTGCTTCCTGCAGATCTTCAGTATCCACTTGACTTTGGGTCACAATCCATACATGTTTGATATGGGGAGAAGGCAGAGTAAATTCCACTCCCCAGGGAAACTCCATGAGAATTCCTCTTTAATCCCTCTCCTAGGGCTATTTTCACAGGAGATATAATGAATCCTCTTAAGAGGTGCTGAGAGTCTCTTGAATAACTGCTACTCCCACTAAAGCCAATTGGCTAAATCCTGTAAGGTGCCAACCTTGTTAGGAGTTGACAGAACTGAGCACTTCAAAGGTGGGCCCATACACCGTACAATATGTATTAAAACAAGAAATTCCCAGTTTGTCTCGTGCTACAGAAAATAGAGTGATGAAATAATAAATTGCTCTTGTACTGATAAAACTTAGCATTACTATAGAAGACCGATGAAGGGAAGTCAGCTTCCCTTTGAGACCCATGGAGCTGATACTTAAATAGCTTAGGCCAATTCTTGCTCACCTCACTCTTGCAAATGGTCTCACCAGGGTCAATAGGACTAGCTATGTGGGTAAGGAAAGTAGAATTCAGCCTCCTTCCTTGTGTGCTTGGTACTGTGTTTGGATACACATAACCATGATTTGCTTCTTTCAATGTTTCAGTGGGCTTTTAGCCTGCAGGGAAGGAAAGAAGGAATAGCTACAAGTTACGTTATTTTGACACCAATGAGAAAAAAGGTTTCAGAACACCTGAAAAGGGATAAAATGTCAGGGCAAAATTCTTGCATTGTAAAACAAGACACATTTCCTACCCTGAGCTGTTAATAATACCTTAAAATATTAGAGCAGAAACTTAGGGCATGCCTACCTAGCTATAAAAACAAACAAACAAAAAAAGCCAAACATGCCATTGAGTCTCAGAACCCAGGTCAGTTGATTTGGGCTCCCCGGGCTCAGGCTGCAGGGTTACAAATAGCAGTCTAGACTCTGGATTCTGTCTAGAGCCTGGACTCTGAGACTCTCCCCCCTGGCTGGGTCTCAGTGCCCAGGATCCAGCCCGGGCCCAAATGTCTACATCAAGTATCGGCAACATTTGGCATGTGACCCATCAGGGAAATCTGCTAGTGGTCCGGGATGGTTTGTTTACCTGTAGTGTCCGCAGGTTCGGCCGACCGCAGCTCCTACTGGCCGCGGTTTTCCATTCCAGGCCAATGGGGGCTGCAAGAAGCAGTGGCCAGCAAATTTCTCGTCCCGCGCCACTTCTCACAGACCCCATTGGCCTGGGACAGCAAACGGGGGCTGTGGGAGCTGCGATCAGCTAAACCTGCGGACGCTGCAGGTAAACAAACTGTCCTGGCCTGCCAGCGGATTTCCCTGATGGGCTGCATGCCAAAGATTGCTGATCCCTGGTCTACATTGTACTTTTACAGCCCCACAGCCTGAGCCCCATGAGCCCAAGTCAGCTGACCCAGGCCAGCGACCGTCATGCTGTGGGTCTTTTATTGCAGTGTAGATATACCCTAAGTCCTGTAAGTTGGTGACTATACTGAGCCCCATTGACTTCGATGGGACTCCACAAAGGTACAAAGGTCTGTGTAGACTAGAGTTGTTTGAAGGATTGGGGTCTAATTTTCTATAAAAGTGACAGTGTACTAGACCAACTCTTTTCTCTTTAAAGAATTATTGGAAAAGCAAAACAAAAAAACCCAACAAAAACAAAATAAAACATGACATCCTTCTCAATGATAGAATCTCTGAAGAATGGATTTTTAAGACGACCTCCAATTCCATCGTGACTTTAACACCAGAATAAACAGGGCAGCCATTCAGCAAACCCATGTCCACATCTAAAAAGTAATTGTAAAGTCTTAGAAGAGCAAGCAAATCTAAAGAACAAGTTATCATTTACAATGCAGCTTTACACAATGCTGCAGTAGAAATGTCCAAGCTCATGAGAGGAAAATGGAAAGCAGAATTTGAGCAAAGTGCTCCAGAAAATGACTTCAAAATAGATAACATTCATAATGTGGCTATCAGCATCCATTTACCATCAAAGAAACAATGCCAATGGAAATTGATCACCACAGCAATTAACAACGAAATGAACTCAATCAGACCCCAGCTTCTCCCTAAGAAGATAGGGGCAGATAGGTGTCCAATACAGATGAGCAAATAATCTGTAATTAATAATTTATTCAATTATTTTTGCTTTTTACTCTGTTTTTGTTAATTGTCTGTGGATATATTGCATAACTCTCCAGATTTAATTGTTCCTTCATATTATTCATGAATAATTGCAGCAACTAATCCCTAGTCTGAATTTAGGTTTGTTATACAATTCACTATAGGCCTGATCCAAAGTCATTCAAGGTCAGAGAAAAGAGCTCCATTTCCTCCAATGGGCTTCGGATAAAGCCCAGTTGGTGCTGTATTGTATTATTTATACAAGTCACTAAATTAGAGTGAATTTGAGCTTGTCTATGTGATTCTAAAATTTAGAATTTGCAGTTTGCACAGAAGTTATATCCAGGTACAGGATGGAAACCTTGCTGCGTGACTTTGTTATTAGTGCAAACTGAGCCGTGGATTTTACTCTTGGGTGCCTAATTTAAAGATCACTTTTGGCTGATATTTGAACATTCATTCTTAGTGTTAGTGACAGAAAAGAGGCACAAACACATTTGAATTGAATTGTCCAATACATCCCTAAAGAAAATGTTTCCCACCACTTATTCCACAGAAGTCACCACACATCCTTTTTTCTGGGGTTGCACACAAAGCCAGACATTTTGGTTACGCAGCCAGACATAGAGGTTTAAAGAAAACCTTTGAACATACATTTTTATAAACACCCAACCTATTATGTTCCAGGAGACACTCATGCCTCAAATCTATAAAATAACAAAGGAAGGTATTTATTCTGAATATTAACAATAGCAGCAAGAAAATGCATCCCCACATTATGACTCAACCCTACACTTACCAGGCAGCTGAACAAAATTTGAGACATTTGAGATAGGAATAGATGGCAACCTAGATTAGACAGTCAAGGGTTTTTTTTCTGAATCACAAATCACACAAAAAGAGACAATTAGGCAAAACTAAAAAGAACTTTTGTTCTTAATTTCCCTTTTATGTACTGAATAAATCACACCTGCATACTTACCTGAGTATAACATTTCTGCACAAAATGTCCATGTTCCTATGTGTATATAAAACCTCTATGACAACTACTTGTGGACCAATTACTGTATGCATAAAATACCTGCACATATGTGCGTTTATTGGCCATTTTGCACCAAGTACTCATGTATATTCTTTTTCAGAACATTTCACCATGTACCTGTGAATATACATTCTTATCTGTATTTAAACATAAACTTCATATCTGAAATCTAAAACCTTTCCCTTATGCTTACTTGTCTGCCTGATCCTGCACTATGCAACTCAGTAAGAGTTTTGTCATTGACTTCAATGGGCTCAAGATCGACACCATAAATGTCCATATACAACACAAATAAAGAATGAAATATAATTTGGAAGCATATTTAAGCTCCTGAAAATTGAGGACTCATGTAACACTGGCTGAAGGTGTGCAATAGGGCAAGGGTTGTGCAATTTTCCCACTCTGTACTATTCTAACACCTCATTGACTAGAACAGGGCTCGGCAACCTTTGGCATGCGGCTCCCCAGGGTAAGCACCCTGGCGGGTTGGGCCGGTTTGTTTACCTGCCGCATCCACAGGCTCAGCCTATTGCAGTTCCCACTGGCCACGGTTCGCCGCTCCAGGCCAATGGAGGCGGCGGGAAGTGGCGGCCAGCACATCCCTTGCCAACCGCGGCCAGTGAGAGCTGCGATCGGCCAAACCCATGGACGCTGCAGGTAAACAAACCGGCCCGCCCTGACAGGGTGCTTACCCTGGTGAGCCGCATGCCAACGGTTGCCGATCCCTGGACTAGAATCTCCTTCTAGACCTGATCCCCCAAACAGCTCTACTAAAGCATCTCAGTCTTGACCTACAGAATTCATAGGTACATTTCATTCCTGTCTCCACACAATAAAAACAGTATAATTCTATCCTGACCTGCAGCATGTCTTCCTGTTTCAGGCCTCAGGCCCCATACAGCTGTGCTGATGTATCTTAACCCTGACTATAACATCCTCTGTTTCCCAAAGAATCATGGAAATGAATAAATCAAAGATGAAAAAGAAAAGAACTATAATATCACCTAGTCTCTCTGCTGGCCAATAGTTTGTTCTTTGTAATGCATATTTTGGTTCTTGGTCCAATCTTGTTTTAATGGTCTTACTCCCTGGAACACTATTCCCTTACCTAATAGCTCCCATTGTCAGGAAGTTTCTTTTTTATATTCTTCCTCTTTTTTTTTCTCTCAATTTTATTTCACTACTATTATGTAGTCCTGGCCTCCCACACAGCATGTTGTTCTAGACCTGCAGCATTTCCTACTGCTCTCGTTAGAATCTCCTATGTGGAAATCGGCAGTGGGGCTGATTTACACCAAAGGGTAGATCTACACTAGAAATGCTATAGCGGCACAGCAGTAGCACTGCAGCTGTGGCATTGTAGCACTTTAGTGTAGACACTACAGTGACAGAAGGGTTCTTCCATTACCAGCAGCTGTTCTTCTATTGACCTAGCAGCATCTGGGGCTTAGGGGAGCTCAGTTACATCACACAGGGTGTGATATTTTGCATACCCCTCAGTGATTTAGTTAAGCCAAGTTAGCTTTGTAGTGTAGCCCAAAGTGGTTTTGCAATGTGGACAAATGGGGAGTAGGAAGAAATCCACTAAACTCAGTTTCACTTGTTCAATTCCAAATTTAAGTCCTCAGTTAAATTAGTTTAAATCCAAGTGTCCAGAGAAAACAGTTCCCTTTACTAAGCAGTCATTTAAGAAGGATCTGCTATCATTAAAATAATTATAGATAGAAAGAAAATATATTCTTTTTACAGTTCTTCTGTTCCATACAATGGCTCCAGAAGGATATTTCCAGTACGTGCACCAAATTCTGGTCTCAGTGACACTGAGGTAAAAAATGAAGTAATTTCCGTGGTTGTTTTATCAGCTCAGGTTTGCTGTGCTGAAAATGGGGACATTACTTTGTGAATAAGAGATTTATTCTGTAAACAAATATAGTTGTTGACCACATATTGATTTCAAAGACGCTCACTATATTTCTATATTATATATTTTGGTTTAGTGCACAGAAACCAGCCCAAAATTCAAATCTAATCCAAATTGAACCTTTGGTGGAGTTCAAGAATGTTACTTTTTAATCAATTTTTTAATTATATTTTACCTTGGCTTTGTGTTTCCTGATTCTGGCTGGAAGTGGAGATGCTGAAATATCTTTAAAGGTTCTGCTAGCAACTGTATGTTAAGTCCAAGAATAAACTGTAATAGCAGAACTCTCACAAGAAAGATCATTAACTCAAGAGAGCCAGCTGAGTTCTGTAGCCACAAGAGGCAAACCTCTCAACCTTTTTATCATCAGGCACCTGAATATGATCTCAGTTCCACTGGTATAAATTAGGCATAATTCCAGTCAGTCAGTGGAGTTCCCCCAGTGTGAAACCAGATCAGAATCAAGCCCCAAAATTGTAGCAACAACCTCCTAAATGTCTAGCAAAGGATTAATGTTTATAGCAGGTTTTTCTTCCTTTTTCTTTTTTTGCCATGTAAACCATACAAATGTACAGTTAAATCACTGAAAACAATAGCCATTATTTTCTGATTTCTTTATTGGTAGAAGTATACTCTGTGTGTGCATTTTGTTTTATCTAATTATTTTTATTTCAAAGGAATAGGAAAAGATACCAAGGGCCAGATCCACAAGTACTATAAGTCATCACAGCTCCATTGCCGCACTGAGTTCAATGGCGCCATGCTGATTTACATCAGATGATCTAGACCAGCAATCATCAAGTAAGCCTGATTCTCCTCTTGCTAAGGTTTACACTGGTGTAGCTCCATTGATTTGAATGGAATTATCCCTAATTTATACTAATGTCAGTCAGGGGCAGCTCTAGACATTTTGCCGCCCCAAGCACGGAGGGTCCGCTGGTCCTGCGGCTTCGGCGGACCTCCCGCAGGCGTGCCACTGAAGGCACCCTGCCTGCTGCCCTAGCAGCGATCGGCAGAGCGCCTCCTGTGTCTTGCTGCTCCAGGCACGCGCTTGGAGCGCTGGTGCCTGGAACCACCCCTGATGTCAGTGAGCAGAGAATTAGCACCCTTTCCGTTGACTTCCATGGACCCGAATCAGGCTCCAAAAATGGAGCACTTCACAAAATGGAGAGATTTGTCTATTGTAGCCAAACATCCCAAACCTTGAGGTGCTTAGTGCAGCCAAACTACCAAACTCTTTGAAAGTTCTCATCACAATTTCTAACAAATCTTCCTCTCTAAAAAATATTTGATGTAAACATGCCTGTGTACAGCTTTGTAGAGTGTGATTTGCTCCAAATTAGCCCTAGTTTGTTAAGCTTTAAAGCATGCTTCAGTGCTCATCTTCCCCATCCTGGTGGGGAACTCTGTTGTGAGGTAGGTGGGGAATACATTTTGTTATCTTTTTTCTGCTGCCAGGGGTGTTATGTTTTGAGAACAGGGCCTCAATTCAGGACAACATTTGCTTAGGTCCATCCCTATGCAGTACAGCACTTAAGCACATGATTAATTTTAAGCCTGTGCTTAAATCTCATAGAAGTCCCATCCACATGCCTAAAGTGAAGCACTAGCATAAGTGCTTTGCTGAATAGGACTGTAGGAGTCTGCTTATGTAAACGTATATTGTATATTTTGAGATGAATGGGAGTGCCCAAAGTCTGGAATGAGTATTCTTTTTTTATTTATAGTATAAATAGAAGTTATACATCTTTGGGACAAATTTTGCTTTCATTTACCCTGGTGTCTTTTACACTTATTGTCCATTGATGTCACTTTATTCACTTTGTGTTTACACTGATGTAAATGAGAGCAGCAGTTGGCTTTTGGCATTTAGACCGAAAGGAAACAAGCAGAGTTAAACTGACAGATTGATACTACAATCTCTGCATTTACAGAAAAGCAAAGTTCATTTGAGAATCATTTGGGGGTGGGTGGGTTACGATATGAGAAGAGTAGGTGATGGTGAATGTGAGATATCATCATTTATAATGTCAAGAATATCTGCAACAGGGAATTAACATTCCTTTCCCTCCCAGAAGCAGACCTGCTTGTAATCTCTGGGACCTCGGTAGGTGTCCTCAGATAGTATAAAACCTCAAAGAAAAATAAATGGAGCTCCCATTTCAGGGAGAGGGACTCAAGATTTTGGCAGAATTTGCAGAAATCAGTTGGAAGCCTTCAATCCCTCTTTCTCTGTTAGAGGTACAGAAGGTTAAACCTTTAATGGAAGAAGTGAAACTGACAAAGCCCACTAACTAAATTGAATCAGTCAGTATCAACATGTGTAAGTGACAAAGAGGCAAGATGAAAGATTGGGGTAATTATTTATTTTCAGTTTTTAATGGGCATTTATTTGTGGTTTTCATGCCGATGTTTTTTAATGGTAATTGCCTTTTTCTCTACTGTTTATTTTTAATGAGCCCCTTAAAACAGAGCATAAATATTGTAAAATCACAACAGTAATTATCCTGGCTGACTTATAAAGTAGTGTAAAAACAGGACATTGCTGAATTTAGGGGTAAAATGCACATTTGATAAAACAATTTAAAATATGGTTAAGATCACAAACCAGAAGCATAACTGATTTTCAGACTTAACATTTACAAATCGATTAGGAACATTACTTTGAGACTAAGATTTTAAAGGTGGTTAAGCATTGGTCTGCTCAGCGTTGCAAAGTCTGACTGTCTTAGGTGGCAAAGGCCAGAGCATGCCTGCACTGACATTAGTGCCAGAGCAGGGACAGGGGGGAAGCAGCTTGAGCATCCCCAATTCAGGAGCTTCAATCCCTGGCACAGGCTAGGACATCCCTATGGGACTTTGCAAAGACACATATTCAGGGCGTAAGCACAATCCACCTGCACCTCCTCTCATCCCCTTCCATATCCTGCCTCTTCTGCTTCCTCAGGCTCTGCTTCTGATCTGCCCCAGGCCTATCCTGGACATGGGGCTCCTGTGGAGACAGTGCACAACTGCCAGATCTGCTCCTCAACAAAGGGACCTTCTTCACTGGGGATGTTCCCTGGGTGGGGAGAAAGCTTATGCCTACTCTGAGCCCCTTTGGTACTAGGAAAGATGGAAAAGTGCAATATGTGGAAAACAAAGACATCAGAATTACTCACATGGCAGCACTGCAGTTAGTTATTAAATACAGTTTGTAGCACTTGCATAGTGCTTTATATTTTCAAATTACTGTACAGGCACTAATTAACCCGTGTGGGGTGGTCACTAGCTACCCATTTGGAGTCTTTTTCTTTTTAAAAAAATATTATTATTTGGTGAAGTTTTTCAGTTGACCTCCAAAGTGCTGCATTATCGGGCCCCCCCCAGTCAAAGGACAAACAATGCCATCTGGTTTGTTTGTTTTTAATGAATATTATGCTTTTTTTGTGTGGTCAGTAGCTTCTGTTGCTCAATCCGAGAAGCCATCAGAACTGGAAGCAAATGTCTTTCCCATTTTTCCGTGCAGTTCTTTGAGATAACTCACTCAGAAATGTGGCCTAAAATGTTCCCATTGGGTCTGCTGCTCCATTGGCTCTAATACTGCCTTATCAACCACAACAGAGAGAGGATACACAGAAACATGTGGTCCAGAATACATTGGGCAGACAGTGACGAGTCTCAGATGACTGTTAAAGGCTGATCTTGCTACTTTTTTGTTTACACATTATCATTGGTCTCAAACATTTTATTTTTAGTTTAGCAGTTTGGGGCCATGACTAACCTTTTGCCAATAGGGTTGAGTTGATTGGATCACCTCTTTTATTAATTATTATTTATTTAGTGCTAAGATCTCTTCAGGATTGTGACCCCTTTGTACCAAATGCTGTAAAAAACATACGGTGAGATACAATCCTGCTTCAAAGAGCTTAAAATCTGAGGATATGTCTACACTGTCAAGTTTCTGCGCCACAAGTTATACCACTTTTATTAAAACACTGGAATTAAACCGCTGTTGCATGCCCACACTGTGATCTTTGTGAAGCTGGAGCGCATCCACATTAGCAGCTCTTGCAACGGCAAAGACAGCAGTGCATTGTGGTAGCTATCCCACTGTGCAACTGGCCACAGGGTGCTTTGGGAAGGGTTTGCAATGCATCACGGGGCAGGCACAGCATCCTACTACATTGCCAACTGCTTTTCCACTGAAGGGGGAGAGTACGTGACAGGGAGTGTGTGTGTGTATGGAGGGGGCAAAAGAGTGTGTTTTGGGGGAAAGAGAGTGTCAGCGTGCTCTATTGGAAGTTCAGATAGCGGCAGGAAGCAACCAGTCCTGATGCAGGGGGAGGAGGAACCCCGACATCAGCTCCCGCCTCCCTCCCTGGGCTCTCTGCAACACACACACACACACATCTCTGTGTTTAACAGCATGAACGTTCCACATTAATGATTTGCTTTGTGTCCCAGAGCAGATCAGCATAGCACCCAATGGCTGTCAGAAACGGTGCTCTGAAAGGGGAGGGGCACATGTCTCCAAGGCAGCTGAGTTCAAAACAATGAGCAGAGCAGTCACCTGAGGTATTATGGGACAACTCCAGAGGCCAATTACAGCACAGAAAGCAATCAAGGGTCTACATTGGCAATAGATTCCTGGAGCCTCTGTGCAAATAGCCTTACGACTCTCGTCGAGGTGGGTTTTTTTTGCAGCGCTGCAACTGAGGAGTTTCTGCGCACAAAGTGGCTTGGCAGTGTGTACACGTCTGCAGTATGAGTGCAAAAAGCTGCTTTACCGCGCAGAAACTTGCCAGTGTAGACAAGCCCTAAGTAGACAAAGGGAGGGAGGGGAAAAAGTTGTGCTGTATGGATACACAGGAACACACCATCCCTGCCCCCAACAAGTTTCCAGTCTAAATCCCAGTCCATTAAGAATTGGATTGAAATCTCCAACTGATTTCATACTATCAGAACAGCTCTCCTAGTTTATCCCCGTTCCACATTGTCATACAGGTGAAGGATTCATGTCCCATTGCTAATCTCCTGCACCATTCAGCCCCCTCACTAAAAAATCAAACAAAACAAAAGAGAAAAAAACACTTTCTAACATGCTTTCACAATAGCATGAATTAATAGACATTATAACTGAGAGGCAGATGTTTGCAACTAAATAAACCATCACACAGCAAAGTGATGTTTTCTCTGAACAAATCACCTTACAACAAACCCTGCCAAGTATTTTCTAAACCCCATTTTTTAAAAGATTACTGTGAGTCCTTAAGTGCAGCATAACAACATGGAACCATTTGCCTCCAAATGGGAGAAAGTTTACATGCAGAAGCCTCATACAGTCAGCCACAAGAAGTAAAGATACCAGAGGTGCAATTTTCAAAAGTCAGGTACTTATGGGGTGTGCAAACAGATTGCTACCCCAGAGATTTGGCAGCAGCTCTGCAGACTAAAGAGATTTTTAGAAGTGAGACACATCTTTAAAAAAGGGAAGAAGGAGAATCTGGGGTACTACAGACCTGGCAGCCTCACCTTAGTCCCTGGAAAAATCATGGAGCAGGTCCTCAAGAAATCTATTTTGAAGCATTTGGAGGAGAGGAATGTGATCAGGAACAATTGACATGGATTCACCAAGGGCAAGTTATGCCTGACCAACCTGATTGCCTTCTGTGATGAGATAACTGTCTCAGTGGATATGGGGAAAGCGGTGGGTGTGATATACCTTGACTTTAGCAAAGCTTTTGATATTGTCTCCTTCAGTATTCTTGCCAGCAAGTTAAAGAAGTATGGATTGGATGAGTGGACTAAAGGGTGGATAGAAAGCTGGCTATATCATTGGGCTCAATGGGTAGTGATCAACATCTCGATGACTAGTTGGCAGACGGTATCAAGTGGAGTGCCTCAGCAATGTGCCACAACGCTGATATCGAAGGGCCATCTCTGGGAGTCAGGGCCACCTGGGGGGGGGGAAGCAAGAGGGGCAATTTGCCCTGGGCCCCGCAGGGGTCCCCACAAGAGTTTTTTTGGGGCCCCTGGAGGGGGTCCTTCACTTGCTCCGGGGCCCCCGGAAAAATCTCGCGGGGCCCAGGCCCCTGGAGCGTCTTCTGCTCCAGGTTGTCATTGGCAATTCGGTGGCGGGGGGTCCTTCCACTCTGGGACCTGTCGCCGAAGTGCCCCGAAGACCCGCGGCGGGAGGTCCTTCCAGCACTTCGGCGGTGGGTCCCGGGGAGGGTCTTCGGTGGCAATTCAGCATCAGGGGGTCCTTCCGCCCCAGGACCCGCCACCAAAGTCCCCAGGCCCCCTGAATCCTCTGAGCGGCCCTGCTGGGAGTCAGTGTCCATTCAGTTATTGAATTCTACCTACCATTATGGGCTGGGATATTCAAAGAAGCTTAAGGAAATTAGGTTCCCATATTTCAATGAGATTAGGGCGTCTAAGGACAGGTCTACACTATAGAGTCAAGTGACCTAAGTTATGCAACTCCAGCTATGTGACTAAAGTAGCTGGAGTCGATGTAGATTAGGCCAACTTATTGCGGGACCCACTAAATTGACCCCTGGTGGATCAATCGCTGCAGCGTCAATCCATGGTAAGCTTAGACAAGCCCTAACTCATTTAGGATATGTCTACAATGGAGGTGATGGTATAATTTCCAGCTTGGGTAGATATATTTGTGCTAGCTCAGATTGAGTTAGAGCACTAAAAATATCAGTGTACTCATGGCTGCATGGGTGGCAAGAGGAACTAGCCGCTGAGAGTATGTACCTAGGTTTCAGACAGGATTGTACTCAGGGTAGCTAGCCCACCCTGCCTCCCATGCACCCAAGGTAACACTGCTATTTTTAGCACACTAGCTTGATCTGAGCTAGCGTGGGTATGTCTACCTGAATTGGAAATTACACTTCCAGCTCCAGCGTAGATATTCCCTTAGTTTCCTTTGAAAATCCCAGGCCCGCTGTTTATCTTTAGGGACAACCATATTGATCTCACCACTGTCTATACATCTGCCTGTATTTCCAATCTACTTGTAATGTCCTATCATCGAGGTATCTAGGTGCTCAACTCTATTGATGATGCCACCAAAACAGTTAGCAACAGTTGTGGGGATGTTTTTTCTGAGGTGGACTTTTGTTGGCTAAGAACTGGGCTGATGGCTGAACCTGAAGCCCTGCATTCATTTTAAATACCATAGGCTCATCAGCAGCTATCAGATGATAATTATTTTGGTCACTACTGATGGGATTTTTGTTGCTTTATGTCACAATTTCTGACAATAATGAAATACTCTGAGTTTTCTCACTGTTTTCTTCAATTCTTTGTCTCTTTTCCTGGGGCTTGAGCCTGAGGCTGAAAAGTATCTGTGATTAATTATGAGCAAAACTGCCAATAGCAATGCTAACTCAGGGATTCCTAAGTGCCAATAGATTAGGTATATTTAACTCAGTGGTAAATGAGAAGTCAGCAGAGAGCAGACACAGGGTTGCTGCACCACCCTGACCAAACTCTCTATTTTATCAGTCATCTGTGGTCATTGCCTTTGCTTTGCTTAAAATGTAAAGAAAATAAACCTTCTTACTTTATTATTTTCCTTGTGTAAATTTTGGATTAATGTACAGCTTGGGTTTATCTATGAATAGCTGACCAACAGGTAAATAAAACTGGGGGGAAAGCCAAGAAATGCTTCCCCACTACCCTAGAGATTTGCAAATGAGTTGCAGAAAAGGGCAATGCACAAATGACCTAAAACATTGGTTTTCCTAAGGGATGATTGATGGCCCAATTCAACTGTGGTGCCCAGAATGAGTGCTCAGAAAACACCTACACATAAATACATAAAGGCATTTTATATTAAAAAGAAAAGATACATAGAAGGAGGATGGATTTTTAGGGTTTATTAAATAAGTATGTATAATTATGTATTGTCCTTAATTACATAATCTCAAAGTGCTTCACAAATTACTGTTATTCATATTTTGTAATAAATGTATTACGTGTTCCACAGATATGCAAAAAACTAGTTCATTCATTTATTCATTACAATAAAGGACAGGTTCCTGGGTTATTGCATTCTAAATTAAGGCAAGTTACAGAAGGATAATACCTATTCTTTAAAAAAATATGTAAACTCTAATTACATAATCTGTCTTGAATATAGAGAAGTATTATTATAATATCACAGAAAGGTAAACTGAGGCACTGTCTGCCTAAGGTGCTGTTGATTACCATAGTACCTGAACACCTCATAATTGTAATGTATGTACCCTTACAACACTCATGTGAGGTAGAGAAGTCCTAATATCACCACTTTACAGCTCAGGCACAGAGACTAAATGACTTGCTCAAGGTCACCCAGGAACTTTGTGGGGGAGCAGGGAATTGAATCCATGTCTCCCAAATCTAAATGTAGTGGGCTGAACTCTGGACCATGCTATTTCTCATACTGATAGGTACTGAGAAATACCACTGAGAGGTTGCCCAAAGTTATGCAGTGAATCAGTAACAGAGCTGGAAGCAGAACCAAGGACTCCTGACTCTACGGCTATATCTACAGCTGGAGCTGGGGATATGATTCCCTGTATCAGTAGACATGCTCTCACTAACTCCCATCAAGCCAGTGCATTACAAATATTAGTGTAGCCACAGTAGCATGGGCAGTGTCAAGTGGAGGCACAGGATGGCCACCCTAAATATGTGCATAAAGGGTCCATCTGGGTTTGTACTCGGAATGGCTAGTCCCCATGCCATCACTGCTTCTACCAGTGGGTACCATTGCTACACTACTATTTTTAGTGTGCTAGCTCAATATGAGCTAATGCAGGTATGTTTGCTCAAGCTGGGACTCACACCCCCAACTCCAAGTTATAAATGTAGCACTAATTCACTTGCTCTACCTATTGCCCATTAATCAAATAAGAGCCAGTTGAAACAGGGATGAATTTCCAGATATATTAGTTTGAGCTGTCTCTAAAGATCAGGAAAAAAAAATTGTCCACTCCAAAATCTGATTAACCTATAGAGGCACTGAGATTGTTCTTGTATTGTAATCCAGATGATATATTTGTATGTGTTCAACAGAAAAATTGCCCTTCAGTTGATTAACTAAATTATTACATACTTTTGCAATGATGCCAAGAGAGTGGGGAAAAGGCAATGGTCCTTCAAGACATTTAGAAGCAATAAAGCCCACACACGAAGACACTGATCTTAAAATGGCCTTGAGTATGAAGAAATTCTGTTTATCCTGACATTTTCAAAATCAGGATCAAAACAGATGTATTCTCTGTAGTCACTAATGTTGGCAATTACATTTAGTTGCCTATGAATGCATATTGCACAATTTGCAGTTATTGAACAAACCAGGAGAACTATTCTGGGAGTTCCTATTGTGTGTGGGAAGCTCAGCAATTCTGCTTTCTACACACACTAGCTGAGTTCTTAGCTCTCCTTTCCCTCCCCAACTCATTACAAAAAAAGGCACTTTTTCCCCCTTTTCTTCTTCATCTCTTTTCTCTTGTCTTCTGTTCTACTTCATTTATTTTTATAACAAATCACAGGGATTTTTGACATTACAAACCAGACTGTATTTGCAGCAGCGATGGGCTTTAAGTCCAAGCATATAGACCTGTATTTAAATTTTCCTGAAGCCAACAGAGGCTCAAATCTCAGGATTAGATTTGACCTATTGGCCACTCCTAGGCACTAGTCAACTTCAGAGCTTCCCATAGTTTGGGATGTTAGGTTCTGGGGGTCTGGTTCATGTCTCTCTCTACTGTTTATTGCATGAATGTATGTTGGAGAGTTTCACTCCCTTCTTTGTCTCCGTCTCATTTCTCCAGCTATCACGCCTCTCCTGCTCTTATAGAACCATTATAATGTAGGGTTAGAAGGGATATCAACCCGTCATCGAGTCCAGCTGCCCTCACAGAAGCAGAACCAAGTAAATCTAGGCCATTCCTGACAGGATCCAACCTGTTTTTAAAAACCTCCAATGATGGTGATTATACAACCTGCCTTGGAAGCCTATTTCAGAGCTCAACTATCCTTATAGTTAGAAAGCTAGTTCCTAATAGTTAACCAAATCTCCTTTGCTGTAGATTAAGTGCATTACTCTTGTCCTACCTTCAATGGACATGGAGAACAATTGATCACCATCCTCTTATAATATATTTGAAGACTGCTAATGAGTCCCCCCGACCCCCAAGTCTTTGTTTCTCAATATTAAACATGCCCAGATTTTTTAACCTTTCCTCATAGGGCAGTGTAGTGGACCCTCACTCTCCATGCGGAAGGAGGCCCCTCATTCACATTGCTTCTGGGCTTGCCACACCGTCTAGAGGTCACAATGGGAGGTCTCAAGGCATAGGCCATCTCTTGGTTGGGCTTGTCTGGCCAAGGCACGAAGCTGCAGAAGGGTCTAGAGAAGCCCTGGGAGTGAGAGGTACCAAACGCCAGGGACACAGTAGAGTAGGGTGGGCCTGCATCCCCCTGCCACCCCACCCTGGCCTTTGTCTCCACCCCTAGGTGGAGCAAGGCCCTGCAGATCCTCTAGTTCCCAGCCCCACAATAGTGCTGGGCACCAAACAGTCATGGCCAGACTTTAGCCTGGGCTTGGGGAGGCAGGCTCAAGCTGCCAGCAATTAAACACAGCCTACCGGGGCTGGCTTTGGCCAGGGTGGGGCTCAGGCCTTTCGCCAGGCAATCACAGTTCATGGAGCTGGTGCGGGCCTGGGCTTGTGGAGGCTCATGTAACCCTCCAAAACATCTGTTAGTCTATAAGGTGCCACAGGACTCTTTGCTGCCTCAACTAAACACAGTCTCATGGCTGGCTTCAGGTCACCAGCAATGCAACAGTCCACAGGTGGGCTGGGGCCTGGGCTTGAGGGGGCTCAGGCTGCTGGCAAACAAACAGTCTCGTGGCTGGCTTTAGCCTGGGTAGGGCTCAGGCAGCCAGCAAAGCAACAGTCTGTAAGGAATCTGGTAAGGGCAGGAGCTTCCCTGCGAAGTGTAGGGCGTTGGCCACCCCAGGGTGGGGTGGCAGGGGGATGTGGGCCCACCCTATTCTACTGTGTCCCTGGCGTTTGGTACCTCTCACTCCCAGGGCTTCTCTAGTTCCTTGGGGTATGCCACGGCTGGCAGTCTGGGCCACTCCCAATTCTGCGGCTAGGGGACAGCCGAGTGTTGGTTCCCCTGCCGGGTATGGCAGAAGTGTCCTTCTCCTCCACAGATTCCACACCAACTGACCTGCAGGCAGGGGCGGCTCTAGCCATTTCGCCTCCCCAAGCACAGCAGCACGCTGCGGGGGGCGCTCTGCCAGTCGCCAGTTCCGCGGCTCCGGTGGACCTCCCGCAGGCGTGCCTGTGGATGCTCCACCAAAGCCGCGGGACCAGCAGACCCTCCACAGGCACGCCTGTGGGAGGTCCACCGGAGCCGCCTGCCACCCTCCCGGCGACCGGCAGAGCGCCCCCCGCGGCATGCCGCCCCAAGCGTGCGCTTGGCAGGCTGGGGCCTGGAGCCGGCCCTGCCTGCAGGGCCTTCCTCTTATACTTCTGGCCCCACCCTAGCACGTCCAGTGCGGGGGGCGGGGAAGGCTAGGCTCCACCCACCAAAGGGCATGTAGTGGACTCTTGCTCTCCCGTACAAAGGGAGGCCAATTGCCCTCACTACAGCCAGGTTTTCTATATCTTTTATCATTTTTTTGGTCTCCTCTGCAGTGTCTCTAAATTGTTCAAATCTTTCCTAAAGTGTGGTGCCCAAAATGGAACACTGTACTCCAGCCTCACAAGTGTATAGTAGAGAAAGACAATTAGCGCCCGTGTTTTACATACAACACTCCAGCTAATATACCCCAGATTGATATTAGCCTTTTTCTTCACTGCATCATACTGTTGACTCATATTCAGTTTGTGATCCAGTATCACCCCCAAAATCTTTTCAACAGTACTACAATGTAGCCAGTTATTTCCCATTTTGTAGTGGTGTATTTGATATTTCCTTCCAAGTGAAGTACTTTTCACTAGACTTTATTGGATTTTATCTTGTTGAATTCAGACAAATTCTCCAGTTTGTCAAGATTACTTTGAATTCTAATCCTTCTCTCCAAAGTGTTTGTAACCCTTCTCAGCTTAGTGCCATCCACACATTTTATAAGTTTATTCTCCATTCCATTATCCAAGTCACTATTAAAAGTACTGAATAGTACTAGAAACAGGACTGTTTTCTATGGGAACCCACTCTTTGTGTATGGTCTTTCAACCAGTTGTGCACCCACCTTAGAGAAATTTCATCTAAGCCTGCATTTCCCTAGGTTGCTTATGAGAATGTCATATGGGACTATGTCAAAAACCTTACAAAAATCAAGATGTATCACGGCTACTGTTTCTTCCCTATCTACTAGGTCAATAACCCGACCAAAGAAGGCAATTAGGTTGGTTTGGAATGATTCATTCCTGATAAATCCATGCTAGTTATTTCTTATGACCTACTATCCTCTAAGTGCTTACAAATTGATTGATACCAGGAAAGATACTGGAACAAATTATTAAACAAAGTTAGGCTCATGGGTCTTTACACTGTTCTTTGCCTATTTTTGCTCATATTCCTTCCTCCTGGTTGTTAATATTAATTCTGTTGAAGATTGAAGCAAAATAGGCATTGAACACCTCAGCCTTCTTGATGTCAGCAATTATTAGCTCTCCTCTGCTAAGTAGAGGATCTACACTTTCCTTCATTTTCTTTTGCTCATAATGTATTAAAGAACCTCTTCTTATTGCTTTTTATGTCCCCTGCTAGGTGAAACTCATTTTGTACCTTAGCCTTTCTGATTGTATCCCTGTATGCTTGTGCTATTCGTTTGTACTCCTCCTTAGAAATTTGTCCTGTGTCCACTTTTTGTAAGATACCTTTTTGATTTTCATGTCATTAAAGTGCTCCTGAGGGAGCCTCTTCCTATTCTTTGTCTATTCTACCTTTTTCTCTTCCTCCACTCTCTCATCTCCCTTTCATCTAGCAACCCACCCAAGCCATCCCCAGTTCTTTAGTTCCACATTTATAGCTCCCATCAGCTTTCACAGACTCCCCTTCCATCTAATCTATCTGGATGTCTATTTAAGTCTAATGCACTAATCACCTTGGTATGTAGGGCTGAAATATATAAAAAAGAGATTGGGTTTCTGCAGCACCCTGTTATCTATGGGCCAGGAGGTGGAATTTCCCTTGGTCCCTCCTTCCATTGAGGACAGTCTTGTGCAGACTAATATATCTTGCAAACTATTCTAAGGAATGCAAGACATAGATTCCTTCTTATCTTCTGTAAGTGAGGATTTCAAAGTCAGAAGCTCTTCACCAAAAATACTTCATCTCCCAGCATGGCAAGTTTTGTCCTGGGCACCACCAGCTTCATCATCAGCCCTGTTGAACTGTTCTCAGGATGATGTGGAAGGAGATGCCTTTAGACCAGAAGTCCCCAAAGTGTGGAACATGCCCCCCTAGGGGGGCATGGAGGAACATCTGGGGGGTGGCCCTAGCCAGCCCCCCAGGGGCAGAGAGGGAGCACCACCCAGCCCCTCCCCACCCCCAGCTCTGTTCCGGTCATGCCCCCAGCTGCGTCCCTGGCTCTGTCCCTAGCCTCGGCGTGGCTCCACTCCCAGCCCCGCACCATCCCCCAGCCTTAGCCGCTGGCTGCGGCTCCATTCTCAGCCTGGGGCCAAGGCAGGGGGCAAGCCCAGGAGTGGAGCCACACCTGGCTTTGAGCCTGGCTGTTCCCCCCCCTCCTCCCCCGCAGCCCAGCTGCAGCTCTGGCCAGCCCCTAGCCTTGGCTCGTGGTTGCGATCCTGATCCCAGACCCACCTTGGCCCCAGCCTTGGCCTCCTTACTCCATCCATGTCTCTCCTTCCTTGGTGCTGCGGCCCCGCTCCCAGCCCCAGCTGGGGCTGAAGACAGGGGCAAAGGGGATGTAACCCTTAAACCCATGACTTTGTAATAACCATCTTCCCATCTCTCTTCTACCCCCACATCCCTCTTCATTCAGCATCTTACAAATGTCTCAAAAGCAGCATTGGCAGTTGTCATAGGTCTCACCCCACTTGGAGCTGTTGGGTTCCAATGTGGGGACCTGCACTGGTTTCCCTCTAAACTAAAATCCTAGTTTAGATCTAGTAAAAGCTGCCACCACTCAATCAGGTATGTGGATTGAGACACAGTCCTTCCCCAAAATCCTAGGGAATTCCAAGAGCCCCAAATCCATGGAGTTCTTACACCCAGGAGAAATAAACCATTCCCCCCTGCTTCCTCCCCTCTCCCTTTTCCTAGGAGAGACACCGGGATTTAACTACAGAGGGATACCTCCCACTCCCCTTTCCGAGAGAATCCACCCAAAGAAAGATCAACCAAGTCCTTAATAGAAAAGAATTTATTAAAGAATAAAAAGAAAAGTCACTGTCTCTGTAACCAAATTGGAACAATATACAGGGTCTAAACTTATCAATCTCTGGAGAGAATTCCCCCTCCCCCTTTCTTTCTCAGTGAAAGCAAAGTAACAGCAAACAGGAATAAAGAATTTCCTTCAGCCAACACACAATTGCAAATATAGAAAGCAACTCAAAAGATTAATCCACCTTTCTAATTAATACTCACTATTAAATAGTAGAAATTACTCCAGGAGAACTTGGAGACATGACTGACCTCTCTTAGAGCCAAAGAGAGCTCTGAGCAAACAAGGAACACAGACAAAGGCTTCCCTCCACAGAGATTTGAAATTATCCTGTTCCTTGATTGGTCCTCTGGTCAGGTGTTTCTCAGGTTACTGAGCTTGTTAACCCTTTCCAGGGAAAAGAGACCTTAACCCTTATCTGTTTATTTATGACAGCAGTGTTCAGCAGAAGTTCACTGCAACCATCTCCCTGACCAACCTCTTTCCTCCAGCTTCTATGTACACCTTTTCCCCTCAAACTGATGCTGGGGTCTCACATTTTCTCTCCTCTAATTCTCCAGTCCTTTCAACTCTATCCCTTTCAGCCTCCTAACCTCCCTAGGAGATGTTAAATGCTAACTTTCTCACCCACCCACAGCTGCAGCCTTTCCTCTGCCCTTCTTCCATGCAGGTAGTTAGTCAGCAAGTACAGCCACTCTCCATTTACTTTTCTGCTCTCCCTCTGGTTTCCACTCTCCACATTTTTCTGTGCACCTAAAGACAGTTTTGATTTTCATTCAGCAAATGCTAAATAAATTTGATTTGCATAACATACCCTTGAAAGTAATTTCAATTGGAACTGATTATGTGTTTACAGGGGGAAGGAGCAGGGGGAAAGTGGATTGCAATAACAAGCCTGTGTTTTATCAGAAGAAAAGCCACCTTTTAGCTTGTTTGACAAACCCACATCTTGGCATTTCAACACTATTCTGCATTTCTGAATAGACATTTGAGCATAAATCGTTTTTATTATAGCGTGCAGTATGTTTGATAATAAACTTTTAAACGCTATTTATTGTGCTACACATACAAAACTATTACCTTTTGGTTAACAGCAATAGTTCATTCAGTGACAAATAATGATTTCAATAAAGAACTATGGGGAACATTTGATACTCCAGGAAAACATAACAGTACTTACTGATTGATGCCTCCTCCCCCATCCTCTGTAACACATGATGAACACATTCTATCTTTTCTCTGGCAAGGGCTAATTATTTTTCCCCCTGCAGTTGTAAAACAAATTTCACTGCCTGACCAACAATTGTCTACACAATTCAGTCAGACATAGGAAGAATGAAAACAAAAAAAATCCCCCAAATCATAGCCCCTGTATATCCTAATGCTGGAACATAACTAACATCCCTCAGGAGTTCTGTCTACTGAAGGGTGTGGGCCTCACACAGCACACTCAGCTGCCCAAACTGGAAAAAAAATATTTCACACAGAACAGAAAGAAAATGATGGTGTTTTTCTGCCAGGAAGGATAACAGTTCATTCTCCAACCTAAGGGGTTCTTTGACGGAGTGTGATCTAGTGCTTATAGCAGTCGGGGCTGGTAGCGCTCTCTCTGCTGGGTCACATCATCCCATTGGTTAGAGTGGTGGAGTGCAGTTTCATTACCAAAGCAAACTTCTGAGAGGGTCCCAGAGTTTCACAGAAACTATATTTTGTGCTTTTCCCATGCCCCCCCACACACACACTTTATGTGCAATTGTCTTCTGAGGGAGGCGGCAATCTTTACTCTGGGGGATTAGCCTGCTGACCCCATTGGGACTGAAGCACTCACAGAAAAAAAATAGTGGGTGCTCAACGCCCACTAGCCACCCAAGAATCAGCTATTTGGTGGTGTGTGGGAGACATTGGGGGGAAGGGAGAGCGGGGCGGGAAGAGGTGGAGCGAGGACGGATCACTGGGGGAGGGCGGAGCAGGGGCGGGAAGAGGTGGAGCGAGGGTGTGGCATTGGGGGAAGGGGTGGAGTGGGGATGGGGCCTCGGAGCAGAGCGGGGTGAAGCACCCATCCAGAAAAATGAAAGTCAGCACCTCTGACAGCAGGTAGGCCTGACCCACCCCACAGCAGGCTAGAAGACACTCCTGCTCCTCCTGCTGCCAGGTTTTGCCCTCACAGAACAAGTGTGGTTTCCATTATACTGACAATTGCCAGTGTGGCTCACTTTTGTCTGGCTTCCCAGGTAAGGAGTGAGGCCCATTTGCAGGCAGTGTGAGGGAAGCCAACCCTGCTTTGTAGATGAAGATAATCATATGCCTTTAACCTCAAAGTTTGTCAGTCCAGAACCTTGCATGAGTTTGTCACTAAACACAAAATAAAATGTGTTATGGAAATACACACATATGCTAACTCTAGGCTAACTATTCTAGCAATGCCAATGCAGTGTGGTCCTAGAGGCATACATGACAATGTCTTGTTAGTTGCCTCTCTCGCAACTGGCTCAAGTGCTGCTGACCATGCATGCCCTCCTCAAGCAGTGATTCACCAAGCTACTCCTCCTCCCCCATTTCAGATCTCTGTATAAGACTCACATATTCTGAAATGAGTGTATAATATGTAATATTAATTAGTACTGGGGCCCTGGGGTGCATGTGCAGCTT
This sequence comes from Mauremys mutica, assembly GCF_020497125.1. Classification (NCBI taxonomy): domain Eukaryota; kingdom Metazoa; phylum Chordata; order Testudines; family Geoemydidae; genus Mauremys; species Mauremys mutica. Next base: position 35,728,821 of record NC_059075.1, read on the forward strand.
TTAGTTGAACTTCCCAGATGAACACTAGCTGGAGTAATAGTCTGATCTTATTGGTGTCCCTTGCCTTCCGTCACCCAATCCCCTGTCTATGCTTTGCTAACCCACATGTGGCATCCTACCTAATAATCATACATTTTGAGGACAGCAGGATCAACTACAATCATCTAGTCTCAGCTATGGCATAACACAGCAAAATTTTCCCAACGATGACACTGGAATTATAGTAGTTACTTATTTTAATAGAAGATTTGAAGCTGTTTGGGCAGAGATTGTCTTTCTATTGGTTAAAAGCACTGAATACACTTTCGGGTGCTGCAAAAACATTGTATAAATAAGCGATCATTATCAATCATTAATAGTAATGGTTACAGCATACCAATTAAAAATACTGATCCATGTGTGAAATTACAAAGCACTCAAAGTAGCTTAATCAATGGATGTAGATAATTATTACTATGCTCACCAGGAGCTCTTATTTGAATAAGAGAAGCTCACAGGCTATTTGAAAAACAAACAGACAGTAGATAAGGCTTTCCACTGTGATTTTTATGATCCTTAAGCCTATTCCACAATTTAACCCTGTATGCACTTTTTTCTATGGTCAGAAGAGAAGCAAATTAGATTAATCTGTTTCATTCTAGTCCATTGTGGAAATATATTCATATGTCAGACAAAATCATAATGCAATTGGCATTCTCTGCTCAAGTTATGAGTAGGTCTAGAGCAAGAGGAAGCATTACAGGCTCATTGACAGAGTTGTGTGGTTCCAGAATGTGAACAGCAGGGAGAATGTTGGTCAAGAATGAGATGCAATAAAAAAACTGTTTCAGTTCAGATAGAAGGTACTGGAATTTGTCTCATATTTCTGAGACTTGAAATAATAAAACAAAACTCAGTACAATAAAGTAAAGAGCTAATGGTTGTACTGAATACATGTCATCTACCTGGAGTTCCAAATAAAGCATGAATGACTGGGTTAGGAACCAGAGAGAAAATAGAGGAAGACTTGAATTATTTTTTTACTTATTCAATTAATTCATGAAGCTAGTCAAAAATGTGTTAGCCTGTCTCAGCCTATGCTGTGTCCTGTGTAAAATCTGGAATGGATTTGTAAGGTTCTCTCTAACTGGTTGAGCCAAACATTTGGTCCAGAATATGAAGAGAATCTTTTCAGGACATTACACAGAGAGTGGGCAGATCAGGTTTTGGGTGCCTTGGAAGAGCAGTGCATGGACTCGGGACAAAAGGAGGAGGAATTTCATGTCAAGGCCAAAGTATTACCAGATAAACCCAATCTATTAGTCATTCAGAGAAAATGACAGAATAATGGAAAGTAGAGATAGAGAAGATCTATAACTAACAACTTTCACAAGTACTATATTAACATACAACTATAAAATAAATCCAAGGCAATCTGAGTAGGAAGGAAGATTTAAAGCAATTTGAAAAAATATCAGCTTTATACAGAAATGATGTTTTAACCTTAAAGTGTTGTGTGACAAGGCCACTCACAAATGGTGACTATTGTGCGCATATAGTATATTCATTGAATGCATGTTCGATACTGGAATGAGATATGTAGACATCTTTTGCAGCTAGGTACCAAGTGATCCTTGAGTGAAATCTTAGTTATTTAAAGTAGCTCAGTCAATGTATTGCAGATAATTATTGCTGCGTGTTCTCAGAGCTCTTATCTGAACAAAAAAAGACTCCTGGGTAGACTAAAAATATACAAACAAATATGTCAACAGATCAGCCCATTTTACATTGAAACAAATTGTAGACACTGCTTAAATGTTTCCTGAGCCTTTTGAACAAGTTCAGCCTAGAGAATTACAAGGCACAATGAAAACAAAAATAGAAATACCATTATCAACTGAGCCACAGCAGCATGAATTCCAGTACATGTGCATTGCCAGACCTGCAATACGTGCACCACCATGGGTAGTGTAGTTAGCTTCCTCACCCTGAGTTTATATTGTGGGGTCTAAGAAAAAAAGTATTTCATGAGCCAGTTTGTAAACCTAGCGGTGAGCTAGCTGCAGGGACGGCTCTAGGCCCCAGCACGCCAAGCGCGTGCTGGGGCGGCATGCCATGGGGGGCGCTCTGCCGGTCCCGGGAGGGTGGCAGGCGGCTCTGGTGGACCTCCTGTAGGAGGTCCACCACAGCCGCGGGACCAGCGGACCCTCTGCAGGCACGTCTGCGGGAGGTCCACCGGAGCCGCGGGACCGGCGACTGGCAGAGCGCCCCCCGTGGCGTGCCGCTGTGCCTGGGGCAGCAAAATCGCTAGAGCCGCCCCTGGCTAGCTGGGAATAGTTTCCATTCACACGTACAGTAGTTATGGAAAGTTTTAAAAGGGGTTTCCAGTAGGGATGAGGGAACCTGCTTAGGTAAAATAAGAATTAACCTTCATCTTCGCCCTCAATTTAAACCAGATTGACCCAAAGCACTCCTTGTTGTTCAGAAAAGATCAGTCATTTTTCTCCACATACTTCCACACGTTATGGAAAGTATCAGGAGATGCGGCCCTTTTCACCCAGGATCTATTTCACTTCCATCTCCCCATAACCCTCTCCCAGTTCACTTCCTCTTTGAGACCCTCAGGTGGTTCTGGCAACTTCCACCAGCTGCTTGTGCTACTCTGCAACCTCTGGATGGCCCTCTTACATAAACAGGAAAGACAGAAGAAGGAGCCAAGGGCAGAACTTTCCAACTGGAAACAATGAGGGACTGTGATTTCTGGTGCATCCAATGAATCAGTAGAAGGGGAGCTGGGGTTAGAGTTCTGGGTAGTAGATCAGGTATGCGTGTGAGGTGGAGGTCCCCATGAAATTCCATAGCTCACCTAGGCCTCAAGTGGCCATTACTTCCTGGCTTTGTCTAGGATTTAGAGGTTAAAGTCCCAAATTATCATGAGGGTTGTTGTTCTTGGTTATATTTACACATCAGCCAGGAAGAATTGGATATGTTTTAAGAAAATCTGTTCTCTAGAGATTTCCAGTCTGATTTAGCAGGCAAAGAATTCTAGATGAGTTTCAAGTAAAAACCTAAAAGTCTGGTCTTATACTCTCATCTCTTTGAGATTCTTGCTTCTTAGTCAGTTAAACATTATGAAAAGGACTGTGGAGTTTTTACTGTTTGTGAAGATTCCAGCTAATTTATTTGGATAGTTTGGAAGGAGACAGACAGACAGACCAACTGAAAGAAACCCACTCTTATATACAAGAGTAAAATGATGGCAGAGGCAGAAAAGATTCAGCTGTTCCATGCGGTGGTAAGAAAAGGCTTAACAGCTGCTGACTAATTACAGCACCTAAAACCGTCACCAAGCCCTAGTAAAGATCAGCATTTGCTATTGTCTTCCGTGCATTACAAAGTAAACAAGGTGATTGAATCCCTTGGAGGGAGGGAGTTTATGTGTAATAACTCAGACATGTCTCTGGGTTTGTTTGAGATACTTATTGCTATTGTAAAATGAAGAATGACATCACAAATTTGCTATATTCCCCAAAGACAGATTCTTAACCAACACATTGACACACAGTTCACAGTTCTTTATCTTTCTCTGACTACACCTTTAACTCTTTTCTCCATGGAAAACTTTAATCATGCCAGTCTGCCCATTTGAGCCAGCCCTGTACCCGCCCCTTCCAAATTCCTAAGTGAAACCATACCCTGAGTCTGAAATATTCCCAGCACTTGTCCAGAATACTTAACATTATGCAGGAAAAGGCCTTCATTGATCAAACCTGATGAATTTATGACTGCAAATGTTTGCAATGAGCTTCATTTAAAACTTGGATTAACCAGCTGCTGCATTTGGCTCCAAACTTCCTACCATAGGAGGGTGAGATCAGGGTGTGTGTGTGTGTGATCACAAGAAGCTACAAAGGGCTGAGAACTCTGCATCAAATATATTTCAAAGAAAAAGAGTCAGAATTCACAATCACTGTTTGTTGGTAATAAATAGAATTTGCTTTCTCACCAGGAAGAAAGAAAGTGGGCAAGATGCAGTGCTGAGAGCAAGTCTTCACGTCCAAGTTCATGTGAGGTTTGGATCACAGAAAAAATTAGAACAGTTGTCTTTCTAAGTGTTTGATACACACAGCATCCGAGATAATTCCTCCAGGGCAGCACACATGATTTATATTATACCATAGTGTTAAATCATTTCTAGACAGAATTAAACAAAGCAAGAGCTGGAACAAGAGAAGTGAAATGAATGTCAGAGGCCTGATGGAATAAGCAAAGCTGAACCATCACAGACTTGAATTAAACCCAATTCACTGAGTTTTGGAAAAGTTTGGCTAATTTATTTAAGGAAAATTGTGACCTTCTGCCCTTTTTGGTTTTAGCTGGGAGTGGAAGACGCTTACAGATCTGGACCATCTTTGGTATTAGCAATTCAGAGATCTGTGCTTTTCAGTCTGATTGATCCTGAAGCTCAGAAAAGTATGTGATGAAGTCCAAAATAGCAAAGATAAATACAGCCAGAACAACTGAATCTGATTTAGTTTTGACAGGGTACCACATATTGTCCCTAGCTTTATTCCAAACTCGACCTGGCTTGGTTCAAAGATTCATGAAACTCAGTGAATTGCTTGATAAACCTGGGTTGACTTTTGATTTTGTAATGAAACACAAAACAGGGAAAATTTGTGTGGTTTCGGAATTTGTAATGTAATGTCTGCACTATGCTAATAGTGAAATACCACTAGAAAGGCACTTTCTTGTGGTATTTTTGACCCAACTTTTGCCAATGGGATTTATGACTGGATGCTTGTATCAGGTAATGTAACTTTTCAAATTCCAAACTTCAACTTTTCAAATTCCAAATTCAACTATGATTCCGTTTGGACCACTTTGAGATGCTTTAATGTTATGTAAGCTCAACTCAGTGTGGGACAACTCTGGCAAAATCAGGACTCTCCTGCACAAATGGAGAAAGTTGGGGAAATTCAGTGCCAGAGTCAGTGACACACTTTAGAATTTGGGAATGTATCTATAATTGGTGGGTACTCCAATCTGAAGACCACTGCATTTTGTAGGAAATTGAGCTAATATTTGTTTCAATCTGTACCACTTGGGCCCACTTGTAATTTAGAGGGCTGTATTATTGTTTGTATTTGTTTAAAGTGTGTGAATGTCTGTATTTCTATAGGAGAATGGTACTCCATGATATTGTGAGAGAAAGACATATTGTTCACAAAGTAGGGGCAGATCATGAGTGCACAGAAATGCTATAGGCCCAATCCTTGGTTCCAAGAGGCCCATTCTATGCTGTAGTGGTTTGTGTATATGTCTGATGATAAAAGTTTCGTGGTCATGGAGGTCAGGGGTCTGTTGCATTTTCTTGCATCATAGAGGTCACGGAGTTGATTTTTTATCACTGTTCTAGAAAGCCTCCAGCTGCCAGTACATTTCACAAGGGATTTTCTTAAATATAATGCAACATGAGCTAATATTTCATTTTAACTGCAGTGCTGGGAAACATAAATGAAGATGTAGGCTAGAAATATAGATAGAAGGGTGTTTTGATTCTGAACGTAGTTTATTACAGGAAAAAATGTCTTACCTGAAACTGTTTTCGTATGTTTTCTGGTCTTCGGCTTTCACTGCATGAGGTACAGTGGAATGACGATTGATGCCCTTGTAAGTAAATGATGAATGGGGTCTACCCCTCTGCCACACAGGATCAAATCTGAGATATTTCATTTTGCCTTGACCATAGCTTCTTACAAGTGTGTAACATGTCCAGTGTATCCTCTTACCGGCTGTTACATACAATACGTAGGCTAGGACAAGCTTTGAACATTCTGAGAAGACTAGATTACAACTTGTGGTATTAGTGGTAGATTTTTGGAGGCTTTCATTCTTAACTTTTCAATCTGCTAACTTGTTTAGAGACTTTTGGGGAGAAGGGATTTTTTAGGGATGGAGGTGAGAATGGAAATAGTATTTAATTTGAGATTCTGAAGGTTCAGAGTTAGGCTCAGATTAGCATGTGTTCACAATAAAATAACCGGGATGTGCAGAGTGCATGTGTTACACAAAGAGAAAAAAAATGCCCACTAAACATGACCACATATGTCTGATAAATGTTTTTTTAACTATTTCATTTTCAAAATTCCTTTGAAGTGTGTCCCTAGAGCACTGAGGTCAAAGCAGCTGCTAGATTTTTCTGAAGAAATATCCTCTCTGGTGCTATTTTAAATGTATTGTGTTTGGAACTAATTAGAACTGCACAACCCCTGGTACTTTAATTTAAAAATTATATATTTTTTCAAACATGTTTCAGCTGGATCAGCCACTTTGAAGCTATTTCTTTTGTTTAAAAGGATGTTGCCAAGTTATAGTTTGTTGTAGTTTTTTAACATTTTCTTTTTATTTAATCTTTTATCTGTAAAATCCAGTTACAGATTTGAAACATTTTTCTTCCCTTTTCCAATATAATTCTTTTCCATTTGGCAAGCATTAACATTTTTCCTCTTTAGCTTTGAAGGCATCTGTGACGGGGTTGATAATTCCGACACTGGAGAGACAGGGATGCAGGAACAACTCAGGGCCCAGAAAGTCCCACCCCAGCAGGCCTGCTGGGCATGCTCCAGCTGGAGGAGGGGCATAAGAGGAAGTCTATTCATCACAACAGGGTGACTGGTGGACAAAGACAGACCTGCACCTCTTGCTACTGAGGGGTTATGCCAAGAGAGTAATCCCAAGAGAACTGCTGCACAGAGCTGGGACTCCCAGCCTATAGAGTCCTATGGGCTGTGTTACAAGGGACAACCACAAGTTATCACATGCCCAGAGGAGGGACAGAACAGTAAGAAGAAACCCAGGGGGAATGTTAGCTGGTCTTCAGGTATTGGACACTTTTCCTACAGCACTCAAGAGGACCCCTGGGTCAGGACCTGGTGGCATGGGGGAAGTCTGGATTCCCCAACTCCCTACCACTAGGTGGTGCTGCTGCCACAGACTCTTACTGCTTGATGGGGCTGCTGCCATGGATGCTGATCACTAGGCCGAAGGGCCTGTCTCCTCTATAGCATTTAACTATATGACAACTGGTTTATTGTAAAAGCAACAATGATTCCAATTTCCAAGCATCTTATCAAATCATTATTAGTTTATCAGACTCATAGGCTGATTAATATTATTAATTATAAGCATTGTAGTAGTGACGAGAATCCCCAGTCATGAACCAGGATGCCTTTGTGCTAGGTACTGTACACACACAGACAAAAAAAGATCATCCCTGCCTCAAAGAGGTTACAATCTGAGGCTTTGTCTACACTTAAAAGTTTTGCTGTTTTAACTATGCTGGAATAACTTAAAGCATCAAAAAATCTTAGTGCAGATGCACTTATTCCAATATAAAGGTTCGTATTCCAGTTCAGCAAAGCAAAATAAGCTATTCCAGTATAAAGCACTTTATAAGGGTATAACTGTGCCAATGTTAGGGTTCTACCAACATTTACTATCTGAGTAAAAGAAATTTCTCTTCTTACTAAAATAACTATGCTGGTAAAACTTTGTAAGTATAAATCAGCTATGAATAAAGCTAAGCCGATGCCAATGACAACTCTGGAAATAATGTTTGGTCACAGGGAAGCTAGCAAGGAAAAAAAGTACCTTGCCTGTGTACACTTTAGATGATTAAAACTGAAAGAATAATGATACTGTTTTTGATGCTGAATGATTTACCTCTTTATTATGAAATCTCTGAAAGAACTGGTGAAAGGTCTGTGAGTAGTATAGATGCTTATACTCTCCAGGATAATGTCTACTTATTTCATGGGGTAAATAATGCTAGGATGTTCAGGGTTTTCATTTTATTTTTCCTCCTGTCTCAGGATATTTTGGGGGACCATTTTTCCTTCAGTGAAAGTGAAGTAAAGCATCCCCTTTGTTTTATTTCTTACTGCAAATTGGATATAATATCACTATGAAATGATATATATTCTAAAGATGTGTATTGCTTTTCAAAACACTTGCAATTATTCATAGGCGCTGACTCCGTGGGTCCTCTGGGCTGATCTGATAGCAATAGTTTTAATGTAGAGTGAGTGACATTTATGGATTACAATTCTGACAGTGTGTGTATGTGGAAACTGACTGCTAAACTAAATATATTATTAATTATTATTAATTACTATTATTATTATAGATTTCACAACACATTCTCTAATTTTACCAGCTCTTTGTTTCTTCACCATTTCATGTCAAAATGTCCCCAACATGGAAATAGATCAATTTTCAGGTACATCCCATCACTCTTCTATGGAATGAACAGAAGACAAAAACAATGCACAGCATGGATTGTGTGGGTAATCTTCCCTCCAGTGCAATGGGGACTCTCTGTGTGCAGATCTCTCCCTTTCCATTAGGAAGAAATACTCAACCACTTCTGTGGAACTATCTTTCCCACTTCTCTTTCTGTGGAGAGTCTTGCACAGATTCAGGTATCCACTCATGGAAAATTGGCAAACTGGGGCCAGGCATGGAATATGGGTACTTTATGTGCTTCATTCCCAATGACGAACAATCTGCAGGCAAGTTAATGAAGGCTGGCACTACATCACATTTCCCATGTCCCTCTGACTGCCCATTGGGGGATTTCCAGGGACAGCAATAGGTAGAGTGGAGCCATTTGGCCTGTCCTGGGACCTACAGCTGCTCTAAGTGAATGTCCATCTACCTCCACTGAAAATGTATGGGGTTAGGAGGAACTCTCTGCTTCTTCCAAGTGAGGGGTAAATCCACCACCTCAGTGGAAGAATATGTAGAGATGTTATCTCCCCCAGAGTATGCCACCTACTACTGGTGTGACTCCATGATGTACTTATTGTACATAAGCTGACGAAAAATGAATGCCTGACTGCTATGGAGACTGATGTCCTCTGTCCTAACAGCAACTACAGTATGGGCAAAGGCAGTGTATGTTTTCCACCCTGTCACTGTGGGTCACCTAGAAGGAACTGTTGTCAGAGCCCTAAGAAGTTTTCAGAACCCTGCTAGCAGCATATTCTATGCATGCACTTTACATATTGTATTAAGAAAAGCAAGTTCTTCCAAATAATGAAACCTTTTTTTTTAGAAATGAAAGGAAACTAAGTGGGATTATTGAAAATTTAAATACCATGAGAAGCATTAAACGGTGCTTGTTACAGCTGAAGGGACTTAGTTTTGACAGATAAAAAGCAACTGATCACAAAACTAAACATTAATGATAACTTAAATACAATTTCAGAGTGGTAGCCATGATTAGTCTGTATCAGCAAAAAGAATGACGAGTACTTGTGGCACCTTAGAGACTAACATATTTATTTAAACATAAGCTTTCATGGGCTAAAACCCTTTCATGGGCTAAAACATGCATCCAATCAAGTGGGTTTTAGCCCACGAAAGCTTATGCTTAAAGTCTCTAAGGTGCCACAAGTACTCCTGTTCCTTTTGTTAAATACAATTAATCATGACTTGGTCACATTTATAATTGCAAACAAAATAAAGCCCAGATCAGTGAGATATATATATATATATATACACTCTACAAGGGCCAATTTCACAAAGCTGAAAACAATTATGAGTCAAATGAGCTGTGAGGAAGAATTTAATCAGAAAAATGTGAATGATAATTGGGAATTGTTTTAAAACACTTGACTAGATGCCCCAAAAGTCACAATTAAGGAAGAAGGCCAAATTGGTTAAACAAAATATATAGTTTATAGGTGAAGTGAAGACAAATTAAAGAAAGGGGAAATCTGTAGTAATTAATATAAATCAGAAGATAACAATTGTAAACAAATGACAAGGGAAGCAAAGGGACACAAGAACACAAGGAGAAATCTATGGCCATCAAAGTTATGGAAAATAAAAAAGGATTTTTTGAAGAATATTAGAAATAAAAAGAATCCTAACAATGGTAGTGGTCCATTACTAGATTAAAATTGTAGAATTATTATTAATAATTCAGGAAAGGCAAAAAGTGTCTAATAAATATTTCTGTTCTGGATTTTGGCGGGGGACAGATGTTGTAGTCATGTCATATGATGACACTGTTTCCATTCCACTAGTGTCTCAGGAAGATGTTAAACAGCAGTTACTAAAGTTAGACCTTTTAAAATCAGCAGGTCCAGATAACTTGCATCCAAGAGTTTTAAAAGAGATGAAGAGCTCACTGGATCATTAATGCTGATTTTCAATAAGACTTGGAACACTGAGGAAGTTCCAAAAGACTGAAGAAAAGTTAATGTTGTGTAAATATTTTAAAAAGGTAAACTGGAACAGATGACCAGGAAATTATAAAACTGTCAGTGTGACATCAATCCAGGGCAAGATAATGGACTGGCCAATACAGGACTTGATTAATCAAGAATTAAAGGATGGTAATATAATTAATGCCAGTCAAAATGGGTTTAGGGAAAACAGATCCTGTCAAACTAATTTTATATCTTTTTTATGACATTACTTGTTTGGTTGATAAAGGTAATAAGGTTGATGTAATATATTTAAACTTCTGCAAGACATTTGACTTGGTACCACATGACATTTTGTTTAAAAAACAAACTAAGAAAGATATAAAATTATCATGCCACACATTACGTGGATGAAAAACTGGCTAACAGGTAGGTCTTGACATGTGATTGTATGTGGCAGGGATCGGCAACCTTTGGCATGCAGCCCATCAGGGAGATCCGCTGGTGGGCCAAGACGGTTGGCTCAAGTGGCGGCCAGCACATCCCTCAGCCCACGCCGTTTCCTGCAGCCCCCGTTGGCCTGGAATGGTGAACCGTGGCCAGTAGGAGCTGCGATCGGCTGAACCTGAAGATGCTACAGGTAAACAAGCCTGCCAGCGGATTTCCCTGATGGGCCGTGTGCCAAAGGTTGCCAATCCTTGGTATATGCAGATTCACAACAGATAAGGTGTGTTTCTAGTGATGTCCTGCAGGGATCAGTTCTTGGTCCTATGCTATTCAATATTTTTATTATAGATTTGCAAGAAGACCTAAAATCACCATTGATAATGTTTGAAGATGCAACAAAAATTGGCAGAATGGTAAATGATGAAGAGGACAGGTCACTGATGCAGAGTGCTCTGGATCACTTAGTAAACTGGGCACAAGTAAAGAATATGCATTTTAATAAGGCTAAATGTAAATGTATACATCTAGGAACAAAGAATTTAGGCCATATTTGCAGGATGGTGGACTCTATCCTGGGAAGTAGTGACTCTGAAAAAGATTTGAAAGTTGTGGTGAATAATCAGCTGAACATAATCTCCAGTGCGATGTTTTGTCCAAAAGGGCTAATGAAATCCTTGGAGGCATAAATGAGAGTCTTGAGTAGGAATAGAGAGGTTATTTTACTTCTGTAACTTGTACTGGTGTGACTGCTTCTGGAATACTATAGCATGTTTTGGTGTCCACAATTCAAAAAGGACAGTGATAAACTGGAGAGGGTTCAGAGAAGAGCCACAAAAATGATGAATGGAATAGAAAACATGCCTTACAGTGATTGACACATGCAGCTCAATCCGTTTAGCATAACAAAGAGAATGCTAAGGGATGACTTGATCATACACTATAAATACCAACATGGGGAACAAATATTTAATAATTGGTTACTCAGACTAGCAGAGAAAGATCTAACAAGACCCAGTGGCTGTAAATTTAAGCTAGATAAATTCAGACTGGCAGTAAGGTGTACATTTTTAACTGTGAGAGTTATTAATCATTGGAACAACTTACTAAAGATTGTGGTGGATTCTCTATCACTGACACTTTTTATCAAGATTGGATTTCTTTTTTAAAAAGATCTGCTATATGAATTATTTTGGGGAAGTTCTATAGAATGTGTTATATTGGAGGTCAGACTAGATTAACAGAATGGCCTTTTCTGGCCTGGAAATCTATGAACCTATTAATCTGTTTTGGTGCCGACATACTGATGCCATTAGCTTTTTCAGAAACATTACTGATAGTATTTGTGATCACGCTATCCTGTGGCGTGACACATGACTGATTTATAGTTTATAAGCACCTCATCTGAACAAAAATGCATGAAGGGGGACAAAATAATTAACAACAAACAAAGAAAAAAACCCTATATGACTGGTTAAAGTAGGGAATGGTCAGGAGCAAGGCTAGTAAAGTGGAGTGGATCCTAGTTTCCAGCCTTATGACCAGCTGCTGAGAAAGAACATTCACTATGTACACAACTCCAGACTTCCTCAAGCATGGAAATACCGAACTTGCCAGTACCGCATTGCATCCTAACAAACTTCTTGGTCCTCCAGTGGGGAGTCATGGAGTGTGCAATGGGTAATAATGTTACTTTTGGAAGCATTTACTCTGCAATATTTTTTGTGACTCCTCTTGAAGTCTGTTAGCATCGGAACAAGCCTATTAATAAGGCCTTTAGACCTACCACTGGCAATATGATGAGTCAACGGCAAAGCCTGGAGTAGAACCCAGGAGTTCCCTGGTCTAACTAATATTAACAGTCCCTCCAAGTGTCAGGGCAGGTCTACACTACCACTTAAATTGATGTAAATTACATCACTCGGGTGTGAAAAAGACACCCCCCTGTGCAATGCAAGTTACAGCAACCTAAGCACAGTCCACACTGGTGTTATGTTGGTGGGAGATGCTCTCCCATTGACATAGCTTCTGCCTCTCGCAAAGATGGAGTAATTATGTCAACAGGAAAACACTCTCCCATCTTCATAGAGCATCTCCACCAGATGTGCTACAGTGGTGCAGCTGCATTGGTGCAGCTGTGCCGATGTAGCGCTTCAATGTAGACCTGCCATCAGATGACTACATTCTTTTAAAAGAGCCATTCTCCCTCACCAATTTTTGGTACGGTATACTATCTCTCAAAGATGACTGGATACACTCTACACTATCCAGTTAGATTCATCTAGCTGAGAAAACCATGACATGTCCCTGTGGGCTCATTGAGTGTATTTCTCCATTTGTCCCATCTGCTAGAGATCAGTTACCTGCACACTCCAGCCATCCTGGCTAGAGCCTTACTGCAATGTAAAAATATGTGTACAAAGAGTACAGTTTTGGATTGTGGTGGATTGGCCTAAATGGCTTAGTCTTCACAGATTATCTTTCACCTCCTGCTAGACATAGCCTGTATATCAAATGCCTGCTGTCTTCCAGAGGTCTTTGCTAGGTGTTCTCTGCAGAGAGATCTTTCTGTTGAAACTTTTAACAGAGGGTATGCCTACACTATAAAGTTATATCAACCTAAGTTGCATTGAAGTAGAGCCACCGCAGTACTTAAATAGCTTTTTTACACGTCCACACTATGCTCCTTGTGTTAGCAGTGTGCATCCTCACGAGGAGTGCTTGCACTGATTTAACTGTCAGTGTGGGACATTGTGGGATGGCTTCTGAAAGCCAGCAACAGTTGATGTAAGCAATGCAGTGTCTATATTGACACTGTGTCAACTTAACTACATCAACCTAAGTGCTACACCTCTCGTGGAGGTGGAGTTATTAAGTTGGCATAGCTGGCGAGTTACATTGTTGGGAGTAACATTTTAGTGGAGACACTTACAGAGTTAGTTGATGTAAGCTGCCTTGCGTCAACCTAATTCTGCAGTGTAGACCAGGGCTTACCTGTTTCTGAGTCACTCAGTATGGCACATTTCAAAGGCGTGAAAATAGATTCAATGTCTCTGAAATAACTAAAGAGTTTGCCTTGTATTTTGTTTCATTTTGTGTTGTTGCTGCCAACACTAAGTAAAAATCAGAAGCTTGTTAATGTATTTTCCATAAACTGATTAAATGCTACCAAAGAAGTGCTCACCAGTAACTTTACCTGCTTTTAAGAACAATAAGTAAAAACTTAAAGTCGTAAGGATTTTGACTTCACAACTTAAAACAGAAAAAAAATTGTTTATCCCCTTTTTAGGTGTCATTTTGCCAAACTCCATTAGCATAAAAAATCAAGTAAGAAAAGACTTAACTTTTCAATACCTAACTATTATTAAAGCAATTTTTCCTTCAATATTCTAAGGATTAGATTCTGCCCACCCTTACTCATTTTAAGTAGTACCTTACAACACAACTAGTCACATTGATTAGGCTGACAGACTCAGACCCTAAGAGCCAAAGGAGCTGTGTACTCACATTAGGTTAGGCTGTTTTCTGGATTACATGCCCATGCAAGGGAGCCCAAGACTCTATTTACCCCTCTGTGTGGGCTACCTGGACCTGGACCTTGGCTGCAGGCATTTAGGAATCAGTAAGCCCTACTCCTCTGAGTAATCTTGGCTCTCCCCCTATCACCATTGATCAGTGCATCTGAGCAAGCACAGGAGGTGATATAAATTGGTTCATATGCCACTGCATATCCAAGTCAGGCACAAAGAGGAAGCATCAGAGGAATTGGAAGTTTCTCAGTCACACAGTGCCTCCACAGGCTACTCCTGGGTTGGTGCAACTTATGTACTACCCATTGCTTAGGGATGTGTTTAAAATCATGGTCTAGCACATTGAAGTCAATTGAACTATTTACTTAAGTAAGTGCTACTCAATATTAGTATGTGTTGCAGAAATGGGTGAGAGCCCAATCCAGCTGAATTCAACAAGTGTTCCATCACTGGCTTCAATGAGAGTAGAATAGGGACCCTGGACAGCATTGCAAGTGACAACACAGTTAACATTCCAACTAGAGAAACAACAGATTATATGACCAGCAGAGCTGCTTAGGAATTTTTTGACAAAATGTTTTTTTCATCTAAAAATATTGATTTGTTGAAACCAAAACTGTTAGCAGGAAAGTGTTGATTTTGATGAGTTTCCTGTTTTGAAAAAAATTGAAATTGACTTTTTCTAAATGAAAATGTTCCATTTGGGGGAGGTTGAAACTTTTCATTTTGAAATTTAAGTTAATTTATAATAAAAATGTAAAATAAAAAGATAAAATTAGAAATTATTAAAATAAAATGTTTTGATTAACCCAATCAGATTTTTGTTTTCAGAATTGCAAAACTTTTGAGATTTTGACTTTTCATCCCAATTTGGGATGGGAAATGTTTTTGAAATCTCCACAATTCTCACAGGATGGAAAAATTATTTCCCATTGAGCTCAAGTGACCAAGAACTAAATTATTTTCTCACTCCTTGAAATGATCCCTGTTGAACAAACATTGAGACACATTGACAGAGAATGCTGTGTGAGAGAAATTTAAACTGCCTCTGCTCTCAGTTTTTGTTCTGTGGCTAGAGAAGTGTCAGTCAAGCAAATGTATTTTAAAAAATTTTAAATGAAATATTAAGCATCTTGCTTAGATTTAACAAGAGCTTTCCTTTCAAATACCAATTCATAATTAAAACCACATTTATTGAGGTTTAACAACTACCATAAGTAAAAGATGCATATGTCTATTACTGGGGTTGCTAATCTTCAGTAAATGAGTGTGCAAACTGCAACAAGAGCTAACTGGCATCCATTTAACATTCTGTGCAACTTTCTTTCTCCAGCTGATCTCAGCTTTTCACCCATCAATAACCAACATTTTCCCAAGCATGTCTGACACAAGTTAAATTTTTGATATAGTGATTCCCTTCATTGAGCCATTTAAATGTTATGCTTGAGCACTACTACACCAGCCACCCTTGAAAGAGAGAGGTAAGTGAAGTGGCACAGTGTAACAGATCACAGATCATGTGGTTAGGAATAACTGGGTCTTGATTGGTACAAAAAAAATTACTCTAATAAATTATAGGCATGTCGTGACTATCACTCCATATTGGAAAAGTCTAGCAATCTTGACTTAATTCCATATAAACAGAAAAACAGTTAAGTCACCAATGAAAGATTCTCCTAGAAATTGTACAGGATGTTTTGGCTTAGTAGGGAATTTAAAGACCAGGCCCTACATTTAGGTATATGAGGAAGAGATTCTGGAAAAATCCCATGCCCACTGACACCTTAGATTTGAACACTTACCTTTTGCACTGTATCTTGTAAAATATACAAGATCTAAGTGATCTTTTCTCCACACTCCACTTCCCCTCCTCCATATAAAATAAACCATCCAAATAAAAGCCAACAGTCCAGGCATATGTATTTAGAGCTGGTCAAAAAAACAAAATTCCCGTCTGTGAAAAATTATAAGATTTTGAAATTTCTTGTCCCACATCAGGGTGAAAATAGAAATCTGAGAATTTATCATGAAACAAAGTATTCAGAAATATTTTGTTTCTATGTTATTGTTTTGAATATAATATAATATAATATAATAAAAATGAAACATTTTGATAATTTCCCATCAAAATTTTTGATAAAATCAGTAAGTTCCTGCAAAACATTTTGATTTAATCAAATCAGCATTTTCCAACAGAAAAAATGTTTTGTTGGAAATTTTTCAACCAGCCCTATATGTATTGCAAGCAAAGAGGTGAACAGGAAGTAGCAGGTAAGTGGTACTATTTGGATTAAAGAAGTGCTGTTGTACTTCAGAAGTGGTGGCATTAGTAGGAGGTGGCTGGTGGCACATTCAGACTAATTAGAAGTAATTTATTTTCTGTAGCAGCAGAAGGAAGTGGATGTCAGAGATGGATGTTGATAAAGACTGACACAGCAATGACTAACCAAAAAGAGTAGGAGAAATGGGAGACAATCATTGTCCATGTTAGTTTAAAAAGTAGACATCAATAAGCACAGGATATAATTTAGCCTGCAGCTATATTACCTGTGCTCCACTCAGGTCTCATAAACTAAGTATAATTGAATTTTGTATTTGTATTGGATGGGAGCCTGCAAGAAAAAGATCAGGGTGCTGCAAGAAGTTGACGTGATGAGCTAGTAGCATTAGAAGGTGTCATTACTGATTTGATGCCTAAAATGCAATGGCTTCTCTGCTAAACTATAATCCCGAAGTGCTAATCATTTATGGATATTAAGGATCCTGTGGCACTATTAATAAAATTTGAGGTGTTAACCCTATTGTCCTGGCCAAATTCAAGTTTGGTAACTTTACCTTTTAGCTGCCTAAAATTATCTATTCAGTTTCAATAGGCTACCATATTCAATAGGCTCTCCTTCATTTCCTTTCATAATCTGTTGTAGTGTCTGTAGTGTTGCAAATGTGCTTTTAACAACTGCAATGTTCCATTCCAGAGATGGCTGCATAGATTCACAGATTCCAAGGGCAGAAAAAAACATTACGATCATCTAGTCTGATCTGTAATATCAGAGGGAGGTAAGGCAGTGCCTGTAAATACTGTGCAAAGTGCTTTCAGATGAGAAGTATAATATAAATTATGAACATTCATCTTGTAGTTTGACAGTTATTAATTGTTTAGGATAGAAAGTACTCCTATAATAGTAGTTGTGGATGCACATATAAATGTAATGGGTCAATCTCTGAATATAAATATGTGCTACACACAGAAATGCATGCACATACACACATGCACAATTTAGAGCTTTGAAATAAAAATGTCTCAAATTATGAGGAAATAACTGAGTCATTCATGGAACACTTGATCATTCCTCATTGTGTTCGGTAATAAGATGTAATAGTTGCTTCACGTGAAAAAGCCATCAGGTGTTACAAGACAAATGGAATATAAAAGCAGTGTTTGGAAGGGGGAGGAGGGTTGTCAAAGACTGAATGTACCTATTGAATCTCAGTAATTGCAACTTACTGCTTGATTTAATGAAAGCTACTGAATAAAGGAACCATCACCAAGACTCATGTTCCAATTTGTACTATACCCTTCTCTGTCTTCCACAGTCATGGTCACCATTTCTAGCAGAGAACCACTTCCTTCTCTTCTTCCTCACTTACTCTCATCTGCGTGCATTTTCCACACCATTAGTGGGGGCAGTCAAAAATGACCGCTGCCAGATATAGGCTTTGAAGTTAACAGGCTTGCAATTGACTCATCTTTGGAGAGACTGAAAAGATATAACCATGAGTTTGCTCAAAACTCAGTGCATTTTTATGCGTCCTAGAAGAAAGATTTGACCTTTGTTATATAGAAGATCTTGCCATCTGAGCTACTTGTAGACAGAACATTTGTTCATGGTCTGTGAAGTTGTTTACAGCTTCTATTCTCTCTCTCTCATGCAATCACAAAATGGATTCAGACTAGTTAGTGAGGCCTCATTTTTCATACAAAGCACTTTGTTGCTAATAATATAGTCACAGGGACAGGAAAGTGCTGTTTTCATCACCCTCCGCTCTTCAAGTTACACAAGTCCCATGCTGATGATGGCATTGGTAAGGAATCAGTAGGATAAACATATGGTACAAAAGCTCTCCACTGAGGTGATAATTCTTTTCATTGTTAACTGTTGCTGTGTCATTAACTTTTTCTGTCTTGGTTATTTTTTTCTGGCTCTTTTGTTGCGGTTGAGAACTAGCTTATTCTAAAAGTAGAAATCAATTAAATTAAATTAAGGACTGAAATTAATAGTGGGACAAATTTCAAAGCAAATGAGTTTTGAGACAGAAAAAATTTGAGACAGAAACAGCTCTGGATTCTGGTTGGGACTGGAAACTGAAGTGTCCAATTACCACAGGAAAGTTAGTTCTCATCTGTGGGCATGTCAGGACTGACTGGAAGTAGAAATTACCAAGAAAACCTGTTTCCATTGATTTCTAATTTAATTTTTTGTAACTGACTCTAGAATGCAATCTAGAACTAGTTAAAACAGTTGGGGTAGTGGAGTCCAGAGGAGTTCTTTGTTTTGTTTTGTTTTGTTTCGAAAATATGAAAAAAAAATGAAATGTTTGTTTTAAAAGTTTCCATGTTTAAAAAATTCCTGAAAATTTTAGAGATCACAATGTAAGGATAGACAGACAAGTAGACAGAGGTTGGGAAGGAATGAAATGCTTTTTTCAGGGGTGTGTCTATGTGTGTGAGGATGAGGCCATGACACTGCTTTCCCGCCAACACACATCTGTCAGTAGAGCTGGGATAGCATTGGGGTTAGGGGTACATGCTTCACCTTATAATAGGTCAGGTTTTTTTTTTTACTTTGTGGTCCAACAGCACCCCCAAATCCACAGGATCTGGCTTTCAGAGGCCCTGACTGAGCAGCCCTAGCTCCCATTGGCTTCAATGGAAGTTGTGGGTGCTCAATTCCTATCAAAATTAGACTCACAAATGTCTTAGGAGACGTCTCCTGCAGCTGGACATTTCTGCACAAACTCCGACTACAGCCAGTGCTTTTAAGCCACAATATGTCTCTGTGTTTTTGTATATGAGAGAGAGAGAGAGAGAGATTCAGGCCATGTCTACACTACAGGCACTACACCTGTACACTACTGAACCTATGCTGCTGTAGCACAGACAATTTGTACAGGAATGGAAGGGTTTTTTCCTTCCTCAAGTGGTGGTAGCTGGGTTGAGAGAGGAATTCTTCTACTGATCTACCTGCATCTACACTGGGAGCATAACAACTGTGCTCAGGGGGGTGGATTTACCCCTGAGTGCTGTAGCTCTCTTGACCTAATTTTTACGTGTAGGGATCAGGCCTAAGGGTAAAATTTTCAAATGGACTTAAGTGATTTGGGAACCTAAGTTAGATTTTCAGAAATTACTTAAGCACTTAGGAGTCTAAGGCCAAGTCTACACTACAGTTATGTTGACGATCATAAGTTGCTTTAATAACAGTGATTGTGCACGTACACACAACACTCCTTTTGTCAGCAGAGTGTGTGTGTCCACAGTCATTGCTCTTGCTTTGATAGAGAGAGCGTTGCATCATGGGTAGCTATCTCACTGTGCAATTCACAACCCTCTGTCACCCTCTGCCACTGGGAGCACTGGGAACAGAACACAGTGCATCATGGAGACTTCCTGCCATCCCATAATGCAGTTATTTCCATCTCATTATTCCATGGGCTTCCTACTTCATTTTGTGCCATTTTTCTACAGCCCTTGAACCCCCTGTGCCTTCCATCTCTGCCTGACAGCAAGAATCCTGAGCTACTGAGCAGTCTGTGGTGAGCATTCTGAACACAAGGAGGCTGGTCCTGCAATATTTCATGAGCTGCGAAACAGACAGTGAATCGGTGATGCCTGCCCTCCTGTCTGCCATGGAAACAAATAATTCAAGATTGCTGCTGGCGTTCAAAGTACAGCTTGCCATGGTGGACAACTGGTCCTGGACTTGGGACACAAGCACTGAGAGGTGGGATCACATCGTGACGCAAGTATGGGATGGCAAGCAGTGGCTGCAGAACTTTTGGATGCACAGATCCATCTTCCTGGTATGCAGAGCTCACACCACAACTGTGGCATAAGGACACCAGAATGAGAGCTGCCCTCATCATGGAAAAGCAAGTGGCAATCACTGTGTTGAAGCTGGAAACTCCAGAGAAAATCAGTTTGGAGATGGCGAGTCCACCTTGAGGGTTGAGGTGATGCAAGTGTGCAGAGCCATTAATCACCTCCTGCTATGAACGACTGTGACTCTCAGGAATGTGCAGGAAATAATTCATGTCTTTGAGGCAAGGGGATCTCTAACAGTGATGGGGCAATAGATGGAAAACATATTCTAATTTGGGCCCCCAATCATAGAATCGGAAGGGACCTTAGCAGGCCAATGCTCAAACCATTGAGCTATCCCTCCCCCCAGTCATCTTGTGACAGAGTACATCCATCAAAAGGGCTACTTCTCCGAGGTCTCGCAGGTGCTGGTGGATCACTGGGGCCATTTCAGAGACATCAATCCAGGCTGGTCAGGGAAAATGCATGATGCATACATTTTTCGGAACACTGGACTGTATAGAAAGCTGCATGCTGGGACTTTCTTTCCAGACCAGAAGATTCCAGTGGGGGATGTGAAAATGCCAATAGCGATCCTTGGAGACCCTGCCTACCCCTTTCTCCTGTGACTCATGAAACCTTACACCCGGAACCTAGACAGCAGCAAGGAGTGCTTCAAAAACAGGCTCAACAGGTGCCCAGTAATGTGTCTTTATGTGATGCATTTATGTTATTGCATTAGTCCAGGCAATGTTTACTTGCCACCTTGAATGACCCCTGTAGTGCTTCCTTCCTGAGTGTTAATTATACTAAGCAAAGATTCCTACCTATAGCCACTATATTTCCAAGTTAGTGCTGACCAATGTGTGTATGTCACAAAGAAAGACTAATTTTATTTCAAAGACTCAAGTGTAATAACAGGACAAAACACAAATTTTTGGTCAAACAAAGGACATGACAATGAGGAACAGTCTCACAGTTAGGGCTTTCACAGCTGTGTGTCACTCCAGCTGTCATTGGGAAACCAGTCCCAGGTACTTTGAGGAGCCGGGAACATGTGAGGAATGTGGTGGGGGAGTTTGCGGAGGTCATGGACCAGAGTTCTGCAACAGCTGCAGGGGGAGTTGTGCATGGATTGCTAAGGTGGTAAGGTAATGAGGGACTTTGTCATGTCTGTCTGGCCCTCCAGGAGCTTTATCATCCATTCCTACTACTGTGTCCTTTCCAGGCTATCGAGCCTCAGTCTTTCATTAATTGTATCCCTCCATGCTCTTGTTTCACTATGTTCTACATCCATTAACTGCAGTACTTCACAAAACATATCCTTCTTACTCCTCCTGGTTCACCACCTTGTCTGACAGAGGTGCTCCACCAGTGTGGAGGAGTGCATCCTCAAGGACACATCTTCATGTACTAAAGAAACAATGAACAGAGACAGTATTGTGAGTGCGCTCACAGCCATGAGTTACAAAAGGTACACTCATCTCTTTCTCGTTTTCCCTTGACTAGCCACACTGGTTGGCACAAGCACCAAATATGATGAGTTCGCCTGCCTCAGCTCTTTGATCTTAGCATGGCTGCATACCCCTCCCATGCCCCTTCTCCTGCATTCCACTAGCAATCAGCCCATAGGTATCAAAGTTCCTATGGCTGGAGTGAAGCTGTGACTGCACAGACTCCTCTCCCCATAGACTTAGCAGATCCAACAGATCTGGTATGCTCCACGGGGGAGACCATATGCTGCAGAAAGCCGGCATGGTCAGCTGGGACAATGCTATTTGATGCTGGAGGGATAGCTTAGTGGTTTGAGCATCGGCCTGCTAATAAACCCAGGGTTGTGAGTTCAATCCTTGATGGGGCCCTTTAGAGAACTGAGGTAAAAATCTGTCTGGGGATTGGTCCTGCTTTGAGCAGGGGGTTGGACTAGATGACCTCCTGAGGTCCCTTCCAACCCTGATATTCTATGATTCTATGAACTGTGCACACTGAGCAAAAGTTCCTGGGCCTTTAAATGGGGGATGGGCACATACCTGTATACCTTCAGGGCAGCGGAGTTCAAACTGCTGACTAGAGCAGTCCTGATAGGCATTATGGGATACCTCCTGGAGGCCAGTTAGGGTGACTTAACAAAGCACAGTGTCTACACTGACACTGCATCATTCTATGTTGCAAAAAGCTCTATGCCGCTCATTGAGGTGGTTTTATTATGTTGGCATAGCAAGGGAGATACATCGGCGGGAGGAGCATTTCAGTGCGTACATCTCCACTGTTTTGTCAATGAAAGCTGACTTTTGTCAAAAAACTATGTAGTGAAGGCAAGGCCTAAGTCTTATTGACTTCCCATGGAAGTTAGGGCTAATGTACACAGGGAAAATGGAGCTATTCCTGCATATTTTAGCTCTTCTGGAATAAGTCCTGTGTGGATTTTATTCTGGACTAATTACTCTCCTATGTGAGCGGTGTGTATCCACATGGAGAACTATTCTGTGATAGCTATTCCCATCAATTTCTGGGTGTTAACGAGCCTTTGGCTCCTAGTGCCTCAGTCACTTTAGAAAATGGAACTTAGGCTCCCAGGCCACTTTGAAAAATGTACCCTAAATAACTAATGGAAATAACTCCTGGGTAGAAAATCATTGTAGGATTTCCGCATGCCCAGGAGGTATATCTCAATAGAAAACCCATTAGGTGAATTTCCTGTTAGCTGCATTGCAGTGTCACTCACAGCATGTTTTCTATGATAATATATGCATTGCCTGGTACTGTACTTCCTGACAGTGTTGCTAGGGCCTCAGGTTTAACAAAGTGGAAATACAAAAACCTCTATTGAGAGTTGTCCTTCCCATTTTGTTTCTATCTTAAATGAAATGTGGGGAATGAAAAAAAAATCAATAGTAGTCTTTAATGGAGTTGCAAGAGGCTGTTTGTAATAGTTTCTGAGCTCTGGTAAGCTAGCCTCTCTAAGCCGCCTTGTTCTTTTTCTCTTAAAATCCCACTTGATTGAAACACCGCTTCTGTTTTGGCACTGCTCTGGTCTGGCCCTGCCATTCCCATGCAGGGACAATAATTTAAGATTGGCATAAAGAACTAGCCATCAGTTTGGAAGAAACACTGGGGAGAGATGGGTTTTTCTGGGTGTTTTGAACCACATGATTGTAGCTAAATGCTCCATGTAGGCCCAGGTAGATTGATTCTGCTGTTCTGTGAGTGCTCAAGGTATATCCAAGTAGAACATGCCATCTGTGCTACAGAGTGTGCCAAGGGCATCCACGTAGAACATGGTTGCTAGCAAATGTTTCAGACGCTGCGTATCCAGGTTGAATATATCTGCTGTGATGCTGAATTCTCTGGGTACATACAAGCAAAACAAAAATGATGTGCTGATACATCTCTCCAGTATGTTAAGACAGGATGTCCCTAATGTTCTGTCAAACATTCTAAGTATGTGCAAGTAGAATACACCTGTGTGCTCCTGAATATTCCAGGCATGTTCAGCTGGAACACCTTGTCACTATGCTGTACAGCCTAATATTCCATGAAATATTAATGCAACACAGCAGGGACATTCCCCAGGGGTCGCAAGCATCTGCCACATACAAACCAATGCACAGGTGGATGTGGATCTGGATAAGATTCTGCAGTTGGGAGTGAGAAAAAATGGAAAATGCTGCCTGTCTTAGGAGCATAAATAACTTCCTCATAGATGGCGCATGACTGTGCTGTTATTAATGTGATGATCAAACAACAACCAATCAACAATGGGCTCTTAACTGTCATATTAATTTTCTATTACTGATATTATTTATTAAACTGGGAACCAGAGTAGAATTGTGCAGCTGGGCAGGGATCAAGACAAAGAAATATTTTTTTGTTTAAATTAGAATTAGTTTGAGGGAGGAGTGACTATGCAGGTAGAGAGACTGAATGGTGAATGGTATTTAGCACTTCTGTTAAAAATATCTCTATCATGGAATTTAAAGTTCATATCCAGAGCTGGGTTGAAGCTTGTTAGGTACATAGCTTGAAATTCAAATGTCTTTGTTTTCTGTGTACTGCACCTTTAAGTTTCTAAAACAAAACAAAAAACCCTACTGCCTCTTTGCAGAGGCAGCACTGTTTTTTCAGATGTGCTGTACCCTAGTATAGAGAAGTAAAACACAGTGGGTTCGAGTAAACACTTTTTGTTTGTTCTTTCTTGCTTATCTAAAATACATGCCATTTAAGATTAAAAATATGTGTTTAGCAATTTGTGTATACAAAAACTGCACAGTTCTATTTTTAAAATCAGGGAAGTATATAATAGGTTTCTCTTTTTTTGCAGTCACAATTAAGAAGAACCTGCTCTCAGTTAGCTTAAGTGATGTGAGACTCTAATGGAGTGCTTAGAAGGCTAACGAGGGAGGGTGGAAGTGCTCCAGGTGAGCTGTATAAAAGAACAGCTCATTTCACCAGTGCTCCTTTCAGAAACCATACCATGGAGGGATAGTACTAATACACTGAAAGCCTGTGAAACTTACAGGGAATTATACAGAGGTTAATGCTGGGTTTTAACAGTAGTTGCAGATTTACATCAAGTCTTTTAACTTTAGTGCTAATTAGCATCTGAGAAGGGTTCTAAAAAAAGATAGTGGAACAGAACAAGAGCCCTGCCTGTGTAGGTGGATCAGGGAAATATCCTTTTTGGTCTGTGAAAAAGGGAGAGTTTCCAAAGGCTGAAAAATAACCTAATCTCGGGCAGTCTGATGAAAGGTCAGCTAAACAAGACAGTAGCTGTGATCAAGCTGAAATATTACACAGTACTCCCTCTCTCTTCAAATAAGAGATTGTTGGACTTTTCTATACTACTATAGGTATTTATTAAGTGCATAAAAGTGGAAGGAATAGAACAGTATGTAAAATCTATTTAAACCATCAAATACTTCTGGGGGAAAATGTTTATAGGTTTTCTCTCTGTGACCTATGCTGGAATTCTTAAGTTTACAGATATACTTCTATAACGCACTCCATGCAAACTTGCTTCTTTTACTTTTATAATTATATATTAACAGCCCCAACAGTTCTCCAAGACTTTCTGAAGTTTGTTCCCATATCAGTCATTGGGAGGGGGGAAAGAAAGTGGAAATCTGTTGTAAACTGAGCAACTCAAAGCTTTATTATTAAGTAACACCATAGCTGCCGGTGGTGACTTCCAGTATGCACAGCTTGCTTTGTGAAGGACACTGGCTCCAAAGAATTTGTGCTATAAAGAAATGAACAGATAAGGTGAAGAGAGGACATAAATGCTGACTATTGAATTACATCATGACCTCCTAAAGATACAATGAGAAGTGATGTAAAACTGCAAAAACAAAACAAAAAAAACCCAGTTATTTTTACATTTATACTGTCTTGCAGAACATTTATAGAAAATCCTTAGCACTGGATATTAAATTTCTACTACAGAATTCTATAGGATAGTTGCAGAATTCTACCATTTTTTAAGAGTAATTTCTGTAAAACCCTAAAAAAATCTATGTAGACCCCTAGTGGTTACATCACTGTTTGTTTCTACAGAATTTTTTCCATAAAAGGAAAGGTAATCATAATCAAAATCAACGTTTGCCACCAGTTACCACTATCACAAAGTATTGTTAATGGCACCACAGGAAAATTGTGGTATTTCAGTCCAGGTGATAAATATTCATAAACAGAATATTTGTAATAGTGTTTGCCGAACCTTCAACAGCTACATCAAAATAAAGAGGATGATGACTTTGCTTTGTCCAATGTAATATTAAAAATGATCCTGTTTTCTAAAATCATACTTGTCTCCCAGTAACTTTTAAGAGATGTCATATTTTGTAGCATCAGTTCAGAATTTCCCCAGGTGTTACTGGGTCTTTATGAGAGAGGCCATGTTTTAAACTACAACTGGTGTCCTTTTGGGAGCGGGATGAGAGTGCAACCTCATTGGAGGGCCATGCCATTTGCAAATGACTATTTGTAGATATGCTGGAATTGGACGTAGTCAAGTTGGCTTTCTAAGGTCACCTCGGGCAGAGGAAGGGGCTATGAGGCCCGTTTTTTGGGCCACACAGCACCACATTGAAATGTTACCCTAGGGGCTGTGCATAAGGAAGTGACCAGACTTCTTGTACAATTGCTCATGTGACATATTGCAGCACTTGGACTGTTTTAGAAATGTGGCTTTTATTTTTTGTTTTTTTTAAGACTGTGCTCAGTGTAACTATGAAAACATATTGCACTTAAAAATCATTTTGCTCAGATAAACAAAAGGAAACACCGCGGGTCCGATGGATATAAAGAGGACAGAAAACACAGTCTAAGCTCCAGATATCTTTCAGCACTGGAACGGGGGAATTGTAGCCCTAGGCTATCTCTACACTGCACTTTTGTAGGTAAAACTTTTGTCAGTCTGGTGTGTGGACAGCGCTTTGTTGGTGGGAACTTTGTCGGTGCTGCTTGTTGGGGGTAGTTTTATTTTGCCAGCAAGAGAGCAGCTACACGGGAGACCTTACAGCGGCACAGCTGCACTGCTGTAAGGTGTGCAGTGTAGACAAAGCCCTAGTGGAGTGGTGGTGTTTTATCAGCTGAGCTGAAATTTTTTTCATTTCCTCTATAGCTGAATCTATATGGGGGGTGGGGAGGAGGGGCAATATTGATTGGTCATGGA
The DNA here is from genome assembly GCF_020497125.1 of Mauremys mutica. NCBI lineage: Eukaryota > Metazoa > Chordata > Testudines > Geoemydidae > Mauremys > Mauremys mutica. Next base: position 35,755,743 of record NC_059075.1, read on the forward strand.
GGTGCAGTATCAGTCCCCAAAGAAATGCCTTTAAAAGGAAAACATATCCTTTCCCTTACCTACTCCAAATAATCATTCTGTTTCTTTGCTGGGGGTGGGGCTCCCTACAGACACGAGTCAAATAACAATTAGTAATAACATATTTAGTAATAACAAAATAACAACAACAATTAATAATACTTAGCTCTTATACAGTACTTTTTAAATCAGTAGATCCTAAAGCAGTTTGGGACTACAGTGTCATTAGCCCCATTTTATAGAGGGGAAAACGGAGAAACAGGTGAAGTGATTTGCCCAAGGTCATTCAGCAATCCTGAGACAGGTATAGAACCCAGATTAAGAAACTAGAATGATACAAAATTAATATGAGTTCCCTTAAATGAATTAAAAATTGCTAACTGATAGCAAAATGTTAGCAAAATGTTCAAAATGTTAGTTGAAATGAAGAATTCTCTTAGAATAGATGTGTTTCTAGTAACTGGTTGTTGGCCCTATGATATTCAACAGTTTTATCAGTGACCTAGAAGAAAACACAAAATCATCCCTGATAAAGTTTGCAGATGACACAAAGATTGGAGGAGTGGCAAACCAGGAAGAAGACAGGTCATTGATAAAGAGCAATCTGGATTACTTGGTAAATGGAGTATAAGCAAACAATGAACATTTTAAATAAGCCTAAATCTGAAGCCATACATCTAGGAAGAATGCAGGCTATGCTTACAGGATGGGGGACTCTATCCTGGGAAGCAGTTACTCTGAAAAGAACTTGGGGGTCATGGTGGATAATCAGCTGACCAAGAGCATAGTACTGTTCTGTGGCCAAAAGGACTAATACAATCCTTGGATTTATGAACAGAAGAATTTCCAGTAGGAAAAATGAGGTTATTTTACTTCTGTATTTGGCATTGATGCAAGCACTGCTGGAATACTGTTTTCACTTCTGGTGTCTATAATTCAAGAAGAATGTTGTCATATTGGAGAGGGTTCAGACGTGAGCCACAATAATAGTGAAAGGATTAAAGAAAAGGTTGTGCAGTGATAAACTCAAGGAGCTTAATCTCTTTATTTTAAGACGGGGAAGATTAAGAGATGACTTGATCAGTCTGTAAGTACCTACATGGGGAACAAACAATTGATAATAAAAGTATCTTTAATCTAGCACACAAAAAGTATAATAACAAGATCCAATGGCTGGAGGTTGAAACAAGACAGATTCTGAGTGGAAATAAGGTGTAGATTTTTAACAGGGAGGGTAACTGATCATTAAAACAACGGACCAAGGGTTGTGGTAAATTATCTATCACTGCCAATTTCTAAATCACAATTGGATTCACCCCCCCCCCAAAAAAGATAAGCTCCAGTTCAAATAAGAATTACTTCAAGTAAATCCTCTGGCCTGTGTCATATAGGAGGTCAGACTACATGATCACAAAGATCTCTTCTGGCTTTATGATATATGAATCTCCTGAATCCCAGCCTAGTTCTCTGTCCACTAACTCAAACCACCTCCTCACAGTCACGGCCTCAGGCACTGTAATGCTCACCAGCTCTATACATGACAATGGTATTGTAGGATTGGGAGGACTGCCCATCTTCAAACCCAGCACTTTGGGGGCTTTTCTGTTTGCCCTGTGGAGGATTTTGCAGATAGGGAGCAGTAGATCTGCTTTGATAGAAATCCACTAGCCATTGCCCCATGCAGAGCACATGTGCAGAAGCACCAGGACCTGTTACAGCCTCAGGGTGCACTTTGTGGTTTAAAGAGAGTTTTCCTTTCCGCACAGGACCCCATTAAATTTCCACTGCACCAAGCCTAGCTGCCATCTATGGCTGGCGGAATAGAGTTTTGCCTGTGTGATTAGACACACACATCAGAGGTGTGGATGAGTGGAACTGTTTAGAAACCATGAGAACTAGCTCTGAATCTCAACTCCACATGAGTAACTGAATCTTATCCTGCAGCAGCTCTCTTCCATATCAGCCATTGCTATATGCACTATAGTGCACTACCTAGTGCAAGTCCCTTTAAATCCATCAGGGGGTTTCAGCAGCTGTGTGTGCTGGGCTGGCTGCTATTGTAAAATATCATGCACTCTTGAACTTCCTCTGGCTCAAAGGCAAATGCATTTGGCAGAGTATCAGGAACATAGAAATGTGCCATACTGGAGTAGACCTATTGTCCATTCAGTCTGGTATCCTTTCCCAATCTTGGCATGTATCTGTTGATTTGCAGGTGGCTAAGTAATGGGGCAAAGATCTCAGTGTCAGACGCTGTAAAATGACTGCAGGAAGTTTGAACTGATGTGGGATTAATTGCTTTAGCATAAAAATATAATTCACTGTCACTTCACTTTCAGGAATCACGATTTCCAATCTAAATAACTGGCGGTAATAAAAATACCACATTTTTTGAGGAGCAGGTGCTGAACACCGCTCGGCAGTGAGGAATGTCCCACATAATGGATATCCTAGTCAGTTCTAACTGTGTGTACATGATGGAGAAGGAAGAGAGACTGTGAGTCTGCAGCAGTATGTTATCCAAACCAAACAGGCTTATTCCCCAGAAATAATAACAAAATCAGCCGCACAGAACATTGCTTTGCTGGATTTTCTTGAATCCTCTGTTCATCCTTTGAAACAATATAACCTTTTGAAATTCCTTCTTTTCCATTAAAATCATTGCTAAACTGGGATGAAATGGACCCTTTCAAACTGCACAAAGTTCCCATTTACTGCATGTATTTCATGAAAGGAATTTGGCTGCTTATGTTAATTTTTATATCTCTGCATCTGCTTCTTCTTTGGTGTCTGTCTGTGCCTCTGCCTCCCTATCTGTATGGATGGTAGGTAGGAAAGACACGACATTATGATGCAATATAGGGATTTTCTCAGAAAGAGTTGGGATGGCAGTGTTACTTAGAAGTGGCAAAACCACAAGTGAGTTATGCCATTATACCATCTCACATGAGCATGCATTCTGTTCATGCCACCTATGTTTCATGAGAGCTAGCCAGTCCTTCCAGGTGCAGAGAGTAGGAGCCAAGTGGACTTAATGTTGTGGGGAAGGAGTGTGGCAGCAAAGGATCCAGTCCTACCTTCCAGAAACACTAACCTCCTCTGCAAGGCAATTTCTGCTGAGCGGTCCCAGAGTTGCTTGCACAAAATTTCCTCTTGCTGGTAGAAAGGTCCTCAAAGCCACCTTGTGCCTCCAAAGGCTGCTCCTTCCAATGGCAGATAGGTGCCATCCCCTAGTAGGTCAAGCAGGGGTTTGGAGGCTGAAGATAGAGTGGGACAAGAAGAAAAATAGACAATATTCCCTCAGTTAGGCATCTAAGCACCATACACTAAAATCATTATAAACCATTGCAATCAAAATACAGAACCAACCAGACCAAATGTTCAGTGCTGCCTGTACCAAAGGATCTGGCTGCAGGGCAAGCTCAGTAGTCCACCAGTCATTTCAAAAGAGGAATCAATTGACAATAAATAATAAAAAGAGAGCACAAAATGGGAGCAGCAATTTCAAAAAGCTAGGAACAAAGGACAAATATTGAGTGGCTTTAAGGGCAATGATTGTGGGAGGAAAAATTCTGCTCTTGGATGAAAATGTAATATGCCATTATCCAAGGAAGCACTTTTCCCGACAGGTAATATTTTACTATAATTTTCCATAGAACAAATCAATGTTTGATATGGTAAATGCAATATATATTCAATTAAAAAGTATCCAGGTACTGGTGCATTTCTGTGATTGGCTCTAACAGCTCATTCAGGCCATTTAATTCATCACAGGGCTCAAGTAGACACTACAAGGCCAAATTCTGATTTAAATCTGGAGTAACTACTAATAATAAGAATCCATAACTCTTTTTCACCCATACATTGTGAAATGCTTAAATAAAGGTCATTTTACAGATGGGAAACTGAAGAACTGGAAGGGAAGTGACTTGCCCAAGGTCACCTAGCAGAGCAGTGGCAGAGTTAGGGTTGTTACCTGTCCATGTTTTGCCAGAGTATCATCCCATTTCTGAAGTAGCTGCCCAGGGAAATCTGTAAGGATGGTCAATACACACTGCCAGCTTTCCAGTTTTATGGATCATCCCAGATGTCCTGGGTATTTTTGTACCTCAGATGTGGCAACCCTAGGTAGAGTCATGAATTAAACTCGTGTCTCTTGAATCCCAGTCTAGTGCTGTGTCAGTAGAAAACATTGTCTCCTCATTAGTGGAATATACGTCATTTACACTGGTGCAAAATACAGGAGTAAATCCAGCTCCCATTCCACTGAAGTAAACGCTCCCCAGGCAGCAGTATCAATTAGTAAGGTTTCCTTGCATGGTTAATGGGGAACTAGTGTTTATTCTCTGTGTGATGTGGAGCTGAGAATTGTGGGGGGCTGCAACACAGCAACACATAGTGGCAAGATGGAACTGAGCATCACCAAACTGGCATAGAGGTAGGATTCCATGCATATCCTCCTGTCCTCTCCTGTACAAGAATAGAGCCTCACTCTCCATCCCTTTGTGTGTCTGTCTAACAGTGAACCTGGCTATTCTGGCGGGGTGCTGGGCTCTGGACTTTGGCTGAAAATAAGAATTTGGGCCTAAATTGATGAGACTAAATCAAATAATGAATTTGAAGTTCACACTTGAAAATCTATTCTCTTTGCAATAAAAAGCCTTAACCACAAAAATGAAACCCAGTTCTGCACTTGATTTAATATATTCTAGTTTCTCTTTCTGCCCAGGAAGGAGGGGGAGCAGAAAGATACCAGCACACATAGTATGGAAGATGAAAGTGATTATAATGCATAATGTAGGAGTAAGAAAATTATGGGGAAATTATCTATAGCAGTTCACTGATAATTATATTGCATAGATTATAAAAGAGTAACTGAAAGTATATATGTAAATTACTTAAATGTTCTATCTGAATTTTCCACCGTTCTGTAGATTGTAAGAGTTGCCTGAAATTTGTGAATTAAGAACACAGATTAAAGTAAAGCCAATTTATTTTATTGTATGTGGTTTGTGATGCATGAAAGATGCATAAATGATTGGTTTATGTATGTACAATCCTTGCAAAATATACATGTTATGAGTTATGTATTGATGAAAGGAAATGCAATGTGGAACAGTCTACAATTTGGAAAGATGAAGATAAAGCCTAATAATTGCATCTGGATTTTCACTTTTATTTTCCTGAGTGCTTCATCTATTAAACTTTTTATATCAGTGGAAAGATAATTAGGCCATTCATGTACTTACTAACTGCGGCTGGGAATGTGTGATTTCACAATGTTTTGTATACACGCATATTCATTTTTACTGTGTCTGCTTACACATTGCAGACTTGATAGGTTCCAGCAAAGCTATTTATTTAATCTACTGTTCAAGACAAATATGCAGGAAAACTGAATTTTCTCTTTAATTTGCTTATTTTCCTTTTAACACTGATATTAGTGCACGTATTTCACAGGAAGTACACGTCACTCATGGAAAATCATTTGGTGCACCTGGAAGAAATGAAAAGGAGGAATCAATGTTGTGATTTCTTTACAATCTGGACTTCAGAAATGAAGGTTACAGTGGGCAAGAAGGATGTCCAGGTAAAACCCTTTGCACTCTGTAGGTTTGAGTCAGTTATGCAGATCAAAATCAGGACTAATTTTATTGAAATCAGTGAAGTCACACTGGTATAAAACTGGTGTGAGATCAGAACCAGACCCTAAAAATGTCTTTGGCCAACCTAATTAGCAAGTTAATTCCTTCAGTGTTTACCTTGTGCTTCTCCTCCACTTGTTTGTATTATCCCTCTTATTTTTTTCATTGTATGTACAGATTCTACTAGAACATTTTTTTAAGCTATGTGTATCTGCAATGAATAGCACAAGAAGGCCCTGATTTCAGATTGGGACCTCCAGATTACAACTAGTGAGAACCTTTTTGACAAAATCTTTTTGTCAGAAAATGCCAGTTTCTTGAAACCATTTTTTTGTTGTTGTAGAAATGAATCTTTTTCAATTAAACTTTCATCAGGAAGATTTCTCAGGTTCAGAATGTTATTTCTGGTTAGTGAGAAAGCAGGAACTTTAACCCAAATCTGCCACATTCCAGACAAGAGGCCTAATCTCTTGGCTATTGGCTGCTCTATAGTGGGTGTCTCTCTTTGCCCCCCAGCCTCCCCAAATCTTTTGAACGGTCTCAGTTATGTTCCACATTGAAATGAAACCAACATGGCAAAAGCTTGAAATATTTTTATAAAATGGAATTCTTGTTTTTTAGCCAGCCCTATTCCAAAGGCTATTGGGATGATCTAAGGGAGGGTCCAGGCACATTTGCACTGATGCAGATCCAGCTCCAGTGACCCCAGTTGCTTTTACAATTGTCACGGAAGAGTTGTGGCAACTACACCAGCCAAAAAGACTGGTATAGCACCTATGGAGGTGGGCTAAATGGCTAAATTTCAGCCCCCCAATATCTTTGAATGCTAACTGCACAGTACCTGAGTACTGGCACTCAGTCTGTGTGGGAAGAATTTAATCCATTGTGTAGCACCTTCCTCTGCAATTAGTCCTCTTGAAATAAATGGGGATTACTTGCATAGTAAGATACTACTCAACTAGTGTAAGGGTGCTAGACCTAGGCACTAGCGGAGCATAGCTGCGACATGTTTAACAAGAAATGGGTCCAGATTGGACATCAGGACTCTAAGCCCCAAATTGTGGGAAGTTTGGATTGAGGCCTGATTATAGAACTAATCTTTTGGGACTCTGGCACATCTCCAGTAACAATTCTCACAATTCTGTGAAACTGCCTTGAGGTTCATCTACAAGTAACAAAAGCCATCTAATGAAGGCTTCTACATCTGGCACCAAATTCCAACCTCAGATGCCTGACATACATCAATGAAATGTGTTCACACATCTAATTAGAGGTGGTTTGTGTGTGTTTCAAGACAGTTGCTGCTGTCTTCCTTATGTCATGGAGCAGAATCCGGTGACTCCTCTGCAACAGAGAAAACATGAATATACGGTATATCAATGAAAAATGCTTTGAACAGTCTGGATCAGAACATCACCCTGTGCCTCAACCATGGAAATACCTGTTCATCTAGTCTGGGAATTTGCTATCAGTGTTTGGTATCTGATTTCTGCTACTTTCATTCAGAATAGTTTAGGGATACGGGCTTTCTAAGTGACAAGGATGTTTTTGTTAAATATTTTCAATGGTTTGTGTCAACTGTGGGAGATAATACCCTGACTGATTTGATGCAACACTTCATAATACAGTGATGAATAGGTACTGGAAATATAAAGAGATAAAACCCATGCAAAGGTCATTAGACTTAATAAATAATAGTTACATGAAGCTTCAATCAACAAGGAGAGAGGGCATGCTTTCTAAAAGGAGACTGATTAAATGCTAAATGACAGAGAAAGCAGCCTATAGAAGCAGAGAGTAATAGTTTAGCAGTTAGTTTCTGTGGTGCTAGGCACAATATAAGCTTGAGATGCAGCATAACAAATAGGAGATAGAATAATGTCCTACCAACTTACCTGAGATGGAGTAATGAAAGGGGAAGAATTGTGTTCCAGACAAAGTTGAGGAGTAATAGTAGAAAAAACAAGGGTTACAATCCAAGCTAAACCTCTTACCTGGGAGGTCAGCTAAGATATCCAGGGAACTGAATCATTGAGGCTCTGTCACTGTTCAAGAAAACATTGTATGTACTAGGCTCAAGAAAGTCTTGCCTTTTTACATAGGGCTGGATCATATGACCCAGAAGAGGAGCTGGGTGGGAAATGGTTTTCCCAAAGAGTGACACTTTTTGAGATGTAATTGTTTTTCCTTTTCTGCATCAGAATGAAACTGAGACCTCTCAAAGGTTCATGTCCATGGTCTGAATCAGGCTGAGCACAGACTTGAATCTGGATCGCCTACATCCCATGAGGAGATACAGAAGCCTATTGGCTAATCTGGGTGGTGATGAGGGGGGCTCTCACCAGAAATTCCCGCCTGGACCTGAAAAACCTTTGTCAATGAAAGTTTAATTAAACTCATACATTCCTGGAAAAAAATGGTGTTGACAAATTGGCCTTTTCTGACAAAAAGAAATTTCAACCAAAAGTTTCTGACTAGCTCTACCCTGATGGTGGTGCTTCCCTTCTCTCAAGGCATCTGAGAAGTCAATTTCTTCACCAGGCTTCAACTACCATAATGTGTATGCTGTGATTTTGACCTACAAATTATCCAGTCAAATACTGATTAAAGCCTATGAAAACAGGCTTTGTGGTGTTGGGAGATGAATGTGAGTTAAAAGCCATAAAACTGCAACTAGTAAAATTTCAGGAAGAAAATGGAAAGCCCATTCCAATCAATGCCCAACAACATGGAGTGATATAATGCTATCTTTCTTTCTACCAACTATTAAATGTAACATAGAAATGCTTTAAAAACCATAAACTGACAAAAGATTGGCTTAATCGGCTTAGTACAGTTGAGCTATTTTTTGAATATGGAGCTATCAACATATTCATGAGTAAAGAAGTTTTTTTTTTTTAATACTAAATAGAGATCACCTTTTCTTTGAAAAGCAAGCTTGGAATAAAAACACATCAGTGCTCCTGCAGCCTGTGAACTGCTGGGGCCATTGATTGTGGTTTCCAGCAAAACCATTTCTAACATTCATGGCTGAGGCTGAATGTCTTCTCTCTTTCCAGACACAATTCCGTGTTGCTTTTTTTGAGGCAAATGTGCTCTGCAGCTTTCTAAAGCTACATGGAGAAAAACAAACCATAATTCATAGCAAGATGAAGGACATCATGTTCACATCAAGAGCGAAAAGGGAAGAGGTCAAAAGGTGGTGCGTACACATCCATCAGAGTGCACCGGGTAGCACTCCAGTCTGGCAGCTCCACCAGGCTCTGCTCCGCTAAACCAACTGCCATAGGGAGACACACTACTGTGCAGTTAAGGCTTTGAATAAGATCCCATTATGTCCAGACTGCTGCAGAAGTTGCACTTGTAGCCTTGAATGTCACATACACTCCAAGGGTCAAATTCTTAGCAGATGTAAATTGATGTTGATCTATTTAGTTCACATTTACTTTGGAGCTACACTGATTTACACTAGCTGAGGATTGGGTCCCAAGCCTCTACGCTTTATATTCATGGTATCAGACAATGCTTTGCCATTATATTGTTATCTGTAAAATAAAGGACCATCTGGTTATTAACTAATACAGAATGAAGCTGCATATCTGTTTAGAAGCATCTCTCAGAGCACATTACAACTACACTTCAGGATCTGTGTTGGCCTCCAACTCTTTCTGGATGCAATTTGAGGTATAATTTCCACCTATATATTCTTAAATGGTTTAGAACCTGGGTAACTCAGAGACCATATACATAATGGTGTTGTACTGTGGTAGCTGATGCAGTATAGCTAACACTTCTATTGTTGAACTGGGAGTGGGCTGAAGGCAGGACACTTTTAGTGCAGGGTCTTCAGCTCTGAAACATGTGTTGCTTGTTGGTCTCTCAGAGTCCAAATTTGTCGACTGTAAGGTCATGAGCTGAGTTGGTAATAGTGCAGGGTGAGAGTCTGAGGAGCTTTGTCTCCTGACCTCAGTTTCTTTTAGGATAACATCTTTTGCTTGTTAGTAATTGTAATTTAGTCTGTAGTGGTTATTTAGACAGGTCCCTGGTGCATTTCCTGATTGCTTGTGCATCTTGCTATGTGTCAGTGAATTTAGAAGTAAAGGAGAAATTATCAGTCAAGTGTGTAGGAAATCCACCAAGTCTTCCTTTTAATTCCAGAATAAATGGGATGTTTTTGAAAGGGAACACTGACAAATTAGTTTGTATCATGTCATCAGTGTAAAATAATCTAATCCACATTAACTAAAGATGTGCATTTGCAGCAGATTAGTTAAACTGTATAAAATCCCTGTGAGGAAATGAATGAAGCAAAACCAAATTAAAGGGCACTGTAATTCTGAATGAGGGTGTTCATACAGGGATTTAATATGGTTTAACTAAACCACTTCAAATGCACACCATTAGTTCATTTGGATTAATTTTCCTAGATGTCCCTGTGTAGAAAAGCCCTAACAGAGATAAATTCTTGTAAAGAAAAGAGGCCATCATCCCACTGGACATCATCTGGCTTCTTCTCCCCAGATTGCCATCCATTACTTCATGAAACAACACATTAAAAGGGGCACAGTAAAGCAGCCATAGTCACAAGAACAGCACAAGAAAGCAGCAGCAAAACCTAAGCATAATGTGTTCAACAGCAATCTAAACACTTGGTACATTCTGGTGCATTCCAGACTAGCAATCCAACACACACACAAAGCAAGACATGTAGATAAGTTGTCAATCAAAATAAGTAATAACCATGAACAAAACCTGATAACATTCTGAACAGCAGATATGTAGCTGCAGGCCCTGGGTAGCTGCACACACCCAGCGCTGGTGTGCACAGCCTTAAATAGGAAACCAAATACTGAGTTCAGGGAGCAGGAAGGCAACACAGTCATTACAATTTTCTTCCCTTCTCTCCAAAAGTTCAACTGGAAATTCCAGGTGACAGATAATGCCTAAAACCTCTACAGCATCATTTGCAAAACTGTACTCACCACTTTCAATATTATGCCAGCTTGTTATAGTCGGGTTAGCCCCGGGTCCAGAATAGCGTTATGTCATAGCAAAATGTCATCCAACTAGCAACATGTATCTTGGATATTATCCAGGAAATAAGAGACCACTCTCTGAAATATCTCAGGAGCAGAGACTAAACCAAAAGAGAGTTGTTGATCTCATTACCTCCCAAATGGCATGCTGAAAGTCAATAACAGCTGTAAACTTTCAGCTAGAGGTATCTGCCGATAAATGGATCAGCCGATAAATGGATCAGCAGAGAAAATCCAGGATCCACTTACCCACAAGTCTCCTCTTTTAAGCTTGGCAATTGAAACTGAACTGCTTATGTTTCACATATGTATTAAGTGCTCTAAAATCTCTACACAGGCAAATAACATCATTCATCTTGAATATGATCACCATGGGTGAGCTCTAATCCATAGACTAGTCCACCTCCTGAATGATGCCATTATCTTTCATGAGCTGCAATTCTGCTTGCATCTTGTCCACAAGTGCAGGAGGTACATGACATGCAGGTAGTGCAAAGGGCTTAGCCTTTGAATCTAACAGCAGAGAGTATGCGTATCCCATGGACAGAACACCATCACCAATAAATAAATAATGGAGTCTCTGAATGATATGTTGAGAATCCTCTTCTATTCTTGCTGTCATAACCACATCTGAGGTGTCTTGTGTGCGTTCATGCATAATACCAAGCTGTCGGCACAGATAGTACAAAAACAATGGCACAGAATTCACAGCCACACCTCTAAAACTGTAAAACGTTGAGGCAAGGCTCTGTCTTTGTAGACCAAAGAGCATACAACTTCACCCATTGTCTGCACGGCATGCAAATTCCAAAATTTAACAATCACCGTGAACATGTAATTGTCTAGATTGAGAACTAACCCAGAGAGAAGAATGTTAACTTCAGCACCCATAACCTACAGGCACTTCAGCAATGTATCATTAATTTCCATGATATGGGATGTGATGCTGGCAGATTAATGCCAGCTTTTGTCCAGGCTACAGGCATTAGCTAAGACCTGACAGCCAAGAGCTAAAGACCAGACCAGGTCACCTGTATGTTAGTTTTGCTAAAAATAGGAATTAGTTTTATAAGAACATATTTAGTGTTTAGACCAGGGATTGGCAACCTTTGGCATGCGGCCTGTCAGGGAAATCCGCTGGTGGGCTGGGACGGTTTGTTTACCTGCAGCGTCCACAGGTTTGGCCTATTGCAGCTCCCACTGGCTGCGGTTCACCATTCCAGGCTAATGGGGGCTGCAGGAAGTGGCATGGGCCGAGAGATGTGCTGGCCGCTGCTTCCCGCAGCCCCCATTGGCCTGAAACGGTGAACCGTGGCCAGTGAGAGCTGCGATCGGCCGAACCTGTGATGCTGCAGGTAAACAAACCATCCTGGCCTGCCAGTGGATTTCCCTGATGGACTCTAAACTGAAGCCAGAGATCCCCAAGAGCTGCCTCTTGGGTCCTCCATGGAAGACATTTTGAACTGACAGATCACTGCAACTCTGTCACACTTAGGATTTAGATGGTAACTCATTTGTGTGTATATGTTTGCTTGCTTTAACCTGTAAATAACTCTTATTCCCTTTTCCTAGTTAATAAACCTTTACATAATTTATTACAGGATTGGCTACAGGTGTTGTCTTTGGTATAGGATTTAGGATACCAATTAATCTGGAGTAAGTGACTGGTCTCTTGTGACTGGAAGCAACCTGAATGTGGTGTGATTTTTGGTGTAAGTGACCATTTATCATTAAGTCCAGTTTGTCTGGGTGACAAGATAGACTGAAGAGTCTAAGGGGACTGTCTATGACTCCATGGTAAGACTGTTATAGTGATCCAGGAGTTCACATTTGTTCCTGGCTTGGTGAAATCTAATTTATATAACACACCACCAGTTATTGGTTGTGAGCCACTCCAGACAGCATGACAATTGGCATAGTCTTGGCAGGATTGACATACCACAGCTCAATTGGATTTATAGATTATAATCCCGTACTGTTAAAAAAGTTTAAATTGGATATTGAGAGCTTTTAAAGGTTAATGAGTAGTCACAATGAGTGAATCACAGTCATATGAGGGTCTTGGAACAAAAGACCTCAAGCATTTGTGCTTGCAAAAGGGATTACCCTTTAAGAGGAAAGCCTCGGATGAGGAACGGAGAGCGTTGCTCATAGACTTTGACCAAGGATCAGGGTCTAAGCCAGGAATCGGCAACATTTGGCATGTGGCTCGCTGATGGAGGAACTCCAGATCAAGGAGAAGAAAGAAGCTAAGGAGAGAGCCTACCAAAGACTCAAAGCCACCACTGAAATTGAGGAGTAAGCTCACCAAAGGTGCGCCGAACATCTAGAAGTTGAGAAAAGAGCATATGAGAAACAGATGGAAGCTCACTCATTGCACCTGAGAGACCAAAAGCAGCAGCCTCAGACTGTGATTACATTTCCTCACATCAGCAAGGAGTGGGAAAAAGTCTGCCCAGTTTCTCAAGAGATTGATTACATTAATGAGCTCCTGTGCATCTTTTAATGATATGGAGGAGGGTGAGGCTATGGTATATAAGAGATTTAAAAAAAAAGTATTTAAAAGGTTTAAGATCACCCACGTCCTATCAGTTGAGGTATAGGAATCTTAAAATGTTTGCCAATGTCACTCATGTGGAATATGTGCATAAGATGTGTAATTATATGAAAATAGATAATGGGGCAGGAGCTGAAGATAGTTATGACAAACTTATTTGATGGCACAAAAGCAATTATTGTGGTCAGCCACTAATGAGGTAAAAATTGCCCTCTTTGACAAAAAATCCCCAAAAACGTACACAGTTTTGAAGGCAGCAGAAATTGCTGATGAATATATTGACTGAAAGGCTTATGCTGGGCACAAATCCCAGGGAAGGAAAATCCTCCTATTTTCCAGGTTAAGAGGGATGAGGAGTCTAGGAATAAACCTAATCCGAACTTTGTTTAAAAAAAAAAAAAGGAAAGGAAAGGGGAAAAAAAATAACTCAAGGGAGCCCAAATTTTCAAACTTCTTCCTCTAAAGAAAGGCAGAGAGTTTGTTATCACTGTGGGGCTTCTGGCATATAAAACCAAATTACTTAAAATTTAAGGTGATCCCACAATCTGCACCAACAACCCCTACTGTGAGTGCCAGTGCTACCACCTTGACCCCAGAAGAGAATGGTCCCATAAACTATATTAGGACTGAGTTTTGGGAAGGTAGTGAAAAGTTTATTAAGAGTGCTAGAGTGAATGGCATAGAATGTACAGGCTGACGAGATACAGCATCACAAGTCACTTTGGTTAAGGAAAGTATGGTAAGGGAAGAGGACAGACTTCCTGGCAAAAATCTAAATATTTTAGCTTTGTCTGCAATTTCTGTGACTGTGCTGGCTAAAGTCCACCCTGAGTGGGAGGATTTAGGGGATTATTGTAGGCATCAGAAATTTGCTGCCAGCTGATATTTAACTAGATAATAACATTTCAGCCATGTCTAAGCATATTAATAATATAACGCAATCCCAGAGAAAGTATGGATCACCTGCTTTGTCTCTGGTCAGCGGTGAAAGCTGTGAAGGGGAGGGAAATGCCCTCAGTAACAGCTTTCATCCTGAGGGGGAATTTGAAAATTCTTCTGTTGTGCCAGAGTCTGCCTTGGGCTTAAGTGAAACTCAAAATGAGTTTGTGGCTACACAGCAAGTTGACCCTTCTCTGTACCAAGACAGTGCTGCAGCTCAGAATGATGCCCCAGCTGGGCAAGGAAAAGGTAGATTTTTTTTTTTTGGTAGAAGGTTTGTTATATGGGAAGGCTCCTTTAGAGAAAAAAAAGGTGTCCCGGTGAGCTTTGCAAGCAGGTAGTTGTCCCTGAGAAATACAGGCGAGAATTGCTTCAAGTAGCTCATGATTATCTTGTCTGCAGGACAGTTAGGAGTGGAAAAAACCTGTGACAGACTGAAGCAGAATTTCTATGGCCTCACATGTTTGAGACAGTAGAAGATAACTGTAAGAGTTGTCATTTTTGTTAAAAGCATAAGGGGACCCTGCAAAGCACTATTGCAGCCTTTGACCATTAGACTAATAGACTCATAGACTTTAAGGTCAGGAGGGACCATTATGATCCTCTAGTCTGACCTCCTGCACAATGCAGGCCACAGAATCTCACCCACTCACTCCTGTAACAAACCCCAATCTATGTCTGAGTTATTGAAGTCCTCAAATTGTGGTTTGAAGACCTCAAGCTGCAGAGAATCCTCCAGCAAGTGACCCGTGACCCATGCTGCAGAGGAAGGCGAAAAACCTCCAGGGCCTCTGCCAATCTGCCCTGGAGGAAAATTCCTTCCCGACCCCAAATATGGCAATCAATTAAACCCTGAGCATGTGGGCAAGACTCACCAGCCAGCACCCAGGAAAGAATTCTCTGTAGTAACTCAGATTCCACCCCATCTAACATTCCATCACAGACCACTGGGCATACTTACCTACTGATAATCAGGCTATCCCATCATACCATCCTCTCCATAAACTTAATAAGCTTAGTCTTGAAGCCATTATTAAAGAGGTGTTTGCTAGAGTGCCTATAGATATTGTGGGACCTCTCACTAATTTTTCCAGGAACGGAAAGAGACACTACTTGTGGTAATTCTGCCACCAGGTATTCTGAAGCCACAGCCTTATCTAATATTGAAACTGAAACAGTGGCTACAGTTTTATTCACCATTTTTAGCAGAGTAAGTTTTCCCAGAGAAATGTTGACAGACGTGGTGCAAATTTTATGTCTGTAGTCTTTAAAAAGTTATGGAAATTATGTGGAGTAAAGCATATAAAAGCTGCTCCCTATCACCCAGAAAATAATGGGCTTGAGGAAAGATTTAATGGAACTTTAAAAGCTATGCTAAGAATGTATGTCTCCAGATACAAGAATGACTGGAACATGTTATTTCATTATTTGCTATATGCATAGAGAAATGTTCCCCAGGAATCTACTGGCTTTGTCCCCTTTGGTCTCCTGTATGAGAAGCAGGTTAGGTGACCCCTAGATTTGAAGCGAGGCTCTTAGGAAGGCAGTACTGAGGAAACAGTACAACCAGTAGGGGAGTATGTCACTCTTTTAAAGGAGAATTTACAGGTTATGATGAACTGAGTGCTGAAGAACCTTGAAAAAATGAGGAAACTCAGAAAATTTGGTATGATTGGCATGCGAAAGAAAGATCTTTGATATTGGTGATTTGGCGCTAGTGCTGGTCCCTTTGAGGAAAAAACAAAATGCAGGATTATTGGAAAGGACCTTTTGAGGTAATTGAAAGAGTGAATAAAGTCGCATATGATGTAAGGAAGCCCAACAGCAGAGGAGCTGTGAAAACTGCCCATATGAATAGATTAAAAGCTTACCATGAAAGGGAGCTGGCAGTAAATATCATTTGTTGTGCTGATGAGGAAATGTTTTCCAGCCCTTTAATTGATTTGGTCACTGAGAGCAGGGAACAGAATGCCCTGGAAAGCATTGAATTTGGGGAGAATTTAAATCCACCCCCAAATCAGGAAACGCTGGCCCTTTTAAAGCACCACAAACAGGTATTTTCCAACCAGCCAGGTTTAATGGACAAGACTGTACACTCCATTGAAACTTCAGGGGCCTGCCCTACTCTTAGCAGAGCATACTGAGGTAAAGGGGAAATGCAGAAATAAATTCAGGAGGAGGTAGAAACCATGCTCAAAATAAGAGTATTTACTGAGTCAAAAAGTCCCTGGGCATTTCCTATTGTGATGGTACCTAAAAAAGACAAAACCATGAGGTTGTGTGTGGATTACAGGAAACTAAATGTTATCACCCAGCCTGGTGCACTGCCCCCCCACCTCCCGAATAGAGGATTTACTAGATCTGTTTTTTTGGGGGGGGGAGGGGAGGGAAGTGATTGCAAAATTCATAAACACTGGATTAGACTCTTGGGTACTGGCAAATTCCCTTAGATGCTGATGCCCAGGAAAAATTCACTTTTTATACTGGAACCGGAATTATATGAGTTTAAGGTTATGCCTTTTGGATTAATAAATTTGGGGCTACCTTTCAGTGGCTTGTCAATGAGGTGCTGCAGAGGTTACAAACATTTGCCACTTAAAACATGTGGGGATTGTGTTACAAAGGCTGAGAGAAGCCAATCTCATTGCCAAGGTTTCCAGATACAAGATGGGGGCTGCAGAGGTATCCTATCTAGAACACACCAGTTTAGGGTGTCTACCCTGTTTTTGATAGTCTGCCCTGAAGTAGGCATTCAGAGTCATGAGCCACTCTAGAAAGTATGACACAGGATACCAGTTCCAGCACTTTGCCACAGGAGATTTGAGTCCCTGATAAAATGATCTCAGGTGACTCCACATTCAGGAGTCAGGCTTCACTTCAGGCTTCCCCTCTTTGTTAACCAGTGTACTGCGGCAAACCACCTTAGTGTCCTTCCTTCCCACAAGCCCAGCACAAAACAGTTCTAGGTGAGCAGGCAGGGAAATCAGCCAAGTGACCTGCACTACCACAGCAGAAACAGTGAGTAGGTGACAACTTTCACTGCCAAGGCAGTGAAGTGGAAGTAGGTAATGGCATATGAGTCTTGGAAATGAAAGTGAGGAGGAAAAACTGATGGTTTAAGCATAGACACCAAGGTAGAAGCAGACTGAGACACAGAACCACTCTCAGCCCTAGCCCTCCTCTCAAATGCCTCACTCTGTGCAACCACAGCATCAAAAGTAAGCATTCTAGCATCTTCCACAGTTAACTATTCACCCAGGTGGTCATTGGCTATACCAATCACAAAAATAACCCTAAGCATTATCATAATGTCCCCAAACTCATAATTCTGGGCCAGCCGCCCCAGACACATACAAATTTATGTGTTCTTTTGTTGGGCTGCTGTTGAGCTTCAAAAAACCACAACACCTTTTCCTCCTTAACAGAACAGAATTTCTGGTCAGGAAATACTGACTGAGGCACTGCACATCAAAAGAGGACTTGGGCTCCAGGAGTCCATCACAAATATCAGGGTCATCATGGCTTAAGCAGTGCAGCAGCTAAGGTAACATAGCAGCATCAGAGAGTTGCATGATCTGCACATAGTTCCAAAAATTCTATTGCCAGTTAACAGCTGAAGCATGTGCACGCAGCATGGATTGCAAAACAGAGGCACTTATCACCATAAAGTTATGCTCTGATGTATCCCAGAATAGCAATCCAAAAACACACACAAAAAAAGAAGCAAGACACGCAGGTAGCTTTTCAGTCAAAATGTGCAAAAACCATGTGTACCGGTTAGGTCAGCAACTGTCTGAACAAAACCCAATAACAGTCTGAACAGCAGGTATTTAGCAGAGGGCCTGAGTAGCTGCAGTCACTCAATGCTCTGCACACACACATAGTCTTAAGCAGGAACTGGAACACTGAGGCCAGGTCTGCCCTAAATACTTATAACTACGTCACTTAGGGGTATGAAAAATCCACATAGTTATACTGACCTAACACCTGTTTTAGACAGCATTATGTCAACAGGAGAACTCCTGTTTTCATAGCTATCACCTCCTGGGGAGGTTAATTAACTACACTGATGAAAGAAGCTCTTTCACCGATGTATTAGCAGAAGCGCAGCTGCATCGGTGTAACTGTGCCGTTGTAGTGCTGTACATGAAGACAAGCCCTGGGTTCAGCGAGCAGGAACCAGAAAAGGAAAAAGGAACAGGAAGTAGGAAGGCAACATACACACCAAACATCACAACACTACAGTGATTGTTTGAGTGGGTGAGATCTTTATCATCAACTTTGGTTTAGACAGAATTATCTGGGCAATCTTCCTTTGGTGAAAATCTATTTCCATAATAAAAATTTTCATTCCAGATGTGTAGAGAAGATCCTTTACTGTTTTGGTAAAGCATTTGGGAAGGAAACAATTGGTCATATTCAGACATTAAAGTTTGTATACTGAATATCCAATCTACATATTTCGGGGTTCCAAATGGGGTGAGTCACTTATTTACTGATTATTCTTGTGGAACCAGGGTCTGGCAGACTTTAACAATTTTCTAATGTCCAATGATTGCTGGTATTTGTCCACTGCCATTCCAATTAGTTTCTAAGTATTTCCAGGGGAATTAGGCTCATTTTAAATTCAACATCCACAAACAACACGGCAATAGAAAAAAATAGTCTGCAAACCCGATTGATCAAGGAGATCAAAGAGATTGCAAATGAATCCAAATAAAGCCTTTGTTAACTAAATCTTCAGCAAAGTGATTAAGAAAAAGGAAGGAAATAAGAATGCCCGAAGCTTCAGTTCTAGCTAGGTGGCCCTTTATGCTAGACTGGCTGTGTTTTATTTATTTTTTTCCTTCCAGTGTTTGGAATCATCAAGCAGATATTTGTTTTCTTAATTGGCATATGTCTATATCTATCTATTTATTGCCTTTTAGGTTGGAGGAATTTAGCTCCAAAGATTTGTCTTTTGACAACTGAAACTGAACTATGGTAGACCACCCACAGCTAGTTAAAATACTGGCACTGAATGCCAAACAGAATGTAATGAATTAATGAGGCTGTCTTTTTTATTATAGTGAATGGGTTCCAAACTAAAGTTTATGCTGAATATGTGAGAGAGGGGGCAAGGAGGCAGGACAAATATATCTTGGTCATTTTGAGTCTTATGGGCATCATTGCAGATGTATCTCAGGTGATAAGTAATGTGTGTGGTAGTGTGGGTAACTATCTCACACATAATTTAGGCAAGTCTAATAAATAGCTACCTATTTAGATTGCAAGCTCTTTTGAGCAAGGACTGTCTTTTTGTACAGTGCCTAGCAGAATCGTTTACTAGGTGCTCTGATAAATACAAATAATAATAATAATTAATTAATAATTAGAATAAGAGTTGCATATAGTTGTAGAATGGTATTCTTCAAATGCCAAATCTGACAGATCTGAGGGGCAGATGTGCATGTGTGTATATGGATCAGTTGTGAAGCAGTCCCAGTGTTTTTGAACAGCAAACAATAAATAACACATAACATAATGACATGTTTCCAGTACTAATCTGTGACACTTTCAGGATTCATGAACATGTAATGTGCCGGTAGAAGGAGAATGTACTCTAATCACCTCTTCAGAGGGTGTAGCTTAATTCCTACTACAAACTCAGATAGGTATGTTGCCCAGTGCATGGTGGTGATCCTCACTCGTGGGTCAATTGGTAGTGTAGTGTAGCCTGGTGGTCAGGGCTTAGGTCCATGACTTGCAGAAGGATTATTGGTAGGGGAGCCTGAGCCCTCTCACTCCATGAGGCTCTGACCCAGGGCTCTTTGAGGGCTATCAGTAATCTGACAGCCAGGGGCTGCTTAACGCTGCCTTCCCTGGGCCACTTCCTATCACTGCCCTGCAATTGTCCCAAAGTTGCCATCAGGGATTAGATGGCATGAAGGGTGTCCGCTCACCACAAGTCACCTTCTGGAGGCTGCATGTAGTAGAGTAGCTCTCTTTCTTTCATGGGCAGCAATTGCATCCTTCTGCAGTATGGCTTACCCTCCTGAGCCAGCTCAGTCCTAGGACTTTCCCCTGCTGGGATAGTCCAAACAAAGTAAAGGAGAACTAACAAAACTTGGGGTCCATAGAAGAGGGAGAGGGGAATGCTTCCCTCTCAGACTGTCTCTGTAGCAGGTTCTCCCTTCCTTCAGGCAGGGACCTTTGGACAGTTGTCATGGGGAGAGATTCTGTCTTTCCCTCAGCTCTCCTCAGCTGCAGGTTGCAGGTCTGCTCTCTTCCCTGGTCTGCCACCAAATGAGCTGCTCCCCTGCCCTTTAACTCCCCCTCCAGTTGGAGGATTTCCTACAGGTGGGGCATGGTGGGGCTGGCTGAGCCCAGAGCAGTTCCTTAACCCCTGGTTGCCCAGTGTGGGGTTTGTATACCCCATCAGAGATAGTCTCTCATCAACATCCTTCACAGGTCAAAGCATTATGATATCCCTCCAGAGTTTCTTCCTATTACTTTCATATCCACTGTGGTTTCACTCCTCTGCTGATAGTTCTGCTGAAATTCTGCTGATTGTTGTCCAGTCATTTTGTTGGACAAGACCTTGCAGATTTATCAGTGGCCATCCAATAGTGGGACCTGTTCAGCTAATCACAACTTCTGATGCTAGGCTATAGGAGCTTATTCAGAGGATAAGATGATCTTGGTTATCTTGGCAACCTTAAATAAAACTCAGCAGCAATTGGCTGGTATTAAGAGCAATCCATAGCACCCTTCAAGCTGTATTACCTTCTCTCCCTTTCAGGGGGATTCTGTGAATGACTGGCAATACTTGAACCTTGGCCTATGTTAGCAAGCAGAGACAGCCCAAATCATATTCCCCGCAGAAGGAAGCATCTCTTCTGATATCCTGGGCAGAAAGGAATATTTAATTTCTGTGCATCCTGCACATAAGAAGAATATTAAACTCTGTGGCAGACTGGCTGAGTTGGATTCTGATAGATCAGGCAGAGCAGTCTTTATATCCAGGGGTCTGTCTTCATCTGACCAAGTCCCTAAGGATGTCATCACTGGTTGCCCAGTGTGGGGTTTGTATACCCCATCACAGGGTGGCATAGAGCAGTGTTTCCCAAACTTGGGACACCTCTTGTGTAGGGAAAGCCCCTGGCAGTCTGGGCCGGTTTGTTTACCTGCCCCATCCACAGGTTCAGCCAATTGCGGCTCCCACTGGCCGCGGTTCACTGCTCCAGGACAATGGGAGCTGCTGGAAGTGGCGTCCAGTACATTCCTCGGCCTGCACCACTTCCAGCAGCTCCCATTGGCCTGGAGCAGAAAACCTCGGCCACTGGGAGCCGCGATTGGCTGGACCTGTGGATGTGGCAGGTAAACAAACTGGCCTGGACCGCCAGGGGCTTTCCCTACACGAGTGGCATCCCAAGTTTGGTAAATACTGGCATAGAGAAATGGCACCATCTCCTACCTATGCCTAGTGGCTAGAGCACTGGGCTGGGATTCAAGAGATCTGGCTTTTATTCCCATCTTGGCTACTGGTTTGTTGGGTGACCTTTGGTAAGTTACTTCATTTTCCTGTGCCTCAATTACCCCATCTGTAAAAGAGGGATAATGATCCTACCTCTTTTGTAAAGTGCTATATAAGAACTATGTGTTGTTATGTCTCTTTGGGGTGTCTTAAGATGATGGGGTGCACAGAGGGAGCCACCACTCAATTCCAGGACTGTGCTCCCCCTACTAGTTCACAGCTGCTTCACAGGGGCCCAAAAACCTGACTCCTTGCACCTGCCCTCTTCTTCCTTTGGGAACCTGCAGAGAAGCCAACCACAGTCTTCCCAAAGAGTAAGTCTACACTACAAAACTAGGTCAATTTTAGAGAAGTTAATCTTTAGAATTCGGTTTTATACAATCAATTGTGTATGTCCCCACTAAGCACATTAAGTCGGCGGAGCACATCCTCTATACCATGGCTAGCATTGACTCATGGAGCGGTGCACTGTGGGTAGCTATCCCACAGTCCTCGCAGTCTCCGCCGCCCATTGGAATTCCGGGTTAAGCTCCCAATGCCTGATGGGACAAAAACATTGTCGTGGGCGGTTTTGAGTACATGTTGTCAGTCTCCTCTCCCTCCCTCCATGAAAGCCATGGCAGAGAAGCATTTCATGCCTTTTTTCCTGGGTTACCTGTGCAGACGCCATAGCACGGCAAGCGTGGAGCCCGCTCAGCTCAGCGCTGCTGTTGTGAGCATTGAAAACACTTCGCACATTATCCTGCAAGATGTGCAGAGCATAGCTAGGAGCCGCCAGCACAAGGACGATTGTGAGGAGGACGTGGACACAGACATTCCAGAAAGCATGGGATGTGGCAATTGGGACATCATGGCAGCAGTGGGGCAAGTTGATACAGTGGAACACTAATTCTGGGCCTGGCAAACAAGCACAGACTGGTGGGACCACATAGTGTTGCAGATATGGGATGATTCCCAGTGGCTGTAAAACTTTTGCATGCGTAAGGCCACTTTCCTGGAACTTTGTGAGTTGCTTTCCCCTGCCCTGAAGTGCAGGAATACCAAGATGAGAGCTGCCCTGACAGTTGAGAAGCGACTGGTGATAGCCTTGTGGAAGCTTGCAACACCTGACTGCTACCGGTCAGTCAGGAATCAATTTGGAGTGGGCAAATCTACTGTGGGGGCTGCTGTGATCCCAAGTAGCCAATGTAATCACTGACCTTCTGCTAACAAGGGTAGTGACTCTGGGAAATGTGCAGGTCATAGTGGATGGCTTTGCTGCAATGGGGTTTCCTAACTGTGGTGGGGCGATAGACAAAATGCGTATCTCTATCTTGGAACCAGACCACCTTGCCAACCAGTACGAAACCACAAGGGGTACTTCTCAATGGTGCTGCAAGCACTGGTGGATCACAAGGGATGTTTCACCGACATGCACCAGAAAAGGTGCATGACGCTTGCATCTTTAGGAATTCTGGGCTGTTCAAGCAGCTGCAAGAAGGGACTTACTTCCCAGACCAGAAAATTACCGTTGAGGATGTTGAAATGCCAATAGTTATCTTTGGGGACCCAGTCTGCCCCTTGCTCCCATGACTCATGAAGCCATACACAGGTGGCCTGGACAATAGTAAGGAGCAGTTCAACTATAGGCTGAGCAAGTGCAGAATGGTGGTAGAATGTGCCTTTGGACGTTTAAAAACTCGCTGGTGCTGTTTGCTGACTAGGTTAGACCTCAGCACAACCAATATTACCATTGTTATTGCTTCTTGCTGTGTGCTCCATTATATCTGTGAGAGTAATGGGGAGATGTTTATGGAGGGGTGGGAGGTTGAGGCAAATTGCCTGGCAGCCGATTTTGAGCAGTGAGACACCAGGGCAATTAAAAGAGCACTAGTAGGTGTGCTGCGCATCAGAGAGGGTTTGAAAACCAGTTTCATGACTGGCCAGGCTACAGTGTGACAGTTGTGTGTGTTTCTCCTTGATGCAAAGCCTCTCCTTTCAATTTTAATTCCCTGTAAGCCACCACCCCTACTTTGTTCACAGCTGGCAAAGGAAATAGTCACTATTGTTTTGAAACCATGCATTCTTTCTTTCTTTCTTTCTTTCTTTCTTTCTTTCTTTCTTTCTTTCTTTAACGTGAGATAACTGACAAGGTAACTAGGTGGGGTGGGGGAGGAGGAGAGTACAAGGCCACATTGCTTATTGTAGCCACACTACAAATCAAAACTGTTTGAATGACAGCCTTCTGTTGCTTAGGCCATCCTCTGCAGTGGAGTGGCTGGGTGCCTGGCGGCTCCGCTCTGCATTCTTGGGCGTCTGAGTGAAGAGGATATGGAACTTGGGGAGGAGGGCAGGCGGTTATACAGTGGATGCAGTGGTGGTCTGTGCTCTTGTTGCCTTTCCTGTAGCTCCACCAGATAGCATAGATATTTAAGAGGATACATTTCTGAGAACAAAAGGGACACTCTTTCACAGTGAATCAAGCAATTCAGAGCAGACAGCACATGTGCTTTAGGTACAAGATCACATTTTGCCTTTGATATTGAGCGCCTGCCAGTATGGTGACACATCACAAACCGCAGCACCCTCCTTTCCCATAGGCAGCACACCCCTCCTTCCACCCCACCACGTGGCTATTCTCAGGGATGATCCTTTTTAGCCAAGCGCAAACACCCCTGTTGCTTGAATGCAACCAAAACCCAGGACATTCATTGATGATAAAGTGTCCTACCGTGGAGGACGAAATAAGGCAGCCCTCCCCAGAAACCTTCTGCAAAGGGTTTCAGAGTACCTCCAAGAGAGCTTCAAGTGCTGTCCAGAGCGGTCACATTGGAGCACTCTGGGATAGCTCCTGGAGGCCAAGTCTGTCAAATTGTGTCTGCACTGCCCCAAATATAGACCAAGGCTAAGTGCTGTAAAATAGAATAAAACAAAGCTCTGGCTAACCTGTGACTATTTGGGACTCAGGAGACCTATTCCTGATCTATTCCTGGCTCCTGCCATTAATCTGTTGCGTAAGTCACTTTACATCTCTATTTCTCTTCACACCCATTTTTCTCTTTTGTCTAGTTAGACTGTAATCTCTTTTTAAGAGAGACTATGTTCAGCCCAGAACCCTGATCTCAACGGAGACCTAAAGTTGTTACCTTAATATAATTAATAGTAATATGCAAACATATTTTACAGGTAAGCCCAACATTTATGAAAGTCTTGAGGGGACATCTGAAACCTTGATAAAACTGAGGATTTGGATAATCAGAAGCTTTAGTCTTTCAGAGTAGCAAAGATTCAAAGAGCTGAAACTAAGCTGTGGTGGAACTCAGATCTCCACAATCCCAGAGCTTCTTAGCTTTAGCCCAATGGAGTGTATAAATTCCATTTCTGCAGAGTTTAGATGCTGCATAGGAATAGAATTTCAGGCCGTGTAGTCTTGGAGGGCATAATTTATATTTATTTAGCTGGAGTTGGGGGAAAAAAGGATTGCATTGTATATTATTCTAATCACAGCAGTCTTTTTAAGCATAATTTTTGCCTCAAGCCCATGGGGGTGTAGTAATTTCTTATATATAGATATATAACAATGGATTTATTGTTATTTATCTTACTGCAGACTTAGAAACACAATCAGTTATATTTACCAAAACTAAAATAGCCAGTTGATGCAACGTGTTATCTACTGATGATGGCAATGTTATTGCTAGAGAGCACGACTTGCGTAGAAAAAGCCATTGTGTATTTGTTTCCGACTCCTAAGCTTTCAACAAAGCCTTTTAGTCACTTATACAAGTGATAAAAGACTTTCATAGTTCAACGAACAACAAGCTAGAAGCTTGCAAAATGTGTGAGGGATTTTTTTAATATATAAATATCAGCAATTTCATATTTTCTGTATGCAATGAATGGAATGAAGGAAAACTACACATAATGGAACAAATTCTTCTTGCAGCTATTCCCATACAATGCTGCTGAAGCTGAATGGGGCTAAGCAGAATATGCCCCAGTGACTGGAAGCTTTATAATTACCATAACTTAAAGATATTTGTGTAGATCTGGGTTTCCAGGAATCAAAGCATTGTGAACAATGGGCTGTGCTTCTGTAGGGGACTCCTTGGAAGTTAGCAAGGGCTCATCAGTATATCACTTGTGATTATTCCACCCTTCTCATATCCCAGACATGGATTGAAAGACTTCTTTTCAGGTGTGTATTTTTCCCCGTCTACACAGGGTTTTTTATTTACCCTTTGCACTGAGATGACTGAATAATATTTGATAATTTATTTCACAAATTTAACAATAGCTTTGAATATAACATTCACAGAATAGTTCCTCTTTCAACCAACCCCTCAATTCATCCAAGTTTTATACGCTGGGTAAACTGCGTCTACATTAATATGTACAAATTTCATGGTTTAAAAAACCCAGAAACAATCCACGAATCTGTGAATGATTGTTTCCTATTATTTTCCCAGCTCTACTTATAAGAGCCTTTTAGAGTGGAGGGATAATTGGCTTCCCACCAAAATGATCCAGAGGGTTCAATATTGAGATTCCCTCTCCACAGAATTTTCAGCAGCACTTCTCCATCACTGGCAGCTTGTTTGGAATGCAGCACCCTGTTCACTTATAGCCTTTAGCAGAGGTAGCAGTAGCCATCCTTCAGTCTTGAGAGACCATGAGTATGCGCCTCCGAGAGGTATAGAATTTACCAGGTTGGTTTTATGGCAGCCGCGAATGTGGCCGATGAGACCCTCTCAAGAAACACAATCTATGCTGTGTCTGTGACATTTAAAGGTGATGTTTCGACCCTTTGGGCTCTGCCTTCTGCGAGTTCTTTTTTCCTCTGCCAAGCAGGACTGCTTCCTTTCATAACTCTGGAGACCTTTGTTAAGCTCTTGTTTCCAAAGGCTGAAGTCTTGAATGCGATCTTCCCACTTGTCCACATCCATGTCCATTTCATTAAGGTCTCACTTGCACACATCCTTGAAATGCATTTGGCAATTGAGATGCCAATTCGCTATAGAGGATGTCGTTAGGGATACACGCATCATTCATTTGGCACATGTGCCCAAACAATGTTTGCATGCTGGGTAGGCTGGCCTGTTTGGGCACCTCATTGTTGGTGACTCTGTCCCTTCAGAAGAATCCAAAGATTTCACAAAGTGTGCTAATAACACATGCACAATACACAGAGATCTTTGTGTGTTCTGTCAGTTTGTTTTTTTGTCATACCCTCTTATTCAGTGTAGACATTGTTGTGGTGAGCTGACTATGGTCATGGCCTCCTCCTTGATCCTCACCCTAATGGGTATCTGTGTTTGGTCATTTCCCACTGTTTATCCTGCTAAGGATTCCTTTTGGCCCTATAATTTATTACCTTCCTTTCTCCTCCTTTTCAGTTTCCCTCCCTCCACCTCCTTTAACTTCTTTTTAACCCTTGATGGGTTTTATTTGCTTGGAGCCAGATGGGAGTGATCCTGCCCCATTGTCAGGTGGTGTGGAGGGGAAGAGTGCATGTTTAGCTATCCAACTGGATGTTAAAAAAAACAGGAGTACTTGTGGCACCTTAAAGACTAACTAAATAATGTTGTATTTGGAGCCTTGGCATGTGCTAAGCTCTCTATAGGCCAGTGTAGCTTGGCGAAGGGGCAATATTCCTGTATCCATATAGACTCTCTTTGCTAGATTTGGGGTAGATTACATTCCCCACATGAAGTCCAGTGCCTGCAGTTGCAACAAGCCCTTGTAGAGGGGGTGTGAGGTGAGCAAGGATCCTGACTCCATTCTTTCCTCTACATATCCATACAGGGCAAAATCTAATGCAAAAATTTTTAAGGGTGATCTTTTATGTTAATCTAGTAAAATGTCTTTGTTTAAATTTATGCATTATGATGTACAACACCCTGGGCTTTTTCCAAACAAGACTATTAATTAACGTTTAACTATTATTGATTTTAGTCTTTAGTTCTTTTTAGTGCTCAGCTGGCTTTAATTTACCACTAACTCCAGGACAGTCCTATTTTAGAATCTTGGATCAATTTATAGCAAAGCATCATCTGCTATGTGAAGAACAGGTGCTCAGCTCTTAGAGAGCTATTACTTATATAGCTTGGCAGCAGCTACTGAACCAAAGTTAATATATTTCATCAGAATGTTCAACCTGCAAACACCAAGTAAACCTTTAAAGAATTATTGATCGGCTGTTGTATGTGGGATTGGATAACCTTGCATAAGTGACTGATGTTTTACTTGTTATCTTGCAAGTCTAGGTATGCTACTACTGCTGTTGCATGATGGGGGACTGATTTCTGCAGGTGCTGTGTTCCCACAACTTCAGTGGGAAGTTTGAATGCTCAACATCTATGAAAAATCAGACTGCGATTCAGGATATTTTACAAGGCAAGATAATCTCCCATGGAAAAAGCCAGCCACTGAGAGAATATTCAGACCCATCAGAGCCTTTAAAACTACACTGGTGATAGCACAATTGAATATAGATAGTGAAATCATAAGTGCTTTGAAGACATTATATGGTGTGGGTAATATTTTCAAAAGCAGCTAAATCAAAGTCAATGAGTCTTAAGCTCCTAAGTGCCTACGTCACTTTCAAAAATGTTATCCTATATATATACTTGCTATATTTTCTCCAATCTATTAAAATAATTACTTTTTTAACAGTGCTTCTAGAGCTCTCATTTCTTTGAATCCAAATATGTATCTAAAATTATACTCTGTGGGTCAGATTCTGTTCTTCCTAACACTGGTTTAAATACAGAGTGTAATTGACTTCACTGAAGATATTCTGAAATTACAGCAGTGTAACTAAGACAGGATCTGGTTTTACATGTATAAACCATTCTCTTGTATTGCTCCTTTTCTTATATGGGTCATAATTGTGATCCCTTTTTATTAAATTCAGATCTCTACCCAGACTCCTGGCTCTCTGAAAGAGCTGTCTAAACTCGGTCCATTCATAAAACCTCCCAACAAGCAATTTGCAGTGCGTTCACAACACACTTCCACTCTCTTAACTCCTCTTCTCTTGGCAAACAGTAAGATTTCTGTAATACTTGCTCGTATTTCTTCTTGCCTTCTTTGAATGAGTTAGAATCTGCTTTTGCCTTGAAGTTGTTAAAGGACTAATCAAGAAAGTTTCCACTAGTAAGTGATTATTATAAAACAAGGTGGTTTAGGGTGATGGGATGTCTCAGGGGAATGGAAAAGAGATACAAGTACACAACCCTTCATCTCTACCTCACTAGTTTGAATCTATTTCACATTGGAATGACTGAAAGTCACTATCATCTAATAGCTTTTCAGTGGTCTCAGTCCAGCTCATAGGGTTTTTTTCTACATTAAAACAAGCAAACAAACAAAACACATTAGCAGATGGTAATATTTGTCAACCATATTAGTCTCAGAGAACACACCAAGAATCAAATGAGTCATGAAGACTGAACAACCCTCATCCATATAGGTGATAGCTCTAGGACTATATGAAGGCAGGGCATTATCCCTGTTTACTGGACCAATAGAGGACTTCAGCCTCCAGTTTGGCACCTTCACCACCAATATAGAATCATAGAACTGGAAGGGACCTCAAGAGGTCATTTAGTCCAGTCCCCAGCACTCATGGCAGAACTAAGTATTATCTACACCATTCCTGACATTCCTTGTCTAGCCTGCTCTTAAAAATCTCTGATGGTGGAGATTCCACAACCTCCCTAGTCAATTTATTCCAGTTCTTTATATATTCCCTTTATTTTTATTTTCGCTATCCCAAGTAAACAAAACACTGGCTACTCCACAGGAGGAAGAGAACCAAGTTTTAGCCACTGAGATTTGAATGGAGATTTCTGGAGAAATGTTCAGTCCCCATAAGCATGGCATTTTTCAGTATTTTCTGATTTTATTGTAGCTTTCATACTGTTAGAAAACAGCAAGTGTAGGCAGGTGCTATGCACATTTCTCTACATCGCTCCATAAATGCTGTAACCCTACTTTTTAACTTTCTTTAATGAAACTGGATGAAATATATGGTAGTTTTGTGAGCATCTGGGATTTAATTGAAGCCATCTGATTCTGTTCACTGTGACCTAAGCTGGTTGCATCCCATTCTCATAGATGTGAAAGTCCTTATGCCATATAGTTCACATCCACCACTATGATATATAGTCGATTAGTAGTCACAACCATCTAGACAGATTGACATTCTTCACTCACTAAATTATAGAAGAACTCATCCTCAGTTTGCATTTTGTCTTATTCTTTTCTTTCAGTTAGGGCATGAACCTTAACTGGAAAGGTCTTTTGCTTCATTTTCTAGTCTGTTTCCTGACCCATTACTGCTGGATCTTCCACAACAGATCCATAATTTTTATTATCACATTCTGTATCAATGACAGTAAAATATTCATGTTGCAATTAGCACTGGGCCAAAGAATGTGCTTGCATAGAGCACTAGTAGTGGTTATTTTGCCAGCTGTCCCTGTGACAATGAATATAAATTCATAGACCGAGTTTTGATCTGGTGCATTTGAAGGGCACAGAATCTCCATCACACAACTTGCTGTTACGTTGATTGCACTTTCTCATTTGATGGATATATGTGAATTATTAGCCCATCACGAGTAGAAGTGATGAACATTGTAGAAAGCATATACCATAGAACATCATCAATTTGCACATCACTAATCTATGCACTTTCTAACTTGCACACATGAAAATGATCTCTTCACAGTTCTCAAGAAACATTTAATATCAGGCTCATTTTGCTAAGATTTCATTATTTTTGCATAATAAACTATGAAACTTTTCCTATGGCCTTGTAAAGTATTTTCAGTAGTGAAAACTAAATTATAATTGGCATTACTTTTAGGGTTTTGTTTTTAATTATTATTCCTGTGTTGATTCACTTACTTGCTAATACACAATATTCAGTCATTCCTAAAGTTTCTGTGTCATTAGTGAAAATCATTAAGGCTTTCCTGTAAATTGATCAAAAGAATTAAAGACTGTTATGTGTGCCTTCCTCTTTCACACAAATATACCAAGCTATTTTAAAGAACTTTTATGGTACTTTTGACAATGGCTATCCAGCAATTTATGCACACTATTACATGTAACAAGTTAATAGGATTACTGTTGAATAGGGGTATGAAAAATTATCAAGATTAAATGAGGACAGTTGTGACCCTCCATTTAGAATTTGATGCAAAGGAATTTTAAGGGTTCACAAAGTGTGAATCATTTTTCCATGATTTCTGGCACTGAATATAATGGGGCTGATGGTGGTGAAACCCATTCTTGCAAAATTTCCATCTGAAGTCTGCATATTTGATTATGTTTAAATAAACTGATTCAGAAAGCTTCAAATAAGCACCCAAATACTGGGATTTTACCTCAATCTAATTTAGGTCCTGATACAGGAAAGAGTTTAGCACTTCTTTGTTGTTGCTCAGTGCTATCAAATTCCATTGTCATCAGTGGGAGCTGAGGTTGCTCAGCTCAGTAACTATATCTCTCAAATAGATACCAGATACCTAATTGTTAGTTCCCAGATGACCAATCTGTAATTCAGACATATCAGCAACCACTTTCACTTGGTCCAATCTCTAATTCTAGCATGTAATCAGGCATCAACAAGAACAGAGAAATTGATTTCACCTGACAGATCATAGCTATGTAGGAGATGAAGGGATCTTGATAGGTTAGTCCAGTCCTCTGCGCTGAGGCAGGACTAAGTATTATCTAGACCACTCCTGACAGGTGTTTGTCTAACCCAGGGATCGGCAACCTTTGGCACGCAGCCCACCAGGGTAAGCCCCCTAGTGGTCCGGGCCAGTTTGTTTACCTGCTGCATCTGCAGGTTCAGCCGATTGCGGCTCCCGCTGGCTGCAGTTCACCACTCCAAGCCATTGGGGGCTGTGGGAAGCGACGCCAGCCGAGAGATGTGCTTGCCGCCGCTTCCCACAGCCCCCATTGGCCTGGAGAAGTGAACCGCACCCAGTGAGAGCTGTGATAGTCTGAACCTGCGGACGCAGAAGGTAAACAAACTGGCCCGGACCACTAGGGGGCTTACCTTGGTGGGCCACGGACCAAAGGTAGCCGATCCCTGGTCTAACCTGTTCTTAAATATCTCCAATGATGGAGATTCCACAACCTCACTAGATAATTTGTTCCAGTGCTTAACTACCCTTACAGTTAGCCGTAAACATTAGGAAATACTTCCTATGTCTACACTACCACGTATGTTGACAAAACTTACGTTGCTCAGGGTGTGAATATTCCACCCCGCTGACTGACATATGTTACACCCAATATAAGCACTAGTGTGCACAATGCTATATCAACAGGCGAGTTTCTCCTGCTGACATAGATTATGCCGCTGGCAGGGATGTTTTTTTTTTACCCCAATGGCAGAGCTATCACCTGTTGGCATAGAACATCTTCATCACATGCACTGCAGAGTGCCGCTGCAGCACTGTAAGTGTAGACATGCCCTAACCTAAATCTTCCTTCCTGCAATTTAAGCCCATTACTTCTTGTCCTGTCGTCCATGGTTAAGTAGAAGAATTTATCACCCTCCTTTTTATAACAACTTTTTACATACTTGAAGATTGTTATTATGTCCCCTCTCAGTCTTTTCTTCTCCAGACTAAACAATTTTTTCAATCTCACAGGTCATGTTTTCTAGATCTTTAATCATTTTTGGAGAAAGTCCAGAGGAAAGCAACAATTTGTCTACATCTTTCCCAAAATGTAATGCCCACAACTGGACACTGTAGTCCTGTTGAGGTCTTATCAGTGCTGAGTAGAGTGGAAGAATTACTTCTCATGTCTTGCTTACAACACTCCTGCTAATATATCCCAGAATGATTTTTCCTTTTTTTGCAACAATGTTACACTATTGACTCATATTTAGTGTGGGATCCACTATAACCCTCAGATCCTTTTCTGCAGTACTCTTTTGGAGGCAGTCATTTCCCATTTTGTATTTGTGCAATTGATTATTTCTTCCCAAGTATAGTACTTTGCATTTGTTCTCAATGAATTTCATCCTATTTATTTCAGACCATTTCTCCAGTTTGCCAAGATCATTTTAAATACTAAACACTCCTCCAAAGTGTTTGCAACTCCTCCCAGCTTGGTATCATCCAAAATCTAGTTTGATTTCAAGAAGATTATTTGAGACAGTAACAAAAACCTTGCTAAACTTGAGATATATCATATCCACTGCTTCCTGCCAATCCACAAGGCTTGTTAACCTGTCAAAAATATTAGGTTGGTTTGTCGTGATTTGATTTTGACAGATCAATTATGACAGTTATGTATCAATTTATAATCTTCTAGTGCTTATAAATTGATTGTTTCATTGTTTGCTCCATTATTTTTCTGGATACCAAAGTTAAAACAACTGGTCTATAATCCCTTTGGCTGTTCTTATTCCCCATTTTACAGATTGGCATATATTTGCCCTTTTCCAGTCCTCTAGAATCTCTCCTGTCCTCCACAAGTTCTCAAAGGTAGTCGCTAATAGCTCAGAGATCTCCTCACCCAGTTCCATAAGTATTCTAGGATGTATTTCATCAGGTTCTGCTGACTTTAAAACATCAAACTTGTTTAAGTAATTCTTAACTTGTTCTTTCCCTATTTTAGCCTCAGATCCTATCCCATCATTCTGATGTTCACTATGTCATTCGTCCAATTACTGCTAACTTTGTTGGTGAAAACTGAAACACAAAAGACATTTAACACTTCAACCATTGCTGCATTTTCTGTTATTGCTTTTCCCTCCTCATTGAATAATGGGCCTTTCCTGTTCTTGGTCTTTCTCTTGCTTCTAATACATTTGTAAAATGTTTTCTTGCTACCCTTTATGTCCCTAGCTAATTTAAACTCATTTTTTGCCTTGGCCTTTCTAATATTGTCCCTACATGTTTGTGTTCTTTTCTTTTTTACATATATTAATCTTTTGTAATTTGACCTAGTTTTCACTTTTTGCATGACTGTTTTTTGAGTTTCAAGTTGTTGAACATACCTTGGTTAAGCCAGGGCAGTCTCTGACCATACTTCTTATCTTCCCTATTCATTGGGATAGTTTGCTCTTGTGCCCTTAATAACGTCTCTTTAAAAACTGCCAACTCTCTTAAACTTTTTTTTCCCTTACAGTTGCTTCCCATGGGATCCTGCCTACCAGTTCCCTGAGTTTGCTAGTCTGCCTTTTTGATGATCCATAATAAGATTATTTTTGTTTATGGATTTGTCTTTGTAATAGAAGCATGACTATAAACTGCCTGTCATTCATCTGCAGATGTGTGCATACAAGAAGCAATGAACAGCAACATCAGGGAGATTTCTCTCTCTAGCTTTCTGGGGGTATGTATATGTATGTATGTGTTAGAGCTAAACTTTCATGAAAACACTTCATAACAAGCTTCTGTGCATACAAAACTTTTAATAAGTGAAATGATCTATTCCTATCCCAGATACTTTTAACAACTGCTCTTGTTGTCCACAGAAGAGGCAGTCAAATGAATTTTCACACCCTGACCTGGATTGCAGGAAAATGGCTTTATGGCTGCTCAATCCCAGCAGCTGGTGCCTGAGTTACAGTGATATTCCGAAAGAATGGATGGAATACAAACAGCAACCACTTTTTTTCTCTCTGTGTGTGTTTGCTTAACTAATAGGGGAGCACCAGGTGGGCATTATGTTAAACAGTAGGCTACCCAGAGAGATTGATGTCTGGCAACAGTTGGGTTCATTTACTATGCCACTTTCTGGAAGTCTCACAGAATGTACACCTGCACCCAGTAATTTACTGGCCATTCCAGGCTCTCTTATCACATTTCACTATTTAATATTAAACATATCTGCTTTCACTGGAGACCAAAGTATCCTTGTACAGGTTTGCATATGGATTTTCTGATTACCATTTGATATAAGGCCAGAAGGAAGAATTATGACCAAATAGAATCGATCTGTTCTCTGAATGACCATTGTGGAGTTGCCTCTTGTGAGTCTTTTATGTATAATAAACAACTTTTATAATATAGACCAGATTAGACAAGTGAGGTAGCCAGTACATTGCAATTATATGGTAAGGATGCTGCACTCTATAAAAGGTTAATAGGTCCCTGCCAGTCACATTAAGTATAAGAGGAAGGAGAAGTTGGATTAAAGGGGAACTAAGAGATGGAAGGGTGTATCCTCTTGTCAAGGTTCCTTCCCCACTCTGAACTTTAGGGTACAGATGTGGGGACCTGCATGGACACTTGTAAGCTTAATTACCAGCTTAGATCTGGTATCGCTGCCATCATCCAGATTCCTCCATCTGGAACACTCCCGTTCCTCCCAAAACCTTCCCCTCCCTGGGTAGCCTTGAGAGACTTTTTCACCAAGTTCCTGGTGAACACAGATCCAACCCCCTTGGATCTAAAAACAAGGAAAAATCAATCAGGTATTAAGAAAAAGGCTTTTAATGAAAGAAAAGAAAGGTAAAAGAAAACTCTCTGGGAGAGATTAGCATACCAGCTACTCTCACAGACAACAGACTCAAAACACAGAGGATGTTCCCCTGGGCACAAATTTAGTTACACAAAAAATACCCAAATACCCAATTTTGATAATTCCCTTAATGGTACCAAGACAAGTTACAAAGAAAATAAACATAAACCTATTTATCTCTTTCTAAAACTTACTACTCTGATAAGAGGCTGGTTCCTTGATCTTTTTTACTCCGGCTGAAACTGAAACTTTAAACAAAGGAAAACTTCCCTTCCTTTTTAAACAACTTGTTCCCCCATTGTTTCCTCTGGTCAGGTGTCAGCTAGGCTAGGTGAACTTCTTAACCCTTTACAGGTAAAAGAGGCATTAACCCTTAACTATCTGTTTATGACACGCCCCCCAAATCTCAGACAGTGTTGAACCACACTGGCGGTGATTGCTTCCTAGAACTTTAGAACAGATTAATAAAACACGTGCACCTTTACATATACTACTAATTATGTAAAACTACAAGATTTTTCACATTTCAAGGACAATTTTAACCAGTTAACTCTGGGAAACTTTTACGGGAGAGTGCATCAGCTACTTTGTTAGAAGCTCCTGAAATGTGTTGAATTTCAAAATCAAAATCTTGGAGAGCTAAACTCCATCGAAGAAGTTTTTTGTTGTTTCCCTTGGCAGTATGAAGCCACTTTAGCGCAGCAT
Source organism: Mauremys mutica (assembly GCF_020497125.1). Lineage (NCBI taxonomy): Eukaryota > Metazoa > Chordata > Testudines > Geoemydidae > Mauremys > Mauremys mutica. The sequence continues at coordinate 35,791,644 of NC_059075.1, forward strand.
GGTCAGTTTGTAGCTGGGAACGCCGTCCCCAAACGTATGGGCGTAGCTTTTCCAGGGCATACACAATGGCGTAGCATTTTTTTTTACTGATTGACCAGTGGCTTTCCCTCTCAGACAGTTTCTTGCTGAGAAACATGACAGGATGGAATTCTTGATCCGGTCCTTCCTGCATTAAAACTGCTCCTACACCACGCTGAGATGCATCTGTGGTTACTAGGAATGGTTTGTCAAAGACTGGAGCCCTTAGCACAAGGTCAGACATGAGTGTCGCCTTAAGCTGGTTAAAGGCCTTCTGACACTCATCAGTCCACTGAACTGCATTTGGCTGTGTCTTTGTGGTCAAGTCTGTTAGTGGGGCAGCGATTTGGCTGTAGTGTGGTACAAATTGCCTGTAATATGCGGCCAAGCCTAAGAAGGATTGGACCTGTTTCTTTGACTTTGGGACAGGCCACTTCTGGATAGCATCCACTTTGGCCTGTAGGAGATTTACAGAAAGGTGTATCCTCTGTACTCCTGGTGGGCTAAACCAAAGAAAGTCTATAGGAATTACCCATCAAAGTGTATGTGCAAAAATCAGCCTTGATGTAAAAGGGTGCAACTTCTAGACAGTGACCTCTTTGTCAGCCAACATCTCACTTGTGTTTAAAGAACATACTGTCATCATCATCAGTGAATATGACTTTCGCATTGTATGATGATTTAAATAGTTTAAATATATCAATTTCATTTAATGTAAATTTTAAAAAAAATTGTTTGCCTTCTTAAAGCAGTTGCCATCCAAGTGTCTCAAAGCAATTTATAAACCTCAGACATGCCTGTGAGGTAAGAAAGTATTATTTTATCCAGGCTGCAGATCAATACAATAAGGCAAAGAGCCATTTCAGTTACTTGTCCACAATGGGTAAGTAATGGAATCAAGAGTAGAACCTCACCAAAATTCCATTTCTGTGACGTTCACTTTTTATTAGGTTAAACTATTTAAATCCATGCATGAAATAAACTCGAATCCACTGTAGAAGCTGGTTTATACACTTAGCAAATGGGTGGTGGTGTTGATGTCAGAGTGGGGTTCAAGTATTTATTCACTGGTCAGATCCATAAAACAACATCTGGAAATAAAAAGAATGTTCTAGATCAGTTTCTGGATCCCCAAGAGTTGAATATATAAGTAATCAGATATTAAGTAAGGAGTTGATCCAAAGACCATTGAAATCAATGAAATGTTTCAATTGACTTCAGTAGGTTTTGGATCAGGCCCTGAAAAGCATAGTTAACTTAGCAGCCATTTAATCAGAAAAGTACTATATCAAAATTAGAGTACTTCCTTAGGGATTATACACATGTACTGTAGTCATCAAAATATCATGTGCACTCCTGCATTGTTTTGTTTTCAACAGGAATAATGGGTTGGACAATATTACAGTCATAGAAAGGATTTTCTTTTTCCATCTCCTCATAGTATCATTTAACATATTCTGCGTTTGTATTTCAAGTTTGTTTTAAATTTCTTCCATTTAAAAATTGCGGAAAGAGAAATGGAGGTATATGGGGGGAAGAGAATTTACCTATTGTAGGTCTTTATGCATGGATGTGAGTGTGGTATGGGACATTGTATTATGTTATGCCATTTTGGAGACAGCAATATAAAGCTGATCTTTCTTGGGTGATTATTGGGAAACAGGACATGTTGGTAATTGAGCTTGTATGACTGTAAGGGAATCTGAGTTTAAGGAAGATGGCAAAGTTCTGATGTCTTTAACAATTTTGCCTGAACTAAGGTGAAGCAAAAAAACAAAAACAAAAAACTCTCAAACACTTTCAAGATTTGTCTGTAATTGTATGTATATTTTCTGAATTAGGCACAGGCTGTGTATATTTAGTAATCCTGTTCTAAATTATATGCCTATAAATGGTCTCAATTGTATCTATGATATTAATAAATTCCTGTCTCTTCTATAAATGTATATGCAGTGTTGGTATAGTTGTGTTGGTCACAGGATATTAGAGAGACAAGATGGGTTAGGTAATATCCTTCATTGGACAAACTTTTATTGGACTGAACAGAGACACTATATCTATGGCTTATTACAACAATCTGTAACCCACTTCCCCGCCCCCCTGTTTTTTTTTGTTGTCCTATGACTGCAGAGATGTTAACGGGCCACTCAACCTTGAATGATCCCTTAGAATATGAGCTAACTACCTATGCTAAACAATCTGTTCCACCTTGTATTTGGTTGCGGGGGTTGGAGTACCTTTCCTAGATCCAAAGAAGAGCTCTGTATAGCTAGAAAGCTTGTCTCTCTCACCAAGAGAAGTTGGTCCAATTAAAGATATCACTTCATCCACATTATGGCTATTACCGGTATGTAGTTTTCTTCATACATAGATTTCAAAGCCTTTCAGAAAGGAAGGGAAAGAACACTATCGCTATTTACAGATGAGAAAGTTGAGGAACAGAGAGGTAAAATGACATAAGTAGATGTTCCACACAGAATCATTTACTTTTCTTAGGTCCACAAAGAGTGTGACAGATAAAAAATACTGGCTGGTGAATATCTGAAGGTTTGCTGGGAAGCCTACACAGTTAAAAATTTGAAGGCTTTTCCAAATTATGAGAATATCCTGCATCCACAAAATGGGACTGGAAGATGCTTTATCATAAGAGTTTTTGGTATTTTGTCATTCTGGTCATGCCAGAAATATCATCAGCAAAACCCTTATCCCTGTATTTTGGCAGTTGAAATGAAGTACAGAGGTAGAGAAAATGAGCTTTCTTTCTTTCTTTCTTTCTTTCTTTCTTTCTTTCTTTCTTTCTTTCTTTCTTTCTTTCTTTCTTTCTAAGACAAACACTTTCAAACTTCATGGGTCAATTAGTATTTTAACTGGATCAGTTCACCCATCTCTAATAAGCACAATATGATTCTGGTCAATGTAATGTAAGACACCTTTGATTTGAATGTGTGTCTACAATTCCTATATGGTTTAAGTTTCAGGCACTGATCGTTGAAGTTGGAGGGCAATTATAGAAAATCAACCTTTATTAAACAGCATCTGTTTAGAAAAGGACTCAAGTGAGTGAAAAATAAAGTTCACCTTTATTTTGTTTGGAGGAGGCATAGGTTTGAGTGGTTACTTTATAAAGAAAATCCTTTGGAAAGCTGGCCTCAATTTTTTCTGTATTCAACATCAATATTTAGGTGCTGAGGGAAAATATTTTGTGGGAAAAAATTATTTGACCCAATGTTAAGTGATATGTCGCCCATTCATTGCCTTTCATAGAACAAAAAAATTCTGAAAAGAGCTCCTTTGTATTATGAAGGACTGTTCTATAGAGATTTCCTGAGGGAATATTTTCTCAAGTGCTTTATAAATATTGATTTCAATGGTGAATTTTGCAGGTTTTTGTTAATTCCCAGTTCCCCTCAGTTTCTTTTACAAGACAATCCTTATTCTGAATAATTGAGCATTCAATCAAAGCTCCTTAGCTGCCTTTCCACTCAGCTGATCCAGGTTGTGACATAGTGGTTAGGAATGGCATGAGGGGAGCTTGTGTTGATACTACCTGTGCACATTCATTCATACAGACTATTCCTCTGACACTCTTCACTCCCAATGACCTTTTGAACAATTTAATCCTGAGATTACAAAAGGAAAAAAAATACTTACCTTAGATCATATAATGTAGGCAAATATCTGAGTGAGGTGCAGAATAGTTAATAGTTTAATAAAACTCTAACATTGTGATCCTGGTAACACAGATGTACACGCTTAGCTTTTAGAAAATCAAATATTGTTCCTGTTGATGTTGTGACAAGTAATTTCAACAACAATACACATTTGGCCGACTCAAGAATGCAGTACGCCTCATCCTTTGAATTGTGCATGGTTTGCACTATGCTAAGAATGACAACAATTACAGAACTCACATGCATCTGCCAAGTGAACAGATGGCCTTGTAGATAGAGAACAATGGGAAAGAAAGAAAGAAAAGACAAGCTAAAATAAAACCCCAAATCACAAAGATAGCTAAACTAAAAACAGATACACAGGGGAAGGGAAAAATTATTTACAATCGTTTACAGTGTCAGGAAAAATGGAAATTGCACCTTTGACATTTTCAGAGGAGCACAAAAGCATTGGACTGAGATATTTTGGGTTCATAATCCACCACTTCTAATTCCAGCACATTTGGTGTGTGTAGGCCATTGTTATATCTACAAAAGTAATGCTCCTAATTCTGATCCTGATAATACTGATGTGTAAGGTCTTCATTAGGAACAGATTGTAAAGCAACTCTTAGTATTGTTGAAAAGTGTAAGGTAGACAGATCTGGAGAATGAAGAGGTCTGTTATCCACTGAATGTGTGTTGCGTGGGTAGCAGAAGTACAAGCTTCCCTCACACAGCACCATCAATGGGCCTCAGCCTTGTTTTTGGAGACTGCTTTTATCATGAACTGGGAGTTCTGTCTCTGTGGCTTGTTCAGCTCCAACCACGCAGAGCATGCCAGTTAATTTAGTGACAAACACAGAGGAGATATTTATGACATGGACAAGTTTCCAGCAGGAACATGTCCAAGAATGCTAAAGAAATTTCACAGGCCACCAGAATTACCTGGTTTAATAATATTGGTTACTGCAGGTCCGAGATTGATTTAGACCAGTGGAAGGCTTGAACTGATGTACTCTGACCATCTCATCTCCCCAACTCAGGCAGTGTTTTTTTTTAGTACCCCAGTGACCAATGGTAGGAAGTATGATTTCACCAGCATATTGATCAATGTCAATAGCATATTATGAACTATAAGCCCTAACGATTATCAGTATCACTATAATTACCATAGTTCCTAGAAGCACTAGTCATGGACTAGGACCCAGTTGTGATATGTACCGTACAAACACAAAACAAAGACAGTTCCTGCACCCAAAGAGTTTATGATGTAAGTATAAGACAAGAGAGAGATGGATACAGACAGATAGACAGGGGAGTACAAGGAAACCATGACACAGTGTTGGTCAATACGACATACTTACTTAGGCTTGAGTCTCCTGCACCTAGTGGCACATGAGGCAACCCATTTTTCACACTGCTTTCTGTCTAGAGCAAGAAGTTTGACTCCATTGTAAGTTGTCTCCATGATGGCAGCATCCCTTTTCATCATCCTGTGACACGTCATTCTTCATCCTCCAGTCCTTGTCTTCCCTTCAGGTGAAATCCTGTCTAAGACATACTTTGTGCTTATGCCACTGTAGTCTGATGTCATTGCCAAACTATCATAGTCATCTCTAATTATTTCCTCCACAGTCTGCTGACCCACCCACGTGACATAGCTTTTCCACATTGGTTACATGATCTCTGCAATGAATTCCCAAAATTCTTTTTAAACAGTGTTGGTGGAATGCATTCATCTTCATTTTGTGTACTTCAACCATCTAACACATTTCTGAGGCATGCAATAGTGTTGTACAATCTGATTTTGGTATGTAGATGTATTTTCTTATTCTTTCACGTTTGTTTGACAAACTGGAAAATGGTCCACTGGTTTTACCAGTTCTAGCCTTCACCTGTTTAGTGATCTGGCCATTAGAAGATATTGTAATTTCATTATAGACTCTGAGTAATCTACTCATTGGTACTCTTTTCCACCAATCACACATCTACCAGCGTTGATAGAACTCTCCTATCTCCAAGCTCCAAGGAGGGTAGTGAGATAGCTTTGTGCATGTTTATGGGGAGCTCAGCCCAAGAACGAGGGACAGCATGGAAAAGCCTGAAGGTGATGCTTTGAAAATTTAACAAGTGCTTAATGGAGGCAGGCATCTAGGTATAATGAATTGCAATAATCCAACCTACAGGTCACAAAGGCATTGATCATCATAGAAAGTCACCATTTAATAGTAGCAGCACTGAGAAGTCTTAAAGAACTCCAAGGCATCAGGCTGATATGATGATCTGGCCTGGAAGCAAATTTCCTTAATAGAGGGTGACATAAAATTCTTTAAATCCAGGTTGGGAGTGTGATCAACCTTACAGGAAGAGGTGCAAGAAGCGCATATTTGCTCCTTTCATCACCAGGTAAATAACTACTACATAGTGCTTTCCTCCTAGAATGCATCAGAACATTGCCATTTGGTCACTTCAGCTTTGTAAACCTATTTCTCCTCACATCACCCTTCCAACCTATACACAGAGGAGAAAGAGCATGAACTTGTCCTCAGTAGTGGAAAAGCTTTGCACATTTCTGTGCAGCAAAGCACAACTGGTAAAAAAGAACTCTTTGCACAGTAGCATCCTAGTCAAGCATGTATGTGTCCTGAATATTTTCTTTTTATACAAACCTTACAATCAACAAAGTTAACGACACACCACTGGTATTTTTAATCTGAAACCTCTGGCAAGGTAGTTGAGTTACTGTGTATGATTAATCATGGAAATGTGGAAATATTAACATATTAATGTGGGAAAAAATGACTACAGACTGGAGGTCTTTCCAGATTTTCTTTGGCTTCATACTATGTTTCTTTTAGTTACATTAAAAAAAGAACAAACAGACTGAACTCATTCTTAGGAGAGGCAAGTAAAATAATGTATATTAAATATTTGGAGACTGTGAACACAGCAGGGGATATTCTGATCTCACTTACTCTAATGTGACTCTACAGTAACTTCATTTATTTCAAAGCCGGTACTCCTAGTTTACATTGGTATTAGTCAAAGTACAATCTGGCCCACTGATTTTTAAAGATCAAACAAACAAAACAGGCTATCCTGGTTCAATTTGACCCACAAATTTTTTTCCTTCTCACACATACATATTGGCTATATCTGCAGCTGCTATAAATCAACATTGCCCCACTGAAGTCACAATGGAGCTATGCCAATTAATATCAAGTGAGGATCTGGTGCACTGACTTCAGCAGGAGTTGCATATGCATATATGTGGCAGAATTTGGTTCACTGTATGATGATCTCTCTACCTTTCCATATATACTGTATGTCATCTCTTTCTATGACTCTTTCTATGTCTCTTCTAACTTCCAAATATATATTATACTCTAAGTTTTTTTCTTTTATCTGGTTGTTTGGACAAATGTCAATATCCTAAGGGTTAAAAGCCACTAATTTTGTTGAAAGAAGGATTGGGATTTGGTATTTGAAAATCCATCCATGTGAAGATACACTTACTAATAACTAGCTTCCCTGATGAGGTCTTGAGAATATCTCTTTATTTTCTTTAAGAAAAATCTATCTAGCTTTAAAGGTCAAATGTTAAATGACTGCTGGCGTTGATTTATGGCTAATAGTCACTTAATTTCTGTTATGGGAACTCTGAGGACAGCCCTGGTCTCCAGGCTGTGATAAAATGCGGTTTAAGTATACCATTTATTACTTGTCCCTTTATGATTAATTGATCATTTGAAATGCTGATTATTTAATCATCCAAAATATTAATCAGCAGCCAGTTAGACAATAGCCGTAAATTGCTTTAATACCAATGTCCAGGTGGCCGCTGGAAGAAAAAAATCCCTCCAATTTAAGGGCTGACTTAGATTTTGCTGTCAAATATGCCCTAAGAACATCATCACCTCACCACTTACTGCTGAAAGCTTAGCACAGCTCAAGCATTTGACCAAAAGTAAGTCTCTGAAACTTTTGAATTAGGACTTTTACTCAGCAAATGTCTTAGATGTTTTAATTTCCAAGATAAGTTACTGTGCACCATGCAGTCCATGTTCTGACTATCACAGGAGCTTCTGTTTGGATTCGCCACATAGAAATGTACAAAGTCACAGTAGATCAGGACATCAGTGAAGTATGTGACAGTTCAAACTGCTACTGTAGTGGCAGCCAAATTCTCTCTTATGATGTAAGGAAATGCATGTTGTCACAATTAAGTATGTACTCCCATCCAATGAGATTGAATCTATTAGGGAAGAATACCATTTTTGGCATCCTTCTCAATAATTCAAGTTACCATTTTGTATTGTTCTATTGATATATGGTGGGCCAAATTCCACTTTTGGTGTAGATCCAGTGTAACTGAGAACACAGTTTGACCTACTGAGTCTCTACCTGAAGAAGTAGCATGGTTTAGAGTTCAAAGCAAGAAGCTGGGACTCATCATACTTGGTTTCAAGTCCTATATCTACCACTCATTTACCATGAGGCCTCTGTTGTGATAATTGGGCCTACAAATTTACCTTAAATTGTAAGCTCAACTATAAAAATAAATAAATAAAGTGAATGAAAGTTCCTAAATTGTGCCAATGACTTGTTATATACAATTGTTTAAGAAAAGATGTAAGAAGGAAACCAAAAGACTGAATTAATTTAAGCAAAGGGTTTTACTGATACCACTGAAGGATTGTGTTAAGATTATGACTGGTAAACAAGAGGAGTAGAGGACCGGAAATCAACTACCCAAAACTGATCAACTAACCTAATGGTTCCAGAAATGCAGCCTATAGGTGGACAAAATAACTATTTCACCCAAAACTTCCTTTTGAGCTTCTTAAAAAGGAAAGACATTAGGACAAATAAGTGGAGGAAAGCGGCTTCAGAGCTGCCTACCAGAATACTGGCTGACTTAAAGATAAGACAAGGGGAAGGAGTGAGCTTTTTCATCAGGGCTGCTACCCACACTGTCTCCTGGGACCTTGGACTTCATCAAGAGATGTCCTGACCAGACTGGGCCAGACAGAGGGGCCCAGATGACATTGCCTCCTTTATCAGTGCTCCAGCTGAATCTCAGACACCAACTGGGATGTGAGACTTTGCCCCCACCCCTTCCCTGCCATGTGCTTCTTCCACAACTGTGTCCTTTTCCTTCACCATCTTATTTCTTCTCTTTCTTATCCCTCTTCTTTTACTTAGCCAGCCAAGACTGCAGGTTTTACAAGACTGCTGTAGTCCTGTGACCAGAGAGGCAACTCAAAGCAATGGCCTAAACAGCCTGATGTGGGAAAAGTTTGTCATATCTCAGCGTGGTTGATAAGAAAGTGTGCTTTGCCTGTGTTTTTCCAGCAGTGATGATGCAACAGAGAGTCAATGCTGCATTTTCTGTCTTTGCTAATCTCTTCTCTCCCCTTTTCTGTGTATGTCTTATTTTATCTTTTTAGGAAATGGGATCACACTTTAACAACAGTAGCAATAACAACTAAGGGCTTGTCTACATTGGCAATTAACAGCACTGCAACTTTCTCGCTCAGGGGTGTGAAAAAATACCCCCTGAGCGCAGCAAGTTGCAGCTCTGTAAAGTGCCAGTGTAAACAGTACCCCAGTGCCAGGAGCCGCTCTCCTCATTCGTTGATAGATGTGCATGTGAACGAGCCCTTGATGGCGTGGCTGATGTGATTAGGTCCTATGATGGTGTCACTTCAATAGATATGTGGACAGAGCTGGCATTGGGCTTTGTTGCAAGGATAGGTTCCTGGGTTAGTGTTTATGTTGTATGGTGTGCGGTTGCTGGTGAGTATCTGCTTCAGGTTTGGAGGCTGTCTGTAAGCGAGGACTGGCCTGTCTCCCAAGATCTGTGAGAGTGAGGGATCATCTTTCAGGATAGGTTGTAGATCTTTGATGATGCGCTCAAGAGGCCATCAGGGGCTCGTTCACTTGCACATCTACCAACGTGATATATGCCATCATGTGCCAGCAATGCCCCTCTGCCATGTACATTGGCCAAACCGGACAGTCTCTACGCAAAAGAATAAATGGACACAAATCTGACATCAGGAATCATAACATTAAAAAACCAGTGGGAGAACACTTCAACCTCTCTAACCACTCAGTGACAGACTTGAAGGTGGCAATTTTGCAACAAAAAAACTTCAAAAACAGACTCCAAAGAGAGACTGCTGAACTCGAATTAATATGCAAATTAGATACAATTAACTTAGGTTTAAACAGAGACTGCGAATGGTTGGGTCATTACACTAATTGAATCTATTTCCCCATGTTAAGTTCTCCTCACACCTTCTACGGGTCATCTCGATTATCACTTCAAAGTTTTTTTTTCTCCTGCTGATGATAGTTCATCTCAATTGATTGGACTCTTACAATCGGTATGGGTACTTCCACCTTTTCATGTTCTCTGTATGTATAAATATCTTCTGTCTGTGTGTCCCACTCTATGCATCCGAAAAGAAGTGAGCTGTAGCCCACGAAAGCTTATGCTGATATAAATTCGTTCGTCTCTAATGTGCCACAAGTACTCCTGTTCTTTTTGCGGATACAGACTAACACGGCTGCTACTCTGAAACCTTTCTTTTTAAAGACTCTCTCCAGCTAAAGGGAAAGAGAACTAGGGATGTTGTTAAAATGAAAGCATATATTTAAATTTCAAATGCTTTACCTGCTGTTCCTTCTTTTCTGTATCTTTAACAAATGGTTAAAAGGATTTTTAATGTTGTGTTTGCCCTAGTGGTAAGCAGGCTGAAGTCTCCATCTGCCATTTCCTGAGCTTTGTTCAAAAATAGTTAATGGTAGACAGTGACTGGATTATATTAACACCTTTCACTTTTTGGCCCCATATGTTCCATCTAACCCCTCTCTATGCCTCAGTTTAGCCATTTATAAAACGGGTATAATAATTTTAACAGTTAAAACCAATTTTTAATAGTGAGAGTGGGTAACCATTGGCACAAACTACCAAAAAATGGTGGATTCTCTATATCTTGATGTCTCCATATCAAAACTGGATGTCTTGTCTTGTCAAAACTGGAAGATATGCTTCAGTTGAACACAAATTAGTGAGCTCAATAGAGGGGTAACTGAATTAAGTTTAATGGCCTGTTGCATACAGGAGATCAAACTAGATGATTTAATAGCCCCTTCTAGCTTTAAACTCAATTAATCTGTGAACTCTACGCATCTTTACCTTTTTCACAAGGGTGTTGTGAAGCTTAATTAATAAACATATCTTAACACACTTCTAGCTTCTTAGATACGTTAATAATAGGCTCTACTACATAATTATATATATATTGCTGTAATAATAATCAAAACACTTCCTGTGCTCTAGCCCCTTGTTTGGGACTCTAATTTCACAGACCATTGCTTCAGAATATTGTACAGCTCATAGTGTAAACTAACTTACTTCATGTATAAATAATTATTATGGCAAATTACAGAACTTTATTGCACATCTTTGGTATCCTATCTCCAAAGAGAGGAGAGGTTGTTGAGGAAGATAAGAGTAGGGGGGTGGCAACATTAGCCTGCTGCTGGCCAATATTTCATTTTAATCTGAAACAACTCCTATATGAAAAATAAAATCCTTAAACAATATCATAAAGCTGCCATATCATTTGACACAATTGGCATTCCCTGCTCAGGAGAAGCCCAGCACACAGGGTACATTTGCAGAGCAGGGCACTGCAGGGGCCCAGGACTGGGATTTGATATAATTGAGTAACACTCACAGAAGTGTATGGAAGAAGATTGAACGACACCTGCATTTACTATTCTTGGCTCAAACTGCGTGCTGTTTGTCATTTGTCAGGGGCACCAAATTTCCCAAGAATTAAAAAAGACCTCCCATATATTTCAAATACCACAGAGTGTTGTTATCCTTTGAAAATGTAAAATCAAAGAGTATGTTCCTCATGCTAGTATGCTAACTAAACAGTGTCTCATTTCCCATTCCAGAGGCCCTATAATTATTCTCCAAAATAACTGTGATTTTTTTTCTGAATGTCATCAATTTAGTGGTTTCTGTCAGCAGGCATTTTCATCAGTGTTTCTTTATGGCTGTTAGCAGTTCCCTGTTGGTACGTGGCTCACCTCCTGATGAAGGTTGGAGAGGAGTGCCTCAGTGAAATCTGCATCATTCAACCTCCTTTAGATGTGGTGCAAGACCATAACTAAAAACTTAATTGCACGTTTGCTAACCAAGTCCACAGAAAAAGACATTGCAAGCAAATAATTATGATTTATTGGCAGCAATGAGTTAAGCCGACAAAGGTCAAAGGTTCAATCTGGATATATGTCTGAATTTATCTTAACTACAATAGTCTAGAAATGCAAAAATCCAAGAACAATATTTTCCATGTAAATTCCTGTATTTCAAGGTCTGGTAACATTGGGAATAGTACTTGTCTTTTTTGTGGCACTTTCATATCTGATCCCAGTCAGTTAAAAGAGGGAAGAGATGCCACCAGGTTTTAAAGATTTAAAATAAAAAAAAAATTCTGAACCTTAAAGGTTTGGTTTGTTTCTTATTTAACATGGACAGCCATTCTAACTTCTCACATTGATCTAGATTTCTGTTATTGGAAATGCTGTATTTTTGTAAGCTTCCTATTAATTACTCAGAGGAGTTTTACTTAGTCTGGTTCTTCAACCATTGCTATACAGCAAATTACTACCTGTGCAGAAGGCTACAATAGAGCAGAGCATCAAAAATAACTAAATTAAGCACAATATGTAATTAACACTAAATAACATGAGTGAAATCTTGGCCCTATTAAAATCAATAGCAAACCTCCAGTTGACTTCAGTATGGACAAAGTTTGCTATTAATACCAGCTATTGAAGTAGGTTGTATCCAAAACTATCATTATATTAGTCTGAGCTGGTGAAATTGTTGGTAATTATAGTTTATCAGACAAAAATGGCATTTTCACTATTGTCAAATAATGACTAAACTTATCTTGATTTCCGCACATGTATGAGTCATTTTGAAGTACGGTATTTGCAAAATAGTTGACACAAATAATCTTCAGCATATGGGTCATTCACAGATTATTCCTCCTGACTATTTGTATGACATGACATTGTTCATGCTCCCTGGCTGGATCACTTAGTCTAATCAGGAGAAGAAAAGGAAATAACAAACTTTTGAGTGTGAATTTTGGACAAATAGTCATTCATGAAACTTTTGGGTTTCACAAATATTTCTCTGAATAACCTAAGTAAGTGCTGTAATCCTTGCAAAGAATAAATGGTATGTGACCCTATGAATAACATGAGAGTGAATTTGCTGCACATAGTCCTAACATCATTCCAACATCTTTATTTGGGCTTGTGACCAACTCTGTTATTAATGCATTAGGTGAGTGTGAATGTTTCCTCTCTCACACACATATTGGCAAGAACGTCACAATTGGTATCACTGTATTTCAAGGACATGTCCTGGGAGATACTTGGTTGAAGGATGTTCTAAATATCTCTGGAATGTTGAGAAATAAATAAGAAAAGAGCGGAGTGGAAGAGAAATATGGAAAGGCAAAGACTGTTGAAGAGTGAGATTGTGTTACTAGTAATAATTGTGGGGTAGATTGTCACAGGTAAGCCTTGTGATGGGGTCAAGGTGGAGCCTTGCTACCTCTAAGGGAGAAGAGTTCTTGATTCATGGGGGTGGGGGGAGTAATTTATGACATCATGCTATAGGATGAAGAATCCTTCCCCACAGAATGGCCACTCTGTCAAGTATGTGCGGAAAATTGGAGCCAAGTCTTTATCTATTCCACACACACCTCTGTCTCCTTGTGGAGAGTTGCTACTAGGGGAGAGCACCTCAGTAGCCTCTTTTCTCCCCTGAGAGGAGAGGAGCTGTGATTCTGGGCCAGAATGCACACTGTGCCAAGTGGTCCATAGGCCATCATGTACACCTACATGGGCATTATCTAGTTTTGTACTTTTAAAGCTCCATCTTCACCACAACTCTACCAAGATTCAAAAAAATAATCTTTAGCATACCACAAAATATGCAGGGCCTAATTTTGAAAAGCAGCTCCAGGTTTTAAGTCCCAGTTTCTTTCTTGAAAATAATTGAGGTCAAATTGTATCTGTGTAGGCACAGTTGTTTGTGGGTATAAAACTGTGCCTGCAATTACATAGACCAGCTTGAGACACTTCTTTTCAGATGAGGTCAACTGTATAATAACCAAATAAGTGACTAAAAAGCTAGAGACAGACAAAGGAAAAGGCATCTGGCTCAACCCTGCTTGGTCATATAGAGGGCCACTGTGATACCAGGCTTTTCAGGTAGATGCAAAAAGAAAAAAATGAGGAATCCTGGGTGCTCCCAGTTAGAATTCTTGCTGTTGGAGCAAAGAAATATGGTGATGGCTGAAAAAGCTGTCTCCAGTATAAAGAACAGCCTGTGACCCAATATCATACTCCTAAAAGTCATAGTTTGTAAGTGACAAATTACAGTCAATGTATTGGGTTGTACCTGAAGCAAGCCAATATTTTTATACCTATGTGATTTAGTGCTGGTAGCCTGTGGACTTCACAATATCATATTGTCCCTTTGTTAATCAGCATGGGACTAAAAGCTCTTTCAGAAATTCCCTCTGCCTCATCCAAAGATATCAGTCCAAAGTTTTACCCAGCTGTAGCCCTAATTTAAACTTGAAGATGATATTGTTTCTATTTTAGATCATGAGGGAAGCTTCTCTGAAAAAAGTGAACATGTTAAGCCTGCAGAAATGGGCTGGAAATTTCATAGGAAATGTCTTTCCTGGGGTATCTTGGTGCTCCAGAGTCTGGTCCAGGTTGAAAACTGGAAGGGAACAAGCAGTTTTTCTAAACAGTTCAGAATCTTGAAAATCTTCAGTAATAAGGGAATTTTGCTATTGACTTTAATGAAGTCAGGATTTTACACTTTGTAATTCTAATAGTAATAATAACACTTAGGCCCAGTCTACACTACAAACTTAGGTTGACATAAGCTGCATTAAGTCGCTCTAATGTATGTATCCAGACTACTGAGTTCTTTCCCTGACCTAAGTGGCCCATACTCTATACTCCACCTCTGCGAGAGGCATAGCACTTGATTCGACATCCATGGGTTGACATGGATGTAGTTTAGACACTGCATTGTGTAATTCAAATGAATTGGTCTCCAGGAGTTGTCCCACAATGCTCTTCTGTGACTGCTCTGGAGAGCACTTTCAACTCTCCTGCACATCAGCCAGGTACACAGGAAACAGCCACTTCCCTGTTAAAGCCCCAGGAACTTTTGAATTTTAATTTCCTGTTTGATCAGCATGAAGAGCTGATCAAGGAGACTCAGGCCACAAACATGCTTTATCATGGAATACATAGGAAGTGATGGATCTTATTGCTGTGTGGGGAGAAGAATCTGTGAAGGCAGAGCTCCAATCCAGCAGAATAAATGCAGACATCTATGCCAAGATTGCACAGGACATGGAGGAGAAGGGCTACACCAGGGACATGCAGTGGTGACACGTGAAAATAAAGGAGCTTTGGCAAGCATACCAGAAGCCAAGGGAGGCAAACAGTCATTCTGATTCTGCCCCACAGACACTTTTTTGAGGAGCTGCATGCAATTCTCAGCGGCAACCCCACCACTACCCTAAAATGCTCCAGGGATACCTCCTAGGAGCCCTGGCTGACCACGAGCAACAACGAGGAAGACATTGTTGATAAGAAAGAAGAGGAGGAGGAGAATGTGAGGCAGGAAAGTGGAGGATCCATTCTCCTTGACAGTCAAGAACTGTTTTTAATCCTGGAGCCCATCCCTTCACAGGACCAGTTGGTGGCACAGTGTGATGCTGGGGTCAAACTGGAGGGGTTACATGCTATTATTTTTTATGTTTAATCTGAACAAGAAAGTAGATGTAGTGGGTATTGGTGGTCACTCTAGCTATGTAATCTCTGAAAAAGACTGTTTATGTGCACAGGGATGGCCCTGGAATCCTCCATGGAGATCTCCAGAAAGCTTTCATGGATATACTCTGCAATCCTCTGCAAAAGGTTTCTGGGAAGGGCTGCCTTATTTTGTCCACCCCGATAGGACACTTTCCTGTGCCACTCCAGTAGCAAGTCTACAGGCATCATTGCGTGTGAAAGTTCTGCAGTCACTGCTTGTTATCCCATAGCTGCATAGCAATGTGGTCCCACCAGTCAGTGCTTGTTTCCCGGGCCCAGAAATGGTGCTCAACTATGTCAGGGTGATACTTGACTGTTGCCAGCAACTGTGAATTGCTCTGCTCTATGTCTTCCAGCAGAGCTGCTTGCATGGCATCACATTGTTCCATGCGGCGGCTTCTGTATCGGCGCAGGCAAACCAGGCTTATGAAAAACAGGTGTGAAAAAGGCTTGGTTTGTTTGCCATTAATTTCAGGGAGTGAGGGAGGTAAGAACATCATCGAGGCTAATGCCATGTTCCCATAACCACCCACGCCAATGTTTTGGTCTCATAAGGCATTGCAAGACCAACCCAAAATTCCACTCAGCTACATGCACTGTGGGATAGCTACCCACAGCGCAGTGCTCCGTGTGTCGATGCAAGCCTGCTAGTGAGGCTTCACTCCGCTGACACAATGAGCGTAGTGTGAAAACGCAAGATCGACTTACTTAAATCGGAGGCTCGATGTTGACTTACACAAAGTCAACTTAACTTTGTAGTGTATACATGGCCTAAGCAGTTACATAGCAGTCTATATTCAAGACATTGGGGTTGATAAGTCAACAGCAGCTTTCCAGTTAAAACTGGAAACTTTGGCTTGTAGCTCCTGCTCCCTCAATTACAGTTTGGCTTTATAATATGTACTCTATGATAAAGTGATTTAAATACTCCTAAACTTCAATAATATGTAACATTGTTAAATACTGGTCTCAGTTATGAAATCCTTGACTCACGGTAAGCAGTTACTCACATAAACAGTCCTAGTCAATAGTGAGTAAATTTACACAGTAAGACCCTACAGAAGAAAACATAAATAGTTGTTGCCTATGTTTTGCTGCCTTATGTTTGTCCCTAGTAAAATCAGTAAGAACTGATAGAGAAGTTACAAATGCAAACAAATATAAAATGTATTTTAAATAAAAATTAGTAATAAAATCCCATTATATTCCATGAACACAATTATTCAATTATTTTGGGTTTAACTTTTAATATATATTATATTGATTTTAACTGTGCACATACAAGGAAAACAGTAATAACATTTTTGAGCTCAAATAATCCTACCATAATTTGCAAAACCAGAAATAAAATCCTTACGAATGCTTTTGTCTAATATTGTCCAATAAGCGGTGAGATAAGGCCCAGAGAATAAACCTTATTGCATATTATTATTGTCCCTGTCCATTGACAATTTGTCAGGTCAGAAAAGGGAAAACCCATTTCTCTCACTCATTGTTATTAGTTTGTTATTAATTGACTTTTGACCAATAGGAGATGGCAGATTATTAGGAGTCATTGATTCTTTTGTGAAATAAGGTGGAACTGGAAGTCCAAGAAAGCATCCAGTTCACAATTTTGTATCAACATCTCTGAGAAGAATAAGCTGGTCTTTCATTTAAAATACATGATTTGGATCCAGTTACGCTCTCATTTACGTCTCTCTGGCCCTGTTGTTAAATCAATAAAATGACAGCAAAATTGAACCCAGGAGTGCTGCAATTTGATCCAGTATTGAACCTAAATCCCATTGTGATGTTGTTATGTGCCATTAATCCTAGGGCCTGATCCAGAGGCCACTGGAATCTAAAGCCACCTCTAGTTCAGCGGCCAGGGACCCCATGTGATCTACTGGACCATGCACAGTCTGTCTTGTCTAATTAGTTGTAAAGTCTTTGGGGAAGAGACTGTCTCTCTTTATATTACTTTGCATAGTGCCTTATACAAGAGGGCCTGGATCTCAACTGAGGCCTCTAGATGCTAATATAATACAACTCAATCATGTAATAGCAGCAGCACATATGCAGCATGTATATGTACAGAATAGGTGTGTAACATGTTATGTCCAACTAAAGGCTATTTTAAGTGTTAAAGCTAATGTTGAAATTATCTAATATACAGGTTAAGGAAGGAATGTCTATACACCTGGGTATAATGCTTACATTATCCAAAAGTACAAGGTTTGGTTTAAAAGTCATAAAATACATATAGTACATAATCTGCAATATCTCAAATTAAGGTTAATAAATTTAATGATACAGTTAACATATTAGCATCCTAATATTCACATACATCACTCATAAAATGTTATGCTAAGAGTAGCTTGTGGGAAGCAAATATAGCAATGAGTGTAGATTGTCCCTCAGTAATTGAGAATTTAGGATGGGTTGTCTCTCAGTAAATATAGTCCATCAGAGAAGTATTTCAGTTACTTTCCTGACTTCACTTCTCAATGGTACTCCAGCTCATCTCTCCTGGTATTGCTGATGTCCAGTGATATGTTCTAAAAATAGATGTCTCTTGACCATCTGATGGCATCCGACACCGTGAGTTGCCGCATCAACCAAGCTGACCAATTCTGCGTACCCACAACTGGGGTCCCATGCAGCCAGGGCTCTGACAATCAGCATAAGTGTTTGAACCTCTTAAACCCTAGGAAATGTCTTTCCTGGCGTCTGTTGGTGCTCCAGAGTCTGAGCAAAAATCTGAGAAGTGATCTGACCAAAATCTTAATTTTAAATTATAATGCACTGATTTCATCAATATTTATAAAACAGAAAAAAATATTTATTCCTTTCAAATGTGTGAGCTATATATCAAATCATTAAAATTATGATGCCTAGAAGTAGATACAGATGGGCAAAATTAGACATTTTGCATATATCCGACATATATAATAGGAGAGAGAGGGATCTGAAATTATTTTCTATCTCGAATGGGGATATGGTCATTGGCTTGAACATATGCAGGCATGATATTGATTACAGAGAGGATCATAAAAGGGTTTGTAATGAAATCGGAATTAAACCAAGACTTTACTCATTATCATCTCTTTCAAATGTAGGAGAGCAAATAAGAAGTTCTGTAATGACTCAGAATTATGAACTGCAACTTTTACTGGTGTACAGATGGCCTTCTGGTTTGTTTGTTTGTTTGTTTTTACGGAGTCTAAGATGCCCCTGTTCACAACTCTGAATATTTCTCCAGATACAGGATCATATGTCCACCCATGATGTGTTAACTCTTCAGGAATCCATGTAGATTTCATAGCTCTTCTGATTCTCTCAGACAAATTATGACCAGATGTCACTCACATAAAATGACCAAGGAGATACAACATAAAAATTAGGACCCAAATTCTGCCTTCAGATGTGTGTTCAAGTCCCAGAGAAGACAAGGGAAGTTGTGCATGAACATCTGAAGGCAAAATTCAATTACCCTTGTACTTCAAACGTACTACAGTAAAAAACAAAATGTTTAATATTCTAGAAAGTATTCAGACCAAATCATAGAAACATATTAAATGAATGAATGTCTAGTATTATACCTAACAATGCTTGGTATCATGCTGATTGAGTGTTTTCTTAATATTTGTTGATAAAAACCCTAATAAAAATAATAGTAATACATAATGAGATGAAGAGATAACGAGGTACTTTATTTTAATCTGATCAATGAGAATAGTAACCAAAAGTCACTGTTATCTAAAATGAGCTGTTGGCTTTAGCCCAGTTCATAGCAGTTCTATGCCCAAATAAAAGCAAAACAAGACCAATTACATTTGGCATCCCCAATGGCAATGTCTCAATAGAGAAGTCAAGAGCTGAACAGGATATGGAGAAAGTCTTCTAACCTCTAATCCTAAGAGCGATCGATCCAGCAGGGGTCGATTTATCGCATCTAGTGAAGATGCGATAAATTGACTGCTGAGCGCTCTCCTGTCGACTCTGGTACTCCACTGGAGTGAGAAGCATAAGCGGAGTCAACGGGGGAGCATCGGCAGTCGACCTACCGCAGTGAAGACATTGTGGTAAGTAGATCTAAGTGTGTTGACTTCAGCTATGTTATTCATGTAGCTGAAGTTGCGTAACTGAAATCAATCCACCACCATTAATTTGGGCTTGGATAGGGACTGGGAGTGGCTGGCTTGTTACAAAAGCAGCTTTGCCTCCTCCTCATCTATTATTGGGAGTGGACTACATCCCCTGATCGAATTGGCCTTGTCAACACTGGTTCTCCACTAGTGAGGTAACTCTCTTCTCTTCGTGTGTCATTATATAATGCCTACATCTGTAATTTTCACTCCATACATCTGAAGAAGTGATTTTTTTTTACCCACGAAAGCTTATGCCCAAAAATATCTGTTAGTCTTTAAGGTGCCACCGGACTACTTGTTGTTTTAATGTCTCTGTTCCTCAGTTTGCCATCTGTAAAATAGTGATAATTGAACTTCTGTACCTTTTGAGGATAAATACATTAAAGATTGTAAGATACTCAGAAATAAAGGTAATGGGATCATAGAAATGCAGAAAAAAAAGGGGGCATTGCAACCTGACACCCCATCAGAAATGGATAGTAATGACAAATAGACATAGGGTTACACATTCCCCATACCCAATGTGTAACCCTATACAGGTTGGGCCATGCCCAAACCTCACAGACGTTTGAGTGGTTTATCTTTTTCCTACATTTTGGCAACACTTGATTGGTAGTCATGCCAACAAAGTCTCATTGCATTGTATGGGAAGGGCTATGCTAATTATATGTGTTACATGAGCATGCCCACTGTGAACAGGATATTTTTGAAGACTGATTGAACAGAGGGGGGATTGCCTTTTATATAACCCACTTTACTCCTGAGTGGTTAACAAACATTACACCACTGTCCATGCTGCAGGGTTTCAGTGGATAAAAAGGACAACAATATTGACAACATTGAAAACCAGGCTGCCAAAAAGCAGAATAAAAGGATTAGAATTTATTGGAGATATATTGTTAAAATGTGTAATATGTTTACCCATTATTCAAAATCCATGACCATTTTCATTTGCTAGATTTTATAGGCCTAAGTTGAAATCCATACGAGTCTGGGTTTTAATAAAAAAAATATACGTTTCAGATATAATGGCTTGTTAGGCCAGTTCACATTATCCAGCTTCTGGGAATACCATGTCATATGCCTCTGGCTAGAAACAGGTATCAGAGATTCTACCCTCAGCCATTTGTCTTCCAAGGCTAATGAGCTTGGTCTGCTAAGATTTGAAATCAGATATATCCAGGGGTGGCTCTAGGATTTGCGCCGCCCCAAGCAGGGCAGCGCGCCGCGGGGGGTGCTCTGGTGGTCGCCGGTCCCGCGGCTCCGGTGGATCTCCCGCAGGCATGCCTGCGGATGCTCCACCATAGCCGCGGGACCAGCGGACCCTCCGCAGGCACGTCTGCGGGAGGTCCACCGGAGCCGCGGGACCAGCGGACCCTCCGCAGGCATGCCTGCGGGAGGTCCACCAGAGCCGCCTACCGCCCTCCCGCGGGACGCCGCCCCAAGCACGCGCTTGGCCCGCTGGGGTCTGGAGCCGGCCCTGGATATATCCTTCTCCTAGACAGACTTGTCTAAAGAGGCTAAGCAAGCCCTGTCTGCATCTGACTGAAATCAGAGTTTCTCTTTTACTCAATGCACTTGGTTCACAATGCCTTATTTTGTAATATTTAGTGCAATCCTTCTGGGTTTCCCCAAAATGGACTACCCTCACCCACTAGATGGAGGACACACCTCTATGCTCTAGAGCATTGGTTCTCAAACTTGGGCCGTCGCTTATTCAGGGAAAGCCCCAGGCAGGCTAGGCCAGTTTGTTTATCTGCCGTGTCCGCAGGTTCGGCCGATCGTGGCTCCCACTGGCCGCAGTTTGCCGCTCCAGGCCAATGGGGGCTGCAGGAAGGATGGCCAGCACATCTCTTGGCCCATGTCGCTTCCAAGATCAGTGAGACATAGACAGCCAACCACTGATGAGATGTTGGGAGCTTATACTCAGGGACATAACCAGGCTGGGCTTAACAGAGGAACAAGCCATGAAGAGGAGGAAATGGTGACACTGTACTGCTCCCCAGGTCTGTAAAGATGCTTTAGGATAAGAAAAAGAAGGTTCAAGTGATCCTTTTCTCTGTCTGATACAAAGGAGAAGCAAAAATATAGCAAACCTAAGAACAGTGGAATAGTGAGGGTCTTTTATTAGGAGAAAGGTGCCTAGTGGCTACACAATATGTGTCTACCTCCTACCAGCAAGTTGCCTCCGTCACTGCTGAAAAATATATAGAAGATGAGATCTAGGAGTCTCAGGGCATGACCTTCCAGAACAGAAGGTCATGGGCAATTGGTATCCAACATATTATGTTTCCATCCCAGCTCTGCATCATTTATTATACAATCTGCATTGTAAACTATTGGTGCTCTGAGCAACATATATCCTCCTGCAGCATGGTTGCCAACTTTCACACGGTAAATAAGGACCCCGACTTTCACAATAAGACAAAAATTGAGCTAATCCCATTTCAAAAAAAGGCCAAAACAAGCCAATCCCTAAGAGCCCCAACATTCTATGTGACTAGATCTCCCCGGTGTGCAGTCTGAGACTGTGGAGGGCCTGTTGTGCACCCCTGACTCTCTCCCCCACTTGCCCCTGCTTGCCCCTCCTTGCCGCTGCTTGCCGGGAGCTGATTAAAAAAAAGAAGCAACAAGCTACAACAAGCTTCAAGCCAAACAAGCAACAAGCTACAAGGCAAAAACTAGCCAACATGCAACTCACAAGCCAATTAAGCCAAAAACAAGCCCAATTTCTGAGGGTTTTTTTCTGTGGGTTTGGCATATCTGCTCTGTAGCTTTCATAAAACTTGGATGGAGTATGACCAAGCAGTAGGTGGGGAATTCAGCAAAGACAAGCTCAATACCTGCCACTGATGTGGAAAGGCTAGAACCAGAATGATGGTAGTGTAAGGACTTAAATGCACAGGTTCAGCAAATACATTTCCCTTGGCTCTACTAGAAACCATGATCATGCCCCTTACTCTTGGCCATATCTATACTAGGAATAAAGGTGTATTTATAACACCTCATAGATAACATATGTTAAAATCCTAGTGTTCAGAAGGCAGATACAGTTTTACTGAGTTAGCTGGTCAAGGTAAACCTTGAAAGGGCTATCAGCTGACAGCTTCTGCTGCTCATTCATGTATCACTCTGCCTCACTGATTCTTATCATTAATCCTGACTTTGACACTAACTAACATTAACCAAATTACTTAACCTCTTGTCCTTAATTTCTCTGAGTGAGATCCTCACTCCCTCTCTGGTCTCTTCAGACTGAGTAAAAGGGACAGAGCAGCCTAACAGGAACCCCAAAAAACTCCAATTCTGTGTGGGAGAAGAATATCCTAGGTCGCAGGCACTGTCAAAGAGTCTACCAAAGACCCCATCATAAGCCCCAGGATAAGGTTTATGTTGGGGAGTAGGGGGTAGGAGGCTGTGTGGAAGGTGAGACCATAGCATGAAGAACAAGATTCTGCAGAGTATTGTCACCTTTAGGGCAGCCTCCGGAGGTTGCCCTAACTGAGGCAGGCCCTCAGAGCTGTTTAAGTAATCCTACAGCCTCCTGAGAAGCCCCAGATGGAGAAGGTGCAAAGATGGTTTAAAGCCTCTTAGAGGTGTAGCACAGAATCTCATCCTCCATGTTGATAAAAAACTCCATTCTCTACCTTCCAGGGCATTTATGACAAATGATGAATTAGTGTTTATAAAGCCCTGTAAGAGTGAGACATAATATTGGGCCAGTTACTGAGGGCTTAACCCAGTTTTCACTACATTTTTACTTAGACTAAATTCTGTCAAAGTCAGGACTGAATAGAGAATAAAGAGCACAGGATGTCAGCCCTTGTTTATGTTCATAAAATCTCCCCACCTCTTTGGAAAGCCTTTTTTATCTCAATACCTCTGTTCTTGAAACAAATCTGACAATATTTCAACATTTTCTCTCTCCATTTTTTTTTCATGGAAAGACTTTAATTATTCCACAATTTGCTGTTGTCCAATTAAAATCCAATAAATATAGGAAAAGCCTTTTCTTCATCTTTTTTTTAAACAACCAACAGGGATAATGCATTTGCTTATCCATCAAAATCTATTTTCTTTCTTCTTGATAAATGGAGGAAAACAAATCCAAGAAAGCAGTAAGTGTTTACATATCTTTCCTCAGGAACGTGGACCTTTTTCCTATTGGATGCCTGCAACCAAACACCTTGCTGGGGCCCCTAAACTATCTGTTCTCATCTTTGGTCGCTTAATTAAGCACAAAGTGGTTTATGACAGGAAGTCCAGCTCAAGGGCTTTTAATGGTTTTAATTTTTGTTTGTTTGTTTGTTTGTTTTGTTTTTGCTTTTAGGGAGATTCATTGGATTCAGACCAGTTTTAAAATAAATAAATAAATAAATACAGGTTAGGCTAATTAAGTTTGCTTTTGTTGAAATGAAGTACCTTGAATGTGAGAAAATCAGGATTTTTTTTTCAGTTGCCATGGGATAGTAATGCTGAGAGGTTTTGATTTGTGGAGCATTATATTTTGCACTATATTTTTATTGGCATATAAGTGTTGTATTGCTTTTTGTTTTTTATAAATGCAATATATATATATATATAAAATTAACAACACTTTATATCCCATATGAGGAGAGATTAAAGAGGCTAGGACTTTTCAGCTTGGAAAAGAGGAGACTAAGGGGGATATGATAGAGGTATATAAAATCATGAGTGGATTGGAGAAAGTGAATAAGGAAAAGTTATTTACTTGTTCCCATAATACAAGAACTAGGGTCCACCAAATGGAATTAATGGGCAGCAGGTTTAAAACAAATAAAAGGAAGTTCTTCTTCACACAGCGCACAGTCAACCTGTGGAACTCCTTGCCTGAGGAGGTTGTGAAGGCTAGGACTATAACAGGGTTTAAAAGAGAACTAGATACATTCATGGAGGCTAAGTCCATTAATGGTGTCCCTAGCCTCTGTTTGTCAGAGGGTGGAGACGGATAGCAGGAGAGAGATCATTTGATCATTACCTGTTAGGTTCACTCCCTCTGGGGCACCTGGCATTGGCCACTGTCGGCAGATAAGATACTGGCCTGGATGGACCTTTGGTCTGATCCAGTATGGCCATTCTTATGTTCTTATAACAAAAAATGGCCACACAATAAGATTCCAGGGGAAATCCTTATGGGGTAGGTTCTGGTGTTCTTATCTGTGTTGAACAGTACATTATTCCACAGCTGGTTCCACTGACTGTGTTTGGTGCTACTTGTGGTGTATGGTGTTGTATCATGTTATTCAGTCTGAATAAAGACCTGTGAGTGGAAGAAAAGTGAGCAGAAAATGAAATATCAAGGAGACTGGCAGAGAGATATAGCAGGCAGAGGTGATTAATAGGTAGGTACTGTATGTTGGCATTGCCAGTTAGATGGTATAATGTTCAAATGACTAACAATAACTACCATAGTTGCAGAATTAAATATTATCAAGGCCATATTAACCAATATGTCCATGAAATCCACTACTAAGATTCAGTGTTTTGTGGTGTACCATTCTGGTGAGGCAGGCTCATGTAGAACCAGGGGACAAGCACTAGGCAGAAGGACCCTGAAGACTGGCTGGCTGCTGGGCATTCATATATATGTATGTAATATACCATAAATCAATAAGACTATGAATACTGTGTTGTGAATCAATATAAAAGAGTAAATAAACAATAAAGGCACCAATAATGCAAAACACTGAGCATAACTGTAACTGTGCTCACGTGAATAGTTCCACTGAAGTCAATGGGACAATTATTCATGCATTTAAATGTTTGCAGGACCATGATCTTAATGCCAATTTCTTTTAAGTTTCTTATATGGGTGGAATTCTCACCGTCCTTGCAGATGTTTGTAATACTGATATATGCTGAGTTTACTATATATGACTTCTGACATTTTCTATCTCTATGCCCCCGTTATCTCCTCACATGCACAAACAAAAGATCTGCATGTCAAAGCCCCTTTGCCTGAGATAAAAAAAAAAGCATTACTTTCTCTGATTCTTCTATAAGAATTGTGCTCTCAGGCCTTTTCCAAACAAACAAGATACACAGAAAGAAAACCTTCTTGCATTTGCTAACATACAGCTCCTTGATTTGTATACATTTGTTTAAAAGGTTCACATATTTCTACACTGAAAAAGGTTGATAAATTTTAGGGCTTCTTGCTGATGATTTTTTAAAAATTTCCTCTCCCACCTGCCCCAAATGAATATATAAAATTAATATAATTAACACATACTGGAACTAATGTGACTCATATTGTATGAGTCAGAGTCCCGGCAACACTATTTGTAAAATTCAAATTCCCGAGGGTGCCTTTTTATTTGTTGTCAAATAACACCTTGCAGCATAAGTGAGAGCACCTATTCTCTGCCTGTGGCACATATAAGTTTAGTCGCCTACGGGCTATAATACTTTGGTCTAGTTTTGGTTGTTAGAATTCGTGTATGGATGCTGAGTGGTATTGGTGACCTATGGTATTTAGGTCAGACTAGATTATCTGATGATCCCTTCTGGTCATAAACTCCGACTTTGTGACCTGGAATCTGATAAAGCCTTGGTCAGTTTCATTTACCAGAATTTTACTTGAACTGGGCATCAGCACTTTGGCTCCCGTAATGTCTTTTCAAATTTAAATTATAGATTTTTTAGCTCAATTGAGAATCTTCTGCTTTACACAATTAATGCTGTGTTCTATGGATGCTGGGTGCCAGTAGAGAAAGTGACATCTCTTTTACACTACAGAAGTCCATAGTGAGCTATTTTTTTAGCTCATTTATTCCTATGTAAATCTGCAGTAACTGTGCTGGCTTCATTTACTTTGGATTTACACTGGTACAGTATATCTGAGATTGGAATCTGTCCCAGAATGTTTTATTCTACTGATGTTTCATGTGCCAGGATAATTTGTGACTCAAGGTTAGTAAAGGAGCAGGATTTTCTTCCAGATCTGTTTATTCTCTGATGTGAATGACACTTGCTCAAACTGTAGGTCTTGTCCGAGACTTGTAAGTTTTTAATGGACAAATACATACAAGTTATACATGTAGATGAGCAATTTATCTAGTTGAATCTCAAATTACTTGATTATGCATAATGCAAAATTTAGTATCTGAAATTCAGTTCAGCTCTCCATGTATTTGCATTCAGTGCCCAGATGTGATACTATCTAAAGGGGTTATTAATAAAGTTCCTAATACTGTCATGGGCAAAACTAGCATTAATTTCAATGGGAGCAGGATTGAGCCTGTATTTCACATTGGTATCTTTCACTAAAGGATCCCACAACACTTTACTAAGATTACTTTAGTAATTCTCACAACTCCCCTGCAGGATATATACCATATATACTCGTTCATAAGCCGAATATTTTTGGTAAAAAAGTGACTCATCAAAGAGCGGGGGTCAGCCTATAAATGGGTCTACACCAAAATGTGATGACTTTAAACTCTATTGAATCATTGAATTGAATATCTAATACATTGTCGTTTTCTTTATCTGGAGTGTCTGCAGGCGAACTGCAGCCACAGGGAGCCGAGCGGCTCCAGGCCTGCAGATGCTCCAAGTAAACAAAACATCTTGACTCACCAGCGGCTTACTCTGATGGGCCAGGAGCCAAAGTTTTCCAACCCTTGAAATCTAGGGTCGGCTTATGAAAGGGTGATACAGTTTTTGCTATTTTTACCTATCCATTTTGGGGATTCGGCTTATAAACAAATGGGCTAATGAACGAATATATACAGTATGATTATCCCAATGGTACAGATGTTGAAACTGAGATACAAAAAGGCCAGCTTTGGGTGCCCTCATTCATGGTGTGTACAATCCTGAGCTGATGGTGTCAAATTTGCAGATGAACTGAAGCTCAGCTGCAGGATGGCCACTTTAAGAAACTTCAGGACCAGACTTCAGAGAGAAACTGCTGAGCTTCAGTTCATCTGCAAATTTGACACCATCAGCTCAGGATTAAACAAAGACTGTGAATGGCTAGCCAACTATAAAACCAGTTTCTCCTCCCTGGGTTTTCACACCTCAACTGCTAGAACAGGGCCTCATCCTCCCTGATTGAACTAACCTCGTTGCTTGCTTCTTACTTGCATATATATACCTGCCCCTGGAAATTTCCACTACTTGCATCCGACGAAGTGGTATTCACCCACGAAAGCTCATGCTGCAAAACGTCTGTTAGTCTATAACAGGGGTGGGCAAACTTTTTGGGGCGAGGGCCACATCTGGGTGAGGAAATTGTATGCAGGGCCGGGGCAGGGCGGGTGGAGTGCGGGATGTGGAGGAAGGGGCTCAGGACAAGGGATTGGGGCAGAGAAGGGGTGCAGAGTGTAAGAGGGGGCTCAGGGAAGGGGGTTGGGGTACAGGAGGGGTACGGAGTGCAGGATGGGGCTCAGGGCAGGGAGTTGGGGTGCACGGGGTGCAGGGTGCAGCAGGGAGCTCAGGGCAGGTGGTTGGAATGCACAGGAGTGCAGAAAGGGGCTCAGGGCAGGGAGTTGGGTGCAGGAGGGGTGCGAGGTACAGGCAGAGGGCTTAGGGCAGGAAGTTGGGGGGCGGGGGGCAGGAGGGGTTTGAGCTCCAGCCCGGTGCCGCTTACCTAAAGTGGCTCCGGGGTGGCAGTGGCGCACACTAGGGCCAGGGCAGGCTCCCTGCATGCCTGCCCTGTCCCCACGCCACTCCAGGAAGTGCTGCGGCCCCTGGGTGGGGGGGGGCAGAGGGCTCTGCGTGCGCACATGGAGCCCTCTGCCTCCCGGCCCGGGGGCTGCTTCTGAGAGCAGCGCCGGGCCCGCAGCACCACCAGGGGTAATCCCGCGGGCCGGATCCAAAGCCCTGAAGGGCCGGATCCGGCCCGCGGGCCATAGTTTGCCCATCCCTGGTCTATAAGGTGCCACAGGATTCTTTGCTGCTTTTACTGAGCACAGTTCTGCTCCCATTGAAACCAATGTGAGAAAAAAATCAGATTAACTTCACTGGAAACAAGGCCAGGCAATGTTGTGTTAGTAATTTGGATTTTCCCTGAAGTCAGTGATAAACTCTCCTATTGACTTCCATATAACACAGGATTAGTTCCTAGACATCATAGCAATCTGTTCCAATACTGTGAGCTGTGTGGCACTGTTGGGAGAACCCAGAAAAAAATCCAATAGGTTCAGATATGGTGGAAGCCAAATCCCTGCAATTCTTAATTTAATACATATTTTTACCAGCAAGATCTTATACATTATCAGGATTCACAGGAGGGATTTGAATTCACATCACCTACCTCCCTTAATCATGAGCTATAGAGTCTTTTTTACTCTCTCTTTCTTTGGTCCAATGACTATTTAGCTATTTATAAAAAAGTGAACCAGCATCAGCAAGACAGATTGAGAGCATCTTTCCCCAGAGTAGCCTACAGCTGATGGCTAGGACACACGCATACATAAACATGTTTTTTGAAGCTAATCAATTCCAAATATTTTCATAACCAAAGTACTGGTAAATATTTGTTATGATTTTTCAGTTTGGCCTCCTTAACCTATAAGGCAGTCCCTTAGCACAATTTTAATGGAAAGTACTGCTTTGGCCTTCTTTTTCCCTATGACTTAGGTGAAGACAGTGACTCACAAGCCAATATTAGAGTGACTAATGATCACAGTTGTGATACTGTTTTCAGCATTGTTGAAGAAACTTCACAGTTTTGGCATTTGTGAGATGGCCAATAAAATGTATTTTGATCAGTAAATGATCACCAATCATCAAATGGCAGGAACATTAGCCCATTCAAGATACTCTTCTTATTGAATCATTTGCTTCAGAAAATTTATTTGGGAGATCAGAGAACTAATATCACCAGTACAAATGGCAGACAGATATTTCACTTGTGAACCCCCAATTTTCCTGGGCTGAAACTCTGTACATTGCCAGCCTGAATGGTCTAAGCTCATAGCATCTCCTGGTACCCTGTTGTAGATCTTTTGCTTTATATGTTGATAGTCCTTCCAAATGAAGCAATAGTGGTATAAACAAATGCTTAGCCTCCAGAAAAGATGGGCTGTTAGGGACTACTGTGAACTACCGAAGAGTCTGGCTTCATAATACATTAAAACAAGGTGTGTGTTTGTTTCTTTGTTATTTAAAGCAATGCCAGAATGTAGTGTGCCAACAGGTCAAATAGGGGAGATTATGTCAGTTAGCAATTTTGTAGACTATCTTTTCCCACAACCCCATTTCACTTCCATTTTATTGCATGTAGTGCAATGTGATTTACAGTGTAAACATAACATTGCAGCTGTTCATTCTCCTCTTTTTACATATATATATAAATGTGATGGAACCATCAAGATGAACTCAGATCACAATTGTATATGTGACCTTATTACCCTACCCATTGTTTTTCAACGTGTGTGTGGGAAGGGGGAGGGGCAGGGACTCCTGGTGAGAACATCAGAGGCAGGGAAGTTCTGGGCTGTATAAAACTGCAGGACACCAAATCCATTGCCTACACACACTACATACGTGCTGCTGTGTATGAAAATAAACTCAGTCTTCTTCTCCCCTTGTTTCCATTGTAGTTCCTTAACATAGCTGACTATGAGAACAGATCATATACACAGTGCAGCAGGATAAAGCAGTGGTCCACCAGCCCAAGCTTCTCCATCCTGTTCCTGTGCCACTCAGCTCAGCTTTGGGTGCACCAACACACAATCTCCCAGCAGCGGCAGTGGGTCAGAACTACTAGAGAGGGGAAGGGGAATGAGGAGAGGGGAAAGCACTAAGGAGAAAATGTGTAAATAAGCAAAAATTAAGGGGCAAGGAGAAAGGGAAAAGACGACAAGGAATGGGGAAAAATAATCGACAGAAAAGAAAGCTTGAGTGTGAAAATGGACAAGAAAAAAAAAAAGAGAGATTCCAGCAGCTGTACCAGGGAATGTGTGCAAAGGGTGCATATCTGCTTGTTAATCCTAGGGTAGCAGGATCCACCGAAAGAAGGTTGGGAACAACTGCTGTACTTGTGATCTTTATTTATCTCATCTGCCTCTGTTGTTTGTTATTCTTAACCATTATGCCATCTCCACAATTAGATGTATAGCACTTTGGCGTAGGGACCAAGTCATATAGAGTATTCAGTGAAAGGCATCAGCTCCACTAACTTTCCCTGTCTTCTCTTGCTTTTTTTAGAAATAGAATTCAAGAGACAGGATGTATCTTAATCTGTCTCTCAGCTGGAGAACAATTTACAGTGGCAAATTAATCACAGACCAATCAATTCAACCTCCATATTTTTGGAGGGCCTCTGATTTTCTGGGAATGTAGGGTTTGAGTCTAGTCTGTTGATCTGGACATCACCTCCTGAATTGGTCCCCTCGCATTATTATGTTTTCCATCCCCTCCTCTCTGCACTCTGGTAGTTTGACGTAATTACACCCAATTTCTGGCTGTCTGCCCTTACTCTTATGACTATGGATGAGTGAATTGGTTCAGATTAAATAAGAGTTGAACCAAACTTTCATTCATAAATGGAGTTGAAACTGAACACTTGGAGTCTCAAAGAAGTTTGGTTCACTCTCTTTAGTCCATTATTTCTTCTTCTGCACTTACAGGTTGCATGCAGGAACAAAAGCAAAATGCTCTGAGAACTACCTTACAGAAGTTTTTAAGGGCTTTTGTCTTCAGTTCCAGCTGGACAAGAAACATAAGCATAAATCATTTAAAGTAATAGGATAAAATTGCGAATCTATTTCCAGTGTGATGGTGGTTCTTTTTTGAGCAATGGCTGAGGGGAGTCCTACTATGCTCTGAACTGGTTCTCCCATCCTTAGTTAAACCTGCTGTAAGTATCTGAGAGACAAGAGTGGATCCCTTCCCAGCATACCATAGCCATGTTGAGCGTATATGCGCTTGGCTTGAACAAAACTTAGTGCCCTTTATTGATCCAAATGCTACTTAATTGCACATAATAGGAAGCAGTTATTCCTTAGTTATTCCTTCCTATCATTGATCATGAAGAATTAGTACTTTGTGCAGATAAAGCAACTGTCCTTTGCTGGCTGGATATTCAGTAATGGTAAATTTATCAGGTCTATTCCCTTGTGTGCTTATATTACACATGACTGGGCTTGCACATAATCATTCAGCTCCTTCCATACCTGATGGAAGGTGCTGAACGGACAAAGGAGGGTTAGTGGGTTATAGATTACTGCAAAGGGGATATAAATGCAGTGGATTTATTAAGTCCATGATTTTTAGTTCCTAACAAAGTTAGGAACTTAAGTTCCCAGGGTCATCTTTTTAAGGTGTTGTGCAAGTTTCCCTTGAGGATGAGGACTCTGAATTCAGATACAGACTGATTATTTAATGGAAAGTGTTCACCAATGAGTGATAGGGTGTTTTTGTCTTATCATTTTTCTGTGTGAGTGCATTAGAGAGTGTAGCGATTGTCTTGTTTCACCCATATAGTCATTATTGGGGTATTTAGTGCATTGGATGAAGTACACCACATGTTGTGACAGGCATATTTGGGACACAGGGATCTTGAAGGGTGTGTTGTGGTGGGTATTGATTATCATTGTAGTGGAGATATGGCTGAAGGTTTTGTATCTGTTTTTATGGTAGGGTCTGGTGCTGCTTTGAGTTGGTATGTCCTGCCACATTTACTGAGTTAACATCACTGTTTCCTGCAACACCTTGGGATCTCCTTGGTCTCACATCTATGTCCAGATACTGCTTAGCATGTGACATCTAATGAAGTTACAACTACATTTTCTATTACCCTTGATTCTTCTCAATGATACTCTACAATTATAATTTACACTTATAATCATATCTGGAAACATGACTTGAGGAAACAATGGAACAGTGAACTGAGGAAATAATCTAAAAAGCACGATTCATTGTTATCACTAATGAACGCATTTGAAATTTGAAGTAAGTGATGGATTATTGCTAGTGTGCTCTGATTATTCCATGGAGATGCACTAAAAATGAAAAACCCAGAGAGAGGCTGCAGTAACAAAATCATTGATTAATCAATTAATCATCACAAGTAAATTAAATTCATCGGATCCAAACAACATAGACAAAACAGAGACTTTATATAAATGGAGCTGAGATTGTAGTGATTAAAAAATTGACAGCTGTTCTTGTGATGGATAAACTCTGTACTGTGCTGTTCTGTGTTTGTGTGTGTATTTGTATATAAACTAGTACAGCCAATTATAAACACCACTTGCCTCTGTTAGATTAAGTAGATTTTAGCTGATTAACAAAGTATACTTTTTTATGTCTTGCTTTATGAAGAATATGTGAAGCTCAGGCTGTATTATTACCACATAATAAGCATTAATTACTTCTAAAGAGAGAGCTTTAAAATGTGTGAGGCTTATGGGATGTCTACCTTCCCTTTAACTAATGAGGTACTAGCACATCCATGTTTCAAAAAAGGATATTGAATCAAGGTCCCTTCAGTCCCTCCATTTCATATGGAAATGTGTTGATTCCTGACAGGTTTTGAAAACAGTGGAGGGTAATTCCAGACTCCTGGAAGCCATTCATCCCTTCTCTCTCTTTTTAAGTAGGCCCTAATGTCCAAGTTGCTAGTGAACTATTGCTGGGCATCTAATGGCTTTCCCAATGAACTCATTGTTAATATCTTTACAAAGCAATGAGTTGTGTTGTCTAGTGATTAGAGCAAGAACCTCTAGGTTCAATCACTGGCTCAGCTGCTTGGGAAAATCACTCTCCCTGCCTTAGTTTCCCCATCTGTGACATGGATTTAATAATATTTAACTATCTCAGAAGGGTTCCAATCCATCTTCTACTGGAGCAAGCCCAAGTGGTATTCTCAGATATGACACTGAGCTCTTTGCACTTTTGTTTCCTTTCTGATCTCTGAGTGAAGTCCCTCAGGTGTTAGGCCTCATGGCCTTACCTGTCTTGGTGTGTTTTGTATCGTAAACCATATGTACAGCAACTTCTCTACATAGTGTCTTTATTCAGGCAAAAACAAAAATGTGTCTGCAGTGGTTAGCAGGACATCACCTGCTGCAGTTGCCAACAAT
Organism: Mauremys mutica; assembly: GCF_020497125.1. NCBI lineage: Eukaryota > Metazoa > Chordata > Testudines > Geoemydidae > Mauremys > Mauremys mutica. Next base: position 35,825,457 of record NC_059075.1, read on the forward strand.
GAACAAAGCAAAACTAGCCCGCCACATGTTTCCTTGTTTAACTATTATTATTATACACATTGTAGCATTTCCCCCCATTTTAAATATTTATTACCCAATTTACAAAAGCAACAATAATACTTAGTAATACATTTCAAATAGCAAATAATAAGCACATAAATAAATAGATGATCTCAGTCACTATTTACACTATATAATTCCACTGTGTAGGTGGACCATTTCTCACACACAGAATGCCTCAATTCAACCTCTACAAAAGACAATTCCACTGTCAGTGCTCGCTTTTTCAGGGACAACTTTTGGTTCAAACCTGTCATGCTGTGATATGGTAACTTGAACACTCTGTCCGTGAGGCTGATCTTGTGTCAGGCTTCTGCCCCTCAAGGCTTCCAGAAACTGGTGCTGAATCTAAATGGTGATTCTCCAGTGACAATTCCATTGCTTCTATACTAACATCTCCAATGTTTAACACGATCCTTTCTCTCACTTGATCCACATGTCAGTATACAATCCTGCTGTTTCCCAGAATTGCCATCTAGGAGACTGTTCCTGTAATATCTTGAATGATAGCTGGCATCCAGTTGGGACAAGGACCAAAGGTTTTAAAATAGCTTCACCAACAGTAAAACTATGTTCTTTAGCATGTTCGTCATGTTGCTGCTTTTGCTTCTGTTGTTTTGGTTGTATTCTTCCCATTAAGTATGGATGATAATGTCTAACCTTAGTTTCCTTCCATTAAAATCTCCATGAGGGACAGGCCTGTGGCTGACTTAGGGTGACCAGATGTCCTGATTTTATAGGGATTGTCCCGATTTTGGGGTCTTTTTCTTATATAGACTCCTAATTACTCCCCACCCCCCGGTCCTGTTTTTTCACATTTGCTGTCTGGTCACCCTAGGCTGACTAGAGTGTTATCTGATGATTAAATAGGTAATGAGATGCTTTCATGTCTGTAATACATCCAGGTATTTTTAATAACCTCTTTAAATGATTGGATGATGGATGGTAAGGTGCCAACATAACATGTTGGATGTTGTTTTGCTTCACAAACCTTTTGAATTCCATGCTAGTAAAATAACTTCTATTATTTGATACAAGCCTTTCAGGTAAACCAGGGATACTATCACTAGTCCTTAGTTTTTCTAGTGACTTCACTAATGGATGTATTCATGGAATAGATATCTACCCATTTGGAATGTTTATCCACTAGTATTGAAAACATTTTTCCCAGACATGGTCCAGCATAAACAATATGCACACTCTTCCAAGTCTTATCTGGCCACTCCCAAAGATGGAGCAGGTCACAAGATAGGAGCTTTTTGAGTCTCTTGATAAATATAACAGCCTTGCACTTTACTCTCAATATCAGGCCAGCTTCCTATAACCTGTTGAACACTTCTGCTAAATGATGTAAATGTTCTGTGTCTGTGGAACCAGTGATTAGTATAACATTGAGATCTACTGCCATTTGTGGAATTCATTGAATCAATCCCTCCATGGTTCTTTGGAAAATAGCAGGGACTGAGGACACACTGAATGGTAACTGATTATATTTAAACAGTCCTTTGCAACTATGAACAGTGACACACTGCTTGGAATTTTTTTCCAGAACAATCTGTTGGTTGACAAGGCTCATGTCTAACTTTGAACAAGCTCCCCTGCCAACACTGCGAACAGATCCTTAATTTCTGGAATTATGTACTGTTCTAATTGTGAGACCCTATTTACAGTCAGCTTATGGTCACCACATATGTATGCGGAGTCACACGACTTCAACACCGGTATTATTGCTGCAGCCCATTCAGAAAACTTAACAGGTTAAATAATACCAGCTGCCTGTAGCCTTGTGTTTCCTGTGTGCTATTTTCACCTCCCCAGGCTCCTGTGGTTTATGTTTGTAAATCCTGTTCAGTTTTATTTGCAGATCCCATAGCCTGGGCCAATTTTAGAGCTGTTTCAAATGTTAACTGTGGTTCAGACAATAATCTCCTTTGCATTTTGTCATCATCAATGCCACAAACTAATCTGTCTCTTAGGTTTGTGTCAGGCTCACACCATAATTAAAATCTTGAGAGAGCTGCCTCAGTGCTGCCACGAATTTCCCTACTGCTTTCCTTGACTCAGAGTTAAACTTAAATCATTCTATTATTTCACTGGGTGTTGAGTTGAAATGATTTCTTAACAGATTTACTAGCTCATCAAAAGTTTTATTTCCAGTTTTTTCAGGAGTTAACAGGTTTCTATTTAAACTGTAAGTCTTGGCCTCTACACTGCTGAGTATGATAGCTTTCTTCTTACCTTCATCGGCAGTGAAAAAATAAGACATTTCACAGTATTCTTCTCAAGTTTGGTGTTGCAGATTAAATGGTGAAATAGTCTTAGAGGTTGCAGCCATTTCCCATGTATTTGTAAGAGTTTGCAGGCCTTACTTACAGATGACTTCCCAGGTCGTCTTTCTTTCTTTCTTTCTTTGGAGGTTCATATCCATCTCGTTGCCACATGTTGTGTTGTAAACACACATACAGCAGCTTCTTAGGTATTAATAGTCTATTTTTCAGGCAACACACCTATGTCTGTAGATCCCCACTTCCTGCAGTTATCGACAACGAACAAACCAAAACTAGACTGCCACTCATTTCCTTTTTTGACACTCTGCTCACTCCCCCAATGGTCAGTTCATTATACACATTATAACAGGGTGGAATTTCATAATTCCAGACCTGCATCTGGATACAACATGTCTATGTCAATGATTTATTGACATTCAGGTCCAACTGGACAACTGGCCACCTTCGGGAGCTTGTGACCAGTGACAGTGCCAAACAGCCTTTTTAGAACACGTAGGTTTATGTAGCAAATGGGACAAAAGAGTAGAGAAAATTAATTTAAAATAACAGTCTACACACTTATCTAAACTTATTTAATGTTATGTTTCATTGAAAGCCAAGTTAGATAGGCTTCCCTCTTGAGTTACAGGAACAGAACAGACCTAACTTACATTCTTCTAGCAAGCCCAAGAGTGCTTATGACCCATTCTGGTCTCAATTTTCCTTCCAGATATGTTCCTCAGCCTATGTCTACACTATAGACCTTACAGTGGCACAGCTGTAACACTGCAGCTACTCTGCTGTAAGGTCTCCTGTGTAGCCACTCTGTGCCAATGCTGGAGACATAGCATTGGCCACACTGGTGCTTTTGTCTGTGAAACTTATGTCAGTTAGGCCCATGTTTTTTCACACCCCTGACTATCATTTTGCCAACAAAAGTGCTACTGTAGACAAAGCCTCAGTCTGTTTCCTTCCATTAGGAAAATTGCCCTTTCTCAAAGCCCTACCCTCAGAGCCCTCTCTCTCCCTAAAACCTTTGTTACAAGGCCTAGATATGAAGTTGTTCTTTTGCTGCAGACTGCTTTTTTCTCTGTTGACCAGCCCAGCCCATCAAGGAAATGCCCTTGTGATAGTTGCTCCTTTGTTTGGCAATTTGATCTATTCAGCCTTCATAGTTTACAATCACAGGCCTTATGAGGGTGTTTCATCAGTTAAGACTGAGCCGATCACAACACGTCTTCTAATCTTCTCTCGCTCTGGCCATCTTTCGCCATGCTTGTCCATATCTCCTTGTTAGGAAATCATCCCACCTCTTTGGAGGCCGACCACGTGGCCATTTCTCGCGGATACCACTCAGATATAGCTGCAGTCCATCTGTTGTCACTGAGTCGGGCCACATGTCCCCCACACCGCATTTTGCTGAGTCTGCTTTCAACAACAACAAAATCTCGCACTCCAGACTGCTGCCTAATTATTTCATTGGGGATGTGATCATGGAGCGAAATGTTGTTCCATAGCCTTCTGTGTGACAGTCAGTTGTTCTTCAGTCTTTGTCAGCGACCGTGTTTCACTGCCATGTAGCATTGTGGGAAGCACGGTCAAGTTACAAAGATTCACACAAGTTGTTTTGCTGGTCTTTCCTTGGAGGATGTCCCTGATGTCGTTGAATGCACACCATCCAGCTTTTTTTCTGCATGACAGTTCGCCTTTCTGATCGTGGCACATGTTGACTTTCTGGCCTAAATTAAATGTATTTGTCGACCTCTTGGATCTGCTCTCCTCCAAGAGTTATTTGGGTTCTGATCTCATATATTTTGTTTTCAACTGGTTCATTTTCAATCTGACTTGACTACTTTTCGTGTTCAGTTCTTTAAGCATTGTCTCAAGCTGGATTGTATTTTCGGTTATCAGCACTATATCATCTGCAAACCTGAGATGCTTTAGCTGCTCGCCGTTGATATTAATCCTGCCTTTCAGGTCTGCTCGTCGAAAAACCAATTCAAGACAGGCTGTGAATAATTTTGGTGAAACTGTATCTCCTTGTTTCACTCCTTTCTAGATGGGGATTCAGAGGGGAGTATTGAACAGCGATATATCCGTGCTGCAGCCAGAGTTCGCGTCCTTTAATAATGTGATATATTTTGCACTGATGCCCTGTTCTGAAAGAGCTTCAAGAACAGTGTTAGTCTCCAAGCTATGAAATGCCTTCTCGTAGTCCATGAAGGCAATGCACAAAGGGAACTTGTATTCCCTTGAACGCTCTAGTAGTTGGCTTAAAGTAAAGACGTGGTCTATCGTGCTGTAATTTCTTCGAAAAACAGCCTGCTCTCTAGGTTGCTGTTCATCCAGGTTTCCCAACAATCGTTTTGTTATCATTTTGGTGAACAACTTATAGATATGCAAAAGCAGGCAGATCAGGTGATAGTTCTTTAGATTTTCTCAATCGCCTTTCTTATGCAGCAAGATGGTATTGGACTCTTTCCAACTGGATGGTATCTTCTGGATTTCCAGGTAATGGCTGAACCTTTGGGCGAGAGCTTTCCAGAGTTCCTGACCTCCCGCCTTAAGCACTTCTGCTGTCAGACTGTCCTTGCCTGGAGGCTTCCCCTCTTTCATTTGATGGCCTGCGTGACAGACTTCGCTGATGAGAACCGGAAGTATGTGTTCATTGGTTTGTTGGAGTGATGGCATTGGGACATCTATATAGGATGCAAAGAGCTGGGTGTAGAAATCCCTGCAGATTGCCTCCATCTCTGTTCAATTGGTTACTGATTTTCCATCTTTGTTCTTCAAAGCTGATAATGATGACCTATACAACGCCAGTTCCCGTTTACATTTTTTGAGACTTTTACAATCTTCAGCAGCCTTTTAGGAGCTTTTTGGTTCGAAATTTCTTGAAGTCTTCCTTCAGCTTTGTTCATATGAGCTTGCAGAGAAGGGAGTACTCAAGCCTGTCACTGCCATTTCTTTTCATTTTCCTCCTCTTCTCCAATAAGGTCTTTGTATTCTCTGAGATTCTTCCACTAGCTCTTTTTGGTCTTTCACACTCAGCTGATTTCTCGGACCATTCCAGTCTCTTGCTGAAGTTCTCATAATCATCGTCACAGTCATCCAAGAGGCTCCAGTTTTCCCTGGAAATGTTTTCCTTCAGGATTTCCTCGTCAAAAGTTACCAGTTGGTGCCTTCTGCTTGCCATACACAGCACCTTTTTCTGCACCTTCACAGTGAACATGAATCTGGCTCTCAGCAGGCGATGATCACTACCAATGTTAAATGATGGCACTACTTAAATATCCTGCACAATGCGTTGTCTATCTATCAATGTAATAGATTTCATTCTTTTTCTTCATGTTTGGTGAGATCCAAGTCCATCTCCTGTTGGCCTTCTTTCAGAACCAGGTGCTACCAATGAACATTCTCCTTGTCTCTGCCAATATAGCTAGTCATTCTTGCGCATTTCATTCTCCGATACCGTACCTTCCTATGAATTTTTTGCCTTCTCTCCCTCTTCCAACCTTGGCATTAAAATCTCCCATCGCAATCATATATAAGAATGAGGGTTTCCTCCATTTCCTGATAGAATCCTTCCACATCATCATCTTTGCATGCACTTGTGGGAGCATAGATTTGGATGATTTTGAGGGTGCTGTTTCGGTTCAATTGGAGGTAAAGCATCCCGATACATGATGACTTCAAATGGCATGAGATGATTTCCAAAGACCATTCCTTGTTTATGATGAATCCGACTCTTCCAGCTGTCCTCATGCCTTCTCCTTTTCCTAGAATGACCCTGCTTCCATCCCTCCATCTGACCTCCATCTCCTTCTTTGGTTGTGTTTCGCAAACGCCCAGCACATCACAGGCTGTTTTTGCCTTTTCCTCCATTAGATGATTTATTGATTCCTCCTTTGTCAGTGTTCTACAGTTATAAGTGGCAACCTGGCACCTGAGATTCTTTTCAGCCTCTCGTCGACCAATTTTCTTTTTCCTCCCATAATCTTTTATCTCTGTTCTGGCTTAGCACCTCCTGGTTCTGGCCTAGACCATAAGCAGAAATAGACAAATACCGATAAAAAGGCTGTTCTTGTCATAGTCCTGGGCCAAACAGAGAAGGAATTGATAGAAATATCATGAGTCTATCTTTCCAGTCGATTACTTCAGACTCAAGAGGTTTGGTTAATTTGTTAAACATCTTAACATTTTTGTTCTTATCTGGAAAAACAAAACAAAACTGAACTTGGAATATTTTAAGGTCCAGCCATCACTAGTCATGAGTAAGACCCTGGCCTTGTAATAAATGTCATAGAGTTTATGGCCAGAAGGAACCATTAGAGCATATACTCTGACTTATTACATACCATAGGAAGTGAAACAAATAGGTAAGATTCAATTTACTCTGACTTTATGATAGAACACAATTCACATTCATTGACATTGTAATGTTCCTGCTAATGTGAATGTGCACTGCTGCCCTCTCTAGGTGGCATCAGAGCTATTCAACTGTCTCTCATACTCCCTAGATGACTAAGAACTAACGGAGGTTTACCTTTAGCTCAACTGGTAGGGGCCTGTGCTTTTGGAGCACGAGGATGGAAATTCTTCACGAGGATGGAAAGTCCATTTCCAATGTGGACTTCCAAGGGGCTATAATGTGAAGCATGGTGACTAGATGATCACTGTGAAGTTGCTAGAAGCCAACACATTCATTGCCACTCTGATTTATATAGACCAGGTCTTCAGTTATCACATAGAAGTTACTTGTAATATTATTTCACTTAAAAAAAGACAAAAACACCATTCAGTTATTTGTGTGTGTGTGTGCGCACTCACCAAATAGCTGCTTAAAAAGGGACATATTCTTCAATTGAATATTATACGCAAAGAATGAGTAAGTGCAGTTACCATGGTCACCTTGTTGGATTCCCAAATTGCCAGTGTATCATTTAATTTTCCCCAGGGATATCATTTGGAATAAAACCTGCTTTTTTAATGGAGATGTAAGTGAAACGAAATTCTTTGACAGGACTCTTGACTGAAAAGATTTCTATTAGAATCCAATTATGTTAAACTGTGAAATGTTAAAAGCACTTCATCACAATGTACACCTCCCCCACCCCTCCTTAAATACAATCCTATGCTTGGTTCACCTGCGGCCCTCTTTTAATGGGAGCCCAGAGGAACTGTGTTATGGAGCTGGGGAAACTCAGAAGTATTCATCTCACTTCTTTTAAAGCCAAGTTCCAACCTCTTTAATAAGCATTCTGACAAGGCACTGTATATACTCCCTGGGTAATCAACCAAGTTCAAATGAAAGCCATGAGAGAGCAAAGCAGTGCTACCACAGTGATCGTACTCAGCTTGAACAGCACCATTGTGCCCACAATAATGGTAAAGAGGTTGCTAGCTGGGGGTGGAGTACAGTTTGGGGGTGATTTGCTAAGCTCTTTATACTGCACATCCTTGTCAGCACACATTAGGGTGTAAAATTTACCACATACCAACGCAAGTGGAGCCTGAGTGTAAGCACAAGTAAGATTATGTCTTAGGAGGAGCCCTCCAGTGTCAGAGGGTAGCTGACCCTTTGACATCTTTTATTAAACACACCAACCACTATAACAATAGTTTCCGGACAACACAACACAACGAAACAGAAACATCCAAAATATGTAAATGTAAAAAACAGAAACCAAAATTAATGCAAGAGAACACATCCCGCCATTCCCTTTTATCATCTACAATTCCCTTGGCAGAAGAACCCTGGCACTGAAGACTTCCTGCATCCTCCAGATACAGTCCATTTGGCATCTTAAGACCAGTGAAAGCAAAAGTCAACCACAGTTAGTTGCCTCTGCTCAATCCCATTATGGGTCCTCCATCTCTCTGTAAAGTGCTCAAGATTCTGCTTCTGGGGTCCTCCCAAAACCTGGACACAACCCCAGGTCCTCAATACACAGAAACAAATCCTTCCATGGAAAATAAAAGACAGGAAAAACAAAAACAAAGGAAAACAATCATACCTAATAACAACAGTAACATGCTCACAATCATTTCCAAGGCCCTCTGCCTCCTGATGTTATAGTCTCTTGGATATTGATAGAAGTACAGTGAACTGTACTGTTTGTCCAGCATAATTCCCCCCACCAAACACAATAATCTCTTTCCAGTTCCCACCATATCACAAACAAAATCACTCCCCAAAACCCTCTTATTCCTTCACCCATTTGCCCTGAATGTGCTCCCAAAGGTCTCTGGGTCAAAAGGTGAGAGGCCAGACAAAAACTTGGATGTACCTCTTCCGCTTCCCCTGGGCAGTGCTTTCTCTCTGCACACCTCAGCACCCTCAGCTCCTTCCAGATTGTCTCCACCAACTCATCCAGGCAAGTCCAAATCTGTGGAACACCACCTCATACCTCACTTTCCAGAGGGACATACATACAACTACATTAATGAAATAGAGGATCTCCTTTACCCAGAGCCATCCCTATGGGGCTGCGGGTCTCAGGGGAAATCAGCCTTTGTGGGCCCGCCCTTAATATTTTTTATACAGGTAATCTGGTTACAGTGAATTCAAGGACAGCTGCTGACCTCAGGTTAAATATTGATGGCACAGAGCTGTATAATTATAATGTTGTTATATTATATTGTAGTTCTTTTTTATAATTATAATGAAGTTCATATAATTTAAAAAAAACCTCACCAATCATCATCAGTGTCATGCCGCTTACATTCTGAAATCCACCTCCCTTGACTTCCTTGCAGCAAACTCACTTCCCAGGTGTATATCCTCTGTGGATTTTTAAAAATGCAATTACACATTCACAACACTGAGAGCCCATGTCTCGGGAACTGGGTGGCTCTTGAAGGGCCTATATGTGTTCTGGTGCTGGGGGACCCCAGAACCCTCCAGCATGGAGGAGGGGCTCTAAGATCTATTTTTTCTGGGGGCTAGGCAGTGATGAGCTGCCAAAATCTTCACAACCGGTTTATAAAAAGTTCTGATTTAAGGAGGAGGGGAAGCAGGGGAGGGGCCGGGACAGGGGGAGACATACCTGCGCGGCCGGGGGGCCCTGCAGGGGCTGGGGCAAATTGCCCCACTTGCCCCCCCCGGCAGCCCTAGAGCCTGCAGCCCCCTCCCCCCTTACCTTGCTGGCAGCTCAAAGCAGCAGGATGACTCAGGAGCTCAGCTGAGCTGCCCAGCTGCTGGCCATGCTGCAGCTCTGCGGGGGGAAGGGGGGGCTGGGGCAGATACATCCTTGTGGGGCCAGGGGCCCGGGGCAAATTGCCCCACTTGCCCCCCCCAGCCCCAGAGCTTGCAGCCCCCTTACCTTGCCGGCAGCCCAGAGCTTAGCTGAGCTGCTCAGCTGCTGGCCATGCTGCGGCTCTTCATGGTGGGGGAAGTGGGGGAGGGCCCAGGGGAGACATCCTTGTAGGGCCAGGGGCCCGTGCAGGGCCCGGGCCAATTGCCCCACTTGCCCCCTCCCCTCCCCTCTGGCCAGCCCTGGAGCTTGCAGCAGGACCCCCCACACACACCTTGCCGGGCCTCTCAAAAAGCGGCAGCAGGACGACTCCGGAGCTCAGCTGAGCTGCCCAGCTGATGCCGGGCAATTGGCCATGCTGCAGCTGGGGGGAAGCGGGGGAAGGGCCGGGGGAGCCTCAGCCACCCCAGCTGGGAATCCTGGGAGCAACAGGATGGTCCGGCCCGTGGACTGGAGTTCTTTGCCCACCCCCTGGCCCTTTAACAACCGTTTCTCCACCGAGGTCTAATTTTAGCAACCGGTTCTTGGGAACCTGTGGGAACCGGCTCCAGCTCACCACTGGCTAGGAGGGGTGGGGAGGCGGAAAAGCAAATGGATGGAGTACCCCTGTCCTTGTGGGTGGTGGAGAGAGCAGAGTTGTGGGACCCCAGGTTTTGGTACTGCGGGGTTGGGGACCCCAAAGCTGGAGAGCTGAAAGACAAGGAGGGGACCCTGAGGCAGGGGGGTGATAAGGGCTGGCCCTGGCCTGGAGGTGGCATTGGAGGACCCCACCCAGTGCTGGGAGAGGGGAGCAAGGGCAGTGGAAGGGAGAGGTGTGGGACACTGTGGGGACAATAGTGCTGGGTGATGGGAGAGGGATGATGGAGACTACTGGCGGGCACTCACCCATGCTAGGGGTGAGGGGGCCCCCTGTGCTGGAGGAGGGTCCTGCTGGAAAAGGGAAGGGACCTTCTGAGGCAGAAGAGCAGGGTCAGGGTCAGCCTGGTCAGCCAGCCCTGGCACTAAAGGTAGGGGGGACTAGGACCCTGTGGCGGCAGGTGATGCTGGGAGGTGGCAGAGCGGAGCGGGCTGGGGCCGGGTCACTCACTGCTGCTGCCACAGAGATTGAGCCCAAGGCCAGGGGGCTGCAGGCAAGAAAAAGAAATAAACGCCTGGGCTGGTGAGTGCAGGGCACAGGCCAAGAAGGCTAATGGCATATTGGGTTCCATTAGAAGGAGCATTGCCAGCAGATCGAGGGAGTCTCCCTCAGAAGCAACACAGATTTTACTTGTTCAATAAAAACAAAACAAAATGAAAAAAGAAAAAAAAAACACTTTCTATCAATAGCAGATGTGTTACCAATCTGAGATTCTGAAAGCTCCAAATTCACTGGTAATGTCAGCTCAGAGCAAGAAATCTGGGGGCTGGAATAAATGGCATCTTTTAAAATCAATACTATATAGACATGATGTGTGTCTCAATACCTGTCATTTCAGTTTCCACAGCATCTAATTTCAAGCTGCTGGCTCCCAGCAGATGTGCTTTTGTAGTGTATTTTATTTTATTCATCTAAGCATTTGGTCTAATTATTCCAGATTTTGCTCCTAGTAGGAAACACAGAGTCAGTGATCTCCTCCGCTATATTATATCCTGCCATGGAGCTGGGCTGGAGGAATAGAAAAACAAATACTCAAATTAAGAATCAGAGTTGGTTCTCTAGCCCAATACTGTAGAGTGATGCCCAATGTGGGCCCAATTCTCAAATATGGAAACCTGAATTATGGGAATCCTATATTTGGATACTTAGGAACTTAGGTCTGGAAATTAGGCATTTGTCCACATAAGTATTCATTTGAGCTAAATATGAGGTTTTGGATTTCCTGTTTCATTGCCCAAGTCTGAAGGCTGGGCTTCCCTGTCCTACTACAGTCTTGGCCATTTATGAGTATACCTATTCTGTTAGAGGAGAGCATCATCTTTAGAGGAAATCAGTGTTGTATAATACAACTCGTCCTACAAGGCAGACATACTCCAGCAGAACAGAGGACTTTTTCAGTCCATAAGGCTGTAATTCCAAGTGAGTGGATATGGATCCAAAATCTAAAGGAAAGGAGAGGAAAGCTGGAGGAGTAAACAGCATCTTCATGAAATATGGGGATGAACCTTATTAGGAATGTCTAGTGCCTAGCAGTCTCTCTTTCTCTACCCCACTTAAGGTATCACTGCTGGGGATACCTTAAGTGGGATAGAGAAAGAGAGACAGAATATAATATAGCTCTTCAGCCATGGCCTAATGAAAGCTGAATGGCATGATCTGTATTTAAAATCTGGGGCACAAGGCCACCGTGTATTTTCTTATCTAAACATATGGTCAGAAAACAAATGTTTGACTCACTCCCGTGTTTTGCTGTGGAATGTGACATTGTTCTATTATATCTGTTTGTAGGATGAGTTAAATTAAGCTTGAAATTGCGTGAGAAAAGTCTGGCTCAGGGAAATTCTGCAGCTATTATGACCATGATTTGACAGTGGCAGAATGTACTACAACTCTGTAACAGAGGACTCAGAGCAGCAGGCAAGAGGAACAAAGGAATAAATGAGACTCTGGATACCCTGGCCCTTTGTTTGGAAAGGCTTTTGAGACTCTCTGCTGAAATTCACAAGCTTGTCTTTAGTGTGTCAGGGTAACAAAGGACAACAACAAAAAGTCATGGTCATGAAACAATAAAAAGGAATTCTTCAGAAATACCCATTAGGTCCCCCCTGTTTTGTCACTGGTATACTCCTGTGGCTACTAGTTTGAAATGCATGTCTGAAAGTAAAATGCGGAAGGGGTTCTAGTGGCAACCACAGTGTAAATGTAAAGTAATATGCTGATCAGTGGTAAGGCAGTAATGAAAAAATGATCATGAGCACCTGAGACGGTTGAAGTACCATTGGGCTAAAATAGTTTCTGGATCTTGGATCCCAGCTATAGGAATATGCTGAATTTATTGCACTCATTTTCTTCCTCCCTGTAGCTGGTGGGTGAGAAAGGGATGAAACCTTGGGTCCATGCTTTCCTTCCCTCCGCCCTTCCCCTACTCTCCCTGCTTGCTGGCCAGAGTGGCTGAGTGAGTGCAAGAGTGAATCAGGGTGGCGGTGAAGTAATTTACTGCTTGTATAGACCAGCAGTAGATTCCACCAGAAGGAAGCAGGAGGGTTGTAACTCAGAGGCATGTCTCCTAATCACAGTTCTTCCTGGAGTGGAGTAGTTTATTTGCACCCCTTGTCAAGGTTTCACCTAAACTAAAAATCTAGGTCACAGTGGGTTAAGAATGACTACTAGTGATTTGCCAGAGAGTCATGTTTTGCGAGGGTCAATGTGTAATGCTCTTTCTGAAGCAGGATGAGTTTATGGGGATTGGTCCTATAGTCATGTAAAATGATTGCGAGTTCTAGGGTCAACTTTCTTCTTGTGAGGAAAACGACCTTCAAGACCATTACTAGATTTCATGTTTTTTCTTTCTTGAAATTTGAAGCCACCTATTCAGAGGGTCAAGGATGTGAACACTGTAGGTATATAGATGAGTGCTCTGGGAATGCACAATGAATGAAGGCGGTGCACAAACTTCTACCTATCTTACAATAAAAAAGTAAAAAGAACAGGAGTACTTGTGGCACCTTAGAGATTAACAAATTTATTTGAGCGTAAGCTTTCGTGGGCTATAGCCCACTTCATCAGATGCATGTAGTGGAAAATACAGTAGGAAGATAAATATATACACAGAGAACATGAAACAATGGGTGTTACCATACACACTATAAGAAGAGTGATCAGTTAAGGTGAGCTATTATCAGCAGGAGAGAAAAAGAACTGTTTGTAGTGGTAATGAAAATGGCCCATTTCCAGCAATCGACAAGGAGATGTAAGGAACTGTGTGTGTGTGTATGTGGGGAATAAACATGGGGAAATAGTTTTACTTTGTGTAATGGCCCATTAGGTAGTTTTCTTTACATTCGGGTATTATTTTCTTCTAAGTTATATAGAGAAATTAATAAATGATTCTATTTGTATATAGTAAAATTTAATCCTGATACTGGTTCTAGTTGTTAGATGTCTTAAATCTGTTTCCTTTCTCTTATACTTATTCAACATCAAATGCAACATTTATGGTCCACTCAGGAGTATTTAACAAGTGTAGTAAGCAGATGACAAAGCCTTGTCTATATTTTCTGGCAGCAGCAGTATCTTATTGGGTCAGGTTTGGGTTTCCTAGCAAGTTTCTTGTCTGTTTCCTTTTCTGGTGGAAAACTAGCCCCTGGAATAGAGACTAATTTTCTTATTGTTGTTGATTTTTGACCTGGGAAATCTCTTATATTATAAGAAACATGGACCATATTGTGATGTTGAAAAGAAGATTGATGATTGAGCTCTTAATTTTCCATGCTTAGCTTTGTTTGTGATAATAAGATCTGAGTACTTGTCCTAATGCCCTATGCACATTAATTTCCACCTCTTTATACCATTTCCCCCAGTAAAAATAAGTTACCAAAAAGTGTTGTTTCACCTGTGTCCATAATCTCGATAGAATTCTGGTGTAGTATTGTAAGACTCTATAATGAGGAGATCTTTTTCTGCATGACATGCTCAAGAGGAAAAAAAAAATCAAAGTTGGCTAATATGCCATTTCCATTTGGGCACAAAATACGAATTAAAGGTGGTCTTTTATACTTTTGCATGCTTCAAAGTGGAAAAAAAGTATCTGGATGTGAATTTGCCCCAAACAAATTGGTGACGACTTGCTACCATTTCAAAGCTCTAGATATTTATTATTTAATATTTTTTTGCTATTTTCACTATTAAATCTGACTAGAAATCCTGCTTTCATTAAAGTTCCCTCCTGATTTCTGGACCCAAATGTTTTAGATCTATTCAGATTATCTGAAATACTTTATAATATATTCATCTAAATGTATTAGATGAATATAATGTATTATATAGATGTATAAACTCCTTGAGGTTTGCATATCCTTGTTTGAAGTCTAAACAATTTGGTTGGGTACACATTTTAGTACCTAGATGCAGACTGTGTCTATTTAACTACAGTAGGTGGCCTGCTGTAGCTGTGTCGCTTATGACTTGTAACCTTAGATTCTAAAAGATATGCACATGCATGAGATCATGAACTCTGTATAGCAGGACAGACAATGAACCCAAGTGCCAAAGCAGTTGGCAGATACATGGAGTGGGTGTGGGAACAATCTTTTAACAAGGTTGTAGGATGGCTGCAGAGCTGCTACAGAAAGATTACTTAATTCTCATAGTCTTCAGGTTGCTTCTGGGTGGAGCAGAAGGACAGGAGAATTGATGCTGTGCTGGATATTCCAGCTCTGGATTTGCCCCTTAAAGAATAATAGCTACAATGAATATAGTAATAACTATACATGTTTCTTCAAGAGGATAACCACCACTCAGTAACATTGGTAGTATAAAGTACTGTAGAAAGGGTAAATGAGGAAAATAATGGAAATCGTGTGTTTCAGTTCACTAGTGGATCCAGCCAGCCCCGGATACTTGTTGAATGGGTTATCTAGGGAGGTGGTGGAATCTCCTTCCTTAGAGGTTTTTAAGGTCAGGCTTGACAAACCCATGGCTGGGATGATTTAGTTGAGAATTGGTCCTGCTTTGAGCAGGGGGTTGGACTAGATGACCTCCTGAGGTCCCTTCCAACCCTGATATTCTATTATTCTATGAAAATAAACATATAGTAGAATTGGGTAGTATTCCACTGATAACACTGAATATCATAGTTTGGTAGTTTTGATAAATTGATATTAAGACTCTGAATTTACTGCATTAATAATGGTTGGATTGAAGACTAGCCAAGAAGAGTCTTCCTCCAAAACACAAAAACGAATCCTTTACATTAGAGGAAGAAAATGAAATTTTGGCACAAGCTATTTTATTCCCAGTGTGAAACCTAATAACTGCTGTTGCATAGTAGACCTAAATCTTTGTTCTGCTGAAGTGAGTGGTTAAAGTTCCCTATTTTTGGGAATAATCATAGAATCATAGGACTAGAAGGGACCTTGAGAGGTCATCTAGTCCAGTCACCTGCACTCATGGCAGGACTGAGTACTATCTAGACCACTCCTGATAGGTGTTTGTCTAACCTGCTCTTAAAAATCTCCAAAGATGGAGATTCTACAACCTCCCTAGGCAATTTATTCCAGTGCTTAACCACTCTGACAGTTAGGAAGTTTTTCCTAATGTCCAACCTAAACCTCCCTTGATGCAGTTTAAGCACATTGCTTCTTTTCCTATCCTCAGAGGTCAAGAAAAGCAATTTTTCTCCCCTTCTAACAACAACTTTATTTACTTGAAAACTGTTATCATGACCCCCTCAGTATTCTCTTTTCCAGACTAAACAAATCCATTTTTTTCAATCGTCCCTTATAGGTCATGTTTTTTCTAGACCTTTAATCATTTTTGTCACTCTTCTCTGGATTTTCTCCAATTTGTCGACATCCTTCCTGAAATGTGGTGCCCAGAACTGGATACAATATTCCAGTTGAGGCCTAATCAGAACAGAGTAGAGAGGAAGAATTACTTCTTGTGTCTTGCTTACAACACTGCTGCTAATCCATCCCAGAATTATGTTCACTTTTTTTTTTTTTGGCAACAGTGTTACACTGTTGACTCATATTTAGCTTGTGGTCCACTATGACCCCCAGATCTCTTTCCACAGTACTCCTTCCTAAGCAGTCATTTCCAATTTGGTATGTGTGCAACTGACTGTTACTTCCTAAATGGAGTAATTTGCATTTGTCCTTATTGAATGTCATCCTATTTACTTCAGACCATTTCTCCAGTTTGTCCAGATAATTTTGAATTTTAATCCTATCCTTCAAAGAAATTTCAACCCCTCCCAGCTTGTTATCATCCGCAAACTTTATAATTGTACTTTCTATGCATTATTTAAATCATTGATGAAGATATTGAACAGAACCGGACCCAGAACTGATCCCTGCAGGACCCCACTTGTTATGTCCTTCCAGGATGACTGTGAACCACTGATAACTACTCTCTGAGAATGTCAAGTATCAGAGGGGTAGCCGTGTTAGTCTGGATCTGTAAAAGCAGCAAAGAATCCTGTGGCACCTTATAGACTAACAGACATTTTGCAGCATGAGCTTTCGTGGGTGAATCTTGCATCCGACGAAGTGGGTATTCACCCACGAAAGCTCATGCTGCAAAACGTCTGTTAGTCTATAAGGTGCCACAGGATTCTTCTCTGAGAATGGTTTTCCAACCAGTTTTGCACCCACCTTGTAGTAGCTCCATCTAGCTTGCATTTCCTTACTTTGCTTATGAGAAGGTCATGTGAGACAGTATCAAAAGCTTTACTAAAGTCAAGATGTACCACATATGCCACTTCCCCCTTATCCACAAGGCTTGTTACCCTGTCAAAGAAAGCTATCAGGTTGTTTTGACATAATTTGTTCTTGATAAGTCCATGCTGAGTATTACTTATCACCTTATTATCTCTTAGATGTTTGCAAATTGATTGCTTAATTATTTGCTCCATTATCTTTCCTGATACAGAAGTTAAGTTGACTGGTCTGTAATTCCCCAGATTGTCCTTATTTCCCTTTTGATAGATTGGCACTATATTTGCCCTTTTCCAGTCTTGTGGAATATCTCCTGTCTTCCATGACTTTTCAAAGAGAATCACTAGTGGCTCAGATATCTCCTCAGTCAGCTCCTTGAGTATTCTAGGATGCATTTCATCAGGCCCTGGTGACTTGAAGACATCTAATTTTTCCAAGCAGTTTTTAACTTGTTCTCTCCCTATTTTAGCCTCTTCAGATTCTACCTCATTTTCACTGTCATTCACTATGTTAGACATCCAATCACCACAAACCTTCTTGGTGAAAACCGAAACAAAGTCATTAAGCACCTCTGCCATTTCCTCATTTTCTGTTATTATTTTCTTCCTCTCGTTGATTAATGGGCCTATCCTGTCCTTGGTCTTTCTCTTGCTTCTATTGTATTTGTAGAATGTTTTCTTGTTACCCTTTATGTCTCTAGCTAGTTTGATCTCATTTTGTGCCTTGGTCTTTCTAATTTTGTCCCTACATCCTTGTGTTATTTGTTTATATTCATCCTTTGTAATTTGACCTAGTTTCCACTTTTTATATAGGTCTTTTAAAAAATATTTTCATAAACATCTGAATATCCTAGCTTTTTTCATAAGAGAGTGATTTATTGGGGTAGCAATATGGCAAGAACTAGTTATTTATTCTTTCATTTGTGTCTATAAAAAAGTACCTATCCCACTGGCTCCTTCAAAAATTATATTCAAAACATATGGTACCAACAGAAAGAAAATCTTCCAATACAATAATCTCGCCTTCTTAACTTCTAATTCAGACCTGGCCAAAGCAATATGATCACCCATGATGACATGCAAAGCACCTCTTCAAATATGTGTATCTTTTAGTCTAAATGTACATGCTTTTGGTTGCTGTAAGTAAGCCAAATCCTTACACATTTACACATCATGAAACCCAGCAAAACACTCTGATTGCTCTGGCCACAGCCAGTAAGAATATGATAAACACTTAGAATATGAATACCACAGTGGTGAGTGCTGCTAGAGAGAAAATGCTGAGAGAGCGAGAGAGATAGGTAGATAGATGGAGTTCTCTTTGAAACAATTTGCCCATCTGATTCTTGCATTTTATTAACCAGGAAACTGGAGCCGCATTGCTGCTCACAGAGTCAAAAATTAATCAAATATTTCAACATTTTCCACTACATTAACATTCTGACCGGTATTAGAATTATAGATTTTATTTCATTTTGAACCACATAACTCATTCTCATGCATGACATCCCAGCTGATTGGAAAGCTGGGCTATAGCTGGAAGGGATCCAGTTGAGCTAGATCCAGTAGCAAGTGCTAAGCTTTGACACATTACCCTTGAAGGGAATATTTGAAACAAAATTAAAATTTGTCTGCCAAAATTGAACATGTTACACTATTCAGTAGCTAATTACTAGGGGCATCTCAGAAGTGCAGGCTTATCTCTGTTCCAGTCCACTCGTTTTAAACTGTTGACTGTAGGTTCTATAGTTTGCACTAAATCCTGTAGGTTTCCAGATGAAATAAGAGCTCCTCACACAAATTGGATGCTTAGAAGTCCCCACTTTTATCAAGAAACACAGTATAGAAAACTATGGTATGATGGAAGCAGACACTTCTCTATCATAGTCTTTAATGAAATTTCATATCCATGCAAATTCACCAGTGTACTAACATTGGGAGTGCAAAGTGTAGACAAGGTCTGTTAATATCCACTTATCTCTTGTTTTATCCTTTAGTTGTAAGCTCTTTGAGGCAGGGACAATATGTTCCTTCTGTGTTTGTACAGTGTCTAGAACAATGTGGGCCTAGTTCATGATTGGGGTTTCTAGGCACTATTGTAATATGAATAACCAATAATAATAATAACAAGGCTCCAGGAGGCCACCAATGTTTTCAGCACCATGTTACACAGCTCTCTTAAGCCTGGCTCTACATAATACGGTGCTTAAATGGTGGTGTTCTGGGCTATGCTGTTGCTCCCTCTGCTGTGACCATCTTGTGGATCTGAACTTGTGTTAGCAATGGTGGGGTATATTATTAAAAATATGTCCCAGTGTAGATAAGTCCATGTCAAGAAGCCACTTCAAGGAAAAATTAGAATTCCAATTAAAACATTTTAATTAAACAGGATAATTACTAATACTAAAAATTAGAATGAGTTATTTATGGGAGGTATTAGAAACAAGCCACCTTGAGCTTTTTAAACACTAGATTTTCCTTACATACAAGGTCCTGATTAAGGAGAAACTATTTTTACACAGAATGAAGGGTCTCATCCAAAGTCCACTGACATTAATGAGACCCTTTCAGTTCTCCTAAATGGGCTTTATATCAGCTTCTCATATAGTAAATTTGAACTAGTGGAGTTTGCAGAAATAGATGGCACCAAGATCCTGCATTCACAGCCCATTTTCAAACTCAAGCTTGTTACCACCATGAAGTGGAATTGCTGTTAATTGGTCAGGAAGTCACTGGAGAGTGACACTCTTCCATAAGTGCCCAGCCGGCCTCCACAGTGTTCCCAGCTCCAGCAGCCTGTACTAGCCTGGAACTTGTGAGACTTGGGTTCAGTTTCTTGCTCCATAACATACTTCCTGTGTGATGCTGGGCACCTTAGTTTCTCTGTACCTTGATTCTGTGAAAGATACTTCCTAACCTCACAGGAATGTTGTGTGGATAAATAAATACATAATCAAATAAATAATAATAATAATAATAATAAAAAACAGAGTGCAAGGTGCTCAGATACTATCATGATGGGGACTGTATGAGTAACATAGGTAGAAACAAAACTTGATAGGTAATTGAGAGGCTGTTCCTAGAATAAGTGATGGTGTCAGAGAGAGCAGCAAAGAGAGCCTAAAGAGCAGGAAGGAGCCCAAGAAGTAATGGGGAAAAAATATAGGCAAAAGAACAGTTATGGCATACTTTAGTGCTTCTAAAATAAGGAGGAGGAAGATCATTTTGATATGCCCTTCTAGAAGAACCTTATGACCATTAGTTTGCTTATGACCCTTAGTCTGCTTATGGCCCTTAGTCTGACTGCTCTACTTTCCTGAGTCATTTTGCATCCATGACAGTCTCTGCTTAAAATGAGACCAAATCTGTCCTCATGTGCATAGTGTCTGATAGAAAGACATCAAAGTGAGCAAAAGAGCAGATCACATAAGTTAACATAATGAATTTAAATAGGTGTATTTTCAAACCTTTGTGCAAGGTTCTATCCATCAAACCTCAACTCTCATCAAAGTCAATGGGATTCACTCAACTAAAACTTCACATCATACTTTGAAAATGTTTTCCCCTCAGGAAACATGTTAGGAAAAAAATAAAAAGAGTTTCATGTACAGCAAAGTAACACCTAATTTTTAATTTACTTGTCAGATGCTAATTTACTTCAAGTCTTCTAATCAGGCATCATACTCTGAAACAAAACTTACTTTTGAAACAAATTTGCTTAATCTGATTTGTCCTAATCAGGCCTGGATCATAAAGGTTAAATTTTGAGCACTTAAATATTAAAGTGTTTTCAGTAGTATTCATGTGCTTTTCCCTCTCTGGAGTGAGTGCTTCATGAGAATCAAAGTCTACAATAGCCTAGATGACAGTTGAACTGCCACTTGTTGATCACCTTTCATTACTGGACTGTCCTGGGGAGCCACCTCTGTAGATTTTTGAATTTCATGCACTGGACATATTACAAACAGCTTCACGTCAGAGATAATGAAGATTCCTATGAAACAGGAGTGTATCTGTGGAAAATAAGGACTTGACATAGGATATGAGAGATCACACATTAGCTAAGATCAAAGGCTTGTCTAAATGATAATGAAAAACTGGCTCATCAAAGCTTTGTTTAATCTTTATGCTTGTTAAATATCAGCTAATTTTCTTCTAACAGAAAAAGAATCCCTGGTTTTCTGTGGGCGGGAGCAGGAGGATAAGAAGGCAGGGACCTTATCTTAGTACAGGGTCTGTAGTATCCAATACCATTTTATTAGCCAGCATACAGTTCCTAAGATCACATATTGGAAATAGAAAAGATTTTACAGCAGTAATTCTTCTTATTAAAGTGCCTAATTATGGCTCAGTTGCCTAACTTAGATACTCACATTGAAAATATAGTTTTATTCACTGACCAATAATACCAAAGTGAAGCAAATGGAAAGTCCATATAGGCAGAAACTGCCATGGAATTTCCAAATCCTGCAAAAAGCAAAGAAAAATGTTTGTCCCTTTTTTAAAAGGAATAATGTTCATAACATCCGAGCCTGAGTCTTGACAGACTTAGTCATCTGCTAAAGCTATTTCAGACTTCTCTCTACCATTAACATTATTAAGCCTAACATACCTCCCTACCCAACTCTAGTTGTGCAACCTCATTTCATTACGTTATTTTTCTCCAATTTATGCCATAGTCTTATCTGAGTTTAATAGTGCAGATGTTTAACAACATGTCATAATAAAATACATAATAATGATGTGTGGCACTGTTCAAACATCAGTGATTTAATTATAAATACAGTAATATCTAAGTTCAGAAATTATGGGAAATTAAAGACACAGTGATGCAAGATAACTTCATTCTTTAAGGAGCTGGCCTCTCTTTTGCACAATTACATAGATGCTTTTGTCTAGGCCACTCTTGGATTTTACAGGTTAAATTTAACACAGACTTCTGTTGTCCTCTGTTACAAAGACCTGGTAGAGAGCTCCCAAGGTGGAAAAACTGCCATGGGGAGTTGAAGTTAGGAGGGCAGAAAGTAGCCATAATCTCCTCTGCACTGAGAGGCTAATAGGAGCTATGCATTCTAAAAAAGTGGGCAGAATTGGCTAGGAATCACCAGCATGTCAATGGGATGTGTTTACTCAGAACTTCATTACAGTCCTTGTTAGTAGGACTCCTCTAGAGCCCTTGGTGGAATTGAAAGACTTCTCCATCTGGTAAAATCTGACATGGAAGTCAGGCATCAACCCTGCCTGACTGTGCCTCTGGGTGAGCCCTCGTCTGCCTCATGGGAGAAGTAGTTCCCAATTCACTGCCATATTCAGTTGTTCTACAATACAAGTGATGCAAAAAGAATCAATTGTTCCCAGGTCTTTCAATTGTATCACTTTAGTAGAGTAAGACATCATATGTAGCAAGCCAATGAACTCTAAGTCTCTGTGCTGAGGCCTGGTTAGCCCTCACAATCTGATGCCCATTTAATTGTGCATGGTCTAAAGTGCAGTGGAACATGGGCCACTCTGAATCCAAGAGTCTGAGAGACGGGGAATTGAAACAGCCCAAGCTTCATTGTATAATATATCACATCTAATGAATTACAGAAATCAGAGAGGTGATAGCCCTCTTAGGTCATTTCTGTCTACCAGCACCAAAGGCAATTCCCTACAGGAATATTCTCTAGAGGTGCTTTATCCAGCCTAGTTTCATAAGTCTTAGGCTATGAGACTTCTATGTTGCTATAGCCTAATAGATCTCAGTGTCAGGAAACGTTCTCTGATGTCTAAACTTTTCCATTCTGATTTTATTTTAATGAGAGATAAATAGTAAAGATACACGAGAGTCTAGTAGAGGCAGTGAGCAACAAGGTCACCATTTAGTATTGGCTGGGGCAGGAATTATAGTTGTTGCCTGATCTATTGATTGTGTATTGATTACTTAAGAACTTCTAGTTAACACACTGATGTTTGGTGGGTTATTGTCCCCAAATCAGGTCTATTATTATTAGAATTACTGGTCAGTTGGAAACCCCAATGTCCACAACTGCAACACTCACACTTAGGTTAAACCTTCTGAATTTGCAATAGTTTTATAAACACAATTAGTAAATTCACAAACACTCCAGTCCAGCAAGGTAGATAGAGATAATACAGAATGTATGTCTGAGCATCCATATAATCACACCGTCCCTTGCAAAAGGAGCTGAAGTGTTAGTCATCATCCTCTATCATCAGACTCTCCATCACCATCATTGCCAGTGGTCACCACCTGGCATCTCCCAACCGTTACATCTCCCATGGCACACAGGCCAGGATACAAATTTTATAATGTGTTACACTGATGCCACTATGCCTAATGCGCATCCAGTAGGGGTTTCATCCCCTTTTTCTTATTTGTATTTCCTCACCCTACTAATACTGGGGTGCACTTCTCCTATATGTTACTAGGCCTTTTACCTCAAGCTTGTTAGGATACACATCAATTAGTTACCAACAGAAGTTGATCTAATAAAAGATATTGCCTCACCCATCTTGTCTCTCTAATATCTTGGGACCAACATGCCTACAAAAACACTGAAGACAATTAATTACCATGGCATTCTTATGGTCAGATATCTGCTGATGTACCGAACTTACAATATTCCAAGCTGGTACAAACGAGTATCTTCTGGTTACCTGTGTCAGCAGTTTGATCATTACAGCATTCTGTCTTGTGATATCATATGATCTAGGGTTACTCCTGGTTAACTGTGTACGATAGGTCTTTGGGGCCTTATACCTTGTTTACCTAAGCTATTGTCTTACTGCCCTGAGACCTGTCGGCTCATTGCTTTACTGCCTTACCCTATGCCTATGTGTTACCTAGCAAATACCTATACCTATAGGCTACATAGTTAAGACCAAAATGTATGGGAAAGATGAATGGCCCAAGAACAGTGGCAAAAGTTGAATAACAAGTAATGGTGCACAGTGTGTCAGTGATTGGGAGCTGCTGCCAGCTGGGATAACTACTGTCTCTATAACTGACAGTATATTATTACAAACTGCTTTTACTGCTCATTGCCACTTAGAGTTACAAAAATGATACCTAAACCAAACAGAATGAGTTATAATATCCCTGTCTCTACTGACCTATATAATGAACTGTACACTTGCAGTGATCAGATCAATTACTTTGCTAACCCAGCTTTTTTTTTATACCTAATCAATAAGAGAACAAATGAAGTGCTCATTTCCTATTTCCTTGCTGTGAATAAATATGGATTTGTTCATGAAATCAACACAGTTTCTGCTCTGAGGCTAGGCTACAGGGTAAGTAGATTTCTCAACTCAGCCAATTGTCCAGAAAGGTGGAAAAAGGCCCAAGTTCTTCACCATTGAAGGCAATTGGAGTTTTCCCACTGATTTTAATTAACTCATTATCAGGCCCTTATGTTGGGAGGTAGACTCAAGATACAAAAATCAGATCCTGATCAAGATTCTGAACACTTTAAATTTCAGGGTCATCCATAATTGGAGGTTTGCTTTAGCCTATTATAAAGTTAGGGAGCAACAGTCCAAAGATTGGGGATGTTTAAGGCTAGTATTTTAGTTCTACTCCATCTGTAGCATCAGTAAAATTGGAGGAGTGATGACAAACTTTTGGGTGGATCATGTGTTAGTGATCAAATTAAACAAGCCCATTATTTATCAACAATCAATGTGTGGTTGCTTCATGTCTCTTTGAACAGTTATGTACCTAAATAAATGTGACTTAATTTCCAAAGGTGATAAGCACCTGAAACTCTCATTGAAGGCAGTGGTAGTTACTTCTTAGGACCTCTGATAGGGTGACCAGATGTCTCGATTTTATAGGGACAGTCCCAATTTTGGGGTCTTTTTCTGATATAGGCTCCTATTACCTCCCACCCCATCCCAATTTTTCTCACTTGCTGTCTGGTCACTCTAACCTCTGACAATCAGGCAATTTATTTAGTTGCCTAAATCCCATCTCTTCTGTGGTAAGGGAGTGTTTTTGTTTTTTAAACAGAAACTCATTGTGAACAAACCCAGTTCACCTGCAGAACAGAAAGTCTCCAAGAAGACAGGTGGAATTTTAAGATTCCACTTGGAGTTTACAAATTTAAGTACCTAATGTTAAGCCCCCACATTTGAAAATATTGGCCTTAGTATTGATATATTACATTCAAATATTGTTCTGTAATTTTTAGATGTGCAAATGTGTACAAGAGTCAAGTTAGGGTGTCTTAACCTTCCAGCACCAACAGCTGTATTGGCAGCTAAGTAGGAGCACAATGGTTGCACCTATTTTACTTATCTATTACATACATTTAATATAAAAAAATAAATACACACAATATGATCTTTTAGTTAGATCTTTCCTGATATATTGATAGAAACCTATTGTCTTCATCAGTTCTGAAAACAAGAAATGGTTAATGTATTCACAGAATCATTAGAGCGAAATGGAGAAGTTGGAGTCACCCCAATGGCATTCCAGTGTGGGCTTCTCTATATCATTAATATATCAGAAGATGGTCTGTCTTAGTATATGGCACCAGAACTTGAAGACTTGTCAAGACCCTGCCATCCAAGTTTTTATAAACAGCTGCCTTAGACAAAAATCCTTATCATCAGATGGCCAGAAATCACAAATGAAGAGCTTTGGATGAGCATAAAGTGGAAACTGATAGGACAGGAAATTATTAAATGAAAATGGAGATGGTTAGGACCCATGTGGCTAGAATAACGGGCACTGGACTGGAATCCCCAGGGCAACAGGCAACAAAGTAGACCAAGGACAACTTGGAAATGAACAACTGCAAGTAATCCAAATGACATAGGAAGAAGATAAGACTTCCACCAAAGATGGAAGGCAGTTGTGAAGGTCCTCTGGTTCCTCATGGAGTACAGATGCATAAGTCAGTAAGAAAGGAAGTCACAAGGAATTTGATGGCAGTCCTGCATGAATGTAAAGCCAATATCTAGGATTTCTATAAATTGAGGTAATCATCTCACATTTGCCAGTAAAACAGTGTAGGACTCTAACCAAGCTGGACACATCATTCCATATTCCAGATGAAATACTGGGGTAAGGTAGCTTAAAGTTCACCTTTAATTGTCCTGGTCTTGGTGGTGTTCTGTGCACTGTTCAAGCAGTATGAGGACTGTGCTTTATTTATGCCAAAAAGGGGTATCCTGGCCACAACTCCTTTCTTATAGCCCATCACTGGCAGCAAGGAGGGTGTGTGGCCTTGTAGTCTTTATGCCAGCTGTACACCAGAAGAGGATCTTCCACAGCTGATCACATGAGGTTTAGGGTCAGGCAGTGCTGTTGAGGCAAAGTGGGAGGATCTGCTTCTCTGTTTTCCAAATATTTGTTTCAACCGAAGACCAAAGGGAGTGAATTACAGAGTTGCTGTCATGATAAAAATCACAAATATAATTCTGGTCTGAAAAAAAATCCCTTCTTTTCACCATTCAAAAAATGTAATTGTTTTTAAATAGGAGACATAAACACACCAGAAAAATTTAAATACATACATAAAAATTCTAAAATAAAGAAAGGCGAGCAAAAGACAAAACAGAAGCCCCAGAGGCTACATGGTCATGTGAGGAGGCATTAGAAAGAGAAAAGAATCCTTCTGTCCCTAAGAATGATGGTCCTTGTAAGTCTCAAGGCCAAATATTGCATTAATTACTTATACCCCGTGCAACCCTATTGAAGTCAATGGAATTACACAGGGTGTAAATCAGCACAAAAATATAGCCATGTGATCTTCGGAATTTCTATTTTTAGTAAGTTTTCTAAAATCCTTTTTTTTACATTATCTAAATGTGGTTCCTAAGCTACTTAATGGTGCCCTTTAAATAGTGTTACAAATGATCCATATTAATAGCTGCCAATAATAGAGACTGATCTTTCATTACTTGACTGAGAATATGTTTCTTCAGTCATCATAAATATCATCATAATTCTATCTTACTTAGTCTTGAAAGAGAGACAACTCAAGATCAAACAAAGGAGAAGAAAGAGACAGAGAGGGAGGAGGAAAGTGGATGAATGTTAATTTGATGTATTTATAGAATTTAGGTCTTTAAACAGTCCCCAGATTTCACAAACAAAGTGAATGTATTTTGTAATAGAATTTCATACAGTGAGTAGTTGTTAAAATGGGCTTTGAGGGTGGATCAACGTAATCCAAAATCTGACCAGGCCACCTTCATGGTGCAGTGTGAGAGCCAGCTCTTTGTAAAACATTTATTTATACCACAACCAGTATGATGATCAATAGAGAGATCACTCCCCAGTTATAATGTCCTTTAACCCAAGAAAGGAAAAGAGTAGTAAACTCCATTATATTCACGGAGAACCTCATCATACAGATTGAATTTAGTCATATTATGCTTGGATATGGCAGTGATGAGCACTATAGAAAATCTAAGGTGGGTAGGATGGCACAGAGGACAGGGCGATAACTTGGCCTTGGATAGTTTAAAGCAGAGATATTAAGGAGGAAACAAGGTCTACTGGCCCTGGGGTCTACTATGGACTCTGCCTGTTGCAATGTGTGTCCTTGGACATCAGTCATATACGTCCTCTATCCCTCAATGTATCCAACTCTAAAATAATGGGATGATAACACTTATCGCCCTTGCTTGATATGAGATTTGATTAATCAGGGCCATACTCTGACTGAGTAGCATCATACTCCACAGTTAGTCCCATTGGTTTAACTGGGACTACTTGTGAAGCAAGGTACTATTCAATATGACTAAGGTAAACTTAATATTAGTAAAGTGTTTTGATACCTTAGAATAAAATAATCTACTATAAAATATGTTGTTGGTGGCTTTATTATTATCACCTTCATCATGCAAAGTCATCCTATTTAACTTTGGCCTTTCAGATGGGATAACCCTTTGAACCTATGGTCCATTCTACCATACTTGCACCCCTGTTTCTTCATGCATCTCTGAGTTATCCCTGTTCTCAGCCCTCTCAGCTCCTGTATAAACATTTAATAAGTTCCAGGTAACTGTTTCATGTCAGGCTGCTATTTTACTGACTGTTCATTTTAGTCAAGTAATCATTTTAGAATATGTTAATTATCATCTTCTACTGCTTTATAGACAGAGCACAGTGCACACTGAATCCGAAACATGTAAACATCACAAAGCAGTTTTTAAATGTAAGAGATTTGTCCAAAAGAATCAAGGAAACCACAAAGCCACAATCAATGTCATAAAAAAGGTACAAATTAACATCAAGCTCTATAATTACCTTACAATTTAGAGCCCTCATATATATGCAGATAATATGCCTTTGTAATGTGACTGAAATTATATTTCTGAAAACAGATGCTTTCTCCTACCATCTGTGATAAGCCTGTTTGTACCCCTGCCTTACTCCTTGCCTAGAAGCCAAAATAAATAAAACAAAAATTGCTTCCTGAAAGGCATTGGGAAAGTAACCTCAGTCAATTAATTTTCATATCACATCATTTTTCCATTTCTGTGCAGACATCACTGCTCTCTGTATTTTTGGGAGCCTCTATTAAAGTTAACCTACTAGTAATTTCACCCCACTGTAATTAGGACCAGACTTGCACCAGGCCCTGTATTAGGAGCACAAGTTGGGAGAGGGAAAAAGAGTCTGAGGAGCCTTCAGGCCTCTTCTGCCCATGTTCAGGCCCCAGTCAACATTATAATCATTACACACTTCAAGTGCAAGGACCTAGGATCCCAGGCCCTGGCAGTTGTGCTAGAAGCCCAGAACAGAGTGAGGAGGGGTTGGGAATGGATGGGGTATGGCTCTCTCAAATGCATATTCCCTGACATATGCATTTGTCAGAAAGGCTTGCTCAGGGTGTCAGAGAGGCTGCATCCTTTCAAAAGGCATTGCAGTGTCTATCTTCTCTTTGCACTCCTGGAAGCATTGTAGTTGCCATATGGGTATGTTTATTCTCAGCACTGCCCCATTGACAGCCACAATTTAGCTCTTAGACTTTAAACTCCTCTCGGTCAGGAACTTTATCATTCATTATATTTGCTTATAAAGCACCTCATACACTTTTTGCTGATACACAAAAAAATTCTCAATATAACCTTCAGCACAGCTGCAGACGAGGTTGAGTGGCAAATAAATAGGCACCACAGCCATGGTGACCCTCCATCCAAAAGGGTGGGACTGAGCAATGTTGGCTACTAATTCATTTTCTTGAAACTTGCCACCATGCGTTATTATCATAGCCAGGTTTGATGGCTAATTAGTAGCTTTGCACAAGTTTCATTTATACTCTCTCCCTCAGTGATATGAAACATTTTTTTCCTTCCTCCACACCCTTTACTTTTTCCCATAAGAATCTCTTATTTGAAATGCAGATATAGGAAGCAATAAGAAAAGAGTAACAATAAAACCTGGCCTTGACAAAAAATGAGAAAACCATTTGAGAGAGAAAAGAAAAGATTCTGTGCTCACCTGAGTTTAATGGTTCAGACCACTGGGGATTCAACATGAAGTTTATTTCTGTCCCTCGTGCTTTGTTTGGAAGCCTCTGAGAATGACATTTCAGCATTTTCTCATTTAGTGGTAGTTTGATAGAAAGGACAGCACTGTGTCCCTGAGTCTTTTTATGGCCAGAATACCACTATGTCACTGATCCCTTCTACCTCATTATAGACTGAAGTAATTGTTCTAACTCAAGATGATATGGGAACCATCACAGGTGCAAAATGTAGAGAGTGAAACAAAAATATTTCAGATTCTCCAAAAGTTTCTAAAGTTTGGTGCTTTCTTTAAGCTGAACCTTGGATATGTTGGAAGGGGATGAAACACAATGGTGTCAGACAGTAAGCCTTTAAACATGTTGGTTCATTCATTGATGATTTTTAATACTTTTTAAAAAACACCGTTAATTGAAATATAGACCAGGCAGCCTATCTTCGATACCCAGAAAGATACTGTATTAAACAACCAATTTGTTCAACCAATTTGATAAAAGGATAAGTAATGGCCAATATGGATTAGTCAAGAATAGATCATGCTAAACAAACTAATTTCCTTCTTTGACTGTGTAACCTGCCTAATGGATTTGGAGAAGCAGTAGGTGTGATATAGCTGAGCTTTAGTTAGGCTGCCCCACATGTCATTCTCATAAAAAAACTAGTGGAATATGATCCAGATGAAGTGAAATATAAGGTGGGTGCATAATCAGTTGAACGTTGTTGTCAAAGAGTAGTTATCATTGGTTCACTATCAGGGTGGGAGAACATATCTAGTGGGGACCCAGAGGGGTCTGTCTTCGGTCTGATACTATTCAATATTTGTATTAATGACTTGGATGATGAAGTGGAGATTATGCTTAAGGATAACACCTCAAGATGGGAGGGGTAGCAAGTACTTTGGAGGGCAGGATTAGACTTCAAAATTACCTTAATTAATTGGAGAACTGGCCTGAAATAAACAAGATGAAATATAAGAAAAACAAGTAGAAAGTACTACAAGTAGGAAGGAAAAATCCAATGAACAAGTACAAAATGGGAAATAACTGGCTAGGCAGTAGTACTGCAGAAAAAGATCTGGGGGTCATAGTGGATCATAAATTGATCATGAGCAGACAATGTGATCCAATTGTGAAAAAGGCTAATATCATTGTGGGGTCTAACAACGGGAGTGTCATTATGTAAGACATGAAAGATAACTGTCCTGCTCTACTTATCACTGCTGAGGCCAGTTTGGGGCATCACATAGGAAAAAAAGATGTGATCAAATTGAAGAGTCTAGAGGAGAGCAACAAAAATGGTGAGAAGTTTACAAAAGGTGATCTATGAGGAAAGGTTGAAAGGACTGTGCTTATTTAGTCTAGGGAAGAGAAGGCTGAAGGGGGCGAGGAAAAACATGATAACAGACTTCAAATATGTAAAAGGTTATAAAGAGAATGGTAACCAGTTGTTCTTCATGTCTATCAAGAAGTAATTGGCTTAGTCTGAAGCAAGAGACATACAGTTTGACTATTAAGAAAAACATTGTATGTATAATGATATTTAAGCACTGGAACTGGTTATCTAAGAATGTTCTGAAATTCCTGTCCATGGAGGATTTTACGAAGAGATTAGACACACATCTCAGGGATAGTCTAGCTATACTTGATCCTGCCTGAGTGCAGGGCGATGTCACAGGGTAACAATGAACCTTTAAGAGGGAGCGGAGCCAGTCCATCTTTATGTTCTCAGCACACTCCAGTTTGGTCAATTAAGAGGCACCTGGGCCTACAATAGAAAAAAGACCCAGATAAAGAGAGAAATTCGGTGAATCAGAGTTGCCTGAGTGGAAGTCAGAGACAGGTAAGAGCTGTCAGGGACCAGGAGACTATGGAAGATCCTGGGCCAGAAGGAAATAGATGATGGTCCCTAGTAGAAGGCTGAAGGCAGGGAGAGCTGCAGGAGGGGTTTGTTGGCTAACATCTCCAAGTCAGAGAGCCAGGGCAGGAGGGCTGGAGAGGGCTTAAGGCAGGGAAGTAGTGGAGGAGCTTACCCTCTGACATTTCCAGGACATGAAGGCTGGAGGAACTGTGAGCGGGCCAGAGAGAGAGTAAAGGATGCTCCCTGGCAAGGATGCTCCCAGCCAGGAGGCTGCTTCCAGTGGGGAAGAATGGGGTTGCACTTGAGTTGGAAAGGCTGGGATGGCTGTCCTGTTAAAAGGACAGGAGAGGACTGGCAGAGAGAGTCAGGTGAGATTGAAGGCACCACTGAGTAATATGTGGGACATCAAGGAATGAGATGTCTTGTGTTTTAATGACTGTTTGCACTGGGGTGAGAAATGGATTGTATGTTTCAGATTTATATTTTGGACCATTCCAGCTCTATGGAGGGCATTACTGTAGCAAGAGAGCCTGAGATGGAGTTCCTGGGGACTCTGAAAGGGGAAACTGAAGCAGGCATGCCTGTCAAGACACCGCATTTTACAGGGATGGACTAGATCCTATTGAGGTCCCTTACCACCTTCCATTTCTATAATTCTCTGGTTATTGATCTTTTTTCCATTGGTTTATAATTTAGATGGAGTTATTTTCCCAAATTAAATTTCATTTAGATACTGTGGAATAAATTCTGTTCCATGCTACAACCTCAGGAGGCTGGCATTGTGTTCACAGTGGAAGATAGACATCAACATTTTTTTTTTCATCAAAATATAAAATTAGAGCCACTCAGGGTGTGTTTATGGCATGGCATATAGTTTGTATTGGCATGAATTTGAATGACCATGTTACATGTGAGTGAAAAGCCATGCCCAAACTATGCAGGGTCACTACAATTGAGTGTTGAGAAAAAAAATGATGGTGAGAATTTTCAAATGTAGATGCCTAAAATTTGGCATTTCCTAACTAAAAGTTAGTTTGATCTTCAGAGGTCTTGAGCACCCTCCACCTCTGTGGAAGTAAATAGAGCTTATAGGTTTTCATTGTACCAAACCGCATGGAACTTGGTGCGATGAATGCAGGTTGCAGGAGGGAAGAATTTGGAAGCATCAGGATGTCAGTCTGCATGCACATGGCTAGAATGCTCAACGGTAGTTGCAAAAGCCCTGTAAATAGTTGCTTTAATAAACAAACCTGCCATGTTGTTATTATATAGCTATTGTATATGAAACACTTAGCACTATCAAAGATTAGGCCACCACAGCCCCTATCAGAGCCATCCCTTGGGTAGGGCGAATCGGGGTGACTGCTCCGGGCTCCACGCTTTGGGGGGCCCCATGGGCCGGTGTGATGGGCCGGCACGGTCGGTCCCAGAAGAGACAAATCCGTCACTTCCGCCCCAGGCCCTGCATGGCCCCTATCCTGCGCTCTTCAGCATTCAGGTGGATTGGTATGCCTTCTCAGAGACTCGCTGAAAACCACAAGCTTCCATGAGGTGCAGCAGCCTGCTTGCTTGCTACTCAGTGCAAAGTCAGGGCCTTATTTAGATATATGATTATGGGTATATAGTTTATTAATTCTGAGTACTCAAATAGGACCACATCACATCACACCACATGGTCCCATGTTTATAGTATAAATAACAGAGGGAGGATATTTTAGAAAATCTTCAGGTCAAAATTCATCACTGTATGCTCTAAATTACAGCAAAATTTAATCATTACAATTTTAAACATGAAACTGGTACAATTTGTAAATACCTTTGTTTCTAATGGCAAGTTGTCTTAATTACAATATACTTATGGTGTAGTGGCAGAAAAGTTAGTCCTCATTTTCAAAACCTCTAAATATTTCCTAAAATATTCTTTTAAAAAATCACCTATGTCACAATTATAAAGTGGATTCTGGCAAGAAGCAAGGGCTAGAAACAAATGCTTTATCCCATTAGATAGCGTGGCTTCTTCATTCCTTGTGTGATATTGCTTTCTTTTCTAATGCTGATATTTCACAAGATAACAGACCTTAAAACTGTCAGTGGTCCAAGATTTAAGACAAATGCAACTTTCAATTCTTGCTTTTCCACAGGAGAGGAAAAAAACATGTTTGGGGTAGATAATTTTTATTAAAACAATAGCAGCGATGTGAACAATAACAAGACTGGAATCTTATTCAGTAGTTTCAGCAAAGATTATTGGGCAGAACGCAGATGAGGTCAATGGTGAAAAATAAACACAATTTGGTTTTTGATGCAAGGACTTTATTCTATTTCTGTAAAATACAGGTACATTTATTCTTTTACTACCATGCTCATATAAGTGGTCCTTACACAGTGTGTGTGTGTGTGCACGCGTGTGCCTCTAGTTAGAGAGAAAATATGGGGTAGTGAACTGATTCAAATAAAATACATTTAAAGACATTTCATATCCACCTGACTGCATTTGGCTGAGATTAGAAATAACATGGATGTAAATACAGTGAGAAAATTGCTTTCATGGACTATTCAACCCAATCACAAAGGGGAAATATTAGAAATCTTTCAAGAAAGCCTGATCCTGGGAGTGTTCCAGCTTGAAATGATTACTAGACCAAAGAGATTTGGAAATTTAAAACTTCAGAGGTATTGCCAGAAACACAGTTACATGAAAATTGATAATCCTGAAGAGACTTTAGTGGAGTATACCTCCAACCAGTTTGAGGTTGACCAATTATGGAATGTGTGTAGAAATCTCCAGAGAGAGAGAGAGAGAGAGAACCCATGTGGATATATAGTGGTTAAAGTGGACTGAAATTGAATGAACTCTATCTGCATCAGTCAGGAGGTATGAGACTTGTGTAACAGTGCTGGTTATCCAAGCCAGGGAGAGGAAGGGGAGGCCTTTCTCTTTTTGAACAGAGTGGGAGCTGTGCTCATCCCTTGGTCCCATTTACTGTAGCCTCTGGATATTCACAGAGAGTTACATATAGCCATATCCTCCCAGCTGGAGTAAATTGGCATAATTCCACCAGACAAAATAGTCTGTCTCATAATATAGAGACATGGAAAAATAAAGGCCTGATGTCCAAACTTTCTTGTGCGCACATGTGCGCGCGCACACACACTCACACACACACACACACACACACACACACACACACACACACACACACACACACACACACACACACACACAGAGTAGCTAAAATAATTAACTAAACCTTGCATAAGGAAAACTACACTACAAATCTATCTGGGAAACAAAAAGATAGTGAACATGCTCTAGTCCTGCAATTTCAGCTCCCTCAATGCAGATATACATTAATTCATTATGAATTGAGAATTAGAAACTAGACCATTCTTTTTAACAAGAGCTTTAATTTGAAACATCAGGGTCCAGCCTGCCTATGTTTTCCTGGAGCTGACATCGCTCTATTCCACCTATATTGACTTGTAGTTTGTCCAGGGGTTAGGGTGTGACTCTAGGACTTGGCAGATCTCCTGCTTCACCACAGACTTCCTTCGTGATGTGGGCTGAGTCACTTTGTCTCTCTGTGCCCCAGTTTCCTACCTCAAAGGGGTGTTGTGAGGATAAATACATTAGAGATAGTGAGACACCAAGATACTAGGGTAATAGGGCGGGGGAAGTACAAGTATCTAAGTTAGACAGATTGTATGTCCTGGCAGACATGAATAACACAAAACTGCTTGTCTTTTATTTGTGTTTAGCCTCATGTGTGAATTTAGGAGAATTTACATTTCAGATGCAACTTGATTGTCTTTCTGGTTTTGCCTAGCAATTGTAATTAAAGGTAGCCAAATCTAACCAAGGTTCGGTGCAAAGTTCTATACCGGTGTTATCTTAAACTAACACCCATAGAGTCCTCAACAAACATCCTTATTAATCCCATTGAGCTTTCTAATGAATGACATTTAGCGATCTATTTATTCAGTTATCTTGTCTCTATCCAGGTACCTGGTACATGGACTAACTTACTCACTTTTTAATACTATGTGTCCAATCCTATGACGTGCTGAGTGCTGTAAAATTTCTCATTGGGAATTGATGGCCATTCATAGGAAAGGCTCAATTCCTCATAACACTGAGCCCAAAATCAATCAATCAACCAATCAGTCAAGATGCCCATTCAGTAAATTGATCTAACAACAAGACTATGCATGTCATCCAGAGGGAAAGGACTTGTATTAATCCAACACTATAGGAAGATGTGAAGGTCTGGCAGTGAGTAGCTCACATTATGTTTCAAAAGTGCATACTTTTAACATTTATAGGTTAGTTTTAAATAATATCATATCCTATAGTGGTACTTCTTCCAGAGAGGTTAATGAGGCAATGAGTTAAAGCACTAGTTTTACACTTTTGGAAAAGTGGCTTCAAATAATACTTAGGTTATAACATTACATTAATGTTATTTCAGCTACTTACTCCCTTTTGGGCACTTTTTACACATCACAAAAACACCACATATTTAAGATAATTGGATCATTAAGCCTTAGGCCTGGTCTACACTACGCGTTTAAACTGAATTTAGTAGCGTTAAACCGATTTAACCCTGCACCCGTCCACACAATGAGGCCCTTTATATTGATATAAAGGGCTCTTTAAACCAATTTCTGTACTCCTCCCCGACGAGAGGAGTAGCGCTGAAATCGGTATTGCCATGTCGGATTAGGGTTAGTGTGGCCACAAATCGACGGTATTGGCCTCCGGGCGGTATCCCACAGTGCACCATTGTGACCGCTCTGGAAAGCAATCTGAACTCGGATGCACTGGCCAGGTAGACAGGAAAAGCCCCGCAAACTTCTGAATTTCATTTCCTGTTTGCCCAGCGTGGAGCTCTGATCAGCACGGGTGGCGATGCAGTCCCAAATCCAAAAAGAGCTCCAGCATGGACCGTACGGGAGATACTGGATCTGATCGCTATATGGGGCGACAAATCTGTTCTATCAGAGCTCCGTTACAGAACACGAAATAACAAAGCATTTGAAAAAATCTCCAGGCTATGATAGACAGAGGCCACAGCAGGGACTCAGCACAGTGCTGCGTGAGAAGCGTAACGGAAAGCCAAAGAATCAAATGGACGCTCATGGAGGGAGGGACGGGGTACTGAGGACTCCAGCTATCCCACAGTCCCCGCAGTCTCCGAAAAGCATTTGCATTCTTTGCTGAGCTCCAAATGCCTGAAGGGTCAAAAACATTTTCCCGGGTGTTTCAGGGTGTATGTCGTCAATTTACACCCTTCCTCCCCCTGAAAGAAAAGGGAAAAAAATCGTTTCTCGCCTTTTTTCAATGTCACCCTATGTCTACTGCATGCTGCTGGTAGACAGGGTGTTGCAGCACTGAACACCAGCATCCCCTTCCCAGTGGCAGACGGTACATTATGACTGCTATCTATCATCAGCAGCAGCCCGTGAGTGCTCCTGGCTGGCCTTGGTGAGGTCGGCCGGGGACGCCTGGGTAAAAATAGGAATGACTCCCGGTCATTCCCGGCAGATGGTACAAAAGGATTGGTAACCGTCCTCATCATAGCAACTGGGGGCTGAGCTCCATCAGCCCCCCCACTTTCATGTCTAAAGAAAAGATTCTGTACTGCCTGGACTATCTTAGCAGCTGGAGGCTGCCTCCCCCTCATTTTATCTCACTAAAAGTCAGTGTTTCTTATTCCTGCATTCTTTATTACTTCATCACACAAATGGGGGGACACTGCCATGGTAGCCCAGGAGGGTTGGGAGAGGAGGGAAGCAACGGGTGGTGTTGTTGCAGGGGCACCCCCTAGAATGGCATGCAGCTCATCATTTCTGCGGGATCTCTGGGGCTCTGACATGGAGCGGCTGTGCTCTCTGGTTCTCTAGTACACTTGCCCCATATTCTAGACAGGACTGACTCTATTTTTAGACAAAACATAAAGAAGGGAATGACCCAGGGAGTCATTTCCATTTTTGTCCATGCGCCCCCGGCCGACCCCAGCGAGGCCAGCCAGGAGCACCCATGACAGCAGCAGATGGTACAAAAGGATTGATAACCATCATCGCCAATTTCCAAATGCAAATAGTGCAAAATGACGGATAACCATCATCTCATCACCAATTTACAATGGCAGACGGTGCAATAGGGATGGTAATCATCTCTGCTACCTTGCTGCTGTGTAGCACTGCAGTACTGCTTCTGTCAGCAGCATCCAGTACTCATATGGTGACAGTGACAAAAGGCAAAACGGGCTCCATGGTTGCCATGCTATGGCATCTGCCAGGGCAATCCAGGTGAAAAAGGGCGCAAAATGATTGTTTGCCGTTGCTTTCACGGAGGAAGGATTGAGTGACGACATTTACCCAGAATCACCCGCGACACTGTTTTTGCCCCATCATGCATTGGGATCTCAACCCAGAATTCCAATGGGTGGGGGAGACTGCGGGAACTATGGGATAGCTACGGGATAGCTACCCACAGTGCAACGCTCCGGAAATCGACGCTAGCCTCGGTACATGGACGCACACCGCCGAATTAATGTGCTTGGTGTGGCCGCGTGCACTCGACTTTATACAATCTGTTTTAAAAAACCGGTTTCTGTAAAATCGGAATAATCCCGTGGTGTAGACATACCCTTAGACTGCATATATTGCAGGGAAGGACTAAAGTACTTTAGGATTAATAGATTTTAAGGCCAGTAGGGACCATGATATCACCTAGTCTGTATATAGTCTATATAACATAGGCTACGGAATTTCACCCAATTACTCAGCATTCAGCCCAATAATTTGTGTTTGATTTAAATATATTGTTATTCCAGAGGATTGAGTGAAACCTCATTGAAACTGGTAGGCATTATTGACACCCTTCATTCAGGGTCACTGTAATAAATAATCAAGCTCCTTTATGGAACCAAATACCTAGCTGAAACAATAAGAGCCACCACCCAAAATGCAGGCAAATGGCAAGGCTTCAGTAGAAGCTGAACTCTGTGGTCCACAGGGTTTTCCTAGAAACTAATATTGCAAATGCAGAGTCTGGGGTACTGACTGGTGGAGCTCTGTGTGTGCGAGAGAAGCAGCAGAAACAAACAGAAGAGCACAGAGAAGGACCAAAGAAACCCCAGACATAGCCATAGAAGCTCTATTAGCGTGACCCTGAGAAAAAAAGCTAAGACATAGAGAGCTTTTGGGTACAGTGAGGGCTGAAAGAGACTTGGAAGTAAAGAAACTATCGTCTGTTGTTTGATTCCTTCTGTGATCAAAAGGGAACAGGACTTTAGACATTATTTATACATTAACAGGATTGCACCAAAGAAATACCTGACTCCAACATAAGTTTCTCCTCCTAACAGAAATACTTTGCTAGACTCCAAAAACTGTCCAATTGCTTGGGTCAAAAACTGGTAACAATATCTTCCAGAAAGCCATCGAGTCTTGAATTAAAGTCTTTGAGAGAGGGAATCCCTCACATCCCTGTCAGTGAAACTTCAGTGCTTTCAGGTCTTTGCTTTCAGTAGCATCATTTACTTCCCTTCCACACTGCATCTTACTGGCCAAATTCACTCATAGGATCCACCCTGCCCCCACTGAAGTTGAAGGGAGTTTTGTTAACTTAAATGAGAGAAAGTTCAGGCCCACATCCAGTATATACATAAAGGATAAAAACCAAGGGCAATATCCTTAACTGGTGTAACTAGTGGGGCAGGTCCATTGACATCAATGGAGCTAGAATGATTTACACCAGGTCTGGATTCAAGTAACCACTTCTACAACTCAGTTCATGCAATTAGTCTTGTTGGGTATATCAATTAGTCCTGCTGGGTATGTGTGATAAAAAAACAACAACACATGGCACTGAGTTTCAGAGCCTGGGTCAGCAGACTTGGGCTTGGGGGACGGGGCTAAAAGTAGCAGAGTAGATGTTTGGGCTCAGGCTAGAGCCTGGGCTTTCAGACCTTTCCGCACCATGGGATCTCAAAGACTGGCTCCTATATGGGCCTAAACATTGACACTGCAATTTTATAGCCCCACAGGCCAAACCCCATGAGCCTCAGACAGCTGATCTGGGCCAGCTGGGGCTGTGCCACCAATCTTTTATTGCAGTGTAGACATACCCATAGACACCAGCTGGGCTATTCACAAAAGGGCTGCAAGATGGATCCTCAACTTCTTTCTCAGTATCTAATTATGGGATAATTAGCAAGAATGCTATAAATATTTTGTTTTACCTTTTAATGGTGAGGCTAGATCAACAGATGGGCTATCGAAAAGAACTTAGCTGCAGTATTAAAAGGCAAAAGTCAATAAAGAGAAATGTGTACAAAAGGCAAAGCTGTTAGCAGAAATGTATTGATGTCGTTCAGTAACTTGTCCCAGTCTTGCTCTTTATTGCTCTTTTTATTTCTGTCCTTGCAGGAAGGAATCTCTCAGAGCCACATACGGAAAAGAAACAAAGCACCTACCACCCAAATCTCACTGCTTCCCTCAAAGCAACGGCTGCTTTCTTGGAACAAGTTGCTTTTGTCAAGTGCCGTGAGGCTGTGGTTTGATTCCAGGGGGATGTCTGTGAAGTGAAGAAAGCATAGTCACAGCCATCAGCAGTTTGATTCAACTTTCAACAGCCCAAACATAGTTAAGCCTCAGGAATTGTTGTCCCCTAAAGGAAGATAAAAACCAAGGCAAGGGAATTAGTGTGATCTTGCACCATTAAACAGACGTGTGTACCACTGCGAAGGATTCCTGCTTTCTTATTGCCGCTATTTAGTACTGCTTTGAATAATGGCAGCAAAGAACAAAGCACCAAAACAAAGGGGGAAAAGAAATAAGAAAATAAAGGGGATTAAAAAAAAACCCATCAGAGATGGGAATAATATAGGTTTCCCAAAGGCAGTCCAAAAATATGCACGAGAGGAAGGGTTAGAGGAAAGAATCATGTCTGTGGTAAAAATCACTCACACGAGCTGGTGTTCATTGGCTAATAGAAACTTTTCCCTGCAGGGTACAGTAATTTATATGATTCAGCTTTGCTTTTAATTAAAAAGGGAGAGAGAGGTTTATATATTAACCATCATAAAACATATGCCCTATCGGACTGTTATTGGAAATTTGCACTTGGCAGAGAATGGCAGCTCTCTTTAAATACAAGAGACAGGAGTTGAAGTGTGTGTTTCTTTAATCCTCCTTATATTTTAGCAACAAAGGCAACATTAAGGCAGGGATTTAAACAAAGGAGCCTTCAGGAGTTAGGCGCCCAAATCTCATTGACTTACAACATGATTTTGGTGCCTAGCTCCCTGAAGCTCATGTGGAAATCCCAGCCTAAAAGACTGGCATAAATTAAAACAGTCTCAACACTGTTCTAATTCATGTGATGCTGCCTGTGGCCCAGTTTAGGGGCAGACAAGGCAGCAGGTCAAGAGTTGTTCTGGCAGAGAAGGATAGTCACAGTGTAGGGAACCCTGGGCCATACACCCTTTAAGTTTCTTCCATACTCCTGGTCTAGGAGAGGGTGGTGTAGGACCTGCTGCAGTAGCTCTACTCCAATAAAGATTTTCCCTTAGTGGAGAAAATCAGGAGTGGTTTTAAAGTTTCTTTTGCACAGCTGGATCAGGGGTCAGGATCTGGCCCCAAGTATATAAATACACATACTGCACAAAATGGAGATGACTATGTCTGCCAGTTATGAAATCTTGATGTGTTTTTGAATTTAGTTCAACTTGCCCACATGTTTTAAAGGAAGAATCACCCTAGCCTTTTTAATCTCAGTAATTATTCCCACTTGGTATGAACTCATTTCTAATAAGTGATACCATAAATAAGATC
The DNA here is from genome assembly GCF_020497125.1 of Mauremys mutica. Classification (NCBI taxonomy): domain Eukaryota; kingdom Metazoa; phylum Chordata; order Testudines; family Geoemydidae; genus Mauremys; species Mauremys mutica. Next base: position 35,866,584 of record NC_059075.1, read on the forward strand.
ATAATGTGGAAAAAGGAAGCCATGATTTTATTGACAGTTTAGCTATAGGTTCTTTGTGTATTTATTTATTTAGTCTCTGGCTATTATTTAATTTTCAGATTAGTTTTGCAGACTCTGTTTGGAGGCTATTTCTTCCCAGTGTCGATGACGTCTCTGGGAATCACTTTAGTCTCTTAGCCTAATTGCCAGCTCTTGCGATACTTGTCTCCTGCCAATGCACAGTGTGGGAAATAATATGGGCTTTCTCTCTGTAACACACAGGTCTCTGCCTTTTTGGAAGTGTTTCTGTTAGTTATATATGTGTTATATACATATTTCTTTCTTGAAACACAACTATGGTGAAGGAGTTGCTGGGCCTGGTGAATACTGTCTGTGTTTAGCGAAGCTTCATTCTGCTCTTTGGGAGCTCTCAAGAATGTTGTTTTTTCCAACACTGCAGTGAATTTAAATACAAAAACATAACATGAAATTCACAGGTCCTCTGGAGACTTAGAAAGAACTCAAATGGGTTATGTGTGAGAAAGTTTCATTTAATCTCATCTTCAATATAGCGTTAATATGAAAACTGAGGGATTTTTTACTTTCTCCCCCTCCCAGCCATCTAAAGATGCTGGGCTAAATTCTACTCTCAATCATATTGATATAAATCCAAAGTAACTACTGAAATAAGTGGAGTTGTTCAGGATGCACCTGGTTGTAGCTGGGAGTTGTATCTGCCCTGTTTCTTTCAAAAATAGCTTTTATTTAGTTCTGCATAGACAGGTAAGCATACATAACACAGCAAGACAAGAATAAATTGTAAGTCAAAGGAGCTCAATGCAAGCATATTTACAAAGCATGATAATGGCTCATTACTGACTCTAACAGAAAAGCCCACAATCTCATATTTTTGTTTGTTTTTGTACAAAGGATCGTTACCTTCAGGAAGGTTTTGCAAAAACTTGCTTGAATTACAGGACAATGTGCCTCCAAAAGAGGACAAAACAAACAGGCCAGTTCCATTTTATTAGGGCAATTCATTGCACCCTAGAGAAAGTCCAAGAAATATGTCTTTTTGTGCATGACGGGGAGTGAGGATTGTGTGGCATAAATCTAACTCCCCAAATTCCTGCTTCTGCAATTCCAGCCTTTGGGATGGAATGTTGGCTGCAGCTCCTCCATACCATTTTCCTAAAGTATTAGAAAAACTTGTTCCACATCATCGTAGATATTGTAGCCCTTCCATGAGTCCTACTTCACGGTCACTCCATGTAGAGCCAATTAAGACGCCTTCCATGATATTCAGGCCCTCTGGTGCAATGGCTCTGTTTCCCACACCCTACATAGCCCTGCTATGGGGTTTAAGAAGTCGTTTTTAAGATAGTGTTTTCTAATGTGTTAGGTTGTGCCCAAAGAATAAGCAAGGAGGGGCATCGAAGATGCATAAATAAAGATGAGTAGGCTTTTACAATAGAATGAAGAGTTCTAGAGGTGTGATTAATTTTTCCTGAAGCTGAGCTCAGCTTTCAAAAGTCTGGGAAATTCTGCCTAAGTAATGCAGATCTTTCATGTGTGAGCATATATCAGTCACAGAATCATAGAAATGTAGGGTGGGAAGAGAGCTTTAGAGGTCATCTATTTCATCCCTCTGCACTGAGGCATGAGCAAATATGCTTAAACCATCCTTGGCAGGTGTTTGTCAAACCTGTTCATTAAAACATCCAATTTGGGGGATTCCACAACCTCCATTGGTAATCTATTTCAGAACTTATCTACCCTTGCAGTTAGAAAGTGTTTTCCTAATACATAACCTAAATATCCTTTGCTGCAGAATAAGCCAAAACTTCTTGTCCTACCTTCAGCAGACATGGAGAACAATTGATCACTGTCCTCTTTATATCTTTCCTTACCATATTTGAAGACTGTTATCAGGTTCCCATTCAGACTTCTTTTCTAAAGACTAAACATAACCATTTTTTTAACCTTTCCTCATAGGTCAATTTTTCTAAACCTTTATCATTTTTGTTGCTCTCTTCTGGTGTCTCTCCAATTTTTTCTACATCTTTTTTAAAATGTGTCACCTGAAAGTGGACACAGTACTCCATCTGAGGCCTCACCAGTGATGAGTAGAGCAGGACAACTATCTCTTGTGTCTTACATACAACTCTCTTGCTAACAGACTCCAGGATGATATTAGCCTTTTTGGTAACTGCATCACATTGTTGACTCATGTTCATTTTGTGACCCACTATAATCCCCAGATCCTTTTCTGCAGTTATACTGCCTAGCCAGCTATTCCCCATTTTGTATTTGTGCATTGGATTTTTCCTCCCTAAGTATAGTACTTTCTACTTGTCTTTATAGAATTTCATCTTGTTGATTTCAGACCAATTTATCAAGGTCATTTTGAATCCTATCTTATTCTCCAAAGTGTTTGCAATCTCTCCCATTTTAGTGTCATTCTCAAACTGTATAAGCATAATCTCCACCCTATTATCCAAGTCATGGATGAAAAATATTGAATAGTACCAGATCCAGGCAGGATCCCAGTTGATACATCCTCCCAGTTTGACAGCAAACCATTGACAACTGCTCTTTGAGAACAGTCTTCAATCAGTTATGCACCACGTTACATGTACTTGATCTAGACCATATTTATCTAGTTTGCTTATGAGAATGTTGTGGAACAGTGTCAAAAGCTTTACTAACACTAAGATAAATCATGTCTACTGCTTCCTCCCTATAAACTAGGCCAGTAACCCCATCAAAGAAGGAAATTAGTTTGGTTTGGCATTATTTTTTCTTGACAAATCCATGTTGCCCATTACTTAGGACCCTATTATCCTCGAAGTGCTTAGAAACTGATTGTTTAATAATTTTTATCAATTTAAATTATCACTGTTTGGAATTAGACAATCTGAGGATCAGACAATAATTATTTAATGACAGTAGACCTTGAGATTTTAAAAGTTAAAGATTTATAATCATTAAAACACAAATTGTCAACATCACATTTAAAATATAAAAAAAAGTTAATATCCTTAATTCAACGTCTAACTTCTCAAACAGCATTTTTCTTACTTCGCCTCTCTGTACATTTTGATTATTGACAGAAATACTTTTTTATTGGTTTGTGAGTGTATGGACAAATCAATGTTTACTGACATTTACCAATAAAAATCTAATTTACCAATAAAAATTTAATCCTTCTGAGCCTAAATATAGTGGGCCAAGTTCTGTTCAGTAGACCCATCTGAAGTCAATAGAGCTTAACTGTAGAATGCCCTCTGAGTCTTTTGCAAAGGGTTCTAGATAAATTTTATACCTATTCTTTACTAGCAGAAGATTCCACAGAGAAACTCTGCTTATTCAAACCTGATTGCTCTTCAACTTCAGAAACAGGCTATAGTCTTTGGATTTTTCAGGACCATTTCCTCTTCTTAATGCCCTTTAGTGCTTTATTGTACCCTTTTTCTCCCTGTAAATCTGTTTGTTTTCCTCCTTGAATACAATATTAAAGTGATCTATGAAAGATCTGATCAGTTTGCCGTTCCCGGACAATGGGGCTTCAGGAAGTGGCACGACTCGAGGGATGTGTTAGCCGCCGCTTCCCGCAACCCACATTGTCCTGGAACAGTGAACCGCGGCCAGTGGGAGCTGTTATCGGCCAAACCTGCAGATGCTGCAGGTAAACAAACCATCCCGGCCCACCATCAGATTTCCCTGATGAGCTGCATGCCAAAGGTTGCCGAACCCTGTTGTATATTATTGAGTCAGAGGAACAAAGTTATTTTAGTGTATTCCTAACTCTCACTTTATACTTCCAGTATCTGATGCTCAGGAGGAAGAACACAATGTGATTCCAATGCTTAGAAGAGTATCAGTGATGGGTGGAATGTTTCCTCCCACTCTTTTGGACATAACAGTCTTAAAAGTAAGGAACAGAGACTGAGGAAGAAAGAAAACTCATCTCAGAGACTGGAGACAAGACATGACATGGACATAAAACTCTGCAAATAGCATGTGATTAGGAAGCCTGATATGTTTTCACAGCCTGTTACTATAGTCACTTGAAAAATAGGAAGAGATTCTTGTGAGAGTTTCACAAAAGCTTTGTTCCATTTTTTTTAAATAAACATTTTAAAAACTATTGTTCAGCTCTTCAGCTTGGTCAAAACTTGAGATGACATTTTTTCTTAGAGCAAATACATTTGTAAGCATAAGAGTCCTTTCATGCATAGTTCATAAAAAGAAAAAAAATACTAAATACATTGCTTCTAAGAGGAAATCTCTCCTTCACTACTGACACCAACATCCGTCTTGCCATGGAATACTGTAAAGCTTGAAATCAAGCCAGTAATGATGTTTCCTATATATATATTTCTATATATATATATAGCTCCATTAATATATATCCATTGTCTCTCTCTCTCTATATATATATCCATTAAAAGAGGAAGGATGGTCCATTAGTTAAAGGGCTTGCATGGATCTTATGAGATCTGAGTTCAATTACCTGCCCTGTCACAAGCTTCTCATGTTAACTTGGGCAAGAATTTTTATAGACTAGAATATCAGCGTTGGAAGGGACCTCAGGAGGTCATCTAGTCCAACCCCCTGCTCAAAGCAGGACCACTTGCCAGATAGATTTTTACCCTGGTTCCCTAAATAGCCCCTCTCAAGGATTGAACTTACAACCCTGGGTTTAGTAGGTCAATGCTCAAACCACTGAGCTATCCCTCCCTCTAAGCACTGTATGTGTCAGTTTCCCATCTGTAAAATGGGGATAATGGTAATCCCTGTGTTACAATCCTGTTGTGAACTTTAATACATTAAAGACTGTGAGGTGCTCAGATACTCTGGTGATGGAACATATATGTACCAGAGAGATAGGAAATGGACTGGATCTCAGTGCAGTGAGATATAAATTTTTCTCAGAGACTAACTCATCTGATCACCCTAAGGCTTCTAATGCATATTCAGTCTTGTATACATGTTATAAAAAGACAAATATTCACTTAACTATAAACGATAGCTTCTCCCTCACAATTCATTTCTGAAGAATTCCTCTTGGTTGATATCTTGTTGCTACTTCCATTTTCATCCTGTAGCTGAGTTAAAGCCTTGTTCCTTTTACAACCCACCTACTTAAGCAACACTCATCATTTTAGATTCACTTTTTCCCAGATTATGGAGTGGTGTGGATTGCCAAATTTCATACAGTATCTACCAATCTTTATGAAGGGGGAAGAAAAGGCTCTTTTTAAAAAAAAGTGCTTATGTATCACTGGAAACAAAATTTAAAAAAAAATTAAAAAACCCACACATTCAAAGAATGTTTAAGGTGGCTAGAGAAAAAAAATGAATGAAAGGAAATGTTAGTGAAGGGTGAAAGGTACCATATGTCCTCCAAAGCCTAGGCACAATGGGGAACCATCTTAATGGCTTTCTTAATGCACCCTGTTGTGCCTAGGTATTGAAGGGCATATGGTGCATTTCACCCTGAACTGTGAATTTCCTGAAACAGCTGTAATGTTCTTTTAATGTTTTTGTGGATAATTACATAGCTTCAGAATTTTTTAAAACATTTTCCCCTCACAGTTATTAGAGGGCACTTATACTTTGCAATGGCATACTATGCCTAACCATCAACGCTTCCCTCTTGAATACTTTGACCTTCTGTTTGTTTTTGGTATTTATTATTTACTGTGCATACATTGCACCTTACTATACAGCCTTTATGCTACATATCTTTACATGGTGTATGCAGCAGGGAATGTGAGTTTGCTGTGCTCCAGCACAAGTGTCAGCAGAGGTGGTGCTTGGGCAGATGTGAGGTTAAGCATGGGTTTAGTCCTCTGCAACTGTTGGTAGTATGTTTCAAGCATGTTGTGTACCCACTATCATGTACACAGGATAAAAAAGGAGACAATGAATGACCACACAGTGGGTGTCTGTAGCAGGGTGGTCCCCTGCTCCTGCCCTGAAGGGCTTAAAACAGCCCAGGAGAGGGCTGTGGCTGTGGCAAGAAGCCTGGGCTGATTAGGGAGGGTAGGCTCAGCTGTGGCCATGCTCCAATCAGGCCCAGCTGGACCCTATAAGAGGCTGTGAGCCAGAAGCCCAGTCAGTCTCCCTCTGTTTGTAGAGGGAGAAGGGTCTGGCCGCAGGAAGCTAGACACAAGGTACCTGAGTGAAGCAGGGCTGGGGAAAGGCAAATGAGCTGGGGAGCTCCAGCCTGAAAAGACCCAGGCTGCGGCCTAGCATTGGGCTAACAGGTACTGGGGGTTGCAGAGGGCAGCCCAGGGGTAGGCCAAGGCAGCAGGTCCAAACCCTCCTTGCCAGTGATGAGTAGGCTGATACTGCAGTCTGCCGCAGGGTGTGGGGATAGACAATGACTGAGCAGTAGCCAAAACTGATTTTGGAGGTCTGCCTCATGATTCTGGATTAGCTGGAGTTGGCAATACTCAATAATTGATACACCAATTAACAAAAATAAAAACAGTAAATACATATTCAAAAACACCTTCAAAATTACTACTTAATATAAACAATTTAAGCCCATTTCTAGATCTTTATCTGTTCCAGAGTCCGCACATGTTGCCCAGCTCTCCTCCCCAGGTTGCTCGTGTATAGGTGAGTAATGAGGCTCTCTTTGACTCTCTTCCATGGGTTCAAAGTCCGAGTCATTTAGATAGGGCCTGATCTTCTGAAGTGCTGGTGCTGGTCTCATGCAGTGCCTGAAATGTGCTTTTGCTCATCAACCAACACATGTAAAGTAGGTCCTGGAAAACATGCTCATGACTGAGTTTGACTAATTGTCCCTGTATCTCTCTGGATGTATTTTTTGCTTGAATGTTATGTTTTGCTTGCCAGGTTCTATATATCAAACCCTAAATCAATATAAGAAAGTTTGAAAAAACTGTTAAAAAATCCATTCTCTCTCCTTCTCTCATCCCCCATCCACCAACTTTCCTGTACAGTATGTACTCATTTTCAACCCAAACACCACCTGTCATATATGGAAGCATTGATGGAAATGAAAACACCAGGAACTTAGACAGCAAAACAAATGCAGCAGTGAAAGATTTATGAACACAAGAGAATTTCTGAGCTTCTTTAAAGTTCAAAGCAGCTCTATCCAAACTTCCTTTTAAACACAAAATAACTAATCTGATAGCTCAATAGCTGCCTATGGCTTGCAGATTAAAAACAAGCTGATCGCTAAGGGTATGTCTATGCTGCAAATAGACAACTGTGATTGGCCCATGCCAGCTGACTCAGGCTCAGGCTAATAGGCTGTTTAATTGTGGTGTAGACATTCAGGGTTGGGGTACAGCTTGGGCTCTAGGTCCCAATTTTTGAAGTACTTAGCAACCATATTAAGAATAAATTCACTCCAGAGAAGTGGTCCTGTGTAAAGCCCCATGTACCATTTAACTCCCTGAAATCCACCATAAAGAGTTTAAGGGTGGTTTAAATGATGCATAGGCCTTGTTCAACATTACAAAAGAAGACTATAAATTCGTATCTCCAGCAAACATGAATCAGCCTGTTTTCTCCTGTTGCAAATTAATGAAAATTCGGTCACATTTTTCTTTCACTTTTTTTGGTTGACATTTGGGGGGGGGGAACTTTGACCAGTTCTATTATTGTTTGAAATGTCCATGCACACACACACATCATAACTATGTGTCAAGACATAAAATTGTTGAAAATTTCAGCTGGCTCTGCTCATTAAGAAATGAATATACAAAATGTTAGCGCCATCTATTGGTGAAAATATGGAGCTGCAAATTATTTTTATTTGCATAATAGGTTGAATTTTTTTTATAAACTGAATCAGTGATGTCCAATCACTGGGATGACTTTAAGATTACAATTACCACTGTATCCCAGTCAGTGATTCTAGTATGTCAGTTCAAGAAGGGTTTCTTTCTTGATGGATGAGTTAACCTACAGGAGTTGAGAGTGTGCTTTCTGTTAACAAATACACTGTCTTAAAAAAGGGCTAGGTTGCGACTATTTTAGTTAAGTGGAATAATACCCTATGTTTCAAGTAGTCTCATTAAAGTCAGTGAGTCTACTTGTTTAGTAAGGGTAATACTCATTATCAGGAAGAGTGTCTGGCCCACATTTATTGTTTCTTGTCTTTGTGACATCATACAAGTCCCAAATAAAGGAATTATGGAAGAAAATATTTTATGGTACACCTCTACCTCAATATAACGCTGTCCTTGGGAGCCAAAAAATCTTACCGTGTTATAGGTGAAACCGTGTTATATTGAACTTGCTTTGATCCACCAGAGCGCACAGCCCTGCCTTTCCAGAGCACTGCTTTACCGCATTATATCCAAATTCGAGTTAAAGCGGGTGGCGTTATATCGAGGTAGTGGTGTATACAATTTGATTATTTCATATTAACATGGTTGTTCCTGATTTTCTGTTGGACTTTGCATTTATTCTGTATTATGAATAAATGTCTGCTTTAGAATTAGTCACTATAAAGTACTCTGAAAAGATGGTGGACTGATTGAAACAATAGATTCATGTTAAATTTCTTTGCCTAATGTTACTGCTCAAGATTGAAAATGAACATTAGGCCTTTGGGCATTATGCTACTGAAGGATCTTTGTGTTTATTTTATTTTAAGTGTGTAAAATAAGGCCCCAATCCTTCAATGATGTCCTTAGGTACCACTGCAGGACTGAGGCATTATAAATGCAAAACCTGCTATTTTATATGTTAATATAGGAAATTTAAAACTGTAAAGAGTCAGTAAACAAAGGAGTTATGTATCTCCTTTAACAACATTAATTTGGCTACAGTGCACAAACTTAACTTTAGTATTGTGTTGATATAGTTTATTAAATTACATTTCCATTTCTGCCCCCTTCAGCTTAAAATGAATGGTGGGGGAGAGAAAGACTGAGGCCTTATCTTGACTAAGATAAAGGTGAGTTTAGGATGAGGTTTACAGACTAAGCCCAACCTAAATTTAGACTCCTTTCCTAGTGCAGATACATGCCAGGCAACAGCTTTTATTTTAGCCTGCAACTTGATCTGCTGAAATCAAGCTAAAAGTGCATCCACACTAGGAAAACTGGTCAAGTTTGACTGCAGTTTAGCTAGATCATGTAACATAAACCTGACCTGAACTTCCACTTTTCCTAATCAAGATAAGGGTAGAGTGAGAGAGCAAGAGAAAGATATATTTTGGCGGTGCATAACCTTAACAGGGTTCAACATTTCAATGCTTCCACTTAGGCTTTGAAGATTACGTGACTGAGATGCAGAAAGGTTTCATCCCACCTTTTGTGCTGCTGTTCTTTGGTTGGAGACAGTTCTCTGAATGACTAGGTAAACTGTATCAGTGTGCATTTGCAATGCAACAAGACATACATGTAATATCTTTGTTAATGGAAGTGTAGAATTTGCAGAACATTGTAGAGAATCTAAAATCATGGATCCACATTTTGTTTTTACTTGCAGTTTTCTCTTGTGCCTGATGTTAAATCAATTTTTGAAGCACTTTGCTGGGTGAGTTTCAGAGAGGCAGTTACAAAGTCTATCATGCAAATAATCCAACCAGTAGTTTAAAAGCAGCAGCCTCTGTGCCTGTCAGACCAAGGGCAGAGAATGTGTGGTTTTCCTGTTCCCTATAAGATATGCAAAGGGTGTAGGGAATTTGTAACACTGCTAAAAATCTCATCAGATTTCCACTGAGCTTGATTTTCCAAACCTTTCTAACAATTTTATTTTTAGTCTACTCCTTCCCTCCACCATTTCACACTTCAGCCAATTTTGTGGTAGCCACGCCCTGGAGGGGAGGGGAGGAAATTGTTCTAGAAACTTTTACAATGTAAGCATTTAAATATTTTTCACCCTTCCCAAACTCAAAAATAATTGAAATAAATTTCCTTAAATTAAAAAAAAAGCATTTACACACACACACACACACAAAATCTACTTTAACCCAGAGACTACATGTATGCCAGTTTAGCTGGTAAAAACTGGCATAGCTCGATTGAAATTAATGGTGTTACACTGATTTACATCTGGTCCCAAACATGGAAAGCTTTAGCCCGAAAGGGTTTTTTGTTTATTTTGCAGCAAATTGCCATGAGCAACTGAAAAAGTGAAATATAATGTAAAACATCTGTCTGGCAATTGCCAGTGAAAACTACTGTTGATTATTGACAATGATAGCGCTCAATAGTCAAAATAACAATGGTATTTTCCATTCTTAGAATGCAGAATGCAATACTTTGGAAAAGGTAGAAAGCATGAAGCATTAAATATTCATTTCTTTAGTGACATCCACTATTTAATAGAAGCCATATGGAAAAAACAATTTGTTCCTGAGACTTTTGATTTGGGATTCCCTTGACTGCAGTGGAACTCCTCATGTGAGTAAGGGCTACAGAAAGAGGCACACAAAATGGCTGCACAACATTATGTACTGCAATAGTGTCTGATCTTACACACCTTTACTCATGCAAGAAATCTTTGCTTATGTGAATAGTCCTGATCATGTCAGTTATGGCTCATATGAAATAAGGCGTCACAGGGTCCAGACTAAGGTTTGCTTCTAGAAAGCCGCCAAAGTTCAGTTGCTTAAGTTAAAAAAAAATGTTTAACTTCACAGAAGGTTCAGTTTGGGTTTGATCTGAATGTTTGGGGTGAAGGCTTGGGTTAGTTATTTTATATAAATGAGGCTGCCCATCCCTAAATGAAACATGCAGATAACTAGATATTTGGAGTCACTCATTTCTTTCTGATCTTTAATCTTAGACATTTTTAGATTAACTGTTTTTCCCAAGTGCCCAATCTGCCACATATTCTGGCATTTGTTTTTACAATTCAGTGCTAAGGAGGAATTTTATGAGTGAATCTTATGCAGCTTAAAGAAGAAATTGGGTATAGAGATTGGGGAGATAAGACAACACCTACCTTCCCGCTTATTCCCAGAGAAGACAACACTTACCTTCCTGCTTATTCCATATTCAGTGTGGGTGCTTACTGTGTATCACCTTTGGCACACAAATGGGGAATCATATCCTAAAAAAATATTATGTTTGGAGATTAAAAATTAAACAGAAGGGAACCCATGGAACATCAGATAAATCCTAAGAGCATTCTGATTTATTTCATTTTTTAAATTAAAATTAATGATAAAAAATGTGAGGATATTGATTAATATACTGAATGAGTGGCATATCTAAAAGCCTCATGTAGTTTCATTGCTTATCTGCATGGTGAATTTATTGCACTACATGGTGCATTATGAAAGACTGATCAAATTCATTTTTCAGACTAAATGCCAAATAACATGGCATTATGAACTCATATGACAACTGCCAATATACCTCATTCCTGACCCATAACACTTCCTCGTTATTTCAGTCTGCCTTGGCCTCTCTTGGACACAGATCTTATTGAAAGTGTGCCAGATTATGTGACTGTTTTTTGAAGTGGACACATGAGGTGGTTAGATCTAGTATTCAATCCACCAGACCCATTTTCTCTTATGACCTAATCTGGTAGTTTTCAGCCTGTGGTCTGCGGACACTGAGGGATCCTCAGATTATATCCAAGATTACCAAAGGGGTCTGCACCTCCATTTGAAATATTTAGGGGTTCACAAATAAAAAAAGGTTGAAAACCTCTGACCTAATCCAGTAATTCATCCCAGAGGTAGGTCATTGCACAAACCCACATTGTCATCTCCTACCTCTTCTTGAGTTGCAGCTGTACAATCACCATGCATGGAGTTTTTGTCACCTGGAGAATACCGGGCTTTGTATCATTTAAAGCTGAGATCAGGTCTCCTACATTAGGAGAAAAACAATCACCAGTAAATATAACTTGCCAGATGGACTTCAGTTATAATGGACCTGAGAGGTCCACAGAATATGAAATATTTAACTATTTTGGGAGGTATATCCAGAGATGAGTTAAAATCAACAATGTAGGAAAGTATGTCAGAGTGGAAGTGAGCTGAATACCACATGCATATAGATACACAGTGACTGGAAAGCAAATATTTCTTATTTGTAATAATTTGGAGCTATGCATGAATGGAGTTGACTTATGAAAAGCCTCAAAATAAGTATTGGTAACCATTGGCAGTTCAGAATGGTAAAATGGCTAAGATGCAGATGCAAAATTAATTCAAGAACAGTTCAGTTTAGATGGGGAACAGATGTATCTGCCAATTCCTAAATAGCTCAGGTACTGTTTTATTTATATATGAGGGTCAGGGCACTTTATATATTATGATTATGTAGGCATGTACATTGATGCATAATAGCAGATTATTTTAAAATTGCATCATAATTGTGTTCCAAGATCTACGTTTTTTGTCCCTATTAAGTCTCCGGTCCTTATTATTATGAAGAAAACCTTCAAACACTGAATCAAATGTAAACTGATGCAGTGTGGTTTGCTTGAGTCTGTGGACAGCAGACACCCCACATGTTCATTGTCAATACAAAAACCTGAACTAGATCAGAAACCGAACACTTTGGGCAGTGTAAAATAAGTGGAATGTTCTACATTTACAAATGGTCAAATTCAGCCACCTTTATTCATTCTGGGTAGTGTGATGGGTTAAACCCCCCTTTCCAGGGTGCCAAGTGTGTGTTGGGGTCTCAATGAGCCCACCTGTCCCTGTCCCAGCCTGGATTCAACTTACACTGTGCTGCTGTGACAGGCTCTTAAGCCCCCTTCCAGAACACACACAGGTAGGGACACACCCAGCTGTAGAATCGCACAGAGTCTGCAATCAGCTTTGTGTGAGAGGACTCAGCTCAGGGATTGCCCAGCACTCAGGTGCACACACCCGTGAGTGTAAACCCAAAATTATATTGTCTTGCACTGTGTAGAGATCTATACAGCATAAGCTCATGAAATTTGCCTCCTCCCTCAATGTGGAGGAAGATATGTACAGCATTTTGCCCTCTCCCCCTTTATGAATTGCACAAATTGGGTTTTAGAATAAACAAAAAACAAGTTTACTAGCTACAAAAAGTAAATGTTAAGTGATTATAAGGGATAGCAAACAGAACAAAGCAGAGTACTGAGAAAATAAAAGAAAATATAGAAACTAGGCTTAATACATTAAAGAAATTGGCTACAAATAGTCATTTCTAACCTAAATGTTGTTTTATGCAGTTTGGAGAGTTTCTTGAAGGGAAACTGAACTGCTTGCAGCTTAATTCTCCAGGTATTTGTTTCACAGACTGACCTTTCTTGCCTGGGCTCAGCTTAGTTCCTTTGTTTCTTCAGGTGTTTTCAGCAGTCTTTCTTCTTGGACGGGAGGCAGTGGAGAAGAGCCTAGATTAACTCACTCCCCAGACTAAGATAGCATTGGATATGGCAGGAATCTGTTGTTTCCCAGTTTGGCCCCTAGACCCTTCCCATGGAAAATTCCAGCATTTCAAGATGGTATCTTGTACCAGGTGACATGATCACGATCACATGACCCTGCAGTGTCAAAGCAGCATCTCCGGAAATTTCTCAGGAAGGAGGGAGATTAGTATCTTCAAAGTCCTATTGTCTTTTCTAATGGCCCGTCCAGACTGTTTGCATACTATCTGGTGGATGTTCCTCAGGTGAAAACACAGTTGTAATTATTACATAGTCAATATTTCTAACTTCAGATACAGAAATGACACATGTATACAAATTGGATAATCATATTCAGTAAATCATAACCTTTCCAATGCTACCTCACATGACCCATCTTGCATAAAACGTATCTTAGTTATGACATATTCATATCATAACAATATTTCTATGAAGAATATGGGACATAATGTCACAGGTAGTATTTCACTCTGACCTGGAACTTACACCATTAAAGTCAGTGGGAGTTTTGACACTGACTTTAATAAGAGCATGATCAGGCCTCTGTGAGCAGTACTGTTCATTCAAATGGAACTATTAAGGTAGCCACATACTATTCAGAGGAAAGGAGGTAAAATCTGGCTCCAAATTAATCAGTTTATTGTATTCTCAAAACATTATGTACCAGATTGTGCATTTACATTTCCCTGACACCCATTTGCTCTGTACTAACCCATCCAAGCCAGCTCAGAGGTGCCGGCCAATGTGTTGGGGATGTGGCACCAAGCTTCCACTCACTTCCCAACATTCTCCACACCCTACGCATCCATACCTACACCTACACCCGATTACCCATCCATACCTACAAGGTCCTGTGAGGGATATGAGGCTGACTTACTCTCTTCTATGTCCTGAACAAACGCATAGGCCAGGCTAGGATTTGTCTTTATATTCCTTAATATGGTCAGTTACCACCATACTTTCTCATATGCTCTAAATTTTCACTATTCCCTTTATTTGTCTGTTTATTTTTGTTTTTGCTTCAAGAATGCAAGGTCTTTATGGCAGAGGATGTCTTCTGTTATATTTAGAAAGTCCCTATCACATTGTGTATTTTCCTAGAAACAACTAATCAATAACAGGAATGAAGAGTGGATTCTTTAGTTGTGAGTTTACATAGCAAAGTTGGTGGATGAATACATGGGGTTTTTGAAGGCAAAGGAGAGCTCCCAATGTTAAACTCAAATTGCAAATAGAAATATCTCAGATATAGGAATACTTCATGGCTATGACTGAGGCAGCATGACCTGGATTTGGCTTTCTTAGGGAAGATTCAGTAATGAAACATTCTTGCATAAGCAGCAGTAGAAGTAGACATTTGAATTAAGTCTGTGAATTGTAAGTAAGCACAGTATAAAAGTTCCTAACAGGATGGTTGCTTGTGTCTTATTAGCAAAGATGAAAAGCCAGTGAGTCTTCCAAGTGTGCACATCACTAAAGCTCCACAACCACATTAAAGCTGGAGAAATGGCTGCAAGAAAGCAATTTTAGAATTTTCTATTAGACTTGGGACTGCACTGAATTTTTAGATTGTAAATAATGCTACAATTATGGTTTAAACATCAAAAATCTTAATACTCTTGGACAATCTCATTTGATATGTTTTTGTCTGTCTCTGTTTTTTTTCCCTTTCCCTCCCTCTACAGAGAGAAAAAAATGCTGTTTTGACTGAAAATTATGAGAACTTTCACAAAGAAAGTTTTAGCCTCAGAGCGAACCCTGATGAATGATTCAAATACAACACCAGTCTGATCCCTGAATTTGAATTGCTAATAATAACAACAAAATTTGCTGCTCATGCTGCTGCTGCTGCTGTTCACTCCTGCTAAGCCAGATGTCTATTATCCATCCTTCTGCACACAAATTAAATTCCTTTCTTTTAGCGAGACTTTCTCCTGTTTACTGCACTGATTTCTAACATCCAGGGGCAAATTCATGCCTGGCTTAAGCTCTGTTGTAAAACCGTTTTAGACTAGAAATGTTTTGACTAAGAACCTTCAGACAGATCGTATCACAATGTGCTTTAATATAATCAATATGGATGGTAAACTTAACCTGCCTTCTAAATTTGATGAACTGCACTTGGGTACTTAAAACTACTTCCCCAATGGTATGGCTCAGTTGGGAACACTATCACTTCTGAGCCGGGCATTTTTTGTTGAAAGGTCTCCACCAGGACTTGGACTCATACTTAGGAATGAGCCAGTAGTACTGAATAAATCAGCTCTTACATAAAACAAAAAACAAAACATTTTTCCACCTCGGGACAAAGATTGAAAATTAAAGTGATTACCAACCCCAAACTCTCATTTCTCCTCCATTCAAGGGATGAAATTTCATCTGTTAAATTCAGTCTCTTACGCCTCTATCCTCCAGGGAAAAATCAAGCAGATTTTTGGTTTACAGGTGCAAAGGTGGCTGAAAACCACCTTCCATGGTGACTGGGAAATCAACCCAGTGTTCAGGAGGCTCAGATGGGTGTAGGGAAATGGAGTAGGTGTGACTATGGGAAATGGGCTTGGTTAATGCTCTCTTATGCACTGGAGATCTCTTGGAGCTTGAATGGTCCTTGACACAGTGAGCTGCTCATGCAGTTAGAACAACCTTTGAGATGTTCCAATGTACTCCAGATTGGCACAAAAAGGGTGCCTGAATCTGAGAAACAAAAAAGTAGTTTAAAGCCTCCCTCTTGAGTGTCTGTCAATCAGATCTGAGGATCAGAGTCCACCCCACTAAGCCATACATATTGCTGTCACCTGCAGGAATCCTAGGATGCTGAAATACTTCCCCAGCCAAACAACCTCCAGCTTCACCAATTTTATCCATTAGCCACGTAAGTACCTGCCATGGAGAGTGTTATTATCAAAACTCAAAAGGACATTAGACCATCATTCTAGGGCTACATAGATTCAGCTTTGCTGGCAGCACCTGAAGGATTCAGAAATGTTTACACAAGCCCTTTTCATATGAACACATACATCTAGTTAAAGGTTAATCCTTCTCACATACCCCTGCCATTACAAACACTATTTGAGGGGGCAATGAGGTTATGCCTTGGTTACTTTCAGTCTCGTCAGGTTGAAACTTGGCATCCAAGCTGACAGCCTAGATAGGATTTTCTTTTTTTCCAAGAAAATGTCTTACAATCAGATGTTATGTTTAGTTTATTCTACCCGGGGAAGTTCAGTTCAGACAGCATCTGGTTTTCAGTGAGGACCTACTTTCTTTTTATCCCAATTTCCTAGCTTGGGTGTCTGAGACACAAAAGTGATCAAATGACTTGCCTGAGGTTAAAGTGAGGTAGAAGGTCATCAGCAGTTACAAACATTTGGCCCCCAGTCTTATCCTCTCACCTTTTTTTTTTTACATGGGTATTTAAAGGGTATATAACCATAAAAATGCAGTGATATGTGGGAATCACTCTCTGTGAGTACCAGTGAGGATTGTATGGCTGAAGTCCTGTACATCATGTTGAGAAATGAAATATTGTAAATGACCACCCTTAACTACTAAGCTATAATCATAATGATGTGTTTGATTTATTTACATAAGTGTTCAAGGCATTCAATGCATTTTCCAAATGGAAAAAAAGGCATAATCTCTGCCTTGAGAAGCTCACTATCTCAATACAGACAAATAAATGACACATTATTTAGCGGTAAGTGAGCAAAAATTTCCATAGTTATGTTCCTAGACTCCCAACGTGGTGACTAGACACAAGAGAGTGGTTTGTAGTTTGATAGTGGTAGCCTTGAATTTGAATGTTCTGGCTTAGTGCATGTTTTAATTAAGCCCTTATATTTTATTTTAACCCAGGTTTTCCGTTATTAAAGACAATTTTGATTAGGTGGAAAATTATTGCTGGTGTTCCTTGTGAGATAATTACTTAAATTATTCTTTAATATTGCCTATCCCATTTATGGCCATGGAGGTACCTGAACATAAAGAAAATTGTGCAGATCCCCTAAACATGGTAGGAAAGCCGTGATCCAGGGAGCTAGCAGAGGATTACCATTTCCTGTGTAGTTAAGAATTGTGCACGATGGAGATTCCCTCTATCACAATTTACAGTAGTAGTTAGAGGATAGGGAATAAGGATAGCTTGCATTTGGGCTGAACTGTATCAATGCTAGCTATAGGAATAGATATTGCATTATTAGTGTGGGAGTGACTATTCAAATAAGCATTGTAAATCTCTAAACATGCCCACCGTGCTGATGCTTCCAGAAGCCTGAGCTGATGTGGAATGAGCTGAGTGTTCATTCACTTAATAACAATGCTGTGCTTTCTCTCCTGAAAATCAGGACACCTTAACATTTACTAAACAGCACATTAAGTCCTCATACCTGAATCCAACTGGCCATGAATCAATATGCCCGTGAAAAACAAAACAATCAAATAGTATGAAAACCCTTAGCATTCCAATGGTTTCTAACATTTGGCAGAAGTGGTTGGGAATGGGAAAATGCTATCACCATATTGGCTGCTATGAACTCTTGTCATATTCTGGAGTGCTACAGGTCAGGTACAAGACATTTGGACAGAGGCTAAATCCACATCCTGGCATCACTTCAATGGCATGACTATCAACACTAGAGATTAATTTGGCTGATTGCTTCCTGGGAGACAATGGCTTGACTTCAGTTGGCTTCAAGAAGACAAGTTTACATTTCTATCTTGTTTAGGTTTTGTTTAACATAAGGTAAAAAAATGGTTCTCTTAGAAGTTTTGATTAGGTAATTCTGAGTCAATTATTCCTAATTAGGGGGTAATGACTATTCTCCTGTCGCCAGATTAATAGCTTTCTGTTTCCATCTCCATGTATTTAAACAAAATTAATTATCAATCTGCCCTTTTATTCAAGGAAAGAGCTCAAGCAACATCTCACATTGCTCATTCGGTTCCTTTTTCTTTCATTATTTAATTAGAAACAGGAGGAACCGAAGAAGGTTCAATGTGGACACACCCCCTAAATTTTGGATGATTGTCAATCCAGGATAAAATAATGGAGCGGCTGATATGAGACTTGATTAATAAATAATTAAAGAAGGGAAACATAATGTAATGCTAGTCAGCAAGGGTTTGTGGAAAATAGACACTATCTATTTCAAACTAACTTGATATCTTTATCAACGAAACTTGTAATTCAAAAAAAAAATAAAGTTAACAGTGTTAATGAAATATACCTAGACATGTATGAGTCCTTTGACGTTGTATCACATGATATTTAAACTAGAATGATAGAAAATTCACCAGAAACACATTAAATAGTTTAAAAACTGGCTAACTGCCAGGTCTCAATATGCATGCAGTGTAGTTGTAGCCATGTCAGTCCCAGGATACTAGAGAGACAAGATGGGTGAAGTTATATCTTTTGTTGTTGAGTGACAAGCTTTCGAGCCACCCTGAGCTCTTCTTCAGGCACTTGAAGGACTTCAAAGTATAATTGTAAACAGAAAACCATCATCAAGCAGATGTGTTTCCTTCGGTCCCACAAGTATCAGTTCTTAGACCTATGCTATGTATCCTTTTTATAAATAATCTGGAAGAAAACAAAATTATCACTGATAAATTTTGCAGATAACATGAAGATTGGGCAAGTGATAAATAAGGAAGTGAACAAGTCACTTTTACAGAGCAATCTGGATTGCCTTGGTAGTCTGGGCACAAGCAAACAACATTTGTTTAAATACAACTAGGAACAAAGTCCATACTTACAGGATGGGAGAACTCTATCCTGGGAAGCAGTGAATGTGAAAAAGATCTGGTGGTCATTGTGGATAATGAGCTGAACGTGAGTTCCTAGTATGGCACTATGGCCAAAATGGCTAATTTTATCCTTGGATTTATTAACAGGGAAATATTGAAAAGGCAGAGAGGTTACAGTACCTCGGAATTTGGCAGTGATGCAAACACTAGTGGAATATTGTGTCCACAAGTTAAGAAGGATGTTGCAATATTGGAAAAGATTCAGAAAATAACCATGAAAATGATTAAGGAGATCATTTTATTTGGTTTATCATAAGGAGGTTAAGGGCTGACTTAATCACACTACTTATATAGGGACCAGATAATGTACTCTTACTGTGTTTAGCATGTGGACAGGAGTGATGCCATTTTCTGTCTTAAATTGTGAAATGTATTGTAGTGCATTTAAACCAAGATCTGGAATTACGTGGTCAAAAACAAATTAAACTGTAGCCAGAATGTGCCTGGTTTTGTCCTAATCTATACTAGATGCTCAAGAGCGACAGATACTTTAAGAATGTGACTAAAATAAGAATAGATAAGTATATAAATGTTGATGGGATGTACATTGTATAATCATGTACAAAGGATATAATGTCTGTTAATTTTGGGTTACCTGGGGAATTAACTGATGTTCAGGTGTCATCCAGAGAACAGAATACCAAACAAGCATTAAACCTGTGTTCTTGTTCCTTTGTGTTGCCAGCTTCACATGTGCAGTACTGTTGGGTTCTGAACCTAAAGGAAACTAATGCTGGATCTAAGACAGGCTACTGGTTTCTTTTCTGACCTGGAACATATTCACAGACTGAATTTTGCATTTTGTACTCTTTGCTAATGTGCTCTCCAGACTAGCAGACAAAGGTAAAATAGGAACAATGGCTGGAAGCTGTAGCTAAAAAAATGCAGACAGGAAATAAGATAGCTTTTTTTAACAGTGATGATAATTAACCATTCAAAACAAAATTAACAAGGGTTATAGTAGATTCTTCATCACCGGCAATTTTTAAATCAAGATTGGATTTTTCCCCCCTAAAAGATATGCTTAATTCAAACAGCAATGTATTCAGGGAAGTTTCATGGCCTGTGTAATAAATGGGAAGAAGGAGAATCCAGGGAACTACAGACCAGTCAGCCTCACCTCAGTCCCTGGAAAAATCATAGAGCAGGTCCTCAAGGAATCCATTTTGAAGCACTTGGAGGAGAGGAAGGTGATCAGGAACAGTCTACATGGAATGACCAAGGGCAAGTCATGCCTAACTAACCTGATTGCCTTCTGTGACGAGATAATTGGTACTGTGGATATGGGGAAAACAGTGGACATGATATATCTTGACTTTAGCAAAGCTTTTGATACTGTCTCCCATTCTTGCCAGCAAGTTAAAAACGTATGAATGAGAAGAATGGACTATAAGGTGGATAGAAAACTGGTTAGATCGTCAGGCTCAATAGGTAGTGATTAACGGCTTGATGTCTAGTTGGCAGCCCGTATCAAGCGGAGTGCCCCAGGGGTCGGTCTTGGGGCTGGTTTTGTTCAACATCTTCATTAATTATCTGGATGATGGGATGGATTACACCCTCAGCAAGTTTGTGGATGACACTAAGCTGGGGGGAGAGGTAAATACACTATAGAATAGGGATAGGGTCCAGAGTGACCTAGACAAATTGGAGGATTGGGCCAAGAGAAATCTAATGAGGTTCAACAAGGACAAGTGCAGAGTCCTACACTTAGGATGGAAGAATCCCAGGCACTGCTACATGCTGAGAACCGACTGACTAAGTGGCAGTTCTGCAGAAAAGGACCTGGAGATTACAGGAGACAAGAAGTTGCATATGAGTCATCAGTGTGTCCTTGCTGCCAAGAAGGCTAATTGCATATTGGGCTGTATTAGTAGTAGCATTGCCAGCAGATCAAGGGAAATGATTATTCCCCTCTACTCGGCAGTGGTGAGGCCACACCTGGACTGCTGCGTCCAGTTTTTGGACTCCCACTACAGAAAGGATGTGGACAAATTGGAAAGAGTCAGTGGAGGGCAATGAAAAATGCTTAGGGGGCTGGGGCACATGATTTATGAGAAGAGGCTGAGGGAACTGTGGTTATTTAGTCTGCAGAAGAGAAGAGTGAGCGGGGGATTTTATAGCAGCCTTCAACTACCCTGAAGGGGGGTTCCAAAGAGAATGGAGCTAGGCTTGTCTCAATGGTGGCAGATGACAGAACAAGGAGCAATGGTCTCAAGTTGCAGTGGGGGAGGTCTATTTCACTAGGAGGGTGGTGAAGCACTGGAATGGATTACCTAGGGAGGTGGTGGATTCTCCATCATTAGAGGTTTTTAAGGCCCAGCTTGACAAAGCCCTGGCTGGGATGATTTAGTTGGGGTTGGTTCTGCTTTGAGCAGGGGGTTGGACTAGATGACCTCCTGAGGTGCCTTCCAACCCTGATCTTCTGTGATTCTATGATTCTATGGGATACAGGAGGCCAGCCTAGATGTTCACCATGGTCCCTGCTTGTCTTAGAATTTTTGAATCCTGCGAGGTCTATGGGACTAGGTTGTATATATAGTTACTTGTGAGATCCTGGTACTTTATGCTTCCCTTTGGGTGAAAAACAAGCTGCTTTACTCATAGTAGTTTTGCACCTCTCTTTATGATTGTGGTAAGTACCAGGAAATATATTTTTGTACATTGGCATTCAGTGCTTCCAACTAGAACCTTAAAGATAAATGTAAAACTACTTTGATGAAAGGATTTGTTTTTAAGCCTGGATGAAGCAAGACATCTTTTCCTTGCTTTTTTGCTCTTTAATTATTTACTTTCTTCCAAGCTAAAGAAAGCCCCATTCCTGATTCCCTATATATTGTCACTGAGAAGGAAAATACTCTGTGCAGATGTGTGGTAGAATGCAGTATTATTATATATTGTTTCTTGTTTTTCCTCATTGACTAGCTATTTAATAATCAATATGTAAAATCAGCAGTGCACGTCCATGTATAGAATGGGCATGTGGTGTGTAAGCTTCTCCTGTGTGGTTTTGAACCTCACTTACTTTGGGCCTTAATTGCAACAAACTGTGCTATGGCAATTCTGGTCTAAGCAGCTCTAGCAACGCACCTCAATCTGAGGCAGTCAAACCCTTTTTGGGTTATGACTGAAGTCTTTGAATCTAGTTATGTAGGGTTGAAAGGTGGGTGCACTAAGCTATTGCTCCATTTACCTCTCTACATTAGTACCTAATTCCTCTCCAAAACAGGCCTTTTCTGGCAAATGTCTATGGCAGTTTGCTTGGCAGCTGTAGACACAATCTGAGTCACTGTGCTGGAATTTCACTGCCTATGTATATAGTCTGTACCACCTCTGACACCATTATGTCATGAACTGAATGCACAAGTGAGTAGAGGATGATGGTGATTTATTCTGATAAAAGAGCCAGAATGACCTGAAGGAAATTCTTTACACTAAGGACATGGTATATAATTAAGAACATTTATGAGCTTAGGAGCTGTTTCTATGTTTCTTTCTGTATTTTCTCAAGACTATACCCTTAATGACCTCAACTATAATTGAAAAAATGGAAAGTTTCTATAGATGTCTGTTAAACTAATGCAGGCATCAGAGAAGTTATCCAAACACTATACAACACAGAAAGAGATATAGATGCTATGATCCAGATCCTTAGCTGGTGTAAATTAGTGAACTCAATGGAGCTATGCTGATTTACACCAGCTGAGGATTTGGCCCTCTCCGTCAGCTTGGTGCCTCAGAAAACAAGAACAAGACATTCCCCTCTTGTGGAGAAAGTACAATCTAAATTCAATATGACACAAATAGTGAGGATCATAGACAAAACTGGGGGGAAGCAGAGAGGAGAGGATGGATAAGGGTAGTAGTTATAAGACCATGCAGTTAGTAAGTCATTGGCGCATCTTATAAGCTCCATTAACTGTTGCTGCTCCCCTCCCCTCCCACCTCCCCCACATCCATTTAATACAGAAGATACAAATATAATTATGTACACATGACACCTCAGCTGCTACAGCCATGAGTGCAGTAGAAGCCAGATCCTGGCTTTATGCTACCAGAATGGTGCAAAAAGACTTTGGTTTCCCCCAATGTGAGAGGGATCGTTGATTATTGGAAAATCAGCACAGCTGGCTCTACATTTTCCCCACCTCACTTCATTGGCATAGGCAGTATGCCGAGCAAAAGAGACGGTGTGCTGGGAGTCAAAGAAAATGGAGCTGGAGGGCAGCATTTTCCAGTAATCATCACTGGCAAAAAGGCCCATGGGGAACTATTATAATCTGGTGGAAGTTAAAGGAAACTAAGGCCAATTTTGCTACCTCAGCCAGGATTATCTTTAGAGCCACTTTTGATATCCACCTCACCCAGCTACTCTGAAACTTGTTCCAGCACAACTGAGAATTTAGCCCTCAAATGCATAGTGATATCATATGCAGAGCTGGCAAATATATATATATTGTGTATGTGTGTCATATGAGAACAACTAATATATTTGATTAGTTTAGAACAATTACTGTCACATAAATCTAGCCCTTTCAGTAGCATGATCACTGTTTTCCATCATGAAGCAGAGGGAGTGAAATCTTATCTGTGTGTATAGAGTTGATCTTAAGATTTGTGGGATGCCAATAGAAAAAAATAGATGATGGACTGATCTGGAGTTGGCATCAATTTTCTTGTTCCAACTATCTCCTGGCATTAGAGAAGGACAGATCAGGCTGCCCTCTGTGTCAGCATGGGGCTTCCATAAGCAATATCTAAGTAATCATTTGTGTTGCTTGTGTCTCAGGCTGAACCTGTCTGCAGAGCACAAAATGGTTTTCCTTTCCAAGATGGCATTATATGCTGTATGAGTATATGTGAGAGAGATTCATAACAAAGTCTTAACACAGATGAGATAAAAAACCTTCAGAACTTGCCTGATTTTCTGCTTTATTACAAAATGAACCAAATCACCTGGTAGGAAGAATTTAATAAAAAAAAGGGTGAAAGACAATTGCAAATCATTTAAGAACACCTTATTAGATGGTCAAAAACCACAAGCCCATAACCAAGGAAGAAGGCCATACTGGTGAAAAAATCAACCTAGTTTAAGGAAGCGAAGTGGAAAAATTAAAAAAATAAATAAATAGTAATAACAATGACAATAACAAATAATAAACAAATAATTATTAATAATTAATAATGCAAAAGAGGAAGTTGATAGTAATATATATCAATCAGATATTAGGACTTGCAAAAAATTGATAAGGGAACCCAATCGACACCAGGGGCAATCTATGGCCAGCAGAGTTAGGAACAACAAGGAGGTATTTCTTTTCATATATTAGGAACAAAAAGAATCCTGACCATAGTATTGGCCCAGTACTGGATGGAAATGGCAGAATTATCAATAATAATACCAAAAGCTAGAAGTGTTCAATCAATATTTCTGTTCTGTATTTTTTTCCTCCAAATATCACATAGTCTTATCATATGGTGATGATAATACTCTTTCAATTCTATTAGTATTTCTGGAGGATGTTAAGCAGAAGCTACTAACATTAGACATTTTTTAAATTATCAGGTCCTAATAACTTGAATCCAAGAGTTGTATAAGAGATGGCTGAGGCGCTTGTTGGACCATTAATGTTCTTTTTCAATAAGTCTTGGAGAACTAGGGAAGTTCTAGAAGGCTGAAAGAAAGCAAAGGTTGTGACTTGCTACTGCCAACAGTTTGATCAAAAAACTAGAATAATATAAAATTAACACGGCATACATTACATTGATTAAAAACTGCCTAACTGGTAGGTCTCAAAATGTTCTGATAGATGTGTTTCCAATGGGGGCCCACAGGGATCAGTTCGTGGCCTTATGCAGGGCCGGCTCTAGCTTTTCTGCCGCCCCAGGCAGAAAAGAAGAGCGCCGCCCCCCCCTCCCCCCGAGCGGCGCCGACCGCAGCCCGAGCCCCCGCCCCCCGAGCAGCGCAGCGCCGCCCTAGCCCCCCCCCCCCAGGGAGGCGGCCCACAGCTGGCTATTGGTTCGTCTGGAGGGTGGGGGGTGGCCGCTGCTCGCAGGAGAGCAGCGAGAACAAGCTGAGGAGCGGCTCCTCCTCTGCAGCTGGGGCAGGGTCGCGCTACCAGCTCCGCCTGGGGGGGGTGGCCCTTACTGCAGAAGAGCGGCGGGAGCTGGTATCGCGGCCCTTCCCCAGCTGCAGAGGAGGGGCCGCTTCTCGGAGTGCACCGGCGGGGACACGCGGAGGAGAAGCGGCCCCTCCTCTGCAGCCCGGGCAGGGCTGCGCTACCGGTTCCCGCCTTTCCACGGTAAGCAACCCCCCCGCCCAGGAGGAGCCGGTAGCGCGGCCCTGCCCGGGCTGCAGAGGAGGGGCCGCTTCTCCTCCGCTTGTCCCCGCCGGTGCACTCCGAGAAGCGGCCCTTCCGCTGCAGCCGGGGCAGGGCCGCGCCACCAGCTCCGCCTGGGGTGGGGGGGTTTGCTTACCGCGGAAAGGCGGGAGCCGGTAGCACAGCCCTGCCCGGGCTGCAGAGAAGGGGCCGCTTCTCGGAGTGCACCGGCGGGGACAAGCGGAGGAGAAGTGGCCCCTCCTCTGCAGCCCGGGCAGGGCTGCGCTACCGGCTCCCGCCTTTCCGCGGTAAGCAACCCCCTCCCCTCCCTTCCCTTGGCGGAGCTGGTAGCGCGGCCCTTCCCCGGCTGCAGAGGAGGGGCCGCTTCTTGGTGTGCACCCGCGGGGACAAGCCGAGGAGCGGCCTGTCCTCTGCAGCCGGGGAAGAGCTCCCGCCGCTCTTTCGGTAAGCGGGCACATACACGCCCGTCATTTCGCCGCCCCCTAAATTTCGCCGCCCTAGGCACCTGCTTGTTTAGCTGGTGCCTAGAGCCGCCCCTGGCCTTATGCTATTTAGCATTTTTATCAATGACCTGGAAGAAAACAGTAAATCATCACTGATAAAATTTGCAGATGACACAAAAATTGTGGGAGTAGTAAACAACGAAGGGAACAGTTATAAATAGGGTACAAGCAAACAGTAAGAATGGCCATACTGGGTCAGACCAAAGGTCCATCCAGCCTAGCATCCTGTCCCAGTAACCAAATTCAGTTGCTCCAGAGGGAATGAACAGAACAGGCAATCCTCAAGTGATCCATCCCCTGTCGCCCATTCCCAGCTTCTGGCAAACAGAGGCTAGGGACACCATCCCTGCCAAAATATGTGTTTTAATACAGCTAATTGTAAAAGTATACTTCTAGGAACAAATAATGTAGCCATACTTACAGGATTGGAGATTCTATCCTGGGAAGCAGTGATTATGAAAAAGATGTGGTGATCATGATGGATAATCAAATGAACATGAGCTCCCAGTGTGATGCTGTGGCCAAAAGAGCTAATGTGATCATGGGATGCATGAACGGGGAAGCTCGAGTAGGAATAGGCTGGATATTTTACCTCTGTATTTGGGTCTGGTGTTACTGCTGCTAGAATACTGTGTCCAGTTCTGATGTCCACAATTCAAGAAAGATATTGATAAATTGGAGAGCATTCAGACAAGAGCCACAAGAATGATTTAAAGATTAGAAAACATGCCATACAGTGATAGAATCAAAGAGCTCAGTTCACTTTGCTTAACAAAGAGAAGCTTAAGGAGTTACTTAATTACAGTCTATGAGAAACAAGCCACACTGGGTCAGACCAATGGTCCATTTAGCACAGTATCCTGTCTTCCAACAGTGGCGAATGCCAGATGCTTCAGACGGAATGAACACAACAGCTAATCACCAAGTGATTCATCCCTTTTCACCCATTCCCAGCTTCTTGCAAACAGAGGCTAGGAACACTGCAGAGCATGGTTTTGCATCTCTGCCCAGCCTGGCTAATAGCCATTGCTGGACCCTTCCTCCATGAACATATCTAGTTCTTTTTTGAACCCTGTTATAATCTTGGCCTTCACAACATCCATTGGCAAAGTTTTCCATGCGTTGACTGTGAGTTGTGTAAAGAAATACTTCCTTTTGTTTGTTTTAAACCTGCTGCCTATTAATTTCATTTGGTGATTCCTAGTTCTTGTGTCATGAGAAGGAATAAATAACACTTCTTTATTTCCTTTCTCCACAGCACTCATGATTTTATAGACCTCTATCATATCCTCCCTTTACAGCTTGGAAAAGAGATGACTAAGTCCCATTCTTATTAATCTCTTCTCATAATCTGCCCTCATGCCCTGCAAAGCCCTCCTGAAGCCTGAAATAATACATTCTCTCACTGTTTCCCTCCAGATCCTTCCTCAAAATTCCTTCCTTTCACTTTGGTTTATCACACAATCCTCCACTTCCACTCTACCTCACTTTCTCTCTTTTCTGAAATTCAACTTTTAGTGCAGTAAATCACCAACATAGTTTTAAATCTAAGTTCAAACACATTATTTTAAAAACAAATTAGAAAGCCATGTACGTAAAACACTTCATATTGTTTTACTGTAATGCCTGCAGTTTACATCAGTCCCTCTGGAAACTACATCCCCCAGAATGCCTTGATCCTGGTAAGGGGGCTTAACCTGGGCCTTCTCTAAAAAGGTCAGCACCCTCTGTTATTGAGGGACATTAAGTGGCTTCAGTGAGGGCAGGTGAAGATATTGCCAGGGACTCATTAGTGAATTAGGTACTGAAATTGAGAGATGGTGAATTCTTGCAACTCAACATCTCTGGATCTGATATGTACCTCACTTACATGGGTGTAAATCATGAGTAACTCCATTGAACTGATTAAAAACTACAGTGAAATGAGAATTTGGCCCAGAGGGCTTGATTGTGGGGCAGAGTAGTTTTGGTGTCACACCATCCCATGTCTTCAGCAGTTTGTTGTTACACCTGAAATTTCAACAAAAAAACCAGGAGAGAGAAATTTTCTGAATTATTTTCAAGAAATGTTGTTTGTTTTTGACCAGTGCTAAAGAAAAAACTGGCGAATTGAGCCCAATGTCTTCCTCTGGCTATGTTCTCAGGGAAGGGATATAATTATTACTAAACTCATTGCAGTCCTGCTTCATCATCATCCCTGGCCTCCATAGATCAAAAGTGAGGCAAATGAGATTAAACAAATATACAAGTGGAGGTTTTAAAGGGGAAAATGTGTGAAAACCTCATCGTTTCATAGTTGAAAGCTGATTCAGCCCCATCTCTAGCCAGTTACAATTTCAAGATAAACACTGTCTGTCTGCAGCAGCTGAGTCTCCCTTTGTTTCAGGAAATCTGTCTTTAGCCCATGTAAAATGGATTTGATTTTGCCAGATCAAACTGGTTGCATTGTCAAAATAATGGTTGAACCTGCATTGCTTTAACAGGATACTTTCTCTCTCTCTCTGTCTCTTTCTGTCTCTCTCACACACACACACGCACACACACATGCACTGTTTTGATTCCTGCCACCCCAGTTGTGGCTGTCCTTCAGAATGTTTGACAATTAGATTAAGAGTGGTTAACTCTTCTCCAGGAAGAATCACAAAATGTAAATCACTTTGGACAAAGAAGGTTTTGAATTCTCTTATGGGAAGCAAATTCCTTTGCTATGCAGAAAAGAAATAAAGTAAATAAAAAATAAAATGAAATAAATCACATTTAGCCATTGACAGAATATCAGCAGCATCAGATGATTAAAGGTGATGAGTGCCACAGTTGAGATCATTTGAGATTTCAAAGGAAGTTTACTGCTCTGAATTTTTTTTCTGCTCTGACCCAAACTGGTTGGCATGCCCACCTTCAGCTTCCTTGAATTCATCACACATTATCTCTCACTATTTCATAGGCAGAGTGCTGAGGCTGGTATGATTTTTTTCACACCTGATTTCCTTAATACAGTCTCACAACCTAGAACTCAGAACAAAGTAGAGGTGGGAAAGCTCATTTCCTAAGAATGAGCAGTTAAAAAATGAAAACTGGGCACAATGGAGGGAGTTTCACGTTCTGGCCCCATTTCAAAAATTAAGAGATCACAAGTTCACACACTGTTTTTAATCTATCAGGCTGGATGCCAGTTTGAGGTTGGAAAAAGTACAGATACAATACAGGCTTCTCTCTCTGCCCTATTGCAACTTATCCCTGAACTTGGGTGACTTGTTCTGGGGCAAAAGGACAAACTTAACCAGGGCCTCATTTGATGAAAGGCAGAAGATTGTGATCAAGTGCATATGGGATCAGGGTTGGGGGAGAGGTTGACATTTTTATGGAATAATGATGATTAGTAAAAGCAGACTTCTGAAATGTTTCTGTGAATGCCTCTACAGCCCAAACTTCATGGTGTCCACAGATTTATCATCTATAGACAGAAATATAACAGAGACTTTCAGCACTAAGGTATCTCATTTTGGGTAAATCCTGTCATAGAGCTGAAAAGCCTGCGCACCATGGACAGCAGGAGCCAAACAGGTCACTCAATGTTTTCCATTCTCATTTCATTCCTTGAAGAACCTCAAGACTTAAAAGCTGAATAGATCAAAGAACTGGTAAAATGGATTCAGTTTAGCAGTGGAAAAGAGTATCAACAATCTACTAAGGATGGACAAACATATTTGGACAAAAGAGAGACACAACAACTGACAAGTTACTGAATGGACCTGAATTTTTTAAGATTTTTGTTTGTTACAATTTTCTTAAAGTATTTGCATATGACTTGTACTTCATGGGTAAGGATAAGACTGGAATCAGAAATATTCCAAGAAGTGACACGCTATTCCAAACCCTGACCAAAACTGGAAGTACTGACAACCCCATGAAAAAGTCTGTTCTCCTAAGCCTTCCTTGACTAGAGCACTTTCTAGTCTAAAAAGACTTAGGGTATGTCTACACTATGAAATTAGGTCAATTTAATAGAAGTCAATTTTTTAGAAATCAATTTGATACAGTCGATTGTGTGTCTCCCCACTAAGTCAGCAGTGTGTGTCCACAGTACCGAGGCTAGCGTCGACTTTTGGAGCGTTGCACTGTGGTAGCTATACCATAGTTCCTGCAGTCTCTGCCGCCCATTGGAATTCTGGGTTGAGCTCCCAGTGCCTGATGGGGCAAAAACATTGTCGCAGGTGGTTGTGGGTACATGTCATCAGGCCTCCCTCCCTCCCTCCCTCCGTGAAAGCAACGTCAAAAAATCATTTCTTGCCTTTTTTCCTGGGTTACCCGTGCAGACGACATACCATGGCAAGCATGGAGCACGCTCAGCTCACTGTCACCATAAGTCTCCTGGGTGCTGCTGGCAGATGCAGTACTGCGGTGCTACACAGCAGCATCCCCTTGCTTTGCCTTGCGGACGGCAGACAGTGCGATATGACTGCTAACCATTGTCGTCATCCCATGGGTGCTCCTGACTGACCTCGATTAGGTTGGTCTGGGGTACCTGGGCAGACATGGGTGCTCCTGGCTGGCTCCTGGAAAAAAATGGGAATGACTCTAGGTCATTCTCTTCTTTAAGTTTCGTCTAATGGAGATTCAGTCCTGCCTGGAATATCATTCCAGCTGGAGGCTTCTGCCTCAGGCTGCTCTCCCAGTTGACAGCACTGCGTGGTCGCACCTACCCCAGCCTACCCCTTGCTCCCATGGCTCATGAAGCCTGGACAGTAGTAAGGAGCAGTTCAACTATGGGCTGAGCAAGAGCAGAATGGTGGTAGAATGTGCCTTTGAATGTTTAAAAGCTCGCTGGCACAGTTTACTGCCTCGGTTAGACCTCAGCAAAACCAATATTCCCATTGTTATTACTGCTTGCTGTGTGCTCCACAATATCTCTGAGAGTAAGGGGGAGACGTTTATGGCGGGGTGCGAGGTTGAGGCTAATCGCCTGGCCACTGATTATGTGCAGCCAGACACCAGGGCGGTTAGAAGTGCACAGCAGGGCATGCTGCACATCAGATAAGCTTTGAAAACCAATTTCATGACTGGCCAGGCTACAGTGTGAACGTTCTGTTTGTTTCTCCTTGATGAAAGCCTGCCCTCTTGGTTCACTCTACTTCCCTGTAAGCCAACTGCCCTCCCCTCCCCCTCTTTGATCTCTGCTTGCAGAGGCAATAAAGTCCTTGTTTCAAATTCATGCATTCTTTATTAATTCGTCACACAAATGGGGGAATAACTCCCAAGGTAGCCCAGGAGGGGTGGGGGAGGAGGGAAGCACGGGGGAGGTAGTTGTAGGGGCACCCCCTAGAATGGCATGCAGCTCATCAAAGAAGCAGCATGTCTGGGGCTCTCACCCAGAGCGGCCACTTGCCTCTCTGGTTCTTTGGTAGGCTTGCCTGAGCTCCTTAAGTTTCACACGGCAGTGCTGCGGGTCCCTGTTATAACCTCTGTCCTTCATGCCCTTGGAGATTTTTTCAAATATTTCGGCATTTCGTCTTTAGGAACAGAGTTCTGATAGCACGGATTCATCTCCCCATACAGCGATCAGATGCAGTACCTCCCATTCGGTCCATGCTGGAGCTCTTTTGTGATTCTGGGACTCCATGGTCACCTGTGCTGATCAGCTCTCCATGCTAGGCAAACGGGAAATGAAATTCAAAAGTTTGTGGGGCTTTTTCTGTCTACCTGGCCAATGCATCTGAGTTGAGAGTGCTGTCCAGAGCCTTCACAATGGAGCACTCTGGGATAGCTCCCGGAGGCCAATACCGTCGAATTGCGTCCACACTACCCCAAATTCGACCCAGCAGGGTCGATTTCAGCGCTAATCCCCTCGTCGGGGAGGAGTACAGAAATCGATCTTAAGAGCCCTTTAAGTCAACAAAAATGGCTTCTTCTTTTAGACGGGTGCAGGGTTAAATCGATCTAACGCTGCTAAATTTGACCTAAACTCGTAGTGTAGACCAGGGTTTAGATAAGACTGAACATTTGAATATGTATATCAAATAAACCTCTGAACTGTCTTTATAAAATATAGGTGTAAAGAAAAATAAATGTTATTTTCTCCTCTTAAATAGAGGCAGAAGGAAATGCTGTCTCCTGAAATCTGACTATGATAGGAGATCGGCATCTCTGTGGGAGACAGTCAGAGATAGGAGCCTGCGAGCTGACAGAGATAGAGGATCGGGTAGTAAAGACTGGGCCGATTAGCAGGGAGGATAAAGAAACGTGAGTATGGCCTGAAAGAAAGAGGCGAAAGAGAAAGAGATTGTATGTCTGACAAATCAGGGAGCAAAGAGAAGCTGACAAGATAGAAAAAGACAGAGAGCATTATCAAGGAGATATTTCCTTGGGGCATACAGTATAGTATTTTCAGCCAAAGTGGCTATTTGAGCCTGAGAGATCTGGAGTGTGTGTGTGTGTATATATATATATATATATATATATATATATATCTGTGTGTGTGTGTGTGTGTGTGTGTTTTTCTTTCACTCCAAAATGAATCAGCAGCTGGATCTGAAATCTGTTATGATCTGACTTGGGCTTATTCTCCTTCTGTGTACAATGCATGTCTTTAATCAAAGGAAATCCAGACCAGGAGACTTATAGGATTATTTTTTAGCAGCTTTGGGAGACAGTTGCTTGTAAAACATGCCAAGAATGAAGTTTCCAGTGGCAACGTTTAACACCATTGTACTTTATTCCCAGGAGGGCATGTTGGCATAGCTTTAAACATACTGTGCTGCTGTTTCTGAGTCTGTGACAAAATACAGCATAAGCCTCTCTCTCTGCTTCCTCTGCTTCTCATCCCAACCCCTAAGAAGATAATCTTAGAGGAGGAGCCTAGAGACTAAATCACTTTTCACCCCCAAGGTAGAGTCCTTTCAAGGCAGAGGAAAAATGACAATGAACATAAGTTTAGACAGGATATGCCATTCCTAAGATTCTCA
The DNA here is from genome assembly GCF_020497125.1 of Mauremys mutica. Lineage (NCBI taxonomy): Eukaryota > Metazoa > Chordata > Testudines > Geoemydidae > Mauremys > Mauremys mutica. Next base: position 35,899,542 of record NC_059075.1, read on the forward strand.
AGGCACATTACAAACTTACAAACACATTGAAATACAAATGTTAAATACTGGTAGGGGCCACCTCATCCATTACCATTAAAATGCAGCCACCTCAAAGGTGAAATCTGGTAGCTGTTCAACAGCTCACATCAACACTTAACAAAGCTTACAACAGGAAGTGAAGACTGTGGGCTCGATTCTCAGTTGCTCCATTCTAACACTCCAGGCAGGGGCAAATGTGGCTCTTAGCCTCAGCACTGCTCTGTCTTAAATTCTGCTTCCTATCACTAGCCAAAAGTGCAAATGCACTCTAGCCACACTGCCCCTCTAGCGTCTACTCACCCCAGACATGCATACAATGCCCCCTAAACCAGGAGCTGGGAGCAGAGCCAATGTAGAGTCCTTGAGGCAGTTCTACACCACCCAGAGGCTCCTGTGCAGATTTTGTTTCTTTTTTTTTTAGGATAACACTTATCCAAATTGCAACTGGATCAGGAAAATAGGATTAATACCAACAACTACTGAGAAAAGTGATATGGGACCTTTAACAACCACCAATGATCAGAAAACACGGAAGTCTTCAGAAAGTTGGTTAAGCAGAACTTATTCATCTCCTAACAGAGAGACTCCCATTTTCTTCTTCTGAACCTTTAGAAGGAAACATATAAAACAATCCTGGGAAAATAATTCCCCCACTAATAGTTTTAAGCAAGTCAATTACATTAATATATCAGGTGCTTTAAAATTTAATGAAAAATGGATTAGTTAGCGAACAACAAAAAGGCTAATCTTTTCAGCTGAAGCTGCAGCTTCTCTCCAAGCTCCTCTAAATCTTTTCAGTGAAACTTACTTTCTGGCTTACTCTTTGATCCCTATCATTTTACAGTAGTATGCATCCAAGATGTGACATTCTCTCCAGCTTGAAATGATGAAGCAGCATATCTGGCAGGGAGACATGTACTGGTACCTCTCCACCTGGGAGTTCCTGCATGTAACCCCATCATTGCCGTCACTTCCTTTGAACACACAGCCTTATTTAGAAGAAAATTTAGCAGTCTTTTTCAGATTAAGGTTGTGACATTGCCCCTGCCTGATGATTCCATTTACTGACTTTTAGCAGCTCTGCGATTGGTACACAAAGAAAGATGAAATGTGTTCAGGATTCACTGAGTTCATTCTGTAAAAAAGCGACATTCTGTTTTTATTAAGGAAGCAGAACATCTTTTGTATTTTCATTTTATATTATGACTTTTCTTTGGCAATTTGAATGAAAGCTATGCAGAGACCTGAGTTGAATCTAAAGGGGCATGGCCCCTAACGGCCTAAATGTGGTATAACTTTTATCTTCTTATTTGCTAGAGCTACTATCTATCTAAGATACGTACATGGCTACCATTACCATAGTATCTGAGCACCTCACAATCGTTAATACATTTATCTTTACAACATCCCTGGTGGCAGGGGAGTGCTTTTACCCCCATCTGCTAAACTGAGACCCATTTGTAAGAAATGAGGCATAGTGAGACAAAATGATTTGCCTAGGTTCACTCAGAAAGACTGTAGGGAGAGCAGGGACTTGAATACAGGTGTCCAATGTTAACTCCCCACCCACTCAACCATCCTTCGTCTACACTAGAGAATTCTAGAGTACACTATATCCTAGAGAATAAAACTCCAGGGATCTATTTTTATTGCTAAGTCATTACAAAATATTCCTACCCCTATTATCTTATTCTTACTTCGTGATTTTTTTGTTTCCATTTTTATTTTGACATTTTGGTTTTTGTTCTATTTTAGAGTGATGATAACCGCCCTGGAGAAGGCAATCAATCTACCACTCCCATCATCTCTGGAAGCTGAACTAACCAAGAGACAGAAAATTTGGGCAGCTGAGAGGAGTCATAAGAATAACAGAATAAAATAAGCTGCGGTACAAAGGTTGTAATAACAGGCTGCTGATCGTCTCTTCTGTTATTACTATCCGTCCCTGTCATATTCTCATCAGACTGTAATTAATGCCTATCACATGCCCTGTGCTCTTCCAGTTTTAGAAATCCCTTCCCACTCTCAGCTCATTTATTTCTTTGACATTACTACAGTTCTATGAATCTGTGCCTTTTCTAACTGAAGTTATTATAAAAATAATACTTTGCATGGCAGACAGTGTTAGTGAATGATTATATAAGGGAACAGAGTCCGGAGACTGGGATTCAAAAGCTGGATCCACAATTGATTTACTCTATGACCTTGGCCATCATTTGTTTCTCTTTAGCTCAGTTTCCTCATCTATTAAATGGGGATACTTTTGATGCAAATGCACTATATAAGAGGAAAGTATTACTATTTATTGTCTGTGACATGGGGACAATTATCCTCAGAAAGAAATCACTGTGTAAGTGCAAAGAATTATAGCAGATTTCTAGATAGCACTTTTCCCCCTGGGGACCTGAAAGTGCTGTTTAAATATGCATTAATTAAGCCTTACTATAGTCATGCAAGGTAGGTAAAGGAAAAGTACTTACCTATAAATTTTGTTCTCTGAAGATATATACCCTAATGGATCATCCACCTTGGATCAATTCTTTCTTACATGGCCATGCATTAACTCTGATATCTGGTAAGTCCTCAGTTGTTAATTTATGGATGCATACACATACCTCTTGGATAGCTCCTCAGACTGCCCAGTACAGTTTTAGAGGAAGCCATTTTATTTTAAAGGAAAAGCAGGGAACTGGGAGCATAACTCCTCAAAGAAAATCCAACTAAAAATAAAAAAGAATATTTACTGATGATAAGGTATTACATTTGCCACTACATTGGCAGGGAATAATGCAGAACATCTATAGAAAGTTAACTTCCGTTCCTCATTGTATATATTTGCACAAGACACCGTATCCAATCAGATATAAACATGCCATGTGACCTGTGTACCCATTCAAAACAGCTCAAACTGTGAATTTCAAAAAATGGAAGAAATACTCATAGCACATATACTTTCAATTAGTTCCCATAGGTTCAGGTAAAACACTGATGGGATGATTTTGGGGGGGGAAATGGTGGAAATTATGAGATGTTCACAGACAATGAGAGAAAAGAACAAAAGGCAAAAGGGTTTAAATAAATTATTTCTATTAGTTCTCTCAAATCTAGTGCCGGATGACTATAACTTACATAGTGGAGTACAGAAATATAATAATATCTTTGATAGCATGGACATAACCCACTAAGAGCTTTATATCACTTTCTCACAGCCAGCCTTAAAGAGACTCTAGGAATTTCTCACTAAAAAAAGAAGCTCTATTTTTCCATATTTGATTTATCATCTGCTCTCAGAAGTGGCTTAAAATGGAGCTAAAAGAGAGCTATATTGTTTCGATACATTGGGCAGTTTGACCTCTTCAGATTAATGTCAAAAGTATTGGCATCAATCTTTGAAAGCATAGTGAAGAAGAGAGGCTTTGCAATGCACTAGGCAGCATTGTGTCAACATGCTTTCCAGCACCATACACTATCAAACATGCTAGAAATGTGTAATGACAATTGGAATTTTCCTGTATTTATCCTAAAGAAACATGTCCAGTCTGGTTGTTTTGCACTGACTTACTGCACACAGTTCTGTCAAGATCTCAGTACCACAAATATGCAGGAGAAATTGCAATTAAACTAAAATAACTTCTTCTTGTTCTTTTTTTTAAAGCATTTTTTAAAGTGAAAAGCATAAAGAATATCCCTTACTACTACTCAGGGATGAGAAAGTCTCTTTACACTTAGCCTTTAAAACCATTGTGATTTATAATTTCATACTTTACCAGAAAAAAAATTCATATTCTTCACTATCCATTGCATTATAAAGAAGGAATGTTAATTATACTTTTTGTACTTCCAATGGCAGGATAGCCTTAACTCCATCTACCCTGAAAATATACTCCGACCACAAGTATTTGAAAGCAATGGAACACCTGTGAGTCACACAAGACTGAAACAATGAAAGCAAAGAGCCAGAATTGCCCTTATTTGGCTCTTTGGTGTGAAATGTGTTAGTGGTGTTATCATACTGGTCCCTTGACATGAAAAAGACGTATTCACAAGTCTGTCTGTTACAGACTTATGTCCTGTCCAAAGCCTACTGACTTCAGTGGCCTTTGGATCAGGTCCATACTAAGGACCAAAACTTCTATTGGTGTAAATAGGCGACATGCAGTTAAAGTAAATGGAACTACACCCATTTATGCAAGCAGAGAATATGGTCCTCATATTTAACTATATAAAATAGTGGTCTGTGTCATATAAGCTATATTATCCTCAAAGCTAGCCAGAGAACAATAATTCCATTTCACAACAACTTTTGAGGTTTCAAAAACCAAACCTTCTGAATGTTTTCACAAATTACAATTGTGTTGAAATGTCCATTTTTTTTTATTTAAAAAGTCTGTTTTTTATTCATCTCTTTCTCTCTCATGAGAAGTAACTAGACCCAAGAAACCTTCTGGTCAAAAACTTAGTTGAAATCAATATGTCTCCATGAAACATTTCAGCTTCAGCAAAAAGCATAATTATATTAAAATATATTTAATTGAAAATATTCTGACCAACTCTAATCATATTTACAAGTTAGGGATGACCCTGAGCCTGGATATATGTACTATAGATAACCTATCCCTATCCATAATCAAACAGATAAAACTTTGGAAGACACATCTTTAAAACCTGGCCCCACATTTTTCTCTCAGAATCTGAGGGTTCCATTTTGCATCCACAATTAGTTACAGGCATAATTTACATAATTTAGGGCTAGAGTTTCAAAGTCCTAAAGCAAAATATTGTAGCCTGATCTATAGATTATGAATAAAAATTCCCACTTATCACTTTGAGGGTTGACAGGTTCTTGTCACAACATCAGGTCCACTATTATTTAAATTATTATATAGTTGGGAACCCCAATGTGCACAGGTGCAACACTCACGCTATAGGATGTCTTTTATATTTACAAATAAATAATTTATTAATACATTTACCAAAGTCACACGTACTGTAATTCAGTAAGGTAGCTAGAGATAATACAGAAAGTACATCTGAAAATCCATACTCACATCTTCCTTTGCAGAACACCCTGAAATGTTAGCCTTTATCTTCCTCATCACTGTCACCTTCCTCATCTTCACCAGTGGCCATCATTCTGGCCCCTCCCAAGGGCTACATCTCTCTCTTCCACTGCCCCCAGGCTGGGATGACACTTTTATAATATGTTACACTGATGTTACCATGTTTAATGAATATTCAATAGGGATTTCTCCCCTCTTCCTTATTTGTATTTCCTCCCCTTATCAATGTTAAGGTGTCCTTCTTCTATAGGTTAGTGTATTTATGATTTCATCCCATTGTCATATATGTCAATTCATTGCCATGGCGCTCTTTTGGTCTCTTTCCGTCCAAAACCTCCAAGAAGCTGGTGTTAGTTCATGTTCTGTAGTTGGCTGATGTCACTATGGACAAAATTCCCCCCTACGCTCTACTTCCAGTTCCCCAAAACTTATGAGTTACCTAAGTTTATCTATATTCAAAATTCATAGGCCTCAAGCATAATGCTAACTGCTGAAGCCAATGTCTTACAGGATACAGGACTGTAGGTTCCTTGCATTACTGCTGAATATAATAAAGCAGAATATAATGCAAAACAGTGAATATAATAGAGATAAGCTGGCCCACTGGGCTACAATATTATACATTTTTAACAGTGAAAATAATTAGCCATTGGAACAATTTACCAAAGGTTGCAGTGGAGTCTCCATCACTGACAATTTTAAAATCAAGGTGGGATTTTTCTTCTAAAAGATCTGTTCTAGGAATTATTTTTGGGGAGTTCTATGGCCTGTTTTATACAGGAGGTCAGATTGGATGATCACTACATCCTTGGAATCCATGAATATGCAGGTTCTAAGTACCTAATTGCCCACACAACTCAGGTATTTAGATGTCTAAAGAACCTATATTTCACCCTCAGTTATTTACACTTGTAAGACTGTGGGTCCAAATCTGTCTGTTTTGTCATTTATATGGTTTCCATCACCATCAATACCTGAGAAACTCACAAACATTAGCAACTTTGTCCTCAGAACACTGTTGTGAAGTAAGGGAACATTAATCACATTTTGCAAATGAGGAACTGAGGCATGGAGAGACAGAATGTCTTGCTGATGGGTCACTCAGGAAGTCCATGACCAAGAATTGAACCCAGGTTCCTTGAGTCCTGGTCCTGAATCATAAGACCATTCTTCCTCTCCAAGGACCCTGGGGTAAGACCAGGCTGACAATTAGACCTTATATATTCTGTGTGTATACTTCTTTTTCCTTCAGAGTTCCTTGAAATTCCATCCAAGATTTCAGTGCAGGCACATTCCACTCCCTATGCAGTTACTCTGTATCCTGAAATCATAATTTACTGAATGTTAAAGGATCCCAAATAAAGGGCTCATGAAATGTTGTGTTGCCATCGTATGCAATCATATTTTGCTTTGATGATGCAAATGCAATTTCATATGAATCCATTATATAAGATAAATTCTTAAAGCTTGTTACCCTTTCTTCTCCATTTTAACTTGTTTTACTCTAAGTAGAACTCAGTGGGACTACTCCTATATAAATTTACTCGTGCATATATGCATGACTAGGGCTTTACACTGTCAGTTCTCTGGTACAGGGAATTTACTTATCTATGTCTCTCTGTAAATGTATTTAAGTCTGTATGTAAATTTACATAGGACTTTTCTATGACCTTATTCAAAGCCTACTGAAGTCAATGAAAATATCTCCTATTGACTTCAACATGCTTCAGACCATCAGTATCAAATAATATCATGAAATGCATAATAATACCCACATAAGGATGTTAGTTTATCACATTTTTGGCATTTTCTTTGGTCAAGAAATTGAGTAGTGAAGAGTAATATAGACATAAATATGGTTTTGTTCTTTCTGTTTAAAAATGAACTATCTGAGCCAACACCACCCTGGAAGTGCAGCATCAGAGAGAAAGCGAACAAACAAAAACCATACATCTCAATGACAATTCCAGAAAGTTCAATATGATAAATAGACAAAGCACTATGTTACTATGTTTCAAGGAGGAAAAAAATGCTATTATTACCAACCAGAAATTTTAATATCTATATAAAACTTTTACTCAGATCTTTAGGGTCTGGTATGCTGGTAGGCTTGAATAGACACTGGGAATGGCTGAGCCATTACACACATTGAATCTATTTCCCCATGTTAAGTATCCTCACACCTTCTTGTCAAACTGTCTGAAATGGGCTATCTTTATTATCACTACAAAAGTTTTTTCTCTTAATTAATTAACCTCTTAGTGTTGGTAGGGTAACTCCCACCTTTTCATGTTCTCTGTATGTGTATATATATCTCCTTCCTATATGTTCCATTCTATTCATCTGATGAAGTGGACTGTAGCCCACGAAAGCTTATGCTCAATTAAATGTGTTAGTCTTTAAGGTGCCACAAATACTCCTGTTCTTTTTGAGAATAGATTGATGATTTTGTAAATGTTTATTAGATCATTTCTGGTTTTACCTATTTATCATTTATCACTGGTAGACTCTGTAGCATGGGGAAGACAGAAAACATTTTGTAAGGAGGAATTGGGCCAAAAATGAATTTTCCGGTACAGGGGGTTTGTCCCTTATACATATGTGGAACATCTGAAATGGCTTATTGGCAAGGAGAAATCTGGAACGTAGTAATGCTGAAAGAGACTTAGGGATATCTCAGGGACAGGGGTTTGTTCATGAGTTTCCGGTATAATATGTTGGTGAACAAGACCAATGCAATTCTGAGGCTGTATAAGCAAAGGCAGCTTGTGACTCAGCAGAGAGATAATAGCCCTTCCCTATGTGGCTCTGGTTCAACCTCAACTGAAATGTTTTTAATTCTGGGAACTTCATTACCTAATCGATATTCATAAACTGCAGGGAATTTTGAGAACAGAATTATTGGAAGGATTGACTTCAGGGATTCCTTTTGCAAGAAAATGCAAATTGCAGTCACCTGAGATTCTGAGGCCACTGTGTGCTTCAACCCTTGCATACAGCATCCAGAGTGTGCATCTTGTAATCGGGTTCTACTATGGAAAGGTTGATTTAAGTTGAGGTTGGGGCTTCCCAGCGGCCCAGCTAAGAAATGCTGATTTATGCCTCTTCCCTGGTCAGTACCACACCCTTTGCAGGGTTTAGGTGACCAAGGCCTCCCAGCAGAGGCAAAGTTGTAGATTCTTTACTCTGGAACAACCTCCCCTCCAGATGAACTTTCTGCCCTGGCATAAATTGGATAGTCCAGGAATAATGGAGCCCTATGAGAGCTAAATACTATGGCCCATATCTTCTGGTGGTGTATTTAAAGTCAATGGTAGCAATGCCACTTTACACCATCTGGAGTTATGGCTTTGTATACATATAGGTTGGCCAGAGTGCAACTCATGAAGGATATGGTAACATTCTGCAAGTATCTGAAGGCTGTAAACACCAAGGAAGGAGATACATTATTTAGGGTGGCAGAAGGGGCCATAATTAGGAGTGATGGGATGAAATTAAGAGAGGAGAAAAATAGACTGAATATCAGGAACAATTTTCTGACAGTGAGATATATTAGACTGTGGAAAATCTCTGAGGGGACAATCCATCACTCAATATCTTAAAATTTACACTGGACAAAGCACTAATAAATGTACAACATGGACTTGTCCTGCGTGGTCTAGGATAGTGGCTCTCTATCTTTCCAAACTACTGTACCCCATTCAGGATTTGTCATGTGTACCCTAAATTTCACCTCACTTAAAGACTCCTTACTTACAAAATCAGATACAAAATATAGAAGTATCACAGCACGCTATTACTGAAAAATTGCTTACATTCTCATTTTTACCAAATAATTATAAAATAATCAATTGGAATATAAGTACTGTACTTACTTGTCAATGTATCCTATATAGAATAGTATAAACAAGTCACTGTCTATATGAAATTTTAGTTCATACTGACTTTGTTAGTCAGTACTTTTTTATGTAGCCTGTTGTAAAACTAGGGAAATATCTAGATGAGTTAATATACACCAGGGGTCGGCAACCTCTGGCACGTGGCTTGCCAGGGTAAGCACCCTGGCAGGCCAGGCCAGTTTGTTTACCTTCTGCGTCAGCAGATTCGGCGGATCGCGGCTCCCACTGGCCGCAGTTCACCATCCAAGACCAATGGGGGCGGCGGGAAGCACCGCGGGCCGAGGGATGTGCTGGCCCACCAGGGTGCTTACCCTGGCGAGCCGCATGCCAGAGGTTGCCGACCCCTGATGTACACCCTTGAAGAACTCTGTGTACCCGCAGGGGTACATGTACCTTAAGTTGAGAATAACTGGTGTAGGACATAGACTAGATACCAGTCATCTGTAGCAAGGTCAAAAAATTTTGAAAGTGAGAAAAACCTGGTAAAATAAATAAATAGACAAATAAATCATAAAAAAAACCTTGCTTGTCTCCAAAGCTCACACAAAGTATATATTTTTCTTCTTGTCTTGAGGTTTTGGTGAAAGTTAAAAGCCTTTTTGACACAAAAGCTGATTTTCCTGTAGAAATATCTAACTTGCTTTTTGTGCTAATGGCAAATGTCTGTATCTGCATAAATGCACAAGTGTTGTGTCTGCTAGCAGCTTATGCAAAATTTCGTAAATTCAAGTCAACACTTTTTTCACAGTGAACACTAACAAAGCAAACACATCTAATTAATTTGCTGCACTCTAAAGAATATTACTCATTTTTGCAGTGATAATCTATAAATATTGTGGAGGTTCAGTTGTGACAAGTCCACAAATGACACGATGCAATACAGTATTTGTTCCATCATCCAAAGGCACTATCAAAGCTTCTGAGTAAGTTGGCCCTATGAGCTGGGCTCCAGGGGTCAGATACTTATGCATTCCTTATCTAAACTATCTGAACCATGTTGATGTGCAAAAATGGACTGGGAATTTCATAAGACCAGCTTCCTTCCTGGGACTTCCGGCTGATCCTTCTTCTTCCAATTGTGCTGTAGATAGTACAAGACCATCTCCCCACCCACCTGTACTTCAGCACTTCTAGTTCCAGGAAGGAACAAAAGGGGAAACAGTTAACTTTATTTATTATGCTTAAAGTTTTGGGTTGGGTTTTATCCATGTGATGGCTGAAGAATAAGGTTATTTCTTATTTTATCAGTAATAGTTTTGAGCTGTTCTCCTAGGTAAATATAATTTATTCTGGTTTCAGTTTCTTTCCTTCCTTTGTTAGGTTGTCTGTGTATCCATGAAATGCAAATGCAAAATAAACTCGAGTAGTCCAGAAAAAATTCATATTTGATTGCTGTGAAATCACAAAGGCAAATTAAGGGAAATGAAAACATGAAAAACAACCAAGCCCAGCAGAGATCTCTGTGCCGACAATATGAGATCATCAGCCCCAGGGATACAACTCCAGGATCACATAAATAGATTGGTTTACAGAGCACAGTACATGAGTAAATGCCAAGAAGGAGGAAGCCTAATGGATTGATCTCATGAAAGAGAAATTAATCCTCCTGAATCAGGAAATGTACAAAATTACAAGAAATGCAACAATGAGAGCATTCGAAGTAATTTGGCAACAAATTGTTCTTACCCACTGTGGGGCTGAGAGGCAGACAAACCCTAAAAACTAAACAGTTTTTATTAGCCTACTCTTTCTGCTACATGTATTCTACCTGGTCAATTTTCCTGTCAGTTACTCCAAGGCAAATTTAAAGTAAGGTCATGTAAAACTGGATTGCTCAAATATTTCTGAGAAGCAAGCATGAGGGAGGCAGGAATGAGGCCAAAATAAGTTCACTTATTGGGCCAGATTCTCTGGTGTGGCCACTTTTCTCTGCAATGCTGGAGCAAACTGGCCCTAAGCCCAATATAGCTAGTTCATGGGGGTACAGAGACAGCACAGAGGTTCTTAAGCCACTCCCTCTGCCTGCTACGTGCATTGCAGGGAAAAGAATGTGGTGCAGATGCCCCTGCACTGTGGCTATCCTGAGCTGTGTTTTCAGCTCTTTGGGGCTATTTCAACCATAAGTTCCCATTAAACTGAGTGTGAGTTGCAGATATTCAGTGCCTCTCAGGATAAGGCCCTTAATATTTGTGTGTTCTTGTAACAAAAAAAATATTATATGTGTAGAACAAGAAATGAGAAGTGAGGATGAAAGCTCTCAGCCATGACAGTTAGGGTCTAATCCATCAGCACTTGACTGACATGCACTTATGGCTGACATTTACACAATAATAACCATGCGGTGTGCAAAGCATGGTTAAAGCCCCACTGCACTCCCCGATCCTGCTGTTGCTGAATGCAGGTCCAATCTCTCCACTCCACATCAGGGTAGCCTGGTGGTGTTGAATTGCATTGAATGCAAACAGCCCCAGGACACAAAAAATACAGCTAAGTATTTGCATGAAACAGGTGAGTCTGTTGCGCACTTCTTTCACGGTTATTGATTTCCAATTAATTCTGAATAAAGAGCTGGGGAGTTGTAGGGTTCAGTCCCAGGATCAGGCACAACAGAATCAAGTTATTAAGTTAAATATCTCAATGGGAACCCCAGCACGCACAACAGAGAGACTTACACTGAGGGCAAAGCAAAGCTTTAAGCACTTTTATACTCTTATTAGCATAATTAGTAAAGACAGAAACATTCCGAAACACATAAAAAGATAGCAAAAATACAGAATTAAGGTGATATCTGGTACCATTATTCACTCATATGCTCATATATTCACACACTTCCTTGGGGAGCTGGGCTTAAGAGACAAAGGTCCAGCCCTGTCCCTGGCATGCCAAATGAGTCTGATGGTCCAGATTGCTCTCTTACATGATGCTCTGGCCTATTATAGGACCTAGGGTTTTCATGACTATTCCTTCAAAAGCCCAGCCTCTCTTGTCCATATCTAACTTCCTCACCCCAAAAATGTGGGGGTATCTTTATCCTAGAGGTTAGCATATTAATTATTGCAGCTAATTATCATATACTTCAATTTATTGCCAAGGCAAGCTCACAGTTAAGCATTTGCCAAAACTTTTATTCTAAATTTTAGAATCTAAAATATCCAAGCCTAGTATCAATGTTCAATGTTCTCGGGGTTACCTGATATATGCTTCGCCCTTAAACATGCCTTTTCCAGTTCCCCAAAACTCAGGGTGACTGTTCAGCCATTTATATCTATGCCAAAGTTTACAGACCTCAAAACCTTATGCTAACTGCTTAGTTAATGTCTTATAGGACACAGTCCTGTAGGTTCCTTTGTGTTACTGCTGAGTACAATAAAATGGTAAAGCTAGCTCTATTGGCTACACTGGCAGCAGGAAAGATACTGGTATAATTGCCCCCACATGTGCTCTATGCCATTGGCGGATCCTCCTTGTACTGAGGTGATTAGAGATTTACGTGTCACCAGATTCCATCATCAAAGAAGCACAGAGTATCTGCACTGCACTGGGGAATATGTACCAAAAAATCAATCAAAACTATTTGAGGTTCAGAAGCAACAACTGGATAAACTCTGAAGAAACAAAATTGATGGTTTGAACATTTCAATTGCATTTTGGTAACTGGTAAAAGAGAACTGGATAAATTCATGGTGGTTAAGTCCATAAATGGCTATTAGCCAGGATGGGTAAGGAATGGGTAAGCCTCTGTCTGTCAGAGGATGGAGATGGATGGCAGGAGAGAGATCACCTGATCATTGCCTGTTAGGTTCACTACCTCTGGGGCACCTGGCATTGGCCACTGTCGGTAGACAGATACTGGGCTAGATGGACCTTTGGTCTGACCCGGTACGGCCGTTCTTATGTTCTTATGTTCTCTTTAGCACATTTAATGCTTGGTGCTTTTTGGTTTACTGGCTTGAAACATTAGAACTACCATTATTAAGTAACATTAAAACAATCCAGTCTGCAGTGTTTCAGTGTACAGTACCTGATTTTGTACCATTATCATTTTATACCACTGAGTCTCTTGATTACATCAGTGTCTAGCTCTAAATGATAACAACCTCAAGGCTATATCCTGTAGTGCCTATTCAGACAAAGCTTTCATAAAGTCCAAAGTGACTTTTGCCAGGAGAATAGAGGATTGGGCCAATATTTTATATTTTTGAGGTCTATTGGCATGGAAGCTTCTGCTTCTCTAAGTAATCATGCTATTTCACCTTCTGAGGCCACTCATTATATGGTGGGTGAAGAACATTGGAATTAATTAGGGCAGCACAAGAGAAATATGCCTTTCATAAGTGTCTCTCATGATAAATCTTTAGGTCGTACAGGCGATGTAGTTTGCTCTAGTTTTTATGAAGTCAGATAGTGATTTATTATCTCTCTCTTTCTCTCTCTCTCTCTCTCTCTCTTTTATTTATTTATTTATTTATTTGGGATGGCAATAAAACAAGATTTTCATTCCATGAAAAATTTGAAGGTTCTGGCATTTGTTTTTATTCTGCATCACAACAAAAACAAGCTCTATCAAAGGTTTTCTCAAAAAGTCTGAGTGAGAGCAAGAAAAGAAAATGTCCTAACCTCTGGGCTGCTAGCTACTGGGCTACTGGCTATTCTGGGGTCTCTCTCTCTTTTTTTCTTTCCTTCCCCTTCGGGACCCAAAAAACCTTCCTGAAAAGTTGCCATTTTCCAACAAAAAGAAATTATCCAAAAATTGCTGACTTGTTCTACTTATTAGCTACCAACAAAGAGGAAATAAGTTGTAGGCATGTCTCTAGGTAAGAAGTAACACAGTGGTTATGGTTAAAGTGGGAGTCAAGACTGCTGCATTCTATTTCTCCCAATGTTATCAATCCTAGGGCATTAGGAAAGTCACTTATGTATTTCTCTGATTCTCAGTTTGCTCATCTGCTCATCACCTGGTCCTGTGGAGATGCCATGAACACTTCCATCATGGTACAGCCAATATTTGGCTCTCACTGATTTGATGAAGAATAGGGTGGTCCAGAGGGAGTACATCAAAGAAGAGCTCCCATCTGGCTCTTTTGCTTTGCATTAGCATGACAACTCTGAGGAAGTGCTACCTACAATATTTTGAAGGTATGTTTTGGTCCCCTGCCTAGCTCTGGTACCTGATCATTACACTTCCTCCGCTCTTCACTCTGGTTCTTCAGAGGCATACTAGAAATTAGTCTTAATATGTTTGTAGAGTGATTAGAGACCCTAACAGAACATGCTATAGAATGGCCCAAGGTACCCAGGCTTTTGATAGGAGAATGTTTCTTGCCCCATTCTTTTTTGCATTTCTACTTCCAACCCTAGGACAGTCTGTCTGTCTATCTTGATTATTTATTGATTAACTGAAATCATCTTATAATCATTTAAATAAATTGTGTTAAATCACCCTCCCCTCCTTTTAACACACAATCTGAAATATTTTATTGGCTAGAAAAGAATAGCTTGAATGGCAACTGGTGTCATGAGGGAGACTTGGTGGAGATTTCAGCCATAGTAGGAGGATTCTTGGCAGCCATGTGGGACTTTATTAAGGTACAGGCAACATGTGTTTTGGTGACAGCTACTGAATTACTACTGAAGCAAATGGATCTTCAGGATCTGAGAAATACTCCAAAATTTGGCTGGCTTAGCTTGAGGATACATAGGAAATGGAATCACTTTCTCAGTTTTCCTATATGTGACCATTTTCAGAGGTTTACACAGTCAGAACCAGGCTGGAATTGGAAACAAGAAAACCTGTTCAAAACCAGTGAAAAATAAAATCCCACAGCTTCTGCAGAGCAGAATATTGTGACTCTAATGATCTTGAATGGCTCAGCTTTTAAAGAGAAGTTGCAGTCTATCACTCAGGTTTACATGCACACTTGGTGATCGACATCTTGGGAAGAAGATGTCTGCTAAGGTTCGGTGACAACAGATGGTTTGTGTGACTAGCCAAATGCCAATTGAAAGTCTCTGGATTTTCCTTTCTTTTTCATTTTTAATCTCACTGCAAAAAGAATTCAAAAATTACAAAAAAACAAAAGTAATTGAATAAACAAGCTCCACTGCTCAGGAATCAAGCACAATTCATATCACAGAGTATATTTTATTCTTAAAAATTTGTAACATTTACAAAAGTTAAGGGCCCCTGTAGGCCTACACTCCTAGGCTTCATAGAGATACACTGTTGTTCATGGTTATCAAATATAACACAAGACACAAAAATCCCAGAACATATAGACAATTTGAGGTGGATAAGACTTACAAAGACACCTAGTTTGTTCTTTCACCCTTCTTGATATTGGTGCAGGATTTTACTTTAGGGTCAAGATGCAATGTATTCAATGATTCAAAGATAACTTTCATTTTCTTTTTGTCTTCCGGAGTTTACAGAAAGGCTATAACACTATCTCTAAGATGCATGCCCTGCCTCTGTCATCTCACTCAGAATCTTGTAGACCCCACAACTCCACAACCACAGAATTTGACTTTTCAAGGTGCTATGAAGTTCAGCATTTTTACATGGAATTTGCCATTTTGCCATAGCAGACACCTGCCATTTTTTTCTACCTATCCAAGAGGGACCTGCCTGAAGCTACCTCTTTCTCTGCATCTTTCCGGAGGAGAGGGACTTAGGTGAATTACTGTACATGCTACCTGCATTGTATCAGGGAGCCAGACACCAGGGGCAAAGGAGCCAGTGTTGGAGTCCAATTTTCATTCAGGGAGTGAGGATGGGAGTCAGAAATGTAGGCTAGCCTGACAAACAGTGCAGAAGCCCAGGCCCAGAGAGACAATAAAGCTTACTACAAGTTCTTCACTTTCCCAGCACATATGGAAGAAAAGAGGTTCTGTCAGGGCACTTGGACTAACATTATGAATGCCTATGGAAATGAAACATCTGGAGAATGCCACAAGAACACAAAACAAAACCCACCACTGAAAATAATCTGTGCTAAAAGTAAGCATTAGTGAATTTTACATCCATGAGTCTCTTCAAATGTGAGTCATAGCTGTGTGGATGTCTGGGGATGAATAGATTGAAAAAGGTAAGACTATTTCATGGAGATAGAATACCTTAACATTGCCAAGGAATTTAGGGTTGCTTGCTACAGAATTAGGTCCCATTGCAACATGGTTTTCATGTGGCCCTGCTTATGGTACATCCTCAAGGGCTTTGTAAAATTTCTAATGATTCAGGACATATGGTTTCCCCTTGGGAGACTATTGCACCATTCATTATTAAAAAAATGATCTGGACATGTGAGTGAATGACAGACAGACACAGGGATGGATTTAAGCAGCAAAACAGAAGCTTTATTAATTTAAAAATGGGCACTCAAACATCAGGGTGGCTGAGGTGGCTCGGGCTAGCAGCCTCAGTCCAATCCTGCCTGACCCCCTGGTAGGGCCTGCGTCATTAGGAACACACTGCTATTTTTAGCACATCTGTCTACCCTGCTGGGAAGCATGCTCATGGCTGCTGTGTAGACCCTGAGTCCAGTGTGGGGTTACAGAACCTGCACCATTTAATCAATTACTCTAGGTTGACACTCTTAAACCTAACCCCTAAAACTCAGCTGACTTCTTAATCTGCTTGCCATCCTCTCCATCAGGGAATTAGAATGTACCCAGGGGGGACCTCATTCTACAAAGACTTCAGGTCCCTTTCTCCTTACAAGCAAAAGGTCCACCTGCTATATCCCGGGCCTCATTTACCTCTGGCCCTTTTAGCATTTACTGGCCACAAGTTGCAATGAACTAATTATTCCTATATTTCTCCTAACATTAAAGTTCCTAGTTCTAGCCTGTGCCTCCACAACATTACAAAGAACATGGAAAACCCTTCTGGACCCCTGCCAATTTGGACCAACAGGAAAAATGATCTTTCCTGGTCCCCCAAAGAGACCTGAAATATCCTGGAAACATGGTTCAAAATACCCTAACTACAGTGATGGAGGAAGGACAGGGCATCAATCACAGCAGGTTGCCTCCTAGTATCAGAAATCAGGGCCTGCAGCCAGGACTTTGGAGTGGAGCCCGGAGCTGGAGCACAGAGCAGTAAGTTTTTGCCCAGAGCTGGAGCCGAGCTGGAGTGGAGCAATTCAAAAATTTGATTGCTCCAAATCCCTGCCTGCAGCACAGTCACTAACTGGGCAACCTAATAAGGTCAGCTGGCCTGTAGTAGGCTGCCTGATTGGCTGTACCACCTGATTGGTTGGCAGCACCAGCAGCAGGATCTTAAGCCCAGCAGCAGTTCAGCGGATGTTCAAAGCCTTTGCCCATGGCTAGGATAGCTCCTATGCCTACTTGATCCCAATCCTGCTTCTGTCTTGGCCCTAACCTTGCCCCATTCCAGGTAACCCTTTCCTAACCTTCGACACCAATTCCTAACTTCTGACTCTGACTCTGGGTTCCTATTCCTACTATCAACGCCTGTTTTAACAACCGGACACAACTGCCCACATTGTGGTCTCTGACACCCACGTGCCTTGAACTGTTTTACCTTATCATTCATCCTATTTATGCCCCTTTGACCACACTAAACAGTTTTCTTCCTTTGAGGAGTAGGTGAGAGCTCCTTAATAGAAATACCACATGAATATTAGTACTGTTCCTTTAAGCGCTGAATCTTTCCCTGACTGCCTAACAGAATTGTCCATCAATAGGATAATTGTCCATCAATAGCTTCCTATTGGTGGAAAGCTGTAGAGAGGTGGGCAGATGCTTTTAGTTTCACTTTAACAGCAAGAATTAAACAAAGGGTCTTTTGGTATAAGAAGTTGTGTGAATACTCTACCATTTTTCATGTTATGTTAAAGCATAACTTTACAACTCTAGTTCTAGTATGGTGGGGAGAAAGCTCTGCTTTTGCTTTCAAGTTAAACCCATGCAATTTTTGGTGCTTTTTGGCTGTGGTTTGCTCTTTTTTATTTTTATTTTGGTTTTTTTAGGGGGTGGGGGTGATTTCATCCAAACCTCAGACTGACTGGTTTCAGGGCTATAAACCCATATGAACTGAAACTCTGAAAAAAACATTTGCCAAATGTCCTGTGAAATGAACCTGCTGAATTCCCTACCACTCTGATATTTTCTCCTTCAAATGGGAAAATAGTGAGGGTTCTTACAGAATTAACTTTAGATGAGGGCCAGTACAGATTTGGGGTTAATAAATAACCATGAGAAATAAAGACCTGCATGCCAGGGGGTTGAGTATTCATAATTGTCTCTCATTTGTGATTAAAACTGCAGCGATAAGAGACTCTGATGGAAGACCAGAGAGTTTTTATTTCCAGTTTTAATAGTTGGAAATCAATAGAATCTCCCTTTATTTTATTAATTTCTTTATTGGCAGTATAGTAAAAAAAAAACCTATATATTGGCAGAGCATGTTTTTGTGCACTGACGAGATGTTGTGTTGTTTGTTTGGGCAGGTTTTGCAGTTCATACACCTGGTCTTTCTTAGCCTCCCTCTCACTGACACAAAAAAACACACTTTTTTCTTTGCCTTTGATAATAGTGTGGGTAAAACTGACCAGAAAATAAAAAAAGACGCTGAAGATTTGGTGAGTTTTCCACCTCCAACACTGCAGTATGTGACTCCTGCTTGCAAATGTAAATTTGCTTCCAATTCTATTCTGCATGTTAAACAGTGACTGATGATGACGTCTGCTGATAATAGGCAATGTAATGGGGGTGGGAGGGAAGAATATGTTGATTTCGTGACAGCTGACAAGATAGATTATATTTCAACCAAAACTCTGATCTCAGAGAAAGCTTTGTCACTTAACTTCCAAGATGCTAATATGGCCTATCATTTATGCTTTATCTGTTCTAAAATCGAGATTCTCAATGGTAATGAATATAAAATGGTAATAAATATGAAATTCTTAAATGGGACATAAGCCGAGCATAAGCTGTCTGGACAGGGTCAATTTAACATTCAAGATCACCACTCAGTAGAGACAGCAGGAATACATTTTGGGATCAAAGTAATTTAAACATGAATCTATAATTTTTTATATAATCAAATCTTTGAATTCTGTTTAGCAGTAGGCACTGGGGAACCTCAAAAGGTCTGGAGGTTAATTTCAGATTAGCACTTTGATTGCAAAATTGGGACCTGTGTGAAGTGCTGAGTGGTTTAAGCTACCCTTGGTTTCCAGGAGGCTTTGATACTCTCAACAGATGCTCCTAAGATACAGCCCTTGGACAAAATATTTTGTGAAAATGAGATGTCTGGTTCCTCTTGCTTCTTGTCAGAATGGAATTACCTCAACAACAGCCATTCTTATGGTATTTGATCTGTGTGACAATACAGCTGTGTGGGATCCTTCCTCAAACTGGTGACTTCAGGAAGACTACTCACATAGGAGTGTGAGCATGAGTTATGGTATAGGGTTCATGAGTTATAAAACTATGGTGAGGGAAATATTGGTACAAGAAGAAATTCAGTTTAATTTGGAGCTATGTTGTGCTTCTTCTTATTATTATTTGATTATTTATTTATTTTTGGTAGTACCTAGAAGCCTCAGTCATGGATGAGATTGTGTGCTAGATTCTGTAAAAACAAGGAATAACAAGGTTGTCTCTGCGCTACAAAGATTACAATCTAAATATAAGATGAGATAAGCAGATGCAGCTGATGGAGATGTGAGGCTGCCAAGACAACTCAGGTCAGAGCAATAGGCCAATTCTCTTGTCTGTGATTCACTTGAGTGTTAATTTAGTTCAAAGGATACGTGAATGATATTGTTTTCACTTATTGACTACTATTGATTTACATTATGTATATCCCTGTACTTAATTAACCCTAGATCAAAAGTGTGTTTTAGTATTAAGATGGTAATTTTTCTTGATGTGTAAATTCATGAAAACTAAGGAAAGATTGTTTCTTGCTATCACTTTTTTATGTTTACCCATCAAATGAGATTGGAGCCTTGAAAATGTAAAAGATTGCTAACTTCAAATGGATGCCTATCCGCTAAACAAATTGACTGAAAAGCCAGGCAAGTCTTTAACAAAATGGAGGTGAATGATGCTATAATATATATGAACTTTAAAGAAGCTGTATTAAAAAGGTTTAAGATCACCCCGAGTCCTAACCACGGAAGCTTAGAAATTAAAAAATGTCTGACACTATCAGTCATGTGTAATATGTACATAATCTGTGTAGTTTTGTGAAAAATGGATAATTGGGTCAGGAGCTGATGGTAGCTTTGACAAGCTGTTAGTTTTGGTGACAAGGGGTAATTATTATGGGTAATCGTTGAGGAAATAAAGGAGGACATCTGTGACAAAAAAAGATCCACAATTTTGGTGGCAGCAGAAATTGCTTTCTTTGATAGGATAATGAGTCTTGTGGATAAGGGAGAAGCAGTGGATGTAGTATACTTAGACTTTAGTAAGGCATTTGATAAGGTCTCACATGATATTCTTATCGATAAACTAGGCAAATACAACTTAGATGGGGCTGCTATAAGGTGGGTGTATAACTGGCTGGATAACCGTACTCAGAGAGTAGTTATTAATGGTTCCCAATCCTGCTGGAAAGGCATAATGAGTGGGGTTCCGCAAGGGTATGTTTTGGGACTGGCTCTGTTCAATATCTTCATCAACTACTTAAATATTGGCATAGAAAGTACGCTTATTACATTTGCAGATGATACCAAACTGGGAGGAATTGCAACTGCTTTGAAGGATAGGGTCAAAATTCAAAATGATCTGGACAAATTGGAGAAATGGTCTGAGGTAAACAGGATGAAGTTTAATAAAGACAAATGCAAAGTGCTCCACTTAGGAAGGAACAATCAGTTTCACACATATAGAATGGGAAGAGACTGTCTAGGAAGGAGTACGGCGGAAAGGGGTCTAGGGTTATAGTGGACCACAAGCTAAATATGTGTCAATAGTGTGATGCTGTTGCAAAAAAAGCAAACGTGATTCTGGGATGCATTAACAGGTGTGTTGTGAGCAAGACACGAGAAGTCATTCTTCCACTCTACTCTGCACTGGTTAGGCCTCAACTGGAGTATTGTGTCCAGTTCTGGGCACCGCATTTCAAGAGAGATGTGGAGGAATTGGAGAGGGTCCAGAGAAGAGCAACAAGAATGATTAAAGGTCTAGAGAACATGACCTATGAAGGAAGGCTGAAAGAATTGGGTTTGTTTAGTTTGGAAAAGAGAAGACTGAGAGGGGACATGATAGCAGTTTTCAGGTATCTAAAAGAGTGTCATAAGGAGGTGGGAGAAAACTTGTTCATCTTAGCCTCTAAGGATAGAACAAGAGGCATTGAGCTTAAATTGCAGCAAGGGAGGTTTAGGTTGGACATTAGGAAAAAGTTCCTAACTGTCAGGGTGGTTAAACATTGGAATAAACTGCCTAAGGAGGTTGTGGAATCTCCATCTCTGGAGATATTTAAGAGTAGGTTAGATAAATGTCTATCAGGGATGGTCTAGACAGTATTTGGTCCTGCCAAGAGGGCAGAGGACTGGACTCGATGACCTCTCGAGATCCGTTCCAGTCCTAGTATCTATGAATCTATATTGTCAGGGGCTTGAAAGGGGCACAAACCTCATGAGAAGGGTAATCCCTCCACTACTGAAATTAAAAGGGATGAAGGGTTTATAACTAACCCCAACTTTGTTAAAAAAGTCTCAAGGGAGCCCCAATTTTAAAACCTCTTACCCTAAGGGAAAGCCAGTAATCTACCATAACTGTGGGGCTCCTGGTCATATAAAACCAAACTGCCCAAAACTTAATGTCACCCCACAATCTGTGTCCCCAACCCACAGTGTGAATGCCAATGCGACTACCAGTTTGCATGCAGTGTCTGTCCTGTTATCTGACAGTCTGACCTGAAATTGTCACTCTCAGTTGTGAGCCACTTCAGACAGTGTGACAGAAGGAACAAAAGGAAACAATGAGACAGTATTGGTCAGCATGATAGGCAGCAGTTTTAGTATATCAGCTGACAAACTGTTAAGGCTTTTTTGTAGGAATCACAATTTTAAAGTAAGAAGGAAGTTAATGAAGTAGCTTTGCAGAAATTTACAGGGAAGTTTCTCCCAAACATGGGGGCAGCACGGGATAAAGCATGACTTATGGACTGGAAGCAACAATCCTGTTCTAGCAGGGAGATGGACTGGACAATCTAATCAATCTTTTCTATTTCTAACTTCTGTGATTCCTTTCTTGCATGTGTTTTGTTTTGGTTTTGTTTTTTTGGCTGAATGCATAACACACATTATGAGGTTCTTACAAGAATAGTAATTAGCGCTCTTGCATGATTTAATTAACAGTAGGAAGTAAGATTGCCACAATGAATATATTTTCATGAGATTAAGTCAATCTTCTATTTATTCTGAAATATATGAAGATTTGTTCATTTCTTCCAGCCTACTAAATGTGGGGGAAGACATCCACTTTTTTTTTTCTGAATAGGGGATGGATATCTTTATCTACACATTCAGATCTTGAGAATTTATTTGCCACACTTAATTCATTTACAGGGAATAAAACATGAAACCACAGTGGTGTCCTGTACATGAGATCTGTTTGTTCAGCATGATCATTACACTGTTATTGAAGCCATGAGATTTCATAATGAAGAATAAGAAATCTAAGCTAGACATACAACATTCTTCTGTCTTTTATCAAGCTGGGTGTCCGTGGCTCTTTGAACCTTGAGCTTTCAGTAAAAACAGCTCCAGCAATGCAGTTGCAATGTGCAAATTTTTTATGAGATTTCAGTGCTGATATCCTTAACATTATCAAGAAAAAGAGCACTAAAAGGACAGTTTAAAAAGCAAATAAAGTTGTGATGTTATAATACCTGCTATTTATTATCCCTCTCTGTAAGCAAAGACATGGGCCCCAGCTTCTTGCTGATTGAAAACATAAATGTTACGCTCTAGTGTCTTTAAATTGCTGATGTAGCAGATGCTGCAGTGTCTCCTCTCAGCATTACATCAACATATATGAGTAGAATTCCATTAGCAATTGATAACAATTTGACATTTCTGTGATGCTCTGGGTTGTGAATCCCCATGAATGAAGTTGGGATTGGTGAGCTAATTCAAATACAATTAGAAACACATAGCCCTTTTCACCCATCCCAAACCCTCATTTTAAACTGGAACCAAATGTCTTTTTTGAAGACATTAGCTAACTTTTAAAATATTCTATTTCATTTTTTAGAATGGCTGTTCAACCTGATATAAGCAGCAGAAATACTACGAAACAGGATTGTCTTCAGAGAATTCAGTTTCAAGTCTGAAGACTCAGGAGGTTGAGATATACATCTAAAATGAATCAGAATTCTCATACTGGATCAAATCAGTGGTCCATCTAGCCCAGGACTCCATCTCCAAGAATGATCAATACCAGCTGCTTCCAAGAAACATCCCGGAAACTGTGCAGTGTGATGTTATGGACTAACTTGCCCAGGAGAAATGTTTGTTCCTATCTCCAATCAGTTAAAGGTTGGCATATCCCCTAAAACATGAGAGTTTATATCCTCCCCAAAAGGGCTGCCATTCAACAGTTTATTATAGGTTGCTCATTAGATTGATATTCACCTCTTTTGTGAAAAAGGTGATATCATAAATCCTTATGTAGCATTGCTCACTAGGTGATGATTTCACACACAAAAATATGATTATTATCATAGATTCATCTTCCTGATGGATAACATCCTCATCTGAAAATAATGCAAAAGAATCCACTGAAAAGATATATTTTGTTTGCCAAGGTATACTCTTACATGATTAATCTTTTTCCCCATAAGCATAGCTGATATGGTTGTGAATTATATTATGTCAAAGGAATTGCTTGAAAAAGTTTGTAATAAAAACATCTTGGAATTTTTTCTCTGTTAAGCTAGAATCTGTCTTGAGGTTTTACAGCACTGGCATCTATCTGTTTCAATGGTTCAGATAAGGAATCATGAAGCACCTATTCAATAGTGAAGTTCTCCACATGAAGTCTTTTTTCATATGTGGAAAGTGTGATTAAGTCACTCTGATGATATCTGCTGTTACTGAACTGATTATGGACAAAATGTACCCTAGTGACAATAACACCTTGGAGAAAAGTGTATTGGAAGGTGATGGACCAAACTAACCCAGTACAGCAGCCTTAAAGTGAAAAAGAAGATCCCAAGCTGCTGGTTCAATTTGACATTCAAATTAGGGCCAGTCATGCCTTCTAGAGTGATGATGGAGATATGAAGGAAGCATTAACACTTCAGAAATCAAGTGTGGAGTAGAAAAACATTTCATGTAGGGCATTTTGCCATGTTGGAATATTGCACTGGTCACCATGAGCTACCATTCAAGAGAATAAAATTTACATGAGATGTTGATTTTGTTTTGTCCCACAGTTATGGGGAGAATGCCTCACTAAAACTTGCCTCTTGCCTTCACTTCACCACAAGAGACATAATTTTAGATTCAAATTTGCATTTGATTCACACAAAGCTAGCAATAGCTCTCCTTCCATATTATAGCTAATTGGCATTGTTATGTGTGCAGGATTACATCCCTGTACCATTTTGGATATTAAGTTAAATTACTTTGTGATATGACATATATTTGTATATATATTTTTTAATATTCACATCATTTCTTAATTCCTTTCCTTTGTCAAATAGATCAAGTGAGCCAAGAATAAAAGTCAAAGGAAATACATTGTAAGCAATGTTTTTAAAAGGCAAAGCCCTGAAGTCATTCTATCAAATATTTCCGAAGTCTGACACTTTTGGAAAAAAAACACGCGCGCACACACACAGAAATATTTCAAATCTGTTTTAGTAATGTTACTGCTTCAGACAGACATTACCACGTGGAATGAAATAGATGTTGAACTCTGAAAAAAGAAAATAAAAAAGGATAAAAAATCTATTATTCACCTACTCTTGGGTGCCATAGCACAAAATCAATGAATTAATGTCACTAGGGTCGTTATTAAGTAAGAGTGCTTACGGGTGGAGGTAGTTTGCTTTGGAAGTCAATGCATTCTGCTGACATTTGGCCAGACCGCACAAGCATGATATAGTCTGTTCCATGTGTCTTGCCCTTGAGATATTATTGTAATATCTTTCCATTCCAACAAATCTCACAATCTAAATGTGGTGGGGAGGGAGGAGAGCAAAAACTGAAGTATAAAAGAAAAATAATATTAAATTAAAAGTTAAAATGACGTTGAATTAATTTATTCAACAGAAATCAGATCTAAAATATCAAGTCCATCCTACCAATTTTATTTATTTATTTAAATTTAAAATAGTGTCTATCCAAGCTCAATGATTCAACATATAATAATAATAATAACAATAAATTAATAATTTGTCATCCAGATGGATGGTAATGGCCAATCTCAATACACCACTGCAAGTGGAGAAATCTATTTTTTGCAATGAACTTATTTTCACTCATTTGAGAAAAAATACAGAAAATTACAAAAATAAGTAGGCACTGTAGGTGCTTATACAGCTACTATCACCATAGTATCTCAACATCTCCCAAGTATTTATGGATTTAACCTCACAAGAAATGGAGATGATAATAATTCTTCACTCTCATCAGAGAAGTATTTATCTCCATTTTTTTCCAGAAAGATTAACGGTTTAATCGTGTTCCTCTGCGATCTATAAACTTTTTGCCATTGATTTCAACTGGACCAGGAGCAGATTCAATATGAATTGCTTAGAGTCACTCAAGAAGTCTACAGTAGATCCAGAAATTGAATCCCAGTTCTGAATCCCAATTCAGTTCCTTAATGGCAAGATCATTCTTCCACCTCTAAGAGAAGTTTTAAAAAGTTTGCTTAACTTTTAATTTTTTTTTCTTTTCATTTTCACAGAGTATTCTGAATTTTCTGTTTCTGATTGGGACTAGAATTAAAAGAGGAGAAATGCTGTGAAAGAGGTTCTTCTTTTGATATTTATGATTTGACTGGAAGCGAAGCTTACAAATCTTACAAGGCAATGCAATATTAGTGGCTAATAGGATAAAAGCCACAAGAAGCCATTTTTAAACACATTAGAAGAAAGAATAACCCTAGTTCAGGTTAAATATAGACAGTAAAATTGTAAGTAGCTATATAGAAAAGGCAGAAATGTCCAAAAGATATTTCTGCTCTGAATTTGGATACATAGATGGGAATAAAATTAAGCACATACACAACTGTTTGCAGAACAAGAAAGTGTGTGTTGTTTCTCTTTATCAAAAATCAAGTTTGGTTCTCAAAAAAATGATAGCTTAGTAACACTGGTCTCACCCACGCAAATTTCTTTCATCCTATGTTGTCTACTTCAATTCTGTTATTAAGCATTCTAATTCTATTCCATTCTTGAGCCAAGACAGATACATATCCCCAGTAGTTCTGGTGGGTTTTCTGATGGTCAAATATAGGAATTATGATGAAAAACATCAGATTCATTTTCAGTTATGGCATGATAGGATTTGAGCTCAAATCTCCAGCTGTAAAAGTCTAGTTTGTTAATTGACTGCACTCCAGTTGCTCATCATTTGCAACACTGTATGGTGAAGGCTTCACCCTTCACCTGAGAAGTGCAATGCAGATACCTTGAGCCAGCTGGTGTAAATCAGCCTAGCTTTACTGATTCACTGGAGCACCATTCAGGTACACCAGCTTGGGAGCAGGCTTTAACTTTTGGCTTCTAAATTCCAGCACAAACTTGACAGCATACTGCACATTCAGATAAACACAAGAGGATTAAAAAGAGAACAATCCCTCTTCTTGCAATGTCAGACTGTTATGCTATAGTGGTTCTTTGCTTTCATGTAAAATTCAATTTCAATAAATCAAATAGAAAGAAAAATCAGGAGCAGAGCTGGCCTCAGTTAGGCTAGCTCATTGTCGGGCATGACACTTCTGGAGGCAATGAAAGTTTGTTGGGGAATTACAAAAATCATTTTTTCTATTCATCAGACACTAGAAATTATTAGCATCTAAAAATATTACCTCACAAATCTAAATTTGGGCGAAATCCTGAGGTTGTTATTAAATGTGTATTCAGTTCTCATTCAAGAAAATCTCCCATTGACTTCAGAGGGAGTTTGCCTAAAGACTCAGGGTTAAATATTAGTTTCCCATGAATTTCTCTTGATTTATACCAGTGTAACTGAGGTCGCAATAAGGCCCTTAGTCATTTTTTTGCTAGCTTCTCCTGCCCAATACTATAATGTTTTAGCAAGGCTAGATTCTGATCACAGTGACAGCCACTAAAATCGGTGGAGTTACTGCAGATTTATACCAGCATAGCTGAGATCTGAACATGTCCCACACACCACTCTGTGCCTCCTTCCTTGAGACAGAAATAAATCTAGATTAAAAATGTATCAGTTGGGTGACACGAAATTACAGTTTCTTGTGCCTTTCAAATGTAACAATCTGTAATTAAATACAAATAAAAATATGTCATTCATTCCCTCCCAGGTCTACTCTTATGTGTTATAGAATTTCTATATTTTTTCGCTTGGATTTTTTCACACTGATTCATATTTGTCATAAAGCTATGCTTCCAGTACCATAGCGATGAATAAGAGATAGCTTAACTGCTTACTTATGGCACTATAGATTTTTTCTTTCTTTACAAAAGTCTCTTTTCCATTTTTGAGTTTTTGAGAAAGACTCTTTTCATGGTGCTTTGAATCCATCTGGAAGCAGGAAAAACCAGAAATACTGACAGATTTTTAGCGCAAGAAACTGATCTTGCACCCTTTCCTCATGTGAATAGACCCACTTGTCCTGATTCTGCTCTCACATTGAAATAACAGCATTGTCTTCAATTAGGTTTCTCCTGATTTGCACCATTGTAAGTGAGCTAAAAATAAGTTTCAATTAAAATAATCTCATGGGCAAGGGCCACAGATCAAGTTTGCAGATTCAAGAGATTTGGTTGGTTCAGGAAAGCTTTTGACCCATGTGTTACCTCACACTTTCAAGGGTGACGTTTTCCTTTGGAAAGATATATATTTTCATGCACAGTGAAAGGAAAAAAATGTTAAACATATTTTAATATTGTATTGAGCAGGCTTGAAATACATCATACATATGATTTTTTAATTAAAAATGCAAATTACAAGTAGGCTATTTGTATTTAGTAGTCTTATAAATCACCTGAACTGCACCGCTATTGGCATTTCTTGGAATCATTATATATAATTGGTTAATGGTGTATTTATTCTTGTGTTATTGGATCACCTCCAGGGACGATTATTGATGAATTTCAAATCTCCAGAAAGATTTCACCACAGAGATAAATGCTTTTTTTTTTTAGATAAAATCAATTACTTTAATTTAAATTATTTTTTTCTTTTCAAGTAATAAGTCTGTTTTAGGACCTCACTGCCGTTTCAAGAAGGGATACATTTATTGTTCTTTGGTGCCTTGAATTCCCTCCTAGAGCAAAGAAAGATGATGAGAAAAGGAAACGAAGCCCAAAAATCTAGACTTCATGAAACATACACTTAGGAAGTCATGTGCAGCATACATAGACAATCTTAACTGGTGACCTGTGCTTGCTATGATTATTTTGGTGGCTAAAATTCTTGTTGCCAGAAGAAGGAGGCTTCCTAATATGTCCACAAAATGTGAAAAGTCTCTGTAGTGGTCAGATAACTTAGTATTTGGAAAACATTACACAGATACTATAATAATAAATTAAATTATTAGCATTAGTACAACTGCAGTTGCATGATGAACACACTTTCAGAGTATGGTGGTATGACAAAGTCTCATTCCCTTGGCAACATGTTTTGGGTATGTTAAGAAAATGAGAACATCTTATGATTAGGATGATAAGCAGCCCCCACTCTGCGATTATCTTTCCATCATATTATCTTTAGGTTTGTAGTCACTACATTATTGTGAATTTGTTCATCCTGGTTAACAGATTTTATTATGGATGGTCCAAGCCATAAAGTCCAAACTTGTCTAACGTAATGATTCTGGTGGGGAGGGTGGAAAGCTCTGATCTCAGGTTGTGTTTGGTCACTTTTACAGATAATGGATATTCTCAAAGTTCAGATCTGGATCTGGCTTGGAAATTTCTCAGAGCTTGGGAGTGTTCAGATCTGTTTTTGTTTGTTTGTTTTGATTTGTTTTCATTTTGGTCTATATTTTAGTTTTAGGGTTACAGTTGTCATATTCGAGGAAAAGATATTTAGAGTAAGTATTTAGAGGAGATTGATGCATTTTCTAATAGTTGAGCATAAAATTTAGGTTAGGATTCTTGGGAGTTTGTTAGGGTCACCTTTCTTTGCATGTTATTTAGGAGGAAAAAAACTGGGCTGGGTAGGAAATAGATATTTAGTACCCCTCACTTCTTCTAACTGCACTGATTATTTCATAGCATATTGACGTTGTCTACTTTTGCTGCATTCACAGGGTAAAAGTTCAATGAACTGCTCCTCTTCCTAGAATGACAGGTGATTTATACTGTAGTTGTCTCCAGTATGGGTATCAATGTGTTTTTGTCCATGATTTATTACTCTTCCAATGACAGGGTAAGAAGCTAAAGTTTAAAGGGATGAAATGACCTTTCACTAAACATATGGGTCCAGGTTTGGGGATGAATAGCTAGACTTAATCATGTGAATATTATAGTATTGGCTTCCTTATTTCTACAGCTTAATCATACAGGTTGACAAGATCCTCCTTGACCATGGCGCTATTAGGATAATTTATAGGATCTTACATCTGAGAACTGGGTAACTCAGCAAGGGCAGATAGAGCCTTTCTTCTATATGTCACTAGTTCAAATCTAGCTCACGCAGTGTGCACCGTAAGCTGTTACCATCAAGTGATTCTTCAGTGGCCTATTTGAAATGCTTTTGTTGATCTTAATCTTCGTCCATGGTGACATGAGGCTTTGTAATTGAGCATACTGAGTCAATGGCAAAGCTCTCAATGGCTTGTCACATTTTTTTTTAACTATCAGCCAGGAAAATCTACAAACCAAAATGACTTTTGTTTCTTTTAAAAAAAAAATCCCTAAATAAAATAAATAAAATAAATCCCAGTAATCTTCCTTCTACTGTTTGAATGTGTTTTGGTCCAGGGGTCAAAACCTAAAAGTGTCTTTAGAAACCTGCCTTTCCATTGATCTTGGAAAAATAAGGCTGATGAGAGGTGGGGTGGAATGGGACTCTTGGGCAGCAGCTGCTTTTTGTGCCTCAGCAAAAGAATCAACGTACTAGCTGTGCATACTAGGTTTTATGGAAAAGTGGCAACAAGTCAATAAATACATTAAAAACTACTTAGACTAAATTTCCCAGACTCACTGACATCTCTGCAGATGTCAGCATGAGTGTGAGAGACAATAAATTGCCTGAAACACTACTTTGGAGGAATCGTTTGGGGTCTTTACTGCTAAATTATTTGTCATGTAGGTAGGGATAGACAGAGAAATTAAGCTAGATACTGCTAGGCTGCTACCTCCTCAGGACCCACGTCTGTCATGATACACGAAGCCTACATGGCAGAAATGTCGATAACAACATGTATTTATTGTATATAATAGTAATGAGATTACAATAAATAATAATAAGGATGGGGCAGATTCTGTGCTGGTGCAACTGTACTGAAGTCAATGGAGTTATGCCAGGAGAGAATCTGGCCCAGTAAATTGGTTTTGCTCCACTAGGCTATGCACAAATCTTTTATGAGAAAATGAATATTTCTGTTGCTGTAATCCCATCCTTCCTCCTACAACTTCACCTTTTATTGTGTCATGTCTCTAAGTAGACCGAAAACTTAATAGGGCAAGACAATGGGTACAGTTTTCAAGGCTTTTAAGGGATTTAGGTGCCCAAAGCCCATTAAAAGTCAGTGGGATTTGAGCACCTCTCTTTCTTAAGCTCATTTGCAAATCCCATCCTATGTTCTCTTATTTCCACTCTAAGGAGTCTCATGCAGATTTTTGGCACTGAATAATAATAAATAATTATTATAGCCATTGGATTGCCTCGGCTCTGGATTGGATCACATCTCTGTAGAACTCAGCTGGTTCAGGTATCAGGAGCTCATAGAAACACGGTTTCACTTCATTTGAGAGTGCATCACATGAATTTCACATGCCTTTTGGGTTTAAGCATCAAAAAAATCAAATTAAAATGCAGAAGAAATGATTGAATTTAAAAACCATTAGAAATTACCAAAATTACACCCCAAACCACAAATTGGCCTTTCCATTTCTCTAGAAATTCAGCCAAGATTTCATGACCATCATAGGATGCTTTAGTGAGTACTGGCCAAGTATTGGTTTAATAAGAAAGCCCCAAAATGGATGAGTTTCATTATGCAAATTTCACATCGTTCTGTCTACTGAATTTTATGATTACTCATTAATCTTGAGAGAAATTCTGTTCTCTGTTGGCAGCCCAAGTTAATGAGCAGTACAAAAGAGACTTCTGCAGAAGTTGGGTAAGGTGTGGCTGAAGACTTATTTCCAGGGCATGAAACAACAATAGTCCTTCTGTGCCCATTACTAGTCTCTTAGTGCTCACTAGAGTAGCCTCTGTGGCATCTGCATTCCCACCCTGCACTCATAGATTCAGGATGCTTAGCCAGTTGATACATGTTCTCATAAATCCACCAGCCAAGCCTTGCAGTAAGATAGATGGAGATCATTGAAAGAACAGATCAATGGTATGCCAGGGACTGCAGCTCCATTCAGATCTTCTGCATCTCAGCTCTTCCAGTGCACAAGTACCTCAGTAGTTCCTATATCTACTGGAACTTCAGTTCCTGACGAACTCTGAAGGAAAGGATTTGCCCATTTGTGCTCTAGCATATCATTTTAAAGAGAGTAACTATGAATACCTCTCTCACTCTCTCTCAACAAGGAAAAATAAAGTAGTTTCTAACCCAATTAATATTAACAGTCTTTATTGTAACCATCTAACTAATCTAATATTTGATATTTCTAATTCACTCATCAATGTAGTATCTAAGCACCATATAAAAAATTAAAAGTCCCATTTACCTGTCTGTAGATGATTTACTATGTAAATTATAAGTCTCTAAAACTTGTTCTTCATAACTACTTCAAATAATCCAGAAATTTCTGAATAAACCACACCATTCCTCATAGACTGTGATGTTTTGTTCAGGTTTGATTTATTTTACCAAGATTTACAGAAGCAAAATGTGCCAGGTGAGAACAGGAAGAAAACAACAATTTATACAATAATAAAGAAATCATCAACTTTTCAAACTTCTATAATTTTCTGGCTTGGGCCAGAAGTGAAATTACCACAAAAGGGGCTATTCTCATTTGTGGGCCTGGTTCTCCTTTCATTTACCATGGTGTAACTCCACTGACTTCCATGGAGTTAATCCTGATTTACACTAGTGCAAATGAGAGCAAAATCAGTCCCTTTGCAGTATTTATAGCACATCCAAGACCAGGACATATTGGCAGTCTTGCAGAACAGATTCTTTTCATGATGTTTTCAATTCACTTTCCAGATGTCATAGAAGTTAGAGATCTGTTAGGTTATATTTTCCATCCTGCAGCCAGTATAGGATGGTTCTGGGTTTGTACTTCTTATTCTCCCCGCTCCAGGGACCCCGAAAAACTCTCGTGGGGGCCCCTGTGGGGCCCGGGGCCTGGAGCAAATTGCCCCACTTGCCCACCCCCCCGGGCGGCCCTTCTCCTAGCTGTATCAGATCATCTATACAATGCAAACCTTGGATGCTTCCTATTGAGCCTCTGAGGGCTAGACTGTAATCCTACAATATTCCCTGTAGAAGAGATATTGAGTAGCTGCATAATCCCAAGAGCAAACTAGCGTACAAATTATGACTCTGACACAACTCCTCCCCAGCTCTCCACCCTCTTTGCTCTAGCAAGGGAGTAAATTACTTAAGCCTTTTTTTCATGAAGCAGTTTACTCCCTCACTGTGTGCTCTGCCAGCCCCCTTGATGGTGAGTGGCAATCTCCTCTTCCCAGACCCTCTCTGCCTATTCCCCATCCTTTTTTTTTTTTTTTTTTTGCGGTGGGGAGAGTTCGGTGATTATCCCCTGCTGTCATCTCCATAGCTGGAGACACAATTTGAGCAGTGCTGAGCAAGTGAGAATTTACTTCCCCTAGTCCCCTGCCCAGCTGAGTAAGGGCTGTGACAATCTAGCTCTGTTTCTTTTTATTCTGATTGCACAATCACTAGCACTTGTGCCCATTTATTTTCTTAAATTCTGAAGACCTAACTGAGCTGTTAATTGTTTTTTTTCCCTTTGTGCATTCATTTTATTAAAGATTATTTGAAAGAATACCACAGAGATTTCCAGAACATCTAGGAGGACTTTAACTTGATAAACATAGCTCCTGGTCTTGACACAATTAACTTTGCTTCCATTGACTTGAGTTAGCATCATGATGCAAATGTATAAGTGGTTACAAGATCAGGGCCATAAGGAATATAATTAATGGGTTCATCTGTTTAGGTCTAATAACTCATACTCTTTGTTATACTCTGGTATTTTAGTAGCTCCATAGCATGTGTATTAAGTCAGCACTTTCTTTATTACGTCTCTCAATATTTATATACTTCTGTATCCATTTTTTCCGTCTCCAGTAAAGAACATGAATTAGGAAATAAAGTTCTATATTACAATTTTGCACATAATGCTATACTTTGTATTAGTGCACAAGAGTATTAGTGACCCATTTTCCAAGTAATGGAAGTCTCCAGCTCTGTTTCTGACACATTTTTCATGCTTCCACTTTTCTTCCATGACATCATTAATTGAGTTATAAGTATGAGTAACAAATTGAGTTACATCAAGTGCATATATCCAGAAAGTTTCTTGCCTATTTGTTAAGTGTGGTTTATTCAGATCTTGAAGAATGGAAATGACGCAATAACAAATCAGTAGGTATTGTTAAAACTTTGTTGTAAGAATTCAGCCTTGAATTGCTGATGAGGGTTGATTAAAACTCCCCTCTCCCAAACCTTCTATTTCTTGAGCTCAGAATAACGGTAATAAAATGGTATTTCAGTTTGTACTCAGGCAAATACTCACTGACATCTGATAAGGGCTACATAATATCTGAGAAAGGTGCCAAGATTTGACTCTTCGAAAGAAACAAGCAAAAGTTTTTTTCATTAACATAACTTCATGTGTCTTAAGCAAAATAAATGAATAAACAAATCTTGTGGGCCCTTGATGCTCTAAAGGATAGTAGACACTTTTTAGCCAAGCCAAAAAGGGAACAATTGGGGAACAAACACTCCTTTAGGAGGCCTTTAAAACTCAACTATTAGATTTTCTTGAAAGTTAACAATATTTAAATAGCGGAAAGCTAACTCTCATTCATCCATTACACTGCCTTGTTCACACATTTGTATGGCACCACTCTGACCTCTGAGTAAAAGAAGGGACCAGGAAGGAGCAAGAGAAAGCACTGAGTACCGTACCCACCCAGTTGCACTGCTCAGGTATCTAGGTTTGTAATTAGATGTTTATAATATATACACACACTGGCATTTTCCTCCCCCATATACTGCAGGTATGTCTCCCAATGTTAAACAATTCCAAAGATGCTATCCCATTTTTCTTAGCCTAATGAAAGAAGAAGACATTTGTTTGGAGATAGTTTGTCCTGGAAATTCACAAGGAACTATTGGGCTTTGCAATCCTATCAAGGAGTTGGGTGAAATTCAGCTCTGGCATCTAGTCAGGTGGTGTTTGTCTTGAGTGTTGGCTGCATACTAGCCTCAGGGAATCACAAATGTCACTGATGTGCTATGCTATAGCTGTCTTGCTTCTCTAAAGAATCTCCTCTGTTAATCTATCTGGCACGCCTGGTAACTTTCAAAACATAAGTAGAGAGGCAATACTGAGGAGCTGAGAGAGTGAGAGAGATTCAAAGGCACCATCCGTCTTCTTGTAGACAGAGAAAATTACCAGTGTGCAGTTGGTATTTTTCATTACTAAGAACATGCAGCAGCTCAGTTTCCACCAGGGCTAATTGATTTTCACAGCTGGTGCATGAAAGGCTAAAGATATGAAACTTGAAAGACACTCTTTGTCCAGCCCCTGAAGCTTCTCATATCTGCAGGGACATGCCTTTTTTTTTGGAACTGGAGAAGCTAAAATACCCAGAAGTAATCCAGGTCACTAGCATGCTAAGGATACTTATTGATATGTGCATGGTGCGGGTAGTTTACAACAGAACATATGGTATTCCTTTCAGCATACAGCTTTTATTGCATTTACATTTATTTGACTCATGTTACCGCAATGGTGAAATCAGATTTTGTCACATGTGGCATAACTGTCCATCTAATACAACAATGTAAACATGTGTTACTATTCACTACAGCAAAAACAGATTTTATAGGAGAGGTGGTTTGATATAGTGTAGTCAATCCTTCAACTGGGGGTACATGTGAAAAATAAGGCCTACAAAATTTGGAAGGGACAGTAATCATGCATTGCTTTCTCTTTAAAGTTATTTTTTTTCTGTGCATTCAGTTTTCAGCTTGCTAGCCTCTGCCAGTATGTCCCTCCTTAGAAAGTCCAGTGGTAATATAGAGAGTGAGCTCCTACCTGATGAGCTGGTTGGTTGTGTAGAGATCCCAAGTGGTCCAGGCCATCCTTGTACCAGTCTGGAAGATGTTTAGGAGACAAAATGCTTGAAACCTTAAACCACTAAAGGGAAGCTGTAGGACAGAGATACCTGATTTTGATATAACTCATTTCTACCATTAGATAGTATGAGGACATGGTTCAGCAATTTAATTATGGGAAATAGCTAATTTAAAAAAAAACCTGGGATTTTGTAACTGAAGCAAAATGTCATAGGATGAACTGGCTGAAATCATTTAGATATTATCTATCTAGATATTTGGTTCTCAGAAAGGCAGAAATTCAGCCACTTTCATAACAGCAACTTCCTCATTGTGGGTTCAATCTGTTCTATGGGCCTCTCCCAGTCTGGTAGCTGTGCCTTTAAACTGGGAGAAAACAACAGTGGCAGTCTTAAGCTGGCCATTTGGTTCAGTAAATTTTGAGGCGCTGAGCAGAACTGGAACTCAGCTGCAAGACTTCCAGGGGCCCAGCTCACCTATATTGTGGAAGATACAAAGAGTCACACACTGTCCCTGTTCTCTCTTCTAAATGGATGCCAGTCTGTTGTAACCAGACCCAAATCCTGGCTCCACATGTTTCTAAGACCCCTGGGTCTAGGTAGCGATTGGTCACCGTTCCTAACTCTGATCTCTCAGGAACACTCTTCGGTGCAGACCCCATGTCTGATACCCTTCTTGGGAAGTAGGACGCAGCAGTCTGGACACCAATACCTAAGCTGTCCCTGAGCTGGGAGGAGAGATTCACCACTTGTGCAGGTCTATCTGTGCTAGCTCTTCTCAAGATAGCTTCTAAGCTAGCAGTGTGGCCATGGTGGCACGAGTGGCTACTCAGGCTAGCTGCCTTAAGTACAATCCCATGTGACCTTCTGGATACGTTCTTGGGTGGCTAGCCCAAGCTGCTGCTGCCTATGCCACCATGGATGCACTGCTATTTTGGGGCACTAACTCAAGCAGAACTAGCATAGGTACATCTACACGAGGTGTGAATGTGTTTGTCTTGTTTAATAGTGTTTCTCTTGATTAAAATGTCAGTTGGGCAAGTTAATCACTAGCACACTACATGAAAGCTTATTGACCCTTTGAGGCCTAAAAGATATGTTTTTAATTGTGATTCCCCAATCTCTTTCTCCTACAGAGAGATTAGTTAGAATTGCTATTTTGAAAGCAGATGATAACTGTCTACTGAGAGCCTCCCCTATTAGGCTAATGCATGTACCTAAGTAAATGCAGCAAGATAATGATGCCTGCTGGAAAGAGTTTGAAAAATCAATCCTTGTAAAATGTGGAGAAGGGAACAGGTTACCTATTAAGTCATTTCCATTGCTAGATTTGATGCTTCTAAGGGTATGTCTACATTTGAGCTGGGAGGTTTGAAAAGTGATCAGTACTCACCTTCTAAAAATCAGGCCTTGGTCAGGTGTCTTAGTTTGGGCACCCAAAACGGGAAGCAGGCAAAATCACTTGTTAATAATTAAGGATCCTGACTTTTTAATGGTGATTACTCTGCCGCAGCTTACTTATCCCAACTATTATGTTCGATCAAAGCTTCTATCGTTGCTCTAAAATGTTTGACATCTGAGTGAATTTGGCCTTTTTTTCTTCTTTGTAGCCCTGCTTCTTTATTTATCTATATTTATTCTCTCTTCAAAGGCATTTGTTTAGGAAATTTATAAAATTTAACAAAAAGAAGAAAAAAAAGATGTTAAACCCTACAAGATGTGAAACAGATGGTTTACATTACAGGCTAATCCATGAATGCTCTTGCCAAGAGAGAGAGCTGATTCTGTAGCTGGGAGGTTAAAGGATTGAGTGCATCGTGGAAGAGTTATCAATCATGACTACAGGTGAGCTGAAATCAGGGCAGCTGGATTTGAGTGAAGGTGTGTTTGAGACTGGGTGGAGGAGTGTCATTTGAGAGCATCTCTGCTTTGCACCTTGGCCTATCCTGAAAGGCTGCTCTGCTAGTTAGAAGGCCAAAAAGCTACTGTGGGAATAACTGAATTGTTTTGGGAAAGGAGTGAACTAGCACTGTTGGATCACGTCCACTGCTGAAGGTTTCTCAACCTTAAGAACAAATTGAGTCATGTCAAAAAAACGACTATATCTTAGCTTTTGTGGCATTTTATCTTGAGTATTTAAAAAAAGCCTACTTTGTTGTTTTTGTGTCTTGTTTTGCAATATGCATCTCCACTGTTGCCTACCCATGTGTATATGTCCCTTGAGATAACGCTAAGGAAACCCATGTGCTGACTGGCACTTTCTGTATTTGTTTGTTGGTTGGTTTATTTATTTATTTATTTATTTTGAACTGTTGACTCCAAAGTTGTTGACTCCAAAACACGTTTGACTTGCCCTGCAGGCAGGAAGCAAACAGCTTCCTGAGAGCCTGGTCCTTCCCCTCTGGAAGAAACCACATCGCACTGGGGGTGTCTGTGGATGTACTATACACACAGAGCAGCCAGCACAGCAACTCTGCCACGATATTGTAGTGATGACAGAGAAAGCATTGTGTATTTAACCTTCTTCCTGCCTCCTCATCATCTAACTTACCCCAGTTTAGACCCAGTTCCATTCCCTTAGGGTACGTCTACACTACAAGACTATTTCGAATCAACTTAATTCGAATTTGTGGAATCGACCTTATGAAGTCGAAGTTGTGTATCCACACTAAATACACTAGTTCGACTGTGTGAGTCCACAGTAACGGGGCCAGTGTCGACTTTGGAAGCGGTGCACTGTGGGAAGCTATCCCACAGTTCCCGCACTCCCCGCTGCCCATTGGAATCCTGGGATTTCCCCCCAATGCATGCTGGGGGGAAAAATGTGTCGAGGGTGGTTTTGGGTAACTGTCATCATTGAACCGTCACTCCCGCCCTCTCTCCGTGAAAGCGCCGGCGGGAAATCTGTTTGCGCCCTTCTCTGGTCGGTTACAGCTCGAACGCCACAGCACTGCGAGCATGGAGCCCGCTGCGATCATCGCTGCACTTATGGCTGTTGTCAACTCCTCGCACCTTATCGTCCACCTCTTCCACAGTCAGCTGCTGAGAAATCGGGCGAGGAGGCTCCGTCAGCGTGGTGAGGACAGGAAGTCACAGAGTGGCGCAGACCTCTCACAAAGCAGAGTACGCTGCGCAGTGGAGATCATGGTGGCAATGGGTCAAGTTCATGGTGTGGAACGGCGATTCTGGGCCCAGGAAACAAGCACGGACTAGTGGGACCGCATAGTGCTGCAGGTCTGAGATGAATCACAGTGGCTGCGAAACTTCAGGATGCGTAAGGGCACTTTCCTTGAACTCTGTGACTTGCTGTCCCCTGCCCTGAAGCGCCAGGACACCCGGATGCGAGCAGCCCTGACTGTGCAGAAGCGAGTGGCCATAGCCCTCTGGAAACTTGCAACGCCAGACAGCTATCGGTCAGTAGCGAACCACTTTGGCGTGGGCAAATCTACCGTAGGGCTTGCTGTGATTCAAGTAGCCCACGCAATCGTTGAGCAACTGTTCTCAAAGGTAGTGACCCTGGGAAACGTCCAGGTCGTCATAGATGGCTTCGGCGCGATGGGATTCCCAAACTGCGGTGGGGCTATAGATGGGACTCACATCCCTATCCTGGGACCGGCCCACCAGGCCAGCGAGTACATTAACCGAAAGGGCTACTTTTCTATGGTGCTGCAAGCACTGGTGGACCATAGGGGACATTTTACCAACATCTACGTGGGGTGGCCGGGCAAGGTTCATGACGCGCGTGTGTTCAGGAACTCTGGACTGTTTAAACGCCTCCAGGCAGGTAGTTTCTTCCCGGACCACAAAATAACGGTTGGGGATGTGCAGATGCCTACAGTGATCCTCGGGGACCCAGCCTACCTGCTAATGCCCTGGCTCATGAAGCCCTATACAGGCGCCTTGGACAGTGAGAAGGAACTCTTCAACTACCGGCTGAGCAAGTGCAGAATGGTGGTGGAGTGTGCTTTCGGACGTCTCAAGGGGAGATGGCGGAGCTTACTGACTCGCTCGGACCTCAGCGAAAAAAATACCCCTGTTGTTATTGCTGCTTGCTGTGTGCTCCACAATCTCTGTGAGAGCAAGGGCGAGACCTTTATGGCTGGATGGGAGGTTGAGGCCAATCGCCTGGCTGCTGATTACGCTCAGCCAGACAGCCATGCCGATAGAAGATCCCAGCGGGAAGCGCTGTGCATCCGGGAGGCTTTGAAAGATAGGTTCCTCGGAGAGCAGGGTAACCTATGACTCTCCAGTTGATTTACAGAGAAACTGAACCTGAGCCTGTTTCACTGACTGTTGACTTCGATCTGCGGTTACATACCCCGTTCTCCAGGTTTCCCCCCTTCCAACACACGTTTTAAAATAACTTTAATGGAACACTGATTATTAATAAAGTTTTCTTTAATTATGAATTCCTGTTCAAGGGTTGAAACATGGACGCGGACTGTGGTGGGTACGGTGTGCACTGATGTACAGACCGATTCTACACTAGAGGAATGACAGGCTCCTGCTCCTACAGCGGTCTCTGGGGGGAGGACGGTTGCAGGTGGGTGTGCAGGAAGGGGTGGGTTTGCAGGAAGGGGTGAGGGGTGCCGTCTTTGGGACGGAGTTTGGATGCAGGCTCTGGACTGGGGGTTGGGGCGTAGGAAGTGGTGAGGGGTGTGTGGGAAGGGTGAGTATGTGTCCGTGGATGAGGGCTCTTGCTGGGGCTCAGGGCATCGGAGAGGCTCGTGGCTAGGGGGGAAGGGCATGGTAAGGGCAGCCTGCCTTGCCATTTGTGGATGTCAGGCGCTAGGACCCTGGGACAGCATACACCTCACAGACTGACCCGGGGCAGCATTCACCTCCCAGAATGACCCTAGTGCCTAGTG
The DNA here is from genome assembly GCF_020497125.1 of Mauremys mutica. Lineage (NCBI taxonomy): Eukaryota > Metazoa > Chordata > Testudines > Geoemydidae > Mauremys > Mauremys mutica. The sequence goes on from NC_059075.1 coordinate 35,940,050, forward strand.
ACTGCAGTCTGTGTGTGTCCTGCTGTTGATCCTGCCCCCAAGTCTGTACCCTGGTAATGGAGGCTGTCCTATGCAATTAAAAAACCCCTCCCCCCCCTTCACACAAAGTCTTCTGACAAGGAAAACGTGACGGAAACAGTGAATAACAACAAACTACTTTTAATACTCAACTACACAGTGGGGGGATGAAACTTGGATTTGGGACTGGGTGATCCAGGAAGGGAAGCACTTCTCACACTTTAGGGAGTGAGAGCTGTTTGGTACATGAGCGCTCTGCTGGCGTGGAGTGACAGTTTTCACGGCCCCTAGCGCCCCTCCTTCTTGTGATTTTGGGTGAGGGGGGGACAGGACTTTGTGGCGGGGGAAGGCGGTTGCAGATACAGTTCAGGGGGGCTCTCTGCTCCTGCCTGCGGTCCTGCAGAACATCTACAAGGTGCCGGAGCGTGTCCGTTTGTTCCCTCATTAGCCCAAGCAGCGTTTGAGTCGCCTGCTGGTCTTCCTGCCGCCACCTGTCCTCCCGTTCGCTGTGTGAGCGCTGCTGCTGACATAGGGTCTCCCTCCACTGTCTCTGCTCGGCCGCCTCGGCTCTGGAGCAAGCCATCAGTTCCGAGAACATGTCGTCCCTAGTCTTTTTCTTTCGCCGCCTAATCTGCGCCAGCCTCTGTGAGGGGGATGCCGGGGCAGTTCGTGAAAGAGCCGCAGCTGTGTGATGGGAAAAAGGAAGTGATTTCCTTGAAAAGATACATGTTTGCGAACACTGAACACAGTCTAGTCAGTTTCTGTGAACAAGACCATACAGGGCACCTAGTCTCACGAGCTCTCAGGACAAGTTCGAGATTTCGGAATACGCTTTCATTGGCTGCGGTCTTGCACAGGAGATCGGACAAGCGGGGCAGTACAGCTGAATCCGTGTAGCAGCCAGGCCTGGTAAGCACTACACTATAGGCTGCTTAACAGTTAATAGATAGCTGTGCCCTCCCGCTGAAGGCAATCTGTAAAGCATAAAGTCTGACCCTGTTCCAGCCCCTCGCGGCTGTGCACGGGAAAGATCACTGTATGCTTTTCCTCTGTGGCCTCCAACACGTGGCTGTTAAGCGAAGGTCATTGCTATGCAAAGTAAAAGTCAAGCATTCACAATAGTAACAGTACACTAATTGCCCTAATTAGATGCAGCAGTCGCCGAACGAGATTACCCTGAGGCGGGTCACTCGGAGAGAGAGAGAGCGGATGCTGCTCGAATCCCTGCACAGACCAGGACCGTACGCTGCAATGCTGGTGGAGGCAATGATTCCGCTGTACATTAGGATGGCCTGGCGCGGAAGAGTGTGCTTCCACGGAGCACCAAATAAGGCACCTCTCCCCAGGAACCTCCTGCGGAGACTTTTCGAGCTGCTCTACGAGAGCTTCGTGGAACTGTCCCAGGAGGATTTCTGTTCCATCCCTATCTGTGTGGACCTTCTCTTTATATAGTTTTTTAAGCAAAAGGTTTTATATAGTTTTTACATATTTTTTATTCCTGTTTTTTAAAAAATAAATGTTTCCATGTTTATAGCACTTACCGACTGATCCTTCCCCTGATTCTGAGTCCGGGTTAACGGCCGGGCAGGGTTGGTAGGGGATCTCTGTGAGGGTGATGAAGAGATCCTGGCTGTCGGGGAAAGCGGTATTGTAAGCGCTGTCGCCTGCGTCGTCCTCCACAAACCCTTCCTCATCTTCCCCATCGGCGAACATCGCCGAGGAACTGCCCCTCGACACTATCCCATACTCAGAGTCCACGGTCACTGGTGGGGCAGTGGTGGCAGACCACCTAGAATGGCATGCAGTGCCTCGTAGAAGCGGCATGTCTGGGGCTGTGCTCCGGAGCGTCCGTTTGCCGCTCTGACTTTTTGGTAGCCTTGTCTCAGGTCCTTGATTTTCACGCGGCACTGCGTTGTATCCCGGCTGTATCCTCTGAGTGCCATGGCTTTGGAGACCTTCTCGTAGGTCTTTGCATTCCGTTTGTTGGAGCGCAGCTCCAAAAGCACAGACTCATCGCCCCACACAGCGATCAGATCCAGGACTTCACGGTCTGTCCATGCTGGGGACCTCTTTCTATTCTGGGATTGCATGGACTCCTCTGCTGGAGAGCTCTGCATCGTTGCAGGTGCTGCTGAGCTCGCCCCGATGTCCAACCAGGACATGAGATTCAAAGTGCCCAGACAGGAAAAGGAATTCAAATTTTCCCGGGTCGTTTCCTGTGTGGCTGGTCAGAGAATCCAAGCTTGGACTGCTGTCCAGAGCGTCAGCAGAGTGGTGCACTGTGGGATAGCTCCCGGAGCTACTAAGTTCGATTTGCATCCACATCTAGCCTAATTCGACATAGCCATGTCGAATTTAGCGCTACTCCCCTCGTCGGGGTGGAGTACCAAATTCGAACTAAAGAGCCCTCTAGGTCGAACTAAATGGCTTCCTGGTGTGGACGGGTGCACGGTTAATTCGAATTAACGCTGCTAAATTCGAATTAAAGTCCTAGTGTAGACCAGGCCTCAGACTCAGTTAGTGACTCAGGGCCAGATTCTGTCTCCAGTGGTGCTGAGTGGCCGTTATCTTGTGGAATGTGAGCAAGTGAGATTTCCCATAGTGTGGGGGAGTTCTCATCTGGAAAACAGCTGGCATGTCCGGCTTGTGTGCCAGCCCTTTCCTCTTAGTCCCTGTGTAGGGAGCATACAAGGGGAGTGGTCAGATTGTTGCTGTGCTACATCTATTCTCAGCTCTGGATGATACCTTTGGTACTTCTATCAGCTGGCGTAGCTTAGAGGAGACTTAGCCTCAAACAATTCTGGCTTCAGCTTGAAGGTAGGCTGGGAAGAAAATAAGAGAAATAACTGGCTTCCTGAGAGCACATCATGGGTAGGTTTGAGCTTCAGCAGGCCTTCCTAGACTCATGCTCACTTACTCACGTGTCTCTCAGACCCTCTTAAACTTCACCTCAGGCTCCAGCTTGCTGAGTCAAAGGGAGTCTAAACTTATGTACGTTACTTGCTGAAAGACCAGGAGAGAAGACCAAGAAAAACAGCTAATATGAGGGTGTAAATTAAAGTGGGTTAATCCATACTGATATAATTAAAACAGTAATATATTCATAAGCATCTCTTTAAATAGATGTGTCAGGTCATTAAGGCAGCACCTGAGTTTGATGCAACATGTCTCCTTAAAGCAGATGGGAACCCATCAGTTTGGCGGCAGCCCAGAGAAATTTGCTGGTAGGCTGCACTGTAGCCTCTATGTTTTTACAGTTAGTTTATCTCCAGCGAGGAAACTCTGAATAAGAAACAGATGGTAATTAATTCTGGAGAGGGCAGAAGGGATTATTGTGAAATGAAGAGAGTAGTGCACTGAGCATCAGGACTCCTGGGTTCTATTTCTGACTGCCACTGATTCTCTGTGTAAGGGAAATCACTTACATTCTGTGTGCCTCTGTTTAGCCATCTGTAAAATGAGCATAATAGTATCTATCTTACAAGTGTGTAATGTAACAACAGCAATATGTACCTTGCAGGTGTGTTGAGAAGCTTCTTGTTGTTAATATATAAGCCTTGAAATCCTCTGAACTTAGATTCACCTTTTACTAAGTATTGTTAATAGTTATTGAATAATAGTTATGTTGTTCATGAGACATCTTTTAATATTTGCCTGAACTAGAAAGCTCCAGCCATAAACTGTATCCCGTTTCTCCCTGAAAAACTCTTCAGACTAACTGTCCCCAGGTCTCTTTATTATGTCATCCCTGTTGGACTGTAACTGTCTTGTTGGATACTGGGAAAATAATCAGACATTACAACTGTGAACTTCAAATGGTACTTTCTCATGAAAATCATACTAAGAAGCTTTTATTCTCTCTTACACAATAATATCTGGACAACGTACTTGTTCCCATATCACGTAGAACATGATCCTAGTTGCCTTTAAATATCAAGGTAAGGTGTTACATAACTACATACTAGCTGCACGCTATTTTCCTTTTACACCAGAAAATGACAGAATCGTAGCTGCATCAAAAAAGAGCACCTAAGCCCCCTTTTCACATATCCTTTTGTTAAACACTTCTATGGACACAGCAAGAATCACCAGCCAAACTATCACCAGCTGCTCCATGTTGTTAATCAAAACCACTGTATTCTAATCAGGGGAGACCTAGGATTCTGCTGGAGACAGTCATGGGAAGGAAGCTCAAGACAACTAAGGAACAAGAAGGGTAACATTTTAACTACTGCCTTTTCCAATTGCTTTATTCCCAAGAGGATATAGGTCACATTCTCTATTGGCATAACAGCATTGACTTCAGTGGGATTATGCTAGCACATAATCTGTAGTATGCATTCCTGTTGTGTTCAGCACCAAAATACCAGTGAAAATGAGGTAGGATCAGAAGAGGCTAAAATAGGGATAAAACAAGTTAAAAATTACTTAGACAAATTAGATGTTTTCAAGTCACCAGGGCCTGATGAAATGCATCCTAGAATACTCAAGGAGCTGACTGAGGAGATATATGAGACATTAGCGATTATCTTTGAAAAGTCATGGAAGTTGGGATGGGAGAGATTCCAGAAGACTGGAAAAGGGCAAACATAGTGTCAATCTATAAAAAAAGGGAAATAAGGACAATCTGGGGAATTACAGACCAGTCAGCTTAACTTGTGTATCCGGAAAGATGATGGAGCAAATAATAAAGCAATCGATTTGCAAATACCTAGAAGATAATAAGATGATAAGTAACAGTCAGCATGGTATTTGTCAAGAACAAATTGTGTCAAACCAACCTGATAGCTTTCTTTGACAGGGTAACATGGATAGGGGGGAAGCGGTAGATGTGGTATATCTTGACTTTAGTAAAGCTTTTGATACTGTCTCACATGACATTCTCATAAACAAACTAGAGAAATGCAACCTAGATGGAGCTACTATAAAGTGGAGGAAAACCAGAGAGTAGATATCAGTGGTTCACAGTCATGCTTGAAGGACATAACAAGTGGGGTCATACAGGGATCAGTTCTGGGTCTAGTTCTGTTCAATATCTTCATCAATGATTTAGATAATGGCATAAAGTACACATAAAGTTTGCGGATGATACCAAATTGGAAATGACTGCTTAGGAAGGAGTACGGCAGAAAGGGATCTGGAGGTCATAGTGGACCACAAGCTAAATATGAGTCAACAGTGTAATGCTGTTGTAAAAAAAGTGAACATCATTTTGGGATGTATTAGCAGGAGTGTTGTAAGCAAGACAGGAGAAGTAATTCTTCTGCTCTACTCTGCACTGATTAGGCCTCAACTGGAGTATTGTGTCCAGTTCTGGGCACCACATTTCAGGAAGGATGTGAACAAACAGGAGAGAGTCCAGAGAAGAGCGACAAAAATTATTAAAGGTCTGGAAAACATGACCTATGAGGGAAGATTGAAAAAATTGGGTTTGTTTAATCTGGAATAGAAATACTGAGGGGGGACACAATAACAATTTTCAAGTACGTAAAAGGTTGTTACAAGGAGGAGGGAGAAAAATTGTTTTTCTTAACCTCTGAGGATAGGACAGAACATAACATAAGAACAGGAAGCAACGGGCTTAAATTGCAGCAAGGGAGGTTTAGGATGGACATTAGGAAAAACTTCCTAACTGTCACAGTGGTTAAGCACTGGAATAAATTGCCTAGGGAGGTTATGGAATCTCCATCCTTGGAGATTTTTATGGGTAGGTTAGACAAACACCTATCAAGAATGGTCTAGATCAGTGTTTCCCAAACTTGGGACGCTGCTTGTGTAGGAAAGACCCTGGCGGGCCGGGCTGGTTTGCTTACCTGCCCCATCCACAGGTTTGGCCGATCGGTGGCCAGTACGTCCCTCGGCCCGCACCACTTCCAGCAGCTCCCATTGGCTTGGAGCAGCGAACTGCGGCCAGTGGGAGACACGATCAGCCGGACCTGTGGACAGGGCAAGTAAACAAACCGGCCCGGTCCGCCAGGGGCTTTCCTTACACAAGCGGTGTCCCAAGTTTGGGAAACAGTGGTCTAGATAATACTTAGTCCTGCCATGAGGCAGCGGACTGGACTAGATGACCTCTCAAGGTCCCTTGCAGTCCTATGATTCTTTGATTCTATGACATAATATGGAGATTGGAGCTCTATAAAATATGCCAGAAAGAATGAGTGCTCCTCCAGCTGTGGCACCTTCCAGCTTGACATTCTTCCCAAACTCTGCTTTGTTCCACACTATGTAGTGAGGGTGTTTATTTGTCCGTCTATATACATAATAGGATTCACTACAGTCACCTCCGGGTGATGAGAGTGGAACATGACAGATGCATAACTGCACACTGCAACATTATTTCCGACAAGAAGTGAGGAAGAATACAACATGGGGTTTTAAATATAAGAATTACCAGAGATAGAATTTGGACACCCTTGAAATTGCAACATATGTCCTGGATCTTTGATACCTATAAATGATCAGGATCTCAGTTTTACAGCCAGTCTGAAAGAGGACATCTCCAGCATCATAGTGACCCATGGCATCAGACTGATGCCTTATGACTGTAGTACTAACTCAGTAGGTACTGTAACACACACTGAATAGCTTGCATTATGTCTGTGCATTGACGGGGTTTGTATGTGTGTAACTTGAACTTGCGACAGATAAGAACATTTAGTGGACATTAAGGAATGTGAAGGAAAAAAGTAGGAAAATCATATAGCTATGAAAATAAAAAGGAAGGAGCCATTTCAAGAAAGAAAGAAAGAAAGAAAGAAGCCCTTGAATGATGGTCACTCACGACAGGTGGATATAAATCTGAACAAGTGATTTAACTGACTGATTAGAATGAAAAGAAACTTGAAAATGCTTCCTTAAATAAAAATAAACCCCACTCATTGCAGAACACCATTTTTTGTTTTTTTTTACAATAAAAATAAGTTAACATCTAAATGTTGAAAGGGAAAACAACTCAGGAAATGGTTCTAGTGAATCTGAAATTTTACTTGGGATAATTAGAGGTGTTATCTACAGCAAAACCATCAATCATCTCCTGTGTCTGACTGCTGTTTCTGTGGTTAAATTCCGAGCATAACTTGTGTGGTTGGTAATCACAAGTCAGTTGAGATATTTACCAAGAGCAAGGTTACCCTGGGTCATATTCTCTTGGATGCAAGTGGCCTCTTAGTTATTGATGAGCCACACTCAGAAACTCTAGTGTTCCGTTCAAATAAAACACCCCAAAATGATGCTTAAAGTTAGCTCTGTAATGGGTACATACAAGGCTCGATCCAAAGCCTCTTCAATTGAATGGGAGTTTTTCCATTGGCCTCAATTGGCTTTGGATCATGCCCTAAGAATGTATAGATCACCAAATACCAATATTGTCATCTGATCCTTACCTGAAATATTGGGTCGCAAAACTAAGCTGGATATCTCAGAAGATCAGATTTTAACATGGCTACTTTTTACCTTTTGTTTCCAGACAAAGTCAGAAGCCATAGTATAGAAATAATGAGACTCCATGAAGAATAATTTTCAAATCTCAGAAGAAAACGTAGATCCAGGGGAGTTTCATGGGATGGTTCAGGCTGACCTTGTTCACTCATCTTTACTTGTACTCCTTCCGTCCCTTTTTTTTGTAAAAATTCAACCCTGAAGAGTTGTCATTCCTGTTTCACTCTGCTCTGCCCATCCATTGGAGAGAATCAAAATCATACTGATCAGGTGGCTGATCATACCGATGGCAGCCACCCTTGCCTATTCTGATAAGGAGTTTTGAAAAGAATTTTAAGTTACAGCAGAAATCTAGTGTAGGTCTCTCCTTACTGATTCATTAGCAGATTAAAATGGTTGAGATCTTCCTAACTTTTATAGATGTCAGAAAAAGTCTCCTAACTTCTGGATGTTAATTAGAACAGAGCCTATGTACAATATCCACTTAAGAGAGTGCTCAGCAGTGGATCCTGGATTGTCTGAAAGCTAGATAATAATTTAAAAATTAGAGAGACGAGGTGGGTGAGCTAATACGTTTTATTGAGCCCACTTCAGTTGGTGAGAGAGACAAGCTTTGAAGCTGCACAGAGCACTTCTTCAGGTCTGGGATGTCTCAGGATATCATAGCTCAATATAAAATCAAACAGTTTAGTATAAGTAGACACATGGGCGGCGGGTGAACAAGCCATTGGGAGAGGCTAGCCCCCTCCCTCTCTGCCTGAGGCCCCACTCCTACCCCTCCCCTTCTGCCCTCCACTCTGTCTGGAACCCAGACCACACAGCTCCCAGCCCCACCCACAGCCACCAGCCCCTCAAGCCTCAGTGCCCCCACCCCAGAGTACTGGGCAGGTGGCACAGCCAGAGCACTCCCAGCCCCAAATGCAGGGTGAGCAGTGTGGCTGGAGCACCCCCAGCCCCAGCCCTGGAGGGAGGGTGGGCGGTGCAGCTGGAGCACCCCCAGCCTCAGAGCACAGGGCAGGCAGCCCATCTGGAGCGCCTCCAGCCACAGCCCTGGAGTGCCAGGCAGGCAGCATGGCCAGAGCATCCTTAACTCCAGCCCTGGAGTACCGGGCGGGCAGGGCAGCATGGCCCAAGTTCTAACGCCCCTAGCACAGGGCCTTGTGAGCACCGGCCCCAACCTGCCTGTCCCAGCCTCTCGGCCACAGAAGAGTGGGAAGGGAACTGGAAATAGGTAGGACAGTGTCTGGGGACAGAGCGTGAGTGGGGCCATGCCAGGTTGTTTGGGGAGGCACAGCCTCCCCCAGCCTACGATACCCACCAATGAGTAGATAGCATATATTTTAAGGGAACATTCAAGGTGAAGTGGCCCATTAACATCCCTGTAGTCATAGGACAAAAAGGAGGGTTAGTGGGTTACAGACTGTTGTAACAAACCATATACCCATGTCTTTATGAACACCATTATTTTTAGTGTCTGGAGAGGTTGCTGGAATTGTTTGAAGGCTAGAAGAAGGGGTTCAGGAAAGATTTCTTTCAGTATGGATAGGGTTGTTGTTGTTTTATGATACCCCATATGGGTTCCAATGTGGGTTGGTAGGTGACAACTAGTGATGTGTGGTCAGAGGGTGGTTTATTTGTGTATTGAAGCAGGTTTTCTTATGGTATTTGGGTGGACTGTTCCATGATCCTCTCCAAACTCATCATCAGAAGCAAGATCCCCACAAACCAGGACACACCACTCAAAGTGGCAACAGACCCCGCCAGAACAACAGATGCAAACCCTGCAAACATATCTTCACTGTTACACTGATCAACACCTCCTCCCTCCCCCACATACAACATAGCTTTTGAGATCCATGGGTCCTACGCATGTGTATCACAACATGTGGTGTATCTCAACCAGTGCACTAAATGCCCCAATAACAACTATGTGGATTAAACCAAACTATCACTACACTCTCAGATGAACTCACACAGGAAAATGATGAAAGACAAAAGCACCATGTCAGTTGTGGGTGAACACTTTTCACAAAGTGGTCACTCTATATCTGACCCATCGGTTGTCATTCTCTAAGGAAACCTGCACAACACTTTCAAAAGATGAGCCTTGGAGCTTAAATTCATAACTTTGCTAGACACTAAAAATCATGGTTTTAATAAAGACATTGAATTTATGGCTTTTTACAACAATCTGTTACCCACTAAGACCCCCTTTTTGTCCTACGTCTACAGCGGTGTTAATATGCCACTTGTGCTTGAATGATCCCTTAAAATATGTACTAACAACGTATGCTAAACTATTCCCTTAGAATATGTGCTACCTATTTATGCTAAACAATCTGTTTGATCTTGTGTTTAGCTGTGACACTCTGAGTACCTTCCTCAGACCTGAGGAAGAGCTCTGTGTAGCTGGAAAGCTTGTCTCTCTCACCAGAAGAAGTTGGTCCAATAAAAGATATTACCTCACCCTCCTTGTCTCTCAAATATCCTGGGACTGACACGGCTACCACATGGCATACAAATTTAAAAATCACACAGATAGCTAAACCTTCTCGAGTGTATTTGAAATCATTAGAAACTAAGAAGAACCGCATCTGCTCTAACCCCTCAGACAGAGACCAACACCTACAAAATCTCCACCAAGCATTCTCAAAACTACAGTACCCGCACGAGGAAATAAGGAAACAGATCAACAGAGCCAGACGTGTACCCAGAAGCCTCCTACTGCAAGACAAACCCAAGAAAGAAACCACTGAGGACTCCACTGGCCATCACATACAGTCCTCAGCTAAAACCCCTCCAACGCATCATCAGGGATCTACAACCCATCCTGGACAATGATCCCACACTTTCACAGGCCTTGGGTGGCAGGCCAGTCCTCGCCCACAGACAACCTGCAGCATATTCTCACCAGTAACTGCACACCGCACCATAGTAACTCTAGCTCAGTAACCAATCCATGCAACAAACCTCGATGCCAACTCTGCCCACATATCTACACCAGTGACACCATCACAGGACCTAACCAGATCAGCCACACCATCACTGGTTCTTTCACCTGCACGTCCACCAATGTAATATACACCATCATATGCCAGCAATGCCCCTCTGCTATGTACGTCGGCCAAACTGGGCAGTCTTTAAGGAAAAGGATAAATGGACACAAATCAGATATTAGGAATGGCAATATACAAAAACCTGTAGGAGAACACTTCAACCTCCCTGGCCACACAATAGCAGATCTTAAGGTGCCCATCCTGCAGCAAAAAAACTTCAGGACCAGACTTCAAAGGGAAACTGCTGAGCTTCAGTTCATCTGCAAATTTGACACCATCAGCTCAGGATTAAACAAAGACTGTGAATGGCTTGCCAACTACAGAACCAGTTTCTCCTCCCTTAGTTTTCACACCTCTACTGCTAGAACAGGGCCTCATCCTCCCTGATTGAACTAACCTCGTTATCTCTAGCTTGCTTCTTGCTTGCATATATATACCTGCCCCTGGAAATTTCTACTACTTGCATCTGACGAAGTGGGTATTCACCCATGAAAGCTCATGCTCCAAAACGTCTGTTAGTCTATAAGGTGCCACAGGATTCTTTGCTGCTTTTACAGATCCAGACTAACACGGCTACCCCTCTGATATCTGTGGATACAGTTACTTTTCTCCAGTTGCCCTAAGAAACTTGGATGTGTCTGTGCACATGAAGCACACTTGGAAGGATGGAAAGAGAAAGAAAGAGTGATTGGTATGGAGGTCTGTAGAATAGGCAGATTATGAACTGAGACATCTTCATACCTTGCCGGGAGGACCTTGAAAACTCAGGGAATAAGTCTTATGGGTAATGGTGTCAAAATGTAGTACTGGCTGCAGAAGTTAAAATCAACGTATATTTTTGTTCATTTCCATCAAAAATTGAGAGTTTTTTTTTTAATAAAAGAATTATTTTGTTTTGGATTATTTTTATAGTGAAGACAAGGCTTCTGAGAGTAATCATTGTGTGAAATATCTTGTGAGAATGTCTGCATCTAATGGAGCACTGATGTGATCCAGTATGGCAGTTCCTATATTCTTGTGTAAAAGAGTAGCTCCACTGAACTCATGCAGATAGTATAAAATTGGTGTAAGTGAGAAAAGAATCAGGCCTTACAGCTTTTATTGTCTGTTAGTCATTATGCATATTTTATGAGGCTAGACAATTAATAACTAATGATAATACTACTAATTTCTTAGAAACATTAAAACCTCTTTTTTAATCTAGTCCCCTGGACAGGTAAGTGATCGGAGAGAGAAAATCAAATAAGGAAAAATCAGAGCAGTATAGACAAGGATATAATTTCAAAGTTTAATTAACACATTCTTTTTTAAAGTCACAGAAATTATATGGCCAAATGAATGATTGTTAACAGCAGGCAGGCAGTATTTTTGATGTAAGCTCTGTAGGTTACCTAGGCTACAAACTGCAGATCTCAGCAAAACTGCATTCATGGCATAGAAATGAGCCCCTCCTCCTATGGGAGACCAACCCTTAGACCTAAAGAATGAAAGGCGAGTGTTTGACATGTTTATCTATGACAACTGTGAGCCAAGGATGATCATGTTTGGCAGTTTGAAGTGGGAGCATTTGAGTTGTTTCAACTCTTTTCGGTATTCCCTTCAAATTACAACAAGCTGCTTTGGGTAAACATTGTAAATTGCTCATGATGGCAGGGAGATCGAAGGTCTCTCTCTCTCTCTCTCTCTCTCATCCCTTCCAACACCCCTTTCCTATTATCCCACATTCAGCTTGGATGCCAGGGGGAAAATATCAGGGCAGCCTTTGGTTCTTCTTTCCAGTCATTGATTTCCTTTGACTCCAACCTCTCTCCCCCTTTCCTGATATTATGGATGAATACCACAAAAGATTACCTATGAGTATACCCTGGAATTTTAAGTGACAATCAGTGTTGCTATCTTCACACCCATTTAGGCTATGTACTACAACATTTTTCTATATCTGAGTATAGTTGCCAAAAGTTGTGTTGACTGATATGATACAGCATGGTTTATGGGGACCACTAAAGCATGTTTAGCACCAAACATGTTGAAACATGACAATAACATCTGACCATTGTAATGCAGACATGGACTTAGTGTTCACTTTTCACAAACACTTGTAGAATTGACTTTACTTGCTTAAATATTTCTGGAAAGTGACTTTCAACCTTGCACATGGAAATACTTTCCCCCAAATTACTTATTATTACAGTAATACATAGAGTCCTTAACTGAAGTCATGGTCCCATTGTAGAAAACACGTAGAAACAGACAGTCCCTGCCCCAAAGAGATTTCAATATAAATAGATAAGACAGATGATGGGCAAGTGAAAGGAAGTAGCATTACTTCCATGCTAGAGATGGAAACTGAGCATAGAGGTATTAACTGTTTGGCTCATATTTTGTCTTAGACAGTTCACCCCTTCCCAATATTAGGCCAGGTCTACACTCCACTTATTTTTGTATAACTTATGTCACCAAGGGGTGTGAATAAGGCATCCACCTGAGCAACATAAGTTACACCAACCTAAGCGCCAGTGTGGACAGTGCTATGTCAGCAGAAGAGCTTCTCCCACTGGTGTAGATACTGTCTCTCGCGGAAGTGGATTATTTATGCCAGCAGGAGAGCTCTCTCCTGTCGGCATAGAGTGTCTTCACCAGATGTGCTACAGCAGAGTAGCAGAGTCAGTGCAGCTGCACCAGTGTAGCACGTTGAGTGTAGATTAGTCCTTATTTTTCTTAAAAATCCCAATTATAGTAGCAATCAGGTGAATACAGAGCATTGACATTTCCTTTATGTCCTGAAAGTTAACATGTTCTTATTTTCTGAATAAGATGACCTTTCAAAATTGAATTCAAATTCCTGATAGCTCATTTCAGCACATGGGGACAGTGCAATTATTTTACTGCTTATTTAAATTAGGCCTGGAGCCAAAATACAAAATTTGACTTTGGAGCCACACTGCTGTAAAGTTTAGGGAAGTTTTGGTCTCGGGTATTGGTTTAAGGCCACCTCTAAAATAGATTGTACCAATTCTTTTATCTACAAAATAGGACTGGAAATCTCATGAGAACAATGATGTGAACCCAGATAGGTAGATGGATCATGCTTTCTTCCCCCATTTCCATTTGGAACCAGGAAGAACAGAGTAGCATAAAATAGATAAATAAATAAATGAAAATTAATAATGTCAAGAAAATGTTTTCCATTTCCAAAAGATTCAGGCTCATTTCAAGTATTGGGCAAAGGCTGAGTTGGTCCTTATTTTAGCCAGACCACACATACTCATCCATGGCATTTAGTTTGAAATGTGGGTGGTGCAAGATGTAAAGGTCCTGATCCTTTAAAGCCTTGCATCATCCCAGATGTGATACCTTTACCCCTCCTGAGTAGTGCCTTACTCCACAAGTAGTCACTCTGAAACCAGAGGTGGCCCCTTATAAAGTATTGCTCAGCATGAATAAGTGTATCAGAACTTAGTCTCTACAAGCATTGTGGAGGGAGTCAGTAATCAGTGAGACTACTTAACATGGACAAGGCCTGCTTACATATGTAAGGATTTGGACTATCTGGTCCTTCTTGCCTTTTCACTCTTGGGTTCATCCTGCACAAGGACATCAGAGTGATGAGTTTGATGGTCCCATTATTGCCCTGTGATGAAAAATATTTTGTGATATGTGAAAACCACCATCCACCAATTAATCCTAATGGGTATCTCATGTTACTAGAAATGACTGCTATCAGGAATGGAAGGGACATTCACCATGTACACAAAGTTTCCCCTGATTTCACTATGCCTGATTCCCGCCAGTGTGGACACCTTGCGTTTTCATAAGCACTATAATCCTCCATCTACTCACAAAACATCTTCTCCCATCAGAAAGGTATTGCAAAGAATAACATTCCGCCAGTTATGTTATTATTACAACAGACAACTATAGGAGATGCTGTTACTCAAACAGTATTTTACTGTTACTGACACGAACATGAATGTTTTCCTGATTGTCATTTTGCCCATAATTTTTAGTACTTATCACAAATGACCCATTTCTAAAATCTTATTAGACCCAAATAATGTCTAATATAAAAAAAAGTGTTCTCTAGCGGCTAGAGCAGGGGGCTGGGTATCAGGATTCCTGGGTACAGGTCTTGTCTCTGATACGGTCTCACACCATGTGACCATATTGTTATTCTTATTATTTGATTCAGTAAAGCCTAGAGGCCCCAACTATGTGTTGCCACCGTGATAAGCACGGAACAAACACCTGGTGAGAAACAATCCTGTCCCTGAAAAGACTACAGACTAAACAGAAAAGCAAGGGTGGGAGGGAAAACAGAGGCACAGAAAGTGCAGAGCAGTGGAAGTGCTTGGAAGGGAACCCAGATTTCCTGATTCCCAGCCCAAATGCACTATTCACTAGACATGCCACTTCATACCACTGTGCTTCAGTTTATCCATCTCTAGAATGGGTAGAATGTTAGTGAATATACTTTATGATGGAAGGGCAGGGAGGGTGGGGTTCTGATGTTTAGTTAACTGATGTTTCTACAGGGCTTTGAGCTCCCCAGATGAAAGGTCCAGGTGTAATTATTGTGGTTGTGAGATTCCCTTTCGTATTTTTTGAGAGAGAAATGTGACAAGATCAGAATATCTCAAACTTAACACCTGGCCCTAGATTTAAAGAGACAAGTTATTATTGTCCCCAGGGTACAAAGCACTGCATGTAGCATTCTACTCCTGCTTAGCAGAGAGCCAGCAGGTTTCCTTTTACGCTGACTGTCAGAATTATTTTCAGCACATTTCCTTTTTAGATGTTTTCATTGAAGAGGCTACTGTGGTGAAGATAAGACTACAACTTCTCCTGTCTCACTAAGCTTTCCATCCTCCTTCCCTTTCTTGTATCCAAGTCTCTTTCCTGCTGGTTCTTTCCCCCTTGAAAGGGCTGCTACAAAGCATTTGACAGGACCCTTTGATTTAGGTTTATTGAGAGTGTTCAGCTCTTAGAACTCCAGCCAAGGTATGTCTGAACTTTCAATAAAAGCAGAGAGAGACAGAGCAGGCCTGGTGGCTCAGCAGGCAAATGTAAGGTTTGCCAATAAAGACAGTGGGAGAGTCTCAGAGGTAAAACTCCACATAGCTGATGGGAGGTGGGGAGGAGAAGATAAATAAGAAGCATGCAACCTGTTCTGCCCAACAGCCATTTTGGCCAAGTACTAGAGATGGATGTAAATTCAGAGGTTAAGGAATTAGGGTGTAACTGGGGCTGATAACTCCAGAATAAAGCTACATGAAAAATTACAATCAGTCTTTTTTTTTTTTTTTCAATATTTTGGAATTTCTTCACAATGTTCAAAATTGGCTTTGGCCATGTTGATTAACTATATAAGCCTGTATATTTGGTGTTTGTAGTAACATTAGTAAGTCATGTGATACTATTTCCCTTTCCTGATTCAACGAGTCATATAATTAACCAACACGATGTGAATTCTGAATTTGAATAGTATATCTGAATGTAATGTGAAAACTTTGCTTTCTATACATTTGGTCTTAAATTTTATTCTTTGCAAACATGCTTGCTAGGAAAGTGCTACTGCTTAGATATTTGCAGAACATGAACACAAATTCACTTTCAAAGTCAAATGAATATTCACAGAAATGTTTTACCTACTATTCTCCCAACTCTACTTAACTGCAAGAATAGTAAAGGAAATTTGAGTTGGAAACAAGCCATTCCTCTGAAGGGGACTTAAAAGATGTGTAAAATGGCTTAGGTAAATGCTTTGTTATGGAAGAACATGGATAAAGGAAAAAAGGCAATTTTTGTTCCCAAGCCTTATAATTAGAGATGGGCTTGAATTACAATGTCTGCGTCTGAGCTTTTTGAAAGAATGGGGGTGTTTCTATTTAAGGTTTTGATTAGCTCATTGCAGACATGAGGTCAAATGTGGATCACATACGTTTGGGGGTTGTCCAAGTCTGATCTTTTGGCTCATGCCCATCTCTGCTTTGAAATACAGAGGGTGAAAAATCAACCCCCTTGATCCAAACCCTAAATTCTAATACACCTGACTTCAATCAAATTCAGATTTGGATTTATGGTTTGATTTATGCCCATTTGTGCCCAATCCAAACATGAACTTGCATGAAGTTCAGCATATTTGGATTTATTGTTGATATTTGACCTATTTTAGAGAGGTGTCATCTGTGAATTTAGAACACGGGCTGGATCTGCATTAGGATTTAGGTTAGGCTCAACTGTGCTGATAGGCAAAAGAATAACTTACTAAGGTGTACAGGCAGACAGAGATATGGCCACACACAAAGAAACATGGAGTGAGAGTGAGAAATGAATCCTGGTCACGGGCCACCTGAGGCACATTGTGCATATGCTAAGAAGAAGTTCCTCAATTTTTGAGATTACTTGAGAACTCTTTAAAATATGAAGGCAGAATATGTCCCCAGGCTAAAGACCAAACAAATGGATTATTTTTTTTCCATCTCAGGAACACAAACAAAAAAAATGTGGGGTGAATTATATCAGGAGAATTTCCTAATGGTGAGATCTATTAAGATAGTGGAATAATCTCCAAAGGGAAGTGGTGGAATCCTAATCACTGGAGATAGTTAAAACTAAATGGAATGAAACATTGTAGACTATATTGTAGGAAACAAACCTTACACTGACTAAAGAGATTGGACAATGAGTTTAAAATATTGTTTTCCATCTGTACTTTATACATGCTATGGGAACCACTGGAGGGGATTCCCTGTCACATTGCTGTGACAAATTGTCTGGAAAGCTTCAAAATGTACTGAGCAGAGATTCAGTAAACAATGATAAAGGCAGATATGAATATTTTACAGTTCTATGTGTGTGTTTTTATGCAGGCGTAACATACATAAGTTTCATATGAGGTAGCCACAGACAGACACAATGAATACAGTAAAAAAATATTTTAGGTGAAATGAACGGGGTGGGAGGAGCACTTGGAGTAAAAGCTGTGTTATCCTCCTTCATTGAAACAAAACAACCAGTGTCCTCCCCTTCCCTCCCCCTCCCGCCAATCTCAAGGATACTTAATGCCTTACATAGCAGCCTGGTGGGCATATGTTCTTGGTTAGGGACCCATTGTTTGTGAAATTGTTGCAAGTTTCAGATTTCTATGTGGCAAGCAGAAAACCCAGCCCCCTGGGTGGTAGCAGTTGGGGCCATTCTGAGGTAGGTAAACATTAAAGTGAGGAATTTATGAGTCTACCCTCAGCTATATGAAACACTGGGCAAGTCTGGGTTGCTTTTTTGGTTTGGGATTTTTTTGTTGTTGTTGCTTGACTTCAAACACAGCGGAGAGCTACCTGGCTGTAGGTAAAAAGATCAACATCTGCAAATAATAATTGCCACCACCATTGGATCGCAGCTTGCACAAAGGCTGGAAAGAAATTGTGCTTGTTTAAAATGGAGAAAGTTGTGTCTAAGTTCATTGCCTAAAGCATCTTTGCCTAAGAAAATTGACTAGGTTAAAAGAAATGGAGTGGGGGAACGAAACACATGGCATTCTGGTTACTGTCTGAAAATGTACAAAAGAAAACCATGGGGATCCTGGATAAATCAAAAATTCAGTGGAAATGAAGCTTGATATTTGGAACTGTGTAAATAAGGGGGAAAAAAGTGCGCACACAGCAAAATTGGTCTTTGCTTTGGCATAGAGGATCTGACCAGTGGAATTACAACTGACTTTGAGGAATTTCACCACAATTGTAAATGTTTTTATCTGTGAAAGATTAAGGTCAAAGTTCATTTTCAGCCATCCCTATCACTGGGTCTTTCTCTGAATATTCCTTCCTCCTCATATCCCAGTATGATAACAGAGAGTCAGAAAAGGGGAGCAATGTTGTGGTCATTCATTAATATGTGGACCAGTGGATAGACCTTTTGTTATATTTATAGGATAATTTAGGGCTCATTCTGCAAACATGTAGTGTAGTGCAGGGATCGGCAACCACTGGCATGCGGCTCGCCAGGGTAAGCACCCTGGCATGCTGGGCCGGTCTGTTTACCTGCCGTGTCTGCAGGTTCAGCCGATCGAGGCTCCCACTGGTCGCAGTTCACCATCCCAGGCCAATGGGGGTGATGGGAAGCGGTGGCCAGCACATCCCTCGGCCCGTGCCGCTTCCCGCAGCTATCATTGGCCTGGGACGGTGAACCGCGGCCAGTGGGAGCCGCGATCAGCCGTACCTGCAGACGTGGCAGGTAAATGAACCGACCCGGCCTGCCAGGGTCCTTACCCTGGTGAGCCGCATGCCAAAGGTTGCCGATCCCTGGTGAAGTGCATATTGCTGAGAGTACGGTGACCAGATGTCCCAATATTATTAGCTTTGTCTTATATAAGCAACTATACCCCTGCCCCCGCTCAAAAAAGTGTCCCAATTTTTACACTTGCTATCTGATTACCCTAGCTGAAAGTAACCCCAGCAACTTTACCATTTCCTGCCTATGTGATGTTAAAAAATAATCAGCTTAATGACAAACAAACTTTCAAAGTGATTGACTTCAGTGGGACTAACTTCAGTAGTAAGACTGCTCAGTAGCTCATGTTGGCAGTGTTGGCCTTTAGAGACAAATTCTTGGGTCCCTACTCAATACCTACTTAGGGTTTGGTCATATCATTTAGGCACAGCCCTGTATTGGAGACATTCCTCCTGAGCTTGCCTGTATGCAGAGGGACTGTGACTTCTGCTACCCACCTTAATGCTGCATTAGGTCCCTTCCAATCTGTGCCTGCTGCTGTGCCCCTTTATGTTTCTCTCGGTCACCAGATCCACTTCTTCACCCCTCCCCTTTTGAGGCAATGTGCACACTGAAGGGCATAGACAGGGAACATTCCCTTCACACTAATAAGCAGAGGAACTGCATAGTCACTCTTCAGAGGCCATTGTGGGAATCGGTACAAATGGGAGGGTTCCCCAAACTCCCACAGAAGATACAAACCTTTAGGTTAATCCGGCTCCACAATTCCCTCAGTGCAGGCTAGAGGTTAATAAGCATAATGGAACCTCAGGTGGAGG
Organism: Mauremys mutica; assembly: GCF_020497125.1. Lineage (NCBI taxonomy): Eukaryota > Metazoa > Chordata > Testudines > Geoemydidae > Mauremys > Mauremys mutica. Next base: position 35,959,608 of record NC_059075.1, read on the forward strand.
AAAAAATTAACTATGGTGTGTGCAAATAACAAAAATGTTTATGAAAAATCCACAAAACTATTTGCAATTTCCTTCCAGGACTTTGCATGGCCCAGAATTTAGATTTATTGAGAAATCTTTGTATAGGGGTCTTAGACACTGTGGTGATAATAATAATAAATAACAAAAATAATCAATAATTATAATAGTTATTTTTGCATCATAACATCCTAAAACTCAAATGTACCCACTTGTTGATGCAAAGGATCTTCATATTAAGAAAATTTTGAAATTCTAAATATTGAAAAAGGTTGATGTTTTGTTCAAAATATGATTTCTTGTTCAAAGGCAGGACACTTTTTATGGGAAAACAGACCTATTTTGTTCTTTTTATGAGCAGAACCAAAAAAACCCCAACAACTAACAAAAATCCATGGTCAGGCTTTTTTTGGTAATTTAATTGATTCAAAACTGAGTGTGAAAACTACTAATTCTTAAGTTTTGAAATGTGATTGTAGATATTTTGTCCAGTGTTAGTTTAAACAAAGCCAAGAGTAGAGCAGACAAAAAAGAAATTACAGTATGTGTTCTCACAGCTGAGACTTCCAATTCTGCAGAAAATGACAGGCAGTCACTTCCACATGTGATGACAGTTGAGTGGAGATCCCTGGAATGTCTGTTTTTCAAAAGCAACCCGGTTGCAAATTTGCAACATGACAAGAAAAATTCATCAGATGATGCTGAATTTGCAAAATTGATCAAAGGTCTGTATTAACCCTGGATGAACTTTTGGCATAATTTTGTAACAACAAAACTCAGAAAGTGTCACCCTGCTTTAGTTGAATCCATTGTAGACCTATCTGATTATAACAGTGCCAAGGTCAAAGGTCTGTCAGTGTGTTTTCATTCCATGGCAATTTGTGTTGGACTAAAACCGTAGCGTGCAAGTCAAGAGATACTTTATATTTTACCTTCAATATATTTTGAAAAACTCCTGATTAAAAAAAATGCAGGTTTGTTTGTTTTTTACACCCATATAAACAGTTGTTCTTTTTAATTAAATTTGCGATGCAGTTACAGGACATCATAGCATGAGCTGCATGCATTGAGTCCACTTCTACTTGTATTTAAACTCTTACAAGCCCAATAACTTCAGTGAGATAGCATGGGTGAACCTGAGCGAAGAATGAGATCCACATTTCTCTGGTGCGCGAACAGCACTACAGTAGACACACACATGTAAGGCTGTGGTCTGAGGGCCACTTGTGTCCCTTGATATGCTAAAGTTCATCTCTTGAGTGAGTTTCTGTAAAGACTGCTCTGTGCTTCCTTCTGCTTCGTAAGAGTAGCTCTGAAGTGAGCCACTAGTGCTCCAGACAGCTTCTGTTCCTTCCCAGCCGATCAGCGCCCCCACTAGCAGCCTGCAGCATTGCAGGAGACAGAGTAGCTGTGGCTGCTACGTTGCCTGCTCCCCTGCTAGGCTGTGGGAGACTCTACCAGAGCGGGATAGGATCTTGACTGACTGTGCCTGAGCCTGAGGAAATAATTACAGTATTGACTGAGGTCTCTTGATCTTTCTGGAAGAATATATTTGATCCTCAGACCAGGCACCACTGATAGCAGGGATTATTTATAAAATAAACTACTGCTGATGCAAAATTCTTCTGGGAATCCATTTTAAAGGTTTGATATAACCTTCCACTCCTCCTCACACTGAGAAGGGAAGAAGGGCCAATTGAACAGAAGCCAATGTTTCTTGCTGCTGACTCATGAAAAATCCATAAATCTCTCAGGCTCCACAACTGTGAAGGATACTCCTAGTTTTGGAATCTAAATTTTTCCCTCTCCTGTGTCCGTGCAATTCAACCACCTTCCTCAGAAACCCACAGGTATTTTCATCTTGATATCTAATTTATGACTTGCCCTCCTTAAATAGCCTAATGACACATTGCACTTGTCAGCTGTTATCGTTCAACACTGGGGTAGCCCTGTGAGGTGTAAGTGTCTTTTATCTGTCTTCAATGAAGCAAAGGGATGTAATTGTCTAATACTCTAAAGAGTATCACAATAGTGCTGCTGCATAACTGCAGGCTTTATGTGCACAAAAGTGTTTCTTTACTGCTCCGTAAGGTATAATTACCATGAGTTTATTGCATACCTTTATGAATAGCTAGGGGAACAAAGTCCTATTAAACTTCTTTCTTCTCAAGAACTTTAGTCCAATGGACCACAAAGGTGCCTGACCAAGAGCATTTTTATTGATTTTGCCCTCACTCTGTAATTGTACCTAAGCTCCAACAGCCAAAGCTGGAGGTCCTTATTCAATTTTTAACTCTCCTTTTACTTAAGCAGAAAACTCTTTTGACTTTAATCAGAGTTTTCCCTGATTTGGCCCAATGATATTTATGTGGTTCAGAGAAGTGGATTACAAGGGAGGTGTTTATAATGGCCTTTAAAGCTGTTTGGAGTCTAGAAAAGATTGATGTTATATCAGGTAGAAATTTAGTGAAGGAGCCATTTTGTTTAAAGTACTCTATCCATATATATCTCTGTGACCCAAGTACAGGCAAGAACCTAACTCCAATGTATGATGACTGTGACATTTCTGTACATTTTACAGATCCAGACTAACACAGCTATCCCTCTGATACTATGACATTTCTGTCTTCCTTTCCTTCTGCTGAGTTCTGGATTGATGTGGTGATGTCTCCTGATTGTACACAAAGAGATGCTACCTCCATACCATTATAAAACACATTCCCCAGGGTATAATTTGTATCTGAAATGTATCCTTTCTGTATGATTAGATTTTCAGATTTAAACAGGGGCCTTGTCTTCTTCTGCATTTCCGCAGTGCTAACCATGCAGTGAGCATTCAGTATATGGTAACTAATAACAGTTGTGTAACAAATACAATACTCCTCACCCCCAAGAGTTGCTAACAAAGGAACATCAAAGTTATGGAGAGAACACACCTCTATGACAAAATAACAGGAGGATGGTTAGAATATAGAATATGGTGTGGTCCCCAGAGAGAAACATATTGCAAACTTATCATTTGTTGTTCCTGGGGAGGGTTCAATAAGCTGGCAACCAAACCTGCATTCAGCTTTTTAGTTACAGAGTCAGTGACCCAACTGTAGCAAATTTTACTTTGACTACCATGGGGTTGCATGTGGTGTAAGTGCCCACTACAGAATTTTACAAGTATTTGGTTGCTATATTGGCCATCCTAGCTCTTGGGAAGTCTTGAGTGCTGATTTCCCCCAAATACAGAGCACAAGCTTCCCTGGAACTGGGATTTTTTTTTTACTTTAATCTTTTTTGAAAATAAAAAACAAGGAAGGGTGTTAAATTTCACAGGGGAAAATTGTCTCTGAGCTCTTTTCTAACCCCCATCCTAAATAGCTTGAAATGCAGTAGGACAAGGAGCAATGGTCAGAGTAGTGAGAGAAGAAGATAATTCTGGTATCAGTGTTCTGGAGAGATTAGAGGGAGGAAGAAATTAAGAATAATTTCTATTAGGCTATTGAAGAGTCTTGTAAGGGAAATGGTGAAATTCCCATTTTTTCCCTGGTCAATTAAAACTTGACCAGGCAAAGCATTAAGAAGAAGAGCTCTGTGTAGCTTGAAATCTTGTCTCTTTCAACAACAGAACTTGGCCCAATAAAAGATATTACCTCACCCACCTTGTCCGTCTAATATTCCAGGACCAACATGGCTACACCACCACTGCAAAAAGCATTAACAAGCAGAATGTAAGACTCCTGCTATGACCAGGAAATGGACGGGATGACCTAACTGATCTTTTCCATCTCTAATTTCAATGATTTTGTGGTGTCAAGATTAGTGAAATTCATGAATATCGGTGCTTCTGTACAGATAATCACCCAGTTATCGAGGTAGAATGAGATAAAATCAAAGGATACAATTTCATTCCTAACTTTGAAGCCTTTGTCAGTTTGGGTCTAAACCTCAGCATCTCTAAAACTTTGATCTTTTACTGTAAATGTATATCTGAAATGATGTATACTGGTGCTGCATTTTTAAGGTGACTATAATTTTATCATGGGGGTCTGGTGACAATGACAAACCATGCAAGCTTTGTTTGTAAGGTTGATGGAGCCAGGAGAGCCCTGAAACAAGATTACTGCCTTCCACTGTAAGCTTTGGGTTTTAGTATACATTTTATGCTAAAATTCCAAAGGAGGGGGAAGCTCACTACTCCTGATTTTCCTAGACAACATGGTATCATCAAATGTGCAGGAGAACAGAAATGCATTAGAAAGAAAATAAATGTGGGTTATATCTTGTATGTTTCAAAAGGCATATAATTTTCATATTTTCAGTATGCAGTGTCTCTGCTGAAAATAAGAGAAAAAGCAACCCTATGTTTTAATGACATCAGAAAATGCCTTCATGTTTCTATTATGGACATTTTTATGCATACAGTGGAAGCCAATGAAAACTCAGTATTCATTGCCCTAATTACAGTAGTCATGGCATCATTCTTCATTCAAGACATGTTGTGATCATAGTGGAGTGGCAATATCAAGATTTTAATGGCACCCACTATATACTGAAAATAGATATGTCTAAAATGCCAGCCTTCAAATCACTGTGAACAAATAAGCAAAATAGTGCATGATGGTGATGACGATCATTTATTTAATCTTTCATCTAAAGTTCTCAAAGTACTCAACAACTTTACAAACTGATTTACAAATTATGGCCCAAATTCTGAGGTCTTTACTCAGTCAGGAAAACTTGAAATTAATGGGTAAAATCTCAGTAAAAAGTGAGTAAGGAACTCAGGTTTTAGCCTTATGTATACACGAATCACTTCACCCTCTACTGAAATGCAGCCAATTCTTGCATTATCAGCAAATGCCCCTGAAGTACTATGCACTTTGATTGAAAGAAATGCTGTCGTCCGTGAGAATGGTCCACTATTTATTTTGTGAGAGATTCAGGAATTCATGGAGTTGAATGGAATTACAAATTTCACCATAGCGCTGTGCCATCTTTCATCATCCAATAGTCTACCTGACCTGTTTACTCTAGTGTTTAAAAGAGGATTACGTCCTATGAAGTTAAAAAAAAAGGGCATTCAGAAAAATAGAAATTGACCAACTTCTTAGTTACATACAGAAATGCTCCACACAACAGCAAAGGCCAGGCAACATCTGTTTTAACCTTTGTCATTGAACATCTCTTTTAACCAGGGCTTCAAAGATCTATTCATAAGCAGCAAGTAAAACAAACTCCCAGTCAGCAATATGTCATTTTGAGTAAATTGTACATAGATAAAGAGTATGACTTCTTTGGAGGTCATGGTTGTATCCTATGTACTATTCAATCAAACTTAAATCATATGTTGTATACAATGAAGGCCAAAGACAGCAAAATCTGGCATTGACACCACCTAACGCTCACCTAACACTAACCATCTTGATGCAAAAAATCCTTGATTATTACCATAAATTCAGTTATAACAGAGAAATCAAAGAACTTCTGAAGATTCACCATTGCAGTCAGAGAGGAATAAGAACTAATCAGTGTTATCTCCAAGATAAATACAGATGATAGAAACGTTAAGCATACTTGCTGGTAAGATATGAAAAGAAAAAAAGAAATCAACACCAACAAAACACCAGAAGTTACTGATTGTGAGGAGGAAATTGCAATGAATTGAACAGAGTAGGAGAGCTCTTCTAGTGGTGTTTCTATTCTATACTTCAAAATGTTCTGATGTATTGTTTTCCCTCCCTATATGCCTGTGAGTGTATGCATTTTTCCCAAACTGCAACTTTTCTCCATAAAGATGTTACAACTTGCCAGCACTTACTGTGTTTCTCAACGCATTTTTATTGGGTTGTCCTGTAAACACACATCAGTACATCTACTTGGGTAGCAAATCTAAGTAAATTAGGAATGGTTTTACCTCAATATTATAACTAAATAAAAATGAGAGCAACCTTATATCCTGTGACAGCAACAATTTGTATTGTCATAGGAACATCTGGAGCACTAGCGCTGTAAAAAACCCACCCCCACGAGGGGAGCACAGCTCCCAGTGCTGGTGCACTGACTACACTAACATTTTACAGTGCTGAAACTTGCAGCGCTCAGGGGTGTGTTTTTTCACCCCCACCCCAAGCGAGAAAGTTGCAGCACTGTAAAGTGCCAGTGTAGACAAGCCCTTATTCTCTGGAAACTATCTGTGGGAATAAGATAATTAAAGAGGGTTTTCATTTTTCAATCTAATCTAGCCTATCCTTCTGTTTCTACCTCCTCCCTATCTAAGAGCCCTCTCCTCATCCCATTATGATCTATGGTAAACTCCCCAAGGAGCAGTACCCAAGGGTCATCATTGATTTTGAATATTTCACAGCTTGGGACACTTTCTTGGGGCGTTCAGAACTGCAGGTTACCATATAATTCCTCCAACTCAGTGTGAGAGAGGTTTACTCATGTTAAACTGGGTGACAGCTTCTTGTTCCCACAGTGTGTTATGCCCCATCCCACACCCAACAAACTACTCGGACTCTGCTAGCTCTTCCTTTGCCTTACAGGTTAACACTTGGTATTGCCCAGTTCTCAAATTTCCCAGAAGCATACGCCTGTAGTGTCCAGCCCTTGTCACTCTACACTTTCTGTAATACCAGGTCCACACTCCCCAGAAAGACACTGTACACACCAGCTGTGGGGAGGGATAGCTCAGTGGTTTGAGCATTAGCCTGCTAAACCCAGGGTTGTGAGTTCAATCCTTAAGGAGGCCACTTAGGGATCTGGGGCAAAAATTGGTCCTGTTAGTGAAGGCAGGGGGCTGGACTCGATGATCTTTCAAGGTCCCTTCCAGTTCTAGGAGACTGATATATCTCTAATTATTACCTTAGCTTACTTGATTCAGCTGAGAAGACACATGCTACTTAATGTCACAGCACTGAGGTGATTTTATAGTAAAAGGAGAAAATGTTTATGAACAAAGAACAGAGATTCACAGATCTAAGTGAGTACTGAGTAAAAACAAAGGAAACATTGATGGTTACAAATAAGAAAAAGTATAACACTTCTTAGAGACTAATCGTTACTTTTATCAGGCTAAAATCTTTGTCTAAGATAAATTTCCCACCTAAAGAAATCCCTCCATGTCACTAGATCTGAGGGCAAAGATCCAACATCTATGGGTGCAGAAAGGGCTGTCCTTTTTGCAATTTCAGTGATGGATAACCATCACTTGTAGTCCAGTAAACCTTTGAAATGTATCCGTCTAAAGTATACCACAGATAAAATTATTCTCTTCTGCTGCTTGTTCTCTTTTGAACGGACACCTGCTGTTATCATCCCGTTAACTTGTTTGTCCTGTTTTCCTCAGATGCAAATGTAATTCCCATTGTTTTAGGTTTACCCTGCTTGATTTACATCACAGACCTGGAAGACAGGTAAACCAACATTCCTTTGTCTGGGAGAAGCTTGTTTATCAACGCTGCCTGGTTACATAGTTTAAACATATTTTTAGAACATACATACAACTTCTTTAATAGCACCCAGACGTATATCTTGTAATGCTAATAATGATCAGTATATGGTAAACTTTCATTTAACACCTTGCACAACGTTCTTTATAGATAAATACAATGAGTTTGTCAGGACTAACAAAAATTGCTGACAGAGTAGGTAACCAGCAATGGGCCTCTGTGTCACACAGCCATATTTTGCTGGCCATCTGTGTTGTCCTATTTTACAAATTGACTGTCCCTTGTGGTTTACACTCTTCAGTTTTCTTCCTAGGATGTTTCCCATACTGCTGAAGGCAGGGGGCCTATTGCCAGTCTCCCTAAACCAGTGGTTCTCAACCTATTTACTATTGTGGGCCTATTTACCTATTTACTACCTGTATGGCCCTGAGGATGTCACATGGGCTGCAGCTGTATGCTGATTGGACTGCAAGTGGACCACGGGATGCAGGTTGAAAACCTTGCCCTAAAGGGATAAAGTAAATGTATCCCCTATGGGATAAAAGAAAATCAAACAAGTGTGTTTAGAATGATTAAGTGTTTAGAATGATTCAGACAAATATTTTCAGTGTTGGACCTAGGAACATTTCAAAGCATTTAGTTGTAAAGAATAAAGGCTAAGTTAAATGAACAAAATGTAAAGAATCCCTTGGATCTCACTAAATGAATAAGTTCTCAAAAAGATGGAGGGTTTCTTTTTCTTTATTAAAAATGCATCTGAAATTGGCAAAGACCACATCATTCAAATGGAAATTTTTTCCCCTTAATCTTATCTAATGTGATAGCAGCAGCAGTGGCATTCCTGTGAAAGAACACTTTGTCAAAACTAAGCATAGCTGCAGGGATTTTATCTGCTCTAACATCTTCGTAAATTTGACAGCTGCCTTTATTATTAAATAAGGAGACATTCCAACTTCTGTAAGTTATAGCTGTATCTTGGGTGCGAGCGTAACAGAAAGTGATCTTATCATAATTACACTACAATAACAAGCCAGGGCTTTTGTAATCTATTGACATGCCCTATAATGTTATCTGATTCTATGGGTATGTGAAGCCTCTGCTTTTCAAAATGTAAGCTGATAAAATAAATGAAGAGCAGGCCATATTTCCCATTGCTGTCATCAGTGTTGGGGTTGGGATGACGTATTTTAAGGGGCAGATGAAGTCAGAGAAGTTTCTGGTGTGGGTTTTGGGGTTTAATCACAAAGGCTGTTGAATCTGAGTTTCTGTGACCATCTCTGAGGGTGAAGAAACAGAGCATTCAGCATGGAACAATTGTTAGTATCCTGGTACCAAGAGTAATGCTTCTCTAAACAAAATAGTGCCAGTTTGGGGGTGGTTCTGCTCTAGAGTTGAGCAAATAATTGATTTTTTTCAGGTTGAGGGCTGAACCAAATAATCTAGGGGGGAAATTGTTTCAATTTGAGCCTAAAGTAATTTGGATGGGGGGTTAATGAAAATAAAAATATAAAATGGCCAAAACAAAACATTTCAAAATGGTCAAAATTTAAAGGATTGAAACTAAAAGTTGAAATTTTCATTTTCAAATCACCAAAATGAACCATTTAAAAAAAATTTTTTTTCAGCTGAAACTAGTTGCCGAATTCCACCCAAATTCAAAAATAGTTTTGGTGACTACAAAAATATATTTTCCCCTGAATTTACGATTCACCAAAAAAAAAAATATCACTTGGCTCTAATCTGCTCACCCATACAGGGAAGTAAAGGGAAAAGGTGGGATAAGGGAACACACACAGTGCCAGATATTGAGTTAGTGCATGGTGTCCTCCCTCCTCCTACTCCCCAGAGAGAAAAAAAGAGGAAATCAAGAGACAGATTGTGACTTTCTGAATTACAATCTGCTTCCTACTCTGTTCTTGAGCAGTACAACTCTGTGCTGCCCCATACATAAAGTTCATGGCAAAGCCACAATAGACCTCTGAATGATTAACAGTGCATGAGCCTCAAAATGTATGGCAGTTTGATGGAAAATACATATTAGGTTCTTCCCCTTGCCAATGCAGGATTGCTGCCTACTGCAATTTTTTTAGGATTTCATCCAGTCTATTTTCAGTTTCTCAGGACTGCAAAAATTGCACTTGAAATCTTAGAATGGGCTGTTTAAACACATTTTCACTTCTCTCTGCATGCAGTCTCCCTCATAGTATTTCAATATTTTTACTTCTGGGTGGAAGCGGGAAGTGAAAAAGAAGTGAACCACCATGTATAGAAATCCAGAAAAAAGATCAAATAGAGTTTTTCTTTAAATATGCATGTCAGCTGTTATTTTACACAGTCCACACTGGCCGTGATCATACATCATGCATAACCACCAACTTGTCAGGAATGAGTCTGCAAGGTTCCTCTTGAACTAGATGCGGAGGGTGGGGTTGGGTTTGACAGACTTTAATGTAACTTTAGCACAGGCTCAAACTCATCCAGGCCATTCTCCCTGTAGATTACATACCTTTGTATCTTTTCAAGACAAGATGATCTGGGTAGCAATTTAGCCTTTTAGTGAAGGGATATTGTTCACAAACCCTGACCATATTCTGTATTTGAGAGTAGAGTTTGGTTCTTCTTAGCAGGGCCGGCTCCAGAGCACAGCGGGGCAAGCACCCGCCTGGGGAGGCCCTTTCCCGGGGGGGCGGCAGGCTGGGCCGGCGGACCTGCCTCAGTCATGCCTGCGGGAGGTCCACCGGAGCCCCGGGAGCAGCGGACCTGCCACAGGCATGACTGCGGAGGGGACGCTCGGCCGGCGGCTCCAGTGGACCTCCCGCAGGCATGACTGCGGACGGTTCGCTGGTCCCGCGGCTCAGCTGGACCTCCCGCAGGCATGCCTGCGGCAGCTCAACCAGAGCCGCCAGACCAGTGAACCGCCCGCAGCTGCGGGAGGTCCAGCCGAGCCGCGGGACCAGCGGACCCTCCGCAGTCATGCCCGCGGGAGGTCTGCGGCTCGGGGGCGCCTCCTGGGCATGACTGCTTGGGGCGGCCAAATTTGTAGAGCCGCCCCTGCTTCTTAGTTATCTTTGTCTCAGTTGACCCAGTAGGAGACAGCTTTATTATCATATTTTATTATTTGTATTACAGTCAATGTCCAGAAGCTGAAGTCAGCATCAGGGTCCTGTTATGGAAGGTGTTGTACAAGAGATGGTCAGTGCACTGAAGAGCCTACAATTTCAGACCCCAGTTCTGCAATGGAATGCATGCAGATGCACCCCTGCACCCACACAAAACTTTATTGATGTCAGTGAATCTCTGCAGGCTGGGGAAGAGAGTGGGGATCCCGTTCCATGCATCTGATTTCAGAATCAGGGCTGAAATTAAGATGCAACAGGTAGGTTGCAACCTTAACCAAACACATTAAGAGAATGGGTCAGGTGGGGAGTGAGTGTAACAGTGATAGGAACATGTGGTTACCTAGACTAGCTAAGCGCACCACTAGAAAGTCTTGATATATCAAAATAAAATAAACAAATAAATAAATAATAGTTATAGGTAAAAAAGATAGATATCAGTGTCCTGACTCCATCTGCCTAGCTGTTATCAATTGGCAGTTTACCATAGGCCTCATAGCAAAAGTAGGGCTGGAGGAAGGATTTGAAAGAGACAGGTTGTCTTTACCTATTAGCTTGGAGAGAGTGTTGCATGCATAACAATCACCTTGGGAGAAAGTATGAGGTGCTTGTAAGGTAAGTGGAGAAATGGAAGAGAAAAATCTTGCATCATTGGCGAAAGTAGAAGTGAGGGGGCAACACAATGAGCCAATGAGAACACTTGTCTTGCTGAGCTGTTGTAAATGACACCCAACTCAATAAACACAAATGAGAGACTTATTTCTGATAAACTGATTTACTACAAAAGATTGCAGGCCCAGCTAGGGGATTCTAATGCTTTAAATAGAAACAGAAGCCCTAAGAACACCAGGAATGAGAACAATGGCTCTCTCTTTCTTTCTTAATAGGGGAACAGAAAAAGAAAGGGAAAACTTTGCTTTGAAGCCCATATGTATAGGTTTTGATTAGCAGTGTGCTAAATTCCCAAACTATGCAACATGGAAAATATTCCCCTGAAAAGGGCTAGAACAGGCCTTTTCGAATTCCTGCATTTCATAGGCAATGGAAATGTTGTTCCTGCCCTTAAGATATATAGTTTTATGGAATGGGCTCACCTCAAACCATTCAGTTTCAAAACTCATTTTTAAAAGTAATATTAAATAGCAGGTTAAAAACAACAGCTGAAGCCATAAAGAGTTCTCATTTGTTCTCTGAAAAGATAAAAAGGCAGCAGACTTCTTAATATTGCCTATGGGGGAGTGGGGAAGGAAGGAAGGAATTTATTTTTAAATTTGGAATGAAATCACTTGATTGACACATAAAATACAGTCCAACTTTTAAAGAACTTCATAGGCTAAAGCTGTGAGCAGGAATTAAATTAGGTTCAGTGTTCTGTCCTATCTACAGAAAAATTCAAATGTTCCTATTGATAGAAGCCGGCAGCCCAAGGAAGCACTTGTTTAACAAACTTGGGAAAAAATGTGCCAGCTGTTTTATTAATTATTATTATTATTAATAATAATGGTAAGAAGAAAGAAAATCTATCACTTTGCTGTGCCTAGGTATCACGATACATAGAAGATATGGGTTTGGGTCCTGATTCTTTAGGAGTTTTTCAGGTGCCCAGACTATTTCAGATTCAGACCCAGGCCTTAAAATCCTGCAGTTATTATTCTGGTTTGATTCTCACTGATTTTAGTATTATTTCCTCCAATCTAAGAGCAATGGCAGGTTAGCCAAGTACTGCAGGATGTGTCTTACATAAAAACATATTACATAAGAACATACACTTTACCCAATATGGAGTAGGAATCCACCTCTGTCCAATTGCATGTGAATCACTGTAGTGGCTGTGTTCTCCCCATTGACTAAAAGGAAAGTTACTCATACCTGCACAGAGCTGCTTCAGAGGAGAATGGAGACTCATACAGTTTAAGGCCAGAAGAAACCATTAGGATCACCTAGTCTGATGTCCTGCATTACACAGGCCATAGAACTTCAACCTCCTTTGGTACATCATGAATAGTCTCAAAAGTTTCCAAGGTAGGATTACATTCAGGGAACTGTCTGACAACTCACAAGCCAAATTCTAACTGTTAGAGAGCACTTTCAAATCCACCTTGCACTAGTGGGTTCTGCAGGTACTAAGCACTTCCCTGTGTTTGACCAGGAATGAGCATCCAACACATCCAAACCTCCTGAGTCTGCAGATATAGAATGAAGATCATTGCAATCAAGAATAGGTTTTTTTAGTGTGGTAGCACCCCAAGGCCTCAATTGGTTTCAGAGCTCCATTGAGTTGCATGAATATATAAAGATATGGTCCCTGCCCCGCAAGGAGTTTACAGTCTAATCTCATGGGTTTTCTAGAAGTTCTTGCTTTTTGGTCTGGTTGGAAATATTGCAAAAATGGATCCTCTCACAGTTTTTGGCACTTCCTGTGATCTTTCTTGCTGTAACCCAGAGGTGCAGAAAAGAAAAAAAAAATTCACGTAAAAACTAACAAATTTTCAGAACCTTAAGCATGATTTGGCTCAGATTTTGTGTTTGTGTCTTGGGCAAAGATTTAGGTTGGTTCTTATTGCTTTACCACCAGTTTACCCATCCCTTGCTGGGGTCAAATGAAAGAATGAAATGTGATCTCACAGTGCTGAAATCTGTGGGCCATGTCTGAGGAGCATGAGGAGGAATTCATATCTGATCTTTGGAGCCTCCATTTCATGGAGTTTGCCTATTTGAAAAATTGCAGGACACATAAAAACAAAGCAGTGAGTTAGGAATGGATGTTTGCTTTTTATCATCATTATTAAGGGCCAGATTATGGCCTGTCTTGCATGCCAGCACAAACAAGGGAGTTGGGTATAAGGTGTCCCCTCACTCCCTTCTGCCAGTAAACGTTACCATCACTTCAAGTACAGGGGAGGGTGGCAGGGTCTGCAAAATGGCTATGTCCTCCCATTCACACAGGTGAGTGGGAAAGGATAGAGAGGGAAGGTAGCCTTGACTTCACCTTCAGTGTGTCTGGAAGTGTACAGACCTGTCTCAGCAAACTCCCTTCCAAGAGGGAGATTGTGATTCCCTGATTGTGTCACCAGATGACACCAGATTCTGTCACTGTTATCATTATGAGCAACAGCTTACTGTGAATAGTCTCATTGAAATCAATAGAGTCAGGTACAATTCAGTGTGAATAAATATGATGGAGTTTAGATATCTGTCATTATTCACTTCATTCCTTCACTTAATAGTCTCATTTTCTGATGAGCTGCATGAAGACTTATACCGATGAGTTTTAATGTCACCCAGGCATAAAGAAAACAAATCAAAGTGCCAGTCACATTTTAAGAAAAATATTTTAATGTCTAATTTCAGTCAAAAACATTTGCTGTTGCAGAGACTCAGATGTGCCCACCGTTGAGTATTGCTTCAGTTAACAATAGCAAAGATGATTTGATTTCATGGTGTGCTTGGGGTTATTTTCAGGGTGATGTGTCCAAATTCTTCAATTTGTTCATTTGGATGGCAGTCTGTATGCCTTACACAGTTTAAAGGCTGTTTTACTAACTGGGGAACTGAAGGCAACATGCAAAAGAGTGTCATTTAATGGCTCCCTAAAATCTCACATTTTAACAATTCTTGGGTTGTTTTCCTCCGTGTTCTTTCATGTTCTAAGTATTGAGGAACCAAGTTAAAACTGAAGTTTTGAAGAAGCAATACAATATGGGAGAGGCCAGGAAGTTTTGTTTGCAGCAACCCCAAATATGAAATTGATAGCACAGGGACAAAATCTACTGCTCAGATCCCCAGAATGGATTTAGCCTGAATAGGCTGTCCTCTCACTGGGAGTTCTGGGCCTGCTGGAAGAGGAGGATATCAGAGATGTGATCCACTGTTTGGATTTTAGAGGAGAATGTTTGCCCTGAATGATGAATGTTTGTCTTTAGTTGCAGTCAGAGAAGATACAAGAATGCCTTTTACGCTATTAAATTAAATACAAATACAGGGTACATCAAACTGCCCCGTAATTATGTTCAATTTACTAGCTCCACACAAACATGAACTGAGTAGCCTGACATTTTATTGCTTCTTTTTCTTTTACACAATGGCTCTAGAAATAGCAGAAGTTAAATAAAAAAGACACAAGAATTAAAAAATAAAGACCCTATTGTCCCCTACATGGACTGCTACAACTGCATGATTTTTCTCTCATTGACCTTCCTTTCTGTCTAATCTACCCATTTATATATTGTTTTTATTGCGCAAGCAAAGTGTGTCCTTACACTCAACATGATAGCATTTTTCAGTTTGCCTGGTAGAGGTGGAGGAAGGTGAACTCTGCTATGTGGGGATGGGGAGAAATGGGGTGTGGGGAGCACATACAGCTCCTGATATAGGGGCAGAATGGGTGACTATGGTATGGGGGTGGGAGACATGGGGGTCAAACAGAGTCCCTGGCATGAAACAGAGGGTAGAAAGAGGGGACTGCAGAAGCCCCTGGCATGAGGGAGGGAGGGAGTGGTTGCAGTGGGCCCCTGAAATAGAAAGGGATGGGAGACAGGCATACAAGAAGCTTGTGGGGAGGATCAATTAGTGTGTCTAATGTGTTCAACCTACAGTAGTACCTATAACTGTTGTAACCAACACTCATCCACATTTTCTCACATATATTTCTTGAACAAATATCTGAAAGAAGTGTCTCTGAAAAAGATTGGGTGGGGCCAGTTTTGTTCAACATCTTCATTAATGATCTGGATGATGGGATAGACTGCACCTTCAGCAAGTTCGTGGATGATACTAAGCTGTGGGGAGAGGTAGATATGTTGGAGGGTAGGAATAGTGTCCAGAGTGACCTAGACAAATTGTAGGATTGGGCCAAAAGAAATTTGATGAGGTTCAACAAGGACAAGAATCCCATGCACTGCTACAGGATGGGGACCAACTGGCTAACTGGCAGTTCTTTAGAAAAGGACCTGGGTGTTACAGTGGATCTGAGTCAACAGTGTGCCCTTGTTGCCAAGAAGCTTAATGGCATATTGGGCTGCATTAGTAGGAGCAATGCCAGCAGATCGAGGGAAGTGATTATTCCTCTCTATTCAGCACTGGTGAGGCCACATCTGGAGTATTGAGTCCAGTTTTGGCCCCCCCCACTACAAGGAGGATGTGGACAAATTGGAGAGAGTCCAGCGGAGGGCAACGAAAATGATTAGGGTGCTGGGGCACATGACTTATGAGGAGAGGCTGAGGGAACTGGGTTTATTTAGTCAGTTTATTTAGTCTGCAGAAAAGAAGACTGAGGGGGGATTTGATAGCAGCCTTCAACTACCTGAAGGGGAATTCCAAAGAGGATGGAGTTAGGCTAGTCTCAGTGGTGGCAGATGATAGAACAAGAAGCAATGGTCTCAAGTTGCAGTGGGGGAGGTGTAGGTTGGATATTAGGAAAAACTATTTTATTAGGTGGGTGGTGAAGCACTGGAATGGGTTACCTAGGGCGGTGGTGGAAGCGCCATCCTTAGAGGTTTTTATGGCCCAGCTTGACAAAGCCCTGGCTGGGATGATTTTAGTTGGTGTTGGTTCTACTTTGAGCAGGGGGTTGTACTAAATGACCTCCTGAGGTCTCTTCGAACCCTAATGTTCTATGATTCAAGGATTCTATGATGAGCTCTTAGTGTGATATAAAAGCCAAAAGGGCTAACATGATCCTGGGGTGCATAAACAGGGGAATCTGGACTAAGAGTAGAGAGGTCATTTTCTATCTCTGTTTAGCGCTGGTGCGACTGCTGCTGGAATGCTATGACCAGTTCTGGTTTTCACAGTTGAAAAGAGATGTTGCTAAATTGGAGAGGGTTCAGAGAAGAACCATGAGAATGATTAAAGAACTGGAAAATGTGTCTTATATTGATAGATTCGAGGAGCTCAGTTCAGCTTAACAAAGAAAGGGTTAAAGGATGATTCGATTACTGTCTGTACATAACTACATGGGGAACAAATATTTAATAATGGGCTCTTCAGTCTAGCAGAGGAAGGTGTAACATGAGCCAAAGGCTGGAAGTTGAAGCTATACACATTCAGACAGGAAATAAGGCATACATTGATAATAGTGAGGATAATTAACCATTAGATGCTCAAATTAAAAGCATCTCATGGGCATTCAGTACATGGTAGATTGATATTCACACAGGGGTCATAAAATAAAAGGGATCTTCAACCACAATCTGCACAGATCAGGTGTAAGACACTTCTTAGTGATAACAGAGTGTAGTTGATTAAAATAGTCACTCTAAACAGCAGCAAATGACATTTGGACTTAGCACAATGAATTATCTAAACTTCTAACTGATCACAGTTAGCACTAGACCACCTCCAACTCTCCATGAACTCGTTTGCTCTTCTGGAGGGAATATGGCATTTGATCACCAGTATCCTTCCCCCATTAGAGTTCTAATGTTTTTAGGGCTTCTCTGGAATGGGCAGGTGTCTCTCCAATCCATCCCTCATACATCTGACTTTCTGTGCTGGTCCTCATGGTAATTTGGTCTTTTTACTGCAGGCTGGAGTTGTATCACTGCTACAGACCATTATCCCATCAAGCTTTGATAAGGCATAACCCCGGAGGTCTCTGGTCTTCCCCTGATACCATAGGCACTTATTGCAGCTCTCCCTTTTCTGGCTTCTTTTCTTAGGTATTTTCTTATTATTTTATGATGCCAGAGGGAAATGATGTGGCCTCTCTCAGACTAACGGCTGTCTTTCTGTAGGCTATTTTCTTGGATCCTTCTCTTTTTCCTCAGGCTCACAGAGCTGCCCTCCTCTCTCATGTTCCTCATTCTGCCCATAGAAAATGGTTCCCACATAGTCCCACTCCAAAAACAATTTGATTTGTTTCTATGGAAGGATTCAGCTGTCAATCAAAACATCTTCTGACTGATCCCAAAGCTTCTGATGGAAAGACAGCACTGGTTCATTCAGGGTATTTTATATAAACTCTGTTTCTTTTTCATATTCTGTTGACAGGGATAAAGGGCAATCCTTGCTCCTTCCCATTCCCCTTACAGGACTATCAGAAGGCCAGTCCCAAAACAACAGACACCCAGAATCTGTAGTTAGCTTTGGAAATGTGGGTGGGTCTGAGAAAGGAGGAATGGAATGGAATTAAAAGGGTTCCAGCAATTAGTAATGGAATATGGAGCCTTTTATTATGTATCATAGGTGGTTGGTTCATAGCCAGTCAAGGATGATAGTGACCTGTCGAAGAAAAATTTGAACGCTGTTTAATGATCTATGTAAAATGAATTTGCTGGTCTCAGTTCCTTTCCTAGTGCCCAGGTTTGCGCATGATATCTGGCACCATTTGGGGCAAATCTTACCAGAATGGCCAAGGAGTGAATGGATTACAAAGAATGGAGACTCTCTGACTCTTGTAGCTGACTCTTCCAGTTTAGAGGGGAGACACACAAACATGCACTGTGGCAGTTTGCACTGTACCTGTTCAGTGAATAAGCAAAGGACTTCATTCTCCAAGGCTGCTGCTCTCAGACCTTTTATCAACATTAATTGCAATTGGCAAAATAATTTGCAAAATTGATCTTTCCTTGGGCAAGTGATTTCATATTGGTTTTACAGAAATTTGCCCAAATGAGGCATCCATACACTCAAACAATTCCCATTTTGCCAGAGAGAAAGCAACATTAATTAGCAGCCAGGAGCAATGAGCTGAATTGATTTTCAGCTTCCAACACCCACTGGTGAAAATCCATTCCCCATTCCTGCATACAATGCAGATTTTCCTCATTAATACATTTGGCCTTTAATTCTATAATTGTGTGTGTTAATAGTGCCAACACAGAATGGATTCAGGACGCAGCAAAGCTCTTGCCTTTACAGTATAAACACAGTTTAACTTCTGTTTAAATGCCTCAGCATGGTTTTAATGACACTGAGCTGTTGGAGGGACTGTTTTTGCAATGTGACATAAAGCAGATGAAATCCTGCCCCTTTTTGGTCAGCCAGCATCCTATGGCACTGTTTTTTGCAAGTGTAGGTGTATTTTCCCTGGTGTTCTGGACAAATTCCAGTTACTGTAACTGTGGTACAGTGCATTCTGCTGACCACAAAATCTGCCTCAAGTTCCATCTGGGTATTATATTCGTCTTTGGACGGAACTGTTGTGTAGAGTGGCTCTGAACTGTAGAACTGGTACAGTGTTCCACGCCAGAAAATAGAGAAAATTCTACCACACAAAATGGTTTAATTTCAGTACAGGGTGACTTAATTTCATATGGTCCATATCCTGAGATATTCTGAGTAGCTGGAACTCCCATGGAATTAAACAACAGTTTACTGAGTAAGGATTGAGTGAAGAAAAGAGGAAGGCCCTCAGGATTTTGCCTAATATTTTTCTATATTATCAAATCACTCAGGGATGAAAGGTGTTATAGATTTAAAGTATTCATAATGGGATACATCTTAGAGTCCTTACTCAGCAAAACTGTTATCAAAGTCACAGTCACCTTGGTATGCAAACTCATAGAGTGAGTTCACACCCTAGGGATGGTTCCTCCTCCACCCCCACCTCCAGCACCTTCTTACAGAATGGAGCCAAAGTGGTTCCTCTGCCAAGGAGACCCACCATAGCTGGAGATGTGTAGACCATAAAACCATCTTACTTTAGAGATGAGGATGAACCAGAATGCCAAATTTGAACCCCCTGAACTTTGGTGAAGCTTGGACCTGGACCCAAATGTGGCAGCTTGGGCTCATCTCTCTTTTAAATAGGTTTGTTAGTTCAGAGTTTTTATATGGCTTGCTCAATGAATGTTTGCTAAGCCCTTTGAGTTCTCCACATGAAAGACTAAAATCCCCGTCTATAATTTCTCTGCTCTTTCATCTCAAGTTTTTTTTCTGTGGCAGCCCCTTGGGCACAGATCATGCTCTGCGGCTGCAGTTCATTTTAAGCAAACAACTGGAAACAGTGCTTTTTCCATGTAGCTGCATTGCCCCAGGTGCAGACTAGGGACTACAGAGTCACAGGGACACTCAGGAAAGTTCTCTAATCTCTGGCCATCCTTGCTCTGCATAGTGAAGGAAGCTGCTCTCTCTTTTGCTCTGTGACCCACAATATGTATAATCCCCACAGAGGAGTAAGGGGGTAAATCAGTTCATAACTGAGAAAGAAAGTACTGCAGCCTTTGGCCCATCCATGTGTATGTGTGTGAGGCAGCGATAGCCATTACAGCACAAAACCTGCCTTGATATGTGGCTGTAGGTATATGTAATTTTCCCAGGCATATTTGATGGCAGAATCATATCCCCAAAAGAAAATGTTAAACAACACAAACAAAAAACCATCCACAAATAGCCCTCATTAGTTTACGAAATTCTGTGAAATGCCAGTTGCTCTCAATGATTATTGCATGCCAGAACTGAGACAGTAATATCAGCAAGCCAGCACAAATGGAAAATAAGATTATACCATTCCCTTTTAGCCCTGCCAACATCTGACACAGCAGGAATGCAAACAACCTTTCTGTTATATTATATGTCAGTTGGTAATTGATAGGTGTGACGACCCCTTTGGTGTGTGGACTAAGTTAAACGCAATGACTTTCAGGTCTCCCGCTAATGCACTTTTTAAAAAAAAATACTTTGGGGAGCCAGATTGGCACAATACTTTATCTTTGCAAAGCCATTGCTCGAAAAGTAAAAGTAAAAAGAAACAACTTGGCACCTCAAATGAAATGGCAGTAACCATTTTTTTGCTGTTGTTTGGCTAATGATGGATGTCTTTAGGTTGCATGACTTGTAGGATCTTTGGGGTTGCCAATGGGAAGTTTTTAGTCTGTCTTGATGCAAATTTGAAATGAACACTCTGGAGCAGGCTAGCCAGCTGGCTAGAAAGATAGACTTGTTGGTTTGCCTTCGGAAACAAAACTGAACTGCTTCAGTCCCTTGTCCTTCACAGTGGAAATGAAAATGTGACTGTTATAATAAAATGATATGGCTGTCACAAATGAAATATCATCAATCCCTTCAGTAAACAGGATTATGGAAAATACTGGAGGGGGAGGGGAAAGGGAATAAGGGAAATAAACAATGTCTTTGCTACAGAATGTTTTGATGTGTGATCAGCAGCATTATGTCCTCAAAGGATTTCCCCCCAACACACACACACACACACACACACACACACACACACACACACACACACACTCCCGCTGCCTCTGAGTGCTCAAAAACTTGTATGGGACCCATCTGGCAAGCACAAAGAGCCAAGATAGCCCTAGAAAAGGTCTGTGTTGATATGATTTCAGGAGGGGCACAGATTTAGGCCTATTTAAATTGGCTCAACCAGCCTTTCTGTGAGAAGCTGAAGCGAGTAAATAAATATCTGTTCAAAAAGCAACCCAAATGCTAGTATAAAAACATGTTCAAGGAGTGTATCAGTGTCCAGTCAGACACAAGCAAAACTTTGATACACAAACTAGATTCAGTGGTGCTGCTAATTGCCCTTTTTACCTCACTTTTTACTTCTTTCCTCCCCCTCACGATCTTTGCCGAAGCATAAATAAAGTCTCTTTGAATTAGGGCTTAGTCACTTTAAAGCTCATTTTCATCCTATTTAAGGGTTTAAAGGTATGGCATTCAAACATGCAATTTATAGTAATGAGTGTGTTTCGCAAGCCTATGTATCCATCAAAAACAATCAACGTTACCATTGATATTTATGCATTTATTTTGATTTCATTTGAAGTGCCTGTCCGTGGCTCTAGATGTTTTCAGAATAATAAAAATCTGCAAATATGAGAAAGGAATTTCACAGAAAATACAGGGGCATTTTCAGCTGCCCAGGGAAAACCAAACTAACAGCTAGCCACCGTGGCATTCCCACATCTGACCACTCACCCATCCCTGCCCTCTCCACAAGGCCCCAATCCAAAGTCCATTGGAGTTACCAGAAAGACTCCTATGATGTCAGTGGGCATAGAATCAGACCCCAAATGTCATGTGCTCTAAAAGTTAACAAACACAGGCTGTGCCAGACCAGTCCAGGTGAAGATATCCACAGAGTTGGGGACATTAAAAAATGTACCCAAACACAAGCTGCTACATTGTAAACCAAGGTCATGTTATCTTAAGTACATTTATTAATGGCAACCATAATGAGTTATTAAATGATGATGGTTTAGGTAACTGGGTTCCAACATTTAGGACTTTATAGTTTAAAACCAACACCTTGAACTCCATCTGGAAGCTCAAAAGCAGCCAGTGAAAATCATGGAGCACTAATGTGCTGTGCTCTCCGTGGGAAGTGTCATTTAATAAGAAGATAATTGCATCCTGCTCTAGCTTCAGCTCCCTAACAGCATAGCCCACAGATCGTCAACCCTTAGCACGTGGCCAGTCAGGGAAATGCGCTGGTGGGCCGGGACGGTTTGTTTACCTGCAGCATTCGCAGGTTTGGCCAATTGCAGCTCTCACTGGTCATGGTTTGCCATTCCTGGCCAATGGGGGCTGCGGGAAGTGGCGGCCAGCACATCCCTCAGCCCACACCGCTTCCCGAAGTCCCCATTGGCCTGGAACAGGAAACCAAGGCCAGTGAGAGCTGCGATCAGCTGAACCTGCAGATGTTGCAGGTAAACAAACCGTCCCAGCTCACCAGCGCATTTCCCTGACAGGCCACGTGCCAAAGGTTGACAATCCCTGGCATAGCCCCATGTCGACCTCACTGCAGAAGGCTAAATTTGAGGTGCAGAGGAGTTTCACTTCCTAGGAAAAAAGCTGCAGTCTGCAACCTTCTTTCTTGAGTGCAGATTGGGAAACTACAGCATCTAAGGATCCAATTGACCCTCAAATTATATGGCAGATTCGCACACACAGACTCAGTTTAAGATGCTTTAAAAGGGCCTGATTTTCAGAAAGTGCTGAGCCCCTGCTCTGAAAATTATGCCACTTTAAAGTGTTTCAGATTGGGCCTTTATAATAAATACTCACTCCTGAAAGAATTAGCTTTAATTTTCTGCAACTCTTCTGGACACTTCTCCCAGCCTACCAACAGTAGCTCTCTCTTGATTAGAATGCACCTCAGCCAGTTAGTCCTCCTGCATTCATATTAATCTCATTCACACAGTGGGTCATACATATCACTGCGCAAGATGGGTCAGATGTGATGGAGACATACCGGCTAAAATTTTCAAAAATAGGAGCCTAAAGTTACAATTCAAGGACAGGATTTTCAAAAGTGTCTAAAGCTCAGTTCTTCAAAGGTATTTAGGCACCTATCTCCCATTTAAATCAATGGGAATTAGGCTGAATCCTCAAAGGTATGTAGGTGCCTAAGTGACTTGGGGCACAAGTCTCATTGCAAACAAATGGTATAGATGCTTTTGAAAATCCCATCCTTATGTAACTAAATATGGGGTTTAGCTAACTTTAGACCCCTTTTATTTTATAACGCTAAAGAATGTGGTTGGCACTTAACAGAACAAACAGAAAGGCATGGTCCTTGTGCTCTAAGGGGTTTATGAGCTAGTGTAATATGTGAAATATAGAGCAGAGGAAACACAGTAGTGAAGATACAGGAACAAGTTTTACAGTAATACTCTTATGTGGTTATCTGGCAACCGTATGCACATCTTAGTGCTTCAAATTAGGTCTTATTATTTATTAATATGAATATTTATGAATATTTGTAATACTATGAATATTAATAATTATGAATATCAATATGAATACTAGTATTTACTAGTTCTTGTATTTGTTCTTGTAGGATCCATCCATCTACCAATGAGTCAAGAATAACTTATAGTTCAATAGTATCAAACATGACAGAGATCTAAACAAATCATTGTGGACCTTTTATCTCCAGCAGTAATTAGGACATCACTTATCAATGCCACCATCGCAATTTCTGATTTATCCACAGTGAATGACAGAAAGAAAAGACTCAGCATTTGTCCCATTTCCCATACTACCATGGAAACAGGACATTGTTTCCATGGTAGTAGAAAGCACAGATATTATTCACAAAATAACAAGATATTTTCTCACAGCAAGAAAAAAATAGTTACAAAGACCAACTAGGTGTCCTAGTTGATAGAACAGTTTTCTGTTGATAGAACAGTTTTCTCCTTCAGAGCCTTCTGAAAACTAATACGGCCCATTAACTTCCCAGAACAAATCAGAGCAGATTATTCAACTTGCCTCTACTCACAAAATGAAGGAGGCAAAGATCAGCTCATGACAAAGGAGTAATCACAAGATCTGGTTGATACATTTTTTTAAAAGTCCTTTTTTCATTAAAAAAATCAAAATTCAAAAATTGTTGACCATCTCTACTAATCGCTGCTTCAATGAACTCAATCCCATCTCAAAGATGAGGTGCAGAGTGTGGTTAGCCATGTGAATTAAATCAAAATATGCCTGGGACATCCTAGTGTTTGTCCTGGCAGCTATACAATTTTAAGTCAACACAGGAGCATCAGCAGCTGTGTAGACATTGAGGATACCAGGTAAAATCAACCCTGGGAATTACTCTTCTGCCCCAGGCATTAATCTGGTCAACGCAGTTAGTGCATCTGTAGAGCAATACATAACCGTATTCCTTTCTGGTACTCACATATGTGGTCAGATCTAGTTTCATAACCAAGATTTGTGGCTCTCTAAACTCCATGACCTTGACATAGCTGCACCTCCACACAGAAAGATCCAGTCAGTCCTACAGTTTTAATCAGCTAATTAACACATTCTGCAACAGTCTCACATTTGGAGGATGATAATTATCATCCTCTGAACCCCACCTCTGATTCTACAACACATAAAACCCCCACAGAACCAGTCCTCTAAATCATCAGAACTTGTTGAATTGCATCTCAGTCCTTCCACCCCAATACTTTCCTCCAACTTCAGATGCTCACCACCAACCTCCTAGCCTGCTTCCCTCTCCCTCCTTCTCACTGCTATTATTCTCAGCCCGTCAAAGGTCACTAAGTAAAATGTTAAAAACTAATTCCCTTCAGCCTAAGAAACCAAAATGATACACAGACTAGAAAAAAGCATCTCTTCGCCCTGCTGAATGCTGGTACTTGGTGGTATGGTCTGGACAGATTGCACTTGTTTAGGGAGCTCATAACACCAGTTCAGGGCTCTCTGGTGGTCCAGTGTATGTATATGTCTGGGTTGAGGGGGCTAAAAGGGCTCATGCCCTGACGGGTACAAATATCTATTGGTGTGAGCTGTGCCACAGATTTTAAAGGTCAGATCACCAGTTAAGTTTGCCACTGATTCAATAGGAACAGGGTTAGCTTGTATTATTATGAGATTACTAGGATAGTTGCAAATCAGGATTAGCATGGAAATGAAAGAGGGCTCAACCTGGCACAAAAAGGGAGTGTAGTAGGTAAAAACCCCAGTATATTTTCAGATTTACTTGGTGTTTGTGTATGGGTGAGTAGTATTGGAAGAGATGGGTGTGATGTAGTTCAGAATTTAGGTTCATGCACCTATCAGTGGCAGTGGCCTTGGATTGGAACAACAGAGAATATTTCAGGTAAGGACTGATGCACATCAATAGAGCTGTGTGATATTCCCCAGCTTTGCAACTCTGCCTTTACTAATTGCCCAGCTATAGTCAGTGTTAATTCATCTGTCACGTTCCTGAGCCCAAACTGCTTCACATACTAATATTAAAATGAACATTCCAACACACCAGAAGACTATTGGCTTTTAGGGCTAATTCTGATAAATTTATTGTGAAACATACACATAGTAATGCACAGTACAGTATGTTTCCTAGCTCCTTAAGGCCTGGCTAATGGGAAAGGGTGCCCTGTGTTTCATTTTACATCCAACACCCAGCTGTACAGATGCAGAAATTTAAAATTAAAAATAACCTTGCAGCTGATTCCTTGCATAATTGCTATCTTGTTTTGTTAACACTGTGGCTGAATTATAACTTGCTGAAGCCCTGGAGTTTTGCATGCTGGTTTAGCTGCCTGAATTTGCATTGCCATGCTTTTCAGTCATGTGAGTAACTAAATCCTGTGGCCATGAGCGCGCCTGGCAGTATTTGCATTGAAAATCAGATGGAGAGAATGATATATGGTCCTTCCATAAATAGATTCAGTAAGGAAAACTTTGTGTAGCTCAAAATGCTGTTCAGTTTCATTGACTGACTGCGGCTGACATATAAAATGGCTTAAAAATAATAATAGAATGAGAGGTAACAAGTAACCCGAGCCACCATCACAATACAATGCAACTTCCTGTCAGTGTCCTTCAAAATGACCAAGTCTTGCTTGAGTGCCATTCATGTTGATTTTTGCTCACATTAATGAACTTGGGCCACTTTGCTGACGGACAAAGCATTTAATTTCAGATTCAGGTTCAGCTACATTAAGAAACCCTCTCGTTGTTGGCTCAAATCTCAATTCCAACTGAGCTTCTGAAATTAAAAAAATTGCAGATAACACTTTTTCAAAAAATATTGATTTAATTTATTCCATTCCTCTTTACTTCCAGGATACCTTTGAAATGACTAAGCCCAAAGATGGTGATCCTGTGAGACCATTTCCACAGTTAATATTGGAAGTATCATGAGAAAATGAAAGATCTGGCAAAGTTTCTGGAATTGAGGATGCATTTTTGTTTGACCTCAAACAATTCTCTAAATGTATTGAGGTTTGCCATCGCTGCTGTACAGGAACATAAGAACTTTCTATCCTGTTCCTTGCTATGGCCAGTACCAGATGCTACGATGGAAGGTGCAAGAAACCCCATAATGGGGAATTATTGCATAACATGCTTATAAGGTATTTTCGGACCGCCAAAGTTATTTGTGTTTGTCTTATAGTCTGATGCATGAGGATTTATAGCATATTTATGCTTGTCTAATGTAACTGTGGATATTATGAACTCTGGAGCAGGTGATAAAGAGGTTATATCTGTAAATCTGGAACTCTTGAATGAGCAGAAGTGTTATCCTATGTAAAATGCAGTGTCTTTATCAAAATATTACTATTTGGGTTTTATTTCTGATTAGAACAATGGGATTCGCTTGCTGATCTGAAAGCTTCTCAATTAACAGTGGAGAATTAGAGCAGATGGGTTTCATTAAATTGGCCCAGCCCTTTCTCTTTTAATCACCTTACTCATCCAATCTAAAGGGGGCGGGGAAATGCATACATATGAAAAATCTCTCTCTCTCTCTCTCTTTCTCTACAAGGCATCTGCTGAGACCTCATTCATCACCATGAAAGCTGTGAATGGATAGCTGTAATACCCCGAGGTCTTGTCTGCTCTGGTGGTATAGTGCCTAACCTCTCCTCTGTTAAAGGAAAGGCTACATGTACTTTTGTCAACCTGTCAGCAAACACTTCTCCCTTGATACTGTTTGCTCAATCCCCCCAGACAATTTCAACCTTTGGTAAATATTGCATTTTGAAGGGAGCTCTGGATATGGTTTCTCATGATCGTGTATTTTTATTTTGTTCCATGATGAACAACCGTGTGTGTTTGTGTGTGTGAGAGAGAGAGAGACAGACAAACAGAGAGACAGAAAAAGTGAGAAGTGGATCTTTTGTATCTCTTGGGTCTTCAGGCTTAAAAAAAATATACCAGTGCCAGCTCCAAATTAAGCTTCTTGACCATGGGTTTTAAGGACATGACTGACACACGTGCACATCCATCCCTCCGGTTTGGCTCTTAACAGGAAGACTAGTCCACTGACTCATTCAGGATATAAGAGTAACTAATAATCTCGTGCTGCTGAAGATCAGTGGGTTAATTCTTTCCAGAAAAATTCTCCTTTTTTCTACTACAGCCTCATGCTGCATATTTTTTTTCTCCTATTCACAGATTATAATTCACGTTGAACTTCAGTCATGGGTACCATGGCATTTCATCTTAAAGACACCAAGTCTGATGACTAGCTAAAATGGGAACGCTTTTAGTCATATTGGCCCAAATCCTGAGTGCCTTACTCAGTTCTGAGTTACTCCTTCAGCAAATCTCCGATGGGGCTACTCTGTTTTTCCTTCTTCCTCACTCAGGCATAAGGGACACTGTCATCAGGATTTGGCCCAATAATAATAGAGAACCAAATCCTTGGCAGTGCTGAAAGATTGTCCGTCTGAAATATTTCCCAGACAATTTCAAATCATTAACAAATTTGTAAAAATCGTGACTAGTTTGTGGATAGTTTCATGAAATAAAACAGCATTCACTTTGATAAGTAAATTGTTCACTAAATAATTACACTAGCTCTCAGGACCTTGAGGTGACTTCAATGGAACCTGGATCAGCCTTTATGCAGAAGTGTTCTCTCCTTTAAAAAAGATAAATAGAAATGAGAGAGAGGTCCAAAATGGAACATTGCATCCAAATGCCTCTGAACGTTGTAGAAAGCTGTGGATTCAAACTCTGGATCTACACTGCAGTACACATGTTGAAGTCAGAGCCAATTTCTATAATGGTTTGATCCAGAACTTTGAGTCTGAACATGCTTGGAGGTTGATGGAGGAGGAGGATCTGAAATCATGATATGAATCCAGATCAGAATATTGCAGTTTTGGCTCATCTCTAATAGGAACAAAACAATGCAATAGAAAGGAAAAGGATTTGCTATAACAAATGATATTTTCAATATCCGATTCATAATGTAAGGAAGGATGCCTGCCTTGAAGACACAGCATGTCTATGAATGACCTGTCTTTTGTGGGATGGTTGCCAGAACAGCTCAATTTCACATTCTCTCAGTGGTACCACTCAAAAGATGACATTCTTATACCCTAAGGGAATCCCTGGCAGTATATATTAATGTAAAGTAGAGATCATAACTTTCCATGAAGAATCTGAGCTGAATGTTCATAGCATACACTGAAGCCACTGTGTTACCTTAACAGCCAGATGTGGACCAGAAAGCTGTGAGGCCAGTGTGGAAAATGAAGAGATTAAAACATAAGCAGATTCAATAGTACTATATAATTAAACTACCCAGAATATTTTTAATATACAGTAATTAGATTTCTTATGCAGCCATTGCAAACTGTGAAAGATTTTGATACAAGCTAGCTAAAGCAGAAACAGTTCAAATTAAGTGTCTTTGATAGGCATTTAATTTCTGTATAAGAAGACAGTAATTGCATGTTAAATAAATACCAACAGATTATTAAAAAAAACAGCAGGAATAACAGTTATGCACAAGCTAGCTAGTAGATCTCCCACAGAGTGAAACCTCATTAAGTATATTTTTTATTAGACAGTTGGTATTGCATCACCACTTAATAAATATCTGAAGCAACCTAATTATTTACATTTATTAAGATAGATCTCATAAATACAAACCAATTGATTGCCATAACTCCTTAGAACATATTTATTGTCTCTCACTAAGGCATACACCTTAAGTAAAGGGAATTCCACAGTAATGTGAAAACCCTGAAGTACAGTGAATACTGATTTATAAAACATTTCTCTGTCAATCTGCTTGTCTTATATGAAATGGTGATAGCCATGTGATAAATGGTACAGGCGTGATACATTGCAGTTGTCATGCTCTCTAAACCACCTGATCTTCAATCTGCTCAATAGTCTGTCTTCATTGGGATTTTTTCTAACATTCTAAAGATCAGAGCATATTCAATAGAGCTGGTTGGGAAATTATTTTTTGAGGACAAAGATGACTTCATTTATCTCAAACTCAAGCTGATTTCTTTTTCACATGTTACTGAAGCTCAGTAAGTTTGTTTCAGGTTTGATACAAATTTTGAGCAAAGGTTCAGATTGGTTCTTATCCAAAACAGCAGAGAGTATCTGGTTAAAGTTAAATCAGCAAAATAGCAATGCTGCTGTATTTCCCTCAACCATTTTGACTCAATATCTAATTGGGTAATTAGCTTATTTTAAAAAGTAATTTTCAGTGGTCATATGGGAAAAGTTTATTTGGTGCAATCTAGGAAGGCGGAGATGGAGAAATTGTAGCACAAGAGTTCTCAGGTCACAGCTTCAGTGGTTGTGTTCCCCCATACCCCTATGCTTATCACAACACATGCATAATGTACTCTTGGTTACCTACCTTTCTAGAAACAAGGGTAAAGAACCAACAAAATATTCTCAGACAAAGAAGAATCACTGTCTGTATTTCTCTCCTTTGGAGGGTATTGAACTTTGAAATTGATTTAAAACCCTTTATGCTTCCATTGAAAGCAACCCCTGTGTGCTCCCTGTTCTATCCTTAATGCACTTCTGTCTCTGTAATGATTTTGGATGATTTATAAGAATTGGATTCCTGAAACATGGTGCTAGATGAGTATTTTGATATAAATAACTTTGTTTGCCTATGAGTACGCTGCACTCTATATTCATGTAGCTTCCCACAGTGAGTACTATTGAGCAGATGGGTGAGCCTATCAGCCAGGATAAAATGAAAAAAAAAATTAACTTTTGGCAGAAACTTGAAGTGAACTTTATCCATTTCTGAGGTTCAAAAAGTTAAGTTGTATTTGGGGAGTCAACATTGCCTAATGGATAGAGCAGTGGAGAGCGACTCAGCAGATCTGATTTCTATTTCCAGCATTGCTACTGGCCTTCTGGGTGATGTCACCTCCCTGTGCCTCAGTTTCCTCTACCTGTAAAATATCGATCATGATACTGATATCCTTTGTAAAGCACTTGGAGATCTACAGGTGAAAATATACTATATAAGAACTAGTTATTTTTCATGGTGTTTTTTTTTTTATACATTGGGCTTTTCCACGAGGATACTACTGGCTGGACAAGCCATCAAGAACTGAAATCTTGTGGCAAAATCATTCTCATGATATATCCATCCTGACTTATTTCCAAAGATCTTCCAAGAAATTTGGACATAAGCAGCCAGATTTCTGGATGTTTACTAGGGATATAGAAAGCCCACTGTGGCCTCTGATTAGGTAATAATGATATTCCCTTCAACACCCCATTTTAGGCTGAATTTCTATCCCTCTGGACACACGCCCATCTGCCATATTTGGCATTCATGTGCTCTCTGCCCTAGCTTCCTGAGTACCATCAAAGGACCACCCTAACTCTCATTGTCGGTATCTCACTCTGTGAACTGTCCCATTTTGTTCAATGGGACTACTCATTGGGTAAGGGTGTGTCTACGGAGTGTGTGGGGTAATCTGAAGATTTTTGATACTTCTTGATAGGAAGAATGTCAGAATCACAGTGCTATACAGTCACTGCTTTTTGTTTTTTCCATACATCTGTAATCACTGATGCATTGTTTTTGCACACTGGGGAAAATCTGGGTCCCTGTGTTTTTCCAAGGCAATAAGAAATAAGCAGTGCTGCATGTCTAAAGGAAAACTCCTGCCTACTTTACATCCTTTCCAATTTGTGGTGGTACCAGCAGTGTTGAAAATGACAGTACATATGTTATGATTCTTTGAATTTTCAAAAGCCTTTGATTAAATTCTGTATAAATTGGTTCCTGCTTAACATAGAAGCTTTCAAGGATCCTTAATAAGACATGGAAACAGATAAAGAGCTAGTGTAAGAAACAGAAAACAGATACTTCTAGTAAGAGAAACCACGTCCACTCTGGGGGGAAGTATTAAGTGGGTCCCACATGGATTAAGACTAAGATCTCTGCTGCCTTTTATCTGTATAACTGATCCAGACAGTAGGATCAAGTTTAAGTGGTTACATTTGCTGATGCTGATTGGAGAGCAGCAAACACAAAGATAGCTGCCAGAGAAATTCAGGAGACATAGATACATTTTCTAGCTGGGCTCAAAACTGACATACAATATATTATAGTCACAAATAGATGGTTTCTGATCATGTACTGGTTTCATTCTGATACACCACCATTTTGATTTCAATAGATTTACTCTTAATTTACACCACAGTAACTGAGAACAGATTCAGGCCCATCAAGCTTAGTGTAAGTTTATATTTTTATTCCACAAAGATAGGGGCGAGAAAGAGAAAAGTAGGTCCCCAAACAAAAAACTGAATCAGGCAGGCTTAAATTTCATAATAAATAAAGTACTTCTTAAGTGAGGAATTGAGAGGCCCCCAAGCTTGGCATAGTGTGGGCACTATGTCACTTTTCTGTCTCACCATACACCCCGATCATAGGGACAGCCAGAGGTTGGTTCAGCCCTGAGTGAAACTTAGAACAGCCTCGGGGCTTCTTTAAGCTACCTCAGCTAGTAACAGCCCCCAATAACTTGCCCTGGATTCTCAGAGTGCTGGGTGCTCCAGCCATGCCCCTCCCACGCCCACAGAAAGCATCTTATACCAAGAGCCAGGGGAGAGGGGTTAGAGCCATCTCAGTTGGCTGAGGACCTGGTGCTTCAAAACTAAGGTACAAATTAATTCCTGGTATAGCTCCACTGACGCTATAAATAATTTATATTGATGGGGTTATTCCAGGGATGAATTTGGCCCAACATGGCTAAGGAAATTGATGTTTCAATCGTGAAACTCAGTAAAGCTGGTCAAGCATCATATTACATGAGATGGCTAAAGGGACTGAGATGGCTAAAGAGAGTCTTTCATTTCTAGGTCACTGGTTCTAATGTGGCCCATGCAGGGTTTGAGTTCAAGTCATTACCAACTGGTGGCTGTTCTGTGTGAAATTATGTGATGGAGTTTTCATCCCTATCCCAAGTGATCAATTGGCCATATCACAGAAACCATCTTCAAAGAAGCTCCCTTGCTTACAGTCCGCAGAGAGACCAAAGGATTGAATGGTAATTAACCTTTGGAATAACTTTCCTAGGGATATAGTAGATTCTCCATCACCCTGAAGTCTTTAAATCAAGACTGGATGTATTTCTAACATATATGCTATAGCTCAGTGTTGCTCCTATTCTGTGAATGGAAAGAGGACTTTAGGTTTCAGAGTTGTCAGTCCATTCACAAGCACTAAATTTACTTGGAAACATGTCTAAACAGTTCCATGTATGGGATATTTTATAAAATGGGGAGAAAAAAACACAGAAAGTCAACTTTCATAAAAAATGATTAAAAAGGAAATAAACGGAGGTCATGAAAACAAAAACATATCTGTGTAGCACAGTGTTTCTCAAACTGGGGTCGCCGCTTGTGTAGGGAAAACTCCTGGCGGGCCAGTCTGGTTTGTTTACCTGCCCCGTCCGCAGGTCTGGCCGATCACGGCTCCCACCTGCCGCGGTTCACCGCGGCAGGCCAATGGGGGCTGCTGGAAGCGGCGGTGAGTAAGTCCCTCAGCCCGTGCTGCTTCCAGCAGCTCCCATTGGCCTGGAGCAGTGAACCGCGGCCAGTGGGAACCGCGATTGGCCGGACCTGGGACGGGGCAGGTAAACAAATCGGCGTGGCCCTCCGGGGGCATTCCCTACACAAGCGGCGACCCCAGTTTGAGAAACACTGGTGTAGCATGAAGAGCCAGACATTTACAGAGGACAATCAAGATACAAAAGGAGTGCTTAAAGACGATAAAGTCATTGTGGAGAAACTAAATGGATTCTTTGCTTCAGTCTTCATGGCTGAGGATGTTAGGGAGATTCCCAAACCTGAGCTGGCTTTTGTAGGTGACAAATCGGAGGAATTGTCACAGACTGAGGTGTCACTAGAGGAGATTTTGGAATTAATTGATAAACTTAACAGTAACAAGTCACTGGGACCAGATGGCATTCACCCAAGAGTTCTGAAAGAACTCAAATGTGAAGTTGCGGAACTATTAACTATGGTTTTCAAACTGTCCTTTAAATCGGCTTCTGTACCCAATAACTGGAAGATAGCTAATGTAACGCCAATATTTAAAAAAGGCTCTACAGGTGATCCCAGCAATTACAGACAGGTAAGTCTAACATCAGTACCGGGCAAATTAGTTGAAACAATAGTAAAGAATAAAATTGTCAGACACATAGAAGAACATAAATTGTTGGGCAAAAGTCAACATGGCTTCTGTAAAGGGAAATCATGTCTTACTAATCTATTAGAGTTCTTTGAAGGGGTCAACAAACATGTGGACAAGAGGGATCCAGTGGACATAGTGTACTTAGATTTACAGAAAGCCTTTGACAAGGTCCCTCATCAAAGGCTCTTACATAAATTAAGTTGTCATGGGATAAGAGGGAAGGTCCTTTCATGGATTGAGAACTGGTTAAAAGACAGGGAACAAAGGGTAGGAATAAATGGTAAATTCTCAGAATGGAGAGAGGTAACAAGTGGTGTCCCCCAAGAGTCAGTCCTAGGACCAATCCTGTTCAACTTATTCATAAATAATCTGGAGAAAGGGGTAAAAAGTGAGGTGGCAAAGTTTGCAGATGATACTAAACTGCTCAAGATAGTTAAGACCAAAGCAGACTGTGAAGAACTTCAAAAAGATCTCTCAAAACTAAGTGATTGGGCAACAAAATGGCAAATGAAATATAATGTGGATAAATGTAAAGTAATGCGCATTGGAAAAAATAAACCCAACTACACATACAATATGATGGGGGCTAATCTAGCTACAATGAATCAGGAAAAAGATTTTGGAGTCATTGTGGATGGTTCTCTGAAGACGTCCACGCAGTGTGCAGTGGCGGTCAAAAAAGCAAACAGGATGTTAGGAATCATTAAAAAGGGGATAGAAAATAAGACAGAGAGTATCTTAGTGCCCTTTTATAAGTCTATGGTATGCCCATATCTTGAATACTGCGTATAGATGTGGTCTCCTCATCTCAAAAGTGATATACTGGCATTAGAAAAGTTTCAGAGAAGGGCAACTAAAATGATTACGGGGTTGGAATGGGTCCCATATGAGGAGAGATTAAAGAGGCTAGGACTTTTCAGCTTGGAAAAGAGGAGTCTAAGGGGGATATGATATAGGTATATTAATTCATGAGTGATGTAGAGAAAGTAAATAAGGAAAAGTTATTTACTTGTTCCCATAATACAAGAACTAAGGGCCACCAAATAAAATTAATAGGCAGCAGGTTTAAAACAAATAAAAGGAAGTTCTTCACGCAGCAGCCAGTCAACTTGTGGAATTCCTTGCCTGAGGAGGTTGTGAAGGCTAGGACTATAACAGTGTTTAAAAGAGAACTGGATAAATTCATGGAGGTTAAGTCTGTTAATGGATATTAGCCAGGATGGGTAAGGAAGGGTGTCCCTAGCCTCTGTTTGTCAGAGGGTGGAGATGGATGGCAGAATAGAGATCACTTGATCATTGCCTGTTGGGTTCACTCCCTCTGGGGCACCTGACATTGGCCACTGCCAGTAGAGAGGATACTGGGCTGGATGGACCTTTGGTCTGACCCAGTACGGCCGTTCTTATGTTCTTAATTGAGTGGGTCCCAGAAAAGAGGTACTTGAAGAACCTCAGTATCATCCCTTAATATAAGAGGGGCGAGGGAATGGATGTCCTAGTGAGGAGACACCCACAGCCACAGCTAATGAGGAAGGAGAGAGTCAGCTGCCAAAGTGGGGAAGTTGAGGAATCAGCCTGTGACTACACAGGGGAACATTTGTGTAGACTTGAATGGACATGATGGTAACCTCCATGGTAAGTCCTTCCAATCTGATCTAACCAACAGAACTCTCCCTGGTCTCTCAGTCACAGGGCACTCTCCTCTCTCCACTCCCTAGACCTTTAGTTGTGAGATGCCGCGCATGTAACGTCTTGCATATGGCCTGTCAGAAACCAGGCAGAACCCTGTCGCCTGCCTAAAATCTGAGTCTGAATAAGTGAAGTGATTATCATGCCCTATGTCAGTATACCCCAAATGTTTGACAGCAACCCTCCAAACTAAGGCTGGGCAAAGAGTTCCAAAGGAAGTTCAAGGCTGTCCGTACTAACTAGATTTGTTGGAGCTCACTTGGAACTTTTCCAAGCAATTGTTTGGGAGAGCTGGTGTTGTGATGTGCTATGACTTCTTGTGTGCATGTATCTTCCACTATGTGAAGGTTTTCTAGTCAGAGACCCTATCCTAGTTCACATGTGGCCAGAGCAAATTGTACATATGGAGAAATGGCTAACCATTACTATCCTCAAGCTCTAGAGACTGGATCCTGCAGTGGAAGCCTCTTCTTGGCAGGCATCTTCTCCTTATGGTCGGTTATCTCCTGCCAGCTGAACTTTAGGGAGGGCTTTCACAATGCAGAATCTTCAGGATTAATATTGCCAAATGGTGACATTATGTAATAACTGATTTTTTTGGTTATGCAAATTGGGGATAAATGTGGATTCATCCAACCTTGTGGCTAAAAGTTGGACTAGAATCTGAGTCCTTTCTTCTAACGCTACCTGTTGAGAGCTCCCTACTGAAGAAAATAGAAAGGAGTATAAATGTTGGCAAATGAAGTGTAAAAGTATAATTAGGCAGGTAAAAAACAATTTGAAGAGCAAGTAGCAAAAGACACAAAAACCAACAGCAATTTTTTAAGTACATCAGAAGCAGGAAGGCTGCCAAACAATCAGTGGGGCCTCTGAATGATCAAGGTGCTAAAGGAGCACTAGGGAAGAGAAGGCCATTATAGGTAAGCTAAATACATTTCTTGTATCAGTCTTTTCTGTACAGGATGTTAGGGAGATTCCCAAACCTGTGTTGGCTTTTTAGGTGACAAATCTGAGGAACTGTCCCAGATTGAAGTGTCACTAGAGGACATTTTGGAATGAATTGATAAATTAAACAGTGATAAGGCCCCAGGACCAGATGATATTTACCCAAGTTCTGAAGAAACTCATATATGAAATGGCACAACTACTAACTGTGGTATGTAATGTATCACTTAAATCAGACTCTGCAGCAGATGATTGGATTATAGCTAATGTCATAATGATTTTTTAAAAAAGGATCCAGGTGTGATCCTGGCAATTACAGGCCATAAGCCTAACTTCAGTGCCAGGCAAATTGGTTGAAACTATAATAAAGAACAGAGTTATCAGACACATAGATAAACATGCTATGTTGGGGAAGAGTCAGCACATATTTTGTAAAGGGAAATCATGCTTCACCAATCTATTAGAATTTTTTGAGTGTGTAAACAAGCATGTGGTGAGGTGATCCAGTGGATGTAGTGTACTTGTACTTTCAGTAAACCTTTGACAAGATTCCTCACCAGAGGCCCTTAAGCAAAGTAAGCAGTCATGGGATAAGATGGAAGGTCCTGCCATGGATCAGTAAACAGTTGAAAGGTAGGAAACAAAGGATAGGAATAAATGGTAAGTTTTCACTGTGGAGAGAGGTAAATAGCAGGTTTCCCCATGGATTTGTACTGGTACCAGTGCTCTCCAACATATTTATAAATGGTCTGGAAAATGGGATGAACAATGAGGTGGAAAAGTTTGCAGATGGTACAAAATTACTCAAGATAGTTTCATTCAAAGCTGAATGTGGAAAGTTACAAAGGGATCTCACAAAACTGGGTGACTGGGCAACAAAATGGCAGATGAAATTCAATGTTGATAAATGCAAAGTAATGCACACTGGAAAATCTAATCCCAACTATATATACAAAATGATGAGTTCTAAATAGCTGTTACCAGTCATGAAAGAGATCTTGGAATCATAGAGGATAGTTCTTGGAAAACATCTGCTCAGTGTGCAGCTGAAGTAAAAAAAACTAACAGAATATTAGGAACCATTGAGAAAAGGATAGAAAATAAGTCAGAAAATATAATAATGCCACTATATAAATCCATGGTATGCTCACACTTTAAATACTGCATGCAGTTCTGGTTGCCCCAATTCAAAAAAGATATATTAGAATCTGAAAAACTACAGAGAAGGGCAACAACGTTTAGGGCAGGGATCAGCAACCTTTGGCATGCATCCCATCAGGGAAATCCGCTGGCAGGCCAGGCTGGTTTGTTTACTTGAAGCGTCTGCAGGTTCAGCCGATCATAGCTCCCACTGGCCGCCGTTTGCCGTTCCAGGACAATGGGGGCTGCTGGAAGCAGCGTGGGCCAAGGGATGTGCTGGTCACTGCTTCCCGCAGCCCCCATTAACCTGGAATGATGAACCGCAGCCAGTGGGAGCTGTGATCGGTCAAACCTGCGGATGCTGCAGGTAAACAAACCGTCCCAGCCCGCCAGCGGATTTCCCTGACAGGCCGCATGCCAAAAGTTGCCAATCCCTGGTTTAGGGGCATGGAACAGCTTCAGTTTGAGGAGAAATAAAAAAAGACAAGGACTATTCATTTTAGAAAAGTGTAGACTAAGAGGTGATATGATAAAGGTCTATAAAATCATGACTGTGTGGAGAAAGTGAATAAAAAAGTGTTATTCAACCCTACACATAACACAAGAACCAGGGGTCATCTAATGAAATTAATAGAAGGTTTAAAACAAACCTAAGGGAGTACTATTCATACAACTCACAGTTAACCAGTGGAACTTGTTGCCAGAGGATGTTGTAAAGGTCAAGAGTATAATTGGTTTAAAAATAATTAGTTAAGTTCATGGAGGACAGGTCCATCAATGGCTATTAACCAAGATGGCCAGGAACACAATCCCATTTGCTGAGTGTCCATAATCCTCTGATTGCCAGGAGCTGGGAGTGGATGACAGGGGACAGATCACTCCAAAATTTCCCTGTTCTATTCATTCCCTGTAAAGTATCTGGCACTGGCCGCTGTCGGAAGACAGAATACTGGGCTGGAAGGACCATTGGTCTGACCCATATATTTTTATATTCTTATGCTCTTATCATTCTGGACCTAGTCACTGCAGAAGATAACAGGTGCTGACATCTGAGGATTTTAGATTCTACAAATGAACTCCCTAACCTATAAATCAATCCTTAAGGTCTTGATAAATGTGATTTCTGTGGCCATCCTCCAATTTTGTCTGGGAAGAAAAAAAGAGTACATAAATAAGTATTGTCTAGGAGCACCTATTTAGATACAAGAGGAATTGGGGACATCAGCCAAACAACCATTTTCCTTGTTCTTACTGTTTGTTGTTCTGTTCTGTTTTAATAAATCATGTCTCAGAACACCTGGTAGTTAAACCCTGAACAAGCTCCCCGTGAATAACTGGATCTCTTGAATGGTGATTTCTTTTTCACAGTTTTCTTAAGTGTTGTGCTAGGGTTTTTTTTGTTTTGTTTTGTTTTCTTCTAATCTCATGAAGAGCTCTTTTCTTTTAAGCCAATTTTCACTTCTCATTTGAAAATATCTCTCTCTCTCTCTCTCTGTGTTGCTCGCTCTCTCTCTCTCTCTCTCTCTCACACACACACACACACACATACACACACACACACACACTTGTCTGTTAAATAATAAGTCAAGCTGGAACCTATTAAGAAAATTCACTCCCTTAAACATATACAAACATACTGGTTTGATTTTCACTGCCTCCCATACCTTTACATTCAAACTTAATACAGATGAGATGTTGATGTTTTCCAACAAGATTTCAGTTTAATTTTCCTTTGTCAGACCTATCAAATGGTATGTGTGTGCGCGCATGCATACACACACACACAACATTTGATGGGTCAGGCACAGGAAGGTTAAAGGGATAAACTGGTAGAAAATGTATAATCTATACATATAATTTGTAATTTATTTGATCGTCAGATTTCATTGTAAATTCTAAATGAACCATGGAAGAATTTGTTGGCCTTGCTTTCTATCTATAAAATGTGTCCATTCTTTTATTTTTTCCACATTATATACATTAGCTCATGAAGCATATCCAGAGATTACCCAAACAGGTACAAGAAGATTAAAATAAATGCCATTCATCATGCTTGCTCTTTTTTGGACAAGTTGCTCCCCTGGCTTTAAATCAGTCAGGAGCTAAGGCAAATTGGCAGTTCTATTCTACCTACGTTTTTATACCGTGCTCATCACCATCATATCTGAGCATTTTCCAGTAGTGTATTAAGCAATGTAACTTATATATCTGACACATGTGGTTTGTTTCTCATCTTCTTCCCCAGAAGGAGAAGCATGTGGAGTGGAGTGATTTGGTAAGGGTTTTATTTATTGATTTATTTGTTAAATAAATATAACTATTGCTGTGTGTTTGTATTAGAGAAGTCAAGGTCAAACAAATATGTCTTACACTTGGAGCAGGAAGTGGTGTGGTTTGTGATGGTCCTTAGTTCCAGGGGGAGTTCATTCCACAGTCTCACACTCACCCCAGAGAAGGTTCTTTCTCCTGTACACAGGAGCTTTACTCTCATTGTTGAGAGTGTCATTGTGCCAAAGGAGTAAAGTATTGATCAGCTTATGCCAGCTACATCTGACTGATAGGTTTTCAGACCTGGATGTGAAAAGAATCATCTTAAATTTGAATCTAAGGACTCTGAAGGAAATCTACTTATCATAAGCAGACATTTTATGTAATATTCAAGTTCATAATATGACATCATGAAAACACCTTTGCTGTAGAAATCATAAACTTTTATTATCGTAAGAAGCGAGATGTTCATAGACACTGATAATTAAAGTGTGGAGTAATTTAATAGAATAGGAATGAAGAGTAAAGTCAATGCAAATCTGCACTTAATCTATGATAGGAACAGTTTTTAGAAGATAAATAGGATCAGTGATTTGATGGGAGATCTTCAAAGGCAACTTAGGTTGTTGTAGGAGGTAATGCTAGTGAGTCAGGAAGGTGGTGCTCTTTCCTGTGGTGAGTATTAAACAAATCCTTCATAGTTTTAAGGGACGGTGTGATACTAAAGGTGCTATATTTCATAGAAGGTGTAAATTGAGTTCATACCAGTTTTTGACCTCTTCCTGTCTGCAGCCAAGATCATCCAGGATAATATAATGGGAAGACCATATGATTCAGCCTTTAGGGACCAGGTTTAAGGCTTCCCTGAGAGAAGGATTTACTGCTCCTCTGTAGGTTGCGCTCCTACCAGTAGAGCTGGGCAAATTTTTTTTTCTGTTGGAAAATGTTTTTTTGTGATTGATATTTTCTGTGGGAAAACAATTATTTTGATCAAATGTATGGATTTTCCAATTTTGAAAATTGAAACAAAAAAATAATTTGAAGTCAACATTTGAAAGTAAAATGTTTTTTATCTGAAAATGTCAATTCAAAACAAAATATTTAATGCTGAAATGACATCTTGAAAAAAATCTGAGATGTACAATCATTTTATTTTGATCATTTTCTGTTTCAAAACTTTTCACAACCTTTTTTTTCATTTTGCAATTTGTTCTGAGATTTTTACTTTTTGTTTTGACTTTGAAAAGAAAACAATGCTGATATTACTTGTGATTACACTTCTACATACCAGGGATCAGAAAAACCTAAGCCTTCCCACTTTTAAAGGATGATGCATCTCTTTTAGGAAGCTTTCCCCTAGTAATGGAGCAGCAGAAGAACCTAGCTATGGTCTTCTGAAAGACAGCCACCAATAGATATTAGAAGGGAAGGTGGAGTATTAATGTCCAACCATGGATGAATCATACACAATTTAAAGCCAGAAAGGACCCCAGATCATGTAAAAGTCACATAGTTACTAAAGCGAGGGGAAT
Organism: Mauremys mutica; assembly: GCF_020497125.1. Classification (NCBI taxonomy): domain Eukaryota; kingdom Metazoa; phylum Chordata; order Testudines; family Geoemydidae; genus Mauremys; species Mauremys mutica. Next base: position 36,000,616 of record NC_059075.1, read on the forward strand.
ATTAGAAGAAAAGCAAATCAGGTTGAAAAATCTTCCTGTGCTTTTAGTGAAAGATAAAGTAGGTGACGTGTAGAATAAATCCTTAAAAATATGAGAGAGAGGGATGGCTTGCCACATTCTCTTTTATAGCAATCCTAACAATGAAGCTGAATTACAAGCAGATGAAGAAGTTTCCATGGCCAGCATAGTGAGCACAATCTGGAAAAGGCGTGTTATGCCACATATCCTCAAACACTGTCATTTGACCAAGCCAGAGTCTTTTGCAGGCAATGAATCATTTCCTGCTGTGGTTCTTCTCCATTTTTCCATTACTGCTTTATTTACAGTTGGGATGGGAAAAAAAAAGCTTTCACTTTTTTCCCCCCTTTTACTAAGTGAAAGAGGAACAAGAGCGGAATATGTCTTTTAGTTTTCCCCCTCAATTAAAATCAAGTCTGATCGTACACACACAGGGACACAAACCAGATTGGCTTATGGATGGAAAGTATTAACTAACAAAAGATAAGATCAGATCCTGTGCCAACCTACAAATACTTATATGCTGTCAGCTTCACCCCGGGACCTTAGCAATGGGCTACAGAGTGGTTCTGACTTCTATTGCCTTTTTGGTTTTCATAGCTGCCTATGAAGACTGCCATTTATTTTATTTTATTGTTAGTTTACCCTAATACCTTTTGGAGCTCTGCTTCCCTTTTAGGTCAGAAAAATACAGCTAAGCACAATAGGATGAAAATGAAAATGGGAAACTCTAGAGTGAAAAGCAAAAACATTATTAAGTTGCGGACAAGTCCTCCACTGGATATAGGGCTGATGGAAATCTCTAGGACATTTTGCTACATTCTGGGGAATTCCAGTCCTCCATATTCTATGGAAATGTTTCCAAAATCTGCATGGACCCAATCCCTCAATTCTCACAGGAGCTAATGGGATTATTTGCCTGAGTAAAGAATGAGTATAGATTATAGAATTTGGCTGAAGGAGACAAGGAGGGATTTTTTAAATCACATGCACTCAAATACATATGAAAACACTGCCGAGCACATTATTAGGGCCAGATCTTCAGCTGACATAAAGCAGAATAACACCACTGAAGTCAGTGATGAGTTAAACCAGTTGAGGATCTGGGCCTAATGTATTTAATCAGTAGCTTTATTCCATTTAGACTTGTCCTGAAAGAAAAACTCTCCCCCACTCCCCCAAGGTCTTTCATTAATTTCTCAAGATTTTCGAACTTCCATTCTAGTTTTCCCCAGCCCCCTTTCCCCTTGAATTCTAGACCTCTTGATATCCTTTGTGTCCCTCTTTTCCCTCCAAGACTCTTATGCTGAGGAATTAAAACATAAAATATTTGATAGAATAGCCAGTAATTGTTTGCAACTATACAACTGATAATAACTAGATAATTAGGAGAGGACAGCTAGAGAAGTGAGTGGAAAAAAGAGAAAGAATAAAGAAGGAGAAGACAAAAGTGCAAGAGTGAGCTCCTTTGGTAAAGGATGAAGAAGAAGAAGAAGTTATAGCCCCATATAAGCATGGTCAATGCTGTATGGTATTTAAATAAAATGGAAGTAAATCAGTCAGTGTACCTTAGCCAGCATATATTATTAACATTGACCCACCACTACCAATAAAATAGGGGCACTGTACAAGAGAATAAAACCTAATATAATTTCGTGCAAACATAATGCCACATTCTTATCATAAGAACAAATGATCTGATGACTGCAAAGAAATATAGGGAAACTGCTGTATATGAAGATGTGACTTTCACAGTATAATGGTTAAAAAAAACATACAAACCGACAGACAAACACACTAAAACAAATCTTTTGTCTATTCATCCTGCACAAGCACTGCCATAATAAACATTTTGTATTTCTCATATCTAACCTACCGCACCCACTGCCCCATTTTTGCTGTTGTGTATGTGCGTGTGTGTGTATTTCCCTACACTGGCTTTAACCAACTTAGGTCACTGTTACAAAACAGACTCACCAGAAAAAAAACAAAAAACAAACAAAAACACCCTATAGATTTGGAGGCTTGCAAACAATATTTACACACACACACACACACACACACACACACACACACACACACACACACACACACACTTAACTCTGGAGGCTCAAACATGTCTTCTTGTCAATTCCCAGACTTCTACACTTTAAACTCTCTATGTGATTTGGTAGATCTGTCCAGGAATGTGTGAAGGAAAGGCCTGTAACTGCCATGGAGAGCAGATGTTTTGTATTTTTGTGCCACTGAACTCAAGTTTTTAAATAATCAGATTTTCATTAGAGCTGATCAGGCATTGCAAAAAGCAAAATCTGAATGGCCACTCAGTTTGACTATTTTCCTTCCTTGTTGCAATTGCTAATCACAAATATTCACACAAACTGTGTTTTGGTCATTGTGCAGAACGGCTGCTGTTCTGCACATGAAATAACCATACATAATAATTGTAGTGTCCTAGGTTCAGGTCCTCAAAGGTGTTTAGGCACCTAGCTCTCAGGGAGTTAGGCACCTAAATACCTTTGAGGAGCTGGGCCCAAGTGTGCAAAGAAGTTTAAAATCAAGAATGATGCCTGCTCACCTTATACACATGAGAAGTCCTATTAGAATTGATTGAGACTGCTCATATGACTAAGGCAAACATCACCGGTCCTCAGACTGCTGGCAGCTCTGTGCACTAGTTAAGCCTAGAAGTTATTTTGGAGGCAGTGCAATGTAGGCACTAAAGATGGGAACTTAGAGTCTGACCTCCTGGGTTCTCATCTCAGCTCTGGCATTGGCTCTGGACAAGTCATATGGAGCCAGGGTTTTTTTGTTTGGTTTTTAAGAGCTCAGCACCATATTTTCAGGTGCTCATGAACTAAAGAGCTCTGCCCCTACGTAGCCACTTAAATAAAAGCTAAATTTTCAAAGCAGCTCCCACTCTGACATTTATGAGCACTCAGCATGCTGAGCTTTTTTGATTATATGGCCCGGATTGAGGGTACTGTGCACATCTGAAAAGCTGGCACTCAGCCTCTCTGTGCTTTGATTCCCCTCGAAGAAGTTGATATATGACTTATCTATGCCACATGCATTTTACTGAGTAATATTTTTATTGAGCTTTGAGATCCTGAGATGAAAGGCACTATAGAAATACAACTATTATTATTATTTAGCTGGCCAAGCAATAGCATATCTGAACACTGCCAAATTCATTAGACAATCTAAATTTCCGTTACACCTCATTATAAAGTCAAATGTATTTAGACATGCAGGGCTGTGGAATGGACCATATCACATAACTGGAGAATCTACCTTTAAATAGAACATCATAACCAAAGCATTCAGATACTCCACTGAATTCCACTCATTTAAAAGTCTTTTAGGTCTTGTACTGTGTTCACAGCAGACGGCGTGCTGTCGGATATGGCTTTGCTGTTCCCTTGCTTTAATTTGAAATGAGATGTTAAAAAAACACCACTCTTTGAGCTGCTTATCTTGTGTAAAGCAAGGAAAATGGATGTGTAAATTGAAGATTTAGGGCTATTTCTTAGTTACAAGGATTATATTCCTTTAAGTAACAAAATTAGGTGAGATGAAAAAAAAATCTAAGTGACCAGTAGAAGCTTCAGTCTTTACCAGCTGTAAGGGCTATATACAGTAAGTACCTCTGCATTTGAAGAGAACCTTTTAGATGAAATGTACAATATAAGGTTACAACTGTTTTTATAAGAAACAAAGAGACAAAAATCTACGAAAAAGTGGTGGTGTTTTTTGTAGTTGTTGTTTGTTTCTTTTTTGTTACTCAGTTCTTGTTTACTTTTAATAGGATACAGGAATTGGCCTTATTTTCAGAGCCAATAAAAACCCAACATGGTGGGGAGGGGAATCCTAAAAGCTCGAAATGAAAACATTAAATAACTCAAATACTATTAAAGAGATATTGCCAAAGTAATTTGACACCCCAAAACTCCTTTCCCCCATAAATAAATGGGTTTTAGAAAGCCTAACAGGACTAGACTATATATATTCCATGAAATTGGTTTTATGTTGGTGCGGGATTAGTCTGTGGGAGTTTCAAACATTCCTCAGAGATGTTTGTGACTGCAAACAACAGCTATGTGCTAGAACATGAGATCAGAATAGTGAAACTTACTAGAAACAAGAGAAACTGTGCAATGTAGCTTCAGTGTTCAAGAAGAGTGAAATGGAAAAAAATGAATGAATCCTGGCTGAGCAGTTTTGGGGCCAGTGCTCCATGTGCCCAAGAGAGGATGTATCCCACAATTGTTTCCCTAGACATGAAGTATGGTGGTGTTATAAAGTCATGTGCATAGGTTTCCTGCTCCCCTGAGGAGCTTTATACAGATTCCCAGCTTAAAATATTTGCATTTTTTTTGTTTTTGTTTTTAACCATCTTATACAGTTGTCAGCATTTTGCAAAAAAATAAAATAAAATAAATATTTTTTAAAAAAAAGGAGGAGGAGGAGAAGAAGTTTGAGAAGACTTTTTTTCTGCATTTTCTTTACTCACCCGTCTGTACAGAGTGAAGAAAGGAAGTATCTGTATAAAAGTAACAACAATTTCACTATTTTATATATGTTAAAACAAGTTCTCATAGTGTTCAGTTCCCTTATATTTAGTTGATATCCTTACATTTATCAAGCACTTAGGAAAATTATATATGCCAAGCTGCACATACATAGGATTTTCTAGATTGTTATTTAAAAAAATGTAAAGCTTAGAATAGTGCTGTTTATGTTTGTTAAAAGTATATTATAAAATATACAGGAGGAGCATGAGACTCAAGTTAACATTAATGCAGTGTAAGACCCTTAACATTTTAATTTCCTGAATTTTGATAGTTTAATACTGAAACATCAGTGTTACATGAATGAACTTTTTTACATATGTTCACATCACAGTAGATGCATTTTATGGTCTTGCTTTGCATGTTTGTTGCATTGATGTTTGTGTTCTGTTTGATGAAGTGAGCTCTACTTAATGTTGGATCCAAAGTCCAAAGACGTTAATGGGAGTCATGCAATTGACTTATTGAACTGGGTCAGGCCCATAGTTTGTACATCGGTTTAATTAGCTAGGGTCATTACCATTGCCATAATATGTTGAACACTGATTCTGAACAGCACTCTATTCATTTAATTTCTTGCTAATTGATGTGGAAGTTACATCAATCTGTGCTTTACAAGATACATGTTGGGTAGTCATATAGTTCTTCCTACATAAGCACTACATGCTTCGATCATCAGCAGTCAGTTGAAAGGCTTTCAAAATATAGGTAAGAGATTAAATTGTTTAGCTGACAAATATTTAATTGTAAAAGGTGCTTAATTCCATCTTGATGCCTGTCGGTTCCTCTGCTGTTTCATGGTGCATCATTTTATTGTGATCTATGTAAATACTTGGACAGTCAAAGATTCACTTGATAGATGATGATTTGATGATCTATTATAGCAGGCCCTTATCAGATTGAGGTTTGATACTGATAACTTCCCATTTGAACAGTGAAATAGCAATCACACTCCAGCAGAACACTTGAAACAGGGGCTGTCAATTTCATATGAAGGGTGGTTTTGACACCAAGAAAACCCCTTGGACTAGGTGAAAGGGTTAGACTTGTACCATGGTTAGTGTCTGCTGGACATAACACTAAGATTGGATTTCTCTTTATTTTAATCCATAAAATAAAAAATAGAGACCATCTGCCTGTTTGTGTCATTTATTACAAGATGGAATTCCTTATATAATGTTACATATAGTAACTTACTGTACAGTACATTCAGTCTTCAGAAAGCTCAAAGAAAATTGGTTTGGTACTTCAAAAGAGATGAGTGCTTAAAGTTTGTAATGTTAGACAGTTAACCAGCTCCACTGGCTGAGCATCATAGATTCATAGACTTAAGGTCAGAAGGGACCATTATGGTCATCCAGTGTGACCTCCTGCACAATGCAGGCCACAGAATCTCACCCACTCACTCCTGTAAAAAACCCCTAACCTATGTCTGAGTTATTGAAGTCCTCAAATCATGGATTAAAGACCTCAAGGTGCAGAGAATCCTCCAGCAAGTGACCTGTGCCCCACGCTGCAGAGGAAGGTGAAAAACCTTGGCCTCTGCCAATCTGCCCTGGAGGAAAATTCCTTCTCGACCCTAAATATGGTGATCAGTTAAACCCTGAGCATGTGGGCAAGACTCACCAGCCAGCACCCAGGAAAGAATTCTCTGTAGCAACTCAGATCCCATCCCATATAACATCCCATCACAGACCATTGGGCCTATTTACCTGCTAATAATCAAAGATCAATTAATTACCAAAATTAGGCTATCCCATCATACCATCCCCTCCATAAATTTATCAAAGTTAGTCTCGAAGCCAGATATGTCTTTTGCCCCCACTGCTCCCCTTGAAAGTCTGTTCCAGAACTTCACTCCTTTAATGGTTAGAAACCTTCATCTAATTTCAAGTCTAAACTTCCTAGAGTCAAATTTATATCCATTTGTTCTTGTGTCTACACTGGTACTAAGCTTAAATAATTCCTCTCCCTCCCTGATATTTATCCCTCTGATATATTTATAAAGAGCAATCATATCTCCCCTCAGCCTTCTTTTGGTTGAGCTAAACAAGCCAAACTCTTTTAGTCTCCTTTCATAAGACAGGTTTTCCATTCCTCGGATCATCCTAGTAGCCCTTCTCTGTACCTGTTCCAGTTTGAATTCATCCTTCTTAAACATGGGAGACCAGAACTGCATACAGTATTCCAGATGAGGTCTCACCAGTGCCTTGTATAATGGCATCCTTCTCATTTTGGACAGAAGGGGTACTTCTTGCTGTGCTATTAACTGTTCTTGTGCCATTTGAATTGCTGGGTGAATCTATCTGAAGGTTACCTGGGAAGAAATTGTTTTCACTTGCGTGAAATAATTTTTCGTGTTTTGCCTTGTTACTTATTTTAATTTAGGTCACCGTGTTGAGTCTAGAGAAATAAATAAATAAAACAACTTCTTTACATAACATTACTTTGTTACTGCAGGGACATAAAAGGATACTATAAAGAAGAAAGTTTACTTACATTTGCTAGTCAAGGAGGACAGCACAAGAAGTAATTGTCTTAAGCTTTAGGGGTGAACATGTAGGCTAAATATAGGACAAAAGCTTTAGTACTAGAAGCAGGGTTAAACAATAGACTAAGCTGTCAAGAGAAGTTCTGTTATTGTCACCACTGGAGTCAATCATGGCTAGAATTGATGCCCATCTAGCAAGTCTAGTTTAGGGATAATTTCACCCAATTTTGTCATGACGATGCAGATGGAGCATAGTATCTGAAGGCCAAATTGTGCTGTTAAGGCACTGGCTCACATTGGGTGTAGCAGATCGGTTCTCTCTTGGAGAATCTTCGCATGGGATTTTGCAGGATCCTGGCCTGAGAGGCCCAGTGCACTAATGTACTGAGCAGGCTACACCAGCTCTTCAATCCCATCCAATAAAAGCTTATGCTGTCCATGCATCTGTCAGATTTCCTTAAATTTCATGGCTTTCTCCATTATTAAATGACTCAAGATTTGAAGCATCTACTATGTCACTTGAGGCACTGTTCTGCTGCAGTGCAGTAGATTTTCCCATTGCAAATGCTTATGGATAGTTAGCTGGACTCAGGGCCCAGTTCTAGTAATTAAAGGTAATAGCCAAGCCAAACTTCCATTGCATTTGTTTCTGCAACTGTAACTGATTCTGCTCCACAATTAGATATATTGAATAAAGCTACTAGCTGTATGAGTGTATAGCCTGAGACATACTGAGGAAGATTTTCAGGAATGCATTTTGCAAAATCTCTGGAAATGGGAACTAATTCAGGAATTTGGTGACCAAGCCTCAAGAATTCATCATTTTGTATGCTGGTTACTATGCTCCATCCTGCATATTATGCAGAATAGCATGAAAGGTTCATGGGATGAATTCACATTACTGAACTTATTGGAAAATTGTTCTTGGGCACTGAACGCCAACTATAATATCATATCACCAATTACATGTTCAAACCACCGTCAATAATGTCACTTAATTGCATGCTGGAATCTTTAATTCAATCCAAATGGCAAAGTATGCATTTGAGTTTGATTAGTTTATTACATAAATGCATTAGCTGGTTACTTAAAATTGACTGGTAAGGTTTCAGTTTTGTGCAGGAAATTGCTATGTTAATCCAAGTACTTCTCTCTTTATTCTCCAATTACACACAAAAAACCCACATGACACAGCAACTAGAAAAAGAAATTACGTTGACTTTGATCAGAGTTTTGACTCATAAATCACAAGAGAACAAAGATGGGCTATCACATGAATAAAAAGTTCAACTGCTTGCTTTCCCGTACATGTGTATGCTGCAAACAGGTTGCTCTCTCACTTGAGAAAGTAGATCATCACTAGCCCCATTCTCTGTTCCTGTAACTAACCTCTTATCCATCTAACCTCCTAATGCATCCACATCAAAACTGCCTCCCAGGTTTACAAGGCTTGATCATCAGCTGGAGTCAATTGGCATAGCTCCATTAAATTCACTTATATCAGCTGAGGATCTGGCCCCAAGATACTCTGGATTTTCTTCACTCCATCAGCTAATATTGTATCCAAAGTATATATCCCCCAGATTATTTAATTTGATCAGACTCTCATGCAGTGGCCTCATTTCCCCTCAAGAACAGAGATGAAGCTACAGTTCTCTCTCCTAATCTACATATTGACATGATTCCCATTGCTGTAGTATATGAGTTCATCACAAACGTTAATGAATTTACCTCCCAACACCCTTGTAAGGTAGTGACACATTATTGCTCCATAAGAAAGCCAGTGGACTAAAGAAGAGAGAGATTAAGGGCCAATCGCCATTGAAGCTAAAAGACATTGGATCGGGCCCCAGTTGATTTACCCAAGGTCACACAGGAAGCCTTTGGAAGAATTGAAAAGTGAAATGAGCTTGTAAGTCCCAGTTTAATGCATTAAACGTAAGGCCATCCCTCACTTGGAAGACCCTATAATGATGCAAAATTTCATTCCGCAATAATGATCTGAATAATTAAATACATTTTTATTGTGTTCCTGCTCCTTTAATGTTTTTTCCCCACAGATTTTCTAGCAAATGAGTCTACTGGCAGGATGTAGCCTATTTTGAGTGAATACTGCAGAATATTCAGGGAAAACATATTCTGATTTCATGCTCACAAGTGTTTGTATAAACCACCTTATTCTAACAGTTTTGTCTATCGACCCTGACACAGAAATTTATCAAGGGGCCTACATGTCTGGTTAAAACAGTTTGAATTTTGAACATTTACAATGAACACCAAAAGAACATCATACAGGCCAAGAATTCTTCACTACAACGATTCAGCAAATAATTTTGAGGGAAGGGATAAATGGAAGGGATAACTCAGTGGTTTGAGCTTTGGTTTGCTAAACCCAGCACTGTGAGTTCAATCCTTGAGGGGGCCACTTAGGGATCTAGGGCAAAAAATCAGTACTTGGTCTTGCTAGTGAAGGCAGGGGGCTGGACTCAATGACCTTTCAAGGTCCCTCCCAGTTCTAGGAGATAGATATATCTCCAATTATTATTTTTTATTATAATTGTGAGTGATATATACATTAAAGACAATCATAATCTGTTCACAGGATAATAGAAAAAAGAAAGTCAAAATTAGCTGAATAAATTATTACTTACACATTATTTCCCCAGCTTTGGCATATGGAGTTCAATAAGCTCTTGAAAACTAAATGAAACAAAGTGCTGTAATTTAAATTATAGGACTGTCAAGATGTAGGGACCTGCCTGGACACTTCTAAACTTAATTACCAGCTTAGATCTGGTATCACTGCCACCACCCTCAAGCACTACTTTTCTTCCCTGGGTAGCCTTGAGAGACTTCACCAATTTCCTGGTGAACACAGATCCAAACCCCTTGGATCTTAAAACAAGGAAAAAATCAATCAGGTATTAAGAAAAAAGGTTTTTAATTTAAGAAAAGAAAGGTAAAAGAAAACCCTTTAGGAGAGATTAGCATACCAGCTACTCTCACAGACAACAGATTCAAAACACAGAGGATGTTCCCTTGGGCAAAAATCTTAATATACACAAGAATACCCAAATTTGATAATTCCCTTAATGGTACCAAGACAAGTTACAAAGAAAATAAACATATACCTATTTATCCCTTTCTAAAACTTACTACTCTGATAAGAGGCTGGTTCCTTGATCTTTTTCACTCCGGCTGAAACTGAAACGCTAAACAAAGAAATACTTCCCTCCTTCCTTTTGAAACATCTTGTTCCCCCATTGGTTCCTCTGGTCAGGTGTCAGCTAGGCTAGGTGAACTTCTTAACCCTTTACAGGTAAAAGAGGCATTAACTCTTAGACTTTTTTTAAAGGAAATATATTTCTGAGAACAGCTGTTAAACATCCTGTGAATATGTGGGAAGTGCTAAGTTTTTGCTTTTGAATTTATTTTTTAAGTGAAAAGCAACCAGCTAGTTATAATGGATGGTGTAAAAGTTTAAAATAACCAATTTGATTTGTACAGCCAAAATCCTATTGATTTACTCCAGCCTCACAACTGTGAATTCTCTTATGTTCTTTTTACAGTGCTTGTCATTTCTAAGATATGTTAAGATCTGAAATGGGATTTATTTCTATAACATTTTGACGTCCTATTAAATTATTAAAAACACTAGTATAATGCTTTAAATGTTGTGTATTGTATGGCACCTGCTCTATTCCTTAAGGAGGTTTCTGTATCTGCTCATCACTGCATATTCAGCTCCGCTGACTGCACACATACTGAGTTCCAATACATTCCAGTAATGAATCATATAAAATAATCATCTACCAAATGTTTTGGGTGGTCAAGACTTTAAAATGTAAGCCTTTTTAATGGCCTTTGAAATTTCACAAAGTTTAGAAATATTGTTATTAAATAATAGCCATCATCATATCTGTTCAACCCCTAAACCACTCTGTTGAAAGATGCGGTAGAACTTGATAGAGCTGGTGTAACTATTACTTACTACTTCATTACTTATTTAACCCCCTTTTTGACAAGAGCATCATTTATGGGGACTGATCCTGATTTTCTTGGCAATCTTTGTTACGCAGAAGAATTTGACAACTAGTTCAGAGTCATAATTTTCAGCCCATCTTGACTTCTGATTATTAGTGTTATGTGGCTGGTAGCTTAATTCACAGAGGGCTAGATTGTGCCTTTAGGTACAGCTCTGAGCAAACTTTGTCACTTAAGCCACAATAACCCAGGAGTAGCTTTGGGAAGCGTTGTTCAATTGTGGTATGAAGTGTTTTTGAAGATGTAAGCCATGGTTGTGTGTGTGAGATGAAACAAAGCATTCTGTGCTGCCACCATACCATCTACAAAGTATCAAAAAGTGACATGCTTCAGGGCGTTGGACAATTTGGCTAATCTTTGCTGTCTCCACACAGAGGCAATTTTTTTCTCTTTGGAATTTTTGTATTACTTGAGAATATGCTTGATTCACAGATTCATATATTATAAGAAAGAACCACTGTGATACTCTAGTCTGCATAACACAGGCCATATTTCCCTGAAACAATTCCTATTTGAATTAGAACACATCATTGGGGGGGGATCCTCTCTAAAAATTTCCAGTGATGGATAATCCAGCACAACTCTTGGTAAATTGTTCAATGATTAATCAACCTCACTATTACAAATTTGCACCTTATTTCTAAGCTGAATGTGTCTAGCTTCATCTTCAAGCCAGTGGATCATGTTATACCTTTGTCTACTAGATTAAGGAGGCCTCTGTTACCAGTTTTCTGTTCCTTACGTCTAAATTATGATCGAATCACTCCATAACCTTCTCATGTATTTGATCCCTCTATTAGAAAGACAAGACAATCCCAGGTATGGGAGAATTGAAGGGATTGCAGGTGAGACCAAGGTAGCAAGGATTCTTGGAAAAGTGTTTTTGAGAATTTTTGATGGAGAAGAGAGTGATTGAAAGATAAGGAGGGAGAGTCCGTTCAAATCATGGGAGCTTCATGGCATGTCATGTGAGTCAAGAACTGGAGAAAGAGATGAACAGAGAAGGAAGAAGAGCAGACTGAGAGGAGTGGGTAAAAGAGGGGAAGCAGAAAGAGAGATGCCAAACTTTTATTTGTAGCCACATCTGTGGGAACCAAACATTTAGGCTTAAAGACACCAGAACTGGTAACAGCCTTATTGTTAGAAGCATGATTGTTGTTTGATAGATGCAAATTTAGTTGATTACCTTGGTTCAGTTTCATGTAACCGGATGCCCATATCTCAAAACCATGATCACAAATGTCACCAAATTTCATTATTGGTGCTCTCAGCAGGAAAAGACCCCAGACAGAAAGGACAATGGAACCTGAACCCCCTCTGACCTTAGATACGTTCATTTAGGACAGGTCTGAGGCTCAATGGAAAGTCATTGTATGTACGAAAGGCTTTCAGTGCCTCTGACTTTTCTGTAGCTGTTCTGTGGGTAACTGCCTCATTTGCCAGGGCTGTCAACCTAGCGCCTTTCACAAGCACTACCTTCACTTAGGGGGAGAGGTAAAGTACTGCTATGAGATTATGAAAAGGATGATTGTAAATTTAAAACAAGTGTGTAATAATTGAGAACCAAGCCACAGTAGGCTTAAATCAGAGAGAAGCAGAGGGCTAGTCTAGAGAGCCCTATAGAATATATCAATTTTACAGCACTGGTTTATGTAAATAAATGAGAGAGCGCTTTCTGAATTGTGGAAGACATGTGGATATTTTAAATAAACACATGAATGTAATGCCGTTAAAGAGAAGGACAGACCGTGTGCCAAGAAAATAAAAAGAGCTTGAACTACTCACTGTACAAAAGCAATGTGGGTTTTAATTCCTTCACTTTTGAATTAAGACATGTGTTGCCTCTTGGTAACTCACACTGTACCTGCTGAAGACTTCTTTTATCTTATTACATCTTAAAGAGCAACAGGGTCTTGAACACCCTCTCTTTGTTTTTCCTGCACAGCACAATACAGCGTTGTTGATTGCCAGATGGAAATCAGAGTACAAACCAGTTCTATTCCAGGGCCAGATTCTGCCACTTTTATTCATGCTGAGTGGTATGTTATCCTGCAGACAATCCCACTGGAATATGTGAGTGAAATATTAGATGTACTGAAGTCAATGGCAAAACTCCCACAGACTTTATCCAGAATGTCACCCAATGGACCTTTATGTAAAGTAAGTAAAAATTGAGTAAGTACTTCAAGTTTTGGTGCTTATTTATGTATTTAGTTTTAACTTGGTTTATTACTTGTTTTTTTCATGGCTCAATTCATTTTCCCTTTAGAATGTTAATTGTAAAGAGAAAACCATGACATTATTTAAATCGATGACCATCATAGCAAGATTCCCAAATACAGCTGATGAAAACATTCAGAATATATGTAACAAAGCACACATTGATTTTTAAACTAAGGTCTAGTGAGGTTAAGTGACTTTTTCACAGTCACAGAGTGAGTCAGTGGCAGAGCTAGGTCCCTGCTCCAATCAATAGAGGACACTGCCTCTTCTGAAGTTGATTATTTCAATTTGTGATGCTTGCAAGCATGACCAGTTTTGCCAAAGTTATGGCCATGTGTTCAAAGTCACTATAGCCTGTCCCCTTTAAGCAATCTATAGAGGAACTAAAGGAGAAAAGATTCCTTTTGATTCCCAGAAAGGAATCCTGACATTCTGTCAAAGGCTGAATGCTTTTCTGCAACCTCAGAAGAAGAGGTCCACCTACCCTGAAATTTTTCTCACATTAAATTTTTGTGAAGCCAGATGGAAAATGGAGGAGCGAAGTTGCAGTTTGATGAAAACGTTACACCAAGAGATCTTAGATTGTCAATTGCATCCAGATGAGTTCAGCCTCTTGCCAGGGAGGATTTTTTTAAAGAGTAAAATAGTGTCAATTGAACTCTGGTTTTATGTGGCTGTTAACACATGGTAAAATAACATGGCTCACCCTGTCTCCATTATGAAATTGAGTATGGTTTACCGCAGTAGAGTCAGGTTTAGTAAATTAGACCATCTAACCTTCAACCACGTTTTTAGCAAATACCGACATATCATTAGAACAAAGTAGATCTGGAATGTTGTTTATACAAGGAGGTTTCTCCAAATTTAACTAGCATTTGAGCTGTTCTTGAAGGAAAACAGGCTGTGCCAGTGCAACTGCTGCAAAACAATGAACATATGGGAACATATGAGCAACTAAGACACAGGACCATGGTAGAAGCATGAGTGACCCATTTGAGAGCTTAAACATTTCAGGATGAACAGTGTCTCTCAGTGCCTCTGCAGCTATGATGTACGAGTATGTATGTGTTTTTACATCCTTCAGGGAAGCCCACTGGACCCAAATGCACAGCAAGTCTTGTAAATAATCTACATATATGGTTGGACTATCCCAAAACCAAAAACATTTTTTGGGGGGAGGGAGTAGTGAAAAGTGTCATGTTATATTTGTTTCCTTATGTTTTATTGTTACCATTGGTGAAAGATTCTGTGCAGGCAGCTTCAGAGTGTGAAGTCTTATATTTATTCATAGGACAGAAACAGCATAGGCTGTGGCAGTGTGAGCTTCCAGCATGCCGCTTTCTACTAATGTTGAGCTAGATTTTCAGAGAGTGGATTATTTCCCATGACTCACTCAGCTCTTGGCCTCTCTGCTGAAATTGCAAACAATTGTGCCACTGAAAGCAGTGGGTTTTGCGCTTTGAGAGCAGTGAAAATAAGAAAGACATTTTAATAATAGTCATTTGTATTCCAAAAAGAATATTTGCTTTGGGGCACCACCAAATTTGGTTTCATCTCAATTTAGGGTCACATGAACGGAAAAGTAAATACCAGGATTGAGATAGAAAGTCTGTATCTGTGAACCTGGGAATTCTGCAGATGAAATATTTAGAGTGGATTCAGTATGACTGAAAAAAGATGCTATCCAAATAACTGTTGATTTCACTCAACATGTCCAAACTATCCTTCTCTGTCTAGACTAGAGATCAGCCCAAACCATAACCCTGGAGTTCTGATTCAGATTTCAGCTGGGCAGCTGAGCCCTTTCCCTATAATGGGCTATGAAAATCCCAGATCTGACATTGCCTCAAAACCTTTGGATCTGTATCTTCTATCCTGTTGTTTAGTGCCATCTGTAGCACAGGCTGTGTCCTCCACCAACCCCATCCCACTATAAATCAAACTAGGGGAGGCAGGGTTATAATCTATGGACCCTCAACCAATATCTGGTTTCCAAAGCAGCCCAGATGGAGTCAGGGATTGGGCCATGACCCTCCTCCATCTCCTGTCCTGATGCTGCAATAGGGGGAGATTGAGTAGTGAGATGATCCCCCCAACTAGTTTCCCTGGAAGAGTTGAGGACAATAGTTCAAATGGGAACTACTTAATAGCCTTCAAAATCCTTTGAATAATATGATTTAGAGGAGCAGGAGACAAGATAAAATAAGATAATTGAACAAACAAAATGTTTCCCAGATGATTCAAAAATAATTATAGTCACCAGGTTGATAGTGTTGTGAGAAGGAGCAAGCAGCTCATAAAGACGAATGATGGACATGACACACCAAATGAGAAACAGACAGAGATGAAGATATGCATGTGTAAGTGAAGAAGTCCTTTCTTTCTTTAATGTTCAGTCGGGGCAAGGGTCTCCATTAACATATCTTTATGGGGTGAGCGGAGCAGGAGATAAAAAAGACACACAGAGAGAGATAATGTCCAGGTCCGAGTTAAGATTGCGTCTTTTAGTGACAAAAAACACTGTCTAAAAAAATAACCATCTTTCTGAAGTTTGCTCCTTTTTATTATTAGAGTGGTTAGTGTGAGTGATTGATGGTGCTGGATACTGAAGCCATTTATGTGTCCACAGTGGTATAGTGCAGGCAAATGCAGAGCAAGCCTTTCCTGAATTGGCCCATCAATTTGTATTAGCCCAGCTGTGACATGGGGATTTCAATTTCCATGATACATTTACTGTCTTTTGAGACTGCTAGAAAGGGTGCCAGATAACTCCAATTGTGCTGGTAAGTTTTAGGATGCAGACACCCTTATATTCACTCCTATAGACCTTAGCAATGAAGTATCTGATAGGCATCAAAGCCACTGCCACAATATCCTCCACCACCTCTGTTTGAGGTTTCTTAAGGTCTTTCCAAGAAAATAAGATACATTTAAATAAGTGAATGTGCTTGAAATGTCAGTCTGTTTCCTGAAAATGTTTCCTAAGTGGACAGCATCCTCTCACAGGTATTAGATTGGTATTTCAGTATATCTTCCCTCAAGGATTCACAGAGCATTGCTCCTTTTGATTAGCAGAAGTGAAATGTTGTTACTACTACAGTTCAGTAAATCAGGATGTCTTAGAAAACGTTTTGCTCTCCCCTTTCCCCCCAACCAGAGTGTCAGATCAGAGTGCCTCTGAAGATTCCAGGACACTCTCTTCTAGATTTAGATCTCATGTCTCTTCAGCATGCCTAAATCCAGGTGTGAGTCCTGTCATGTGACCTTAGCAAAATGAAATCACAATCAGAGCCCCGCTCTCACCTCAAATATGATTCACAGCCTCCTTTGCTCCCTTGGAATGTTCAGGGTGTCTCGCAATATCATGATAAAACTCTGTAGTGTATGTGTTTCAGTAAATTCCATAATGCAGAGAGAAAAAAGCAACTATGACAGCACTCACCTAAATACAGGCTCAAATAGTCAAATGTTGATGCTTAACATTACGTTTCTAATTTGATGTTTCGGCTTCAAAATAAAAATGGGTGCATTTCCAGTTCCCATTTACTTAAGACTCATACAATAGTGTTTTTCTTCACTGTTAGTTATTTTATACATAAAGTCAAAATGTGTTCACTTTTTGTTCAAAAATTTTCAAAATATAAACTTTCAGGCCAGCTTTTATTTTATCTATCTGTGTACCTCAGTGTCTACAGATATATGGATATAATAGAAATATAAATGAAACAAAGTATATAGAATAAATGAGTAGCGGAGTTAAAACATACATTGCTTTTAACTTCTTCTGTTACAAATAGTAAATCTAGGCACTGCTATATAAAGGAAAATACTACCTCTTATCAATTGTTGCCTGAACAATAGCAGATAAATTACAATAGCAGATAATTGAAATTGCTGTAAGAGGGTTGTCTGCTGGATTTATTTACACTCTCTAATCTTGCCTGTTTTCCTTTTTTGGTTTCTAAAGGCTTTTGATAAAACCAGTCCTTTCCCATGAGATTTCCACTTCACTTGGCAGACTACAGAGCTTTCTATAAGGTTCAGAAAAACAACCCAAATTTAACCTCCGAATCATCTGTTTTCCCCCCTCACTCTAACTGCACTATCTAGGCAGCTAGCTATCGTGCAGGCATGTGTTATGCAAGAAAGCACATCTATGTAGGAGTGAAGGGGATTGCCATGGCCAGATCTCAGTCTGATAGTAGAGGGTGCAGTATTCTGGCCTGTCACAGATGGAAGTGGACAGCCATGACTGTTTGGACATCTAATAGCATTGAGGGGACCAAGAGAACTCCAAGGCTACAGACCAACTTAATTGATGGTTAAATTTTCTTGATTATGAAGGATGCTATAGCAGAGGCAAGTTGTTTGAACTGCTTCCATCTTTTATCAGCATAATCTCAGTCTTGCCTGCATTCTTCTTTAGGCAGCTGCTCTTCATCCAGGTGCTGGTCTAAGCTAGGCATTGACAAAGCTGGGAGAGGGTTGTGGTTTTTTACCATTGATTTTTAAGTAAAGGAGTTGTAAAGCTGGATGTTATCTGCATATTGCTAAGCCTTTTTTGGACAGAAGAAAAGGCTAAATCTGCCAAACACATTATTTGCTATGAACATCTCACCCAACTCTAGTCACTTAATATTTGTTGAAAGTACGTGTCTTGCATTGAAAGTACCACATTGACTTATTATGTTTCCAATAATTGTTATACATACTGATAATGTATTAGCAGCAAGAAAGTCAAAATAAATAAAGTGTGTCATATCACCATGCATCAAAGACACAATTAACTTGTGCATCACTTCTGTACTTCTGTTTCAATTCTTTTACTGCCAGTGCATGTATGTGGATTCAGCCTATGTGGAGCTCAACATTATCTGATCTACATCTGTAGGTTCTTTTTATGATATTTATCCTGATGCATTGCAAATATTAGTAACACTGATATAATACTAACCATATCTTACATATCAAGTATCAGAGGGGTAGCTGTGTTAGTCTGGTTCTGTAGAAGCAGCAAAGAATCCTGTGGCACCTTATAGACTAACAGACGTTTTGCAGCATGAGCTTTCATGGGTGAATACCCACTTCTTCAGATACAAGTTGCAAGTTGCGACTTGCATCCGAAGAAGTGGGTATTCACCCACGAAAGCTCATGCTGCAAAACGTCTGTTAGTCTATAAGGTGCCACAGGATTCTTTGCTGCTTCTACATATCTTACATAGAAACTTTGCCTTTCCACTTACAGTTTAGCTATCCATCTATCACACACACATATGGAAGAATCACTGAAACCAGTCCTGAAATATTGCCACTTCTGGGAAGGAACATGGTAGCTCTTTAAAAGTGCCCAGTAATACTCCAACACAGCTTATAAATTCCTTGACAGTCAGTTCTGACACTACCTATGTAGAAGGGCATTGTAACAAACAACCAGGTGCCTAAGCCACTGCCAACTATTGGGATGGACTATCAATTATTTTGCTTATTGCTAGGAATAGTTATTTAGTAGGTCTTGTAGTAACTTAGCTTAGTTAAGGCAAAGTTGGGAGGGAGGAGGGGTCAACCTGACCCTCTGTGCCCTGAACTTTCTGTCCTCTTTTCTTGACGTGTGGGGGTGAAAGTCTGTGAAAAAAAGGCAGTCTGGAAATATGCACACCTGCCAGACTAACAACCCCCAAACCCCTAAGCCGCATCCTGTTGTTGGCATACCTTGTAACCTTTGCTTTTGCTCCATTTTATCAACTATGTAATACTTTGGATTGGCATGTTTTTGTACATTTTGGGGTATAAAAGCGGAATTGGAAGTCTGGGTCAGCGGATTGCATCGTGGACACATTGAAAAAATCCCCAGCCGTGGACAGAAAGCTGGCCCCTGGAAATCTGCCCAAGACTGCTCCAAATTCCTGAGGGGTAATCCTCAGATGTATTTTGCAGCTTGGGTGCTGTATAACCTATTGCATTTGAGTGTGCTTGAGACTAAACAAAGCAGTGACTTTGAGTAAAGGTGTTCTAATGGGAATATTGGAGACTAATAAAATACTGGCTTTAAGTGAAAGCACATGGTTTAGATGTGTTTGTGCCAACCATATAGCAGAGGGAGGTGCTG
Organism: Mauremys mutica; assembly: GCF_020497125.1. Lineage (NCBI taxonomy): Eukaryota > Metazoa > Chordata > Testudines > Geoemydidae > Mauremys > Mauremys mutica. Next base: position 36,020,069 of record NC_059075.1, read on the forward strand.
CGTCTCCATTGGTCTGTCCTGATACCAACGCACAAAGAGTAAAGTTACCCTGAGCTTGGGATTCGGTGGAACCTCGGGTAACAAGGGTTACCAAGAGCTTTGGGTTCAAGGGGAAGCCCGGATAACACCTATCATCTTTCATTAACTTTTGATTTGTTGATGCTCACCTTCAATTGGTGAATCATGCCATCCTCCACTGCCCACTTGTTACATTTTCAAAGAAACTCCTTTCAGATTCCTCGGATGCTGCCCAACATGCTTAGGGAGTGCTCCCTGTTCATACCCACAAAATTTCCTCATTAGCCACCTTCAGATCCCACCACAAAACTTTTCTTTGCCTCCATAAAACTTGACAAAAGTTAGGCTGCTAGTATGAAGAGACCACTGCCTATCATGAGGACCAAAACTGTATCATTGTTTTCTTGTATCACCCTGTCTGACTGTGTTCTTTTGTCTCTTGTCTTATGCTTAGATTGTAAACCCCTCAGGGTAGGGACTATTTTTTTAAATCTGTGTTCATAAATCTCCTAGGACAGTGGGGGCCTGGACTTTGACTAGGGCTCGTATATACTACAGCAATAAAATATTAAATAATAATCAATAACAACAGCTTAGGACAGGAAGTGAAGAGTATAATTTTAGGAAGGCAGAGTATAATTATCCAAATTAGAATTTTACCAAAAAACTGTGGTTATAACACCCCTGCTCTTTTGTCATGGGATCTTTAATGAGCTCAGGTAGTCGGAATCATAGTGCTAGGTCCCAGCCAAATGACAGTTCTCTCTAGAGCAATGGAAGGATTAAAGTGGATTATCTTAATTGGATGCATACTACAAAAAGAACAGGAAACATTTTTAATTATCTTTAGCAGATTGTTAGGAAGAGAGAGCTTTGGGGCAAAGATCTCTGATTCCCCAAGAAAAACCTTCAAAGTGTCACATAATGAAAATGTCCGGTCATGTAGATCAAAGCCCGAGAGACAGTTGCATCTTTTTAGAGAGTGACCCCAGTATTGCAGGCAGGCTGATGGACCAAGTGCAAGGATGAGGTCAGAGCTCAGGCTTGGGGCTACATGTCAGGGGGATTTAAATTTACAATTAGGGGGTTGTTTTCCCCTCATTGTCTTTGTATCCTACAATTAAACAAAAAGGAATTGGAAGCCTCACTCTGGGGTGGTTTAGTCTCTCACCCTTCACTGCTGTGACACTAACATGTCAGACAAATGAACAGTGACTAAAATGTGTGGGGCTGTCTCTTCTGCATAACCTGAGTCTGGGAACTTTTCATAGTTAGCCTTCCAGGTGAAACTAGAACTTGAAAGCATGGTATGTGAATTGTCTTTTTTTTAGCTTGTGCTCCACCTACCTCGTGATTACAATATTTGTGGCTAGATGCACAAAAATCTGGTAAAAGACTCAGCACATTTTTCCCCCAAGAGATATTTCTTCTTATTCTTCTTGTTATTGTAATTGCAGAATGCTGAGTGTGTTCTGCATTATACAAACATAACAGAAGACACAATATCAAATCCCTGCTCACAGTCTAATTAGATGCTAATGGTATAGATGAGATTCATGTAATATGCTGGATGAAGTATCAGCCTTGATGAGAGGTGGAGATCATTCGAATGGAGGAGTATAGGTTCATAGAAATGTATTTTAAACATTCTTAGCTAGCTTCTAAGTATTATTCCTGATGGATTGAGTGGTGAAGAGACTCTGTAGGAAAAATTAAAAAAACATGGGACAGTGTTTTAAAATGTACAATGCAAGAATCCTAAGCATTGACTGTAAGGACTGGAGTCAATCTCATGATGGGGTGCCTCAGTACAAGCCAGGCTTTGGAAACATTAATTCCTGGTGAGAAACTATACTGTGTTCCCCTCTCATTCTAACATGAAAATCACCACCTGGAACTTTGTCATGGTAAGTGTAGGATATTGTGATACTGATAGTCATGCGTAATAACCAGAGGGCTTCCAGTGTAAGGGGTCTCTTGCATGATGATGCAGGCACATTCAGGATCTGCATGCTCAAAGTCTGTAGGAGTCATTTTATTATGTACCTAATTTAGGGTTACCAAACAACAAATATGAAAAATTGGGACAGAGTGTGGGGGGTAATAAGTGCTCATATAAGAAAAAGCCCTGAATATCGGGACTGTCCCTATAAAATCGGGACATCTGTCACCCTAATCTAATTGAGGTGTGGTTTAAACTCCCTCTGGATTCCTGATGACCGGAGGCTGCAGCATACGCACAAGGAAAACACTTTTGGCTACCTGACCAGACTAGAAAGCATGTCAATATGAGGAAACAACATGTTCTATTTCACACAGCCGAGAAATTGATCTAGCTCAGCAGGTGCAGAATGAGGCAACTTGACTATTACTGAGAATGGCCAGAGGACATTTTGCTTGCCTATTGTTTTGTTCTATGCACTGTCTGTTTTCTTGCATGGCTTTAGGGGTTTAGCTTTACTATCCAATCCATGTAATGGATTGGCTCCACTTCTGCGCTTATGCCATTTGATGTACTAGTTGCCTCCTTAAATGCAGAGGGCATGGGGCTTTGGTTGTGAGTTGTGTTGTCCAGGTTGCCTGTATCCTTGCAACTTCAGTACTGAATTCCAGCATTCTGCCTTCTTAGCTTGGGAAAAGCTCTGGACTTTTTAAACATATGAGGCCTTAGCCTCAATGTTGTGAACTGCAATAGCTCCCCTGCAATCAACAGAACTACACCTATGTACAACAGCAGAATGCTAGTCTGTTAGGCACAGGAAAAGCGGGGGAGACACACTAAATTTACATCTACACTTTTAAATGCTAGTTTAATTTTATTTAGATATTAGGATAGATTTTCAAAGGCACAAATGGCAGTTGTCACCTAACTCCTCCCATTTAAAGTCATTGACAGGTAGACACCTAACCACCATATTTGCTGTTGAAAATCTCCTCTGTTATCTTCTGCACCATTAATTTTGCAACTGTATTAGCACTGACTCTCAGAGACAGAACTTGTGCGTGCAACAGTCTTTGTGGACTCACAATTTCACATTTAAATTATTATGCTTGAAAAACTGAAAGCAAAAATTAAGAGTCTCATTTTCAAAATTTAGCCCATCTTCCAACTTGGCACAACTGTCAGCATGGCACAACTTTCCATGAACAAGCTGCATGTGAAAAACCTAACATTTGTTTAGGAAAACGTAGTGTATGCATGAATACAGTTTCCAAAAAATTATATGTCTGCAAGAAACTGAGTTTGATTCTTTGAGGTATTCAGCATTCTAGACTTTACTTCTATGAACTCCCATGGCAACTAAGGGCATTCAGCACCTTCGATGTGACATTCAGCACCTCACAGAATCAGGGCTTGAGCCTTCAATTTCCCAGGTGGCTTTGGAAAATTTGACTGGAGAATTTTGATACTCTGCTAGATTTGAGGGATAGTATAGATTTGAAATTTTAAAGACATTTTAACTGTGATTGAGATGCAATTGAGCTAAGCTGCATTTTGTGTGTACGATGCCTGAGCACTTTTGTGGAAATGGAAGGTACTGTATGATTATTATTATTATTATTACTACAATTTGTCACCACTATAAAAAGAAGAAACCAATTCCATTCAAGACTGAAAAGAACTTTAGAAGGCATTGTAACATTTTAAACAAACTGTGCTGCTAGTCTTAAGAATCCAAAAGAAAACATATAAACTGATACAGCTATAGCTTTGTCTGTGTGTATGCGTGCATGCAGCACATGCATACCCCCTCATGGAACTATCATTGGCATAGAATAAGGTGTATTAAAAAAACATTTTTTAAATTATTTCTTGTTTTAAAACACTATTTCTAAGTTATAACTTTTGGGTGAAAAAAAAAATCCAGTCTCAGACAAATCTTTGCATTGGGTAATACTTTGTGTAGCCTACTAGCCTTATGAGGCAATACATTCAAGACATGAAAAAAGGGGTGTGCTAACAAATTGGGTATATTATTGATTTTGTGAATTGATTGCACAACACCAAATATGTCTGGATAATCAGAATCTCAGGAGATAAGATACAGGGAGTCAATGGAATATGGACACACACACATTATGTGATGGGCCAGACTCAGCTGCACTGCTGAATAAATGTGTAATTCCCTCCACAAGCAATGATTTGCTCCTAGGCAAGGGCTGGCTCTGTAGTCACCATTGCCCCCTCTCAGAGGTTCCACAAAGAGAGGAGGAGGGAAATATTAGTTTCTAGAAGGGGCTTCATAAGATATTGTTGGTGAAAACAGCAGCAGGGTTTGGGCACTTTTTTTCACAACCAGTGATTCCTATTTTTCCAGTTACACTGGAATCTTGTAGGCCCCCCACCAAGAGGAGGTTGCAGCTAACTTTTTGTATCACAACATTCCCCTGGTATTCCTCCCAGCACTGAGGATCTTGTTTAGCTTATGTCAGGAGATGCCTCTTTAAACCAAAGAAATATATCCCAATGCCTATTTGCATTCATTGCCATTGTTTCCTTATAGTTCAGCGATGACATAATCCACATTGTAAGAAGGGACTGGACTTGAAATTTCAGCTGTGACAACTAGGCAGGTCCTCAGCTGGTATAGAGTGTGATAGCTCAGTTGAAAACATTAGCCAAGATAACAAAGTAAACTAGTTTGCATTTCCATCACACTTCTCTAAAGAAACAATAGTTGTCATTTCAACACAGCCACGACTAACTGACTGGATGATCGATGGCACTACTGTGTAGAATTGGTGAAAAATGGAATGTCTGTTTAGCTGGAAATTTTGATATCATTTTCATCCCAAAATGGAATAAAATGCCAAAAAATCCTGCAAAACAAAACCAAAATTTCCAGTGCTTTTGCATCACAAACTGTAAAAAGAAAAAAAAAAGTAGTTATTTTAAATGAATGAAATGTTGCAATTTGGATTCAATTTAAATGTTGACATTTCTACTTGCTAGAAGCATAAGTATGGCCATCTGAAGTTTATTTTTCAGTTGGGCAGGGGAAGGGAAGATTGGGTGGTCCCTCAGCTTCAGACACACATACCAACTCCCCACTCCCACAAAAAATAGCCGACCAACCAAACAAAACACAATGTCAAAAATATAATAATCAGGAATAATGGAAGGGTAGTAGATAAGGTGGTGTCATAGGAGGAAGAGGATAATATGGAGGACATAAGAGTTGGAGGAACCATCCTGGCAGCTCTACAGAGAACTATAGTAGCAGATGGTATGCACTATAATTTATAGTCTCCCCAGAACTCCAGTGTAACAAAAAGCCCATGTAAAGAGCTTCAGTGCTCAGTGACAGAAATACCAGCCCCATATCCCTGTTCCCTTCCATCAAAGATTCAGAGGGTGTGGAGTAAGATAAGCTGTGGCAGCCCTACAGGGAACTTAAGTAGCTGATGGTCAAGTCCACAATATGTAAGGCCTGCCCAGAATCCCTGTATAAGAATACACGCAACCAAAGAGCTGCAAATTGCAATGGTCAGTGAGATGAACATTAGCCCAAAATCCATTCCATCTCCTCAAATATTGGTGTACAGGGGGTGTTAAGGTTCAGCTGTCCCATAGAGAACCTGACAGGCAGAAAGCTAGTCATACAATGTATCTGAGCCTACCCCCAAGCACCATCTCAAATAGAGCATCAGTTCAACTGAGCTGATCACACCCTTGCACAATATGGGTACACTCACCGACTCATAGAACACCACTTAGCAACTTGTAACAAAACTTGGTCACCAGTCAGTCACAAATTACAGAGTCTCAACCTGATTTTGTAGAAAAAATAGAAAGAATATCCTGATTTTTCTATTGGATTTTGCTGTTGATGAAACACAGGAAATAAAAAAAATGCTTTCTTAAAACAGTTCATTTTATTTGAAATAGCTTTGGAGAAATTATTTTCCCATTTGGAAAAATGTTGACTACCTCTGTTACTGCATGCTCACAGTCCTGGAACAAAACTCAGGGAACTACAACTAACATAACAAAAGGGACATTCGTTTTAAAAGGGACATTCTTTTAAAATGATGTTTATTATTCAGAAATTTTAGATGGAAAAAACTTTCCAGTTCAGACCTAGTGTCTTCATCATGTTACCTCGAGGTATTAGAGTGTGGGGAAAATTTTTTGGAAGCACAGAATACTTGGTGTGCACTGAAATAACAATGTTTGTGCTATCAAATTGAGAAGAATAGTAAATGGATTATCTGAGCCCCTTGGGAAACTGCTCACATGTCTGGATAATTGGAAGTTCTGATTATCAGAGGTCAGTATACATGGAGTCGGTGGAACAGAGAGTTGTGTGGCAATTCATTAGAAAGGAAAAAATGAATAATGATGTTTCAGGTAATCAGGATCCTACTGTTAATGTGTGCTCAGCCAACTATGCATGAAGTCATCTAATGTGTGCACACAAATTATTTGAAATATTGGTCCATTATTCCTTCTATGCATTTGGCTCTCAAACTGTCATCCATAGGCCACCAAAATACTATGGAGCTTGCTCTAGTGAGCCAAAATATTAACAGATGGGATGGAAAATAAAGTGGGAGGAGAGGATCCATAAGCAGATCTCTTTCTGACAAAGTGGTCCACAGAACATAAAAGATGGAGGACCACTGGCCTAGCTTATGAAACTCCTGTCAAACTCCAAAGCATGTAAGCTTAGAATGTGTATTTTCAAGCTGGTTCTCTCCCTATCTCCTTCTCCCCATCTTCCTGTGGAAAAAGTTATTCATTCATGATGACTTTGAAGAAAAGCAAGCCAGTGAGGGTGCATGTTTATTAGACACAGTTACTCTATTAGTGTTTCCCTTTCAGGGGGACAGAGAATTCTGTGCTAATTATAGTGCATAGCACTAAGACACCTAGCTTTTCTTTTTATCTCCTCAACAGAGCACAGAAGACAGAGAAAATGTAATGGAGGGAACCACCTATTATTTTAAACTAATTCAGAAGACTTTATTATGTGGTAAAGTCCCAAAAGCTAGTTATATACAGATTTAGTTTAAAAAACAAATCATTACTCTGTCAGATACAGACTTAGCCTTTAAGGAATTACTTCATAAATTTAATTAAAGGCATTAATCCTTTAAAAGGCAAATTAATGTTCTAAGTGATTGGTACAGCCAAGAGATTTAAACTATAAATTCTGCTAAGCAGGTGTATTCCATCTTTCATTTCTTCTCTTTTTTTAATTACCTTGTTTTGACTCATATTTTCTTTGGCATTTAAAATACAGCAAGTACCAATACACTGGTAAGAACAGACTCTGGTTACTCTTCCTGATTTGAAAAATAAAGGGAGATCAGACTGAAAATTATTTGGGATACCAATGGGTTCTTGTATTCAAGGTTTATGTATAAAAATAATAATAAAACATCGTCATCATCATCATACAAAGAGGCCACACAGCTCACGCAAAAGAAGGAAATAGTGAAGGGCTCATATAATTTTAGGGTGAGATTTTCAAAAATTCTCAGCAGTGACCTAACTTTGTTCCCACTGAAGTCAATAGGAGAACATGGTACCTTTGTGCTCTATGGAAGGACAATTAGTTCAGGACTTAGCACTTTTGAACATTCCACCTTCAACACAGTAACTTAGGAACTGCCAGACTGGATCAGACCCAGGAGCCAGCGAATCTTGGAGCACAAGGTTAGTATTCTTTCTAAGATGGGTAGCCATTAATTACAATAACTCTGGATAGTGTTGATACCCATATATATATTGAAGCTTTTTTTTATTCTTGATAATATCATGACCTCAGCGATGTCCTGTAGCAATTAATTTCACAGTTGAATCACACGTGGTATTAAAATGTAAGCCTACAAATATTGATTAGGTTCAACTCTTCTTTTTTTTTCCAGCTGTCACCATGGTAAATAATTTTGAAAATGCAAACTATAGTTTTCCTAGGACCAGATTCTGATCCCCTTAGTTTGGCTTAGTAGCCATTTGTTTCATGAATAGTCCCATTTTTAGACAGAAATAATTGAAACTGAAACTGATGTCATTTAGACATCTCCGTATCACAGTTGTAGGTGTGGTCAGGTACATAAACGTCCAAATGATATTAGTGGTGCCTACAAATAATTGAAGGCATAACATTGCTCCTGTAATAATTTGCAAATGCAAAACTGTAGGTGCAAAGAAACCTGATTTGAAATCCTTTAAAAACGATAAATCTGTATGGGCTCAATGGTGGCATTGTCACAAGCCCTGTGTTAGGGACAATACATTGCTTTGCTGACCTTTCAGTGGCCCGCAAGGAAGATTATGATTCACTCCCTGACTTGGGCTGGCAGAGACCTCAGGAGGTCATCCAGTCCAACTCCCTCTTCAAATTAGGACCAACCTCAACTAAATCACCCAGCTGGGGAGTTGTTGAGCCGGGCATTGGGTAGGGGCCCAGAGCTAAGACTCGACCTACTCCTTGCCAGCTGCGTGGGGTGGGGACATAGCAGCTGTTCAGCTCTCCCCCTGTTACTACTTTTAATGCAGTTAGATGGTGCAGCGCTGTCTAGCCAGGCTGTGAATTTGCCCTATGGTAATAAAACATTGTAACTTGGGCTCCTGATAACACATAGGATTATTATTCAACTTTTAAAAGCTCTAGACAAATAATGTACTTCTGGTTTACTTCTTTCATAGTTCCAAGCTTAGTGAAATGCAAAATGTAAGTTTCTCAAATTTTAGTCAATTTTATAGTTTGTTTTTCATCTCTGTTGTCTTTTGGGATCACAACAATACAGCAAAATGTTTAGGTTTGGGGGAAGAAAATAGATTTCACTGATATTTATAGAAATCATGAAAACATTTCTATTCATATTAAGCTTTTGTAAAAGACAGCTCAGAATTTTGGGCCTAAAGCTAGCTGATACTGTCCCCTCTGGAAACTGTGCTGATATCATTAATTTTTCTATTCAGTATTTGCAATTTGTACCTGTTATTTTGTGCTATGATCCTTGCCCAAAGCTTGCATTTTAAGTACACAACATGCAGATACTGTCAGTGAAGTGTGCAGAGAAATGTTAATTTAAATCACTTTCTCAAAACATGAATGTGAATACAGGAACGAGATGACACAGGATGTTAATGTATTAGTCTTGGCTTTATCCTGTGGCGACCTGGCTCCTTATTTTATTAGGTCACCAGTTATGAACTAAAGTGTGTTTACAGGTCTTGTCTTTGGAGCAATGGCCCCCACATTCCACCACCACATCTATGGTCATTGGAATTAGGCAGCCAGTTAAACTGGTGAAGTATTTATGTCCAAGAGAGGAGATATGCAAGGGGTTCTCTACATTCCTCTGCATCTTTGATTTTCTGCACAGATTTGAGCCTAACTATTCAGACAGCAGGAAAAGAGCTGTTTTTGTGATGCTTTACATTGTGACATTGCACCATCGCATCACACTTATCATACTAGCCCTTTAGTATTTTCACTTTTGCTCTATAATTTGCCATGAGAGTTTGCAGGACATGTGATGACCCCATCAAAATTGTCATGGTTGTGGAGAAACTGCCCTGGGTAGCATCTTGATTTTTGTAGTGAATTTAATTATAGATATAATCTGTGATTCTAAACTAGAGCAGGTAAAATAGAAAAGGGGAAATATTTTTGAACATTTATTTGAAAATTTTCTTCCTTTTTTGAAATTTCAAAAATTTCAAATTTCAACAGTGATTGGCCAAAAAGTTGAGAAAAAATGTAAGTGAATTTTGTCAAAATTTTCATTTATTTTTAAAATACCTTCTTCTACACCTGTGCTGCACATAGGATACATAATATAATGTTTAGATTCCTATCCAGAGAACAAATCATCCTCTCCAGCTATTACAGGACTCTAATGCAGCGAGCTACTATATATCAAATGAGCTATTGTACAAAATTCATATCAGGGTTTGGTTAGCTATGTTGCCAACCGTGAACATTCAAAAATCATAAGTCAGATGCTCAAAAAAATTAGATTGACTTAAAAATGAGAGATTTTTTACATAAAGAAAAACAAAGGGGGAAGGTCTTTTTATTTGCTTTCTGGTATTGTTCTCATTGTCCACTGAAGGTAGAACAAGTCGTGCTTAATGTGCCGCAAGGGAGATTTAGTTTAGATTTTAGGAAACATGATCTAATTATAAGAGTAGTTAAGGACTGGAATAGGCTTTCAAGGGAGGTTGTGGAATCCCCATCACTGGAGGTTAAGAACATGGTGGACAAACACCTGTCAGGCATGGTCTAAGTTTACTTGGTCCTTCCTCAGCACAGTGGGGCTGGACTTGATGACTTCTCAAGATCCCTTTCAGCCCAAATGTATATGATTCTCTTTCAGCATTTAGGGTGCACTTGGGTCACATTTTCAAGCTTTTTTCCCCCCCTGTAACCATGGGAGCAAGAAACTTGTTTTATAAAAACTGAAATCTAAGATTCCCATGTAATCCCATGACTCCAGGAGGTGAAGCTTAAAGAAAAAACACAAAATATTGTGAGACATGGCCAGATTAAATTTGAAATCCTGCCTCAGCAGTGTAAGATTGTGCATAGGAGACTACAAGCTGCATACAATCAGAAAATTTGTCTTTCCTGTGGTCTACTAGTGAAATAAAAATGTATGGCCACTGATGTAACTTCACTGACTTCATTGGAGCTCTCCAGAGATGAACTTGGCCTGAATATTTTAACACACCTGTTGCTTTCTTTCAGTTTCAATGTATATATGTTACAGTATAGTCAGACTCAATGAATCCCGAACTCCTTGATATATAGACACCCCTGTGCCATATGTTAAAGATAGAAAGAGGTTAAATCAGGATATTATTCAAAATTCCTGCCCTTAGTAATTCAATGTGAATTACCAGATATTGCCATTTTCCACTAAGGTGGAAACTTAAGGTGCTTTTTTTATTTTACTTCCAAACCTCCATCAATAAACACAGTAATACAATCTCCCTTACATCTTAATAATTGCCAGGGTAAATTAACAGGCTGCTAATGTTTTGATTTATGAATTGGAGGCCCTCTCTCTGTGCTGGACTTCAGGAAGATTGAGCTGTCTCCCATGTTCCCTGAAAGTAAGTAAATGACTGTTTATTCATTCCCTTGATTAGAAGGCTGCCCTGAAGCGAGATGCAAGAGGCTCCATAATAAATGCGAGACTCCCTATGCTTTGTTTTGCTTTCTGGATTTAGTGCTAAACATTAAAAGGAATTGGAGATTGATTTTGTGTAGGGAGCAGTGCCAGATAAAACAGGCAAGTGAGCAGCCTTGTTCATAGAAACGAGCTCTGTTATCATGAGAGGACAGAGAGCTATTTGAGTTTTAATGTTGGTGCTACTGAGCTGTTGGAAGGGTTTCTCAAAAGTGTCATCAGCTATTGAATTGGCATCTGAGGTCTCTCTTTATTTTAGCCTTACATGGTAGCCATTTGGGTAAAAAATCATCAGTACTTAAGTGACCTGGTACAATTATAATCACACTCCTCTTTCCCAATTGCATTTGCCTTCAGCCAGGCCATTGGTAAAGGAATACAAGAGAAGGGGAAAGGAATTATTAATGCTAGTACATAAAGGATTTTGTTTTCCTATCTGAGGGTTGTTGTCCGTTCCACATTTCATAACCTGGTGATTTGGAGATGCATCACAAACCAATTTCTCCCAGTTTATCTCCTGCCTTTCCTTTTTGATGTCGGATGCTCCCATAACTTCTTTAGATGGCAGAACAAGTGAGTGGTTTCAACTTCAGCTGACAAATTGGCTAATAATGTGGATAATAAATGCAGCAGTCACTTCCCTACTAAGGACAATTTACATGTCAAGTTTAAAAAGACTCTTGTCTTGTATTCCGGGATTCAGAAGCACATCTAGTAAAATTTGCTAATGGAGCTTTTGTTGAGAAGTAGCCAAAGTTGATAGATGATTGACAAAACTATTTTTTCCTTGCTACCAGTAAGATGAAAGTTGCAATACTTGAACCTAAACTGAGGAATCGACTTTTTTTATAAAAAGGGACTGGGCCTCTCCACTAAAATTCCTCTGTGACACACAGTCATCTGTATAGCAAAGTCAGCAACAGTAAATAAGCTAGTTGCAGCTTTAGAGGGAATGTGATTTTAGGGACTGACCTCCAGTACTATATGTAAGATAAGCCTGGAGGCTAGGCAGGGAAATGGGAGAGACTGACAAAAAAACCCAAAACAAAACTAGAGAAGGCTTATATGTGAATGCCAGCATTTCAAGGGGAAGGGAGATGGAACCCATAGGTCCCAAATTTTCAATAGTGAGCACATGTGCAATTTGTACATTTCCAGCTTGTGTGCCCACTATCCAAAAAACAGGGCCGGCTCCAGGCAACAGCTTCGGCAGTTCAGGAGGCAGTCCAAGCGGATTTTTTTGTTTGTTTTGCTTTGGCAGTTCAGGCGGCGGTCTGAGCTGGGTTTTTTTGTTGTTGGTTTGTTTGCTTTGGTGGTTTGAACGCCTTTTTTTGTTTTGTTTGTTTTTGTTCACTTGGTGCGGCAAAAATGGTAGAGCCGGCCCTGCCAAAAGCACATATGCAAGTCAGGATTGTATGCACGTGTACATATATGCACACACAAATCCCAAACTTTCATAACCTGTATTAATTATTTGTTTTAGCATAGCGCCTATAAGCCTTAGACATGAACAGCACCCCGGTATGCTGACTGCTGTACTAGCGTGCCCTGGGCAGTGTATGTGCACTAGTGAAAACCTAGGCCCAAACCTGTAAATCTGTTTCTGTTTTATAATTCCTCTGAACAGGACAAATCCTGTAGTTCTTACTCCATGTTTTTACTGAACTGCAAATTTTGTCTAAGCCACTGGAGAGTAAATAATGAGTATGGCTCTCTGGGTTGGACCAGCCTTCTTAAGCCCACATATTCATCTTTGCTACCTGTGTGCCCTTGATTCCAGCTTTCACATTTTTTCTCCCTTTACTTCTTCAAAAGAGCTTTTGTTCTCTTTCTTCTGAGTACACTTTATCCCACTCAGAAAGAATGTTTCTGTTTTTCTGTACAGCCAAAGTACAGGTCTCAAATGCTTATGCATGGGGGAAGAAAAATCTGTTTCACTTCAAAGAGGTTCCTAGGGCTGGGAAGGTGACGTTTAGCATCAAACTTTAGAAGATTTTGCACTGATTATTTCAAGTATGAAAGAAAAACGTCCCTAACACTTGTATTGGTAATGGTGCTCCTTTCACACAGTAGAGGATCCATGAAAGGATGTGTGTCACTATAGAATTCAAGGTTTTATTTTCATGAGTATGTTTTATATAAATATCTTTAGTCCTTGTGGTTGTGAAGATACCCTTCCAGATCTGACCCAATCTAGTACTGTCTATCGGCAGGCAGCCTAAAACAGCCCTGGGAGATTTGTAAAGTAGCTCATTTCTTCTCAATGGTGTATTAACTCTTGACAGCCTCTCTTCAAATCTCAGGTGGTCGGAGAACAGAAAAAGCAGCCTTAGGAATTATAGACTCAGAGGTCCTGCATGCACTGGAAAATTGATCCACTGAGTATGATGGCTCGTTGTTAGCAATGGATGCTGCTGGACTATGTTGAAAATAATTGAACTGCTAGCAAAAATGGGGGCACACATACGTTTTGATCATGTTTTCTTTAACTGTGCTGGGATGGTTTCATCCTAATTTCACTAGCAGTTCAACTCTTTACAATGCCGATTCTGGAGGACTCTATGCTCACAAGCATTGTTAGAAATGGATCAGGCCTAGTGTAGAAATGGCCAAAAAGACTATCTTAAAGTTTTGTACTGCCTCCCCCACCACATCATTGTTCATTCTGAGCATTTTTCACACAAAGTCTGAGCATCCTTAGTGCTCATCATGGAAACGTGAAAGTTAGACCCATTTAAACCTCATCAACCTTACCCTAATTACCCTAATTGTTCTTCTGAGTAGAGTCACTTCAGCGAGTTAAGGATATTCAGCAAAGAACAGACCTGAGCCCTTCAAGATGGGCAAGAAGCTGTGATTAAATAAATAAAAAAAACAAAAAGAAAGGTTTCTGTCTGAGAGAGTTGCTTTTGTTTTGATTTGATTATTTTTATATAATCAAAATGTTAGTTTTATAAAAATTGGGAAAAAAAACTTTAAAAAAAACTGCTTATACATTTTTCCAGAGAAAATTAATTTTGCTTGGATTAACATAGGCTCTTCCTGTTGTTTCCTCTAGAAAACTTTCCTTTACAGAGCATAGATTTACCTTAAAATAACCTACTTAAGATTTCCCACGTGCCCTTAGTTTTATGTTTGGAATTGTGCTACTAGCTAGCCTGGCTTTTCATTTTTCAAAAGGAAGTGTGATTTGCTCCAAACTGGCTTTTGTTTTTAAAACTGCAGATGTCATCGGTTCTAGCCTATTTTTTGTTTTTTAAAAGGGGAATTCTCTTTGTTGTCAGCATGATTTTTCATTTTAAACAAAGGTCTCCAGGTGGAGACCTTTGCTATTGAAGAGTTGACCCAAGACACAAACAGACTGATAGAAATGCAATTGAACACTTTGAAAAGGCATCTTGGATCTCCTACATTATTGTTTTTCTGAAGTATAGAATTTAATTTCTTTAATAAACACACAACAATTGCTTACTAATTTGCATACCAGTCCCATCCCACTTGTCATCGCAAAAGCCTAGAACCAGTACTGCTTTCACATGATTTATTCCATGTACCTCTCAACATATGCCTTTGTTAATCAAGTCTTTCCCTCCGTGAATTGAAAGTAGTTTTGTTGTATCCATCTGTTGTCTTTATGAAAGATTGTTCATTTCTGAAGTATAGAGTTAGATAGTCTGGTGTATTTTGTGAACCTGTGTTTCTCTAACAAATATTAATAGCAAATATATGACATATATTTAAAGATGAGGTAGTGCTGGTGAAATAGCTAGTTTAGCCCTGGAGACTGACTGAATTCCTCTGCTGAAGAACAAATAAGGCAGATGCAGTGAGGTTTCCCACCAATATACCTTAGGTCTCAGAGGTGTAGTTCAGACTCTGTCATAATGATAATTCATTGGTTGCTCTGCCAAGAAGACTAATCAGTGTGACAGTAGTTCTGTGATCTGGACATTTGTCCACTGAGAGCTGCACACATGGCATCAGATTTCAGTCACTTTCCACTTGTGCTACATTTATCTGAATTCACAACACCTCCATCACATCATTTTCGTGGCATTTTCATCACGGAGGCTAAAATCTTCAGTGGGCCCTGGAGACTAAACTGCTTCTTCACCCTCTGCCCCCTTTGAAAATCCAGGACACGGTGGAGTCATATTGTTGGGGCAGCATGAGGGAAGCTTGTACAGCCTCTGCCGATTGATAAATTTGAGGGTTATCGATTTGATACTCTTCATCAACATTAAATGAAAAATATAAGATTTGATATTAAATAGTAGAACAATTCTAGAATCCGTGTCCAAGTATCTAATCTCCAGAACCAGCCACACACATGATTATTAAACACAAACAAGTACATTGCATGCCCCCAAATAACCTGTTCAGCCCGTCTCTGATAAATCACTCAATACTTCTTGCTGATCCTTCAAAAGGAACTAACAATTGTTTTGGTTTCTATGTTTAAACAGCTGTTGGTAACAAGATAAATGCTGCTGAATTACTAAATGAACCAAGGAGTGGGGAATGGGAAATGGGATACAGAGCCTTTGACCCTTAGGATGCTGCTTCAAATCCAACCTCAGATAGTAGTGACTGAAAGTCATTATCATCTGATGACCGTTTGACCTATGTAAACTGAGCTGTGGATCTCAGTACAGCTCCTAGTGCATAACTTGCCGCAGAAGAATTAGCCCTCTTGTTGGCACAGTCAGCAAAGGCCACACTCTGAAAGGATGGGGAAAATATACTTCCCAAAGGATGCTTCTTCAGGCCACCTTTCAGGCACATTGAATTATCCCTGAATTCTCTAAGCAGTAAGGAGGAAGCTTGTGCTGATATTTTGTTGGTAAAGGTACTAGAGGATTTCAGTTCATAGGGTCGTCAGTCCAATACCTGTCAGCATACACTAACTCAACTCAATACAAATAATAATAATTTTAAAGAACTAATGAGTTGCTGTACTTATACATGTTTAGATTATATTTGACAGCAAGAAAATTTCTTTAATTATTAATTTATTTATAGCAAAGTAGTACCTAGAGGGCCTAACCAAAATCAGGGTCTTATTTTGCTATGCACTGTATAAACACACAGTAAGAGACTGCCTCCACCCCAATATGGTAATAATCTAAACATACAGTAGTGTGGTGGGGAAACTGAGGCAGAGACTTTTGCGGTGATTGGCTCAGGTCAAATAGCAGGTCAGTGGAAGAATCAGGAATAGAACCCACTCCAGTGCTTTATCCATGAAACCTGCCCCTCTCTCTCTGCATATTCTCACTAGAAAAGCTGTTAGTTTAAAAACATATTTTATATAGACACCAATGGGCAGTCTTTGTCCTTAGTTTCTTTTCCCTCTGGAGAACCCATGATTTGTGCAATTAATTTAAGTCAACTGGATGTCCTTTAGTAAGAGTCCTAAAGTGGAGGTAGCCTTGGCTTACACAGGAAAAAGCTGCATATGGAATGCTTGTGACCCATTTATTTTAATACTCTGGTATATAGGTCCCTGAAGGACTATTATGGTTAACTGTTATTACAGATTGTATTTTACTGTTGCTGAAGGTTGTTTTAAAGTGTGTTTTTTTGCTGTTGGACATGAACATGTTTTTGAAGTAGGTTGCTTTACTGATGTGTGAGTGTCATAACAGCTGAGAATTTTACAGTACATTGCACCCATAAACAATATTTCTTATCAAACTTCGTTGCAGGTTAAGGTTATGGTCCTGGGAACTGGGCTAAAAGTTAACCAAAAGCAATGTCTGTTAACTGAGCCTGTTGTTATAACTTTCAGTTAATATATTCCATGAATGTCTACAGGCCGTTACTGGACAAAGGCTTGTAGATCTCTAAAATTGCTAATACATCCTAAATCTGGTCCAAATAAGTTAATTCTTCCACTGCTTCTGTAAAAGCAAGACAGCCACAATTTGTTTACCAGAAACCTCAATATTGCCAAAAACTATTCACAAACATTTCAGAAAATTCTAAAGAAAATTTTATTTGGACTGTGCTTGTACCCATTAACTTTTCACAGTCATACAGATTTCATCAAATGGGTGTTCTTCAAAAGTAAATTTGGAGCCCTACCTGAGATTCACTTAATCATGAAATCAAATCAGTGTCATGACAAACAAGAACATCACTGCTAATGGAAATAGTTTATAAAGGCTAGGTCATCCAGTCAGACGACTGGAACACTACCATGTGACTCCAATGACCAGTCCTACAGCTCAGCTATTGAATCACAAAAAGAAGATATTCAGTTTAATTTCCAGCCTTTCTGCTCACCTGTCTGATATACGTTTAGGTACCTATAACTGAGCCGAGTGTCCACATTTAATGAAATAAAGATGCATTTCTCAGGCTTTGGCTCATCGTTTGTACTATTTGTAGTGAAGAGCCAGAGTGAACAGTTTAGGAGAAATGTACAAGATAAAATTCACTCACAGAAAACCTCTTAATTTTTTGATGAGCCATGCGTGCAAATCCAACTCCTACTCTCTAAGAAATAACAACCAGACAAATCCTTTGTTATCTCTGATAATGGTCAGAGAAAGCGACTTTGTGATCTTCTTTGTGTTGACCTTCTATTCCTTTTTTTTACCCCCAGCTGATTACATGCAACCCTGCCAAGTTAAATCTTAACTTCGAATCTACACTTTTTGGGGCAGGGCCCAGTGCTTTATTTGTCTATTAAATCTCTTGGGCATACTGTATTATGTACATAATAATATCCAGAGATAGCTCTAAGTTGTATGAAAAAGAGTAGTACAAGGTTTGTAAGAGGTGATAAAAGCAACCTTATGGCTGACAGCTTTATAGCCTGACTTACTAAAAGCAATGTGATGTTCTTAGACTCATAATTAATCATAGTTGGCACTGACATATCAACTTTCATCCTGGGGTCTGAAAGCCCAACCACCTACCTGTCAGCAGGGGCTATTACTTCAATTTTACACACAGCTAAACTGAAGAACAAAATGATCATGGTTAGTAACTTGCTTCAGGTTGTATGGTAGTCATGGTGGCTCCAAGAACAGATCAGAAGCCTTGACTCCTATTCCTTTGTTCTAGTCACTAGATCACACTCCCTGCCTTTGTTTCAAGATATGGTTCAAAATCATGAGACAAAATCATGAGTGTACAAATCTCCTAATGAAGTAAAATCATGTCTGAATTTATGTCTCTTGGGATTTTCCCCATCTATTGCACTTTGGATGTTTGGAAAGTTTCCATATTCTCTGGATGTTCTTTGTATAAGATTATTGTTTATCTCTTTATGTTAGTACACCTGTTTTCCCCTTAGGAGGCAACTACTAATTTATATAAGAATCTTCCATTAGGGTATATACTGGCTGTTTAAAAAGCTGAGATCTGAAGGACACAGCAAAAGAAACAAAGTGACAGTAGTACATATTCCAGTATCAGATATAGCTCCAGGACATCAACTGTTTACTGCTATGGAGGAGAGATATGAGCAATCACTGCTGCCCCTGCATATGCACTCGGTATTCCTGCAAGCACTGATGATGGAAAGAAGGCAGGAGGTGAACCTGCCAATGGAAAGGCTGTAATGATCATTACATAATAGCAGGAGCGTATCAGGAGAAGGAGAGGCAAAGAAGAACTGGTTAACTGTTCAATAAATGGAGGAAAAATCCAACAACAACAAAAAAGATAATGTTGCAGTTTAGAGTCCTCGGGGCAAATGCAGTCCCATTGTAAGAAGGTGGATCTGCACTGAAGTCAATATTAACGCCAGGATTGAATTTATTTCTTTGCATCTATTTTTTATTCTTTGATCCTGTTTGCTCAATCTATAAAACAGGAATTATATTGTAGAGATGCAAATACAATATTATTTTTTAAAACCTCCTCCATAGGAAAGCTCTTTGACAGTGATGACTAGGTAAACAGACTGACACCTTAGGCAAGAAGGCAAAAGCTCTGATTTGGAAGGGTAAAAAGTTCATGCTCCTGCTGAATTCCAAGTTCCCTGGTTTCTATTACGTTTTTATTATTATAATTTTTGCGTGACTGTAGCTGGACCTCTGCTAACCTCACCATTTTGAAAGCTGAAGGAAAAGTCGCTTGTTGCAGTCAGACAGGAAACCCTCCCCAACCCTGCAAACCCAACAACGCCTCATAAAAATATCAGATCACAGATTAAAACAGAATGACTTGAAAGTTCAAAAATAACAAGTCTCCCTCGGTGTGTCTGCTATTAAAAACTGCTTTTAACTTATTGATGATGGAAAACCCAGGAGATGGACCAAAATAATAATATTACTATTCTCAAGTTCTCACACTCTCTTTTTGATATAAATGTGGAAATTTGACTTTTAATTCTAAAGACAATTAAATTGTGGCTAATAGACCTTTGCGGCCAGCCATACTAATATGTAATTATTTCTATTAATGAAGGTTAGAAAGAAAGAAAGAAAGAAAGAAAGAAAAATGAAACAAAACTTCAAGCATTAATCCATGTGTTGGTGACATTTTCAGTGTTTCTTTTTCTGCTTGTCTTCTGATTTGAGTTTCCTCATTACAGATTCCAGCTGCTGTCTTTCTTCTTCAGTCAAGTCCCCATTCAGGCCCCAATTTGGCATGGTACAAAAGCAAGCCCCATTGAAGTCAATGGGACTATGAGTGTGCTTAAAGATAGGCACATCCTTAAGCATCTTGTTCAGTTAAAATCTCAGGTAGAAGGGGCAAAAATTGGGGAAATGTTCTGCTCATGAACCCCCATCTTCTCCTGCTATTCAAATATACAGAGACACCCTGTTATGTGTATTGAGACCCTCTTCATGAACAATTTGGTGACACTGAACACAACATGATGGAGATGAGAACCAACCTGTATGTGAGGAAGGAAAAAAAGAAAGACAAATGATCAGGTTCAGTGATTTAACTGAGTCACTATTCTTAGTGAAGCAGGGTGAATAATTGACACTGGAAAATCTATTCATCAAATTTAGTGTCTGTTCTTTGCAACTTATCCACAAACAGACTGATTTTTTACACATTTATTCACTGTTCAAAATTGTTCAAGTAATGTTTTATGCGAGTTTACATTCAATATGCAAGCAGTGTGCCTTGTCACCTGAGTCACAAGTCCACAAGCCTTGTGACCTCAGATTCATAAGGTTCTTTCCCTTAAGCCAAATTTGATTTTGTCACCAAATAAAATTTCATTAATTGATTTATTGATTTTTTTTATTTTCATGAACATGGATGAGCATAACTTCACTCGTTTGAACATTCACAAAGAAGGAATGAAAGCACATCAATGTGAAATCCTATTTAGAAATCACCAAAGTGTTTGTGAATGATTATTCTTACTACTCTAATAGCTCCTCTCTTCTTCCCATGGCTGAATGTTCTTAATATGGTATATGTATCTCCTCCCTCTTCTGATACCCCCAAATGAGGATGTTATCATCTTCAGCACTTACAATAGGCATAAGAAGCTGAATTTCAGACCAGAGGGAATTCCTTCGATCTAGTCAAACACACGATAGAGAGATTTGCAGTAGAAATGCCTGAAAGAATTTGACTATAGCAATACAAGTGAGCATGAGGGTTAACTCTTCAGAGACAGTCGGCATAAAATCAGTGTAAAGAGCTACCAGATCAGAATGGTAGTATTTGACACCCGGTGTACACTTGTTTTCACAGGGGATGAGGTCGTAGAGAATCAAGGCCATAGAAGCTAATATTTCTCTCACTTTCATACATGTAACTCTGCAAACTACCAGAGAGTTACTCTCTTCACTACAGCAATGCAAGTGAGAATGAGGCTGAACTCTTTGGAGAGTGTACATGTATTCCACGCAGCATAGCCTAAGAATTCATCTCTCTGAAAGACTGAAAATTTACAGCGTTTTCTCTTAAGATGCAGGACTATTTTTATGTACTGTTGTAGTACAATAAGAGCCAGTCTTTCTACTGAGTTCAATGGGTTTTGGATCTGGCCTTAGGTGCAGTGCCAAGGACACATTAGATATGACATTAAGGCTCCCATTCAGCAAAGTACTTAAGCATGTGTCACTTCAGTGAGACTACTCACAAACTGATGTATCTTGCTGAACCAGGGCCTAACTGGACAGATCATATAATCACAACCTTTCCATCTTTTTAAATTGACATGGTCCTCCCAGTTTTAGTTAAGGTTAAGAGGAGATTAGACAAGTTCCAAAGTTGAGTTGATTTTGTTCTGCTCGTGCTTCTGAGTTACCGGTATGTACTTCCTGCTACACATAAATCTATTTCTGTCAAATTGAACTCACATGCTAGAAGGATTGGTTTATCTTTATCTTCCTAGGGAAAACCTGTCCCTCCTAGTTCTGACCAATGAAACTCCCTGAAGAAACCAATTAAAATAATTGAGATTAGCTCCTAAATTCATGAAATCAGTATGATTTATCCCCAAATATCTTCAACAAGACCCTCCCAACAACTCTTTCATTTTGTTGGTAGGCAAGTCCACCTGTTTTAGAGCATTCTACAACATGGCTAGCAACCTGGAGATCCTGTCTCACAAACCCATATGGTCTTCTCCCTTCTCTAGCACTGAGTTAGGCAGCTGCAGAAGTCTGACTCAATTGCATTTTCCATTGCTAGCATGAAGACCTCTTGTCTGCTGAAGAAGAGGGATGCTTTCTTCAATACAATGCAGGAGAGCTGAGTTGTGTTTCTGGCTCTGCCACTGACTCACTGTTTGACCTTGGCAAGTCAGTTAGGGGCTAATCTTCCCAACCATTGTTAGCATGAATAAACAGGCATGGCAAAAGGGTGGGTGGAGGGAATATAATCCTGCCTTCTCAGGCCATATTACGTCTCTCCTCAGCCAGCCCACACCCACACCAACTGCCTTTGCTATAGCGTAGAAGGAGCCCCAGTTGAACTGGGCTTCATGGAATAGGGGAGCATACATCCTGGGGATTGGGTCCATGCATTTTGACAGTCCTCCCTTCCAATCCTGCAGCAGGCCACCAGTTCTGTGTTGTGCAGAACCCTCTGCATCCCAGAAGTGTGTGCAAGATTTGGCCTTCAGTCTTTGTGTCTCAGTTTCCCCATCTCTAAAACTGGTATAACCAATGGGGTATTGTGAGCGTAATCTACCTAAATGGTTGTAAGGCTCTTTGAGATTTCCCTGGGACATATTCTAGGACTGCAAAACATCACCATTTATGTATTATTCTCACTAACTGTCACAATTTTATTTCCGTATAGCTGCAGAGTTTTCTTTTTTTGGGGGGGGAGGGGGCGGAGGGCTACATGTTGACACCACGTAGTGGAGCAAAACACATTCTTTGCTTTCCTCACTTCCAGACATCTTGCTGGAGAAGCCAGGAAGCCAGCGTCGAGGGTCACCATAATGACTCTCCGCTCCTTCCCTCCAAGGAGCGTTCAAGATTTACTCAGTGAGAGGGAAGACATGTGTCCTTGGTGTATCATAGAACCTGCTTATTTATCTTTTGTAAATCAGATAATCCTCCTTCTAACCTTGAACTTTCCTGGGTCTTGACCTAGCTGGTCTTGCAAAAATAGAACAGTCAATCATGCTCTTCATCTCATTGCATCGGGGTTAGGGGGACTATAGTGAGAGAATAGAAAATACTTCTGTCACTAATTCCTTTCCACCCACAGGCAAAACCTCTTCACCCAATTAACTAACACCAGGTGCACACTTGAATGCATCTGAGGTATGCAGTGTATTCACAAGCTCTGCTTTTAACTTGGCAGATAGACATACAACCTGTCCCTGATTAGCTTACTTTGCTGGGGCTGCAAAAAGTTAGTAAATGAAGGGCCCTTTTACCCCTGAAAACTGGAAAAAGATCATAGTTTTTTTCAGTGTAAATAACAACTGTCCTGACCAAGCGAAATTCAGAGTGCTCTGTATATTAAGGGAACCATTCTTTATATGGACCAATTTATCAAGATAGACAAGTGGCAGCACTTCACAACAAATCAGCACACATTACAGTGCTTGAGCAGCATTTTGTGCTAATGCCAAATAGGAGCAAGTAATAATCCCTCCAGAAGACCCACCTCATCCAGGATGTTTACAAATTACCAACCAACATGGTTATAGGGAAATTACAAGTTTCTTCCCTTTTCTGCAAACCCCACCCACTTCTCTGCCTGTTTCTTCTGCCAGTTTTTAGTTAGTGAGGCTGAATGTTTTAAACTAGCTCACTAAAATGAGACTCTGAAATCCATATTTAGGCATCTAAATAAAAGCAGCCTGACTTTCAGAAGTATCGAGCCACAGCAAATCTAACTGAAGTCAAAGGGAGCCAAAAGTTCTTAGCATCTCTGAAAATCTGTCCCTAGGTGTCTCAAGCTGACCAGACTACAAAATCAAGTCACCCAGAATTAATGAATACTTTTGAATATTTTTGCCCAGGGTTCATTGCTACTTCTTTCTCAATGTTCCCTGAACAAGATTGGAGACAAAGCCCCACTAGCATAAGCCTGTCTCCCCAGACTTGGAGACTCACTGCACATTAGAGTGTAGACATAACACTAATGTCAAGGGACGGCTTCATGAGCAATGGGCAAACTTTTTTACGTGCTGCTAGTACCCTACTTTCCTGTACAGAAGAAATTTCCTCAGTAGTTGATCCAATGGGATATATTCTAGCCCTTGCTGTGGCCACTTTGCACTAGCTTACTGCTTTATTTGGTCACAGGAAGAAAGTCCTGACATGAGGAAATCCACCCATGACACAGAACTAATAGCCAGGTTTGTTTGATTCTCATAAGAATTTAGAGGGAACAGTTGGAGCACTACAGATACTCTGATAAGCCCTGGCTACCAGAATTGTCCAATGCTGGCCATTGAAAGAGATGTAATTTTGAATACCTCCAATGCTGCTCTAAGATGTCCCTCTAGGTTGGACCAATGACTGTCACCCCAGGAAGCTGCAAAGGTGGCTTTACATCAACCTATTCCCCTTCAGAGGTTGTCCCAGCCATCCAAATAGCTAGTACCAAGTATCTAGGCAAAAGTTCTCCATGCTGTACTTCACCAACTAAGGCCTGGTCTACACTTGGGGGCAGGGGGGAAAATCGATCTGTTACGCAACTTCAGCTATGTGAATAAAGTAGCTGAAGACGACGTACTTAGATCTACTTACCGTGGTGTCTTCACTGCGGTAAGTCGATGGCTGATGCTCTCCTGTCAAATCTGCCTGTGCTTCTCACCCTGGTGGAGTACCAGAGTCGATGGGAGAACGCTCAGCTGTCGATTTATCACATCTAGACAAATCGATCCCTGCTAGATCAATCACTGCCCGTCGATCCAGCACGTAATGTAGACAAGCCCTAATTATGCGGATCCATAATTGCAAATTATAGCCTATAATTCTTCAAGCATCTCAAGAACTGCAGTCAGTTGTACTGGCTGGAATTCAAGCAGAGAAGACATTGCAAGTGTTCCCATCACACATGGATCTGTCCTTATGTGGGCTGAGAAGTCAAGTCCAAATCTGAATGATTTTATCTGAGAAGTAAGCAGAAAATTCATTAGAATAAAATACTTGGTTCTGAATCCAAATGAATAAAGTCCAGATTCACTAGACTATTTGTTTACCAACTAGAACAGTTCCATCAATTAAAACTTTGCAAATGTTGTGGTGGAGACAAAGAAACCCTTCTTTTCCTGCACTGCCAAAGCACAAGACCTGTTTTTTTGTGCTGCCAAATTGGTCAGACTCAGACTGAGACTCCTGCCAATGATGCTCTGGCCACTATCCTTCCTAGCTTGTCCTTACAAAGTCAAGCTTCTCACTGGCATAGCGCACAGGTTAGAAGTTTTGTCTGTATAAGAGATTAGTTTGGACTTTTCAATGGTTACCTGGAGAAGCACAGGAGCTTGGCTTTTTCTGAGTTATAAATCTGCAACTGTACAAGATGTGGCACTTTTCCAGCTTTCAGTAGTCATTCTGGAGAGCCATTATTCAGTGCTAAGGGTGATGGGCAGATGCAGAAAGTGAATATTCTGATTCACTTTACATAATTATTCCAGTCATCAAACAGTGAACGAAACATGAGCAATGTCATTAAAGATGTCCAAAATGATATTGTTGGTGGACATCTAACCAGATGTAATGTCCTTCTGATGGACCAGACCTCCATAACGATGTTCTGATGATGACATACTTTTACAGCAAATACCAATAACTATGCTTTGGGCCAGATGCTCAGCTGGTGTAAACTGGCATCGTTCCACTGACCAGTAGACCATAGTTGATTTACAACATTAGGGATGAGAGTGAGTACCAACCTTTTCCGCATCTTACTTCCCACTTCAGTAATACCCAAAATGTAGCTTTCCATATAATCTTCCAGATCCAGATTGTTGATTAATTCCCTGCATTGCTTTTATCCTCTCACCTAACAAATAATTTATAAAGCCACTGGTTTTGCGTTAAGGGGTCATCTACCTTTTTGTTTCTATTTGTTGTCAGTGTGTTTAGGTTCTGTGTATAAACAGCACAGATTTATATTAATTTTTTTTTTGAAAAGTCAAAACATTTAGAATAACTGGATGAAAAAATAACTAGAGGCAACTCTTGCTATGCATATTTCCACTGTTCAGTGAGTCAATGGCAGTGTCCGGGGAGATGCAGTGATGCATCCGTACCTCTTGTGCAGCTGTAGTTGACTGGAATCTTAGACTAGCTTTGAATGGTTTGGCTTATTTACAACTACAGCCAGATGGGAAATGATTTACCTACCTTGTGAAAATTATCAAGATTCAGATATTTTTGCCTATTCCAAATCAGAACAAAAATTGTAAATCTGAAAAATATCCTTGAACTGAAAATTAAATAAAAAATAATTGTTCCAATCGCAAAATAATTGTTCCAATCCAAAAATTTCAACCATTTTTATTTAAAAACCTAACACTAAATAAAAGCTATAATTAGCTTAAGTTATGACATGACAATTCATTTCTTGAACTGGAAAACCAGATTTTTATTTATTTAAGAATGGCACAATGAAACATTTAGACAATTTTGAAACTCTTTTTTCACAGTTTGTTGAATCAAGAAATTCATTGAAACCAACCTTTTCCCATGAAAGTGCTATTTCAATAAATAGCATTTTCTGATGAAAAAGCATTGCATTGAAAAAATCCTGACTAGTTCTATATACTAACTTTCTACTTCCTCTTGGGGGAAAACGAACAAAACAAACAAACACACAACAGCCAGTACATGACCAAACTGGGGAGGAAACCTTTATCCTCTTTATACCCTCTCAGCTCAATCTTCAAAAGCACCAGAGGTTTCAGTTTGGTTTAGAATAGCTTTTTCTGGCGCTTACCCAAGCGCCTCAGCTGGAGCTGGGGATCTTGTGGGAATGGGAGAAAATGAAAAATAAAACAAAAGAGAAATGTTCTTTTTGCCTCTAAAAAGAGTTAATTTGAGATTTGGGCAAAGGTTCAAGGTGGGGCAAGGTAAATGCAAATTGATTTGCCCATCTCTACTCTGAAGTATTATCCAATCTTTGCCATTTGTCCAACATCTGTGCTATTTCGTAAACACATGAATTTTCACTGAGGATGTCAGTCTCAGCAAAACTACAACAAACAAACAATTTAAAGACAAAGCTTGATTAGCTGAAGAAAACATCTGCAGAGTTTAGCCAGAAAACCCAGCAAACCTTCATCTTTTGTATGCCTCAGACAATTACTTACACCCACTGATTGCCTACTGTTTAGCAACAAAAGGAAAGTGTTATGATTGCAGAAACTTTTCATGCGAAGTCCTGCACTTAAGATGCTTTAAATAAATGGACAAAATGACGGTGTAAAACCCATCAGGATATACTGCTGATTCATGCACTATTATCATTGATTGGTCCAGGTGCATTGGAGCAGTGGTGTTGATTTTCTCCCTCAGAAATGTTTTCTTTTCCATGTGGTTTAGTTTTATTTTGTTTGTAAATGTAATTTGACAAAACACTTCCAAACAGACATTGTTTCAGTTTAGGATAAATATTTAGGGTTAGGGACAGGAGAAGCAACCGTTAGGGCACTGGCATGGAATTCAGGAGGCCTAAATTCTATTCCCAGATTGCCACTGATGCACAGTATGACTTCAGTTAAATTACTTCACCTAATTGTGCCTCCATTTCCCTGCCCACCTTTGCCGGTGTAGTATGTTTAGCTTGTCCGATCTACAGAATAGGGATTGTCTCAGACTATGCGTGTGTACAGCACCTAGCACAATGGAGACCAAATCACAATTGGTGCCTCTAGGTGCAACTATAATACAAATAATAAAAAGAGTTGGAATCCAGACCTGCTGGAGGGAATCAGAGTTCGGCAAATTCTGCAACAGTTTCCCCTGTAAATGCTTGCCGAAATTTTGAAACAAGTTTGCTTTAGCTGTGCTTGCAGCCCTTTTGTCTTCACTCTCAGAGTGAAATTCACTCCTGTACAGAGAGTTAAGCTAGGCCTATGCACCATGTAAACCCTTAGAATATGTATAAATATGTATGTATAAATATCTCCTGTGTGTTCCATTCTATGCATCCGAAGAAGTGAGCTGTAGCTCACGAAAGCTCATGCTGAAATAAATTTGTTAGTCTCTAAGGTGCCACAAGTACTCCTGTTCTTTTTTCCTTAGAATAAGGTTTATTTCATTCACTCAGGAAATAGAGTCCAATTTTCCTGACTCCCATACCTGTTCTGCACCCATAAAGCCACCACCCAATCTCCTCATAAGCTCTCCTACATGCATTAGCTGATCCTAAGTGCACTCAGAAATTCCCTGCCTTTGGAAACTTCCAAAAACATAACAGCCTGTTTGAACCTGAGTCTGAATGATGGGTAGCATCCACATAGTTGAATGATTACTTCAAGTGAATGATTACAACAAACAACAAACAGCTGTACTGAATTTTGATATAACTTTGTTTGTTTGTTTGTTTTGTAAGTGTAACATCACCGGTAGTCGCACCACAGTTTAAATTGTAAAACACAATAGCAAAGCCTTCCAAATTCACCTGTACTCTGGGTTTGGTTTTGTATTTCTAATACCGGAGTTGTTTGTGCACCCTACATTGTAGTTAAGTCCTGACAAATTCAGCATGGGTAACAATTTAAAAAAAAAATCTGAGTTGAATTGGTCACTCTGGGTACGTCTACACTACGGGACTATTCTGAATTTGCATAAACCGGTTTTGTAAAACAGATTGTATAAAATTGAGTGCACGCGGCCACACTAAACACATTAAATCGGTGGTGTGCGTCCACGGTCCGAGGCTAGCATCGACTTCTGGAGCGTTGCACTGTGGGTAGCTATTCCGTAGCTATCCCATAGTTCCCGCAGCCTCCCCCACCCCTTGGAATTTCCGGGTTGAGATCCCAGTGCCTGATGGGGCAAAAATCATTGTCGCGGGTGGTTCTGGGTAAATGTCGTCAGTCACTCCTTCCTCTGGGAAAGCAACGGCAGACAAGCATTTCATGGCTTTTTTCCCTGGATTGCCCTGGCAGATGCCATAGCATGGCAATCATGGAGCCTGTTTTGCCTTTTGTGACTGTCACCGTATGTGTACTAGATGCCACTGACAGAGGCGATTCAGCAGCGCTACACAGCGGCATGCTTTTGCTTTTGCATGACAGCAGAGATGGTTACCAGCCATACTGTACCATCTACCAATCCATAAATTGGTAAAAAGATGATCATGGTTACCAGTCCTTTTGCACTGCACCATCTGTTGCTGTCATAAGTGCCCCTGGCTGCTCTTAGCCAGGGGCGCAAAAGCCAAAATTGGGAATGACTCCCTGAGTTAATCCCTCCTTTTTGGTATCTAAAAATAGAATCAGTCCTGTCTAGAATATGGACAAGTGTACTAGAGAACCACTGTATCATAGAACCAGAGAGCACAGCTGCTCTGTGTCAGATCCTGCAGAAATTATGAGCTGTATGCTATTCACAGGGGGTGCTCCTGCAACCCCACCTGTTGATTCCATTCTTCCCCCAGCCTTCCTGGGCTACCGTAGCATTGTCCCCCGACTTGTGTGATGAAGTAATAAAGAATGCAGGAATAAGACACAGTGACTTGTTAGTGAGAAATGAGTGGAAGGCAGCCTCCAGCTGCTATGATAGTCCAGACAGGACATTAAGAAGTGTGGAGGAGAGGAGCCCAGCATCGCGCTGCTAGTCCAGGGGCAATTGAATCTTTTCTTTACACATGAAGGGTGGGGGCTGATGGAGCTCAGCCCCCTGTTGCTATGATGAGGTTACCAGCCATACTGCACCATCTACCAGGAAAAATTAGGGCCAGGCGCCCTTGATTGACCTAACGGATGCTAGTCAGCATGGTTACCAGTCCTTTTGCACTGCCCCATGTGCCAATAGGCTGATGATGACGATGGATATCAGTCTTACTGCACCATCAGCCACCCATGGCGGGGGGGGGGGAGCAAGGATGTTGGTGTTGAGTGCTGCAGCATCGCGTCTATCTGCAGCATTCAGTAAAGATAGGGTGACATGTAAAAGAGTCAAGAGAGGATTGTTTTCCCTTTCACTTCTGGGGGTAGGGGGGTGCGTAAATTGCCGAGCTATGCCCTGACCCACCGCGGACACTGTTTTTGACCCTAGAAGCATTTGGAGCTCAGCCAAGAATGCAAATGCTTTTCGGATACTGCAGGAACTGTGGGATAGCTTGAGTCCTCCAGTCCATGAGCGTCCATTTGATTCTTTGGCTTTCCGTTACGCTTGTCACGCAGCAGTGCGCTGAGTCCCTGCTATGGCGTCTGTCTGGAGATTTTTTTAGAAATGATTTTGAATTTCGTCTTCTGTAACAGAGCGCTGATAGAACAGATTTGCCTGCCCTTACTGCGATCACATCCGCATGGTCCATGCTGGAGCTCTTTTTTTATTTTGATTTCGGACTGCATCGCCACCCGTGCTGATCGGAGCTCCACGCTGGGCAAACAGGAAATATTCAAAAGTTCGCGGGGCTTTTCCTGTCTACCTGGCCACTGCATCCGAGTTCAGATTGCTGTCCAGAGCGGTCAGTGGTGCACTGTGGGATACCGCCCGGAGGCCAATACTGTCGATTTGCGGCCACACTAAACCTAATCCGATATGGTAATACCAATACTAGCGCTACTCTTCTCGTCAGGGAGGAGTACAGAAACTGGTTTAAAGAGCCCTTTATATCGATATAAAGGCCCTCTCAGTGTGGACGGGTGTGGCGTTAAATCGGTTTTACGCTCCTAAAACCGGTTTAAACGCCTAGTGTAGACCAGGCTTCTGAGTGGTAATTCTTTCCAGGAAGTAATCAATTCATCTAGGAAATATGCAGAGTTGATCATCCCATTTAAGCACACACACTTGCTTTATATTATCTATGGAGAAATTATACAAGCACATCCAGAAACAAGTTTCATTAACCTGATAAACAAGAGTGGGTCAAGTCAGTGGAAAAGGGAAGAAATGGAGTTTTTAATAGTGTGGAGTGTAACTCAATCACATGTTGCAGACAACAGGTACAATGATTATAATCACCTCCAGTTGGAAGCTAGGATTAGAACCCTGGTCATTCAGCTCCAAAACTAAACTGCTGTAATTTGAGTTATGGGCACTTATTCTTACCCTACTTCAGCAGGTTTCAGAGTAGCAGCCGTGTTAGTCTATATCTGCAAAAAGAACAGAAGTATTTGTGGCACCTTAGAGACTAACAAATTTATTTGAGCATAAGCCTTTGTGGGCTACAGTCCACTTCACTGGATGCATAGAATGGAACCAGGGGCGGCTCCAGGCCCCAGCGTGCCAAACGCATGCTTGGGGCAGCAAGCTCTGCCGGTCGCCAGGAGGGTCCGCTGGTCCCGCGGCTCCGGTGGACCTCCCACAGGCAGGACCAGCGGACTGTCCGCAGGCACGCCTGCAGGAGGTCCACCGAAGCCGCGGGACCGGCGACCGGCAGAGCGCCCCCCACGGCATGCCGCCGTGCTTGGGGTGGCAAAATGTCTAGAGCCGCCCCTGAATGGAACATATAGTGAGGAGATATATATGTACACATACAGAGAACATGAAAAGGTGGGAGTTGTCCTACCAACTCTAAGAGGCTAATTAATTAAGAGAAAAAACTACTTTAGCAGCAGCTCTTTACCCTTCCTATAAGCCTACTGTGAGAGGGTGACACATTCATACTGTAGCTTTGGATTAGTTTGGGGTGTGAATGCTCTTGTCACAACTACCAGGTTCTTTATTCTGGCAGCCACTTAGAGTTAATTAAGAAGATGAGATTGGTAGAAAACACAGTGACTTTATGAGTTATATTTGGATAATATGCTCAACATGCAATTGAACTGTCCCCTGGATTGTGCATATCTGCACCCTGCGGCTAGGGCAGAATAAATCAATCCTCGGTGCTTACACACTTACAGCATTATAGAGACTGGCTAAAGCAAAGATGGAGGGAAAAGTTAATGGAGATCATCACAAGAGGAAATGATGTGTTGAGCTTTCACCTACTCAATCACTCCCAATGTCCCACTTGTGAACATTAATGCAGCAGGTTTTATACCCCCTTTTTTAGACGTCTACGTATCTGTGACTATATTTACTTAGGGCTCAGCCCCTGATCCATATGTGGCTTTCCAGATACCTTAACTGGGATTCCAATTGGTGGTGTAAGCTATTTGCATCAATAATGCCTTAATACACTTCCCAATATTTCCAATATGTGAATGCAGTTAACGTCATAGTTACACATACTTAAAAAATCTCCTTTTAATTCCAAAATAAGACAATGAGGGACGCAGGGAATGAACTGTTCAGTTGTTGATCTGACACAGAGGAGTTATGGGGGGCAGAGAAGACTCAACCACAAAATGTCCTGCCACAGTGTAGTGTACTGGGTCCAACAGAAAGGAGCATAGTTTTAGACGATACAAATAATTAACCCAGGAAAAAAGCAGTCTATTCTAAAACTGTTTTCAATCTCTCCTTGCCTAGCAAGATGCTGGAAAGCAGAGACCTATTTATGTTTAATACATTGTCTAATAAATTAAGCATCCTTTCTTTTGTTACTTATTCATGAACTTGCCCCCAGTTCTGTGAGTGTATCTGGTATTTATAAATATTCACAGTAGTTCAAAAATTTTTCAGCCTCTGGATTGTTTGTGAACTATTGTATACTTGTTATTCGTGGTGCACAATGGTCACCTAAGTCACATGGTACAATTTCTACTTCCCTGACTGGATGACTGAAACATTTTTTTAATCAGGAGAATAGCAAATTAAACATAATGCATAATAAATTCTCCTGTTAGAGAGACCAAGTAGGTGAAGTAATATCTTTTATTGCACCAGTTACTGCTAGTGAAAGGGACAAACTTTCAAGCTATGCAGGGCTCTTCTTCAGGTCCCCAGTAGGGGAGCTCTGTGTAACTTGAAAGTTTGTCTCTCTCATCAACAGAAGTTTGTTCAATAAAAGATATTACCTCACCCACCTTGTCTCTAATATCCTGGGACCAACGCAGCTACACCACTCCAGAATATTTCTGTTGTCACATGGATAGCTATTCCCCAAATATTTATATGAATAACAACCCATTTGGATGGATGGTTGATAAGAACCAAAAAGACACATAAATGTAGTTGAACTAAAAAGCCATTCAGAATTTGAATGAACACTGTTTTTGCAGTGTTCAACCAGTTGTCCTTGAACAAGATGTAAATTTATGAAGTGTTTCTACATTTCCTGACAGTCATCAGTTACTAATCTGTTGGATTAACACTGAGTTTGTTGTGGCCTGCAAGTTCCAAATGCTCTGTACAGCGTCCATTGGGAGCATTAGCCTTTTAGGAAGTCTGATCAAAAGATTTCATATGTGGAGGTGGAAAGAAACCTGTCTGTCACACAAAAGGTGTGAGATGACTTGTACAAAAATAGCCAAACTACCAAATGCTATGGTTTTACATTCATAGTTATAGAACTGTGAATAAAAATGCAAACCAAACAGGACCTGAACCAAGATCAGAAACTTTTTCTGGAGGGGCTACAAGTTTGGGTAAAGATGAAAACATAGACATTATAAGCGGGATTTAATAGGCACTCCAAAGAGAGACAGAGAGAGAAAAGATTCTTATGACAGCTTGAAAAAGAAACCCGGTCTCAATGACTTTTCTAATCAGGTAACTTTTTACACCATTCTTAGCTACATGTTTTCGCAACTTGATGCAGTTCTTTAGAGAAAAGGAAACAATTGGAATTCTGGGTGTTAAATTAACCACTGCAAGGCACTTGCTTCTGTCCCACATGTCCATTAAAATCTTCAGTACACACTATTAAAGTTGCCGGGGCATGCTATAAAGTTGTATAAAATCTGGCCTTGCTACTTGATTCATAAGCAAAGGGAAAGATGGTTTCACACTTGATTGTTCTGGTTCTCTAGAGCAACCTCCCTGTGTCACAGAATCCTGGAAATTTGACACAGAGAACTTTCCCCTTTCCACAGACAATGCAATATTCAGTAAATACCCAAGTGTTTTGCCATGTGTAGTTAGAAATTACTCAAGTGATGAGGTTAGAAGAGACTCAGGTGATGACTAAAGCTGGATATAAATTTAAAATTTAGATTGACTTATCCACATCGCTCAGAGGTATGAAGAATTCAACCCCCTGAGCACTGTAGTTGAACAGACTAATTCCCACTCTAGACATGACTAGGTCAATGGAAGAAGGCCTGTGTTGACCTAGTTCCTGTCCCGTGGGGAGGCGGATTACCTACATCACTGGAAACATCCTTTCTGTCTCTGTACGAAATGTCTACACTACACCACTGCAGTGCCCGGAGCTTAGACATGTCTTAATAGGCCATAACTGGGATTTTCAAAGGTGCCTAAAGGAATTAGGTGCCCAACTTCCATTGAAATGGGCTTCTTTGAAAATTCCAGTCCATGTCTACAACAAGGAATATTACAGAAAAATTCCTGCTGGTGCTAAAACTAGTTCATCTGACCCCATAATGGTAGCATTGGTGAGAGCCCTAGGTTTTTTTATTGTTATGTCAGTTAAAACTGATGAATGTAGGTTCAAATGACATGGTAATAAAACAGGTCTGGCCATGGGCACCTTATTCACACTAGGTCTCTCATTGGTGCTAGTGACTATTCTAATGTTCAACAGGCCTCCTCTCCCCCCCCCCCTCCATTGTTCATCTAAATTATCTTTTTCTTTAGTCCATCCCATTTATCCTAATTATTTCTTCCTGGAGTATCCTAAGCTATTCTGTGGCAGTATATTTAACTATTTACGTATTATGCTCCCTCCCCATTTAGCTCTCCTTTAAATCTTAAAGGACTGTGCTGTAGAGAGACAGGCAGCCATTTTGTGTTTATTTGAAATAGATGCCCAACTACCATTAAAAGTAAGTGGGATTTAGGCACTTAAGTCCTTTGAAAATCTTCCCCTTCGTCAATCATGTTTGACAATTATCCGTCCAACCTTTCCTGCTACAGTATTAAAGAAACCCAAAAAGAGGTGAGCTGTCACTTTCTAGACTGTTTCTGTACACAAGTGAAGCCAAATTCATATCGATCAAAGTGACATGTTTGCAGAGCAAAATAAACTGAAACATCTATATAATTTATGGCTTGTTATGTTTTATGATAAACAGATGCTTTAATTAAGTTTGAGTTTGGGGCCTTTAAAACCCTCTGCCTGACTTTTATCACCTACAGTAAACAGGGCTTTGGAAAGGGAATAGATAAGTGAGTGTATTGATCATGGATACAAATAGGAGGCTGAGGCCCAGGTATTTGCCTTTTTGCTGTGCAAGACCCCTCAAAGAAAAATATGCCTGCCTGCTCATAGACTACATACCTGTAGAAAACCAGATGGTAGATGTGATGCAGTGTTTAGAGAAAATGAGAGATCACAGCAGCTGGCACAGATTTTAGAAAGATAAGTTTAAGGAGCTGACACCTAACTGCATCTGAATTAGAAATCTTGGTGGGTATAGCCTTTTGCTGATCTTCTGTGAATTTTCCAGCCATGTTACTGGGAGATTTAGTGATTGGATACTGGGGTGCTGTGATATGAGTGGTATGTGATGCAGCAGTAAAATAATAATATCGTGCGGCTTATGCAGATTCAACTTCCACTGCATCCTCTGGGAATTAAGGATACTTAGCATTTTAAAAGGAGGATCAGGTCTTTTGCATTTTTCTATTGAGGCTCTCAGACTGCTGTTATAATCACTATTTTCCTCTGAGACATGGGTACCTATTTTGGTCTCATTTTACAGATAGGAAAACTGAGGCACAAAGAGGTTAAGAAAATTGCCTGAGGTCTCATGGTGAGTCAGTGGAGCAGCTGGCCATAGAATCCAGGACTCCTGACTAGAGCTTTGTTAACCTTTTGTAATTTCTGTATTGCCACCCAAGAAATAAATGGTTATCTCTATTCTTGGTTTAGATGCCTTTTGTCACATAAGCTCAGAGATATTAGAATACTTGCTATGTAGTGAAAATGTGTCAGTTATGTAGGCCATTGCATAGTTAGCTATGTATAACATTTTCATACATCATTTTAGCATTAGTGATTTTAAAGGTGTAACTGGTTTTACAGAAGGGCTAATCCTGTGCTTTTAAAATTTGCATCTTTTTTTCCACAGTTTTATCAATTTAAAATTTGTATCATGTGCAGTGGCCTATGGCTAAGACACTAACCTAAATTAAAACTTGCATAAATGGAACCTGGACTACCAAATGTTTGCATTGTCACCAAACACCCAATCATGTGAGAAGTCACTTTCTCTACTGGGGAATATCCATGTCATAAATCAAAATAACCAGTCTATGATGCAGTAGAGATGGTCAACACCCTTGCAGGTTTTATACATAGCTAAGTCTAAGTTGCAAAGTTTTCATCCAGCTTTGAACCTTTTGAGTTGTTCAACTCCTGTATTTTGGTACTATCCCATACCTAATTGTGTGCAATACCCAGTGGAGCATTTTGGGAGACTGAGTTATTGTTATGTAACTATCCAACTGGACTGAACGTATTCAAGAGAGGTGATAGTTTACAGAATCTTAGTGTGTTAGCTTCAAGGTCCCAGAGGTCTGGGACACAACTCAATCATTCATCCATTATGCATTTATTATATTGATTAAAAAGGTAAACATCTCCTAATTAACTGTGACCACTCAGGAAAAAGACCAGGGGCATCAGTGTGGAGAACACAGTGAAAATCTCTGCTCAGTGTGCAGCAGTTGGCAAGAACAGAGACACAAGTGATAGGATGCATAAAGAATGGGATAGAAAAACAATACTGAGCATATTTTACTGCCATTTTATAAATTGATGGCATGCCCTCACCTAGAATATTGTGTTCAGTTTTGGTCATCTCATTCTCCAAATGATAGCAGAAACAGAATGGATTCAGAGAAATGCAAGGGAAATTATTAGTGGCCTGGGGGAAAAATTATGAAGAGAAATTGAAATGATTGATACTGCTTTGTTGAGAGAGGAAGTAAATAAGATGGAATATGAAAGAGAGAAAAAAAATAATGGATGATTTCGGGAAGATAAATTGGATGATCCTTTTTACCCTTTCTAAAAATGCAAAAACAAGGGGACTCACAACAAAACTGAAGGGCAACACGTTTTAAAAATAATAAAAGGATTTACTTTTAACACATTGCATATTTAACCGATGGAACTCATTGCCATATGATATCATGGTGTTCAAGGACTCAGTGGGATTTAAAAAAAAATATTTTAGATATGATAAACATTCATGTTTCAGGGCATAAACCAAGTACTTAAACTGTCTTTCGGGCAGTTTTGCACTACTAGGGACAGACTCTCAGCTGGTGAAAAATTGTTCTAGTTCCACTGAAGTCAATGAGCTATGACAATTTACATCAGCTGAAGATCTGACCCCTGGAAGTGCAAAGCTGTTGTAGTCTGACAGAGATCTTGCCCAAGATCTTTAAAGTAATTTAGTAATAGCTCAACTGATGGTGACCTCTCAGCAGAACACGTTTTTAAAAGGAGATTATTGTGGCTCAGCTGAGGGATTTAGAAGATTGAGCCACTCTGATTCTACAAATGCCAGTGAAAGGAAGCAGTTTTGTAGCTCAAGAGCTGTCTGTTGTTTGGTTTATTTTTACTTTTAAAATTGACATGACTCACCTCTCTGAAACAGTGGGCAAAACAGACTAAGAGGGTTGAGCCAAGGGCTTTGTTTTGACACATGAGTCACTGAAAAAAAAATGTGGATCTGTTGTCTGGAAAAAATGTTCCAAACTTGTCTGGATGTCAAGGACATTTTGCCAAAAGTGTGATGTGATCCAGGAGAGTATTAACTGTTGGGTTTTTATCTTTGATTTCCCCGCACCTCCCTGCTTTCCTTTTTCTATACAATATGCTGGAGGGTGGGGGAAAAAAATGCAGGCATCCCACTTTTGACAAAGGAGACATGTTAATTAGGCTGACGAGTTATGATGGTTATTTCAAAAGGGGTGTGGCTCCCTCTATGCAACTGCCAGTATATCCGTTTAAATGTAATGGGAAACAGGATCCTCTCCCCCTGTGAAACCTTGAAAGGGGGCAGGGAGAAAATGAAGCACCTTCATGTTGCTTGAATCTGTGTGATTGATCTGGCAACAAAGTGCTGCATTGTCAGCCACTGGGCAGGCAGTGGCCATTGACAGCAGGATGTTATTTAGGTAGAAGAGTGTTTGTTAAACAGAGTGCAACTTGCGTTATGCAATCAAACCAATCAAAGAAATGACTAAAATTGGTTGACTAATAGAGGTCATCTCCCAGTGACAATGGAACAGAATTTAGGTTGTTCATGTGTAATCGCTTCCAGAAGTGTCATTGTACGTTAAAGTCAAGCCAACTTGTTCTTTGTAGAAAAGGCGAGATGCTGTGATAAATAATATAGTTTGCTGCCGAAGAACAGTGGGCTTGATGCTGTATTGCTCTGCAACTTGTGGAGTCATTGACACCAGTGCAAATGGTATGTAAAATACTTCAAATCAGAATGGTAGCATTTTACAACCAATCTGCACTTACTTTGTTCCAGTGTAAATAATAGATACGGTGCAGGACAATAGAAAAAGGCCCATAGGATTATAAGCTGCATTATGTACCAAGTAAAAAATCAGTGGTTGGCTTTACCGCATAATTCACGACGGATATCTTTCCACATCACAATTATATTATTCAGCAAGAATGGCCATCCACACCACTGCACAACTGTAAAGACTATCCAGCTAGTACTGTAACTTTGTCAATACTTTGGCACTAAATCTCTATTACAATGATTCATTCAAAGTGTCCTGAACCTCAGACTTTTC
This sequence comes from Mauremys mutica, assembly GCF_020497125.1. Classification (NCBI taxonomy): domain Eukaryota; kingdom Metazoa; phylum Chordata; order Testudines; family Geoemydidae; genus Mauremys; species Mauremys mutica. The sequence continues at coordinate 36,058,594 of NC_059075.1, forward strand.
ATCATCCTGTAAGGATTTTACTCTTTTTCAAAAGGTTTGGATAAGGAGGTAAATAAGTGATAAATAGACCTGCTCAGGAATTTTTCAGCTGCATGATTATCTGAGGAACAACAAAGTTCCTGCAAAATCTCACATTTTGCTGAAAATTTTCTATTTTCCACTAGGAAAATCAAAATGAAATATTTCAGTCCAAGTCAGTTTAACCCAAATTAGATATATGTCATCTTGTTGACCTAATCCAGAATGTTTTGTCTCAAATCAGTTTGACACAACATTAAACTTCATTTCCCCTATTGTGGTGCATTACTTCATGGGAGTTGTAGCTTGAGACTTCATGCTCTCTTAGGGGCTGCTTACCCTGAATGACTACATTTTCCATGATGCAATGAGGACTCCCCTTTAGCCAAGCTGTGTGATGCATCATGGGAGTCACGAGGGTGGGCACATCATAGGAGATGTAATCCAACGAAGTGGTCTGGCCCATAGACAAGCATGGGGTCAGCAGGCTCCTGATCTAAAACTCCCAAAAAGGCAATGACCACAATAGGGAAATGAAATTTAATGTTGAACTGACTCAAAACTGGTTCTATTTGAAAATGTCAAAAACATTTCATTTTAACATTTTTTATCAAAAATATCTGGGGACAGTTGAAATATTTTGTTTCAGTCAAAAATATGAAAATAAAATATTTTGACATTTCTTAATTGACATTTTTTGGAATATTTTGTTCCAGGAAAAGTTTTGGTATTTCAACTTTTTGTCCTGATTTGGGATGAAAACAAATGTTGAAATCAGGACGGCCAAGCAATTAAAAAAAATAATCGTGATTAATCGCATGACTAAACAATTTTATCACGATTAATCACACTGTTAAACAATTGTAGAGTACCATTAGTTAAATATTTTTGTATGTTTTCTATATTTTAAAATATATTGATTTCAATAATATAAAATACAAAGTGTATGGTGCTCACTTTATATTATTTTATTACAAATATTTGCACTGTAAAAAAGAAACAAAATAGTATTTTTCAATTCACCTAATACAAGCGCCTTAGTGCAATCTCTTTATCATGAAATTTGAACTTACAAATGTAGAATTATGTGTATTCAGAAATAAAACAATGTAAAACTCTAGAGCCTACAAGTCCACTTAGTCCTACTTCTTGCTCAGCCAATCACTCAGGCAAACAAGTTTGTTTACATTTGCAGGAGATAATACTGCCCACTTCTTGTTTACAATATCACCTGAAAGTGAAAACAGGTGTTCAAATGGCATTGTTGTAGTTGGCATTGCAAGATATTTCTGTGATGGATGCACTAAAGATTCATATGTCCCTTCATGCTTCAACCGCCATTCCAGAGGACATGCTGATAACGGGTTGTGCTCTATAACCATCCAAAGCAGTGCAGACTGAAGCAAGTTCTTTAGAAATCTCACATTGATACCTTCTTTGTGTTTTGTCAAATCTGCAGTGAAAGTGTTCTTAAAATGAACATGTGGTGGGTCATTATCTGACACTGTTATAACTTGAATGCGAGTAAAACAAAGTAGGAAACATACAGTTCCCCCAAGCAGTTCAGCCATAAATTTAATTAATGCATTTTCTTTTAACGAACATCATCAGCATGGAAGCATATCCTCTAGAATGATGGCCAAAGCATGAAGGGGCATACAAATATTTCGCATAACTGGCATGTAAAAACCATACAATGCTGGCTACAAAAGTGCCATGCGAATGCCTGTTCTCACTTTCTGGTGATACTGTAAATAAGAAGCGGGCAGAATTATCTCACATAAATATAACAAACTTGTTTGTCTTAGCGATTGGCTGAACAAGAAGTAGGACTGAGTGGACTTGTAGGCTCTAAAGTTTTACACTGTTTTGTTTTTGATTGCAGTTATATAACAAAAAAACTACATTTGTAAGTTCCACTTACACAATAGAGAGATTGCACTATAGTACTTGTATGAGGTGAATTGAAAAATACTATTTATGTTGTTTGCCATTTTTACAGTGCAAATATAAAGTGAACACTGTACACTTTGTATACTGTGTTGTAATTGAAATCAATATATTTGAAATGTAGAAAAACATCCAAAAGTATTTAATAAATTTCAATTGGCATTCCATTCTTTAACATTGAGATTAAAAGTGTGATTAATTGCAATTTTTTATCACAATTACTTTTTTTGAGTTAATCACCTGAGTTAACTGTGATTAATCAACAGCCCTAGTTGAAATATCAGAATCTCACAGAATGAAAATTCATAATTCTGCTCAGCTCAAGTGCCAGAGTGTGTTCTCTACCCTCTGTTTTACCCATGAAATGTTCACTTCTAAGTTCCAAATCTTTTACTCAATCAATCGGATTCCATCTAAGTTTAAATGGAATGTAGCAGTGCACAGGCCATTGAGGAAATAATGTTCAATTTCTGACCCCTGGGCATATTCTGTAATGTTCTTTATCCCTTTATAAAGAAACAAAACAAAACAAAACAAACAAACAAAAAAATCTCTGATATTTTAAAGAGAAGATCCAGATCAGTTCTTATTTTATGTAAAACTGGTTAGCCTTTCATTGCATTTTACCTAGAGAATAAAATAGTTTTACAAACACCGAAAAGAAAAAATAATTACTAAAGACAAATCCAGAAATATTTCCTGAAGCAACATTGCAAGGCGGCTATTCTGATTTTTTTCCTCTCTTTCTCTCTCTCTCTCCTCTCTCTTCCCTCCTCCCCCCGCCCATTTATTTATTTACTTGTTTATACTAAAGTGCTAGGAGGAGATGAGAAGAGGGGGGTTGGCAGGGTAGGCATGTATCTGACCTTGTGCTACATTTGTAAGAAATCTGGTTATTTCTCCAAGCCAAGCTGCATTAAGTGTGCTTCTCATAAATGTTATATCACAGGTGAAAACAGTACTTTTAAAAAAATTCCTCATTAAAAACTAACAACTAGAAAAAAGAGCTTATGTCTCCAGTGACCTACCACATATCTGCAAGCCATGACAAATTTGTTCTGAGCTAAGAAGAATAAGTGTGTTATTAAAAGTTCATAATGCTTTGAATTTGGTTCCCCTTTATTTAATGACACAAAGCCCTTCAGTATCAATAACTGCTCAACAATACCAAATTATATTTAAATGTCCCATTTTTGTGCCCATTATAGATACTTACCACATAATATAGAAAGAACGGTCACTAAGATCTTATAGTCAAAGTGATTAGCTCATGATTTGGTTGAATTTCTTAAATGGAAGACCTGGTGAGTTTTTAAAAATAGTACATATTTTTCCAGGGGTTTTAGGATGCAGCAAGACATTGCCTTTGTCCATCGGGCATTAAATACAAAGACACAGTATGTGTATACAGTGAGAGAAGGGTTAGAATGAATATCCTCGATGTGAACATTCCCAATTTTTGAAATAATTTGGAAGTCAAAGGCAGAGCTGGATCTGATTTTTGCAACTGCTCCAAAAGCTGGACAACTATTACCAGCAAATCATGTATACAACAAATACTGTCCTTTTATCTGTTTTATCATAGATAAGGAGATTTGTATGATTTGTCCAGAATTTGAAGAATAACTTATACAAATATATTTCAGTCCACAGCTTGTTAGCAAACTACTTGCTTTGACTGTCTCTTCACTATTCAGCACTGATGATGTGTGATTGGTCACCTATGCCACACTGGTTTTACTGTATTTTAAAGTGATTGAAATTTTTATAAGCAGGAAGATGGAAATCAGAGATTTTCAGGTAGCACTTGCGTTTGTCTGGTGGGAAACTACCAAATCACAGGTATTTGTGAGTTTCACCTACATGGACATTGGATATTGTTGCTGTGAAATAAAAAAAAAAATAAAATCACATCTACAAATACTTGTGGGAGAGGGTTGAAAATACTATTAAGACTCATATGTTTAATCTGAATGAATGTTTGTGACTCCCTTTTGCTGTATTAACCCAGCTCTGCCTGCTGCACTTATATAATGGACAGAACCAAAGCCCCATGTCCAGATCTGGATTTGAATCTAAAAAGTTTGACTCAACCGATCTCCATTTTAGATGGAGAAATTATGATACAGGGAGATTCATTGATTTGTCTGAGGTCTCACAATAGAGCAGCCTTAGAGCTGGAAAGAACAGAATGCAAGTTAACTGCCTTCCAGTTCCCAGCTCTAATTATGACACCAGAAAGTTTAACTTAGTCTGAATCATGAAAACCGATTTCTAAATTGTATGGCATGGTCATTGATAAAGAAGATAAATTAAGATTATTTTGATGTTTTAAAAAATTGAACAGTGTGAAACTAACAATTTTCTCTTCAGAGACCTGAAGAAGAGCTCTATGAAGCTTGAAAGCTTGTCCCTTCCACCAACAGAAATTCATCCAATAAAAGGTATTACCTCACCTACGGTGTCTCTCTCATATCCTGGGACTAAAACAGCTACAACCACAATGCTAACATTTGGTGTTCATGTGTGAAAAACTGATTCTATCTTTTAAGGCACTCCAGATATCTTTAAATATTTACACATTTTGATGCAGGTGAAGATGTGAATTTGGAGCAAAACCGGTTTTCTGCATTAAACTGCAGTTTTCTACATGCCAGATGAGTTTTTAATTTTCACGGATACACTGAGATGAGAATGAAAAAAATAGTTAGCTGTATTGTAAACTTGCAAAGCTTTGTTTGAGAACAATCTTGAAATATACAAGATGCAAAGGAAGACATGATCACTGCCCTGAGTATCTTATCCATATGATCTAAGGTCCCAATCCTACAATATAATGCTTGCTGTTGGAATCCTGAAATGATTGTGAATCCTCATGATCACAAGGGGCTTCCAATATGGAAAAAAAAAACAATTGCAGGATCAGGCCCTAAAAGACAAAGAAGAGACATTAGAAGCAGTGGGTGATCTTTATTTATTTGCTATGTTATTGTAAAGACAACAAATAGCCTTGGGCATATAGACTGTGTTCAAAGCAGAAAAAAAAATCTTATCGGTGCCATGCCACTTATTTTCACATAGTGTTATCCATGCACATGTATCAGAAAATGGAAGGAAGTCCCTCCGCATGAATTCAGTTAAACTATGTGTGAAGAAGGGTGTAATGGCCAAGTGACATGACAGTCATCCGTTTCTAGTACTTCCTGTGCGCAGAGCCCATTGTTTTATATGAGAGAGAGAGAGAGACAGACAGACATTTCACTTATATTTATACTGAATTATAACAAGGCTGTAGCTAAATGAAGAGCAATAGGAAGGCTGTTCTAGGTGGAATAAAAACAGAATGAGAAGTACCTTCCACACCCCATGGAAAGGTCGAGATTATATAATCAATAATGTTCATACAACATTCCTTTTCCATATAGGGACTTTCAAAGATTGAATCTGAAGTCAGTAGATTATACCAGTGATAGACTTCCTCTGAGCTCATGAAGTGTAGAGAGTGGGCCAAACTTATGTTCTCAGATGTGCCACAGTCTTGCACGTTCTCATTTTAGGTTACATGTAGTACAGTGTGGCTGTTCTGGTTCCACTGGCCTTTCATTATGCAGGAAAATCCACCAAAGCCACCTTCTCTTATGGTCTGTCCAATTTAGCCAAACTACGGTAGGGACCCCAACTCCTCCCCATGCCACAAACTACCACAGATGAAATCAGTGGAGACATTCAAGCTGGAGCCTCCCTTGCTACAAATAAAAGGGAACTGTTCTCAGGATCATCTCCATGAGGGGACAAAAACTTTGAAACTGATTTCCCTCCTTGGTTAGCAGAGCCTAATCTTTTGGGCACATTACAAAGCTCCTCTTGATTCACAGGCTCTTATGGAGGCTGGGGGTTCGTAGCTGGAAGGACTGGTGATTGAAGGATGGCTTAGGTGGGGTATTATTATCTAGTTAGGTAGCTTCTTCAATCTATTACTTGGCAAATTTGTAGTTGAAAAAATTATGAAGGAAAGTACTCACAAATTAGACTTTCTAATTATTTGTTTAATATATTGGTAGGTGCTTAAAGCTTCAAACATGTACCAGAACAATGGAGGAAAATAGAAATATTGTAGATTAGATTATTTATTTAAGTACCTATATGGTACTCCTGGTAATTCTCCACCGGGCCAAAACCAGCATGTGCAGAGATGTGCTAGAGAGAGAAAAAGGTTTAAGTCACTTCTTAATTTATCTAAGCTAGTTCCCCTTTCCTTGATTATCACTGAAAGTTGTTAATGACATTCCCAACAGGTCACAGCAAGCCAAAATCCAAGCATGTTTAAGAACGGTGATGAGCAAACTACAAGAGGTGAGGTAGTTTGGCTTGTATACACAAGAAGCATAAAAATATCCAGATGGTTCTTTGAATCTCTTCAGTGAAAAAATCATGGTAGAAATTTCTTGCAAAGAGATTTTATTGCAAGGTTTTCAATACTTTCTGGGTTTGATTGAGTTGGGATCATGGTGATACTATTGTAGTGAACTTGCTGCTGTGTGACCACTGCCCTCTACTTGATGGAATCAGAGCTGATCGGATATATGCCATAGGTGTCATACTGCTAACAACTCACGTAGATTCAACTTCAGCTCATGTCATAGATGCCTTGTGCTTTTGGAGCAGGAGTCTTATACCAACTCTTATGAGGAAGCTGAGTGGTTAGTGTTTGAGTGTAGAGCATAAAATAAAATCTAAGTAGTCAGTAGATTTGTTTTTTTCCTGTGAGAGTTTGGTATTTCCACAAATTGTCCCAGCTGATAGTAAAAAGTGCAGAAGAGAAAAGGGAGCGTTTTTGTTTGTTTGTTTGTTTTTTAAAGTCAACCCAGCTTTTTCCAAATGCTTAAGCCCAGGTTATAACCTGCATGGCTATAGAGAACACTAGAAGTGTCATATTGGGCCAAACTCACTGAAGACAATAGAGTTACACCAGGGGGGAATTTAACCTATTTTGCTTATTTTGAATTAATAGCTAAATTCTCTTAACTTATTCCATATCCCATTACACTAGTTTTATGTCAGTGTAACTCAACTACACTGATTTCAAACCAGCATAATGGAGTGGAGAATCAGGCCTGGATTGTAGATTTCCAATCCAGGCTGTAGTATCACATTTTTTTTAGTAAGCTTTAGGATTTCAGTTTTTCATTAGGACAGCCCAGTTCAGGAGAACAAGAAAAGCTGCTGTGCTGCGTCTGTGGTGAAGGTATGCAAGTCAAAATTACTGGCACAATCATTAAAAGCCGTTTAAAATCAATGAGCTCTAATTTAAACTAAAGATTGCTTTGTCTTGTAAAGTTTTAATTCTTTGGCCATCTGTCTTTTACATGCTTTCATTTCTGTGACTGTAACACAACCTTTTAAATAAATCTTCCTTCTCCCATTAATCTTTAGTCCTTTACACTTTTTTTTTAAATGCCTTTAGTACTACTTTGGAAACTTACACCAGCTACATGAAAAAAATTGACTCTTTCAAAACACAGCAGGCTTATACGTTTCAGAAGAGGTTGATTTAACCTTTAAAAATGCTTAACAGTGAATTGATTTGAGATGATTTGGAGAGTTCAGTAGGTTGCTGAATTTGACTAGCACCTCTGGAAATGGAGTTTCAAATTCTGGCTGTGGAAAGAAAGGGGATAAAGAATTTGGTGGGTTGCTAACAAATGATTGTGTTCCCATCACAAAACTGTACAATCCAACCACCTCTCCTGCCTCAATGTGCCAGTCCTCTATTCAGCAGAGGCCTTGCACATGATATAATAGAGGCTTCTGCAAAACAGATTGGAGATATGCTTACAGAATTATTCAGGCATTAAGATTTGGAATACGGAAATAAATTTCAAATAGCATTTGAACTGGAAATAGGAATAGGATTGACAGAGCAGAGGGTGCTGCAGGTTAGACTTGACCTAAAGAGCTAGAGCTACAACATGTAGGGAAACTTGTCATCTACACATACAGTGCCTCTACCAACCCAGTGCTAACAGTCCCCAGACATATCTCACATGTAATTCACACAAAATTACTTGTAAAAATATTCACTGACTCAGAATGACATTGTATGGTAACACCCATTGTTTCATGTTCTGTGTGTGTGTATATATATATATATATATATATATTTCCTACTGTATTTTCCACTGCATGCATCCAATGAAGTGGGCTGTAGCCCACCAAAGCTTATGCTCAAATACATTTGTTAGTCTCTAAGGTGCCACAAGTACTCCTGTTCTTTTTGCGGATACAGACTAACACGGCTGCTACTCTGAAACCTGTCAGAATGACGCTGGTGGTTCTAACACATCCTCTCCTTTCTCTTTCTTGGCTAAAATATAATAAAGGGAAACCAGTGACCACAGATAACCTTCATTCCTCCAAACTGAAGGCCTCGCAGCCCATGTGATCAGGTCACAGACAAGACTAATATAAAGAGTGTTAATTGTTATCTGTAATATGTATGTAAAGGGTAAAAGACTGGTGTCTTTTCAGTGACCTCTGGTGTCTTTTCAGTGATCTCTGGTTCAGAGGTCAGATTTTAAATTTGAGATCTTTACTGTTCTCAGGGGCCCATAATAAATGAGCATAACAAATGTCAAGATTCTAGCTCAGAGAGAACATATGAACAATTGTAACAATCACTGAATGACTTATTACAAGCATCCATATCCTGCATGCATGATCCTGGTACTTGGGAGACCTGGGTTTGATTCCTTACTCTACTCCTGTGTCACTTTGGGGATGTCGCTTAGGGCTTGTCTACCTGGCACAACAAAGCACACTGGAGGGCTGTGATTTGTAGAGCGCTCTAACATGCTGCATTCTAGCGGTTCTGCATAGTACCCTCTGGCACTCACTAAAAGATACCCAAGTTGATGCTGATGTAGTCCTGCTTCCCCTCATTTCCAAATGGGATACAAGCACTCCCTTCTAGTTCTGGAAGATCAACGTTATTCTGTATAGAAAAGCTATCTGAGCATTTTTTTTTTTTTAGAAATTTCTTAAAAATTAGTTAATTTTTTTCTGTTCTATGCAGTTGGGCTCATGACCTTACAGACAGAGGGATATGAAATATGTTATCAAAAAAAGTAAAACTAAAATATATAAAATATGATTCCTACAAAATATGCGAAAAAGAGAATGCATGATAGGGTGATGTAATATAATGGGTTTATTGGTGCTTGTTCAGGACAACCTGCATGACTCACTCATGGCTTAGCCAATCCAAGAGCAATGTGTCTATCCACAGGACAAGTTTGTGCCTCCGATGACACACCCATATAGAGATGTCACAGGCAGTAAGAACTCTCCTTCCATCCCCACTTGGACTGTCTTCACCTTGGATTTAGACACAGAGGAAAACATAGGATTATTTCTCTATTTACTGCTCCCAGGGAGCAGGAGAGAGGGGAAAAGAGTGGGTGGGATGTTATGCTGAAAGGCCAGCTGCCAGCTCATGCCAAGGCCTAGGACCTCACTGAACACTGACAAATGCATAGCTGGAAGCCAGTCTGGCTCACCTGTGGGTTACTATAGTTAAGATATTAGTGTTATAAAAATGTGTTCAGATTTTATGGAATGCTTGTAGGATTGTGCATGTATTAATCCTACTTATAATAGCTGTATCCCATGTTCTAATGTTATATTGAGGGTTTGCATTTTAAACTTCTATCATTGTATAACGAGCCAAACAGGAAAAACAGCTTAATTAAGATAAAGTGCTCATCCTGCACACAAAATGGTCCATTAAAGGCAAATGAGGCATTGTATAGCAAAACACGGAGATCCTGTTAATTGCATTCCTCAATCCCTCCCGCAAAGGGAGGCCTGTGCATGGACTCATCCTATCATCTGGGATTCTGGGTTGAAGGGGCTTAAAATCCTTAACAAGGAGAAACTGGGATCTTTGTGCTGGCTGGACTCTGAGAGCAAAGATTCCTAAACATAAGCAAGAGATCACCATGCTATTTGGCATGGATTAGCCCTAAAAGACACATATATATTTGCTTCTTACAGAAGCTTATATTACCTTTTTTTAAATCTAAGGCTGTAACTCATTTGTTTGTATGTTCCTGTTTCAGACTTGTAAATAACTCTTATTTCTTTTCTTAGATAATAAATCTTTAGTTGGTTTATTACAGGGTTAGCTACTGGCATGTCTTTGGTTTGAGATCTGAGTACAATTGGCCTGGGGTAAGTGATTGGTCCTTTGGCTGGGAGTAACCTGAATATTTTGGTTATTTGGGGTGTAAAGTGACCATCTATCACACAGTCCAGCTTGCCTCAGTGGCAAGACAGACTGGAATGCCCAAAGGGACTGTCTGTTACTCAATGGCCAGACTGTTATAGGGCTTTAGGAGTTCACACTTGTTACTGGGTTGATAAAATCTAACTATAGAACATACAATCAGTTTGGGGTTTCTACCCTGCTTTTCAACAGTCTGCCCTGAGGTTGGCACTCACGGGTGCGAGCCATTCCAGACAACGTGACAACTGGGGAAAGGGGCAGAGCCCTTCTCACTGACCAGAGAAGATGCATCATTGAAGCTGGGTCCCGCCAGCGGCTCTGGCGGGACCCAACTGAGAGTGCCAATTCAGGACCAATTGCTCAAACAGGGCAGTCATAGCCCAAGGCTGGGGTTTTTCCACCTCTAAGGCAAACCAAACCAGCCAGACAAAAAGGACTTCGGTTTCACCCCACTGGCTAACCACAAGTCACACAATCAATTTCCTTAGACACTCCAGTCTCCCAGTATCACCACCAGTGCCACTCGTCCTGGGAATGAATGGTTATGAAAACCAACACCCCGATAAAAGAAAAAGGTTCTCTCGATCCCAAAGGACCAAGCCCCAGACCCAGGTCAATATACAAATCAGATCTTACCCACAAATCACGCTGTTGCCAATCCTTTAGAATCTAAAATCTAAAGGTTTATTCATAAAGGGAAAAAGGTAGAGATGAGAGCTAGAATTGGTTAAATGGAATCAATTACATACAGTAATGGCAAAGTTCTTAGTTCAGGCTTGTAGCAGTGATGGAATAAACTGCAGGTTCAAATAATTGAAGAACTGTGAGACTAGTACTTTAAGATTGGTACAAGCCTGCAGCAAATTACTAACCTTTAGGAGCAAGGATGAAGCAGGGAGAATTTGTGACACAATCAGGCGTCTCCAAGTCACAATGTCTCCCAAGAGTACTCAACTTTACACACCAAGCTTTGCTCTGGTTTGTGTCTAACATCAAAATCTAGACCTGAATGAGTGCCTTAAACCATACCACTACATCTTCAATATAAAATTATAATTAGCTGTGGGCGGGTGCAATTATAAATAGATATACATATTAAATGCATGTGTTAAAGAATTTGGGGTGGGATAGCTCAGTGGTTTGAGCATTGGCCTGCTTAACCTAAAGCTGTGAGTTCAATTCTTGAGGCAGCCACTTAGAGATCTAGGGCAAAAATTGGTCCTGCCTAGTGAAGGCAGGGGGCTGGACTCAATGACCTTTCAAAGTCCCTTCCAGTTCTAGGAGATTGGTATATCTCCAATTATTACCTATTACACAATTTGATAGATATATTTATTAGTAAGAGGGACCTAAACCAGAACTCCAGATTTAACTCCCTTGGTCTTTGATGAAGTGGAACTTGGATTGACATCTGAATTTTCCAGTGGGCTGTTGGGTCAAATCAAAATACTGGATTTCAGTAATCCTGAATTTTGAGATTCTTTGGCCCTGCCTCTGGAACTACACCTGGCAGCTCTGTCCCTTTTCTCTCTATCTCACACACAGAGAGTGCATTTCATGTTGTCATGAAATTGCCAGACCAATCTCCTGACTGAAGATAAATATGCACACTGAACCTAGAAATTCTTGGTGTTCACCCAGTCCTGAAAACTAGCTGCTCACAATCTATCCATATGCTGTGACAGAAAATGGACATGTTTAAAAAAATGCCTTGTTTTATATGGAATACACTTTCCTTTTCCTCTTTAGAGCAAAGGACTGGCTCCTGCAGCATGTACTCACAGGAGTAAATCTCACTGAAGCTGATGGAACCACTCCTGTGAGTAAGGATAGCAGGATCTTCTTCAGTTAAATATTCATTCAAAGCAACACCTTTTAGACTGATGAACATATTATTGTGAACTATAACTGGGCCTGTGAAAGGAACAACTTTCTTTCAGAGGAATAAAGGACATTCTGTGCCCATATGAATAAATGTGGTCCTGTAGCAAGAATGCCAGCTCCCACATGAATACATGACAGAATATACTAAACCTTTTCTCTCCATCAAGGCAATGCATTTAAGGAATATCCTCCATTTTCCTTGCACTGCTATGTCTGCTCTTGTCTCCTGTACATTTTGATATTTTTCTTGTGTAATTCAGACAGTTCATCTACCGAGGGGCTTGCATTGTTCCTCTCAGATGGAGTGCCCCAAAGGAAGCAATGTGAGAGCTGCACTCTCAACCTCCTTCGTTTCCTGCTGCTTCCTGCCACTCTGTGTGTCAGATGGATAATTAAATAATGTGAGCCAAGCATTGTCCTTCCATTTCTCCCCCACCTCCTGATGGATATGCTGTGGAAATGGGGTCATTAGTCCTCCAGACAATCTATCACCTTGCATGCCCTTCTGTTAAACCTCAGATTACAGATGAAGAAATGGACAAGACAGGATTTGGTTCTGATGGTGGCTCACACCAGGAAAGTGCTAATGCTGAGAATCCAGAGTGGAGTTAATTTACTCATGATGAAGCACTAGTATCCTATTTTTTTATTTCCAGGGAAGAGAAGATGAAGCAACTGAGGGTTCCTGAATTCCTTTCACAGATAGCATGTGCCATGATCAGCATTAGTGTTGAGGAAACCTGCCTGCTGCTCAATAGATTTGAAATTACCATTAACTTTCCCTCCATCCATGGTTATTAGCCTGATACTGCCACCATGGACATTAACAAGACATCATTCAGTTCCTTTGGATATAATGTAACCAACTCAGGGAAACAGTTGTTCTTTCGAAAATAAGGGGTTAGATCTACTTGCATCTTGTGTAAATCCACGGAAACCAATGGAGTTACTCTGTATTTATACGGTTGTAAGCAATCTGAGAATCCAGCCTGTAACCTCATGAATACCCAGCTTCAACCTTAGTAAATGTATGAGTTTAATAACAAGAGAGGTTGAGCTACTAGCACTCATGTGAACTGAGGGCAGACCGGTTCCCACCCCACCCCTTCACAAAGCTGAGATAGCAGTTTGCAGTGTGAATTGACATTTTTTTTTAAATCCTCCTCCTCCTTTCTATAAGGGCCATTCATAGGAGCCAAACACGGTGATCACAATGAAGAGTGATGATTACGATGGAGTGTAGTGGAACTGGAAACCAGAGTATACATACAGCAGCCACAACATAGGGTTGACAACCAAAGGCAAGGCTAGTCATGTTGGAGCTTTGATTATAAGTGTACTGGGATGGGAACACTAGGGGAAGTTTAATGAGAGGCCGTTAAAGTAGAAAAACACACTGACTGGCAGACATTTATAAATTGTTATAATTCACAAGTTAATTAGCACTGCACAATGGTGAACAAGAACTGTCAACTCCCCCCACATCCCCTCAAAACCAAACCAAACCAAAAAAAAAATGGTCATTCAGTCTTATCCCTTTTTCAGACAGATGCTTATATACCAGGAAATGACGATACCTAATGGAACATCAGTCACACAACAAAAAATATTCTTTAGGTCAGGGTCTCTAAGCCAGACCCCTATACTTAAGCACAGACTCAAGCCTTCCCCCAGGTTGTGTTACCTTCTTGTCTTCCTGGAGCATCTGCTTTTATGTTGGCTCCCTGAAGTAACTGTGTAAATGTGAGTTATTAACGCCTTGTTAGCCATATGACAAGAAAGTCCCTTTGGACCCTGTGGCAATCACATTGTTCCTTGTTGGAGCAATGTCAGCTCCTAGTATAAAAGGCAGCCATTTTCACAGAATTAAATCTCTGTTTAATAATTATTCTCCTCCACAGAGTGAAACTCTCTGATTATAGATTTCAGGATTCATTCTCTTGGTACTGTAATCATATAACACAGTAGACACAACTAACATCAACACATGCCTTCACAGAGCAAATAGCCTCAGGGGCAAACAGCACACATCCTTCTGCTTTCTTCTGAAGCTCACTCACAAATATAATGTCCACAATGGGCACAGAACCATGATAGCTATTGGCATGTTTAAGCACCAAGCGTTTTGCTAGTACAATTCTACCATCTTTTTCCACACTAATGTGAACTGGGATTTTTTTTCTTTTACTGAGAAGAGTGATAAGTGAGATATTCTATAAATACCTCACAAATAGCTTAAAGCATATATTTAAATACATGGCTGTGTGGCACCTTTGTCATGGCAAATGAAGTGTATTAAAACACAATTTTGGTCTTGCCTGCATGTATGAGACCACCCTGTGTTTACTCATGCTACATAACAGAGTTCTGAAAAATTAATGGGCAAAATTCTAACCAGTTACATTGGTGTAACCCCAGTGAGTGGAGATTTTGGCACCATAGTTTTAATATAGTCCACCAGCATGTTTTAATACAGTTTAGCTCCATCTCTAACATATCCCCATGCTAACTTAGCACATTTTGGTCTGTAGCCAGAGTCTATATTTCCCTGTCCTTACCGGGTCAGAGAAACCCTGCATATATAGGTATGTTCAAACATGATTGTAGCTAGCATGATTCCGGTGCCAGTGTGGACAGGAACAACGTTTTTCAGTGGCATGAATCATATTGTTAAAAGACTACAACTTAATAAAGTATTGTTACTTAGCTATTGTATATTGATTAGCACAAGAGGAATCTTGTACAATTTAATGGGTTCCATAGCACTATTATTTATGGAGTTGTTTTTATGCATTTCTCTGGATAAGTATATCATGGTATCTGGGCACCTTACAAGGTCTTTCATGCTCCAAAAAGATATGTGGACAAGTTCTTTCTTTAATTCCCGAAGGCAGCTAGCATTACAGGATTCCACCCTTTTCCTTTCCCTCTCATACTGTCTTCATTTGCTTCCTTTTGAATCTTTTAGTTTCTTTTTTTTGGGGGGGTGGAGGGGGGGGTCAATTTTTTAAATGGCCTTGTGGGAAGGCTAAGATGAAGAAGTGAGTTATTACACTTTGCTGTGAAGTCACTGAGATTTGAATGATTTCTGTTGCCAGCATTGTAATGGCAAAAAATACAGTCCATCTGCAAGTGAAAATGTGGTAGTTGTTTTATTTTTTTCCTCTTCGTTGGGAATCACCTGTAGTCTCTTGGCTAGCTAGTGACCTCTTTAGCAGCATTAATGACAAAGTTACCAGCACAAATTGGATGCCTCTTTATCCATCACATAACTATGTCCAACCCATAGCCCTACTCTGAGTGGAGTCAGACACAAACTGGCATCAATCCATTTTTCTGAGGGAAGGGGTGGGGGGAATCAGCTAACCCACTGAAACTCCCAATCATTAAGGATGTAAAGCTCCTGTTACAAGAGAAGACAAAAAAAATAACAACCTTCTTTGGAATGAACATAGCTAGCCAGAGAGGCAAACATTTAACTCAGGAGTTACCCAGACTTGACCTCCAATTAACTAATTATCTTTCAGACTTTAGGTTTCCCAATTTCTAAGCCTTAAGTTATTATTGGGAAGCCTAAACAATTGACCATGAGAGCAGTATTTTAAGAAGTTGGTACGGCAAACTGGTTTGATTGCAAAAAAAGAATGGACCCTTACCAATACCTTGTGTGGTTTGAAATAGATCAGCTACATTTATTTTGTGTCTGTTTGTTTTTTGGGATCCATACTCAGTGACTCCCAGTTTACTTTCAGCCCTTTGCATCACTATTTGTAAATTCTTGTAAAACAATCATTTTCACACTTATCCTTATCATCTTTATTTGTCTTTTGCAGAAAGGATGAATCATACAGTTGAGACTTAGTTTAAGAACATGTGGATTCTGACCGCAGCAACAGGGAGATTGTCTCTTATAACATATTTCTTTCACCAGCTGGAAATCCTTGCAAGGACAGGGAGATTATATCCTGACAAAATTAAATAAGTGAAGCAAACACCCCATATCCAGAGATAGGGAACTCTAAGAACCCTCAGGTAACTATAGATTAAGGCAGGGAACGGCAACCTTTGGGACGTGGCCCGTCAGGAAAATCCGCTGGTGGGCCAGGATGGTTTATTTACCTGCAGCATCTGCAGGTTCAGCTGATCGCCGCTCCCACTGGCTGCTGTTCATCATTCCAGGCCAATGGGGGCTGCGGGAAGCAGTGTGGGCTGAGGGATGTGCTGGCCACCTGGATCCTAACAAAAGGAAGAAAGGAGAGCAGCAGAATATGGACCCTGGACTTCAGAAAAGCAGACTGACTCCCTCAGGAACTGAACAGCAGGATCCCCTGGGAGAATAACATGAGGGGGAAAGGAGTCCAGGAGAACTGGCTGTATTTTAAAGAATCCTTATTGAGGTTGCAGGAACCATCCCGATGTGTAGAAAGAATAGTAAATATGGCAGGTGATGAGCTTGGCTTAACAGTGAAATCCTTGCTGATCTTAAACACAGAAAAGAAGCCTACAAGAAGTGAAAGCTTGGCCAAATGACCAGGGAGGAGTATAAAAATATTGCTCATGCAGGAGTGAAATCAGGAAGGCCAAATCACAATTGGAGTTGCAACTAGCAAGGGATGTTAAGAGTAACAAGACAGGTTTCTACAGGTATGTTAGCAATAAAAAGGTGCTCAGGGAACCCCTTACTGAATGGGGGAGGCAACCTAGTGACAGAGGATGTGGAAAAAACTAATGTACTCAATGCTTTTTTTGCCTCTGTCTTCACGAACAAGGTCACCTCCCAGACTACTTCACTGAGCAGCCCAGTATGGGGAGGAGGTGACCAGCCCTCTGTGGAGAGAGAAGTGGTTCACAACTATTTAAAAAAGTTGCACGAGCACAAGTCCATGGGGCCGGATGCGCTGCATCCTAGGTGCTAAAGGAGTTGGCGGATGTGATTGCAGATCCATTGGCCATTATCTTTGGAAACTCATGGCAATCGGGGGAGATCCTGGATTACTGGAAAAAGGCTAATGTAGTGCCCATCTTTAAAAAAGGGAAGGAGGAGGATCTGGGGAACTACAGGCCAGTCAGCCTCACCTCAGTCCCTGGAAAAATCAGGTCTTCAAGGAATCAATTCTGAAGCACTTTGAGGAGAGGAAAGTGATCAGGAACAGTCAGCATGGATTCATCAAGGGCAAGTCATGCCTGACTAACCTAATTGCCTTCTATGATGAGATAACTGGCTCTGTGGATGAGAGGAAAGCAGTGGATGTGTTATTCTTTGACTTTAGCAAAGCTTTTGACACAGTCTCCCACAGTATTCTTGCCAGCAAGTTAAAGAAGTATGGGCTGGATGAATGGACTATAAGGTAGAGAGAAAGCTGGCTAGATCATCGGGCTCAATGGGTAGTGATCAATGGTTCCATGTCTAGTTGGCAGCCGGTATCAAGCGGAGTGTCCCAAGGGTTGGTCCTGGGGCCGGTTTTGTTCAATACCTTCATTAATGATCTGGAAGATGGCATGGATTGCACCCTCAGCAAATTTGCAGATGACACTAAACTGGGAGGAGTGATAGACATGCTGGAAGGTAAGGATAGGATACAGAGGGACCTAAACAAATTAGAGGATTGGACCAAAAGAAATCTGATGAAGTTCAACAAGGACAAGTGCAGAATCCTGCACTTAGGAAGGAAGAATCCCATACACTGCTACAGACTAGGTCACTGCCAGCAGATCGAGGGACATGATCATTCCCCTCTAGTCGGCATTGGTGAGACCTCACTTGGGGTGACTGTGTACAGTTTTGGGCCCCACACTACAAGAAGGATGTGGAAAAATTGGAACGAGTCCAGCAGAGGGCAACAAAAATGATTAGGGGTCTGGAGCACATGATTTATGAGGAGAGGCTGAGGGAACTGGGATTATGTAGTCTGCAAAAGAGAAGAATGAGGGAGGATTTGATAGCTGCTTTCAACTACCCAAAAGAGGGTTCCAAAGAGGATGGATCTAGGCTCTTCTCAGTGGTAGCAGCTGCCAGAACAAGGAGTAATGGTCTCAAGTTGACTGGGGATGGTTTAGGTTGGATATTAGGAAAACCTTTTTCACTAGGAGATGGTGAAACACTGGAATGGGTTACCTAGGGAGGTGGTGGAATCTTCTTCCTTAGAGGTTTATAAAGTCAGGCTTGACAAAGCTCTGGCAGTGATAATTTAGTTGGGGATTGGTCCTGCTTTGAGCAGGGGGGTGGACTAGATGACCTCCTGAGGTCCCTTCCAACCCTGATATTCTATGATTCTATTATCTCTATTTCAGGCACAACACAGGAAACATTCAAGAGGATTCAGACTATCTTGACCTAACACTATGTCACTGACTTTTCAGCAAAAACAGGTTTTGTGTCAAGTCTGACATGACGTTCAAAACATCTAAGGAGGTGTATAAGAGACCCATCAAGAAAACTGATGCTGGACACATTGCAAGACATATGATATGATGTATTATCACTCATCAGGTTTCATGGTAGCTAATCTGTGGGTTAGGAAATTTTGTAATAGACATGATTTTCTAGTAAAAAAATCTAAAAAAACCCAAAAAACCCAACAACAACAACCACCACCTACCATACCTGGCCTGTTAATGGTTTGACATGCTTAGGAACCTCAGAGTAATGTTTTTTTCTAGAACATCCACATTACTGCTTTGCCAATATCAGATTAAGATTTCTAGTGATATTCCAACTCCTGCATTAGCGAATGAAATAATCCACACCCAAACTCTTATCTTTTCTCTAATGTTATACCCCTACTTTCAAACAGGTTTGGCTTGGTTTTAGAGGAATAGGGGAAGGGAGGGAGAGCAAGACACGATGAGAAAAGCTAAAGGGCTTGTGTCTTTTTACACTGACTAGAAAGGATTAAACGTCCATTTTCATTTTCTTTTGTTCCAGGCAATCTCATTAAGTCCAGTGGGGAGGGGAGGTCTGGTACCGGAGAGATGGAGAGATTTCACTGAAAAGGTTAAGAGCAATTGGATATGATAGGATTTACACCTCTTCGGGAGTGCTTTCTGAAAACCCATTAAATGTGTGTAGGATCATCTATGCAAGCTGAACCGGGCACGTCTTTTATCATTCTACTTAATCTTTCCAATGGCTGGCTGAATGGCTACATTTTAAACAGACACTACACCAGTTTAAACCCTTGATTTGTCATCTTGCCAGTAATAAAACAAACTGACCATAGTATGTATCAGAGTGCAATACAGTCCTGCTGTAGAGATTTACTATTTGTGGCTTATTTCATTACTAAGGAATGTCAACATACTTATCCATTGCTTTATAATTTTCTGGGTTTTTTTCCCTTTTTAAATTTTTTTTTGACACATGAAAATGGTGTGCACGTGCATGAGTGTGTGTGTGTGCAGGGAGGATAAACCATACAAGAAAAGTGATTAAGATAATACACACATTGTGTGACTCTGTCTCTACCGCCACCACAGTTTTAACTTTTCCCACTAACTTTTATATTTTTGTATCCAAGATCTATTACCCCCAGCTGCTACACATCTACCTATTGATTAACTTTAAAAATTAAAATAAAGGTTCATAATATGAAATTCACATCCTGGGCCAAGGCTTAATCAAAGCTTTTAAATTAAACCCCACCAGATGTCCATCTAGATGGCAACCCACTGTTCTTTCTTTATGTGCTCTCAATTAAAGAAAGGTGGAATTTTTTGGATCAAACTCTTTTCAGAGATAAAAAAAAGTAGAATCAGCTATACCAGGTCATGTTCATTTCACTAAATGGTGTGATAAAAAAACAACAACAAAAAAACAAAACAGGAAGCTCTACAATTTTTTTTTTAAATCAAAGTGTTTCATATGGACAAAATTACTTTTAATATTTCCTTTAATTTTATTTTTAAAACCAATAAAATATTTAAAAGTATATTCATCAAAGCAAATATTTTGTTTGACCCAAAACAATTTGTTTTTACTTTTAAGTTCACTGAACATTTCAAATATATATATTTGTTCCATACCAAAACTGTTGTGTTTTTTTTAAAAATGGTCAAGAAACTCAAATATCCATTATTCACACACATCTCTCTATGCCTCTTCCTGGCTGCAGACATTCCATTCTGTCATCAGGAGGAGCATGGTACTCATGAAGGATGAACAACATCTGGAGTCCCATATCTGAGAAGGTGTAGCAGTCGGCATTGTCTCAGGGAGAAATCTCCACTTCCAAATATTCAGGAGTGGTGTCTTATGAGACTGGAGCCCCCATGAATGGAGCTGGGGCACTTGGACAAAATCTGAGATATTGGCAAGAGGAGGCTGGCAAGCCCTTTCTGGTCTTTCCCACACCATTTGCGCTTTTGTGTTATGAAAAGAGCTGCTGTGTGGGATCCTCTCATGTGTATTTGTGTTAAACAGGCTAGATGAGTGTCACAAACCCCATTATAAAACCTGTTTGAAACCATGTAGATAGGTCTTTACAGTAGGTTAACATTGCCAGCTTCTCAGAGGTTTAAAAGAAACAAGACCCACTAACAAAAAAATTACTTTATTGCAGAGCCAAGATTTTAGCATCCCAAGTACTTTACAAATTATATAAATCAGATTGGTTCAGCACTGAACAATGTAGAATTAATTGCATTTTATTTAAATAAATAACCAAAACGTATTGTGAAATTCATGCCATAGATAATTGGGCTTGCCTTTACATCATGTGCACCATGCCACTGCTATTCGCAGATCAGCTCAATGCAATTTTACACCGGCTCCAGCTCAGGTCAGTAAACTCCTGAAAGCAGTGTGCAGTATCATAAGGGGGAAATTAAAATAAAGGTTAATGTCATTTTTTATGGATGACTGGTTCTTTGAAAAGACCAAGGGGAAGGTAGCCTCTGAAGTCTGATATATTTATTAGCCTGAGCACATCCGAGAGTACCAAATACAGCTGTCAAGGTTGAGCTCATCATCTCACAAGGAGGTTTACAAGTGGCTGTAAGAGCAGCAGCAGCAATGCATGCCGCACTATTCTCACACTGAAACTGACGGAAACAAAGATGGTAGTAGAGGACTGCGTGCAAGTGCCAGGGACATATGATGAAATTAATTGCAGTGCCACTGCCGAATTCAAGATCAGTCTGTGAAGGATTTCTCCTTTTAAAGTAAATAACAGTAGGAGGAAGTTATATGTTTAATAAAGATTATATATGCTGGCATAGGAAAGATACATTGGTTTGCATCCTAGATCACACAGGCTTTTAAATATATAAGTGAGGAGTGAATTTAATTCTAGTGAAAAGTTCTGGACTGATATCCCTTCAGACTCAGCAATCCTCTATTCATCCAGTGCATAGGTACAGCATGGGGAGCAGCTTTCACACAGCCTTTGCCCATATATGCTTCATCACAGAGCTGAAGGGATCACTTCTCTTAGTGTGAAGGCTAGTTCAGTCTCCATGGCCTATTGAATCCTTGGCTTCACTTCCAAGAAGACCAATAGGGAGCCAGTTACACCTGATTAAATTCTAGTGGTGTTTTTGTGATGTGTACACTAATTACTGTATTATTATTTCTATTACAGTTGTGCCTTGGAGCTCCAAATGAGATCAAGTCCCCATTGAATTAGGTACAACTTACACATAAGTAGGAGACAGTCCTTGGCCTGAACAGTTTATAGCTAAACCAGAGACATAGGAGAGAGGATCATTGCCTCAGTTTAGCAGATGAGGAACTGGGGCACCAACATCACTCAGGAAGTCTGTTGCAGAACCAGGAACTGAGCCCAGATTTCCCGAGTCATTCCTCAACCACAAGAGCAATTTTTTACACAAGGCAGTAGAGCTTAGGACCACCAAGGTACTTTGCAGAGACCAAACAGTAAATATATGATAACAACTGATATGAGATTAATTTGAACCAGTGATCTAGAAGTGAAAGGTGTTCTGCCCTATTACCAATGCTTTGAAAATCACACCATTATAAGACAGAACAAAAATAATTAGCACAAAGCCCATCAGTGTTAGATTGCTATCAAAACAAAATACGGAGTCTTCTACAATAATGTCATTGAATTGTTTGTGTGTGTGTGTGTGTGTATCTGGATACCTATTGGTTGATGCATAAAGATAATTGATTTGTTTAAGGTTTGGAGGTTTTCCTTTGTAATAAATTGGTGCTTTATGAATTGAGCTGATCTATGCAAAACATATTGGTATGTGTGTGAATCAATACTTGGAAAAAAATATTTGTTATGGCCATCTGAGCCTTACTGGTTTTGATTTTAATAAATTAGTTTACATAAAATTTGTGTATTTGTGCAATAAACTGATTTGTTAGTTGCTTTTTTTAAATCAACTATAACTGTTAATCAGCTTCTGTTTCTAATGGCTCAATTTTTTTGATGTAGGAAGCTACATTTATTATGATTTTCAAAACATAAAAAAAAGATAGACCCATTGTGTAAGTGGATTGACTCTGTTTATCTAATAAAGTACAGTTACAAGTGCATAAATCCCATTTTATTACTTACCTTAGCTCAGATACAGTATATAGTTTACTTGAGATGTATACTCTAAGCGCATCTTAAATACACTTCACAATTGCACTACATCTCCACCACACTTTTAGTGTATTCCAAAGCATTGTTCATCTCAATTATAAATTGAAATGCCTCTTTCTGACTTATTGGAGAAGTATTGCATCTTCCTTAAACGCAAACATCATTGTGACCACATACATAGAGGTACCAGGTCTCATCTGTAGGGACTGAACTGAGTAGGTTGAACCCTAGAAGCATGAGTCCCTACCACTTGAGACAAAAGAATAAGGGCCTAAACCAGACTCCACTAAAGTCAATGGGAGTCTTTCCACTGACTTCAACAGGCTTTGGCTCTAAATGCACTAGCTGAGAGTAGATGTTTAGCTTGACTGTGGGAGTGGCTAGAGGGAGACATGATCATATATATTAAGCCAGTGTAGGACATCAGTGCCTCAGCTCCACACCAGAATTTATTTTTTTTGATCATTTACACATCAGTGAACCAAATGTGGACAAATAATACTTTGGATTAAACAAGCTACACAAGGTGAGATCCGATGCCTTCAGCAGAGATCTTCAGAAGTAGTTTGCTTTCTCAGTAGTTTGCTTTCTGTTTCCTTTCTCAGAAGACAACAGTACTGGGTGCAAAGGAAGAGGATGGACAATGGAGGCCCACTCTCTAACACATCTTTGACACAAAAGGATCCTGGGGGCAGATTGCTAGTGTCCTACTTCCCAATTCTGAAGTCAGTACGGTTGCTGAAAGAGTCTGCTGGCAACTTGTTCCCCATTTCAAATGCAACTCAGCAAACAGCCCCACTCCCCTTTCTCTGGAGACAAGTATCATCAATAGAGACTGTCCATGGACAATTTCACCCTTTCCTGCCACTCCACCCCAGGAGATAGACATACTCACCCAGGACCGGCTCTACAGTTTTTGCCACCCCAAGCAGCGCACCGAATTGCCGCCGTGGGCAGCGGGGGCAGTCCGTGTGCCCTTAGGGTGGCAGGCGCGTTTCCGTGGCGGGGGCAATTCGGCGGCAGCTTCTATGTTTAGCTGAAGCAGCCGCAGACAGCTAAATATAGAAGCTGCTGCCGAATTGCTGCCACCGTGGAAATGCACGTGCCGCCCTAAGGGCACACGGACTGCCCCCGCCGTCTGCGGAGGCAATTCGGCGCGCTGCTGGGGGCAAAACAACAGGGACTGCTGCCCCTTGAAGATTGCTGCCCCAAGCACCAGCTTGAATGGTGGTGCCTGGAGCTGGCCCTGTACTCACCAGACACACAATGTGTCAGTAGCAGCCCTCTTTATAGCTGTCCTGGTGTTTCCTGACTGACCTTGTCCCTTTCTGCTGTTCATTATGGACCTTTTCCACAATAACTCTCAAACTAAAATAAATTTAAGTAAATTGCAAATAGCTATGTTTGATGTGTTTTGCATCTGTCCAACCCATGTGGGGTGTATGTGGTTTGGGTAGCATCAGAAAGAACAGCTGATGGTATTTACTCTTTCTGGGGAGGACTACTTTTCTTTTAAGGGAAGGTGGAGGAATACCAAGAGGGGCAGCAATCCCTTAGACTAATCAGACTCTACAAACTGCACTGCTGAGAGAACAGAGAATATATTGTGCTGCTGCACAGCAGAGCCAAAAGCATGGATGTGTGTCCCTTACATTTTTTTTCCAGCTTCCAAATGAATGCTGAAATGCATCTAACGCACTCTAAGGCATTTTCACTGACTGAAACATGAACTGCTAAGCAGACCAGCTTCAGATGGGAAACAGGCTGAGTAGTATTTGGAAAGCAGAAGCAGTGCTAGATCTGTTGATAGAATTGTTGTGCCTTGCATCCATGGATTCTTTCTGAATGATTGATAGAGGTGCACTGAAAGCAGCTCACTACCCCAGACCAAAATTATCAGGCTAATGAGTCAATGGTAGAAGGAGGAGGTGTGAAGGTGGGATCTTATATAATGATAATAATGATGATGAAGAATAAAATAGTGATAACAGCTTTAAAACAATGTTTAATTCCTTAATGTCACAGCAGCCAGATGAACCTCCCTGAGAATTGGCAAGACATGCAAACTGCATTGTTCACCCTTCTTGGTCTTGTTAAATCACATACACTGCCCTTTGTCTACATATTGTTTGCTTAGACTGTAAATCATCTAGGGTCGGGGAGTACTTCTAGAGAGAACTGTGTACCACTCCATAGTTTCACTTTATAGGTGTTCACACAAGAAAGGGATCCAGGCTAAATCCCTGGATCTGAACATGCTTAAAACTTTGGGGAGTTGGATTTGGTTCCAAAATGCAACAATTGTTCTCTGATATATTTAGATGTGCAACTGTTTTAATTTTGTTTTCTGGGTACAGCACCTTTAATTGAAAGACTCCACACATCTGCAGAGGCATTTTGTGAGTGAAGCTGATGAAGCATGTTACAGAGGAGACTCTCGTTCTCTCTTTCAGGGTAACCATTTTTGTTCTCTCTTTGTGGGAATTTCCTTAATATAAAATTTTTAAAAAAAAGACACACACACACATATATATTTGAGATGAAAGAACACATCTTTGTGTGTGTACAACATAATTGCCCTGTCCCTATAATGGGTTAATCCAAAACCCTGTTGTGAGAACCCCCAAACTACAAGAAATCTCAGATCCATTTCTGGATTCAGACTTTGCATCTCAGGCCTATTGTGAGTTTGAGCAAATATTTTCTTTGACTTATAGCCACATGGAGTTAACACTCCTGAGTTTCACTTAGAGTTTCTGAGGGCATAGATGCATACACACACACAAAAAAACTAATGAGTTCATGATTTGTTAAAATGATGGGATAGGTACTAATTCTCCCCTGCTGTGATATCATCATGGAAAATGTTTGGTCTTGTCTCTTTGACAGCAGTGTAGCAGCCGACCCAAGCTTGACAGATTTCATATTTTACACACTGCAATGCCACCAAGCAGGAGGTCAGCATCTTGTCTCCTGTTAGGATGTCGTATTTCTTCTTAACAAATACACTGCAAATCCTAATGAATAATTTGATTTGTCTTCCTTTAACAGATTTATCCTTAGATAATAGATCCAGTCTCTGTTAGCTACAAAGGCAGCAGCCAGGCTGTGACTTCTAACAGCTTAATCAATCACTGGTATTTCAGTCTGCATCAAGACTGTTTGACCTGCCCGTTAAATCTTTCCTCTGTGCACAGATGGAAGTGCACACAGTTAATTTATCAAGAACTAAAATTCATACGAGAACTTAAATATTTAAATAGTTAAGTTCTTGGATATACAGGGACAAATTGTGACCAGTAAAGACAGGTGTGCTTCTCATAGTGCAAGTGCTCTTGGTAATTCTGAACTGATTTTGACATTTTGCTGGTATGATCCTAAAAACCTAGTGGTGGCACTAGCCTTTCTTGACCGGCAAGGTATTTCCATAGAAAAGCGTGGTCTGTGACACTGAAAAGAATAAATCATGGAAATATTTTCCAGTCAGAACTGGTTTGGGAGCATAACAAGGGGCTTGGCAATTCAAAAAGTGGACCTAAAAGAATCTGCAACAGATTGCCGACTCTTATGATTTTATCATAAATCTCATGGCATTTGAGTTTTATTTAAAGCTTCAGACACTGAAATCAAGATAATTTTTATTTTTTTAAAGTGGATTTCTAGTCCTCATGGTTGTGGAGGAAAGCCTGAGAAGATCAAGCAAACACGCCCTAAAAGCCCCCAAACTGGAAGGCAACTTAAAAAAAATAAATCCTTGTATAATGAAGCTCATGGGGCTTGACTTGTAATTTTGCAATGTTTGGGGTTGCCATGCTGCAGCCATTTTTTCTATACACTCCAACCATTAAGGAGACCATGGCTCAATTTCCTGTCAGTTGTGAGGTTTGGTTCTTTTTTTCTAATATTGTTCTTTTCTATCATAATTATTCATCTGGAAATTTTTGTAAGTGATTGACTCTGTCATCAATTCATTTCACAGCCTTTCCTCATTCTTTCCCCTGTAAACCTCCCACTGCGGTTCATGGGGGAAATGGAAGCCTGGGGCTAGTGTGTGTAGGTGCAGGATTAACATTACGGGGATCCAGGGGCAGAAGAGGGAGTACAGTTGATCCTTTTCTGCTATCAGCAGAGAGAAAACACCTTCTTTCTTTTCCTAGTATAAGAAGGTAGTTTCCCCCCTCACAACTCCTCCTTTCCCTCCTCCTTGGCTTAGCTGGCCTCTTCTTATATCTATGTTAGCCACTTTGTGTGTGGGTGTGTGGAAGATTGATCTGATTCTCCTTAGGCCATGTTTACATATGGAATTAACCCTAATTTCAATCAGTGGCCCTCTACCACTGTAACTGCACTAGTGCAAGTCTCAGCTGTATAGGCAAGGCCAGTTGTGATTTGCACCAATGCCCAATGGAGTTTTCCCCGGTTGAAACCACAGCATTCTTTTTGTCTAAACTTGAGATTTGAACTGGAGCAGCTATACTGATGGCTGGAATGAAGGCAAATTCTTAATGAGGAAGGTTTTGCACTGGGGTTGGTGAGAAGACAATAGCATTAGTGGTATAGTGTAAAACACACTTTATCCACAGAAAGCTCATGTACTTAAGGTTATGGCAGGTGGAGCATATGGGAGTGTAAGTTTCACCACCTCCATCCTGGGGCAAGTCATGGATTCCATGAACACTACCTAACCTTTCAGTTTGAATAACAAGGCCAGTCATGCTGGGCTTCGTATGCTGGATGCTAGGGCCACTTCATTCACCTTATTGTGGACACAGTGGACTGATCCCCTTGCTGTCCCCAGTTTGTTTATTTTTTTGCCCACAATTCCCCTGCCACCAAGTGGCTTCAGGGTGTGGAGGGTTGTGTGTCAGCTCACCACCAGCATGAATTCCTCCTATAATATAGGACCTGAAGAAGAGCTCTGTGTAGCTCACAAAATTGCCTCTTTCACCAACAAAAGTTAGTTCAATAAAAGATATTACTTCACTCACCTTGTCTTTCCTATAATATATGCAGGCTACTTAGGGCCAATCTCATTAGACATCACTTTTAAAAACAAACAAACAAAAAAAACCACAAGTTTCTATTTTGGAAAGAGTTAAAAAAAATATCATAAAGGAGAAGGAAACCATATCTTGAAATGTGTCCTTCAAATTCCTTCACAACCCAGTCATGGCATTCAAGTGCCAATTGCCGCTTCTGCTGCATTCACTCCTCAACAACAACATCAGGTGGAGAGAGACAGCCAGCCAGCACTTCCCCAATTTAGGGCCAGCAGGAGCACTTATTTCCACAGGAAACCTGAATTGGTAAGCTAAGGTGCCATACATTAATTATTGTATTATAATACAGGTCAGCCTCAGTGTATAAAAATTACAACACTAGTCATTCACTGGTAACACTCAGTCTGTTCCTTTGCATCAAAATAAATCACTCCAGCTGTACAGCACACATATTTTAATAGAAATATAGTAGATATGATCCTATGGTTAAAGCATCCCTTTCCCGTTCTGCCATAAAACTCTTGTATTTAAATTATGATTAAGGCAATACAAATGACTTCAAAATTAGAATCCTCTTCCTCTACTGATCTACTCCATTATTGTATTCAGAATATACTTTCTTATATGAGTGCTAAAAATATGTTTAACACTTATTATGGGCTCTTGGTTGATGCAGTAGCAACACAGCCACAGGAGAGTGAGCTAAATTCTACTTTGGCTCCTGCATCATCAGTAGAGTAGTTAAGTTCCAAACAGATCTATACAAAATAAAATAAAATAAAATAATAAAATAAACAAACAAAAACAAACAAAAAATTGACCCTGTTTTTCGTCAGTTTCAAAATTCTGGTTTTTTTCCCCAACAGCTGTAGTTCCGAATGCAGCGAATGTATTATGGTTAAGACTAAGATTTTGTCATGGTTATTTTTAGTCAAAGTCATGGTCAGGTCACGGGCAATAAACAAAAATTAACAGAAGCCGTGACCTGTCTGTGACTTTTGCTGCTGCTCCATGGTTTTCCCTGCCACCGTGGTGGCTGGGAGCTGTGGGGTTCCCCCTCTGCCTGCAGCAGCTGCAAGTGGGGGTCCCTCCACCCAGGGTGGCTGGGAGATGCAGGATGACCATATTTCCCAAAGAGAAAATGGGACACCCCCAGCTGCTCACCTGAGGTGTCCCCCGTCCCCAGCGCGAGGCTGTCAATGGTCGTCTCAGGAGTCTGTCACCTGTTGCTGGAACCTTGCAGGGAGCCCCCTGTCGCCAGTCGCTGCTGCCACTGGAACCCTGCCAGGGTCCCACTAGCTGCCAGCTCCAGGTCTGCAATCCCTTGGGCTGAAGCAGAGCGTGTCAGGAGGTTTGTGCAGAATTAATTTCTACCTGCACACTTTAGATGTATACAGGTTTTGATGATTTTTTTTTCTAAAGCAAAAGCAAAGGAAAGTTATTTAATGCACTCACAAGAATGGGCTGTCATTATCAAACTGTATTGGCCATTTCTGCAGGGACTTACCACATCTTTGACACAGGAAGACTGTCTCTACTATTGTCCTTAAGAAGAAATGTAAAAGGATTTTATGAGGTCAACACTACTGATTGTGCACCACCATTCATGACACAGATTACTCTCACACAACACGTTCATACGGGTGTTCATTGAAATAGTTATGATAGAACATTTGATTGAAATGTGTTCCCTCTTATTAAATGATGGGTTCAAAACCCAGAGAATGTCAATCACTTCTCAGTATGTAATTCAAATAGATTAGTGCTCAAGGTGAAACGCTGAAGAGAAGATTTAACTCAGGGCTGCATTATTACATTATTGGCACTGCAAAATATAGAAACCAAACAGTTTCAATGTATAAAGTGCCTCACATCTCAAGGTCATTTAGTAAAAGATACAGAGCAATTTAATAATACTGTCTGTGATAGCCAACAAACAAATTAAAGCAACAGAGAAACAAGCCAGTCTGATTTAAACAATGAGAGTTTTCTCTGCATTATCTCCTGGCAACAGCTAAGGCAAATTACTGGTGAGGTATCAGGTATCATCAAGTTTCCCAGCAATAACTGAATATAATACTTGGCTCTACAGCATTGTATAAGCTCTTGCAGGTGAGTAGGCATTAACATCCCCCTTTGGTAGGTGGGCCACTGAGGATTAGAAATTTTAAATAATCTGCCAAACACAACCCATTTGTTTACAACAATTGTCTTATGTTGCTCTCCTCCACCTATGTCTTAGATATTACCAAACTAACGTCTACCCTCCTAGTCTGCTGAAATTGGTCTGTGAAATTCTTGAATGGCTTCTTCCTAACCATTCTCATCCTCTTGATCTTTTGACTGCTTTTGACACTGTGCTCTGTACCATGCTAAACGTTGATCAAGGAGTGACCTGACTGCAGAGCTAGTTTGGTCCAAAATTTGAAGGTCAAGAAGGGCATCTTGAAACTATTATGGAATTACAACAATAATATTTTGCACTCCCAGCACACCTTTCCTTCAGGTATCTCAGATCTTTTATATACATTAAGCCTGACAACACCCATGTGAAGTAGGTATGTTACTAGATCTGTTTATGAGATGGGTATGCTGAAATGACTTCCCTCAGGTCACACAGTGAGTCACTGATGGAGTCAGCTACAGAATCTAGGAGTCTGGACTCTCAGGCATGCATTCTAACCCCTAGACACTTCCTCTGGTAATTAATCTAACTAGGCCTGAGTTATGTTCTCACTCCAGCTGGTGCCAAACAGAAAACTAAACATAAGTTACTTATACCAGGAAAGAATGGGTAGGTGAAATGACATACAAATTACACCCAGGATATTTTGTTTCTGTGGGGTCAAGGGAAGGAAACATACACCTAGAGTGACCTTTAATTTCAGGAAGAGGATGGATATTGTAATACCTGCAAACTGGAAAAAACTGAGTACAGTTGAGTGCAAGAATTGAAGTACATGTGAGTATATCAGCTTCAGTAAATTGGTGGTAATAATGTGGGAGGTATGAAGCACATATGGAGCACCTAATTGCCTCAATTTTGCTAGAGAAAACAGTTGCAAATCTTTCGCAGCTGTGAGGAAATAGAAGTAGACATGTTCTTTCACAACATAAGAGCTACAGTATCTTATACATGAGGTGGATGATTTTTTGTAGCTTTTCTAAATGCTTCGGGCTCCCCATGATACCTCAGTCCTCTCAACAGCTCCTCAAGCAAAAACTAGTAAAGATTTACATATCACACACACAGTGTAATTTTTCTATTTAATTAAATGAAAAATAGTATTTGTCTTTCACTTAACCGAATGGACTCATTCTTCAGATAGACAGCACTAATAGCAGTATCATCTATATATGAAGATTCCAGGGACGTCACTGTGTGTGTCATTCTGATATCAGTGTGAAGTGATGGAAGCAGCTACATGCACAGCTGAGAGCTCCTTTTGTTCAGAATATAACCAGGTCCAGTCATCATTGGCCTTGTGGGAACCAGACGAAATGTTGGAGTCCAAAGATTCTGTAGCAATTGGGATACGATGGATGATCAAATGAGGTGGGAATAATAGCTACATGGGGTAACAAACAGGCAGTTGTGCCTCCCTCCAGCCAGAGGGCAGATCTGCACACAAACAATAGAGAAGATGTATAAAAAGCCAACACTGCTCACTACAGAGTGAATGGAAAAGAAGAGACCCCATTTTCAGCTTTTTTACACACATTATTTCACAAATTACACTCACGCGACAGCACTGGCTTTCAGCTTATAGTTATTAATATAATTCATACACACATGCACAGGTGTCTCCTTCCACATTACTACTCCTCTGAAACAGGCTGGAAAAACTGCAAGAACAAAATTTCTGCAGGCTCTAAGTACAGACTTCTTGGAAAAGTAAAAGGTATTTTCATGGAAATCAAAAGTATCATAGTTCCATACATCAACAGAAATATTTTCCTTTTCCAGGGCAAATTTTCCCTCATCAGCCTCCACACCTATTTTTGTTGGATAAACTTCACTTAGACTATGCAAGGAGATTTCATTGATGCCAGTGGAATCCCAGCTGTCCCAATAAATAAAGAGTAGGATATACAATGGAGCTCTACAAAGCACAGCTCAGTGGATGTTAGGGTGTGGTTAATCCCTCTGACATCTGCTTCCACAGTGCCTCAGTTTCTCTGTTCTGTATAATCTCTCATACACACACCAAATTTTAAAGTTCAAAGCTAAATCTCCCAAGATGGGGTTTCAGGATGAGAGAATTTTCTGTATAAGAGTTGGACTATAATTCCAATATCAATACCAGAGATTTCAGCTCAGACATGGATTCCATGAGAGGACTTTGAGAATTGATTGACTTGATGGCAAAGTCTTTCACCTTTCCCTCATGTTTCCCCACATAGAGGCTCCCACCTTCACAGCTCAATACCCTTTTCCCATAGCAGGGAGCTGTCACCACCACCTAACTTACAGAAGAAACTCTGACTCTTGACAAGAACAGGCTGCCTCTTATATCTGCCCATCCACCTGGCTCCACATCACCTGATCTCAGTCCTCAAAGTCCAGTGACTGAGGAGAAAAATCAGTCCAAACTGGGACTTGAACAGACCAAGCTCACTTTGACAGTGGAAAAGTTTGTTGATAATATCTTTTCTACTTGTCCTTGACTTTGTATCTCCCTCCCTCACTGTATTTTGAAAGTCAGAGATTTGAGAAAGTTATTGCAAAAAAAGAATTCACCCAAAACATACCCAGACATGAGACAAGTATCTGAACTATTATATCCTATGCATTTCTTTTCAGTAGATCAATGCCTCTTTAAACTCCCTGTGACAATCAAAATACAGTAGCCTAAGAACTGGGTCACATTTTTATAATCTGTGGTGGTACTATAAATGCTAAATGAATAGAGAGGACTGAACCAAGAGCAACATTT
The DNA here is from genome assembly GCF_020497125.1 of Mauremys mutica. NCBI lineage: Eukaryota > Metazoa > Chordata > Testudines > Geoemydidae > Mauremys > Mauremys mutica. The sequence goes on from NC_059075.1 coordinate 36,091,223, forward strand.
TGCAAATATCCCTTCTCTTTCTATCTCTCCTCTCTTTTAAAAACACATTTACAATTATTTTTGGCAACTGTAACCAGTCCTCAGGCAATATGTGAAGGAAAACCAAACAAAGGACAAATGGGCTAGAAGATTTTCCCGTGAAATAAATGCTGCCTTTCTCTATGGAAGCGCAGACGGCCCTAAATGCAGCAGCAGCAGCAGAAGGGAAGAGGATAGGTGGTGCACAGGTTGTATGGAGGAAACCCATATTCCTGTGCATGAGCAACTATGGTACATGGTGCCTTACACTGTAGCAGTGCAGATTAGGGAATGGGGTTGAGTGCAAGATAAGGGCAGGAAGGAGGAAGGAAATGGAGGATATGGGCAGCGCTGCTGTCATCTGGATCTTGAATCTTTCCTCAAAGGAGGCACGCAAGAGTCCTAGTTGCTTTCAAGCTTACTTGAGAGCTATGGATAGAACTATGTGAATTTTTTCTAACAAAACCTCAAAACTAGCCAAGTGTGGGAGTTTCATAATGAACCTGATATTTCATGTAGGTTTGCAAAGGTCTGTGGCTATTGTAGCATGCCTGGCCTGAATTTAGAGTGCTATTTGTACCCTAATGTAGAAAAGAACCACACGTTATTTGAGGGTCTTTCAGCAAGAGCCTTAATGAATTTATTCTATTTGGTTTATCAAAAAAAGATTGAGGGATGATTTGATTACAGTGTATAATGAACTTCCTGGGGAGAAACTACCAGGTAATAAAGGGCTCTTTAATATGGCAAAGAAAGGCATAACAAGAACCAATTGCTGGAAGTTAAAGCCAGACAAATTCAAATTAGAAATAAAATATGTGCCTTAATAGTGAAAGTGATTAAATAGTAGAACAAACTACCCAGGGAAGTGGTGGATTCTCCATCTCCTGATGTTTTCAAATCAAGACAGGATGCCTTCCTGGAATATATGCTTCAGACAAATACAAGTCATTGGGTTTAAATCAGGGTAACTGGGTGAAGTTCTATGGCCTAGTTATGCGGGAGGTCAGACTAGGTGATCTAATGGTCCCTTCTGGCCTTAAAATATCTGAATCAACTATGAATATTATCCAAATCTGAGTAATGGGTGATTTGCCCTTCACAACTCAAATATGCATTGCTGAATTAAGTACAGTAACAGATTTAAAAACTAAATTTAGGAAGTACAAATAAGGTGAGCATCTGGGGAATTCACTATTTGCCACTATTAAAAAATGGACTAATGGCCACTACTGAAAAACCAAGAGCTGCCAAATGGCATGAGAATTAGTATAACTTATTTCTTATAACCTGGGGGCAGGGAAAAGTCCTGGAGATATCTCAGATAGTGTATAGTTTCTATGGGTAAAATCTAAACAACCTGCAGTGGCTGACTTTAAAAAGTCAATAATGACTTTAAAAGAAACGGAAAGTCAATGAGAGCAGGAGTGATACAGGAAGGCTGAAGAGGAGAAGACTCCATCAATACAGGTAAGATGGGCTGGAGAAGTGAGAAAGGAGGCCAGTGCTAGCTAAGTGGTGAGAGGAGTAAGAGAAATAAGTTCCATGAGATTGGATAGGGCAAATTCATCAAGAGGTATAAAAACAAATGGCTTGATCTAAAGCTCCTTGAAATTAATGGAAGTTTTTCCATTGACTTCAGTGGGCTTCGGATCAGATCGACAATAGGCAACTTTGAAAAGATCTTGAAATGAGTAGGAAAGCAGTGGAATCATTTGGGAATGAGGATTAGATGTGTGAGAAGTTATACTTCCCAGAGTGGAGTTTTTAGAGTGGTTCCTGAGATATTAAATTCCTCTTCTGATTTGTTCCAAAGCAACATAATTTCATCTATATGCAAATTTCTACACTCTCAGGTCTCATAAGGGCTGAGCAAAGGTCAATATATTTTTGACAGAGAAGATGCTTTTCATTGTTTAAATGGACTGAAGCCACAAATTTCAGAGCAGACTATCTAGATCTCGAGTTCAGTTTTCATACTATTATTCATGGATGTTTGGATCTAGGGTTTTGGTTTGGCCCACGTTTAGCTTCTGGGAATTTTTTATTCCAAATAATTATCTGGCAGGCACAATTGAGACACTTCCTAATCACGTCAGTGCAGTTTTATGCATCTCAAACTTTTGTAGTTCATGCCAGAGAAAGAAAACATTTAGAGTGAGTTCCTCATTCATGTGTATTAGAAATTCATGGTATAATAATTTCCTCCTGTTAATCATATTCTGTGAATTGCTGTCTTGTTAATTTTTTAAATGTTTCTTCATTTGTTTTTGTTCTAAATTCAGTCTTATGCATATTTCCTCCCTGAAATATCTTTGGACGCAAGCTCTTGATGTAATTGGATATGCTGTAATTCATGATAATATTCATGTTATAGTGAAATGTTCACTTATTTCTGGAAACTATAGCATATTTATATGACATGAATGGATTATGTATCTATATTTGCTAAAGGTGATTCAAAAATGCAACATTCAAATCTGGGTTTGCATATTTGGAGGTGTTCAAACAGGTCTAGATTTTTAATTTATCTAATTTCATCTATAACTATTGTATCTGAATGACTTGACACAGGTGCATTCTTGACTCTGGGATATGAACCACATTAAGTCACGTGAAACTTATTATTCATTTCCCTCTTGGTAAGTGATTCTGAGCCTTTGTAATTGCTTCTTGTAGCACTAAGGATCTGTAACGTTGCCGCTGGTTTTATTCACAAGTCTGCGGAAACTGTGAGGAAGTTTGTTTTTTTTTTAAAATCACATATCTGCTTTGTTTCTGCATATATTTTCTGTATCTTTATTGCTTTGTGCAGTTATTTTTATTATTATTTGGAGAAAACTCATTCACCAAGGGCAACATTTTGAAAACTGCCTATGTGATTTAGGACCCTATGTTCAATTTCTCAAAGTGACTCAAGCACTTAGGGGCCCAAATCCTAAATGACTTAAAATCAGGTTTTCGTTGTTTCTCCACTGAAAAAAGGTTGTAACTGAAGTCAGTGAGGCTATCACCAGGGGAAAATTCAGCCCGGTCTCATGTAGATAAGGAATCTCTGCACCTCTTATGACCTCAATTGTCTCAGAACTGTGCAGATATTTTAGTAGTTGATTTGGAACAATACTGTACAAATGTTTCACAGGATAAGAGCGATCAGAAGGCACTTCAAATTCAGGCTAAGATAAATATAAAATATGAAATAAATAAGTGCAAGTAACAGAGCCTGGACCCCTAATTTATATAGTGTGCTGACAGCAATGCTTAGCAGTTAAATGCTTTGTTCTTGCTCACAGGCACTTTAACCTTGTTTGGCCCAGTCCTGGGAATTATAGTGCAGGAGGGTTTCTCATTGTTTTGGTTTCAAACAGGTATTGGGAATGAGTGGGATAGCTTGAAATAAATAACATCCAATTTAAGCCTTTGTCTAGACTTGATTTAAACCTTTTCTCAAGTTCAATCAAGCTAAGGTAAGATTTATATATATATTTTTGTTTTGCCATTTTTATATTTCTAGGCCTGAGCGGATACAGGAAATACATCTCACCTCTGCAATCTTATAATCCCCAATTCCCTACTTCCCCCTCCAGGTCATCAAGAAGGTGGCAATGAATATCATCTTCCTCACCCATAGCTTTGTCCTGATCCTCTACAAATCCCTTCACTGACTTCTGCATCAAGCTAGCTTCTCATTCTTGTCTTCAAAGTTCTGTACAATTGTGCCCAGACAAAATCTGTGTTTCTTATTGTGATCACACCACTTCATTCCTTTCTTCTCCTTTGTTCACCATCATGGTTCATTCCATGCTACTCCATATGTCTGCAACTGGTCTAGTGGATAGATCCTTGGTCTTAGAAGCCCTGAGTTTTAGTCCTGGCTCTGCTACTGTCCTGCTATTTGACCCTGGACAAGTTACTTGATCTCTGTGTCTCTGTTTCCTCTCACAGCCTTTTCTGTTTAGATTTACTTATTTATTTAAAGAGTAAGCTCTTCGGGGCAAGATTGTCTTTCAACGTGTGTGTACGGTGCCTAGCACAATGGGCCCCCAATTTCACTTGGGGCCTGTAGCTGGTACAGTAATCCGAATAAAAATAATAATAATCCCACCTCCTGTTATACCTTTTCCTGCCCTGGCCATGAAGCATGCTACATTCTCCCCACTGCAAGTCACTATACTTTTTCCCAATTCAAGTGCCTCCCAAAGGCTTACAACAACAATCAGTGATCAAAATTGAACATTTGAAATGTTCAGTGCAAATCCCTCTTTATGCATCCAGTCTTCTCCAGTTCATTACGTTAGAATGTACATTCTTTAGGACAAGGACTGGATATATTTTAGAACTTGCCAAGCACATTGTAGGCACTTATACACTAAATATTAATATATAACCCAAATGGGCAAGAAATGCCACTATGTTTTAGATTTAGTGCATGAGGAAAACAGAACCATTTCATTCACCCCTTCAATTGATTAACTCTTAATGACATACATTTGGTTCTTTCCTTTACAAGAACGCTTGACTTGAGGCTGTAATATATATGGGTATGTGTATATAATATACACACATACCCATATATATTACAGCTTCAAGGCAAACAGTGTTTTATACATAACACACCAATCTCAGATATAGACTAAGCTCCAAACATTAACAATATAAATAAATGGATAGATGGAGTGCTCCTTACTGGAGAAAAACAAAATCTTGCTCCAAGGGGCCAAGTTCTGTGGGAAAAAAATGTGTTTCTGTCTAAATTTGGCTGGAAACCTCACTTCTTCATTATCGCTCCTGCCTGTGGCCCATTTGTTATATTACTGAGGGTTATACAATGCTGTCAGCTGCAGGGAGCAAGGGAGAAAGATTAGGTAAGGGGGCACTCAGATCACAGTTTTACCTTGTGGCCAACTTTAGTGGCAGAAAAACACAACCAACACAATTGTTTTTGTTTTCTTTCTTTAAGGAAGGACAGGAGATTTTTACATGTGCTGGTTTCTGCACCCTATTCCTCCAGTAGATCACCTTGAATTCCAATAGAGCTGTGAAACTGCCAGCAACAACAATCTGAAAATTACAAACTGAGGGGGGACAGCATTAAAAAGAGAGAGAGGAAAAAAAAGAAAGAAACTTCTTTTCTGTTTACACAAATACTTCATCTATGGTCACTGATGTGCAATCTAGCCGCACAGATAATACTTGGCAGTTATGCAGCCTCTTTCATTTAAACATGGGGAGGGATAGCTCAGTGGTTTGAGCATTGGCCTGCTAAACCCAGAGTTATGAGCTCAATCCTTGAGGGGGCCATTTAGGGAACTGGGGTAAAAATCTGTCTGGGGATTAGTCCTGCTTTGAGTAGGGAGTTGGACTAGATGACCTCCTGAGATCCCTTCCAACCCTAATCTGCTATGATTCTATGTCAAAGCACTTCACAAACATGAATCTAAGCCCCCAAAACTGCTATGCAGCAGTTATTATTACCCCCATTTTACAGCTGGGGAAATGGGGCACTGTGAGGTTAGAACACTCATGGTTTTCAGTCTCCTGATTCATCTTTGCTTCTCATTTCTTTCTTCCAGTATTTACTTGTATTCTTTTCTTCTAGGCCATTTGGATGATAACTTACATTTAAATTCTATGGGATCGCAAAGAACTGTACAGACTTTATGGGACAAATGCTGGTCACCTTTTTCACAAGAGTAGCTCCACTGAATGAAACCACCTGTATTTCCAAATTCTGCTCCTGCTGAAGTCAATAGGATATTAGTCATTGACTTCAGTGGGTGCAGATAATTAGGATTTGGCCCTATTCATAAAGGGCCTCTACCTCCTCTCTGCCAATGTACACAGGCAACTGCACAGAAATGTAAATGTAAACAAAGCATAAAATAAATGGAAAAGCCAGATGATGCGGCAGCAGCAGTATTAGAAAAACTGCGGAGGATCCTATAGTGTATGGCACCCAAAACACAATTACTTTCAGATGTCTTTAAAAATCTATTTTATTTCCATGACCATTATCTATCTACAGGACATTTATCCCCATAGCATTTGAGCTTTTGCCAAATATATCTTAAGGAGTCTTAATGATGACTAGTTCAGGTATAACATTCAAATACATCCCCAAAATTGATTTTTGTTTAATCTTCAGAAACATTGGGTTAATTTCTCCACAGCCCCATTTTTTCCTCACTTGTCAGGACTACAAGTGACTAAAGTAGAGTTGCTGAAATATGTTAAGACAGTGCAGTCAATGGGAATTTTTCCATTGACTTCAATAGGGCAGGGCCAGGATTTCACCCCAGGTAGATTATAGGAGGAAGCATTAGCCATCTCTAACAACAAACAATACAAAGCCTGCTTGTTTTCTCAAGACTTCCAGTCCAGTTTTGTAAACATAATGGGCTTAATTTTTTTTTAAACGGCCCTTGATTTTTCTTTGTTGCACATTATAGATCAGGGATTGGCAACCTTTGGCACGTGGCCCGTCAGGGAAAGCAGCATATCCCTTGGCCCGCGCCGCTTCCTGCAGTCCCCATTGTCCTGGAATGGTGAACCGAGGCCAGGGGGAGCTGCAATCGGCCAAATCTGTGGATGCTGCAGGTAAAGAAACTGTCCCATCCCGCCAGCGGCTTTCCCTGACGGGCCAAGTGCCAAAGGTTGCCGATCCCTGTTATAGATGCACAGTCTGGAACTTGAGTTCTGAATCCTTGCGGGGAGGAGAGGAATTCAGAACCTGAACTTCAGCCTGAGCTGTAAGGTCTATACAGCTGTTTTCAGCACAGTAGCACAAGCCCTGCTACCATGAGTCTGCAGACCTAGGCTGGGAGACTTATTCCCAGATGCAGTGGAGATATACCTACTGAGACCTGTCTCTGGTCTAATAGGGTCAGGTAAGATGTGGTTAGGCTTCTGCCTTTTGGGTGTTCCTCCAGACCGTTATATGCTCTCCCATCGCTCATTAGGGCTATTGCATTTGTGAGCTGAAAAGTGTTTTATCAAATCTATTGTTTTAGGCCAGTCAGCTTTGAGGAAAAGCTATAAAAATAATTAGATTTTCTGGTCACGAGGCTTATTTCCTAGTCTATTGTTTATAGCCAAACAGGAAACCAGTGGCATTAGTCACTGGAAGGCTATCAGGTAATTGTGTCAGCTTTATCACTTCCTGAGCTAATGCTTGTAGGAAGTGAATGTAAAAACAATAAAATTTTCAGTGAAGGTCCAATTACCATGTGAAAAATAGAAAACCAATAAGAGTTTAACATTTGACTGAAACTTCAATATAATGTAGCTAACTAAAATCAACCATAAAAATGGCCATCTGCCAGACGAATATATTGACCTATACCATATAGGTTTTTTTGTTTACTTTGGGACATCTCTGGTAATGTACTAAACACTATTAAGTCCCAACTTTGAAAGTATTCCTTTTGTTTTCTCAGTTACATATTCTAACATACTAGCAAGCTTCTGGTACCTGAACTTTATGAGAGAGAAAATATATATATGGACTCCTACCAAAAAGCTGGTTTCAAATAACATCCAGACCTAGCCAGAGAACAGAATTTGCAAATATCTTTTCAATGAGTAAACCAAAACCCTACACCTGGTCTTCTCCAAACTTTGAAGTATCTGAAATCTACATCCAGGTGTGAATTTCACACTATAGGCATGAATAGAAATGAATAATAAAGATACCTAAGAGTGCCTCTAAAAATTAAATTGAGCAATAGTCATATAGAATGAGAACAGTTACTTTTCTGTCCTTTCCCAGTGATAATTCTGCACAGAGGTATCTGATTCAAGCGGGGACTGGGGCTTAGCATATAAAGTAGAAATAAACTATTGAATAAGAAACAGATGTGCAGTGTAGAAACACCCACTGATAGTATAATAGCTAGCTCTCGCTCTCTCTCTCATATCTGTGCATTGAGAAGTTTACACTCAGTCAATAAAACAGAAATATATATAGTGCAAAGTATACTGCATGCATTTCTCTTTATATATATAAATATAAATATAGAGTGAGATGTTATACTTGTAACATAATTATGTGAGTGTATTTAGGTTGCAAAGTCAAACACTCAAAAATTGGGAAATACCTTCCAATTTGTTTTACTTTTTCAGTGAAATTTCACTTCAATAAAAAAAAGTTCCAATCATTTGTAGAGCTGTTCAGAAAATGGAAAACATTTTTTTTCCACAAACAATTTTCAATAATTTGTTTTCATTTTTCATCACAGTTTTCTTTCTAAAGTCTACAGGCATTCTCTTACCAGCTCTATTGCACACAATTACTCATTTAGAACTTCACAGTGGAAAATACCACAGAACAAAAACTTCTGTTCTAGCAACAGACTTGACACCAGTTGAGCTGAGAGAGAATCACTCCTAGGCATTATCAGTATAGAACCTTTGACACACAGGTGGGCAGCAAGGCAGTGTGGTACACAATCACATTAGCCAGTATGTTATAATATATTAAAAAAGGCACAACTGGGTGAAATGCACTGTATGTTCACTCACCTTGAAGATAACACATATAGAATCATAACTCAGTCATCATCTCTTTAGAGCTGATACCAATTGATTTGTATAATTGCCTATATCCTTGAATGAGAAAGTAGTTTGTACACAGTCCCAACAGTTAAGAAAGGGTGGACTTGTTACACATTCTTTCATCTTCTGATAGAGAAGCAGAGCAAATGGTGAAATCAGGAATCACACTTTGTTTCCATCATGTACATCATTCAGACAACACACTCTGCCCTCAGGGTAGCCACCAGCACTAAAGGCATACCCACAGTCTTGCTTTTAGAAGCAAAGTTAGTATCCAATATGACAGATTTTTAAAGTCATGCTACAAGTGTGTTACAGAACCAGGCTGGACTACTGGTACCAGGACAATCTCAGACTTGTCCTGATTACCAAAATTTTAGCTCATTGCTTGTTCATAAAGGGATACAGTGGATGATCTGTAATCCAGTTTTACAAGTAATTTTTACTTAGTACTAATAATCACGTTAGGGAAACCACAATGCAAAGTGCATAGGACTAATGTATATCTGGAATTGCATCTTTTAAAGAAAGTTTGTATCAGTTTAGCTCTGCTCTCCATGATAATTAAGTAACTACAAAGATTATAGTGAACCTGATCAGTCCTACGGTTTTTCATTAAAAACATAACTAATTCATAGTCCCTGTTGGAGACAGGATACTAGACTAGCTAGACCACTGATCTGATCTGGTATGGCTGTTCCTATGTGAATTTTGACTAAGTTTTGCTCTGAGGCATTAGCTTTATTCATACTTCTATCTCAAATAAAAGCTTGACAGGTGTTGAACTCATCTAGATCACAACTAGATAAAATATTTGTGTCAGCTTGTGCAAAGGGGAACATCTGAGTTTCACTGACTCTATTAATAATCATTCTATAAGTAGTTTTTGTATAGAGTGATCTCAAAATTTAGTTTCTCATGATGCACTTGTAATGTCTAATAAAAAAGGTGGGAAAAAACAAAGACAGATGACAATGGATTAATTTTAGCTGCTCTGTACTAAAGTAGTGCTATGTCCATGTAAGAGGACAGGGACTCACGGAAGATATTGTTACGGCCTAGCCTAGGCAGTTCCGCTTTCTCAGCGCCCGGTTACTGTAGGGCACGGCTTGCTAGTTCCAACCTGCCATAACCGGTTGGAACCGCTGTGTGGAAAGCCCCGAGGCTGTTGGCCAAGGGGGCGGCCCCGGAGGGTGGAAAGTCCCTAATGCATTATGCATGAGCTGCTTTGCTGCCATTTAAATAAATACGAGCATGCTTTGTGCTTTTTTTTTGGACTCCGTACCAGGCCAAGCTCCAGGGCGCTGGGTTCCCCGCCTCTGTGACAGCAACGCTGGGAGTCCCCGTTGCGGGTGTGTCTCTTTACCTTCATTAAAGCCAAATAACTCACAGTATGTGTGGGCCTCGTTCTTGCAGAGCACCTTGGGAGGGCCTACGGCCTCCATAGAACCTAACAGTCCATTACACAGTTATAGACTGTGTACAGCATCAGCTTGTTTTTACAGTTCTGGTAGTGAAGCTGTGACCTGCAACCCTTCTGCTATTGCAGGCTTGAGATCCATCTAGAGTCGGTCTTAGGGATGTGTAAATAATGTGGTCTCACCTGACACATTTGTCCACCCACTCCACTTGGTATTCTAAATTATGAGTCTGGGAGGAGTGTCTACAAGTGAAGTTTTTCTTTTCTAAATAGGAAGAAGATGGAAAGGAGGCAAATGGTAGGACCCACATGGAAATGATGGGGGGCTGATCTCGGAGTGGAAGAGTATAATTGAAATGGCAGTCCATTAGACAATTCTTGTATTCCTCTAAAACTAAGAAAGACCATGCCTACCAACCTGCAATACCCTCTCCCATTCCATCCTATTCCCCTAGTCTAGACCTACACCTCTTGTTAGCACTTAAACATACTGTGCTTTGCCTTATACAGTGCCTTTCCAGAGTGCATGAATGTGTACAAGGATGATGTCAGTGCTCCTGCCCTAAAAGAATATTTGAACTTGGATCTAAGGACTTGAGAGTCAAGTGCATTAAGTCTTTATGTCTAGGATGCCCTCAACCACCTCAAACTAAAGCTATTCACTTATTATGGTTGGATGGCATCTTTACTTTCACCTATATAGCACCATGCACTGCTACAGAAGAATATGAAAAAATAACAATAAATATATTTGGCCAGATTCTGTTCTTGTTACTTACAATAAGTAGCATCTGACTTCACAAGTAGTCCCATTGAAGTCCCTGGAATTTTAGCTCACTGCTCACTACACTTCTTGTAGAATAAAGTGCCATTCATCAGCATAAGTAAGGGGAACAGAATTTGATCCATAATAATTACTATCACTTTCAGGTTGTTTTTAAATGCCCACTTAAACGGTTATACTGAAACATGACTTTAGAAAATGGTGCAGAATAAAATAGTACTGCAGAGGCATTTTTAAAAAAGCATAAAGAAAAACAACTGCTTCTTGATAAGCTGACAGAAATAATTTCAGTTCAACATTAGAGAACAAAAGCTGAAAGTGAAATTTGTAGCCATAGGGGTCCAACCAAAGTGAAGCTGCCAAACACAGTAAAAGTAAGCTCTTATACAAGGGAAAGTAATTTTTCATACTTCTGTGAAATTATGGCTGAGTCTTTCATTGCGGACTGTTACTGGATTTAAAATGCAGAAAAGGTGCAAAGAAAACCTTTCAGGCTAATGTCACAGTCCATCTGCTGGTACACAGAGTTTATTTTGCTGACTGTTTTATTTGGATAATGTGATTTGTTCAAAATAAGAAACCCAGTATGGTTCAATCTTTAATGATATGGCACAAAGAAAGTGCATTGCTTTACTGTCCATATACAATTATTACTATGACACCTGGAAGAACTGACATATTTTAAGAGGGAAAAAATGGTGATTAATATTGCGCTCATGAAAGTTTGTTAAAGTGACAGCACTAAGGAGTGAAGTTTTTCATCCTCTGAACAGGGTCAGTTCAGATAGAAGCAGGACACATTTCCTTCACTGTTCTTCCAATATACCTGAACCTTAGGGACAAAGTCTACAGAAGAGAGGGCAGTTGAGTCTTTATGATCTATTCAGCCATTTGCCTCTCTGCTGGGAACTGCTAGTTGTAGTGGTATTTCTGTGAAGTGAAAAGCTGTTCAATAGAGACTGGACTGTGAGCACTACCTCACACCTCCTATGATGTATTGAGGACCTTCAATTCCTCTTTGCATCAGTGGAAGTTGAGTGAACTCAGTGTCTTGCAGGACTGAGCCGCTCTTCTCCATGAAAAAACAACAAAATCCTTGATTTCCACTGGGGACCTAGTTGTGAAAGTATTCTTGTATCCCTCATGTCCAGTCACCAAGGAACTTACAACCCTCCTGGGATTTCTAAAACAAGCCCACTAATTAACTACCATTTTCACTTTATATGGCCAGCTTTCCATCTCAATACAGACAACTGACCTTCCTTTCTCTTATCCAAGCAGAGCATTTCCAGTCATCTTGCCAACTATTTCACACCACAATGGTGTGGGTACCCTTCAGTTTTATCCAGATGGAAGTTTGATAACCATCATAATAATACATAACACTTACATGTGGTCTTTCATCCACAGATCTCAGAGCACTCAAGAAGCATTAGTTCGGTAAGCCACACAACAACTTGGGAGCCAGGGAAGTGTTTTTATCCTTTTTTTTTAGATAAATAAAATTGAGACATGGAAGGTTATACAAGTCAGTGGCAGAGTTGGGAAGGGAAGGCAAGACTGTTTGCTGTTCTAAGCACTAGACAAACTGCATCCCTAAATTGGAAAGATTATATGAAATAAAAAGTAGGAACAACCCAGATTCAAATATGTCATGTTCTTCTAATCTCCTCCCTGTTGCTTATATTTCTCAAACACATAGGCTGGCACTTATCAAATTTCCCTGGCCTTGACAAACACTAACTGGGTGATCGTAACGTGAAACTTGTGCCATTGCCGACATGACTTTTTGTTTATGAGGGGCTCAATTCACCTTTAGATCAATTAGCTAATTGGCCCTCACTGTCCTAACCCTGCTCCCCTGTAAAATAAAATAAAATAAAATAAAATAAAGCAAAACAAAAACAAAATCTGCTCTTTCCCTTTAGATTGGAGTCTGGAACGCTGGTTATCATTGGGATTGGTCACTTTTTGTTTGAGCCCTCCTTTATCCCAGAGATAGAGCTATATGTACGGCTATCCTCTTCCAAATGGACAGGAATGTTATCAAAATAAACCTGCCCAGAAGCCCCTCTCTCCCTCCCTTCCTCCCTCCCTCCACACTAAGTGAAATATTAGACTGCTTTGAAAAAGGAAGGGGGGGAAGCCCTCAATTAGGTTGAGCAAGATTGAGATGGAATTTTATATTTATATGGTATTTTAACTTCAGTGTTGTTATTGAATCCTGCATTCAATTACATTGCAGTTGCACTGTTAATGATCCCCTATATAAATATACAGTATCATACCACAAACCAAGAGAAAGGTGGTTATCAAGAGGTCACACTGTTTAAAAAAACAGATAAGATGTAGCTTTGGGCCACTTTGACCTAGCCTTCCATATACTTTTTTTGTGCATGTTATGATTTCCACACTTTATCCTCACTGCACAGTCTCCTTTTCTTTAGTAACCTTCCAGTATACTTTAAGATCTCTTTTGACTACAATACCTAAAAGGCTATATGGGCCATAAAAATGAATACCTCTGAGATTTCCCATTGGAACAGTAGCACAGCTGTCCTGAAAGGATGAGCTGTATGTTTTTATTCCATGTGCAATTTCTGCCACTTTGCTGCAGCACTACATTGTGATGGGGTCTAGATGAAAACTGAATCTTGTCTAACTTAAAAAACAATGTGAACTTGAAGACTGAAGTGCTGGGAACCATAAGTATTATGAAGATGAAGATTGTACCTTTAAGATGACAGTGGAGTTAGTTTCCTGTCAATCTCCCATGTCCCCTAGGTCAGAGGTTGACCTCTGAGGTTGAGAGAGAGAGAGAGAGAAGCCACCTTAAGAACAGCTGCTTCTGGAAGAAACTGCTCCTGTAATACAGATAACTTAAGATAGCAAGTGTTACAAATTGTTTGTTCATTATAGATGTGTCTTCATAGTTACTAATAGGTTTAATAAATCAGATTGAAAGTGAGATAGTGAGAAGATAGTGAGAAGAATCCAAGACATGTTTAGTTCCCTACCATTCCAAAAGATTTTATAAACCATACTAAGCGATTGAAAATATATATATAGGAATAATTTCACCCACCACTGAAATGCAGCCACCTCAAGTGTCAAATGTGGCAGCTGTCTAAACATTTATTTAGTGTTGTCATGTGTTGCTAGATAAAGAAATTAAGAAGAATGCCATGGCCATAAGAAACTTCCAGACAATATAGAAATTGAATTGTTTCTAAACAGAATGTTTTACCAAGTTTTCCAGAAGTAGCTTGTGGCTCTTTTAATCACCTAACTTTCAAATATTTATTCATAAGATATTTAAAAATATATTTTATTATAATAATTAGGATTGTGGAAGGTTTAATGAAAATACATCCCCCAATTACCATCTATGCTGAGTAATCTTCCACCAAATCAACCAAATTTATCCCAAGTGTAACTCTGTTATTTCCAACAGGCTTACACCAATGATAAATCTGTTCTTCTGTTTCAAAATATCAGATCCTTCTTTGTATTTCTGAGGTCAACTTCTGTTTTGTCATTAACGTCAATGGAAGTGGAAGTCAAGTCATCAAGTCATCTAAAGGGACTAAATTAAAGGGCAGTACACTTAGACAAAGAGGTTTTTTGTGCAATATAGAATCAATCTTTGTCATTCACTGCAACAGGAAGTCATCAAGGGTAGATTTTAAAAGGAACTGGATCATATTATAATATTTGTGGATATTTAAGCAAAGACTATAACAAGAGGCAATCAAATCTCATGCTTCAGGGTGTAAAATGATCATAATTAGGGATCAGGAAGGAATTTTCTTATGTAAAACATTGTACAATTGTCCAGGTGCAAGAGAGGGATCAGGTATTAGTCAGGGTTGGGGCAGAATGCCAATTATGGTCTGTGATATAGGTTCCTATTAAAACATAAATGTTTGCTTTAATTGCACGTAACGTATAAGAAAATGTTCCCGTGAAGCCAAACAGTTTGCATTGTATAAAAGACTGCAACAGATTGTTAAGAAAATATAGGTTACATTTTAAAATAAATAAAAATAAGAGCAGAGGAATTGTGAGGTGGGTTTTTAGTATTGTCATAAAGCAAAAATGTGAAACACAGAAGTCTCAGAGACAGTTATGTCCCATAACTCAACTTTGTTTTCTATCCCACACATGGACCAAGGTTAATATCAGGTAACATTACTACATAACTAGTTATTTCTGCTTCATAAGGTCACCCACCTCATCTTCAAGGCTGTTCTGTCAGCAGGGAAAGAGACACAGCAGATCCAGGGCATAGGTAGCTTACTCAGGAAAAACAAGGAAGGAGAAACTTCTTGCTTAGTTCATGGCTGCCCAGAAAGTATTGCCTGGTCTGTGACAGAGCCACAAGTAGGCACACACAATGGTCACAAAGGGCCAGGCTCTACAAGAGATAGGCAACCTAAACAGTATGCACCAAGGGTTCTCAAATTGGAGGTCAGGACCCCTCAGGGGGTTGCGAGGTTATGATGTGAGGGGTCACGAGCTGTCAGCTTCCATCCCAAACCCCGTTTTGTCTCCAGTATTTATAGTTGGTTTTCATCTTAGAATACTCACTTTGACATGAACAAGTGATTGTGCCCTTAAAAGCAGAGTGCTCCAGTTATGTGTACAGAAATAACCACTTGCACATACCGTTGAGGTGCTGGTCTACTGCTTTGCCACAGGCAATGTGGTTTCTGCAAGTACAAATGAGAGGTATGCTCACTATTGCAGGTGCAATGAATTGCAAACTCAAGAGTGGGTCTTCAAAAACAGAACACGGCTGAACATGTTGGCCTAAATATATACTGAAAAAATAATGTTTCTCTTTTTTTGTTTTGTTTTAACAACTGCCACAAATAGCTTCTGCTAAGAGTTCTAAACACACAGCCTATGAATTCCAATTCCAAAAGAAACCATTGTTGGTAGCTCATATTAAAGATAAATTCATGGGAACTTATTGATCTATTAAATTAAGGTGCTTGCTTTTCAAGCTTCTGGAGTAAGAAGTCCTAATGAAAGAAATAATCTATAGTGAGTTTAGCTCTCAGCCCCCAAGGGATAAGAAATCCCCATTCACCATACCCTACCAGGCAAATAAATTGATACAAGAGAGGTACACAGGGCCAATTATATCTCATGGAAACTGATTGCTTTCCTTATTCCTTAGGTGTGACTGTTCCCTTTGGGTTAGATTTGAGGCTAACTGACATGATACAAAGGAAAAGGCTTGTATTTTTCTTACTTGTAACTCTATACATTTTGTGGATCACCTTTATCCACCAGTTGTTTTATCCTTCAGTAAAATAAAATACATTAAAGAATTAAGCACCAAATTCCTTTCTTTATTTCACTGGTGACATTTTCTGACCATAGCCACAATAATGAATATTTCCTCACAAACAGGACTGTCTCAAAGGAATAATTCAAACCTCACAATCTCTCTGTCAGTGTCACTATCCCAAATTTCACAGATTTAGAAACTCAGGCAAATAATTGTGTCTTGCAGAAAGCCTGTGTCAGTGCTGTGACTCAGCCACACATCTCCCACATCCTAGTCCTATTCCTTAGCCATAAAAACACTCTTGCTGCCACTAGGCATCATAATCCAATAGAGTTAATACGGAGGAAGTTGTACGGGGACAGAGCTCTCACAAGCCATTGGGACAAGGAACCCCAGTTAGCAGATGATTGGTAGCACAGGTTTCACTGTCTCCTATTTTATACTCCAGCTATGTAGATAGAAAAAGGACAGCAGTTTTTGAGGTTATTTGCACAGTTGAAAGGCACAAGCAGATGGAAGTAAGAATTTTCTTGGACAAAACCTGTTCTAGAAGAACAAATAGTGCAAAAGTAAAATCATCATCATCATCATCATCATCATCACCACATTAAAATTGTTTGTCTTCATAGTGCTCAGAGGGCATTTTTTTAAAAAACGCTAACTGAAACCAATAGTTACAAATAAATCAGAGCCCCTCCTCCCCACGGCATGCAATATTCCATACAAATAACTCAGAAACCACATACCACAAATAAACCCTTGCGCTATCCCCAAAAGGCACTATCTCTGGCAGACAAAATGGGATTGATTTCCAGAATCACAAGGCACTGAGAGAAAACATTTTGCCTTAGTGGAGCTGTAGCCATATTTCCCTAGCTCACTGGTTAAGGGCATATTTAAGTGACCCTCAGTGTTCTCATAAGGGTGCGGGGCTTATTCTATAGTCTTGTTTACACAGCAGTTTAGTGTGCACTGTGCAACAAGCCAGGGTCTAAATCTACAGTGCTCTATCCTGCCGTGTACTAAATGGCTATATTGGTCCTGCTACCAAAGTTCTGTAGTGAACTTTGACCTACTGCTGTTTGACAGAGCACTATGGAACCTGTAGTGTATGGTGACATGGTGTGTAGCAGACTAGAGTGCTGTTGTGCATTAAAACTCCATGTGATGTGTGTGAGTGCCTGCTTTTGAATCCTGATGCCACTGGTGCCCTGTACTGGAATGTGAGTTGTATAGCATGGGTCATACATCGAAGAGGAAAAGGTTAATAAATTCACAGTGGAGGATGATACAGAGATTTAGACTGAAAGTCATTTTTGTCCATTTATAGTTTATCTTTTAATTGGGGCAGCAGAACCATCACACCTCCTGCCCTCTGCAGATTACTTTCTGTATCAATAGTAACATGCATCAGTTTTAAATCCAGTGCTGCTTATCAGGTCCCAGTGCTTTTCCACCTCACTAGATTATAGCTGGCTGCAACACAGCCAATGACTGGTGGCTGTGACTTTGGAATAGTGAGCAAACGAGAGGGATCCATAAGAAACAAGACCAGCATTGATCAAACTGCACAAAAACACAAGTGTATGAAATTGCAAAAAAAAAAAATTAATATTGTCTCCCTTTCTGGGTGTCCCACTAATAGACTTTACCTTGTCAGACTAGACATTCTGTTTTCATGACAGATTGTCCCAGAATCTGTTTCAGAGTATATTTGCTTATGAAAATATCTTTACAGCGAGCAAGGGCCACCACAGAAACATGCATATGCACACACATGGGTGCACACAGCACTGTACCACTTGTATGGGTGTAACATTCAGAACTATCTTTGTCTGAATTGTTTCTCTTTCCCCTTCTGCAAAGTCCAGGAAAAAAAACAAAACAAAACATTTTTTTGAATTGCTTTGGGTCACGGAAATGTAATTTTAGCAAATTAAGACATTATCCTGGCTGGCTTATGACCAGTTCACTATGTCTTAATGCTCCCTCCTCCTTACTTTGCAACATGAGACCTCAATAGACAATCCCATGATCTTTCCAAGACCATTCTGTGGATTTTCGTGATTCAAGGCAACAGCAGGTGATATTCATTCTGCAAAGAGAATTTCAATGCTGGTGAAATATGTCAGGTCAACAGCTCTAGAAAATAACTATTCCTTTGTCTATCCAAATAAAGGATTCACCAACAGCAATGGCAATTCAAGCTTCCCCCATAGTGCCCCACCAGTGTACCTCAAAGTGGATCTGGAGCACTCACTTCTATGGTGAAAGAATTTAATCTCATAAAGAGGCACTCACCTCTTTAATGCCTCCAAGTGGCTGGGTGCTGTACCATAGTCCTTTTCTCCTCCCTGGTGTCCCTTGCAGGCTGCTATCCAACTTGGGTGGAGGGGGTCTCTTAAATGGCTTGGCCAAGTCACAGAGTCCAAATGAACCTCTTCCAGGGTACTGAAAAGAGTCCAGCAAATAAGACTGTCTTATCCTTTGCAAGGTCTTCAGTCTGGCTCTGGGTCCTTTTAACACAGCCCTTTGCTTAGGCTCCCAAATAAGCCCTGCCCCCTCTTGGCAGTTATGCCATTTTACCTGAGGCTTTTGGGGAACCCAGGACCACCCACTACTCTGGTACCTTATATACAGCAGCCACATACCATTCACTTCAATCCTTTGCAGCTAGCTACCTGGGCCTCTTTCAATCGGGTATATTAATCCCCAATCCAATCTTAGGGCCAACATCTTCAGGTCCTTCTCTCTTTGCTATCTCAATGTAAATTCAGCCAGCCATAAACTCTGGCTACTTGTTGGGCTCCTTTGGCCAAAGAGCAGCACCAACCTTCACTCCTCTCTTCCCAGCCAGGAACTGATCTGCTAAGGCCCTGCAGCTCTTTTTATCTGGGCCTGCTGGACTATGATTGGCTGTCACTAGACCTTCTAGCCCTGGAGGACCAGATCTCTCTAGTTTCTAAGATGACTGCCCCAGTGCATGCATCTGACGAAGTGGGTATTCACCCACGAAAGCTCATGCTCCAATATGTCTGTTAGTCTATAAGGTGCCACAGGACTCTTTGCTGCTTTTACTGCCCCAGTGAGGCCTCTCTAGGCAGGTCTGGGGGACCCACCTTTGCTGTTCTTTTCCTCCCATTTTGTTGCATCCTGGAGTAGGATGTAGCACAGCAGTAGGGCCTCCAGTGTGGGCACAAAAGCCTGGTACACCCATCATAAATCACCATGATCTTTTCAATCCTCAGACCTTCAGCTAAGACTCACAAAGGGGTTCTAGGCAGTATCAGTAGTAATGACTGTTTCCTTATGTGGGCAGTTTTCCACGGGGAACTGGACTGAGATTCAACAAGTAACTTCATATTAGCCATTGTAGAGCCATCAGAAAGCAAGATTTTTGGGTGGAGTATGAGTAGTATGACATTCAGGACTGCTTTATTTCCTGCCCCATGTCATTTGACCAGTTATAAAGTGTACTAACCCTGTCATAGCAGCAAAGAATCCTGTGGCACCTTATAGACTAACCGATGTTTTGCAGCATGAGCTTTCGTGGGTGAATGCCCACTTCATCGGATGCAAGTCGGGTTCATCTGACGAAGTGGGTATTCACCCACCAAAGCTCATGCTGCAAAACGTCTGTTAGTCTATAAGGTGCCACAGGATTCTTTGCTGCTTTTACAGATCCAGACTAACACGGCTACCCCTCTGATACTTAACCCTGTCATATAATCCATTGACTCATGTGACTGCTGTTACAGGTAGAGATAACCTGACCTAATTTTGCAATAATGATCTATAAGGGATTGGATTGACAGCTTAAGACCATGACCCTAAACTATCTACTCCCTGCACAAAAGAGGAAACATTATAAAGTAACCCTTCTGCCAGATGTCAACAGCAGCAAAAAAAGGGACAGATACAATTATCTAGGAGTTCCTTCTTGGAACTTAACCAATAACACTGGCTCAAGCTCCCACCAAGAATCCTGACAAAGATAACATTTTCTTACCATCAAACACAAAACTTTACTGATTTTTTACCTAGATTCCACAACCAGTCACATAACTGAAGTGCACATGGGGCCTGGCTCATTTATTCATTTCCCCTTGTTTATCAACAGATGCTAGCAGAAATCTAACCCCCCCTCCCTTATGGATCCCTTGTCCATCTGGAGTTCTTAAGCAGATCTGGACAACTCTTTTATTTCTTCACCAACAGGTGTCAATAGCAAGCTCCTTATTATCTAGGGGCTTCAGGCAACAGGGCTTACAGAAACTACCTCTCATCCCCCAGACTAGAGCTGGTCAAAAAGTTTTCAATGAAACAGTTTTATATCAGAAAATGCCATTTTGTCAAAATTAAATGTTTTGTGGCAGAGTGTTGATTTCAACAAAATTTTTGACAGAAGAGTTTCAAAACAATTAAAAACGGAAATCACATATTGCATTTCAACTTCATCTTTTTTCATTTAAACTTTTACATTACTTTATGTTATATAATATTGAATTTAAAATTGTATATTTATTTTATATTATGTTTTAAAACTATTGAAATGAAACCTTCTGACATTATCAAAACAAAACATTTCAATACACTTCAACTTTTCCAAATCCAACTTTTTTCAAAATTTCTATTTCATGAACATTTAAAAATGTTGACTTTTCATCCAAATTCAGACTGAAAACAGATTTAAAATGTCAGAATTTCCTGTTATGGATATTTCATTTTTCAACCATCTCTGTGCAAAACTATTGCTAATATCCAATATATGAGTTTGGGATTGATCCAGAATTTTCTCTCTGTTTTTAATGGGCACCTCATGTTGTTACTTCACAAGCTGGAAAACAAGGGACATTCTTTCAACAAAATTCGAGGATCTGGGGGGCAATGTTGTACCAGCAATCCTGCTTCCCCTCCCTGTTGAGGATGTGGCTGCTTGTGAATGATTCACAGGCCAATCATATCCCATAGGGATTGGGGAGGTGGCAGGCTGGGGATGGGGTTGTCTCACCATGGCTGGCACGGAGCAGGGATCAAGGCCTGGCTCACCCCCATGTTCAGCTCCAGCTCAAACCATTGTTGATGCTCCTATCTGGTAGGGAGTGGGGGATGACACTGACAAAACAGCAAATAGGAGCCTCAGCTCTGTCCACATCTCAGAAGCTCCCACAATCCCAGGGGAGACAGTTCAGTGCCAACTGGCAATGAGCTATGAAAAGTCTGGGGGGTGGAGCAAACCAAGGTGTGGGGGGAGCAATTGCCCCTCCACCCACACCATAACAAATGACATCACTGTCTGGAACCTTTATTATGTGAAGCTCTTGGTCAACCAGCTCTGGTCTACAGAGTTCAAAACATGTTTTGTATTTTAACTATGCTCTTATGACAAAATTCTGCTTGCTTCCAAAACAGGAAGCTTCCATTAAAATAATTGAAAAGCGTCTTGATGCATCTTAGGACAGAATTTGGCTCTTAAATTTCTACATTGGAAAATATTTACCGGTATGTCTGTTAGGCAATAGTTAAATAGAAGAGCCTAGAGTTCTGCCAGTCAGGGTTCATAATGGAAACCAGATTTTCACCATAAGTCTCTCTTGTCCTGATGCAGAGATATCTGGTTTTGCAACCCCAAGGGAAGCATCTAGTTCACACAATCATGGACTCTGTTCTTACTTCTGTCTTCCTTGATAGATGACTAGAATTTGCTTGTGGTTTGAGTTCACTGGGAACAATAGTCTCCAGTTGGTCAGTTCTTTATTCAGGCCATTTGTGTCATGGCTGGATTGTGAGTGGCCAGACCTAGTAGTAAGAGCCAGAGTCCACAGTCACAAGACAGTGGTAAGGAGTCATCTGGGTCAGTATACTAGGAGGTCAGAAGCAGGAGACAAGTTGGAGATCAGAACCATAGGTCAGGACCAAGAGTCAATCCAAGTGAAGATACCAGGAGGCCAGAGCCCAGAGACAAACTGGAGGTCAGAACCTCAAATCAGATGCCATGTGTCAAGCCAGGTCAGGATGCCACGAAATCAAGCCAGGGGAGCAGGAACACCTATTGACCCTCTGGTGCATGGACAAGTGCGAGACCACCCATATCTAAAGGCGCCTCTCCCCCAGCCTAAGGGGGGAAGCTACCAAAACCATAGCCCATATGAGAACAGGGGGGAAACTAATGGAAAAACAGGGATGGGAGTGAGATCATAATGCCAAAATCAGGAAGCCAGAAAGGGACACTGAGCAGAGAATCCTGGACAGTCCCAGTGCTCTTAGAAGGCATCCAGGGAGCAAGTGTACGTGGCCCAGAGGAACTCTGCCGGGATATGTGACCTAAGGGAAGAGAAGAAATAGTCTCTACAATTTCAGAGCACCTCTCAGAGCAGGAGCAGGAAGCACAAGGCACACAGTCCAGAACAGGGCGGAGCCCAGTTGTTCAGACAACTTCCTGCTCCTGCTGATGCTGCTGGCGTAAGTAGGGTTAGCAGGCCAATCAGCTCCTCTGGGACTCCAACAATAGGACTACAGGGGTAGAGCCTCAAACTGGTGCTTGACTTCATTAGTCCTGGATAGACAAGCATCAGCACGCTGCCAGATGGAGGGTTGGAGCATGGCTGCTCCTATAAACCCTGGAGACCCATGGGTCATGACACTGTATCCGCTCCTATGTGACAGGTAATGCTGCCAATAAAGGAGGAAGAGCAGCCCCGGCTATATTTTATGACAGTTTTTGGCCTCGTGTTGTGCATCCCTGCCTTACTGGATGTGTTATAGTACTTCTGGGTAAACAAAGGCAAGTAAAAGAAATTGGATGAAAGGATTGGGAGGCATAAGAGAGAATTACTTCCTAAGGTGGAAGTAATTCACTTTTCCTTCTCTTTGCTAAAAGTTGCTTCACTGTACTCTGGCTCTGTTCAGCGGAGTCTTTAAATGATTTTATAAGTGTGTCATATAGAGCTATAATTATCGTTTGTGATTAATCCTACCCACGTAGAAAACCGTGTAAGCTTCTTTACCAAAGGGTATGTTTTAAGTTTCTGTACCATATGTATAATGTATAATGTAATTTGACAAGTGTTATGGTTGGGGGCGGAAAGGGGGGATTGGAAAAGAGAAATGTAAGCTAAAAGTGTTCTCCTGCTGCTAGGTTGGAGGGACTGCATGGGAGGAATGAGACATGCTTCTGTTTTTTATATGATCCTGAGAGGTACCAAGCACCTGCAGATCCAATTCCCAGCCCTGACTAAGACTGATTTGTGTTGCCTTTGCAGTGCAACCTCCTGATTCCAAAGTGCTCCTCAAACCATCTTTACCACCGCCAGGAAGAGAATGAGCTCTGCTGTTTGAGAAAGAATCATCTCCATATTGTTGTCTGAAGCTTCATGGAGGACATTTAACCTCTGGCTTTTAAGTATGAAACTTTTTGAAGCTCCTAAAAGCTTCATCTTCCCAAATAATTTTGGGGGATACTGCTTCTGTTTCCCACGCCCATGAATTCAGAATCTCCAATACTCAAATGAAGCTGTGTGCATCTAAATAAACTCTTGAAGAGCTACTCTATGTCCTACTTTTGAATAGTGAAAACCATTTCCAGTATGGGGGACAATTTAACAACAAAGCCAGCTTGTGGCTACAAAAATAGCAGGCAGGAAGTTCTCACATATTCTAAGTAATCATTTATTTAAATTATCATAAGGCGAATTTGTCATGTCCAAAAACATAGCGTACCAATGATTAAAGATACACTATGATTCATTATCCTGTATTACAGTGAACTCCAGCTTATAGCCTCTAAAAGTCATTATCAGTTTATCAGTTTGCATTACTATAATTGTTAATAGATATTGCTTCATAGAGTAATTTTGAAAACAGAATTAAAATTAAAACAGTGACAAAACTATGCTGAAACAAGACAAGATTATAGAAATACAAATTCCCATCTTTAATTTTTCCCTTTAATAAAAACATCAGATAAGTCCTACATTATAACACATTTTAACTAACTGCTGTCTCAGTTCCACTGGGGTAATTCTAGGGAACACAAAGAAGTTATCCTTAATTCATACCAGTATAATTGAGATCACAGCTCTAGGTGTGTACAAGACCTTTTACAACTCTACAGCAGGTTAAAGTATCTCTTTTTTCCTCCCTTTAGCTTTTACTTAAAAGCATTAGATTATAGATCAAATGGAATTATTTTTGTCTAGAGTCCCTATTAAAAAAAGAAAGAAAATGCCTTTTTCAATTAAACAAATTTGAGGTGGGGGGAAGTCATTTTTTCGCAATTTTAGAGGTTTTTGTTGAACTCTCCCCCTCAAAAAAATAGGAGAATGCTTTTGGGCGTTTGGTTGCTAAACTCTGAACAGTTTGGGGTTTTAGTTTTTAGATGAAAATGACATTACATCATTTCCTGACCAGCTCCACCAGACTGAGTTCTTCAAAGAATGAAATATTTTCTTTAGCCACAGGACATGGGTAACATGATAATGGCAGTGGAAACTTCCTTACATTACTATTGCCAATGTTCCTCAGCCCTGCTCTGCAGCAGATCCATTAAATTATTGACCTCTCCCTGAGAATGCTAAGGATGTGCCAACTAGTGGTTTAGAACCACGCGTTGTGGTTGGTTTGTGATGTGAACACATGCCTATCTATCTTATCTATCTTAAGTACTTATATACATCCCCCTCACTTACTGTAATGTCTGTGTACCTCACAATCTTTAACATATTTATCCTCATAAGACCCTTGTGAGGTACAGAAATTATATTATCTCCATTTTGGGGAACTGAGGCACAGAGAGGCTAAGTGAATCACTCATGGTCACATAAGAAGTCAATGGCAGAGCAGGGAATTAAACCTGGGTCTCCTGAGTATTAAGGTAGTAACCTAAATACTGGACCTGTCCCCTAGAAATTGGCCTGAAACCCATTGTAGTATTTCAGTTAGGACACTGAACTGCTGATAATGAGCATTTGTCACCAGGCATACATGTGTATGAAACCAAAGGTGGTGGCTGTGTTGTGTTTCCCATGTGAACTGGGTTCATTTATAAGCCTCATGAAACTTCAGTTGCTAAAATCTATTCAAGACACAGGCCATAGGTAGTGATTGGGAGGCCTGCAGTAATCCAGCCTTGAAAGAGCAGAGGAGCAGATAAAGAGCTGTGACCTATTGATCAGAGCTGCATTTCAATGGGCACAGGTTTTATATCACAGATTTCATGAGAGAAATATGAAATTTTGAAGGAAGGTGACACTTTCACTGCAGAGATATCATTTCAGTTAAAAAAAATATTGATCTTGTACAAAAAAAGGTTAGAAAAGAAACCATTCAGCCACATAAAGATGTAGAAACAAGGGCCATGTAAGAAAAGTGTTTAGCTGGGTAAACAGAACACAGTCGTGGTTAACATACACCCCTTTTGCTTGTTCATATACTGGAGCTCCTGAACTGGACACCAGATGTAATGATTTTACAGCCTAACAGATTATGATCTCCAGTTTAAAATATGTTCTTACAGCCATAACCAAGCAACAAACAACTAGCCTCAGTAGTGGAGGATTATTATTTTTATGTCTACACCCTCATTTTTAGAGCCCATTCCTCAGCTTCTGTAAATCAAAGTAACTCTATTTCCTTCACTGGAACTATCTTGATTTACATCAGTAAGGATTAGACCCTAAGCGTGCCAGCTTCTGTATAGCTCCATAGAAAGCACAGTTCCTGCCTCAAATAGCTTAGAATCATGGGACTGGAAGGGACCTTGAGAGGTCATCTAGTCCAGTCCTCTTCCCCAAACAGCTTACAATCTATGAAGACAAAAATATAGGAAGGGTTGGGGGAAAGAGATGCTATTACAATCAGAGTGATGAGGGTGATGGTTGGTGCATGTTTCATTATCTCCATGGCCTTTGCATTGTTGGTTTTTTAAATGTTTATTAGTATAGGTAGAAAGAAAGAAATATCAGTGTTGATTTGTTCCTTGTAGCTGTCACAATAGAAGTAGGTCTTATAATTGGATTTGAAAGAGAAGAGAGTAGAGGCCCGGTGAGGAGTCTTTCATGCACGAGAGGTGAGTTAGTGAGAGGACAGAGGTGATTGCTGAGAAGGTGGACAAATGGGACACTGAAGCTGATATTAGTGAAGCAGAAAGAGCCGGAAGAGAAAAGGGAATCTCCGTGGGTGACCCACATACAGGTATCATACAGATGCCCTGCACAGGATGCTCCACCCAGACGGTAGAAGTAAACTCTCTGCAGGATAAAGAAATCCTATTGTCACATGGTGGAAAGTATGACAGATGTGAAGCTGATATGCAATAATTTTCTGTACACTGTATATAACCTGGTCAGTGAGGAGAAGTTATTGTGCACTGGAAGTTCTTTCATGACTGTATTGATTGAACTTATATTGGGAGTGGCGGAATGCTTATTATACACCTATACTGCCCAAATTCAATGGGGCCTGAACAGGAAGGAGACACATGGCTTCCCAGGTAAGAACACCCAAGTTCACACTTGGAAGATAGTGGCATCTTTCCAGTCTCTAGGCCAAAGTGAAGGGAGGCTAGACACCTAAAAGGCTATAAATAGTTTAAAAGTTATTTGATTCCTGAAAAGGGGGGTGAATTGCCAGGGGCTCTCCAGCAGTGTTAGTAAACCCTGGCAGTGAAACAAGCTGACAAAGAGAGGCTCTGTGGAAAAGTCTATAGGTAACTAGTCCTATAAGGTCCCCTTGTGGATTATGATTAAACACCTGGCAAGCCTGACGTGTGTAATGTGTTTTACTGATTTTAAATCTGTTTTCTAAACAAATAATACTGTGCTTTAAGGAGGCTTTTTGGTAATTGTATATCCTCAGTCATTGCTCTCAGAGAAAACAGAACTGCTGGGAAAAATTAAGGGAATTAGTTAGGAAAGTGGACTGGACTGAAGAACTCAAGGATCTTAATGTGGAGAAGGCTTGTTATTACTTTAAATCAAAGTTGCAGAAACGATCTGAATCCTGCATCCCAAGCAAGGGGAAAACAAATCACAGGGAAAGGTTGTAGACCAAGCTGGATGAGCCAGCATCTCAAACATAGGCTTAAGAGAAAGCAGAAAGCCTACAAGGAATGGAAGATGGGATGGATCAGCAAAGAAAGCTTCTTCTTGGAGGTCAGAAAGTGTAGGGATAAGGTGAGAACTGCCAAAAGCCAAGCAGAGTTGGACCTTACAAAGGAAATTAAAACCAATAGTAAACCATGTAAATAAAAGGAAAATAAGGAAAGAAGGAGTAGGACTGCAAAACACCGAGGATGGGGTCAAGATTAAAGATAATCTAGGCATGGCCCAACACTTAAACAAATACTTTGCCTCAGTTTTTAATAAGGCTAATGAAGAGTTTAGGGGTAGTGGCAGGGTGGTTAATGGGAATGAGGATGTGGAAGTAGAAATTACCACATCCGAGGTGGAAGTCAAATTCAAACATCTTAATGGGACTAAATCAGGGATGGGGGAGATAATCTCTATCCAAGAATATTAAAGGAACTGGCACATGAAATTGCAAGCCCAGTAGCCGGGTTTTTAATGAATCTATAAACTTGGGGGTCATACTCTAGGACAGGAGAATTGCTAATAGAGTTCCTATTTTTAAGAAAGGGAAAAAAGTGACCCAGGAAACTACAGACTTGTAAATTTGACCTCAATTGAATGCAAGGTTTTAGAATAAATTTTGAAAGAGAAAATAGTTAAGGACATAGAGGTAAATGGTAATTGGCATAAAATACATCATGATTTTATAAAACCAGACCACTTGATCTCCTTTTATGAGAAGATAACTCATTTTTAGACAAAGGAAATGCATCAGATCTAATCTAACTGGATTTCAGTAAGGCATTTGATACAGTTCCACATGAGAAAACATTAGTTAAATTAGAGAAGATGGGGATTAATATGAGAATTGAAAGGTGGATAAGGAGCTGGTTAAAGGGGAGACTACTATGGGTCATACTGAAAGATGATGTGTCAGATTGGAGAAAGGTTACTAGTGGAGTTCTTCAGGGATTAGTCTGAATAACATTTTTATTAATGACTTTGGTACAAAAAGTTAGAGTATGCTAATAACATTTGTGGATGGCACAAAGTTGGGAGGTATTGCCAATACAAAGTACCAGAATATCATACAAGATCTGGACAACCTTGAAAAATGGAATAAAAGAAATGGATGAGATTTAATAGTGCAAAGTGCAAAGTCATGCAGCTACGGACTAATAGCAAAAATTTGTACTATAAACTGGGGACTTTTCATTTGGAAGTGACAGAGGAGGAGAAAGACCTGGGTGTATTGGTTGATCACAGGATGACTATGTGATGCAGGATGTACCACCAATGTGATGCAGCTGTGAAAAAGGTTAATGCAGTCAGAGGATGCATCAGGCGAGGTACTTCCAGTAGAGACAGGGAAGTATTAGTACCATTATACAAGGCACTCATCTGGAATACTGTGTACAATTCTGGTCTCCCATGGTTAAGAAAGATGAATTCAAACTGGAATAGGAGCAGAGAAGGGCTACCTAGAATGATCAGAGGAATGAAAAATCTACCTTATGAGAAGAGACTCAAAGAGCATGGCTTGTTTAGCCTAACCAAAAGAAGGTTGAGGAGAGATATGATTGCTCTCTATAAATATGTTAGAGGGATAAATACCAGGGAGGAAGATTAGTTAAAGTTATGTGCCAATGTTTACACAGGAACAAATGGATATAAACTGGCCATCAACAAGTTTAGGCTTGAAATTAGACAAAGGTTTCTAACCATCAGAGAAGTGAAGTTCTGGAAAAAGCCTTCCAAGGGGAACAGTGAGGGGCAAAAAACCTAACTGACTTCAAACATGACCATGCTAGGTTTATGAAGGGGATGGTATGATGAGGATGCTTACAATGGCATGTAGATGATCTGTGACTGTTAGCAGCAAATATCTCCAACGGCTAGTGATGTAACATTAGAAGGGGATGGCTCTAAGTTACTACAGAGAATTCTTTCCCAGGGGTCTAGCTGGTGGGTTTGGCCACTTGTTCAATGTCTAACTGATCACCATATTTGGTGTAGGGATGGAATTTTCCCTGGGTCAGATTGGCAGAGACCCTGGGGGCTTTTTCACCTTCCTCTGCAGGACAAGGCACAGGTCACTGAAGGTTTAAAGTAGTGTAAATGGTGGATTATCTGTAACTTGAAGTCTTTAAATCATGATTGGAGGACTTCAATAACTCAGTCCGAGGTTATGGGGCTATTACAGGAATGTGAGGGCGAGGTTCTGTGGCCTGCAAGGTGCAGGCAGTCAAACTAGATGATCATGATGGGCTCTTCTGGCCTTAAAGTCTATGAGTCTATGGACACAAGTCAGAGCTGTTCAAGTAAATCATGATTGATACACAGAGAACTCAACCCAGGGCCCAGTGTGGGCATGGGAGAAGCCCATCAGACAGGTGACAGCTTGAGGCCTAAGACCTATAGGGATGAACGTGGACAGATCAGGAGGGGTTAGAGGTGTAGCTTGCCTGTCAGCTGTGACAGGAAAAACTAAGAACAGGATACTAGTGGTAGATCTTTTATCCTTCCCGTTTCTCAAGCCATCCTTGTCCTTTCCTCAGTTGGCCTTTGTACACTGCTGCACAGGGAGCTGGAAGTTACTGATTCCTTCACAACACAAGGGGTTTCCACGTTCCTGAATGAACCTTCCACAAAGCTAGCTTCCTGCCCCAACACAACAGACTGAATCTCAAAATCCTGGCTATGGGGCATGGCTCAAGAAGCCATAATCTGCACTGCTGTCACTACTAAGGGTCAGCTTGGAGTCAGAATAGATGAGCCGTGACAACTCAGAAGCCCAGTGGGTCCACTGAGGTTGTAGAGTGGGGGCAGGGTGAGGGGCAGAGCAGGGGAACCTTGAACCTGTCTTGAGGCAAGGTATCAGGAAATGCATTAGGGTCTGTCTACAGAAGTAAGCCATGGTCCACCTAGTTGCACAGACAGCCTCCAGCTGTTTCCTTCAGGCTTGAAAAAAGTGTGCCTTAGCCAGTCGGGGTCTCTGTTGATGGGACATCCAATGAAACCTAGTGAGCCCACAGGACATCTAGGCTGTTGTTCCCAACACTGTTAGAGTTGTCAAATGGTGGGGTGGACATGGTAGCTGCCTGGCAGCCAGCACGTGTGGGTTGTAGACTGGCAGATTCTCACACTGTGCCCATACCTCTTCCAAGGGGATATACAAGGTTGCATGGATGCAAACTGGATTTTCCTGCTAATGCAAAAAGTGATGAACAAGAATAGCACCTTCTTGCTCAACATATCTGCTCCGTGTGTATCTTCTAGTCATACCTTACTTCACTGACACAACTAACTGTTCACTACAGATCCAATGAAGCAACCAAATGAGTGTATTGGATTCTATTATGGCACACATATTATCAACAAAATAATAATCTGCATGCCAGCCTCAAGATCTTTAATACTGGTAACAAATTAGATTTGACTAGCTTGATTTTGACTTGCCAAGCTGAGTTTGCGTGGCTCACAGTTAGCAAAATCTTTTGATATGTACCAAAAAAAAAAAGAAAAGAAAAGAAAAGAAAAACCTTAAATAAATGTGATAGTGAAGTCAGGGAAAGAACAAACAGGGAACCTCCTCAGCGTCATTTTCATGGAACACCTCTTCTGACTTTGCGTGCACTCAAGCTCTGCCAAAAGATAGACAAAAATATTGTATATTTCATGGTCAAATTCAACATGGTATTCAGGGTATTTTTATGAAAAGTAATAGAAGTAAAAAAGTCTAACTAGCCATCCATTTTAATCATCATATAAATATAATTTACTTATGTACTGTATATATACTTACATTCCCCTTCTTTGAATATGAAGGATGAAATTGTCTATCCCATTTTCTCTGAGATTCCCATTTGCTGTGGTGACACCTTTAGCAAAGGCGAAACTGATCAACCTGAAAGGTCCCCGCTGAACTCAGTCCAGGCTGAACATGACCTCAGCAGCTGTTTCTGCTTTTAAGGTCACTGAGAACTTTATAAACTGTTTTTCTTTCCTTCCCTCCCTAGGATTAAATAGCAATATGGTCAAAAATAACTCACTTGCATGTAAGTCTCAAGAGTGAGTCCAAAGACAATAAATACACCCAATGCAGAGATAAAAGATTCAGAAAAAGATCCATTTGGGGTCATCACCACAATTAGTGGCTGCTCCTCTGATACAACTTGTTCCAGCTCTTGCCCACTGATATTGTGCTGTTAAATCAAAAATGCATCTGTCACCCCATTTTTTGGCAGTGTCTGTATCCTCGGGGGTTAAATGAACCAGTTAGGATGAAAAAAACTGATCAAATATATACAAACTATATAGAGTAACCTCCCAGCAAGGGAAGAAATGGAAGGTTGGTAACTTTAAGCTTCTGGGGATAAAACACTAGTAAATATACTGTAGGGAACAATCCTGCATTGTCAGAGAGCTGGACTGGATGATCTACTAAGTGTTTTCCATTGGTTCAGCTAGAATTGACCAATCCCTTCTCAAACCTTCCCCTCTTTCTACAACTAAAGTCCACCTGAACATTATCTAAAATGCTGATATGTTTGGATTTTTTCTTTTCTTCCCTATTCTCCTGCTGGAGCCAGGACTGGAAGTGCCAGAAATCTCTCTTTCCCTTTCCCAAGGGACTGTATCTGCTGGACTTTACAGTTTCTTGGCACAGCCAGGACAGCCTAATGCAGCTGTAGCAAGGCTAAGAAACTGGCCCAAGAAATATGGAATGATTGCCCAGAAGCGTCCAAAATTTCCAACGTTATACCAGCTTCTGTTTCCAAAGGGGCACTATTCACAGACACAGTGTTGTGCAGTGCAGCTGTGCAAAAAATTCAAAAGTAAATTGA
Organism: Mauremys mutica; assembly: GCF_020497125.1. Lineage (NCBI taxonomy): Eukaryota > Metazoa > Chordata > Testudines > Geoemydidae > Mauremys > Mauremys mutica. Next base: position 36,123,210 of record NC_059075.1, read on the forward strand.
ACAGCAAAATCAGAGGGTTACATTTGCTATTTCAGATTCACAAATATGGTCTGATTTAGTAAATAGCCCATAAGAATAGCATACATTTTGAGTAAAAATAAATCTTTTTGTTTTTTTTTTGCCAAAATGTTGAGATGTTGAGAAAATTTAGAGAAAGAGTAAGGGGCAACATAAAAATATTCCTGTGCATTTGTTTTACCTACTTCTTGTTTTATTGTTACTATTTTTTCTTACAACATATCTTATTTTCACTTTCTTTATTAATCTGTGAAACAAAACCTCATTATTATCAAGATAAAGAGCTTGGAAAGTTTTTTTTATTATTATTATATAAGGATTAGACATTTATATGGCATTTTAATGGCATCTGCAATTACACTAGCTAAGATAAAAACTATAAGGATTATGAATCTTCCACATTTTTAAATGATCATCTCCTGGTAATAGAAGGAAATTTCTCTCCATGGAAGAAACTGTGTCACATAACTAAGGGCATAATACGGATTTTATGCCTTACTCTGAAAAATACTATTTATTTATGTGTTCATTCGTTCTATTTTGGTAGCACTTACAGACCCCAGTGAGGGACCAGTACCCTATTGTGTTAAACACTGAACAAACACAATCCACAGAAAGTCCTTGCCCCAGAAAGCTCCCAATCTAAGGTTGTTGTCCAGTGTGAGAGAAAAGATACCTGTCTAGACTCTTCCCACATGGCAATTCTGGGTTCATATGCCAGCCCAGTAAAAGGAAGGGTAAAGGAAGATATGGAGGGCAGTAATTTAGTAATATAGTAATCAGGTAGAATTCTTTTCATGGTTGCTCCGAAAGTCACCACTGAAATCAATGTAAGAAATCTGTGCTTGCCTAGCATTTCACAGTTGTCTGAAACTCCACTCAAAACTTCATGATGGCAACATAGTAAGAGCTTGGATCCTCCTCTTCTGGCTCCTAATACTAGAGCTATAGGAGAATCTCCATTAAGTCCTACTAGTATAGTACCTATGATACATGGTGAGCTGTTCTGTTATTACCTAGCAGTGAGCAGGTGCAACATACACATTGTAAATGAGCCTTAAATCCTTTAGATGGTTTAATTTGCATTCTATTTATTTACAGTACTCATTAGTTATAATTCTTTCATTCTTTGAGCCAGATCCTCTGCCCCATTAAGTCAGATTTCACTGTCAGAGCAGCAAAAAGTGATGCTAAAGCTGCCCTACCTAGGGGCAGCTGAGGATTCCCCTCTGATGGAAGTCAGCATACTCAGCTTTATTACAGCTCCTCTTGATCCCATCCAGGGTAGGGTGCATACCAGGATAGGGCACGGTGTACTGGGGGCAGGAGGCAATGTAGCTAGACCTTGATGTGCTTTTCCGATCTTCTGCCAGCAGATCTGTCTCTGAAGTTATGTCTACATTGCAGTTTAAAACCCATGACTGGCCTGCCAGCTGATTCGGGTGCAGGGGCTTGGGTTGCTGGGCTGTTGAATTGCAATGTAGATGTGTGGGCTTGGGCCCCAGCCTGGGCACTGGGACCCTTTCATGTTGCAGGGTGCTAGACCCTGGGCTCCAGCCTGAGCTCGGAATTATACACTGAAATTAAACAGCCCTTTACCTCAAGCCCATGAGCCTGAGTCAGCTGGTATGGGCCAGCTGTGGATGTCTAATTGCAGTGTAGATAAACTCTAAAGGACTCTTCTTGTAGGCATAAACTGGAGTAGCCCAGAAGCTACTGTAATTTGCACTGGGGACTCGTTCAGCCTACTACCCCCACTCCCAGGATTGAAGCAGAAAGGTGGTTTTAAGTTCCCCACCACAGCCACAGAGTTCAAAGCAGCTAAGTCTCTCTGTGTGTTTATACTCCTGTCTGGCTACTTGTTTGTTCAGATTATATGTCCTTCCACCACTCTTCATTTGAGCTCTTTTTTCATGGCATTCCTTTCAGTCACCTGAAATATAACATGCTCCTTCTTTTTATGATTATTTTAAAACATGCAAATAAGTACAGTAAGTTAATGGCATAAGCGATGGGTAAGAATATGAAATTTGACAAAGGTTTCCCACTGTCTTACAACAGAAATTAGACAATGACAACGACAACAACAACAAATCGCTATTACTTATGGCCTTGCTTCTAAATTCTTACTCTCCGATAATTATATGTAATAAGAAAGGAGAGAAGAGCAAATTAAAGAGAATCATTGATCCGTAAAGTGAAAACAAAAAGGAAATGCATTAGTGGGTATGTGAGTTTAATGTACTTTAAAAAAAAAAGTTGTTGCCTGGGTCCATTTCCAAGGAACTAAGCATACAATTATATAACATATAATTACTTAGCTTGCAAGTTACTTAGAGGCAGGTCAGTATGTCCCAGTGTTTGACTGAAAGGACTAATGAAATAGGGTCTTTCCATTTGTTCCTTGCTTGGGGGGAGGGGGAAAATTATTTATGAAATAAAATCCAGGGGCTTGAAAGGGCATTAGTGGCTAGTTTTCTGGTTTCCATAGGAAATACATATTCCACAAACAATTTTGTTTCTTTTCTTAATAAAAGTGAATGTAATGCTGATGGAAAGTGTCAGACTGGTAGGCTCGGAGAATGCAAGTCCATTATTTCTCCATAGAACAGGTAAGACATTGGAGGTAGCACTGTAGGATTTCCCCAAACTGCCCCATCATCATAAACTAATTTTGCTCAGGAGGGAATCTCTGGAAACAAGACATATAAATATCTCTTCAGTTTTTGGCCTCTCTCCTGAGATGGCCAACAAGAGGTCCTTCTTGTTGATGTTTGTTTATTAATTGTGTTGTGGATCAGGACCTCACTGCTTAGGTGCTGGGGAAAAAAAAAGAACAAAAAGATGGTCCCTGCCTCCAAAAGCTTAATGTCTAAGTGAACTTGCTTTATTATGCAGACACAAGCTCCCAATAGGAACTAGACTGAGTTTGTCAACTCTTAGGTAAGGGTATATGTTTGTGACAGCCATGACTTCTGTGACAAAACCCATGTCTTTTAGGGTTCTTTCTTAAAAAAGTCAAGGGATGAGATCCTGGCCCTATTGAAGTCAATGGGAGTTTTTCCTTTGGCTTCATTGTGGCCAGAATATCACACAAGGTCATTGTCCAGCCTGCTACTGAGCAAGATCCTCTCCTGGATATGACAAATATGGCTCTGTATGTTTCCAATATAGCGGAGCATGGATTTTTACACAGTTTTAAACTATTACTTAAATATCACATTTTATTGTAAAATGAAGGACAATTATTTGCCTTTTCTCATAAATTCCCATGAAAGAAACACTTAACATCATTTAATACATTGTGTGTCATGAATTATTAGGTCTTTTTAAGAAGAAAAATTATGATTTTTGTGCATATTTTGCCTGATGAAGCCATGAATTCTCATGGTGAACAACTAGTCTTATATAGTAGGTCATTACATAGCTACTTCATTAATTTCCAGCAGGTGTCAGATGCAAACCAGTGACCCAAAGGTAAAAGACTCACTATCCCCTTATCAATCACCCTTTGGTAAGATTACTAGGGATGTGATGGTTCACCAAATCTTTGGGAGACTTGGACTACATGGTATTCTTGCTTTCAGTTAATGGTGGCTGAGTACACAAAAAGGCTGTGGTTTAATTTCTCTTGGTTTAATCCATCACTCCATCACAAGCACCTCACCAGAGTAAGGGCAACTCAATCTCAAGGATTTTTGTTGTCTCATTACAGGATCATGCCATACAGTCCTATCATCCTCTACTAGCTATCTGAATCAGTTTCCCTTTGCTCCTATGCTTGGGTTTTCCTCTAAGGGGCTTTTCCTCACCCCTTCCTAAGTTTCCCAGGCTTTTTCTTCCTGCTGCCCAGTCTCATGCTTTCTGCCTTGACTCCCTTCCTATGGTCATTGTTTTTCTATGATATCACTAAACCACTTACTCTTCCTGAGATCTCGTTGTCCACAAAGGACAGTGAAATTCTCCCTGTTCCTGGTTCTGTTATTATGACACTTCTGTATTACCCAAAGGGTACAGAATGAAACACTACCACCTGCTTACAGTGCAAGGGAACCTTGTCTCTGCTGATGGGAGGAAACTCACACAAAAGTACTGGGGGCTGATTAAGCACCCAACTACAGGCTCCACAAGCCTCACTCTTTCCCTCAGCAGGATAGGAATTTGTGCACCTCAGTCCTTAGCCTCCCTGATTGAGTTCTTGGGGTAGAGCAGAGAGAACCTGTGACTAAATATATGGAGAGAGTTAGCCCCCAAAGTTCTGCTCTGGCCCCAGAGCATAGGTCCTGCCAATCCATCACTCCACTTCATTACACCTGAATGCCCAGTCCCTCGACTTCTGGACACCCACAATATGCACAAATTTGCTGCCTCCATGGAAGCAGCACCCCCTCATTCACTAGCTTCACCTCAGATCAACATTGTCTTTAGCACACAGCAAGCAGTTGAGTTTACAGTAAAACAAAGCAGAAGTTTATTTGACAAAGCTTAAGATAAAGATTCAAATAGAAGCAAATATAAGGATTGCAAACATGGTTACAGATCAAAGAAAAATAATGTAATCTAGAGCCTATATTTATTTAAAAGTTTCTTTCTTCTCTAATAAGGTATTTCTCACCAAGCGTCAGTCCGTATAGCACTTGTCTAGTAGAGAGAGCTGGGATCTACTTTTCTTGTGACACACAGGCTGGCAGAATGTCACTTCTCTAATGGATGTGCCTTCTCTCTCCTGTTATACACTTCCAGACATTTGTCTCTTTTCATAACCAGGATGTTTCGTTAACTTAAGTTAGCCTCTGTTGGATCCCCTATTGACGGTTTTTTTCTTCGGTTATTTTGTGCTTTGTAAAGGTCCAAGGCCACACCTGGCTGAGTTGAAAGATGTCAATTGTTCTCACTCTCGATTGAGTTAGCTTTGACCCCAGGTGACCAGTTTCACCTCCTGAAGCTTTGGGACACAATAATCTACATGTTTCATAACTCTTAAAATATTTTCTGTACATACATCCCACAATAACCAGGACAACCATCAAGTTTGTAGCTTTTGACGGAGACCAAATATGGCCCCTTTCTGTCACATATCGTGAAGATGACAAACACAGGGGAAACATGCCCATCTGGGCATGTCTAGACAGGTCTCCGAGTATAGCCATGTAACTGTGTACTCCTCTGTCTGTTGCCAACAAGAGGTGCCAGGGGCACAGTTACAATATTGGATTTTTTTCCAGCCTCCTCTCTGTAATTTCTTTCTACAATAGCTGGGTATACATGACCATGAACCAGTGCTCTTTCCTATACTAAGATGGGAGTCACTTCGGACTTGGGTCCCTTGAATCAGTGATGATTTCCCCTCCTATCTAGCCAATCAGAGGTAGATCTGGTGGGATCATCCTCACTCTGCTCCCTTTTCCTGGGACTATTTCTTGAAGATCCTTCTAGGCCTTCCAGGCTCCTTCTCCTTCTTAGTACTCAGGTAACTTGAATTTTATTTTATGTTACGAGAAATTTATATGTAGCATTAGCCCAGTGGGTGGATATTTTTGTTTTATACCTTGTGTGCATGGTTCCAATAAAGACAGGAATTTTATGTTGGCTAATGTTAATGTAGAGATAGACCCGAGCCGCAAAGTTTAAAACCAGACTTCACCAAACTTCAGAGGAGATCAAATCAATGCTAGGATTTGGGATGGATTCTGTTTTAAATTGAACTGACCCACTCTTTCTCACAGTATAAAGTTATAGCTGCTCGGTAACTCACTCTTGTCCATCTAATTCACTCTTCCCAAATGGCCTTCTTCTCTTAATGACTTCTCTTAAAGACTTCCCACCTAAAACTGGTATTGATCCATTTAGGACGTATGCAGATTGCTTCAGTCTTGACAACTGGATTCATAAATAATCTCTGACTGCCACCAACATGGCTACAAGTCAGATTCCTGGCCCGTCCCCTCCTCATAAACCCATGTTCTAATCATTAACCCCATAGTCATTCAGGAGTTTTGCAAGTGGGGCCAACAAATGAGTGACCAGAGCTGATAAATGTAATTCTTTTATGGGCAGTGAAAGACTAAAGTGTATGAGCAAGCAATGGAGAAGAGTTAGAAAACTAAGTCAGGTTATGAATAGGGCAGGAAACAAGCCAAAGAACCCTTCCACAAAAACAAACAAACAAAAAACAAAAAAATCCAAACCCCACAACCTTGAGTACTCTACAAAATATCAGAACCTGAGGCAGAAAATGTAGAATCATTTAATGGTGCTAGAGACTTCTGCAAGCCAACATTTTCTAAATACTAGTCATATAGAAACTCAGTTTAGGGCCTGGATAGTGCTTTCAGAATCCAGAAGAGGAAAACAAGGTGTGGATTTAAATAGGGCTTTGCAAAGCTATAAACTGTGGTAGATGTTATTGTAATCAGAATTGGGCATGTCTAAAACTAGCCACTCTCACCTCAGGCTCTCAACAAAATCTGTTAAACCTACTTGCTTCACTGACCTCCCAGAGCTGTATATGCCTAAACAGCCCTGTCAAGGAAAGAACAAACTTTTCAAAACCTTCAAGAGGCCTGTGGGACCTCTGTACCTATTTGCTTCCTTTATTCCAAAATTCATCTGAAAAAGACAGAAGTGAAATAACACAAATGATTTATTTTTTATCAATTCAACTCCCTGTGAAAATGTTTCTAGAGAAGCAAATATGAAAGAGTTGTCTGGTTAAAAATCTGTCTTAAAAACAAACCCTAAATGCTCTCTTTTTAACTTGGATTTATACAATGGACCAGAGAGGCCTGTGTAGTTTACTAAGTCAATATTTTCCAGTTTGGAAAGCATCGTGCAAAGAATTTCCATTTTAACATACAGAAAGAAATGAAAAAAAACATGTATGAACACATGATAAACCCCAGTGTCTTATATTTAAAAAATGCTCATGTCTTCTTCCCAATCTTTGAAGGGGTTCTGTGCAAGTATGGAGCAGTTGCTGCTGTTGTATACAAATGTGAGGTATGGCGGTGGAGACCAAAGGTCATTGTCTGTTTTAGAAGGCAGGGCCCTGGACTGCAGGGGGACAGATCAGCCAGAGGCAGCCCACAGTTTACAGTGAGCTCTGGTTTCTGTGTCATGTAATACTTGAATAAAAGTCACTTCATTTTTAAATATGAGCTCTTCTTGCTTTAAGGCAATGAACAACACACTTCAACAGAGCTCCATGCTTGCTATCTATCTATCTATCTATCTATCTATTTGTATTTACCCAGGGCCTTGCAGGTTAAGGAAATAACACAACTGCTATCATTAATTAATTCTGGGGGAAAATCTGTATGTCTCTTGTGGTTGCAGGGAGAACAATACTTCTTCCAATCCCTACCCCCACATCCCCCAGAAAAGAAGGTGTCATTACAGCTTGGTTGTTGTCTCTGCTCATAAAAGGGTGGAACAACTTGGCAGTAAACAGTAGCACTATAACATTTGTTTACAGTACACAGTACCTCTGCAGAACATCTCTAGATGGTCATTTTTAGGGGTCTTATAACCTGTGGTCTAGCAGGAACCTGAGATGGTTGAAGGGAGAATGATGAGTAGGTTCTTTTCCCATACCATAGGGACAAGTTGGGGGCATTGAGAGAAAGGGTTTCCTATGGATTTTGCTTGGAAACTGACCCTTCACAGACAATTATTTTATTTTAAGTGGATCGGGAGAAATTTATTTCAATTCAGAACTATTTACATTTCTCCTTGTTGATCCACATTTCCTACTCCTAACATTTCTACAATAAATTTTCATTTCCATTTCTTCGCCATCCCATTGCACACTCACCGCAAAAATGGTAATGCTTCTTACAGGGCTCCAGCCTCAAAGGGTCTCTTGTTGAAATTCAGAAATTTCCAGTAAGTTAGGAAGTTGAGCCCAAGTTTTCAGAAATATTCCACTATGGTTCAGGCTTTTCAGCACTGGCTGTTTAAATCATGTTCAAATCCAGGTTAACGAGGAACTGTCTTTAAGAACTGTGCTCAAACATTTTTATCCTACAATCACAAGTAGGATCGAAGTGCACTGGTTGTCATCTGAAGATTCCTAGCTAGCATTATCTAAGAGAGTCAACATATCTCAAGCCCCTTTCTTCCTTGTGTAAAATAATCCTAAAGTTATCACACGTTTAGTGGGAACATCTGGCTGCATGGATAAAAGCACACCACTGTCTTGTACAATTTATGAATCCATTTCCATGCCTATACCTGGAGCCAATATTTTTGTTTTGTTTTAATTCCCTCTCACTCCTCCCTACAGCCTTCACTCATATAACTTTGTCATTTTTAAGTATTTTAAGATGGTTTTCACTTTCTGCCTGTCCCAATAAATCCACCCTAAATTCCTCATGCTTGTAACTGCAGTATCTGCTCAATTAGCAGATTTATAGTTTATTGAATGGTTAAGTTCCAAAAAGAGCTGTTTTTATAAGAATATCAACAGAGGGATATTTGAAATTAGAGAGAAGTCCCAATTTATTCTTTTTCTTTCTCGTTTTTTACTGGAGTTTTATTTAATCTTTTTGCATTTCAGCAAAATGCAAAGTTACACAAAGCCAAAGTTAAAGAGTTAAATGCTGTTGTTATTGAATTGCAAAACAATAATATTGATGGAATTTGTGGTTAAAAATAATATGTTAAATAATATGTAACAATAATACGTCAGGCAAATGTATGTTTTTCCTCTGTAGATCGCAAAGTGGTTTATAAAGGAGGGTAAATATGAACATGGAAAATGGAGGCACAGAGGTGTAAAGTAACTTGCCAAGAATCCTATAGCTTTTCAATGGCAGAGCTGGAAGTAGATGTCGAAAGTGAAATTTGTGCTGTTTCTCTTAGAGACTGTCTAAGGGCAGGTCTACACTTAAAATGTTACACCGGTGCAGCTGCACCCCAGTAAAGATGCTGCCTAGGCCAACAGGAGAGCTTCTACCGTTCATGTAGCTAATCCACCTCTGTAAGAGGGGGTAGCTGTGTTGACGGTCCTGCCAGCATAGCACTGTCTACACCAGGGGATAGGCTGGTATAACTGCTTCGCTCAGAGGTGTGGATTTTTCATACCTCTGAGCGATGTAATTATACTGATGTAAATTTGCAATGTAAATGTGGCCTAAGAGAAGCTGTACAGCCTCTAAAACATTATAGTTAAAGCAGTACAACCCTTCTACTGCAGGCACATTTATGTTGACAGAGAGGTGCTTTATACTGGTAGAGCTTTCCCCATGCCATGGGGAAACCTGTTCTCATGAAACTTCCTGCCCAAATTCCAGTCCATTCCAGATCAATTTCATTAACCTTCAGGTTAACTGAACCACCCTGCTATATATTTAGCTTTGAGATAAGCCCAAACCAAAACCCTACATCTGAAACCAACACTGGGGAAATTCAAATATGCATCTAAACTTCACACCTAGTGCCACACTCTATACCTGGCTAAAATGGAATGAGGATAGGAACTACAGAGAATAGAGATGACTGAAACAGAAGACATATTTTTGTGAAAATATCAATTATTCCCCCCTTTATTTTATATTTTTTACCTTCTGTACAAAATTCAAAATTTCAATGAAGAATTGCATCAAAATTTGAAAAAAAATTAACAAGCAGCTCCACATTTTTGATCAGCTGGTCAAAAAAATGTGATCCTGGCCAACTTGGAGGTACACTGCTGTCAAAGTGGCTTAGTCCTTATTTCACTCAGAAGAGGATTCTAATAAGGGTCCCTGTTGCACATAGATCTGAAAGAAAAATCTGTCCATGGTTTTCTTGGTCAGTTTCAATGTTTCAAAATATGGTGAACTGAATTCGAAAACTATGGTTCAGGCCTGTCTGTTAAGAGCAGTTGTAAGGAATTTCTGGAAGAAGCTATTCTCAGTGCAAACCAACAAGTGGTATTGGTCCCACAAAAACTTAATAACAATTTACAGATACACAGATGTAGGAAACTCCTGTAACACTGGCAGCACTGAAAAAAAATCTTGGTACTTTTCTACCAAGAATATTGTTGAAATATGACTCTAGCTAATCCTGTTTGAATGTAATGCAGACAGAGTTTTAGCTAAAAAGGATCAGATACTAGCTGAGGTAAACAGAAGTAAGTTGACTTCAGTGAAGTCAATGGAGCTGCACTAATTTACACCACCTAAAGATCTGGCCCATGGTTGTAATACATAATCTCTGTCTTCTAGAAGGGCTACACTATGAAGGAAGGACAATTCCACAATGTCTTCACATGCAGCTCTATTACACAAACCCCAATAAACAGATTTTCAAAATAAACAGGATAGAAAAAGAACCAGCACTGATGGAAGTTGACATGATTTTAAATGTGATAGTTGCCTGCACTGACCTTCCACATAAATCACCAGGATAAGCACTGCAAGGAACTGATTGCAGATCAGAACATTACCCAAAGGAAATGGTACAAATGTTCCGCAAGTAGTTATTGGACAAGCTGAAATAACATGTTACTCAAACCATATATAAACACTCACACTGTAATGTTAGAGAAGTATTTTTTTAGGCAAACAGGTATTCAAATTACCTCATGTATTTTTCTCCCAGTTTGTAAAAATATACCATGATGCCCTTTAATCAGTTACTGTAAGGCATTGCGGGCATCCTATGGGGTAGATCCTCACTTGGTGTAAATGGTGCCATTGATGGAGCTATGACCATTTACATGAGGTGAGTATTTGCCCTATAGACTTTGCATTATTCAGAGCTGGATTTTGGTGGTGTATTGTATTTTGGTAAATTTTCAGGATGGCTGATAATTTGCTTCAACAATAACTAAATAACATCAATACTATACATTTCTGTATTTCTCCTCACCCAAGGATCCCAATTTGCTGTCAGCTTACCTAAAAGGTGGGTACAGGATTTTCTCTCAGATCTGTCTGCCACATGGGTAATCTGATGCACAAAAAAATTAAAGTGGTTTGCATAGTGTCACAAAGAACCAGTAGCACAATCAGGAAATAAAACTTGACAATACTCAATTCTCATAAAGTGTCAAGTACTTGATATTGCTTTTACAGCCCAAATCCAGGCACTCTGTTTCTAGGAAACTGAGGTCTGAGTGCCAAGGAGACATTCAATACACAAACACAATTATATCATATCATATCACGATGTTACAATCCTCCACTGCTCATGTTACAGTGAATCCATCCAATACACATAGATGGGCTCCTAAAATCATGCACTAGTGAAAAGGGGAGTGGGGATCAATATGATTATCATGCACAACCTCCCTTTATGTAATATTATTTCATTCTTTATCTTTGTGTGTGTTTGCCATGGACTAAGCTATCAAGTAAATATAAATATTGAAAGCAGAGATCAGTTAAGGAAGCAGTAAAAAAGAAGGCAGCGTAGAGTGCCAGAAGGAAACAGACTAACAATATTTTTCCTCTGAATTTTATTTAATTATTTACTCATTTCCCCCTTCTTATTTCACACCTTCCTTAATATCTGTTTAACGAGAGCTGCACCCACCATCGAAGTTGTGATCCTACCACGAAGTTCCAGTTTATGAACCAACCTCCTGCCATTGCATCCTCCACAGCAGCAACATGAGCCAACTCCCTTTGCTGTTTCACAGTCTGAATACTTTCCTTTTCCCAAAGGGCAACTCTGCCACTGGCAGATCAGGCCAGGGTAGCCTAAGGGGTTGCAAATTGTGTTTGAGTTATAACATATTACAGACTATAGTCCAAATTATTTTTCAATTCAAATGCAATAATACAGTAATAGAGGTAAATAATTAGAAGCACAGAGGGAGAGAGAAATATTGAGGCAAGGGAGGGAGGAAATAGACATATTTTCAGATGGGATGTATAAAAAGATTCATTGATGTATAGAGTTAAGGCCAGAAAGAATTATTAGATCATCTCGCCTGCACTGACCTTCCACATAAATCACCAGGATAAGCACTGCAAGGAACTGATTGCAGATCAGAACATTACCCAAAGGAAATGGTACAAATGTTCCGCAAGTAGTTATTGGACAAGCTGAAATAACATTACATTTCACCCAGTTATCCTTTTATTGAGCCCAAAAAATTGTGTCTGTGTTTGGAAAATGTTTTCCAGAAAGCAGCAAAGAGTCCTGTGGCACCTTATAGACTAACAGATGTTTTGCAGCATGAGCTTTCGTGGGTGAATACCCACTTCGTCGGATGCAAGTAGTGGAAATTTCCAGGGGCAGGTATATATATGCAGGCAAGAAGCAAGCTAGAGATAACGAGGTTATTAGAAAGGCATCTAATTTGGATATGAAGAATCAAGAGATGGAGAATCTCTCTCTTCCTTTGGTAGTTTATTCCATTGGTCAATCATTCTCCCTGTTACAAAAATTGTGTCTAATTTATAATATGGAATTTGTCTGGCTTAGAGATTCCAGCCATTGGTTTCTCTATGTCTTTCTCCCCTACATCAGGAGCGCTTTAGTACCTGGTATTTTTCTCCCGTGAAGGTACTGATACACTGCAATCAAGTCACCTCTCAATTTTCTTTTTGATAAGTTAACTAAGTGAGCTCTTTAAGTTTCTCATTTTCAGACATTTTCTTCCAGCCTCAAATCATATTTTGGGCTCATGACTGCACCCTCTTCAATTTTTCAGCATTCTTTTTAAAATGCGGACACCAGAACTGTATGGTACATTGCAGTATTGTTGTATCTATATAAGATATCAAGATTGTTAATCTGTGTGTCACTCTGAAATCTAGACGATCTGTTGAGTCAGTGAGAAGTGATGGAAACATCTACAAGCATGGCTGAGAGCTCTTTACGTTCAGAAAATCACCAGGTCTAACATCCTCTTTGGTTACTAATTGATTGGAAAGTACTTCATCACCCTTACATAATAGGAGCGCACCGTCCTGCTTCTTTGCAAAGGCAGAAAAAATATTAATACCTCCACCTTTTCTGCATCATTATTAACAATTTTACTATTTCCACCTAGTAATGAGCCTATACTATTACTAGGATTTCTTTTACTCCTAATTCATTTAAAAATTCTTATTGTTCTTGAGCCTGCCAGCTATGGACTTTTCCCTGATGCCCTCTGTTTTCCTTATCAATTTTCTGCACTTCATAACTTCTAATTTATAAATTGCTAGATATCTCCCCCCTTTTCCATTTGTTATATATTGCTTTTATATCTCTAACTGTTGCCTTCACTTCGTCACTGAACTAGGATGACTTTTCATCAAAATTGTCCTCTTTCTTGATAAAGATGAAGAGCTGATGCAGCAGGAAGATATAAATGGCTGTTATAGGTGAGAAGAGGTGCAGAGGGGAAGATTCTGACATTACATCTTAGAAAAAGTAGAATTTTTTCAAATGTTGACATAGCAACATTTTTCCTCTGAAGTTTGAACATTTGCAACATTTTTAAATGTTATTGAGCTGATCAAAATATTTGATTTAAAAAAATCAAAATGTCAGAAACCAGCATAATTTTAAAAGTGATTTTTCATGATGTTTTGACCAGTGCTACTAGGCAGGAGAGAGAACGTTTTCACACTAGACGTAACACTCTGGACGTACTGAAGTCAATGGTAAAACTTCCATGGACTTCAACGGTGCCAGGATTTCACCCTCATTCTGAGGTTAATTTCTGAATAGATACTTCCCTCTTTACCACCAAGAACATTTTCTATTCCTGCAGGACTGAAAAACACAGATTTCCTACCTCTCTGGTAGAGGAAAGGGAAATGGTTCTCCTTAGGGATCAACATGCCAATGGTAAAATTCCTCTTTCTGAAGTCACCATGAAATTCAAGGTTTTCTTCTCAGCACAGCGGGGTCAGTTTTCAGTGCACTGGTAATGTTAATGATTCTTCTCTGCTTGGCTGTGGTATTCTTCAATTTCCCAGCCTGAATAGATTATAAGAAGACTGGATCCAATGTATTGGTCTTGAAAAATGCCAAATAAGATGTTCTGGAAACAAAAGTCCTATTTATCTTCCAAATCATACACATTTAGGTCAGCAACAGGCCAAGCTTCATCCATGCAGCCCTGGCAATATCACCTCTAATCTGGAGAGACCACCTCCAGGGGTGAAAGGGGGCTCATTCTCAATAGACCATATAATCTTTTGCCCCTCTGCTGAGACTGCTAGCAAGGGGACACTTTGGCATAATCATTTGTGCACTACGAAGTGGATGGGATCCTACCAAATCATTTCACGTAGACAACCAAAAAGACATGACATAGTAATAATTTTCAATCACCCACTACTGACCTAAGCAGATATGAATGCCCAATACACAGATATAAGGATGCATATCCCATTGTGATTCCTTTGAGGGGTCCATTCTCCTTATTATTAGCCAATTCAAACAGGTTTGTTTCTTGCTATGTTTGAAAGGGAGACCTAGAGACAGACTGAAAATTCAGGAAACTCTTGCATAAGGAAGGAAAACACCTTATAAAAAATCCTAAAGCTTTTTATATTAAATAATGAGCTCCAGCCCAATATTCAATACATAGCAAAATGAGATGGAAAAGCCCTATTGGCCAGGTGATCTAGTCAACCCTCCAGCTCATGTTCTGAGTGTAAGCAGATTATAAATTGTATAATTAATTGATACAACAGATTGCAAGGGCACAAGTTCCTGAGCTGGTTAACGTTATCAGGAGACCGCTATTTTTTATAAAGTGACTGTATTTATTTTTTTCTTCTTAAATTGAGTGGCAGTAAGGCCTGACTGCTATAAACACAGTGTCAAATACAATGACTTTCCCATTACTTCAGGGGGAAAAGTCAAAAGACAGATGGAAAAAGCAAGTGGCAGAATGGTGTTTCTGTCATAATTATGTTTTATGCAGACATGACTCTGTGTCCATAATAATCGACAGTCTGTTTAGACATTTAGCAAACCAACAGTCAAATGTACTTTGCAGGGTGTGAATATTTTTTTTATTATTATTATTTCATGACTTGTAGAAACGGGGTTTGAATTCCTGTTCAATTTAACAGGCGGATAATAAAACATATTTTTTCTCCCACACCAAAGCAAAAATGAATGTGTTTCTATCCTTCAGAATGCACCGGAGACTGCCAAGAAAGCAAGGCTTGAACAGGAAGGGAGTGAGATGGAGCTCATAAAGCTGCAGAGAAGGAATGGGCAAACTGATTCTTATAAATCTAGAATTAACCACTCCCTACCATCACCACAGAAGTGTCATACAAAGGTTAAACTAAAATGTTGAGGTTTAAAAGAGTTTGTTAAATGTTTGATATCTTTATTTTTATTCCTCTTCCCCTTGGTCACAGCTTAACAGGAAGGTGAAGTGACCAAGTTCAGGAAAAAAAAAAACAGGAGTACTTGTGGCACCTTAAAGACTAACAAATTTATTGTAGCATGAGCTTTCGTGTGCTACAATAAATTTGTTAGTCTTTAAGGTGCCACAAGTACTCCTGTTTTTTTTTTTTGTTTGTTTGTTTTTTTTTTGCGGATACAGACTAACACGGCTGCTACTCTGAAACAAGTTCAGGAAGACACCCTAGAGGACATTGCAAGAAACTCCATTAGAATCCTTTACCTGGCTTTTGCTTTCAGTTGGCAGCTCATTAGACCCAGGAAGCAAAACAGACCAAAAAGGTGGTAGCTTTGTTCCAGACAGAAGTTTTGTATCCACAGTGTAGATTCAGTTATACTGCTATAAAGTTGGAAATAAACAATACTGATATAATTGTGTCCACTTGAGGGATATATAAATAACATCCCAACTGAAATAGTTATACTAGGACCAAAAAAAAGTGTGTGTAAACAAGGCCTTATCTTCCAGCTTGGAAGCAGCTGATAATTTCTGGTAGAGAAGGCTGCCCTTTATTTCTTGCCCAAACAAGGTGTAGGGAGTAACAGATTTCCAGTCCAATTTCAAAGAGCATGCTTTGGGGGGCAGTCAGCGTATTCTATAGCTCAGCTCTGCCTGAGGGAGCATTGTTATCCCCACCAATCTTTCAAGACTACAGGGTAAAATACAGGCTCTATATTACATTTCCCACAGAGACACCACTGTAGTGGGGAAGCCCCTTTAATAAGGAGCTCCTGAAGCAGCTGGAAGATAATATAGTCCTCTTAGCAAAAGAGCCAGGCTGCCCGGGTGTCAAGGTGGCTATGGTGGGGGCAGAACCACTACATGAATGACCTTGACTTCCTGTGGCTCCCCAGGGGATCTATTATCTTCTGACCTGGACCCTCACTTTCTCCCAAGGGGGGCAAACCTCTTATGGGAGGGTACAAAGTAAAGTCTGTGAGGGAACATATGTAGATTTTGCTTCATAGTAGCATAATCAAGCCCTAGGAAAGGATTCCAGGATGTAGCTCCCTAGCTTAGGACATTTTGACATGCAGACTTAACAGCTTGGTGAAGTGTACAGGCATGAGCAACAGAGAAGTTTTCTTGTCCCCACCTGAAGGCTATATTTATAAGCCATGGATGAAACACATTTCATACACTGTGTTTCTAGGACATCAGGCTTACATCTGCACAGCAATTATACTATGAGGAACTTAAGGGAATAGCTCAGATATTTATACCTTAAAATATGAAGAAAAGATGAAGCTCAATTATTTATGCCAGGAATAGAATCTACATCTCTTATTTGAGGCAGGCACATCATACAATGATGAGTAAGCATTCAAAATACATTAGGGCTGGATTTTCTGCTCTTTATGGGACAGTGTCTTATTGACCTGTCTACTCTGGTAGAATCTGTGCCCTCCATCCTTTAGATGAATGGTTTATTAGGATGGGGATATTAAGGCACTCAGAAGAAGCACGGGGAATATGTGTGAGAGAGCAAAGGTAAGTGGGTATGGGTGTGGCAGGGGCACAGAAAGTATGAGAGAGCATGGCTTGTGTGCAAGAACATATGTTTTTGCATGCTAGAAGCATATGTTTAGGTTTTGGGGTGGATATGTGTGTTAGATCTATTGTATGAAAATGGGTCTGACTGTAAGTTGGGGAGTAAAGGTTATGAGTAGAACTGGTTAGAATATTTTCAACAAACTGAAATTTCCTGAAATAAATTTCGTAATTTGATCATTACTAATTCCTCTGGTATTTCTGGTATTTCAACACAATTGTATAGTTAAAAATCAGAAAGGTTTTAGTTTTATTCCAATGAGGAATGAAAACAAATGTTCAAAACCTCAAAAGTTGGCAAATGGACTTGTCCTCCAAACACCTCTAGTTATGGGTGCCATGCCTGTGTGTGTCTGTGTGTAAGCATAGGAGAAGTTAGACACAATTCCAAATATAGGTCTTTATCCAGGAGAGGACTGTGTAAAAGCTGAACAAACTCAAACTGTAAAAAACTGGATAAGAATACCATCGTTTAGCCTCTGAAGAGGAAAGATACAAGCAACCTTGAGCCTCTAGGCTGAGTGAATCAAACCAAGGTTCCCTTGCATTCCAACCATATCTTTTATTGTCTGAGTATCAAAGACACCTCTCAGTAACACTTTACAACAAGTGGCTGATCATTACTAATTCCTCTGGTATTCATCGTATGGTAATAAAAATTAATTGTAATGACATAACTTGGTTTTACATGTGGGATTACATACTGTGCTAGAAAGGCCTGGTCACTAGTGCTGATGTGTTCAGGACTGTGCAGTAGCATTTGCAATATTCAGTTCAGGGCTAAAGGGCTTTACAGTGAATCAGTCGGAAAACTGCCCTCTTCTCTGAGACTTCATATTATAAAAGAGCATTCACTTGGGTTAAAACAATATTTATTGAGACCTTTATATTTCAATTACTAAACAACTTTTAAAATATTAAAGTTGCAATAATGTTTGCAATTTAAAAGCACTTTTTTAAAATAATATTAAACCAAATAATAATTCTTGTAAGTTTCTGGTCTATGTGTGGCCAAAGTAGAGAAATGTCTATTTTACATAAATAGTTTGTTGGTTCTGTTTCTTTTATCCAACAAAAATATTCTTAGCATGTTTAACAAATAGCTACTATGCAACGGTTCTAGTGCATCTGTGCAGAATCAATGTTCCTAGGTAACTGATACAATACTATAAAACAAGCAGCACATTGAAAATGAACTAGTAGCCTACTGGCAGTTAGCTGCTAGGAAAAGGATGGTACATAATAAAACATGGCAACAGCAGCAAAGCCCACTATTCAACAGAGGGGGTGGTGGGAAAGTGTTAGGAGAAATAGTCCACATTTTATAAATTCAATAGTAATTTCTGATGGTTAGAGAAGGAAAGACAAAGTCAGGACTAGTGAGTTCTATTCCTGACCTACTACCAACTTCTTATATAAAAAAATACAATGTTTAAGTTTGGGAGCCTTTGTTTTCCAACAACATCTCAATATGTTGACTTTAAATCTCAGTTTACTTGATACTTTCTGTAGAAGCAGCAAAGAATCCTGTGGCACCTTATAGACTAACAGACGTTTTGCAGCATGAGCTTTCGTGGGTGAATACCCACTTCTTCTTCTTGCATCCGAAGAAGTGGGTATTCACCCACGAAAGCTCATGCTGCAAAACGTCTGTTAGTCTATAAGGTGCCACAGGATTCTTTGCTGCTTCTACAGAACCAGACTAACACGGCTACCCCTCTGACACTTGATACTTTCTGTTCCTGCATCTTAGTACAGAGTGAACAATGTTAGAAAGGCACTTTGAAAACCTTAGGTCAGAGACATTACATACAAATTATTATTTATTACTTATGCATGGGGATGGTTTCTATCTGACTTTTCTTTGTAATTAATGGCCCAAATTCATCTGTGTGCTCTGACTCCTTTGTGCTAGTTCAATGACACAAAGTAGATTAGATAAACAGATGAGTTTAAGACTGTTTTGCAGCATGGGAGAAGCACAAAACCACTTGGGCATATACCTGAAACTGTCCCAATCTCTTTATTTTGGGCCCTCAGATTTTCCTAGCCAGTCATGAATTACCCGGAAATGCCCCCCACCCCCCTTAGGTCATTATTATTTAAGTATAAGCAGAATGGAAAGCTGGGAGATAAATCAGATAATTAGATGAGGGGATTGAGGCATATTTACACCATAGTGCTTTTACATCGCTGTTAGAATGTAAATAGGCCTTAAAGTAGGGGTAAATACAATTTACAGATTGCTTAGGGATCTGTAATTAGGATTAGCCTCTGATTCAGTTACTCAGTGTAATAAAAATATAACAAATTTAAAATTAGAGGTGGGTCCAAACCAATACTCTGGAACTGAACATCCCAGAGTTTTGGGAGTGGGGGGACAAGCTTGTTGGAAATCCAGGTCTAGATTTTGCAGCTGAGGTTTATTCCTGTTTAAGGATGTAAGAGGACCTTCATTTTTATGCAACATATAATTACATTGGGGAATTCACAGGCAAATAGTTTAGTAACTTTCATGTGAGCATTCCACACTGACAAGAATAAGTGTTGGATACAGTATTGTAGCCATGTCACTCCCAGGATATTAGAGAGATATGGTGGGTGAGGTAATTTTTTTTTTATTGGACCAACTGCTGTTGGTGACAGAGAAAAGCTTTTGAACTACACAAAGCTCTTGTTCAGGTCTGGGAAATGCACTCAGACTGTCACAGCATTCACCTTGAATGGTCCCTTAGAATATGCTTAAATACTATGTGTTTGATCTTGTATTTAGCTGTGACACTCTGGATATATCTACACTGCAATTAAAAACCTATGGCTGACCTCTGCCAGCTGATTCAGACTCACAGGCTCAGGCTAAGAGGCTGTTTAATTGTGGTGTAAACATTTGGGCTTAAACTAGAGCCTGGGCTCTAGGACCCTGTGAGGCAGGAAGGTCTCAGAGCTTGAGCTGCAGCCTGAGTCCAAATGTCTACACTGCAATTAAACAGCCCCTTAGCCTGAGTCCCATGAGCCTGTGTCAGCTGGCATGAGGCAGCCACAATGTAGACATACCCTCTGAGTACCTTTCCAGATGTGAAGAAGAGCTCCATGTAGTTCAAAAGCTTGTTTCACTCACCAACAGAAGATGGTCCATTAAAAGATATTACCTCATCCACCTTGTCTCAAGAAAAAAAAGAGCATGCATCTGTAGTTACAGCACATCACACTCACTTCAGGGCATAAACTTATCATTAGTGGGTGAAAAGGAACACGTACTCCCAAGGTCATAGAACTGCACAATAATTTGCATTATGGAGATTTCTATTTGATGTAATGAAATATCTATTTTTGACCACTTTAAGAGACTAGATGGGCTATTGGCTCAGGTCTGACATGGCAATTTCTATGTTACATATTAATTCTATTCATAGAAGTTTTGTCACATATCCAGGCTTTGGCGTGCAAACTATGCTAATTATTGATTATAACTGGCCCAGAGCTAAAGGAAACATTTTCAATGCAACTGGCACAATCAGTGTTTGTTTCACCAGTGTAACAAATGTAGTTCAGAAACCCCTTACAGGCTTGTGAAGAATTTTTTTTTGTGGGATGCAAGCAAAGTGGCCGCAGTTCATTAATTTAAACAAAAATAAAGTTCTCCTTGTAGACTCAAAGAGAGGAGCTGAACACTGACCTCTGCTCACTAGGAACTGAATTCTCAGGCATATTTATTTTTTCTCTACGAAAATTAAGTGTATGGGGGAATTAAAGGTCCATTTTGAAATGTAAGTGCTTCCACTTGACTCTGGAGGTCCTCAATCACAATCTGAGATGCCTCAATGTCTCATTGTAAATAACACCATGAATAAACACTTACATGGCTATTAAGAAGTGCATACTCTTCTGCTAAAGTTGCCAGGTGTTTGTCATGGTGGGAGGGACAGGATAAATATGAAGAAGGATTGCTTATGGAGTGTAAGGGGCCATGAACTAAAATAAAAATATATTATATTAAATAATAAAAATAAAAATATATAAACTGAATATCAAGGAAAGTTTTCTGACAATGAGCTTTATTAGGCCTTGGAATTTTCTCTTTCAGGAAATCAGAAGCTTCATCATTTGAATAATTTAAAATTAGATTGGGCAAAGCACTGAAAATTTACTCTCAGGAAAAAAAGTAATAAACTGACAGTGAAGAATAGTCTAAAATACCCAACAATTTTTTCCTCCGCTTTAATTTCTATGATTTCTGGGATGGCCAGTCCCTATTTCTGGCAGCTTCCTACAAACAACCTTCAAGACAAAAATAACCTAGGAATAGGTCACTGATTTGTCTAATATAAAAACCAACCAGAAGCATCACCTGAGAGGTGAACCACACCCTGGATTGAACATTTCAAATTCAATTGTGCCAGTATATTTATGCCTGTATCTGTAATTTTCACTCCATGCATCTGAAGAAGTGGGTTTTTTACCCATGAAAGCTTATGCCCAAATAAATCTGTTAGTCTTTAAGGCACCACCAGACTCCTCAAATTCAATGTCTTCTTTAATTAAACTAGTGCAAACAACCATGCCTTAGCTAATCAACATACCAAGTGATCTTATTTTCCATTACCTTTGTCTTCTGTGTCCCTTTTCCTCATTTTGTGTGTCACACTCACTGTTGTGCATTCATTTTTTCAAATTGGGCTCTGATCCTCCAACTTCATGCATGCCGGTAGCACCCAGGCACAAGCAATTTGCCACACACAAGAAGTTGCAGGACTGGGGCCTTAGACTGCAAGCTGTTCAGGGTACAGACCTTGTCTAGCTTTGAGTTTGTACAGTATCTAGAACAATGCAACCCCAATCTTGATGGTGGTCTCTGGATGTTGCTGTAAATAATTACAATGCAATAACATTTTCTGGCTGGTTCTGCACTCTAGTTTCCAAGTGGAAGTGTGTTTTGTATAAAATTCACGATGCCACATTTTTACAGTCTGTCTTTAGGAATGCAGTAGGGATCAGAGCCACGAATGGAATTAGATGTTGCAACACTGATCACCAAAGTGCCTAACTTTTAGGCACTTAAAAAATCACAGGAACACCACTGTGATCTGCAAAGCTGAGTTAAGTTCCTTGCTTCTGATACAATGAATGGGGCAAGATAGGCACCTTAGACTGCAATCCACAAAAGCCAGCACACTGGGCACAGAGCCATCTTAGCTAATTAATAAAAGATGCCAATGAGAGGGGTTTATGCGAAACTCCACCCCTCTCTTGGAGATAGGTGCCTAAGTCTGGACTGCAGGGAGGAGTTTATCTATGACAGGGGTTCCCAAACTTGGTTCACGGCTTGTTCAGAGTAAGCCGTGCTGTTTCCCACAGCTCCCATTGGACAGGAATGGCAAACCGCAGCCACTGGGAGCTGCAAGCGGCCGTACCTGCGGATGCTCAGGTAAACCAAGTGTCTCACGGCCCGCCAGGGGCTTATCCTGAACAAGCTGCAAACCAAGTTTGGGAACCCCAATCTATGATTAGTGAGCCACAAACAGGAGCCAGTCACCTGAAATCATGTGGCTTAGACATCTAGCATAAAATGGCCAGAAGAGGAGGAGAACGAGATGATGCCTACCTGATAACTTTTAGCCCAGTGGTTAGAACATTCACCTGGGATGTAGGAGACCCAGCTTCAATTGCCACCTTTCTGACAGAGGGGCAAAAAAAAAACCAGATTCAAACAAGAGGTTTCCCATGTCTCTGGTGGGGCTGTTCGAACAACTGAACTATGGGTTATTCTGATCTGGAGCTCCCTTGATCTCTCCTGTTGAAGGTGTTGCACTGTGCATAAATAATGAAAGAGTGATTGGAGTAGGGTGACTGGATCTGGGGTCTTCATGTGCTAGATGGGCTCTTTAACCACTAAACTACAGAGTCATTCTCACACACTTGCTTTGTGTCTCTGGCCCAATGACACTTTGACATTATTTTCCACTGATATCACATTCCTGAGAGTAACTACGGCACAGAAAGCACAGCTGCTACTGGCATTTTGAAGCTGCCAAGTAGGTATACTATTAACTTGCTCACTGCAATGCTGCCAGCTGACCTCATCGTGGAGTAGTTTGGGAAAATGTCCTACTGCAGAGAAAGAAATAAGGCAGTCATATTTAGAAATCTTTGGGAAAGAATTGAAAAATAACTCCATGAACATTTAATCAAGATCTCTTAGGATGATAAAGGGAAACCCCTACTACATCTACAACTGTTCTGCATGCCTGTCTCCTCCCTATCCCAAGGGGGCAATGAACAGATGCCAACTCTACCTCTGTTTGTTGAACCACTACCTTTTCTCATATGCATAAAACAATGAAAAGTCAAGATCTTAACTTGGGGAAGGGTCAGGGTCCATCTTTACATTTAAACATTGTAAGGAAAAATGCATGCATACACTTTCTTGGGGTCCTTTTCTCTTCATTGGGCGTGCCCATGTTCAACTGTTAGGACTAGCTAAACTGTGGTAGAGTCTCAAACAGGTTCATGGCATGGTTGTCTCCCAAAATGCATCCTTTCTCCTCAGTGTTCATGGCAGGACTAACTGTCTCAGGCTCCTCTCAGGTATCTACAGTGTTCTGTGGGGCCTTCACCAAGCATGTAAAAGCCTTGTAGAAGCAGCAGGTCTGAAAAATGTTCTTCACTTTCATGCAGCACTGCTGCTGATCCCTGTCATACCCTTTTGACTGCATCCCCTATACAATTTTTTTGTAGCTTTCCATGTTTCTATGGCTGATCCATAGCTGTATGTGTAATATCTCCTCTCTACTCCAGGCAGGAGTGTGTCTTGTGCATGGGACTGGCATGGTCAATTGGGCAGTTTCATACAATAAAAGAGAGCTGCTCGCTGAGGTGGGAAATGGGGAAAAGACATTTCCAAAATACCCAGACGGTTTTGAAGAAGGGGATGGCTTCTGGTCTTCATAACCCCTGGGCAGTGGAGTTTACAATTATGACCAGAGAAGTCACTGTCGCAGGTAATGGGACACTTTGGGGCATCTGCTTGAGGACTGTTAGCATTGACACAGGCTATACTGCGTCAACCTTGTCTCTAAACCATTTGTGGGGGTGGTTTTACTGCATTTCCCTAATGGGTGACTTATTTCAGCTAGAGATAAGAACATAAGAATGGCCATATTGGGTCAGACCAAAGGTCTATCTAGCCCAGTATCCTGTCTTCCGACACTGGCCAGTGCCAGGTGCCCCAGAGGGAATGAACAGAACATCATCTGTCACCAATTTCCCAGCTTCTAGCAAACCAAGTGTAAATTTGAGTGAAGACACATGCACAAATAGGTTGATGTAAGGCAACTTATGTCAACCTAACTTTATAGTGTAGACCAGGCCTCAGTGGCTTATGAGTGGATGGTGTTTCACATCTACTAACAAATAAGGGAATTTAGCATTTTGAAAGTGTATTACTTAGTATTAAGAAGACACATGCAAAAAATGTGTTAGGAAATCAGTAGCAATATGAGCTCCAGAGAGGAGAGCACACTATGCCATTGTAAAGGATGGGGCATCAGGAGTGCTACCTCTGTGCACCAAAGTCAAGAATAAAAACTGAGTAAATCCTGATTTAGTACTTTAAGGATCACCCGCCAAAATTTGCTTTATAAGGGTTAAAGAATGAATGTGTATCATTAGTGAGATTTTTCTTCCAAATAAGGAGAAAAGTTGACCCAACGTTATTTAATGTTAAAAATATAGCTTGATATATTGATAGATAGATGTGTGTAAATTCCTTGGTGCCTCTCTACTTCCTGGTTTCAGCCAGAAGTGGAAATACTAGGAAAAAAATGTACTTCTGATCTGACTCAAAATAAGGACATGCTGGAAATATCACAAGAACCTCCTTTTATCTGAATGATTTCTACACCAGAGAGGTTTGACTAATGGTCTGAAATCCTGGAAACATCTGTGAATTTTTTGAGGTTCACCCATCACAAATTCTGTACTAATACATCATGTACAAAAAATCAGAGTTAGCCGGAGGTATTCATTGCAACAAGATGTAACTGAGTTAAAGAACATAGCAGGATTCAGAAAAAAAATGACATTTATATGAACAGTGAAAAAATTGCTGAGGATTTTTAAAAAAAGGTTAGAATGGACATACACCTTCATGCTTCAGGGCATAAAGCAGTATCTAAATAACAGGGGTAAGAAGCTTCCTGTATGGACAGAGTATTCCATAACTGCCCATTGTAAAGTTCTTGCACTTACTCTGAAACATATGGTCTAACCAGCATCAGAGACATGAGACTGGACTAAAGGAACTAATGATAAGATCCTTGGAGCCAGACCCTTAGCTGGTGTAAACTGACATAACTCCACTGACATCAATGGGGCTACACCAATTTACACCAGCTGATGACTTGACCCTAAATTCCTATTTCCAGGATCTGATTTTTGCTTATCATATCTGAAAGGGAAGATCTGAATTTAAAAAAAATCTCAACTTCAATTGGTTTCTCAAGTGCATTAAAATAAAAGGCACATATCCCCATGGAGGAGTATTTGTTCACACATGGATTAAATATTCAGTACACTGAACTGGAATTTTGCTTCATTCTTGCACTCACCTTAGTAGGGCTTCATGGCTAATTCCTTGTGCATGGTGCTGCTGAATACAGTATAAGTCTTATCTCCCTGTTAAATTACAACGGAGATAGCTACAGAGACGTGGCCTTGGGTGACAGTACAGGCACAAGAGGAGTACTGGGTGATGGTACAGGCACAAGCGGAGTATTGAAGTGTGTGTTGACAGGAGACACACAAAGGCCCATAGTTCTGAGGTAGTCATCTGCGTCCATCTCCCTTTGCTTTCTGATGTGATTTTTCACACAACTACTCATCACTCCTACCTCCCACAAAACCAGCAAGTATAAGTTTCCTTACAGTCAGACTTGTGGTGTTTTTACAGTGCCACTCATGAGCTTGGAACAATGCCAGAAAAATGCCACTGGGTGCCTTAAACCTCTTAAGTGAAAAATTAATTTCCCGTAATATGACTTATCATTACCTGCACTGGATCTTAAAACTACTCTATTGTGCTCCTAGGGAAAAAGTTTACCGAACTCCAAATATCATACTGTTGTCAAAGGTTCAAGCAACTGAGTAGATATAACTTAGATAATTTTTTTCACATCTTAGCTCATAGACAGCAGTCATTAGATCAAGGCCATAATATATAATAGTTTTGCATTCTTAAGTGCACACTGTACATGTTGCCTGCTTGTAATATTAAGACTAGGAATGCATTGTTTACATACTGTTCAAAGTCCTGAACCAGTAAAGTACTCAGGCTGGGATTAAGAGGCCTAAAGTATTTAAATGTTTAACTCCCATTGAATTTCAACAGGCTTTGTCTACCTCTCTCTCTTAGGCTCTTTTGAAAATCCCACCCTTACATATGCACTTAATTTCAGGCGGACTCATATACTCAAAGTATACACATGCTTAAGTGCTCTAATTAATGGATCCCAAGTATATGTGGCATTGCTAAGGTTTGTATAGCAGCCTGAGGATTTTAGATGCCCATTTGCTATTAAAATGAAGGGGGACTGAGTGCCCAAATCTTCGAAGTGACTTTGAAAATCTCAGACCAGATGAAACACACAGTTCTTCACATGCTGGGACAGATGTTGAATGTTCTTGTCTTCCCACTGTCCAAAAAACAAATATGTTTTTAATTAGATACAATGACTTTCATTGGGTTAGTATAACAGTCACAAGAAATATAAAGTAACAGCAAAAATGAAGGGAGTTATCACTCTGAGTGGGGTCCTGAGTTTCAAGCTACATCCAGTTCCATTCCTGGGTTCACTTCTCATGCATTCACCCCATTTCATTCTCAGGTTCACCTCTTAGGTTCAGCTGCAAGTGTTGCCAGCTGGCCAGTTTTATGAATGCCACCACACACAATGTTTCAAGTCTTAAAGGTATGGTAACCACATACAATCCACACAGTTCTTAAAACAGTTACACAACTTCCAGCACCTCAGCATGTCTCAGGGCTTGGCAGTTTTGCTGCAAAATTCCTTGGGCCAAATTCTTTTCTACTGCAGCTCTGTTCAGCAGAGTCATACCAGGAAGTAATTGAGACCATTATGTCGAAATATATGTCTTGCCTTTAAGGAACCGATAGAGTAATGTGTTCCACAGCCAAAAGGAAGTTATGTGATATTAAAAGTATATGTGCATACCTGGGAAAGATGTGGCTATTTCTGAATCTAAGGAAGAGCTAAGGGACCTTTGTAGAGAGAAGCTTTTACATTTGTCTATCGAACCTGTTAGATATCTGACAAAGGAGATGAAATGTTTGCTCCATATGTCCCCCAAGAAAATCATCAGAGAAAAGGAGAGTGCAATCTCAGAGCATAGAAATTGACATGTCACATTACAGTCAATCTTTACTTACTTTATTAAGATACCTTTGAAAGTGTTTATTACTCACACGCTTGAATCTGAGTTCCTTCTCAGAAAATCACAATTAGAGCTTGTCAAAAAAGGGGAAAAAATCATTCGTGAAAATGTCAACGTTACTTTTAATTTGCTTAAAATAAAATTAATAGAAAATTATCCAAGCATTTATTAAAAGTTTACATTTGTAAAAAATAGTTTTCAAAACATGAAAAATGTCATTAACATTTTAGACTATGATAATGATGCTCACAATAGCACCTCAGAGACCCGGGCATGTAAAAGGACCTTACTGTGTTAAGCGTTGTACAAACACAAAGCACAAAATCTGTCAATCTCTGCCCTAAAGTGCTTCCATCTTATCTGCTAAACATTTCGATAAAAAATTTAATAAAAAAAAACAAACAGATTGTTCATGAAAAACAAAAACTGACACCATCATTTTGGGTGGAAAATTTGTTTTTGTAAAAAGGCCAAGTTTCAGTTAATTTTTGTTGTTGTTTTTGTTGTTCAAAAAAGTCCAGTCAGATCTAGTTTCCATGGCTTTCTAGTCATACAGACAATACAGTTACCAGCTTAGCTACATGAGGAATATAGACAGAGCAGAGGTCCTCATGCTGCTAAAATGCTGCAATCTGACACTCAGGGCTTGATCCTACACTTACAGAAGTCAGTGGCAAAGCTCTTACTGACTTTAATGGTGTGAGATCATTGCTATAACCAGGGAGGCATCTCTGGTCATTAGCAACAACTTACATATGCCTGTCATCTGTGCCTTTGAAAATCTCCACAATAGTTACCAGAAGGTGAGAAAGTCACATGCATGTGAGTAGATCTCATTCCATTCAGTAGAAGGCAACAGAGCCACGTACACCATCCAGGCATTGCATTGCATTATACATGAAAGGAATTTATGTGGCTAAAGCCCTAGATACTGTCTCTTGAGTATGACCTTGAAAAAAGCAAAGCACCTAATCAGTCTGATGTTTATTCAGCCCTGACTGCTTGTGGCTCCCTGTGAAATGCCAGTCCTTCAGACTTCTCAGCCTACTTAATCCATTTTGTTCTAATGCTCTCCTCCCGTCTTTATCTCCATACATCTTCATTACCAGCTCTCTGGTTCACCCTGTTGCTGCAGGGGTTAAGCAGGAGATATTTATTAAATCTAAACTCAAACAAATGTTAGATAGTACAGAGCCGCTACTGGAAGTATAGAGATAAAAGGCCATTTGCTGGCTTAATTAAAATTAATCAGAAATAATGGACTGTCTTCAGGAGGAATAATATAAACACATAACACTAATCTCACAAGCCTAAATTACACAATAATTTGAGACTCTAAGGCTCATTGATTTAATACAGTATTTAGTGCAGGAGAAGATTTAGGAAAGATCAGAGCCAGTTCCCCTACATGATAAAACTCTTAAACCTTTGATTCAAAATCCTTCCATAATGTTTTAAAACAATTCCTAATTAAAGCTTCCTTCTGATGTTGACATCAGTTGGAAAGGCTTTTGTAATGTGATCTTAATAGGCTATTAATACCAGGACAAGATTAAGAGATTTGTTCTCCCGTAGATGAGCATATGTAGCTGCCACTACGCAGCCATATTGATCATAGAGACCCCATGGCACAGCATTTATGGTTCAACCCCATTCCCTCCCAACATATTCTTGGGGATCCTACGTGTTTCAGAAACACAGAAAAATCTCCAGATCCCAACCGCCTCCTTGTTATTTAATCCACTGCTTTCGTTTATCTGATTGTATTAGAAGCATGAAGGAAGGGACCTTCCCCGTCCCCCACACTTTATGTGTGGTTCTTTTTCTGAGTAAACAGTGGCTGTTTCTGGAAATGAAGGAAATACATGTATGCTTTAGATCATCCCTTTGGACATATGTCACTTTGTTCCCACATCAGATCCTGGATTGATAAGCATATTGTAAATGCCTAGGTAGGTTAGATTTGAAAGGATAGCTTGTTTTGGTAGTAATCATCCCATATGACCCAGTGGGCCTGACTTTCCTTTCACTAAAAAACTATCCATTAGTTCAAACTCCATTGAAGTCAAGTGAGTAAAACTGGTGTGAAAGAAGAATTAGGCCAACAGTTTACAGTTACAGTCATGTTAGGCTTCTTTGGTAGCAACACCGGCTAATAGCTGGGATGAGGATGTTTTAAGAAACTGCTTATCTCTAACCCAAAATAGGTAAAACCTATTCCATTTCTGAATACCCGTGAAAGCAAACTTAACGTGTTCCCTCAAGCAATCCAAGATCAACAAAACGATCTGAATTACTGCTTCCAATGCTCCGATTCTGTGGAGATGAGGCTAGCTCTCTAGTTTGTGGACATTGAGACAACCTGCACTATGCAGGTGTGCACATCGTTTAGAGCTCGTGATAGTTCCATGTGATGAGCAAGTATATATTTGATCTATGAGTGTAAATGAAGAAGTGATTCCTGAATAAAGGGTTTGTGGCTACCGGCCCCCATTTGAGAGTGGTGAGGAGCTGCACTGCCTTGGGGTCAGCTCAAAGAGAGACTGTTTCCTCATGAGTTACAGTCCCTTCTTCAGCTCCCAGGTGCTCCAAAGCGATGTGCCTACTGCACTATCCTTTAGGAAGGTGCAGAATGCTCTCCCGTATGTGTCTGTCCACATCCACTGGCTGGTGCAGTGGGCTCAGGAAGGTCCATGGTCCCACTCCTTTCCTGAACTGTTCACTTGTGTCTACTGGGGCTTTAGAAGGGAGCAGCCCCAGTGGTTAGGGGAGCATAGGGACTGTAGGTGTGTCTTTTACTTTCCAAGGTACATTTGTGAACCTCTTTGAGACCATGCTGGATATTATAAGTCACCAAGCCAATCTTAATGAAATTCCACTGAAAGATACCACCATTTCTCTGCCAGATGTGATGAAAGTACTTACTCTTTCAAAGCCACTGACCTGCAGATGTGCAATATAATGTACAGTGCATACCTTATACGATAGTCACATCGGGGGATGGGAGAGATCCATAACCTCTCCTCCTTCCTGCCCCTCTGAGAGCAGCTTGTGCCCAGACAGGGCACTAGCAGGGATCAGTCCCTGCATTCAGTAGACTTCTGGAAGTTCAATGTAGTTGGCATAGAGCTGAAGGCATAAGAAGGCAGGAAGTAGGGTGACCAGACGTCCCGATATTTACTTGTTTGTCACGCATCCCAACCGATGTTCGGTCGGGACGCGAATTGTCCTGATATTTTGCCCTCCGGCATACAGGTGGAGGGGGCTCGCGTCCCCCCACCCAATTCCATCCTGGCCCCGCCCTGGCTCCACCCCTCCCTCTCCATTGGATCCCTCCCCAAATTCCTGCTCTGGCCCCGCCTCTTCCCCAAGCACACCACATTCCTCCTCCTCCTCCCTCCCTCCCAGACTTGCGCGAATCAGCTGTATGGTGGTGCAAGTGCTGGAGGGAGGGAGGGAGGAGAAGCAGGACAAAGCAGCCAGCTCCAGGAGGTAGAGGCAGAGCGAAGGCGAGCTGGGGGCGGGGTGTGGAGCTGCCGGTGGGTGTACTGAGCACCCACCAATTTTTCCTATGCTCTGGCGGCTCTTGTGTTTTTTTTTTTCTCCACCGGCACACCACCCCCACCTCCCCGCGTCCTGATATTTCATGTCTCTCATCTGGTCACCCTAGCAGGAAGGCTCTTTGGGTCCCCATGCAGACAAATGCCACCCACAGTCTGATCCTTAATGTTTTTCATAATTTCTTATTGGGATAAAACAATATCCAAGTATTTGGCAATATTTGCTTTGTTCAGACCTGTGGTACCGTAATTCTACATGTGATTCCAATAATGAAAGAAAGAAACTAAATTAGTTAGGTCCCCTTCTTTCCATATATTTTTGGCACTGGTATTGCATGCAACTCAAAATAGTCATTTATGGAAGAAGAAAAAAAAAGAGAGAAAGAGAGGGAGAGCGTGAGAGCTATACAAAGAATGCTCATTAGCTACTTTTGAAACATAAATATTTAAGCTATTAAAAACCCCTCCGTGTAATAAAAGGGCACTGAGTCCATATCATAAACCCACATTAAAAACCAGTCACCTGTAATGCTTTCTAATTATTATTTTAAATAAACACAGTAAAAGTCAGGAGGGCTACATTTTGACCTTTTTTCATACATCTGCTTGCAAATTCCATGTGGCTCCCTCCACCCCAATTTCTCTGAAAAAAAAAAACGTACTCTCGCTGAAGCCTGCATTAAATAAAATAAAATAAAAAAATCTCCCACATCCATAAGCCCAGTAACACGATGAAAGCGCACATCTTGAAAATGAAAGGCTTATTGGAGATACAAGCTCAGACTGAGGCAGGAAAATCAAACTTTGCCTGTAGAAGAGGAAATCCTCTCTCTGTATCAGAAGGAACAGCTGTCACAATACAATACCAGAATAGAATGTATCCTGTGATACAAACTGCACCCCAAAACTCTTTGCATGATCACATAACTACAGTTACATGTCTGTATATCAATGATGGGCTAAAATGAGTGCCTTGGATCAGAATCACAATGAAATTTTAATTGATTACCTGTATCCAAACCTATTCACTCTGTTTTGGTTCTGAGTCAGATCTAAAACCCACAGAAACCTATTTTATCCCTCTAGTTTGGATGAAGCAGATTACCTGATTTCAGGAGATTCCCACTTTTGGGAGGCCACAAACTCAAGTGAACATATCACAAGGTTTATCTACCACTAAATTCAAGCCTAAACTCTGAAACTTAGACAATAAACCCCTCAATGCAGAGACTGATTTTTGTTATGTGTTTAAATAATGTCCAACACAATGGAGTTCTGGTTTACAACTGGGGAGTCTAGGTGATACCATGATATACATAGTAAAAATAGCCTAAACTGTCTAAACTTAATCCAGACCCAAACACTTAGCTCTGATATACATTCTTGTGCAAATCTATCACCTTCAATTCTATTTAATAAGGAGTGATAGCCCTAGATATACCATTATCATTATAATTTCATATAAAATCCCAGCTAAAAGGGGATGGGGGCAGGGGAGAAAAGATGGCTATTTGTGTCACTGGTAAATGGCTTGTGAAGTCAGTAAATGTCCCTACTCATCTCAGAATTCCTTAACTTCCTTTCACATTGACTGTGCAGTCCTTCGTCACTAGTTTCCCTGACTCAGAGCTCTCTAGAGTCCAGACTTCAACATTGTGGGGAGTGCCATGTCCTCTTTTCTCACCTGTGCAAGAAATGCAAACACTTGATGACCATTCTTCATTTTTCTCAGGATACAGTTCAAAACTGCCCTCATTGATTTTAAAACCCTCCACGGATTTGCTACAGCCTTCTACAAGTAATTTGTTTCTTCCCCTTTCCCTCCTTTCATCTTCCCCTCCATCTCTCTCCCTTCACAAATATTTGCCTCTACTAATGTGAGAACCTTCTCCTTTTCAGCTCCTGGTATCTGGAACACAACAGGTTTCTCCCTTGACTATTCTTCTTAAATGTCCTCTTTCTCTTTATTATGTATTAAGAAACTCAGCACATTTCCTTAAAGGCGCTTTACAAAGTAAAATTTTATTGTGATATTTATTGTTACTGCTGTATGCTCTGATATGGGACAGTGTGTATTCCCAGAGAAATGATTCCCTTCTCCTCAGAGGAAACTTAATTTTCCTGCCTTATGGCATAGTCTAGGTAAGATGCTTCATTGCCTTTCCTATTAAGCTTGCCTTCCCCACCAGAATTGCTTTATACTAGAACATTTATAGTAAAACATTGTTAATGCCTCTGGAAAGTCATCTGTGCAACATGAATTTTCCTGTGTGTGACTGGTATTCTTATTAGAGTATCAACACCTCCCGCAGAGAGGCCTTTCTGGGAGATGAAGAGTCAGCAAAGCAGCATATTGTAATGTGATGTAGAGCATCATAAAGGGGTATGGACTTTCAAGGCAGTTGAGAGCCAGAAGCCTGCAGCAGCCTCAAAACAGGAGCAGTAGCCTCAGGAGAGCCATCTAATGAAAATGCACTGTAATTGTACGAATAGGCATTGTTCAGCAAAGGTTTATTGCAGCTTGCCACTTTTGTTGGGCGGCTTTTGACTGTAGTGGGGAGATTGTATGGGGGCAGGGCTCCGCATCTGTCAGGAGGTTAACTGCAAAGTGAGAAATGAGAACAAATTGGAGTAGTCCTTTCCAGTGACAGCATTTGGGTGGCTGGAATGTATGCAGCATGCTCTACAGTGAAAATTGTGCTGGTTTCGCAGCATGGAGAATGAAGGCCTCTGTTTATACACAGAAAAGGTACAGTGCAGGCAGTACCAGAGCAACCTTCTCTCCTCACCCCTACAACCCACCCCACCAAGTTGCCTCAGGTTCACAATCTCTCTCTAATTCTGGTGTTTTTCTTCGCTGGTTTTGGCCATTTTCTTTCTCCCTCTCTAGGACTGAGCCTTCACATTCTCACATAACTGCCACAACACACTCTGTGGTGCTGCCCTCTGCAGGCTGTGTGCTTCTTGGGAAGGTCACAGAATCAGGGGCAGGGCGGGGAAAGGCAGCACAGAGGAGGAAAATAAGGGCTGCATGCTGAACCCAGGCTTCACAAAGACCTCACTTTTTTCCCTTATATATCACTCTCCTCTCCTTCCCATGCCCTACTCAACTAAAACTCTCAATTGGGGCAGTGAGAATTTAACTGAACTGAGCTTAGTTAATGTTGCTGATGGTTGGCTATTGAAGTAACTACATTACTGTGGCAAGGTGCAAAGGCATTTTCACCTAAAGGGTTTCTGGCAATCACATAGCTGATCTAGGTGGAGGTATAAAGGGAAAGGGGAAGCAAAGTTGGCTATCACAGAGGAAAGGGGTATCTTCTCTGGTGTCAGCTGGTTGATGGTAGAGAGCCCTCAGGTGGCTATGACTAGTAGCCTGAGTGATTTGCTGGCTTTGATTTTGGTTTTTGGCCATAAAACAATTCCCAAAGAAATGATGTGAAGAGACCTCCTGTTGGACTTTTATTTTTCTTTCCTCGGCTGCTCAGCCTGAACACCAGCTTACAGTTACTTTTCCTCTTTGGAAGCACACAAAGACCAGCATTCAAGTGGGTGTTTCCATAAATAACATGGCATGAGATACTGTTTCAATTCCATCACCAAAATTTCAGACAGACCAGGTTTTTATTGAGAGTAAGAAGCAAACATCCATGATCAGATCCTCTTCTGTACCAAGAAGGGGAAGAGGCTGTCAGAGTCTATGAAGATTGCTCAACTCTTAGGACAGATCTACAACTGCCTCATCATATCCATCATAGGCTAGAGTTGCCTGGAGACTGTGCTAATCTATGTCATCTGACAATATTCTCCCAAAAGATCCTATGCTAGGGATAGCTGGGGCACAGCAAGCTCCAGACATATACCGCCTTTTATATGCTTCTTATGACGGAGTGGGATGCGTAAAGTGGCACGGGAAGAGGTATGCCAGCTCAGTGCAAAATGAGAGCTCATTTATTCCAGAGGAATTCTCAGCTGGCCACATACACCTGCTTTCTGGCCTCCAGATTTTGACCTACTTCTTTCCTAGTGGTAAACTGTGCCCATGGCTCTCATACTTTTACTCAAAACTAACTTTTTCATGACCTCTTTTAACAGTAACCTGTGTTTCCTCTTCCCAGAAGTTGATCATGCTTATCACCCCTATCTTTCTAAAGGTTATCAATGTCCAGTGACCCCCCACTAAAAATACAAACACGCATACACACACATTCATAAATTAGCTCCCTGGCCAGGTCCTTCATCCACTTATTCATCAACTGGAGGTGACCTAAGAATTCAGAACGAATAATTGATTTAACAATTTTCTTTTTCTAGTTTTCTGTTTCTGAGTTAACAAGCAAATAGCAATATCACTGAATGTATTGATTAATCACAATTATTTGTGAATTTCTTCAACAAATAACTATTGATCTGCAGATCATTCCAAAATATTGCAATCCAATAGGCAATTTGAAATTCATCTTGTAAAATATAAATAATTATTTATATAGCTTATATAATTAAGTTACAGGGTGAACTGCAAATAGTTACTTACATAAGCTAGCTATATAAGTTACTGAGCAAATTGTGAATTTTATATTGATTGTAATATTTGCAATTCATACTGTGGTGGTTGTTAATGTGCATTTTACAATTGCATATGCAGTTTTAAAAATTATATGAGCATTTCCACTAAAAATAGATTGGGTCAAAATATGGAATAAAAAAAGATAATGTTGTCTCTTTTCCCTTGACATTCACAAGAGTGGTGAAAAATGTTGTCAGTGTTTCAAATGTTTTTTGTTTTTGTTTTAAATCAACCATCTCCACTAAACATTTGACTTCATATGTAATCTTGTTAGTAAAGCTTAAGCACCTGACTGACAGAGGAAACAAATATGAAAAGTTCAGGAACCAGTGAAATTCTAATTTACTTTCAGATCAAATCAAATATGTGCACAGGGGGTGGGACAGGGAGTTTCTACAGTGCACTATACTCTACTACTACTTTCTTCTTCTTCTTCCAATTTGTCCATCTCTGTCGAATCTATTCATTCAGAACCAAACAAACCCTTTCTGTTGCCCATAAAGGACATCGGCTCTCTCCTACCAATGTTTCAACTGCTTTTTTCTTAATTGGATTATTTTTTTCTAGGTATTTTGCTTGATCTCATCCTATACCCAATGAAGTTTATGGCAAAACTCCCACTGACTTCAGTTAATAAAGGAGAAATATATTGTTAGAAGGCAAGATGCATCATGAAGTCTCTGAAGCCAAGCTGTGTCTAATTCTCTCTGTTTGTGAAGTCCATAGATGAAGGCTCTCCACTGAGAATGCTTGCTCCCTTTCAGCTGCTCTACTCACTTCTAGAGACTGAACCTTGTTTCTTTTTAAGGATGTGTATACAGCTGGTTGAACATTTTCTGACAGAATACATTCCACTGGAAAATGCTGATCAGGGGCAGCTCCAGGCCCCAGCATGCCGAGCGTGTGCTTGGGGCGGCATGCCGCGGAGGGGGGGGCACTTTGCCGGTTGCCACCTCCCACAGGTGTGCGGGAGGTCCACCGGAGCCGCGGGACCGGCGACCGGCAGAGCGCCCCCCACAGCATGCCGCCGTGCTTGGGGCAGTGAAATGGCTAGAGCCGCCCCTGATGCTGATTAGACCTAATCAAAACAGCCCATGGGAACCTGTTGATTCTGTCAAAACTTTAGACAGAAGCCAGCCAGGCAGGTCAGTTGCCCAGCTCCCCAGTGGGCAGACTGGCTCTCCAGCTGCCTGTCTCCCTGAGGCTGGCTCCCTGGCTGTCCAGCTCCCCAGGCTGCCTGCCTGGTGGGCGGGCTCCCTATTCTGCCCAGTTTCCTAGCTTGCCGGCTCCCTGCCCAGAATTTACAAAAATAGTTCTCTCAAAAAATTGGAAAGGCAGAATTTTCCATGAAAAGGAAGTTCTAGTTCCCACACAATTCTGTCATTGAGGGGAACTTTGACACAACACTAGATGTATATGTGTTGAGATTTAAGGATGTGAGAGTGGGTTGAGGGTTACATCATAATGGCCCCAATTCAGGAAGATACTTCAGCACATGCCTAATTTCAAGAACCACCTCAGTGCTCACTGAACTAGCAAATATGGTTTATAAAAATACTCATTTTGCTTTTGTTCTTTCCTTCAGTTCATGCCAAACCTGTTTCTAAGTGAAGAGAGTTTAAGGGTTTTTTTAAACTGACTTGCTCAGTGCTTTGAAAAATTCTGGTGGAGTTTTCAAAGGAACTTGCCCAAAGGATGACAGCATAAATCTAGGCATGAGCAAGAGCTAAGGCCTTGATTTGGTCAACCCAATATCTAATCTCAGTCTCTGCTGACTTTAAGGTGCCTGCCAGCTGGAGTGAAGAAAGTCTGCTACTGAAGACCTGGAGTCAGGAGCTACTTGATTGAAATCCCTTGGAGGAAGTTGTGAACACAGAGAAATGATCCATTTTCAAGGAGAGTCCGTGCTGATTTATGCTTTATCTGGGCTTGTAAAACAAGACCTTTGAGAAGACTGGAAAAAAAGTTTTTTTGTTTGTGCATCATAATTAATTGACTTTCTATCTGCTGATTCAAATTAGCTACATGAGACACTCTTGCATTTGTTTGCCCAGCTGAGGTGATAAATCCTGGCTTCTTCCTATTGAAATTTTTTTTAAAGGACGACGAGGGCCAGAAAACACCTGCATATAATGCTACCATCATGGTGATAAATACCAGAGATACTAATGCCTTCAGCAGACTGACTAGGCTATGGTAAATAGGGCAATGCAGGCTGAAGAGTTCAGAACATTTTTCTTGTTTTGACAAACCAGAGAAGGAAAAGAAGAGAGAGAAAATACTCAGATGCCTGCATCTGATGTGTTAGATTATTCACGGTTAAGTAAAATACAATTAAAAGAACAATATAGGATCTGTCAACAGGTGAAGGGAATTTAGACTAGAAAGGAAGTTAAATATAAATGTGAATATCATTGTCGGCTAAAAAGAGTCTTTTGGCAGGTAATGAAAAAAGAAACAATGTTGGTGTGTGTTAACGTAAGGGAAACGTGTTCACAAATGTGTGGAAGGAGAGTAATCAGCTTCTAAGACAGCAACACATTGTCTGCCAGTGGGAATGCAGCTGTTTGCCTAGAGATTACTATCAAAGAATGTGGGCATTACAATATAAACAAAATATGTGACAGGAGATTCCTTCAGGATTTGCAAGGTGCTAAATGAAGCGGAGAAGTTTAGAGGTAGAGAAAAGCATATGTCTGCAGCCATCATTTGAGGTACAGCAGAATCATATTCTCTCTCACAACTAGATTGTAGAGCTCTGTGAATAACTGATTTTTTTGGTTTGCTGGCAATTCTAAAATATTGAAAAAAAATCACATCAGTCCAATTCAAAACTAAAATTTGAGGCAAACTAAAAGGTATGGGAAAACTGTTTTGGGTTGAATGAAACATTTTGTTCATCCTGAAATAAAATGTCTTGTTTTGATTTTGAGCATTTGTTAATGTTTCTTCAAATAAAACTAACGGAAATGTCCAAACAAAAAGCTGTTTCAAATTGAAACAATCTAAATGTTTCATTTTGCAAATGTTGAAACAAGATATTGAGACTTTTTTTAGAGCCATGAATAATTTGGCAAAACCAACACGGATTTACAAAATGAATCTTCCCATCCTCTTTGAATCTGCATTTTTCATTGAAAAAAAATTGGAGTGAAAATGTTTCACCCAGCACTACTCGATTGTGGCTGGGCTACTAGGCACCTCTGGGAGGGAGAGCTGCCCTAACGTTTCTGCTCTGGATACCTTGGAACTTAGAATAATAGAATCATAGAAGATTAGGGTTGGAAGAGACCTCAGGAGATCTAGTCCAATCCCCTGATCAAAGCAGGACTAACGCCAACTAAATCATCCCAGCCAGGGCTTTGTCAAGCCAGGCCTTAAAAACCTCTAAAGATGGAGATTCCAACAGCTCCCTAGGTAACCCATTCCAGTGCTTCACCACCCTCCTAGTGAAACAGTGTTTCCTAATAGCCAACCTAGACCTCCCCCACGGCAACTTGAGACAATTGCTCCTTCTTCTGTCATCTTCCACCACTGAGAACAGCCGAGCTCCATCCTCTTTGGAACAGGGCCGCCCAGAGCAGGGCCGGCTCCAGTGGTTTTACCGCCCCAAGCAGCCAAAAAAAAATTTTTTTTAAAAAAGCCGTGATCGCGATCTGTGGCAATTCAGCGGGAGATCCTTTGCTCCGAGCGGGAGTGAGGGACCCTCCGCCGAATTGCCACAGAATATCTGAAAGTGCCGCCCCGCTCCGGAGTTGCCGTCCCAAGCACCTGCTTGATAAGCTGGTGCCTGGAGCCGGCCCTGGCCCAGAGGATTCAGGGGGCCTGGGGCAGGGCCGGGTCTTTGGCGGCAATTCAGCGGCGGGTCCCTCTCGGAGGGAAGGACCCACCGCCAAATTGCTGCTGAAGAATGAAGCGACAGCGGTAGAGCAGCCTAAGCGCTGCCAATCGTGGTTTTATTTTTTCCCCTGCTGCTTGTGGCGCTTGTACTCACCGGGCAGCGCTCCAAGGCTTCGGCAGCACTTCTGCGGCGGGTCCTTCACTTGCTCCCAGTCTTCAGCTGCACTGAAGGACCCGCCACCGAAGACCCGGAGAGAGTGAAGGGCCCACCGTGGAAATGCCACCAAAAACCCAGAGCAGCTCGCAGGGTTTTTGCCCCACTTGTCCCCCACCCTGGGGTGGGCCTACTTTGGAACCCCCTTCAGGTAGTTGAAGGCTGCTATCAAATCCCCCTCATTCTTCTCTTCTGCAGACTAAACAAGCCCAGTTCCCTCAGCCTCTCCTCATAAGTCATGTGCCCCAGCTCGCTGACCATTTTTGTTGCCCTCTGCTGGACTCTCTCCAATTTGTCCACATCCTTTCTGTAGTGGGGGGCCCAAAACTGGATGCAATACTCCAGATATGGCCTCACCAGTGCTGAATAGAGAGAAATAATCACTTCCCTTGATCTGCTGGCAATGCTCCTACTAATGCAGCCCAGTATGCCGTTAGCCTTCTTGGCAACAAGGGCACACTGCTGACTCATATCCAACTTCTCATCCACTGTAATCCCCAGGTCCTTTTCGGCAGAACTGCTGCTTAGCAGTGCATGGGATTCTTCCATCCTAAGTGCAGGACTCTGCACTTGTCCTTGTTGAACCTCATCAGATTTCTTTTGGCCCAATCCTCCAATTTGTCTAGGTCCCTCTGGACCCTATCCCTACCCTCCAGCATATCTACCTCTCCCCACAGCTTAGAATCATCTGCAGACTTGCTGAAGGTGCAAGCTATCCCATCATCCAGATCATTAATAAAGATGTTGAACAAAACCAGCCCTGGGACCGACCCCCTGGGGCACTCTACTTGATACCGGCTGCCAGCTAGACATTGAGTCATTGATCACTATCCATTGATCCAGACAATCTAGCCATCTTTCTATCCACTTTATAGTCCATTCATCCAATCCATACTCGCATGTTCAGGAGTAAGCAAAGCAGAGGGTGTATAGGCTGGGGCTCTATGCTCCCCTAGCTGAAGCAGTGTGATGGGGATCATAATTTACTTGTCTAGGCCAGCAGCAAAGGATTACCCTCTCCCCACTCCCCCACATGAAAGAATGGAGAAAGTTGGGGAGGAATTGTGATACAGAAGGGTGTTTCTGAACTACAATGTCCTGGAGCTGCTCCTGAGGCAGTGCAGCTGACTCACCACCTCTTTCACAGCCCATGTCTGAAGTCACAGTTTAACTATTTCTAGCAACCCATCACAATTGTGTCTTGGCATCACTACTACAGGCTATTTATTAAGCCATTTACAGAAAAATTATAAGGCACCATAGGCTTCAAAAACAATTAAAACAATCAAACAACAGCAGGGGACAGCAATAGTTACTCTATTGTACTAATATTACTAATTCTCCATTAGTGGGCATCAACTATGTGTTTGTTTACACATTTCTGTATTAAAAGCAGCATCACCAGATTTGTGCATATGCCTACTCAGTATTGCTAGGGACATTGGATAGGAAGCACAAGTCAGCTCATTAATAAATAATGTGAGCATGCTCTAGGTAATTGTTTCTCCAAAATTTTCATCTTAAATTAGATATTTTGTTTCATGAGCCCCCTCCTCACCCACTCCCAATTGCGAAGACAACTTCCCCTCCAATTTTCCCTCTCATAACATCCCCATGACAACTACATTAATTGTATACCTGGAAAAGTTTTAGTAAAAAAAGTACTTTTTGCACTATATGTTAATGCAACCAAGGAGCTAGAAAAAAGGAGAGGCATGCGACCAGCTGGGTCTCCATAGTCCATGGACCACATTTGGGGAATCTTCACTGTAGAGTGTATTTAGAATGGATGGAAGAATCAGTTAGCCGTATGCTACAGATCTGAAGGCACATTAGAAATGTCATAGATAGACACAGAAGCAGCCTGAGACAAAACCTGAACCAAACCTTTTAAGAAGTTTGTAAAAGTCTGATTTACTTTTCTTGTAATCATTATTTTACATTTCCGTGTTCTTGTCAGAAGAGAAACAGAAGTTCTGAAACATCAAGAGGCTGTACTCAAGGCAATCCTCACGCTACTAGGAGAAGGGAGTACTGGGAATGTCACAATCAGAGAGCCTGTTCTTGCAAGATTTGCATCTCAGATTTGTGTACCCCCACCCTGCTTAACTTTACTCTTGTTAATAGTCCCAGAGAAGTCAATGGCACTGCTCATGTGAGTAAAGTTTATGTGTAAGTGTTTGTAGGTCAGATAAATATCCAGTTCTTTCAGAAGTTTCTTTCTCAGAATTAACTCAAAGCTCTCAGCCTTTAGTCATCATCAATACATTGCAGTGCATTTCCTGTTTTGGCTGCTGGTGTGCTGGGATCACTGCTTACTAATATTGTCTCATTATTTCCTTGTGCTCCACTGTCTGTCTGTATTCATCTGTTGAATTTGTCTTATACTTAGACTGGAAGCTCTTTGGGGCAGGGACCATTTTTTGTTCTGTGTTGTACAGCGCCTA
The DNA here is from genome assembly GCF_020497125.1 of Mauremys mutica. Lineage (NCBI taxonomy): Eukaryota > Metazoa > Chordata > Testudines > Geoemydidae > Mauremys > Mauremys mutica. Next base: position 36,165,214 of record NC_059075.1, read on the forward strand.
GCACAATGGGCCCCTCCTCCATGAGCAGGGCTCCCAGGCACAATGGGAATACAAATAATAAAAAAACCCAACAATAATAATGTCCTTGTTCTTTTGAAATTACACTTATAGATAACGTATCAAAAGGTCTACTTTTTATTGATCTCCTCCAAAAATGTGTTGCTACGTTTACTGGTGTGGATAATTCTGACTGTGCAATTGAGTCTTTTTTTTTCTTCCATTTGAGTTTAATTTAAAAACAACCCTCCCCCCAAAAAAACAAACAAACAAAAAACCTAAAGCTGTACACATTCCTCTTGGTTTAACACAGTGGGTGGTGAATTCCTCGCTGTGTCCATAACCTTTACACTCTATTTAAAAATAAAGTTGTTAATTAAAGTTGGCATTTGGAACTTTTTGCTGGCAGCATTGAGGAGTAATGATCTCATTTGTGACATTGACAATTTGGGAGCCCAAAGGTTAGAGGCTGGTAGACAGTTTGTATCCCGCTGTTCTAAGAAACCCTCATCAATCTACACACACAGAAAGGCCCCAATCCTATAACACACTTCGAAGGGAATACCCTTGTGAGTAAAATCAGTCATGGTCTTAAATGTTTGCAGGATCAAGGTCATAAGGCCTAATCCAAAACCCATCAAATGTAATGGAATTCTTTCCACTGATCTTAACACACTTTGGATCTGTGTCATAGTCATTTCAGTGAGGTGAATAGTGCAAAGGAGCTTTCCACAACTATTTGTTTGAATTTATTAATTAATTCACTCAGTCTGTATTCATCCTCCTTTTGTGTTTGTTTTCCACAACTATTTGTGCAACCAAGTTTTACTAGCAATTATCACATGTTCACATACTAGCGAGAAACAATTTTTAAATTTCTGTGAGCCTCCACACCTGAAAACTCATTACAGATTATGCTCATTCACTCTGGGAGAAGAAATAAGATGTTGTGATTACTTGACACACGTATTATCAGACACAAACATGCTACTACCTTTGTTCTAACATCAAGCTCTACCACACCATGCAGCCACACTCTGCATCCCAGGTTTCCCTAGGACCCATCATCATTCAAAATCCTAAAAAAAAATCTCATCTCTAGTGTTACCAACTTCTATTTGCCCAAAAACCTGACACCATTCCCGTGGGGACAGATTGGCCTGACTGGACCCAAGAGATCAACATGTGTAGATGTTTCATGAAGATACCTCCCTGAGCAAACTGGTGCAACCTTAGAAGAGAGCAGGTTCCATCTTCCTATGAAATGGAACAATCTGCTTCTGCCTGGTGCACCAGGCCCACCCACTGTGCTGCCCAGAACAGGGTGTGGGTTATTGCTATGCTAAGTGCAGGGGACTAATATTGCACCTTTGTATTATATATGACATACAGGGAGCAGGGATGGTTTATTGTGTTCATTCTTACTAGTCCCCAGACACACCTGCACAAATCAAAATCTTGCCTGTATTGTGGCAGAGCCACATATAGGATCTAGATCTCCAGGCTCCCACAGCCGTGTTTAACCTACACAGCTTTATCTTATAACAGGTTCAATCCAATCATTAAGAACTGGTCCAAATCCCTTTAAAGCCAATGAGAGTCTTTCTGTTGATTACAATGGGAGCTGGGTCGAACCCTAAATCTTCAGCCTGTAGCTAAGGCTTTAAATTATTCATTGCCATCTTAGGAACTCAGGTACTGTCCAGACTTTCAAACACTTTTACCAGAAAATGCCATCATGCTTCACTATAGCAACAGTACAGCAATTTAGCAATCCTGTGCATCTGTGAGAAACACTTTGCTTATAACCCTGACCTGAGCCTAACAGGCAAATGGAAGTGTAAGCTCATAGTATTTCATGCGAGTCCACAGAGAGCTGTTCAGAGCCTTGATCTCTGCCCCAGAGGTGGCTACAGCTTTAGTTACCATTATTCCTTTATTAAAGTTCATACTTACATTATATGGATGAAATAAAGCTCTCTTGCTAAAAATATTTCAGCTAAATAAGGAAAAGAATATTTTAACAGGACCTGCTGCCCCTGTCTGACTGCATCATATCAACCAGGAGCAAAACAAAAGATCTGAGAGACTATTTGCTGCCACTCAGTAATTTTGAGGTGTTTTTGTTTTATTTTGTTGCCACTGTACGTCTCTATCGATTGAGCGGCACTTTCTCTCGCTTTCTCTCAGAGTATAATGGTGTGCAGTGAGCAACCCTTTTCTAAGAATAAAATGTTTCTAAGTGGTAAGTACAAGCTGGAGATCTGTTACCTCCACTAGGAAGTGTTTGAAACAGCACACACTCAGCATTTTTCTGTACACTCAGTGAACCAGCAAGATATGTAGCCTTCCCCCTCTGATCAAGGGTAAATGAACTGGCTACTGGAATTGAGGAAATGCGCAACCTCACAGGGTCAGGTCATGGCCTATCCTTCTCCTCGGAGAAAGGGATAAAAGGGAAGACATCCTCCTACACCATTCCACCACTTTCCATATGCAAGGGGAAGTAGACTATGCAGAGCCAGAAGGGAAAGCACAAGGAGGAAGTTGTCTTATGTCTGCATTCCCAACATGCCAGCCATTATAAGCCAGAGCATCAGGAAGTGTAAAAGGTATAGACTTTTCCAAAGCAGCAGGGAAAGCTGATGTAAATGTTAAAATATAAAACAAAAATGCTGTAATTTCCCAATTTTTCTTGAGCTTCTTCCTTAAGAGGAAACCTCTTTCAAAGGAGCTACAGAAATAAGACTTAAGAAACAATAGGGAAAGAATAAATAAATATACTCAGGAAGGATGGGGTGTATGCTGGTACAGCCTTTCATATTTTAAACTATTTACTTTTGTAAAGATGTCTGCAATGACATCTGCTAGGCAGAGACAGCTCCTGGTGTCTCCAGCAACATCAAATTAAGTAGCTAAAAATGAGGCTTTTGAAAGGAGAAAGTAACGTCACCTTCGGAAGTGCTGCTTTTGTTGGTTGAGTATATGGGAGTGTCAGCATCCAAGATACCTGGCGCATAATGGTTTGGAACTAGATCAAATAGGCAATAATTCTGTTATAGACACTGAACACTCCTCTACTTCGTATCCCTGCCATTCTATCCTCAACCCGACATGCAAATAATTAATTCGAAAGTACCAAAAAGCTACCTATTGTGTTCAAGTCATCTCTATGGATAATTGCCCCATCCCAGGTCTGGAGGTTTCAATTATTGACGTTTCTCTGCTCCCACACTCAACATTCATTTAGACTATTAAAATATTGTGCCTTAAGTTGATACCAATAGAAACTATCTTGGTGGATAATTTCTACAATTTACAATTCAGCATCTGGCTGATATTTCAGTAACACATTCTTAAACAACTGGAAATCACCAATATCCCATAGGTAATCCTTGGAGGACAGTTATTTTTTAATCTGAGATTGTATAATAAGAAGCCAGCAGCAAAACAAAACAAAAAGGATCCAACAATAATAAATTAAAATGCCATTAAACTTGCTTGTTCCATTCAGTCAAAGCCAGAGTTGCAGTGAAATGATCCTTTCAGAAGTGTGTTAGTCCTTTGAATTTGTGGTCAACATTCTCAGTCTCTCATTTTTATTTAAAATAAATAAATAAAAAAACCTGGCAGAGAAGAGGGAGCCCTGGTTAGATTTCAGCATCAGGAGCTGATATCAAATCTGTTCAACAGGATGAGCTTTTTTTTTTTAAGTCTAGGAAGTGTCTTCAGCATGAAACTGGACTTATAATGTTTAAGAGATTACAATTTTACATGGTGTTCTTTGGTATAGGAGGGCAATTTATTAGACTTACGCAAAACTGAAACATTTTAATGCAGGAAGGCCAACAGTGGTGGAAAATTCTGTGTTATGCACTTTCATCCTTTTCTTTTGATAGGAGGATTAAAATGAGCCATGACTATTTACTCTGAGGTTGTCTAATAGTGAAAGCATCTCTTTTCGATGTTCATTACTGGAGTCTCAGACTCTGATGGGATTCCAGATGTTACTAAGAGCATGTAAGCTTGATATCCTTAGGACTCTATGCAAGGGGATCTCAGAGGAGTGTGAATTGATACTGTATACATAGCTCTACCTACAAAAGTAGTAGGTTTAGATTAGTGGGGAGAGAACTGACAGTTAGGGTACAACATAAAACGTACCCAGAACTTTGTCAAGCTAAGGAACGTAAACTTAAGAACGGCCATACTAAGTTAGACCAGTATCCTGTCTTCCAGCAATGGCCAATGGCAAATGATACAGAGGGACTGAACAGAACAGGTAATCACTGAGTGATTCATCCAGTGTTGTACACTCCCAGCTTCTGGCAATCAGAGCTTTAGAGACACTGAGAACATGGGGTTGCATCCCTGACCATCTAGGCTAATAGCCACTGATGAACCTATCCTCTATGAACTTATCTAACTCTTTTTTTAACACAGTTATACTTTTAGCCTTTACAACATCCCCTGACAATGAGTTCCACAGGTAAACTGTGCATTGTGCGAAGTGCTTCCTTTTGTTTGTTTCAAACCTTCTGTCTTTTAATTTCATTAGGTCACACTTGGTTCTTGTGTTATGTAAAAGGAGTAAATAACACTTCTTTATTCACTTTCTCCACACCATTCACAATTTTATAGACATCTATCATTACCCTCTTAGTTGTCTTTTTTTAAAAGCTGAAAAGTCCCAATTTTTTAACCTCTCTTCATAAAGAAGCTGTTCCCTACTATTAATCATTTTTGCATGTGTATGTGTATATATATATATAGAGAGAGAGAGAGAGAGAGAGAGAGATGGAGTGACCAGAATTGCACACAGTATTCAAGGAGTCTGCGTACTATGGATTTATATAGTGGCATTATGATATTTTCTGTTTTATTAACTATCCCATTTCTAATGGTTCCTAACATTCTGTTAGCTTTTCTGATTGCCGCTATACATTGAGCAGATGTTTTCAGAGAACTATCGACAATGACTCCAAGCTCTGTTTCTTGAGTGGTAACAGCTAATTTAGATCCGCATCATTATGTGGTAACAGCTAATTTAGATCCCTATCATGTACGTATAGTTGGGATTCAATTTTCCAATGTGCATTACTTTGCATTTATCAGCATTGAATTCATCGACCATTTTGTTGCCCAGTCAGAAAGTTTAGAGAGATCCCTTTGTAACTCTCCACAGTCTGCTTTGGACTTAACTTTCTTGAGTAAATTTGTATCATCTGCAATTTTTGCCATCTCACTATTTGTTCTTAACTGGAACTGAACTTCTAAGATTTGAAAAATAAAAACATAATTAATTTTTTTTATTTTTTACTTTTTATCTTCATGACCCTATTTTACTTCTAGTTCTGGCTGGGTGACAAAATTGCTCTTATTTCTGGCCCATCTAAAAGTACCATATGAACTAATGGAAATCTCATGTTCTTTTAAGATTGCTCAGACCAAAGGACTTGGATAGAGTATAGATGAACATCTCAAAAAATATGGGGGAAAATTCTCACCCTGTTGAAGTCAATGGCACCACTCCTTTTGATTTTCATAGGGCCAGGAATTCATCTAAGATGTTTATCCCAATGTAATCGAAACACTACACATTCTGAGGTTTCTCCAGCACTACTTGCTGTGCCATATTGATGATCTCTAACAGAAATAAGTAGCATGACATAAGATATGATCCCTAACAGACACTTAGGGAGATGAGTAACACTCTCTTCCCTCATCTTGTTGATATTCCCTTCAGCGCCACAGCAGGACTCATGAATTTTCGTTTTCATTCCTTTCATTCTCCCCCCTCTAAATACTTTTCAGGTGAGTGTACTTCAGCTACTAAAAAGATTGAATTTCCATGGCTTCATTATCTGACTTGATTAACCCAACACCAGCCTAAAAACTAGCCAGATAGTATGGACCCATAATATGAAAATATTCAACATATTCTCTAGCCTTGATAGTTGTGACACTAATTGTCATAATATGAACCAACTATAAATATATGCAGTGATGTCTGCCTGAGTCTGCAAGCCACCTGAAACAATAGCTTTATGAAGTGTGAACTGTCCCATTCATCTCACTGGGGTGTTAACTCTGACAATGTTAATTTCATCATTGTTAACACTCTTTATGCTGATCTGTGTATGCAAGAAGGAAGTGAGACAATCATGTTATGAAGAATGTACAGCCTACTTTGGAGGTGCATCTTGTGTCATGAGTGGATGAAGCTTGGTTTACAGATGAAACGGGGGAGCAAGCATCACTACTTTTTTCCAAGTGACCATTGTTTTTTAAGTCCCATGTGAACTGGGATAGGGTTTTTTAGTTCAAGACTAAGGAATTCTGTCCCTGAGCAAGTTCACTCACACCTTGGTTGTATTCCAAGCCTGGTATAAGGATGTTTCTAATTGGTTCAGTTCTTCTCTGATCACCTTTCATTTGGCAAAGGTTGGTTTACTCTGGGCCATTTGGCTCAGCTCTATGTTTTCACTGGGATATTCACTATTCTAAAGCAGCTAGATATATTACAAAGGAAAACAAACACATTCCACCACTACTTTCACAGCTTGTATGCATTATATCAATTCTTTCTGACAGATCAAATAGCCTGGATGCAGTCAGCATAGGTTGAGGCAGTCAGCAACGAAGCTAGGTTTCACCATAAGCACCCCCAAAAGCTAGCATTTCTCAGTAGTAAGCAAATCACATTTGGAAACAGCAAAAAATATTTTGCTTTGATAAGTCCATTTGGTTTCTGATGAAAATCACTTCTTTCTGGCCTGGAATGTCTTCATTTTATTTTATTTTGGTGGGAACAGTGAACACTATTTCATGCCAATTACATTTTTAAAACTCCATTTAAAAAGAAAAAAAAGAAGAAATGAGAATATTCAGCACAATGAAAGGTGACTGAACTATCTAGGTTTCAGAGTAGCAGCCTTGTTAGTCTGTATCCGCAAAAAGAACAGGAGTACTTGTGGCACCTTAAAGACTAACAAATTTATTTTAGCATGAGCTTTCGTGAGCTGCAGCTCACTTCTTCGGATGCATAGAATGGAACACACAGACAGGGGATATTTATACATACAGAGAACATGAAAAGGTGGAAGTATGCATACCAACAGGCAGAGTCTAATCAATTGAGATGAGCTATCGTTAGCAGGAGGAAAAAAAACTTTTTGAAGTGATAATTAAAAAATTAAAAACTTCAAAAAGTTTTTTTTCCTCCTGCTAACGATAGCTCATCTCAATTGATTAGACTCTGCCTGTTGGTATGCATACTTCCACCTTTTCATGTTCTCCGTATGTATAAATATCCCCTGTCTGTGTGTTCCATTCTATGCATCCGAAGAAGTGAGCTGCAGCTCACGAAAGCTCATGCTAAAATAAATTTGTTAGTCTTTAAGGTGCCATAAGTACTCCTGTTCTTTTTGAACTATCTAGAATCTCTTTTCCCCTCCATTGCAGTTTATAGACATAAACTATATATATTCATATATGTGTGTATATACTGTATTAATGAATTTGTTTCTAAAAACAGCTTTTTCAAATCCATTATTACTGCAATCCATTTTAAGTACGGGAGATGAATTGTTCTTGCACCTTTAGGTGAATAAGATAGACAAGCTAATTGCCTATTAGCTTACAAAGTCTTTTGCTACAGGATCTCATTATCATATTCTTTCATGACTAAATGTGTCTTGGGTTTTGAGGGACAGCATACTTCCCTTATCACATAAGCACACTTATTTGAAATACCATGCCATCCCACATCTTCACATATGACCTCTCATATAATGCCCCCCTCAATGAATGATCCTGTGCTTATACTTTTTTTTTTCTTGGTTCGTTCTATCTACCTGCATGTTGGGAACTTTTATAGAACTAATTCCCATAAAATCTAGGTACCAAGTTCAATCCATGTTTCAGTTTGGTCTAGTGGTTAAATGGAAAAGACTGAATAATTATTCCTGTTGTTGGCTTTGCCACTCACTACTTTGTGACTTTAATAGTTTCCAGTCCTACAAGGGATACACTTGTGCTTATTTTCACACACTGAGGAAGGGCATTGAAGTCAATAAGACTACTCACGTTGTTCAACGTTATGCACATGCATAGGTCTTTGAAGGATTGGGGCCTTCACTCTACTGAGCTGAGATTAGCCGTCTATAAAATGGGAAGAGTAACACCTATCTCATAAGAGCATTGAGGTTTTAATTATTAATATTTGTAAACTGCTTTGGATCCTTGGAAGTGCAACATATTAATTTTTAATATTTTAGCAACTTGAGACTGTGTATACAGCACATGACAATATAACTTCCATTATAAAAATATAAAAGTTTAGCAAAGCACTTAATCAAATAGGAAATATTTAGCTATTGTTTTCGAAGAAAAATGAAAATGTGAACTGAAGACAATATGCTGTGTGTCTAGGCAATCATGTCACCATCTCTTATATTCTCTTACCCACAAGGTTAAGCCCTGCCCTAGACCTCAAAACCTAGGTTTCTGAATATGCAGAGCACATTCTTGTTCTATTGACTATAATGGAAGGTCATCTTAAATTAGTAGCACACTTGGAATTACTGCAGTAAAGAAGTTAACTCATATCCTCGGTCATGACATGCTCTTGGTAGGGTGCAGCATGTCCTCTCTACCATTACTTACTAGCTCTCCTTGCTAGTGCAGAAAGGATTTGAGACCATGATGTCTGGTACCTGTTCCATCACATGGGGCTGGGGGGTGCTAGCCCAAAGTAGCCTTTATGCTTGGAAGAGTCCAACATGTGTAATTGCACAGGGAACACAAGAGAGGCATGGATAGGTTGATGGTCTCATCTTCTCCCCTGCCAACCTCCACCTCTTCCCTGACCATCCACCCACCTTGCCACAACCTTGACCTAATTCTGTAACTCAGAGGAAGTCATCAGCCTCTCTGTATCTTGAGTTTTCTATGTATAAAATGGGAATAATAATACTTACCTCATTACAAGTGCTGTACCTCATGGGGATATTTGTTCAGTGTTCAGAAGATATGCTACAAAGCTTTACAAAGCTAAGCAGCAGTAGTATTAAAGTGGCCTGAATGAGGCAGAGAGAAAGGTCTGAGAATACAGGCGGGTGCTATAAAATTTGAAAGATGACTGTGTTTAGCATTATTGGCTTTTTTTCTTATTTATTTTTAAAATGCCTGAAGACTTTATAGGTCAAATGATTACTACATTGTTTATTTTGCAGAAATTACAGTATATGCTATGGACTTTAAAAAGCATTTTAGTGAAATAAGAAAAAAGCAGTGGGGATAAGTAAATATTTTCTCCTTTTAAGAAAATCTGCCATGCTAATCCTAATCATATCCTATACTTAGAAAATATCATAAGTACCACCATGACTCTGATTTAACTTCATGAAATGTGCTTGGCAATATGGGGGCAAAACAATAAAACTAAAATAAAGTATTGTGGCTATCTATGGATATTTCTACTATATCTAAATTAGGAATGGCTGGAAAAAATTGCAAAAAAAGAAAAAAAAGGTTCTAAATTGGTATTCATTTCACACTGGAGTGTAAATGAGGCCTTTCAGGATTTTTCAAGAGAGCATCAGAGTTACTCTCCAGCCTACACTCAGTAGCTTGATGCTTAGGTAACTCTCCTATGATGTGAGAAACTGAGATTCAAGTCCTATTCTGAATTAGCTACTCTTCCATATCCTGTGTGAATGTCCTAACCACCAGCCTATACAGTTTCTCTTTCTGGCCCAATGAATGTTTAATTATTTATACAAAGTGACACTGCTCCATTAGGTGGGATTGAGAGGTATCCATTTTTTATTATTTTTTGGAGGGATATTTAGAGTCAGTATTTTGTCTGGATCCATTATAGGAATAACTAGCTAATCTCAGGGTAAACAGAAAGAAGGCATTTTATTCAGTCATAGAGAATTGTCACTAAGTCACGGATTCAGGATACCATTGCTTCATATAAGAATCATAGGGTGAGATGGGACCGAAAGGGTCCTTTAGTCTAACCCCCTGCCAAGATGCAGAATGTGTTGTGTCTAAACCATCCAAAACAGATGGCTATCTAGTCTCCTTTTGAAAATTTCCAGGGAAGGAGCTCCACAACCTCCCTAGGCAGTCTGTTCCATTGTCCTTCTCTTCTTAGAGTTAGGAAGTTTTTCCTGATATTTAATCTAAATCTGCTATGTTGTAGTTTGAACCCATTGCTTCTTATTGTCCCCTCTGTGACAAGAGAGTACTACAACTTTTCTCCATCTTTTTTATGGCAGCCTTTCAAGTATTTGAAGGCTGCTATCATGTCCCCTCTTAATCTCCTCTTTTCCAAACAAAACATACCCAGTTCCTTCAGCCTGTCCTCATAAGGCTTATCTTCCATCCCTTTGATCATCTTTGTCACTTGCCTCTGGATCTTTTTCAGTTTCTCCACATCCTTTCTATACATCGGTGACCAAAACTGGACACAGTACTCCATCTGAGGCCTAACCAGTACTATCACCAGTACTATCATCTCTTGTGGCTCACATGCTATGCCTCTGTAAATGCAACCTAAAATTGCATTTGCTTTTTTTCGCAACAGCATCACATTGCTGCCTCAAGTTACTTGAAACTCTGTTCTTTATTAAACACATTTATACTTGTTTTCACTATAAACGTATCTAAGTGCTGTGTTTCAAGCAGGACTGTTTTTAAAGTTTTTATAACTGGTAAGTTGGGGTATACTGTTCCTTTGGAAACACCTGATCGGTAAATACTGTGAGCGTGTCCAGCAGAGCAGGGGCTGGGCACTCCAGGGTGATCCTCAGAGGGCTTGGGGGTTGCAGTGCACCTCTCACTAACCTGCAGAGGGACTGCAGAGCCTGCATAGGCAGAGACGGAAGTTCTTGTGTTGTCTGTAGAGTCAAGGAGCTGATCCCTGGCAGGCCCAGACAGGGCTTCTTCTCACTAATGGCAGGTGGTATCAAGATGCTTCACACCCCTAAGTGCTCCTAGGAAGTGTGACAGGGGGGCATGCAAGGCCCCACAAAATGGGGGAGCACTCCCACAGCAGGTTTTTTTGGAAAGAGGGACCAGCAAATTAATTGATTGCACAACTCCCCATAACACCTGCTGTCTACTGTGTTAAAGCTTTTGATGGGCATTAAAACAGCTCCTTCCCAACAGAAAATATAAGCAAGCAGAGTTTCTAGCTCTTGTGATTTGTCCAATTTATATCTGTAACTGCATTCACAAATTTATGCAAGCAAATGCACATACATTTGCACCAGGACTTCCGGTCTTCCATTTTGAAAATTTGACCCTTAACATATCCTGCTCTGCAGAAGACTTTCTTACTCAAGAGATCTCTTCCTAACGTGTACTCATATCTGCTCTCCAAATTGTTTAGCAAATTTTCACTACTTTAGGCACTGAAGAGCCGAAGGAGTTATCATAGGACTGGAAGGGACCTCGAGAGGTCATCTAGTCCAGTCCTCTGCACTCATGGGGACTAAATATTATCTAGCCCTGAAAGGTGTTTGTCTAACCTGGTCTTAAAAATCTCCAATGATGGAGATTCCACAACCTCCCTGGGAAATTTATTACAGTGCTTAACCACCTGACAATTAGGAAGCTTTTCCTAATTTACAACCTGAACTGCCCTTGCTGCAATTTAAGCCCATTGCTTCTTGTCCTATACTCAGTGGTTAAAGAAAATAATTGTTCTCTCTCTTCCTTGTAACAACCTTTTATGTACTTGAAAACTGTTATCATGTCCCCTCTCAGTCTTTTCTTTTCCAGACTAACCAAACCCAATTTTTTCAATCTACTTTCATAGGTCATGTTTTTTAGCCCTGTAATCATTTTTGTTCTTCTCTGGTCTTTCTCCAATTAGTCCTACGTCTTTCCTGAAATGTGGCGCCAAGAATTGGACACAATACTCCAGTTGAGGCCTAATCAGTGTGGAGCAGAGCAGAAAAATTACTTCTCATATCTTGCTTACAACACTGCTGCTAATACATCTGTAATGGGGCGGCTGCCCCACTCCCTGAGAATTTAAGCTGCAGCAGGCCAGTGGCCCTGCACAGACTGACAGCCAATAAGAAAAGGGCTTATTGGGAGCCAATCAGGGCCCAGATTGGAAGCAGCCAATCAGGGCCAGGCTCAGCCCTATAAAAAGGCTGCTCAGGGAGGGAGCAGGTAGTCTGTCCCAGGCCTTTGACAGGGGAAGTTGATCTCCAGAGTGGGGAGACCAGCACCGTGGACAGTGCAGTGCTGGCTGGGCTTGGGGAGCAGAAGGGAGCCCCAGCCTGAAGCCTGCCAAGCTGCAGGCCCTGAAGGGAAGGGCCTAGTGGGTGCAAGGGGCTGTAGGAGAAGCAGCCCAGGGAAGTGGACAGATGAGGGGAGAGAAGGAGGACAGCGAGGCTTCCGCCAGAGTAGAGAGCAGGCCTGGGTCCCTCCCTTTCCCTCCTTGCAGTGCACCAAGCCATCGGCCATGGGGAGCGGCCATCATTGACTACACCAGATCCCTGACATGAGGGATTAGACTCTGGGGGTGTGGTTGGACATGGTGGCTGGGGTGTAGGAAGACTGCTGATCCCCCCCCCAGAAGGGGGTGTGGATGGACTGAGGGGCACTGCCGGAGGGCAATGGTCCTGAAGAGGATGCCGTGAGCTGGTGAGCGTCACGGGCTCAGACGCCAACCAAGGGCGAGACAATGGGCAGGACACCACCCGGAGCGGTTGCTCTACTGGACTGAGCTAATTCCTGGAGACAACCAGTAGGAGGTGCTGGGTGGTGAGTTCCAACCTTGTCACAACATCCCAGAATGACTTTTTTTTTTTTGCATCAGTGTTACACTGTGGACTCATATTTAGCTTGTGATCCACTATAATCCCCAGATCACTTTCTGCAGTATTCCTTCCTAGGCAGTCATTTCCCATTTTGTATGTGTGCAGCTGATTGTTCCTTCCTAAATTTAGTACTTTGCATTTGTCCTTATTTACTTCAGACCATTTTGCTAGTTTGTCCAAATCATTTTGAATTTTATATCATCCAAAGCACTGGCAGCCCCTCCCAGCTTGGTATAGTTCACAAAATTTATAAGTATACTTTATACGCCATTATCTAAATCATTGATGAAGATATTGAACAGAACTAGATCCAGAACTGGATCCCCACCCTTCCAGCTTGATTGTGAACCACTGATAACTACTTTCTGGGAATGATTTTCCAACCATTTATGCACACACCTTATAGTAGTTTCATCTAGATTGTATTTCCCTAGTTTGTTTATAAAAAGGTCATGCAAGACAGTATCAACGCCTTACTAAAAACAAGATGTACCACATCTACTGCTTCACCCCTATCCACAAGGCTTGCTATCCTGTCAAAGAAAGCCATTTGGGAGACTGAGCTGGATTCTGTCCTGCCTCACACATCATCAACAGAATTATTAACTAAGAAGCAATTGCAGAGTCCTTATTGCTGTTAACAATACATAACTCCCAAATAAGTCAGCTTGACATTCAGATCGTAGGTTGAATTTGCAGATCTGGCCATTAGAAATAAAAAGCCTTTTTATCTATAACATGAATAGATTTGGTCACTGACAGACACAAACTATGGAACCCCAAGATGTTTATTTACTATATCACTTTTCAGAGTAATAGGTTTTCATTGAGATGAAAAGAGGAAGTTCCCACCTCTCAGAGCTGACCTTTCTGTTTGCAGATTTGGAAGATAGAATTGCAGAGGTTTATATTTGGGTAGAAATAGGCTACAAGATTTTCTAAAAAAAAAAATGGTGCCCAATATTTAGGCTTCTGAATTGAGGAAACTAATTTGGGCTTTTTTCTTCTTCTTTCCTTTTTTTTTTTTTTTGAGATTCAAATCTTTATAAACCAGTAAAACACAAATTGTCAACATCACATGTCAAAATATACAAATTAAATATCCTTTAATCAACTCATACCTGTTTTCACTGTTCATTCATTAATACATTTGAAAAACTCAAAAAAAGCCAAAACTCACAAATCTAAATGACATGCGTCTGACAAAGTGGTATTCACCCACGAAAGCTCATGCTCCAATACGTCTGTTAGTCTATAAGGCGCCACAGGACTCTTTGCCGCTTTTTACAGATCCAGACTATCATGGCTGCCCCTCTGATACTTGAAATCTAAATGCCTCTATTTTGGCTCTAATAAGTTCTCAAGCAGCATTTTTTCTTATTTTGCCTGGTTTTTTTTTAATTGCTTATTTTTAATGGAAATATTTTTGTCAGTTTGTGTGTGTAGGGTAAAGTTGATGTTTATTAATGCTTACGGATAATCTAATTCTTCTAAGTCTCAGTACAAGCCTGAGAGAAATATATCATGCCAGGAAATTTGAAAGCAGCAGTTGTGAAACCCAGCATAGGCCTTGCTAGGCCTTGCCACTAATTGTCAAATGTAGGAGTGTGGAGGATTTGAGGGGGTCCTGGGAATTGTGGAGTAGAAGGTTAAATGGGCTTTTCAAGGAATTGTATGAGGAAGAGCTGACTCCACAGGTTCAAATAGGCATTCAAACCAGACAATGAAACTGTTTGCACTATGCTCTATTGTGATAGGCAATGTGATTGGCTTTATACCATGACAGCAGAAGACTCGTGAGGCCTTATCCCGTTCCAACAAACACAACCTCACAGGTTGACAGAGAAGCATCATGAGAGCATACAGACTGAATCCAGCTTTGCACCATGGGGTAGAGGGATTTCTTGATGATCTCAATTTCTATCTGCAACTAACCCCACCCCAACCCTTGATCATTTATGAATGCCATCCTGCACTCCTCATGGTTCCTTCAGTCAAAATGGTAAAACATTATGCTGCACCCTCTCTTTCTTTTTGCTGAATAGCTCAATGACTTCATTGGGTATTCTAACATATCACACTTTTCTGTTACACTGATTGTTGGCCAGGTGTCAGTGCCACTATTTCTTAAACTGACTTAATTATTGCTGTGTAATACATTACATTTGACTGTTTATTGTAAAATCAATATGACTGACATTACAATCAATATTGTTCATTGTTTTAAAATGTTGTACAATGACCAGCTTGTCATATTAATGGCAGACAAGCCTGACTGTGCACTATTAATGACGTTTTAGCATGGTGCATTTTCAGATTCCTCCACGCATGACCTTATGTCTTTCAGGTAAAAAATCGAGCAGTTACTCACCCTCATTAAATAGCCAGTGTGAGACTGTGATGAAGTAAATGCATTAATAATATCTGGCATTTAGATAGCACATTTCCTCTGAGGATTTCAAAGCACTGCAAAAACATTAATGAATGAAACCTCATGACACCACTCAGATGGGTAGGCCAATTGACAGAGGAATAATGGCCAACATTTTTTGGAGGAGAATGCACATAGCTGCACATTTCATACACCCAAAGCACACAAGGAGGCCAGAGCTCTGCCTAAACAAAGTCCCAGCATTCAGATACACATTGGATGTGTGTCACATGAAGCTTGTACTTGTAAACTTCTGTACACACACTTTTGAAAATGCAATCAAATGAGATTTCCCATGGTCACACAGTGGGTCAGTGGCAGAACTGGAATAAGTCAGAAGTCCTGATTCAATGTCCCCCCACACTGACAACTAAGCTGAATTTCTTCTCATGAAAACAAGTGGTGAATTGGAAAAAAAGAAGAGATAGTCTTCTAAGCTGTGCCCACAATGTATACTCCACCTACCTGAGACATCACTCACAATAGATTGTTCAAATGTTCAAAATATTATTTTAAAAAAGATCATTCCATTTGTTACACATGGTTTATGTTTTCAAGTGTATCTCAGCAACCAAAACACACAGATTAAATTTTTTAATGAAAACTTAGATTCTGTAGAACAAGAAAGCAACATAAAGGAGATGTTGGTACACTACACCACCACATATCAGATCAGTCCTAGCCCTTCATGAACTCATTTATTTTTCTACAACATGCATCTAAATGGGTTACTGGAAAAGTGTGTCTTTGTGTGTTTAATTTGTAGTAGACAGAAAAGATCTTCATGATAGGAACCTTGTTTTCTTACTAGAAGCAAGGGGAGACTAAACACTTGAATTCAAACTTTACTTGCACACATACTAAATCTGTAATGGACTGAATCCAAATACTTGATCCAAACATTCTCCAGATCGGGGGTTTGGAATCTGGCTCCAAATCTGAACTCTCATATTTCAAGGTGTTCAGATTTGGTGCTTGGATTCAGCTCACTGCAAACTGTGAAGAACCATCACATCTTCTTGTACAGAATGTTTGTAAAGCACCCTAGCACCCATTTCAATTTAGAAATAATAGCTAGCAACAATAATAATACTCTTCCAACAATCACAGTCAGCAGCTGTGATGTGTCTGGATCATTGCATGTATTTCTTACAGAAGTGGTTAAATCCCCATCATCTGAGCCATTTAAAACTCCAGAGGGTAAAGCAATAGAAAATATATTTTAGGGAACAATCATGTACCGTTTGGGATGGATTAGAATACCTTGTAGGTCTGTTCCATCTATAATTTCTATTATAGTTTCTTGAGTTACTTAAGTTTCACTAACAGGCTACTCCAATGTAGAAATGTATCTGAGAGCAGACCCTTCTATCTCCAAGTGGGCTTTGCAAGTAATGAATTCTCCATTCAATTATGTAATTTGACTATTTGTACATGTTAATAAAACCTATCCTCTTCTTGAGTGGCATGTACATTATCATTGGATTAAATTAGTGGCATCTGCCATTGGTTTGAGATTTCACCAGATGATAGACAGTGCAGCACTGGCAGCAGTGATGAGAAAACACGTTATCTCAGAGATATTTTTTTCTTTGCTTTTCCCTACCCAAACACTACCTTTTTCTGCTTGCAATTATGATAATGTCTGCTTCAGGTACCAGCCAAATTATTACCCCTGGAGTTACCATATGAGATATTTAGTGCCATTGGCTCCTGGGAAACAAATAATTTCCCTTATGATAAATGACCAATTGGCTTATAAGTGGGGGTGGGGAGGACGGAACAAAAATTGCGACACTGCTGACTCCTATTAAAATATTCTGGTTTACAAATGCTAATAAACTATTACTGAGTATAATTGTCAATTTGATTTACCTTGTTTCATCAAAGTATTGCAACATTAAAGACTTTAAAAATCAAGTCTCTCTGCTGAGTGCAATGGGATGTCATATTTTGCATAGACAGTCAGTGGTGAGAATACTAACAAGTATTAATTTGTTAACATTAGACATAGCCCCATAGTGAGATCTCAAATAAAACAAACAGGAACAGCTGGCTGGCCTGCATAGTCACCATTTACTGGGTTCCCTGGATACTCAAAGGGATATTGCAAATATTTACATGGGTGAATAGTCCCATTAAAGTCAATAAAGAGTGAGGGCTTCTACTCATGTGAATATGGGAGTGAAAGGGACACAATATAAACATGGAAGAACATGGGTGAGTCTGAAAGATATGATGAATATGAGGAAAGACATGGCTGTTCATAGTGTCTGAAGCTGATATCACAGTATCTCAAGTGTTCTTTTGAACCTCACAAATCAGACTACAGAGCCACAAGGATGTGAACAGATGTGACATAGGAATGTGTAGGATCCCACTGAAGATGTAGCATGACATTTGGCCCTTTTTTCAAATCAGTTTTTCACATCTGTCTTTCTTAGAGTGCTTACACTATTTACTGATAATTGTTTTCCATTCAGGTCTGTCCTTTGCTGTGTCTTCAGAGTCATCAATATTTATTCTGCATGAGTTGAGATTCTGCTTCAGGGTGTCTTTGAAGCATTTATATGGATGAACCTTCCTGCACATTCTGAGTTTCAGCCCACCAGGACTTTTGGGGGAGTCTATCATCATCCATTCTGATAATATGACCTGTCCATCTAAGCTAAATTTTGACAATCATTGCCTCCATGCTGGTTGTTTTTGCTCTTTCGGTGATGTTAAAGTTTGACACCTTGTCTTGCCAGCGCACCTTCAGAACAGAGCAAAGATAGCACATGTGGCATTTTTCAAGTTGCTCAATGTGTGCACAGTCAATGTTTCACATCAGTATAAAAGGGATGCCATCACTGCTGCATTGTATAACATCAGTTATGGTGATAGTTTGATGGTGTGCTGGTTGAGTATCCTGTGGTGAAGTGTTTCAAAAGCCTGGCTTGCCTTTCATAATCTGTTTGATATTTCTTGATCCAGGGAACTGCCACGTTATGTAAAGTGGTACACATTGTTTTTACCACAGTGGTAGTGGTTGATGGGGTTGGTCAGAAGAGGACTTCAGGGTTTTTTTACAGGCTGATGATGACTCTGAAATATTTAGTTGCCTCTGAGAACATGTTAAGGACACTTTCACTTTCTATGATTAAGTAGAGCACAATCATTTGCAAAAAGGGCTTCACAAGAGTTCCTCAAGAACTTTTACCTTTGCAGTAAACCTTCAGGGATTGAAGAGTTTTCCATCAGTTCTGTACCTTATGTAGAGGCTCCTTTGAAGATTGTCAGTTGTATAATTCAGAATGTCTGGAAAGAAGAAACCATAGAAGGCCTGTGCCAGGATGGAGCCTTGTTTCACCCCTTAGATATGGGAAATGGTTTTGAGAGACCATCATCTGAGAGTACTTGATCAGTCATTTCTTCGTGGAATTAATATATGATGTTAATGAATTTGATGAGGCAGGCAAACTTTTCTAGGATTTTCCAGAGGCTATTTCTGCTCAGTGTAGAACATTTTTTTAGATAAAGGAAAACAGCAAGTTTTGTTTAAAGCATTTTTCCTCAGTCTTTCGCACAACAAAAAATCATGGCTGTGGTATTTCTACTTGATCTAAATCCACATTGGAGCTCCGGTAAAAGCTTCTCTGATCGTGTTGCAATAAGCTGATTTAGCAAAATATGAAGCTGAAGACTTTACCACCTACAGATAACAGGGAGATACCCCAGCAGGTCCCAGAGTGAGATTTGTTGCCTTTATTTTTGTATAATATAACTGATTGCATCTTTGGAAATCTGAGGAATTTTCTCAATTTTCTACATATCCTTCCTAATTTTGTACAGATAGGTGATAGTTTTGGGACTTCCAAGTTTAACACTGTCCTTGCCTGGTGATTTACCTGACTTTGATAACTTTTTGCACTTCTTCAGTGGTGGGTAACTGGGCAATTTCTTCATGTAATGAGTTATTTCCTCTAGCACCTGTAGATTGACAGTAGCGGGATGGTAGAATAGCTCAGAAAATTGGTGTACCTATCTTTCAAAGATCCCTCTCTTGTCCATGATTAAGGTAGATCCATCTGAACTCTTTAATGGAGCAAGCCCCAATTTCAATGAGTCATAAATGGTTTAAAGGGAGTCAAAGAGCATGTGGTGTTTGTATCAACACAATCCTCTATTTCTTTTTATTTCTTTTCCTATCAGTTATCCTGTAGAACAGAAGTAAGAGCAGACTCAGGCAGTTCTAGTTAGTGCTGGCATGGAGGCATGCTTCACCAGTATACGCACCATGTAGCCTTAATGTAGGAATTAAGAGATGTAGAGGGTTTTCTTCTGTCTCTCTTCATCACAGGTGAATGTTACTCTCTACATGTATTTTGTTGTAGCATTCAACAATAAAGAAGTGTTAGCCATTTAGCAGAGTCTCTATCCCATGCCAAAACTCAGTGTGTGTTTGTCCTGCACATTACCACAGTCAAGACTTAATTAAAACTCCTGTTGATTGTAGGAAACAATTCTATTTAGATGAGCCAAAGAGCTCATTCCCTTCAGTCAAGTCTTCAGGAGGCGTGCAGAGTGTGGAAGCAGGGAAAGCTTCAATAAGGATTTGAAGCGGATTTTAATGCGTGTCAGTCAGTTAGCAAGAGTCAGGCCATACTGTAACCCTAATGACGTGAGACTTGTAGGAGCAAAGTTAGTGCGAGGCGACAGGACAAGAACTGTGTACAAAGTTATTACGACCTTGCAATCACTAACCAAAATGCAGGCTTGCTTTTCTTAAGAGAGAGACAAATAAGATAAGCCTTTCTGCTATGTATAAACAAAATGTATTTGTTGCTTTTTACTGTCTCCATGATTGCTAGAAATTGTCTGTAACAAAGGTATAAAGGCTTGATGTAATTGTTTACCAGTTGAGAGACCTGTCCAGGACTGGGGCGACCCTGTGTCCTATGGCACTCTCTCCCTCCATTGTAATTACTGGAGAAATAATAAAGTATTTGATTTTGCTGCACCCAAACAAAAAGCGAGAACTGAGTTTTTCTTTGACAAGAGTTTGTCTCAAATTAAAGTAGAGCTAGACATTTCTAACAGACCTCTCAGGTACATTCTTTCAGTTGCTCCTAATCTACCTGTGTGCTCTGAGATAACATGATCCAAACTGCCTACCTTAGGAATATAGGTATTGTGATGTTACACCACATATTCTTCATGGAAATACGGTTATAATATGAATGTGGTATAACTAAGATATACTTTATGCAAGAGGGTTCGTATGAGGTATCATTGGAAGGTTATGATTTACTGAATGTATTTATCCAATTTGTATACATGTATCATTTTTTTATCTGAAGCTGGGAATATTGACCATATCTCTGTATTACAAATGTGCTACACTGGACGAGGCCAAACAATGTTAGTGGCTTATTGAAGAAATGCACACATGCATAAGGATTACCCCAGGAACTGTGTGCAATAGAAACCTCTCAGAGATAGCTCTACACCAGGGTTGGCAATCTATGGCACATGTGCCAAAAGTGGCACGCGAGCCGATCTTTGATGGCACGCGGAGCGGGCTGAGAGGCTCAGCCCACCGCTGCTCTGGAGTTCCCGTTGCTGGCCTCTTGCTGGTCCTGCTGCTGGTTCCACTCAGCACCTGCTGCTGGCCTGTTAAAAACTGTTTGCATTTTTACTCTGCTATCCATTGCTTGTTTGAAACTGCTCAATGAACACGTTATGTAAATTTCAACCTACACTATGAGTATCTTGCAGTCTATTCAGACTCCCTCTATTTATTATGACCTACTAATGGTGTGTGACTGGTCATCTAAGTCACATGGTATGGTTTGTACTCCATGGTTTTAATGAATAATGAATAACAAGCTTGCTTACAGCTGCATGCCCTTGTTGCTCGTCAGCATGATAGACAAACAAATATTCTCCAAAGTTTGGTATGAACAGAAAGCAACTTTTGTGAATGTTCAAAAATAAAAAGGAGTGTTAGCTTTTTTGAACCAAAATGCAATCAGCTATTCCGAATATGAATGAATGTTAATGAACTCTGGCTTTCAAGGAGTTTAAAAAGAAGAACTGAATGGTCATGAAAAACCAGATTCTGTCCTTAGAATTTTCTAAAACAAAAATCAGATTTTTTTTCTCCTTTTCTCCTACATTTTATGTTGTTCTGGCCAAACAAGAACTAGTTAATGCAGAAGATGTTAATACCAAACAACTCAAAGGAAGAGCCTGCACTCAAGAGATTTATTCAAGAATTTTACAAACATTTGAGATTTATGCAGTTTGGATAAACTTTGCAGCAACATCCAAAAATCTAGGGCATTTATCCAGAGCTTTGAAGGTTCTCTCATCATTTGTTAAACACACAGTTTGGACATGAAAATAAAAGCGGGTGATTCAGTTGTTTTATCTTCTCAGTTACATAATTAATTACACAGAACATTTTAAATAAAATATCCAAGCATTTAAATTATTGAATAGTTGTCCAATGACCCATACAACTTGTATAAACAACATCAAATAACTAGTTGACTCTTGAGTGCTCACTAGCTGTTTTTATGCATTGGAAAGTGTGGGAGGGTTTTTTCGGTGTGCTTTCTTCATTATTATACTATTAGTGGAAGTGACAAATTAAACCATTTCATAGGCTAAGTTCAGATCACAAAAGTCTTTTTTGTCTTTGGTGTTTGGTTTTTGGGAGTACCTGAGATAAAAAGAGAATTTTCTATTCTAAACAGTTATGCTGTGGAAGTGGCTTCATTTCAGTGGGGATTACAAAGGTTCATGTTTTCTTGTTCTTCGTCTTTAATTTGTACAGTGACAAAAGTGTGGTGCAGTGGAGAAGACAGTGGCATCGAAGAGCCAGTTCCAGCTCCCATATTCATGGGGTCAACCCTAGCCCCAACAGTGCTTCTAGGCAACTCTAAGATCAGTCGCTGGTATAGGGTCAAGGCTCTGGCTGAAATATGTTAGCAGGGAGCTGTTCTTGTAATCTGCGGCCAGAATCCAGCCCAACAAGTGTTACAAAGTGACCAGATCTCAGAAGACAAGCTCAGCTGATGTGTAAGTGATCCCCATACACGCAGAGACACGTATATATTAATTTGATCATTAATATTATGCATGAGTGATATACATGCACACACATGCTGGCATGTGTGTACATATATATGCATATGTTAATTTAATTTTAATTTCAGTTTATAACTATTAACCATCTATCATTTATTCCCTCCCTTAGACAATAAAGTGGGCTTTATGCGCTAGAGTCACCACCAGTGTTAAGCCTAACAGGTACTTAGTAAAAAATGAAAATAAATTAAAAATCATTACGCAGATTAAAAACAGAAAGTCAAGCATACCCTATGCCATTAAAACTGCACAGGGAATTGGAATTTTAGTAGCTAGAATAATAAGTGCATCACTTAGAATGTGTCCAAGAAACCAGGGATAACACCCATTCTCCTGAGAAAAGTGGTTTTTGATTTTTAATGATCAAAGGCTGTCAGTTCTTCTGGTTTGTGTGCCAAAATAATAATAATGGTAGCATAAGATTTAAATTTCACCTAAGAGAAATATTACTGTTATAACACAGTCTTAAGCGATTACTGCCACCCACTCCATACTTTTCATTTAGCACCTTTTGTAAAACAGTTACATCACCATTGTAAACACCCCCAGCTATGAAATACAAACAATATGTAGGTTATGCTGTGGATGCAGCAGAAACTGCTACAATTGGCTTTCTTCAGAGCGATCCAATTGTATGTATTGAAACATAAGGCATTTGCTACCTTCACTATGACTTAGGGAGCATGTTCATGTACTATGTCAGTGTTTCCCAAACTTGGGATGCCGCTTGTGTAGGGAAAGCCCCTGGCGGGCCGGTTTGTTTACCTGCCCCATCCGGAGGTCCGGCCAATTGCGGCTCCACTGGCCACGGTTCACTGCTCCAGCCCAATGAGACCTGCTGGAAGCGGCGTCCAGTACGTCCCTCGGCCCACGCTGCTTCAAGCAGCTCCCATTGGCCTGGAGCAGCAAACCACGGCCAGTGGGATCCACGATCGGCCAGACCTGCGGACAGGGCAGATAAACAAACTGGCCCGGCCCGCCAGGGGCTTTCCCTGCACAAGTGGCATCTCAAGTTTGGGAAACTCTGTACTATGTAATTGTGGTCTCACGATCTCAAAATTGGATTAGTCTCAAGTGAAGATTTTTTTTCAGTTGAATATGATTGCCCCACACACCCAAAAGAGTGACTCTGAAAAAGACTTTGTAGTCATGGTGGAGAATCAGTTGAACTTGAGTTCCCATTTCAACACTGGACTAAAAGGTTAATGTGGTCCTTGGATATACAAACAAGGAAACATGGAGTAGGAAGGTTAAGTACTGGTGTCCCCATTTCAAGTAGGATGTTAATAAATTGGGAAGGATTTAGAAATGAGTCATGAAAATTGTTAAATAATTAGGAAAAATGCCTTATAGCAATAGATGCAAGGAGCTCAGTCTTATCAAGGAGAAGGCTAAATGGGTGATTTGATCACAGACTATCTCTACCTACATTGTGAATAAAAAATTGATAATAGAGGGCTTTTCAGTCTAGAAGAGAAAGTATAACAAGATCCAATGGCTGGAAGTTAAAAAGAGACAAATTCAGACTAGAATTAAGGTGCAAATTTTAAGTGAGTTTAATTCGCCATTTGTCTAGGTCACTCTGGACCCTATCCCTACCCTCCAGCGTATCTACGTCTCCCGCCATCTTAATGTCATCCACAATATTGCTGAGGGTGCAATCCATTCCATCATCCAGATCATTAATGAAGATGTTGAACAAAACCAGCCCCAAACCGACCCCTGGGGAACTCCGCTTGATACTGGCTGCCAACTAGACATCAAGCCGTTGATCACTACCCATTGAGCCTGATGATCTAGCCGGCTTTCTATACACCTTATAGTACATTCATCCAATTCATACTTCTTTAACTTGCTGGCAAGAATACTGTGGGAGATGGTATCAAAAGGTTTGCCAAAGTCAAGGTATATCACTTCCACCACTTTCCCCATATCCACAGAGCCAGTTATCTCATCACAGAAGGCAATCAGGTTGGTCAGGCATGACTTGCCCTTGGTCATTCCATGTTGACTGTTTCTGATCATCTTCCTCTCCTCCAAGTGCTTCAAAATGGATTCCTTGAGGACCTGCTCCATGATTTTTCCAGGGACTGAGGTGAGGCTGCCTGGTCTGTAGTTCCCTGGATTCTTCTTTTTTTAAAGATGGGCACTTTTTCCAATCATCTGGGACCTCCCCCGATTGCCACACATTTTCAAAGATAATGGCCAATGGCTCTGCAATTGCATCAGTCAACTCCTTCAGCACCCTTGGATGCATTGCATCCAGCCTCATGGACTTGTGTATATTCAGCTTTTCTAAATAGTCCTTAACCTTTTCTTTCACCACTGAGGGTTGCTCACCTCCTCCCCATACTGTGCTGCCCAGTGCAGTAGTCTGGGAGATGATCTTGTTCGTGAAGACAGAGGCAAAAAAAAGCATTGAGTACATTAGCTTTGTCCACATGATCTGTCACTAGGTTGCCTCTCCCATTCAGTAAGGATCCCACACTTTCCCTGACCACCTTCTTGTTGCTAACATACATGTAGAAACCCTCCTTTTTACCCCTCACATCCCTTGCTAGCTGCAACTCCAATTGAGTTTTGGCCTTCCTGATTACACACCTGCATGCTCAAGCAATATCTTTCTTCTCCTTCCTAATCATCTGTCAAAGTTTCCACTTCTTGTAAGCTTCCTTTTTGTGTTTAAGCTCACCAAAGATTTCTATGTTAAGCCAAGCTGGTCACCTGCCATATTTGCTATTATTTCTGCACATCCAGGATGGTTTGTTCCTGAACCCTCAATAAGATTTCTTTAAAATACAGCCAGCTGGACTCCTTTCCCCCCTCATGTTATTCTCCCAGGGGATCCTGCCAATCAGATTCCTGAGGGAGTCAAAGTCTGCTTTTATGAAGTCCAGGATCCGTATTCTGCTGTTCTCCTTTCTTCCTTTTGTCAGGATCCTGAACTCGACCATCTCATGGTCACTGCTCCCCAGTTTGCCACCCACTTCTACTTCCCCTACCAATTCTTCCCTGTTTGTGAGCAGAAAGCCAAGAGGAGCAAAGTCCCTAGATGGTTCCTCCAGCATTTGCACCAGGAAATTGTCCCCCGAACTCTCCAAAATCTTCCTGGATTGTCAGTATACTGCTGTATTGCTCTGCCAGCAGATATCAGGGTGCTTCCATGCCACCTTCTTCCAGAGGCCAATAGGGGAACTCAGGGCCTCCTTCTCCTCTGTATTCCAGTCCAAGGCCCCCTATGGTGAGTGAATAAGGTCTCCCTCAGCAGCTTCACTGACTCCATGGACTTCTTTCTACCTTGCCCTTCTTTCAGGCACTTTTCCACCACCCCTCCCTGGGCTTTTTGTAAATCTTCCTCTGTTTAGGTCTTCCTAGCATCCAGAAAGTGGCTGAAGAGTTCTACCCCTCTTTCCCTACACCTCCACCTTCCCCCCTAGGCTTACCACTTTTAGGCTTACCACCCAGCTCCCCCTCTCCGGGGCCCAATTGGGCTTCATCTTCGGTCAGTTCTGGCCCACCCTCCATTTGCCACCAGCTCTCTTAATTGAGCTCCCTAGATCCAGTGCCAGTATGGGGTTAGCTGTATAGCCTTAGAAGTGTTTTGTAGTTTATTTTACATATTTCTAAATAAAATGCACCCTCCATTTGGCTTCCATGATTTTCCCCCTTGAATTTAAATGGATTTAGTTCTTGTGAAAGGAGGCAAATTGATATCACTCAAGATTTAAGCCTTCTACTCTCCAAAGAACACCTTTTTGTGAGGTACTGAGATCATAGCTCAACAGTGACGCCACTCAGAGTGAAGTCTTATCTGGGAGCACACAAAAAAATGAATTAATCCACCCTGTTCCTCTCAGTCTTCACTATTTTTCATATGCCACACAGTGAAGATGAAAACAGAAAAAAAAGTTATTTGTAAAAGATTAATTTATTAACATTGCTTGAAAAAATTACCAGATTCTTGTACATCTTTCCATAAGAGGAGATACCTCTGAAGACAGTAATTCATATAAAATAATTAGAGTTCAGCTTTTTTTTCCCCACTTCTCATGAATTGACTTTTGGTACTGGGGAAAAGTGCCAGACTGGCAGCACTGGAGATAAATTCCTATTATTTATCTATAGAAATGGAGCCTGGGCAGCAGTAGTGCAGATATAAGCAATTGGTGGATGTTTATCTGTATCACTGAAATAAATAGCAGACTTACTAACATGTGTTTGATTCATCAAGTGATTGGTCTACAGCACATATAAGACAATACTACAACTAGATACTAGATAACCCTACAGATAACGCAGATCCTCACTCAGCTCAGGTGTGATTTTTGAAAGAGAAGATCCTTAATTCTATTTCCATGGATGATGGTGAAGCCCGTTCAGATACAGCATGTGGTATTTATGACCATGAAGTCTATGATACCATGTAATTGTATATTTATTATAGCTTTTCAAACTTTTTCAACATGCTTCCTTTAGGCCCTAATCCTTGCAGTCAGTGGGTATGTTTACACTTTGAAAAAAGGTAACTTGAGTTAGCTAACTCACATTATGTAATTCAGATTTAAACAGAAGTGAAGACAAGACAATTCTGCTTTGAACCCAAGCTAGCAGCTCAATTTCAATGCCAGTTTCCCTGCTTGGCTTTAACTTGAGTGGCTAACCTCAGTTTAAGCCCAGCTGCTGCATTTTCACTGCTATCTGAACCTGAGAAAGCTAACATGGGTTAGCTAACCTGAGTTAAGAACACACTAAGGTGTTTTTTTTAAGTGTAGACAGACCCCGGGGGAATATTCACATGCACAGACATTCTTATCTTTGCAAGATTGGAACCTTCACAATGGCTGAACTGCAAAAGGTTTGGAGTTTGGAAATGCGTTGGATAAGCACCATAGATTTCAGATACTTTTGTGAAGCTTTAAACAAAACTTTTGGAATCTGCATAATTTGGCTGGATATTTTATTAGACTAGACATCCCATACTCCCTGGAAATCTCAGAAGAATAGCCGTTATCATGATATGTCAGTCTGAGCTGAAGCCCAGAAGGCAGTTCACAAATAGAAATGGTTGAAATAGGAAAAGTAAGTTTTCCAGACTAGTTCACCCTTGCTGAGTTTGGACGAGCCCAACAAAGTCTGGGTATATCCTACCTTCTTCCTATCCCTTTTTCTCCATTCTTTTCATGTTTTCCTTTCATCTCAGCATCACCATGTCTTTCCCTTGACCCTACTGCCATGTTGTCCAGCCTATCTAATTCTCTTAGTCTGATCCCTTACTTCTTTCCAAACAGTAAAAATGTCTGATTTCCCATACCTGATGCAATTTCTCTCCACCAAAACTCTTTCATTTTCCTTAATGTCCTGTTAAGTACAGCCTTTCAAGTCCATCTCCCAATGCACTAATGTAATTCTACACTCTGAGTGAAACAACACTGTGTTTTTAAGTTCTTAGCCATTTCCTTCTATCCTTTTGTTCATATTCTGTGACTGTGTGAAGCTGTTTCTCCTCTTAGCTGAATTTACTTTACACCAGCATTACATCACTGGTGCTACCCTTGATTTTCACCAGTGTGAGTGTAGCCTCAGGCTCTGTGTGTTTTAACTCCATTAGTGTTCTGATCTTTTAGATGTGCTGATTTCCCACAACTTTCACCCCAATAAATGGAAGCTGCAATTGATTAGCGTCTCCGAAAATCATTCTTTAAATCACCACCCACCCCTAGAATCACTACCTACATTCTTGTTATAAAAGTATCAATCAAACCGTGCCTCAGATGTAGCCACTTTGGGTGAACTTGTGTAAGCTTTTAGTCATGCTGGTGAGCACTCAATCATGCAAGTAGTCCCAATTATAGCCAAACCTTAACAAGGTTAGCGTGTGCATGTGTGCTGCATCTTCATGATACAGTAGCTTGGGGTTGTTTGATGTTCTGAAATTTTTATAGTTTCACAGCCAGAACTGTATGCATTTTCCATAAATACTGGGGAAAGAAGGCAATAACTTTGATATTTGCAAGAAGTGGTACATAAAACAAAGAGCAGATGGTACATTTTTTTTTCCATCTTAAATGGAAATGGGTGACATTTCAAATATTCTTGACACTGAATCTAACCCCTTTCCCTGATAACAGGCATTACTCATAGTCTTTCACTTTGTTTCTTCAATAAAAGTACCATTACACTGGGAACAATTCTGTGTCCGTTTTCATTGTTCTGTACTATGTATGTATAATTTATTGACTGAAGGAATGCTCAGCTCAGCTGTATCTTTGATTTTTTTTCCCAGCCCATTGAATGGCAAAAGTCCTATTGATTTCACTGGAGAAGGATCAAATCCTTTCCTGTTCCCCTTTACCAGTTTTATAGCTGGAGTCTCTGAAGAACACGGAGTTAAGTGACTTGACTAAGGTATTGAGTCAGTAAGTAGCATATTCCTTTTTAGAACACAAGTTCAGCCTTGTTCTCTAGTTCTTTGCTCTAAAGACTGCACCTCAGGACCACATGCTCAGAACCACCTTTCTAGCACTCAGTGTGTCTGAGGTTGGGGGGTGTCACACAAAGGTGGCTGTCAAGAGCAATTTATAACAACCTCAGAACTGCTCTAAGTTGCACCCAATGTAAATAGTACCATACCCCCTTACATAAAGCAAGTCTCCTTAAACAAGGGGAACTCTCAAGAGGATGACAAAGCCAACTTTGCACCACTGGAGCAGTGTAAAGCAATGTTAGCAGTGCCAAGAATCAGGTCCAAGGTGTCTCAAACTTGCCCCAGTGTAGTCTCAGTATGTTATCACCTGATGAGATTTTAATTGTTGAGAACGTGCTGTTCAGCTCCCATAATTGTTAATGAGCTGTGTGTACATCATAGGTATTGCTATGCAAACTTCTCAGACTCATAAAAACAGAGCCACCCTTTTGCACACAGCCTTTATTTGCTCTTGCTCCAGGATCTTAAAATCAAATCCATGATCCTGGCCTTCATAACCACCAAGTCTTTATGGTGTTAGCCAGGTTAAAGCATTAGGATTCCTTAATATTTGCTAAGTGCTTTGAAAATGTACAGTGCTTATAAGTGCTAAGTATTATTATAATGCTAGTGAAAGATGCTGGCTAGGGTCCTACCAAATTCACTGTCCATTTTGGTCACTTTCACAGTCATAGGATTTTAAAAATCATAAGTTTCATGATTTCAGCTATTTAAATCTGAAATTTCATGGTGTGGTAATTGTAGGGGTCCTGACCCAAAAAAGCGTTGTGGAGGGGTCACAAGGTTGTAAGGCAGTTGGAGAGTGGTGGCTGCTGGCCACGATCCCAGCTTTGAAGGCAGAGCTGCCACCACCAGGATGTAAGGATGGCATGGTATGATAGTGCCACCCTTACTTCTGTGCTGCTGCCTGCAGAGCTGGGCCCTCAATGAGCAGCTGCCACTCTCCCGCAGCCCAGCTCTGAAGGCAGCAGCGCAGATGTAACAGTGTCATGGTATGGTATTGCCACCCTTACTTCTCTGCTGCCCATTCGTTCCTTGCCCTCTCCAGTGAACAGAGTCAACCCTTGGGTAGGGCAAATGGGGGCAACTGCTCCGGGACTCACGCTTTGGGGACCTCCACAGGCCAGTGTGATTGGCCAACGCGGTCGGTCCCGGAAAAGACGAATCCATCACTTCCATCCCTGGCTCTGTGCGTCCCTAGGGATGGCCCTGCCGCTGAGACAGCCAATAAGAGTATCCACTGTGATGCTGGGTTTGCATATCATTTTCAATTTAATATTTGTGAAAAACCTTCCACTGGACTCTAACAGACAAGAAAAAACACTTTTTTCCCCCTGCTTTCTTTTGGGTAGTCAGAAGTCCCAGCTATTTCCTACAATTTATGGTGGATTTTGTCTTTAGATCTAAACCAGATCTTGATGAGAAATGACAAAACAGTATTTTTTTAAAAGTTCTTTTCATTGGTAATCCATACTTTATCCCTCCTTTAGAGATTTTATATTTCATGCAAAAGGCTACATAGGTATGCTTAATTCAACAAGTTATTGGGCTAAATGCAAACATTGCAGGCTGAAAGTCTACGTATTATGCAGGTCAAACTAGATGATCATAAAGGACCTTACTGGCTATAAAAATCTGTGAATCTAATAAATGCAAGATATTGTTGGCTATTATTTTGGGGGTACAGAGGATGATTTGTAGTGTTTGCAGCAGCAATGGCATAAAAAGATTGGCATTGTGACAGTGGACGGCTATCCATTGATGAAATGTCATTGTCGCTAGGAGCTATCCTGAGACCACCATTTCAGCAAAAATCACCACTCTACCCTTAATGGCAATGACAAGAAAGGGAATATTTTGAAGTGGGAAGCTTGCAGTTCTGCAGCTGATATTGTCATTCTGGCAGGAGGTGTGCAGTTTTAAAAGCCTGAAACATCTGGATGCTGCTATGATGTTGTTGGTGTCTCCTATGTGTTTCAGAGTTAGATTTGGGGCATTGGGATCTTGCTTTTGACTTTACTGTGCTGCGGGTAAGGCCCTTGGAGAGCATTCCATGCCGGTGGAAAAAGTCACTATTTACTCCAATCCACAAGCAGATAGGCTTTGTAAGTAGTGAGTTCAGTGTAAGAGCAAAAACATTGTTGAGGGGATATTTGAGATGGAGAGGTTGAACTAGCTTATTAAACAAAATGAGTTGTTTAAAAGCTCAGGAGTTATCCTATTATGTTTAAGTATCTACTGCAAGTTTTCTAATGCTTAAAAAATATCTTAAACCTCTGGCTTGTTAGCTTTTATGGAAATAATTTTGTAATCTCAAGTAATTTTCTTCATTAGCATAAAGTGATGGCTACCATGATATTTGGGAGTACATTGAAGGCAACAAGGCTGAGCAAAGAACATCCATCTTGTTTCCACATTTGTTTGGAGATATGGGAGGAAATGAGAAAATCCCAGTCTGACTTCATTGATTATTTGGGGACAATGATCCCAAAATAATGTAATAGTACATTCCTTGTTGGAGGAGGATTTTGCTATGATTTGTTAGTGAGAAGAAGGCCTGATCCAAAGCCCATTGAAATCAATGGGAATTTTTTTACTGAGTTCAGGGCACTGGATCAAGCTCAGAGTAAAAAATAAATAAGTAAAATAAAGATTTGCTGATATGTATTCCTTATATGGTGCCTTGGATTTAAGGAGTTTAAATTGAGGGAACACTGACATAGCAGGAAAATGGCTAATGTAGAGGTAGGCCTAAATGGGATCCCAAGTGGTTTACTGCTGCACAGCTCTAACTGGAAACTGCTGTCCTTTGGGGAAGTAAATCTGATAGGCAGTAGGGCCATTACTTTGTCTTTGGTAGGAGGTATAAATCTGAAGTCTTTGGAATGGAACTAGTAAGGGAGAACCTGAAGCCAAACCCAACTAAAGTCTGGGTTTCAGGAAACATTATGAGAGGTATCTGGCTCTGCAGCTTTGGGTTTTCATCAACATATAGCCAACATTTAGCACTAAGTGATTTAGAACCAGAGGCCAAAGGATAGGGAATTTTCAGGTTGAGATTAACCAGCACTGAAATTCAAAATTGATTGGGAGAAAAAAAAATGTGTATTTTTTTTTGGTAGCAATAAAGAACTACAGTAATTTCTTCCAAGGCGACTATACTCAGCCAAGAAGCTGTCTGAAATCTAGAGATGGGTGAATCAGCACGATCTAAATATGGCCCTAGGCTGTCTACAATTCTAATGGAACCAAACTGAGCTCACAACTTTTCAGAATGAAACCTGAGAAATGCACAAGATTCACCTATTCTTGGAGAATGGGGAAATGGTATTTATAAATGTAATCCTAAAGCAAATTCTACCACTTTCGGGAATATAACTGTTGGCTGTTGAATTTGAGAGACTGAGCCAACCAGTTAGGAACAAAGTCAGAAAGTCACAAAGACAGTAAGTAATAAACACATTTTGAGTCATAAAATGGCTAGATTGTCTCCATCTATCTATAGGAGCTAAAGAGGGAGTAGCTTATTGAATGAGCATCCCCACCCTCTTTGTGGCCATAGACAGGAGTCTTAGTACCTTGACTTAGACAGTGCTATGGCTCCATGTCTAGTGACACTGGTGGTGCTAGACAGCGCATAGTGGATAGCGAGGGATAGGGCAGAGGATGAGACATGATTCCCCCCTCCTCTTTGTACCAGCCATTGGAACTGGCCCCATGAAGTGGGGAGTGTCTGTTGCACTCTTAAAAAGGTGTCAAGCTGTTTAGAGTGGCTCATAACCATGAATGCCAACCTCAGAACAGACTATTACAAAGGGGGGCACAAACCCCAAACTGCTTGTGTGTTTTGTACATAGATTTCACCAACCAAGTATCAACTCCTCAAGCACTACATCCGGCTTAATGTGGAGATGCAAACTGTCCCCGTGTATACGCCGATCTATCTTGCCACTTAGGCAAGCTTGCCTTTGTGACAGATGGTCTCTTACACCAAGAATCACAGTAATATTCAGGTTACTCCTAGTATCACAGGATCAGTTCACTTACCCCAAGTCAATTGTACTGTAGATTTCTCACTTGTAACCAAACCTGTAATAAACTAACCAATGATTGAATGACTAGGAAAAAGAAAATGAGTTATTTGACTGGGTTAAAGTAGGCAAACATACAAACACAAATGAGTTACAGTCCTAGGTTCCAAAAGGTGATAGTAGCTGCTATATATGCAAGCTCAGTGTGTCCTTTAGGGCTAAACAAACTAAGCAGCTCTGGAATCCCTTGCTTATGCTTAGAAATACTGTCCTCTCCAAATTCCATGCAACATAGTGATAATTTTTCAGGTATTTTTATCCCCTTCCCCCAGACCTCAAGCTGATGGCATGAGGGTTTGTGGGATGAGCGTTTTGTTTCCACTTCACAGATGTGGGAGGAGCAATCAACAAAGTATTTTGTCACCTGATGCTCCACAATGGCTTGTCTTATGTCTGTAGGCCTTATTTTGTTTGAAAGGAAATGACACCTCTTGTGGTAAACTTTGTGATGCTTTTCTCCTGACTGTGAGGATTTACAGTCTTAGCAAACATTTTTATAGTTAACACACACTTAAAAGTTATGTTATAGCACGGGATACAGATATTCTAAGTAAGATTAATACATGCAGCATCATGCAAGCATTTCATAAAGTCTAAACACTAAACACATTCTTGTAGCCAATATCTATTTTAACAATTCTAACACACAGGAGATCCAGACTGGTTTCCAGCTATGCATTTGTCAGTGTTCAGTGAAGCCAAGGATCCTTAGCATGAGCTGGCACCTGGTCTGCCAGAATCATAAAGGGTGTGGCAGCAGCTGTATTCCACCCATAATCCAGGAGCCATTGTGTCTACCTCAGGCACAACACCTCAGCTGGGTCAATGCATGACCACAGAAACCAGTGCAGCTAGAGTCTTTACAACAATAGTCTGGTTCCACTTTTTTAACAAATGGGTTAAAACAGCTTTTCTCCTGGATACCTTACAGAACTATATAAAAGCTTATAACAGCAAGTGATTAGAAAGAACCCTAACTCTCCATTCATCATCTACTTCCAAGCTAATAAGCAAGCAGTCAAACCTGAAATTCTGGCATCTTTTGACCTAGAGAGAGGAGAGGACAATATTGCTTTCTACTTTCCAGCAGAGTCTACCATCCTCACTGAACTTGCTAAATAACATGCATATTTTATCTATTTGATTGTCAAATTGTCTATTTGATTGTCAAATTTGAAGGTCAGCTCCCAGACAGCTGCACTCTGCAGCACGGTATGGGGAGGAGGTGACCAGCTCTCTGTGGAGAAAGAAGTAGTTCGGGGCTATTTAGGAAAGCTAAACGAGCACAAGTCCATGGGGCCGGATGCGCTGCATCCGAGGGTGCTAAAGGAGTTGGCCGATGAGATTGCAGAGCCATTGGCCATTATCTTTGAAAAATCATGGCGATCGGGGGAGGTCCCGGATGACTGGAAAAAAGCTAATGTAGTGCCCATCTTTAAAAAAGGGAAGAAGGAAGATCCAGGGAACTACAGGCCAGTCAGTCTCACCTCAGTCCCTGGAAAAATCATGGAACAGGTCCTCAAGGAATCAATCCTGAACCACTTAAAGGAGGGGAAAGTGATCAGGAACAGTCAGCATGGATTCACCAAGGGCAAGTCATGCCTGACTAACCTAATTGCCTTCTATGACGAGATAACCGGCTCTGTGGATGAGGGGAAAGCAGTGGATGTACTATTTCTGGACTTTAGCAAAGCTTTTGATACAGTCTCCCACAGTATTCTTGCCAGCAAGTTAAAGAAGTCTGGGCTGGATGAATGGACGGTAAGGTGGATAGAAAACTGGCTAGATGGTCGGGCTCAACGGGTAGTGATCAATGGTTCCATGTCTAGATGGCAGCCGGTATCAAGTGGAGTGCCCCAAGGGTCGGTGCTGGGGCCGGTTTTGTTCAATATCTTCATTAACGATCTGGAGGATGGTGTGGACTGCACCCTTAGCAAGTTTGCAGATGACACTAAACTGGGAGGAGTGGTTGATACGCTGGAGGGTAGGGATAGGATACAGAGGGACCTAGACAAATTAGAGGATTGGGCCAAAAGAAATATGATGAGGTTCAACAAGGACAAGTGCAGAGTCCTGCACTTAGGACGGAAGAATCCCATGCACTGCTACAGACTAGGGACCGAATGGCTGGGTAGCAGTTCTGCAGAAAAGGACCTAGGGGTTACGGTGGACGAAAAGCTGAATATGAGTCAACAGTGTGCCCTTGTTGCCAAGAAGGCTAATGGCATTTTGGGTTGTATAAGTAGGGGCATTTCCAGCAGATCGAGGGATGTGATCATCCCCCTCTACTCAGCACTGGTGAGGCCTCATTTGGAGTACTGTGTCCAGTTTTGGGCCCCACACTACAAGAAGGATGTGGATAAATTGGAGAGAGTCCAGCGGAGGGCAACAAAAATGATTAGGAGGCTGGAGCACATGATTTATGAGGAGAGGCTGAGGGAACTGGGATTGTTTAGTCTGCAGAAGAGAAGAATGAGGGGGGATTTGATAGCTGCTTTCAACTACCTGAAAGGGGGTTCCAAAGAGGATGGATCTAGACTGTTCTCAGTGGTAGAAGATGACAGAACAAGGAGTAATGGTCTCAAGTTGCAGAGGGGGAGGTTTAGGTTGGATATTAGGAAAAACTTTTTCACTAGTAGGGTGGTGAAGAACTGGAATGGGTTACCTAGGGAGGTAGTGGAATCTCCTTCCTTAGAGGTTTTTAAGGTCAGGCTTGACAAAGCCCTGGCTGGGATGATTTAGTTGGGTTTGGTCCTGCTTTGAGCAGGGGGTTGGACTAGATGACCTCCTGAGGTCCCTTCCAACCCTGAGATTCTATGATTCTATGATTGTGCTGTAACCAAATTTTTGCTGCTACAATGTGTCAACAACTTCACTTGTTTCATTTTTTGTTTGACCCTCTGTGACTTACTTATTAAACTGTCTGTATGTTCCTTCTTTATGCTATGGGTCTGGCCTGTACTGTAAGAAAGAAAATCTATAAAGAAAGACAGTAACTCAGGCAAAAAAAAAAGTGCCTTGCAAATAGCAATTTAATTTAATTAATCACAAAAAGAACATAATATGGGGGTGGGGTGTGCCCTGGAAAAAGCTGTATGACTGAGAATAATTAAATTAAGACAGATAGTCATGTGGTGTGAATAAACCTGGCTCCTTTGACTTAAGAGGAATTATGATGGTTTACACCAAGTGACGATCTGGGCCCAATATATTTAATGTAATTGGATTCTAAAATATATGTCCTAAATTCCCATTGACTTTAAGGGTGCAAGATCAATACCCCATTACTCTGCACCCCCAAAAACTGGGATATGGTTTTAGGGCTGCTTGAAGTTTAAATAGTAACTCACAGCATGTAGTCCATGGGCCTTAAGCCATTACTGACTCTATTATGGAGGTAGGCTGTCAGTGAGTGGTTTTTATTATTACAATGGTAACTAAAAGGAGGACATTGCAGAACAAGGCATCTGCAAACCCCTCCCCATCCAAGGCCCCGTGGCAGATCAGTGCAACCCCAAAAGTGAACTATCCTCTTGGAGGAGGGAGTGTCGCCAGGGTAACCTAGAAGAATGTAGAGATTCAGCACATCCCTCAGAAAAGCTTGTGTCACCAGGGCTCCCCTGCAGTCCTTTAGCAGCATGGGTGAGTGGGGCAATACAAGAAGTGCATCAGCAATAGGATAGCAAAGTGACTTTGCTCTACAACCTCACCGATATACCAGAACCATGACCAATAACAGCATTTGTAAAGAAAAGTTCAAGCCAGAAAAGCTTGGTATTTATTTATTTGATTGTTCAGATGATATTACCAAGTTAATGGATGAAGGGAATGCAATGCAGTAAATGTCATATATCAGGAGTTCAGCAAATCATCTGATATGGTGACTCATATCAATAATTCAGATTGTCTTGGCTATGAGCACTGTCCGTAGGACTGAAAAGCTAAACTAAAGAGCTATACACAAAAAGCAACAAAAAATGTCACAATATACCAGAGTGAGAGGGATTGTTAGCAAGATTGGTACCAGGCCAAATTTCCTAATGATCTGGACTATTGATATGCTGCACATTTTGAGGCTATGTTAATGTAGGCCCTCATTTAGCATGTGAGTAGTTCCATTGAAATCAACTGGACATCACATCTTATGCTTAAAGTTAGGCATGTGTTTAATTACCTTGATGAGTTGGGGCCTTCATAAAGTGTTACAGATCATTGTGGAAAAAGAGAAATAGTAAAAAGGGATCTAGAGAGGTTACATATTTGTGCAGGAAACAACAAATGAGATTAATCCTGGATCAGAACAAACTAATACATCTGGGGAAAACTAACCCTAAACACAGAAAGTCAATGGGAGGTAGATATATGGAAATAAAGAAAAAGACTTAGGGTGGGACAGTGCAAAGCCAAATATGAGCTTCTAATGTAAATTTGGAATGCACCATAGGCATAATGTTGCAGAATTGGGAGGTAATCGTTTATGCTTGCTTATGCAGGGTGGTGAATAGCTTTGTGCACCACAATACCAGGAGAATGTTCACAAATTGCAGAGAACTCAAGGGGGCAGAGGGGAAATAAAATAAAGGGATTTCTGAGATTGATTTAGGAGGTAAGGTTAAAAATATTAAATATCTATATGCTAGTCTGGTTATATAATAGCTAATGCCTGGGTCTTGTAAATACTTATGCACAGGCTTAACTTTAAGCATCTGAGCAGACTCATTAAATTTAATAGGACTATTTACATGCATAAAATTAAGCACAAGTGGTTGCAGGACAAGGGCATAAGAGAGGATATGGAAACAATGGAGCTGGATATGGAAATAATGGAAAAATGCCAGATATTTTTCATTGGAAATTTTGAAGAAAATAAATGGCTGGGGAAAATAAATTAAAAAAAAATCCAAATCCCAAAACAAAACCCAAATGCTTTTGGTTTTCTAAAACAGTGTTAGGTTTTGGTTCTAATTCAAAATATTGACACTAAACTATGGAAAAGTTTAGGCTGAATGGGTGTTTGCCTGAAGAATGATAGTTTAAAAACTGAACACTTGTAGTCTCCTTGGGTTCTTATACAGATCTGATTACTGTAGCAGTTGAGGACCTTGGGGCCTTTCTAAACCAGAAGAGAAAAGAAAGAAAAAGAACAGAAAAATCCTGACAGGTTGATCTATTAGACCCTGAAGCATTCCCCAAGGGAAGTGAGAAATGATACAAACATGTAAGACTCTATCTAACTAATCAAAGATATAATTTGGGGAGAAATCCTAATGTGCATGATGGACAACATGATCTAACAGACCTTTTCCATCTATGATTCTGAGATGTACAATGAAGTATGCATTATTATTAATTATTATTGTTATTTGAGGCCCCAACCAAGAACAAGTCCCCCTTGAGCTGGGTTCTTAATATTCACATTATAGGAGACAGATCCTGTCCCATACACTTTATACTATAAAAGAAAAGCTAGACAAACAGTGGAGAAAAGGAAATGTAACCCCTCTGCCAGGCTGAAACGATAGCAGCAAGGGCCAGGTTCAATACCTAGGGGTCCCTTCCCCACAACGTAATGCAGACCAGCTCGAGCCCCCACCCAGTGATCTGGGAAAATCTTACACACACCCCTGGGCGCCTCAAGGAGGCAATACTTCCCCTCTCGCAAGCACAGACTCTTGGTGTAGCAGAAAAGGTTTAATTACATAAGATAAACAACAACAAGCATGAAATTTGGAAAATACCTCAACTGGAGTTCATAGGTCAAACCGTGAGCAAAGACCCACCCCAGCAACTTGGGCCGTGTCCTTCTCTCTGGGCCCTTGAGTCCAGCAACCCCCCTAAATCACCCACAGTCCCAAAAGTCCCACAATTCAAAAGTCTCTGTCCCGGGTCAGGCAGCCCAGAGTTCAAGAGTCTCTTTGCAGAGGTCCCCCTCCCCAGCCTAGGTAGAAAGGGGCACCTTACGTGGTTCGGGGCCAGCTGCCCTGCCTCTTCATGGGGTTCTGCTTCCCTTAGTCGTCCCCGCAAACAGCTCAGCTCCGCTTACTCTGTGGGCTGCTCCACTCTGCCAGCTGCTCTGGTCCACCAGCTGTCCTGTGATCCGCTCCAGCCGTCCTCACGAGCTGCTCAGCTCCACTCACCCAGTGGCTGCACAAACTGCTCCACTCTGCTCTGCCAGTATTGCTTCAGGCTCCCCCACTCATCAGCACAGTGCTCTCAGCTCAGCAAGTCCAGCTCAGCAAGTCCAGCTCTTCAGTGATTTCAGCTCATAGTAGGGGAGCCCCAGTGAATTCAGCTCAGTAACCTGCATCTAGATTCTTAAGGGAATCAAAAGTTAACTCTGACATTCCACAGTGGAGAGAGGCACAGGTGGAACTGGTGCTTCTGGCTCACACAAGGAGCCTGCACCACCAAGTACAGATACTGGCCCCCAGCCTCTCTCTTCTCAATGGGTTTTGGAACCCATGTGCCCCATCTAGCAAGCGCTATCCAGCTGACAATGAAACCCCCCATCACAAGACAATTTTGTAGTTCCCCATTTACCCAATCAGGGTGACAACATTTCATTCCTCCT
Organism: Mauremys mutica; assembly: GCF_020497125.1. Taxonomy (NCBI): domain Eukaryota; kingdom Metazoa; phylum Chordata; order Testudines; family Geoemydidae; genus Mauremys; species Mauremys mutica. The sequence goes on from NC_059075.1 coordinate 36,204,773, forward strand.
GCCCCAATAACAACGAAATTGGGGGCTCCCACAGCTGTGAAAGTAACTATCCCATGCTGCTTTGCGGTATGCTAAGTGGGGTGGGAGTGCCCATGCAAATAACCGAAATACCAATGCAACACTTTCCGCACTCCCCATAATTTACCACCAGATGTCAGGGTGGGGCTCATCCTGACTCTGCTTACAGAAATATTGCTATCCCCATTTTACAGCTAGGATAGTGAGGCACAGATGGATCACATGACTTTCTAAAAGTCACACAAAAAGTTTATGGAAGTGAAGGGAAGTGAACACTGCTTTTATGAGCTCCACACCAGTGCCCGGTGTTTTAACCATAACCCGCCCCCCACCCCTTTTCTCTTTATTGTACATTCACCATGTCACCAGAAGAAAATAAAAAAGGTCAAGGTAAGTCTCTCTCCCCCCCTCTAATATACACACAATCCTTCAAATTCTATTTTCCATATATAAAAAAAAGAAACACCCTACTCTAGCAAGGTAACATTGCACAAATTGACATCAGAGTTTTAAAATTCTCTATGGTTCTCTTTGTTTGGATTTAGTTAGCTTAGAATTATGACTTTCGTTAAAAGTTTTTTTTCAAGGGCTTCCAGATAGTGCATGTGCCAGACCAAAGCAGAGGCAGTCTCAGCCAGCCTCACAGTTTATCCCCACAGTAAGCAAAATCTCACCTTTTAATTTCTTAAAATTATCGAGGGCTATGCTCAAAGGAGACATGGTGAAAGCTTTGTAGGAACTGCCCAACCTGCAGCCAGCTGCACATGTTTTAGATTTTAGAGATTAAAGGTTCAGAGTTTATCAGAGCTCCCCGAAAGCAAGATTATAACCTCTGGTCATGCACATTTTTCTATTTGGGCCAGTGGAATTTTAGGCAGAGGAGCATGTGCTCCAGTTCATTTTCATACTCATGTATGTTATCTGAGAAAACATTTTCTTTTCTTGAACCTTTCCTTTAGTTAAGGTATTTGCTTCCTTGATTCATTTTGCCCTTCATCAAGTAACTAAGGTGGCACACTGGATGGACTAGTGACAAGATCCTTGCTTTACTATTTCTCCACATATGAGAACTTATAACCAAAAAAATTACATTACCCTGAAAACATTTTTTTTTTAGCTGATAGGCAGAGTGCCGAAGTGATTTAGTATTGGTCTACTTGGAGTTTCTTAGGCATTCAGGGCAAACAGGTTATTTACCAAAGGGGGAAAAGTGATTGCTTGAGTTTTCTCATTCAAGAATGATCAAAGAAAGGGATAATGGATGTTCTTGCAACACAATTCACATCTTTGCTATTTATCATTACTAGAGCATACTTGGCAATATGACCCTTCTATTAAGTGATACGGACTTTGATGGTTGAAAACTATGCAGGAGAAATATTGTAAAATATGGGATTTTATTTTTCTTCTTCCAGTGTGAATTTGAATAGGGAACAGCACCAAAAACACTATTACGCTGCATGTGTGCATATCCTTCTGATAAAAAAAGGGTGTTTGTAAAAATTACATAGAAAGCTTTATTAACTTATACTTTTAATTATGTTTTCAATATTCTATTTTCATTTTGAATATTTTATTGTTATGAACTAGAAATAAATCCTTCTGCAGCAGGCTAATACAATTAGATTAACTCTTTCCACAATTTGGTGGCTGTCTGTGGAGGTACTGGCCCAAAGGGAGAGGCCAAATGTCTGTTTGATACCAGTGTCCCCTTCATGACAATGATAAAGGTCCTGATTCAGCAAAGCACTCATGTGTGTCCTTACATTCATCCCTGTTCAGCGAACTACATAAGCATGTGCTTACGTTCCATGGATGAAGGCCTTGATTCAGCAGGCTATTTAAACATGTCAACTTAGTTAGGACTACTATATGTTTTGAAAGTTACACAAATGCATAAGTGACTTTCTAAACCAAGGCACTAGAAGTTAAACAGGATTCAAAGGCAAGCCCTAGGGATGTTAAAACCATGAATCTAGATAAAGAAATCTAAGTCCTCTCTCACTGTCTAATCCAGTGTGCCAGCTCAGCAGCTTCAGAGGAAATCCAGCAGCATTCACAGTGTGTAGCTCTGGCAACATAAGGTTCTTGTTTTTGTTTGAGCAAACATGCCAAACCCACAGAAAACTGTTTGAATAATCATATTTCTTAACCAGATACAGTACAAGATACAGTATAATGAAACAAGGGCTTCCTCTCTCCTGCTTCATATATTCAGATTTAAAGAAACTGAGTTATTAAGGAGTAATAAAAAGGTAAACACAGGATCTGGGTTATAAACAAAATAAAATAAAGGAATGAAATAATCTACCAAAACCATGCATTTTGCTTTAAAATTTGTTTATATATATTCATTGTTCCTTCACACTCCTCATTTTCAAGGCTCTGCATATGTCCTCGCACATTCACATCTCTTCTCTCCTTTTCTTCTTTATGTCTTATACTCTAGCCAATCTTTTCTGCCAGGGCCGGCTCCAGGGTTTTTGCTGCCTCAAGCAGCGGAAAAAAAAAAGCCATGATAGGCGGCAGCTCCACCAGACCGCTTTCTAATTCGGTGGCAGGTCCCTCCCTCCGAGAGGGACCAAGGGACCCGCTGCCGAATTGCCGCCAAAGAGCCCGATGTGCTGCCCCTTCCCCTTGGCCTCCCCAAGCACCTGCTTGCTGAGCTGGTGCCTGGAGCCGGCTCTGTTTTCTGCTAAGTGTTCCCTTTGTTTTTGTACTGCTAACCCTATATTTGTTTAGAAACAGATATAGTGAAAGAAGGACAACCCCCTAGTGTGGATGAAGTTAAACTGGTATAAAGGTGCTTATATCAGTGTAGGCATATAAGCTATATTGTTCCTAAACTGATAAAGTGGTGCAAACACTGGTTGTAGACAGGGCCGACGAGAGGGAGGGAAAGCCGATACAAATTACTGGGGCCCGGAGGTCTGGAAGGGGGCCCAGGACCCGTCTTCATCAGCCCTGTTTAGCTGGTCCGCCCTTGCTGGGGGGCCTGAAAAAAATGTTTCACCGGGGACTGAACCCGTTCTCGGCGGCCCTGTATACCAGCCCTGGAGCAGGTTTCTGCTAAATTGAGCTCCCAGACTGGAGTGAATAGAATGGAACAGCGCACATAACCTCTGTAAGGCCTGTTGTTTTTTTTCCTCACTCACTCTCCATTCTCCAGGTGCTCACATTTAGCACTGGGAACCCAAAGGACCAATTTTCTCTCAGTGAAGAAGTGGTCTCCCCAGGTAAAAGCAAGCATTTGGGTGGGTTTCCAGAGGGATATTAGCACCTTGTCCAGTAGGTCTTTCCAAGGACAAGCTGAGCAATTCACTTTTGGCTAAATAGCATTCACTTATACAGTAGGAAAGAATAATTCCCTATACTGCAGGAATGGCTGGGTGAAATTTAATAGCCTGAGTTATGCTGGAGGTCAGACAAGATGATCATAGGGGTCCCTTCTGACCTTAAAATATATGAATCTATAGCTCTATGCTTGAAAGAATCCTCTAGATATTAGATACGGACTAACAGCCGGAACAGTGTGCAGAAAGGTAGGAAACTTTTTCTTTTCTTTTCCTTTTCTTTGCCTGCATAAAGATCTGGCAGAAAAGAGATTGGCTGCTGTATTTCTTTTCTTCCCCTTCTTTTCTTTTTTAAAATCTTCCCCCATATGCATTTCAGACAAAGTGTCAACTCTTTCCTTTCCCCTAAGGCAACCCATGATTATAAAAGCTTCTACCTTGTTTGAGTGAATTGTTTTTTATTAGATTTAGGAGTTACATATAATGAGTATTCACCATTCAAGGACAGATACTGTATGGCAGAATGGAATGTGTACAAGCCACTACACAGTATTGGATATAATCACTTGAAATTAGTGATAACCAGGCAATACTGAATCACGTGGTTCAATTGCCTTCAAAACTGAGAGAAGGGGCAGATTTGAACTCTCCTTACTAATACTTTAAGAGCTAACCATAAATGGTAAAGAGCTGACTGTTATCTACTTTCACTGCAGTGTACATCATTTAGTGCCTCCTAATTTTCATGAAAATTAGGAGGCAAATAAATGAAGAGTAGACAATGAACAGATTGTATTTATTCTTATGGATTAGTTTTCCAATTCAAACTGTCTGCTGCCTTCCAAAAAGTACAATTTGCTAGCTCCGAAATGTGATCTTTCAGTGAGAAAACAAGCAAACAAAAATGGTGTCACCAAGTGGCCATACATATCTGTTATCTGTATACATTAAACAAGAAACCCACACTTCCCCTGAAGCTCTGGTACAGGCCACTGTCGGAGATAGGACACTGAGCAAGATGGACTCTGGCCTGACCACAGTTTGTATTTTCTTATATTCTAATGGGTGGGGGCCATTACCACTTTGGGGCAATTATTTTCCCCACTCAGGATAGTTTTCTGATGTGATTCTTTTTTTCTTCCCCTTGGAAGCCAAAAAAGGAATGTGAGACCAAGAAGAAAAGAGTGCATTTGAGAGGGCAACCACAGGAAAATATGAAGGTTCCTCTGTTTATGGGGACTTCATGTTCTCATCCACAGGGGATTTATGCTAAGTCTCTACAGAGACAAAATGCCTCAGAAGACAGGGATTATTAGATAACTCAGTGGTTTTTTTAAATAAAGAGATTTTGACCTCTAAGAGAACATCTTCACTGTAAAATTAGCCTGAACTCTGACCTCAGTGTTGCATCTACCTTCCTGATCCACATATAAAACCCTCAGACCGGAGTTGGTGGTGCTTTCAACTTGACCTAGCAGGCGGTATGGATTAGAGTCCAGGTTTTGCTTTTGGTGAGGCTGGTAACCCTCCCTCCTTGCTCACATCCAGGCTAGGCTCAGACTTCGCTGCCGATCACCTGGGCTAACTCTGCAGAGAAGACATATCCTAAGGCAAAGCAGTAGTAAGCAAAAGCCACTACCATCTGGTTACTGCCAGTTGATCTGTTTATCTGTTTTAAGTATGTATAAATTACCAATCACCCATATCATCTAGAGATCCAGTTGGTGATCACAGTTCAGTCACTACCAGACCTATCAAAATATTATCATCATAACTGATACACAGTATAGGAGCCAAAGACTGAATGGAGCAGGAATTTAACTATCCTGGGTGAAATCCTAACACATCACAAATTTTCACACCACAAAAACAAAACAAACCCAAATAAAAAAAGTTTTGCAAAATTCAAACTATCATGAATTCTCTTTATTCACAAATACAAAAGTCTACTACTACAAAAATAACCAGTGCTTTTGGGTTCCTCTCAATTGTTTGCTGCCAATTTGGGACAATCTCAAAGGGGCCTGATTTTTTCAGAGGATGGATGCTTAGCTGTTCCTGAAAATCAGCCCCCTTTCATTTATCTCAAGTTACTGAGGGGGTGAAAGGGAGCTCCCCAAATCTGTAATCACTTTTGAAAACAGTGGGCCACATTTATTTAGTGCCTTTCTTTGAGAGAACCTTTCCCTCGCCTTCCAACCAAGGGCCAGTGCTACAAGATGCTCAGGGCCTCTTGCAAGGATCTGAGCACCTTTGAGGGTGCTGGGTACATGGTAGGTTCGGGCCATTAAGGCCCAATATTGATCCTCTGAAAGTCAATACAAAACTCCCAAAGGGCCTGTACAATATGGCTGCGTATCAGACACGTCTGGGTTGAAATGTGGTAACTGCTCAATGGCATAGAGTAACACCATGCAAAAACATTCGGACAGAAAGTGAAGAATATATCCTATTGAAATTACAGTGAGAATTTTATGTAGGCCAGATGTAATTTTATATTTTAGTATCATAATTTAGGGTTTGTTGATGATAATCAGGCATGAAATGAAAAAGAAAGGGAAAAAAAATCCAAACACCAATTCAGTTTTTGGTTCAGACAGTGGTTTGTTTATAAAGCCATAATGATTTCCACATTTTCAGCTTCATCTGGGGAGCTCCACACCATTACAGTTAGCTGTGGATGGACTATTCGGTGTTTGTAGAGCAGAAAGAAACCACGTCTACAGATTGCTTTTCTTCTAAAGCCTTCTGTCCCATGAGGGCAACAAACTGCCTTTTTACGCTGTTAAAAATGAAAAGCAGCATAATTTCTCAACAATTATAAATGACTGCAAATGCCTTTGCAGATTTCATTCAGCACTACCTTGAGAGACATACTGTATCCTAACAGCCAGAACTGATGGCCTTTCTGTTGAGTACTTTGCAGCCAGTACAAGTCTTGCTTCTTTTTTGGCGATCCAAACCCACTGTTAAAATAGCAAGGATCTGCAAACATCCTCTTGTTTACTCCCTCTCTTTCTTTATCTCCCACTCCACAATGTGTTACTTTTTGTCCACTCCTACAATTTATGAGCCAAGAATCTTGGTGTAACAATAACATTTGTTTTCACAAGTATGGACCTTTTTGGTATACACACTTGTCACAGACTCACCTCCGTGGTGCCCTTTTGAGTCCCAAGGGGGCACTATTCACTCTCTCTGTTGTGCGGACTCTAGTGGTCCATTGTCCTCTCTTACAGGTCTGGTGCAGTAGTGCACTAGCCTTCTGGGTACACTTGAGTGGCACCCCTTCCAGGGTATTAAAGTCCAAAATAAAGGAATACTATGAATGCAGGGTTGTCCAAGACATTTTTGGCAGGACCTCAATGTTCTATTCAGGGTTTTTCTTCATGCATCCAGTCCTTTTATCTAGTCCTTCTGGGCCTGGTCATTCCATCCACTGGGAGGCTCATCCAGGCAGCAAGCTGTCTCAGATGGTTGGCAGACAATAGGTTTCCCTCACCTAGGGGGAAGCGGAGCTCTGCTCTCTTTGAGGATAGCACCAAACTGAGCTAGGCTTTCTCCTTTTTACTCCGTTCTCCACTACTGCATCTGCTACCAGTGATAGCAGGGGCTAGCGGGATCCTCATTAACCCTCACCTTGCTAGTGTGGATCCTGTGTTCCCCATCACAGCAGTAAATCAAATATCTTCATATTCTTAGAGATTTGAGCCCTCCCCCTCTCCATGTACATAAAAGAATGATTACCAAAAATTCTGCTGTTTTTCTGAATGCAGGTTCCTGAGAGACCATGATGTTGATTCTGCCACACTTACAGTGCAAGTTGCATAGTAAATTCCTCTGCAGGCAGCCCTATTGAAATAAAAATTGGAATTGAACATGGCAGCCATTTAACAATGCACTGCAACAAGGACAGGAGATGAAGAAGAGAGCTGCATGCACTAAAAACTGCAGATTGTATTTAGCCAGATTTCACCAGGACCATAGGATTAACATCCTTAACTTTTGTAAAAGGGTCATAGGAATTTTAACATACCTGGGTAAACAGTAACTGTATGCATCTGAACAGCACAATTCCCCCTAGCACCAAGATGAGGTGTTAGTTAATTACCAATTCAGGGAGAAGCCTGCCACCTACTGAACAACTGATATATGCCCCTTTCCTTAATTTGTGCTAATGGAACAGTATTTTGCAAACACTGCATCTTTTTAGAGCCCTGAGATACATTTCACTGTTTTTTCAGCAAGAAAAGTTTTATTCAAATGCAATCTGCCACTGAAGAGAGCTAAAGATTGCACCTATTGTTAGCATATTCAGAACAATAATGGAAACATTATTTAAAACAATCTTTTGATCATGTATTACTGAACATAGCTTTGCCACTGGAAAGAGTCCTGGCCTTCTTGTTTTTCAGACTTGGTGGATAAACCTGGGGATAGAAGAATGTTTTGGGATGTCTCTGTCCGGAATGTATATTAACAGCATTCAGATTACTGGCTAGGTAACTTCTTAAATGATTATGAGGTTTGTGAAATAATAAAATACAACTTAGATCTGAATAGGATGGATTGCATTAAATATGTACTGTACTGTTCTGAGAATTGCAAGTTCAGGCAAAGTTCAGAGACGTACTGCTTCAGTGAAGAAAAACATGGGCATGGAATCAGGCTTGCATTAGTTGAATCCTATCAGAGAGGTATCTTCTGGCTTCTAAACAATATAAAATCCATACGAAACACATGGGCATTGGAACCAAGGTATAAATCCTGCTGAATGCCCTCAACTCCCCCACACTAATTTAAGACATGTGAGGTGATTCTAGGGGAGAAGATTTTCAGGTCTGTATGCCTTCAATGAAGGCTGTAGTCAACAAAATCTTTTCGGTCTGCTTCAGTTTCATATAATTAATATTTGTCAATCATTATGGACTGAGCTAAACTGAATGTCCTCTCTTTAGAATGTGTGTGTTTTTTGGTGATTCTCCAAGTCATAGGTATTTCAAATTACTATATTAAAATGCATTTTCTACAGTGTATTTAGAAATAATAAACCAGATTTAAAAATTAAAAAGAAAAGCTCTATGAACTTCCTCCAGCTGACCTCAGACCAGTCTCTCTCTCATTGTCTGGTACTTGTATGGCTGAGCACCTCACATTCTTTAACGTATTCCTCCTTGTTGTGGCCCATCGTTTTAAATGGTCCCTACGGAACAGAGGTGTGGTTTTGGCCTTCGTTAAAGTATGTTTGTTCAGCCTTTTAAGATCTTTGGCTAAGAGGTGTTATGGAAGATGTGTAGGGTATTTGGTAAATACACTGCAATTAGCTACTTTCTTGACTGAATCCAAAGTTCAGCATTGGATTTTGGATGAACCATGAAGCTCATTCTGATTTACTATAGTGTAACATTTTAGAATATCTAATATCCCTTATGGGCTCTGCTTCATTTCATCACCAGTCATGACTGATGAGCCCAGAGTCTGTGCCACAGCTTCAGGGAGAGCAATCTAAACCCTATCTGAATGGTGTCAAATTACCCAGCTCTAAAGCAGACATTCTTCCTCAGATGTAATTAATGAGGGCTTCTCTCATCCAGGGCTCCCACAGGGATTCTGTTTACAAATAAGAAGAGCAATGTATTGCAGCTTCCTTGCTCTTCCTTCTGGCTGCCAATTCCTCTTCTCAGACAGACCCAGCAGTCCCTGTCTCACTTTCTTTTCATTGTTCTGTGAACATCATTGGAGATGGCTTTAAGTGAAGCCTTTAAGATGAAAAAAGTTAGTTCAAGATCCTTGTTTGAGACAGCCAGCTTGCAAGCCAGGTTTGATCCAAGAAGGACCAGCAAAACAGGGGAGTGAATAAAGAAGGATGTTCATGAAAAACCACAATAGGGACACATGGGCAGAAGAGAATGAAGACTGGCACAGGTGAGTGTGAGATGAGGACCTTGGAAGAGAAAGGAAAGACACAACCTGTTGTAGTTGGATGCATCTTGCAAAACCTTTATCCTGATTAATGGTGCAACCACTTGTGACAAATATGGGCCAGAATCAAATCTGGATCTAATAAACAACATATAACTTAGTTAGACATTTATGTAGCTTGTCCAAAATACTCCTCCTCTTGCTGATTAAAGCATGCAAATGTTTGTCTGTGTATGGCTATACCATGTGCATATGTTTAACACTCCAGATTTATAACAAAATATTTACACATCTTGTTTAAAGAAGACACTCAGCATACAGCGATTTTCACCTGCAGTGCTCCAAGGGCTTCATGGAGCTAAGGCTAGATTGTGCCCTCTGTGAGGGCACAAGAAATGGAGAAGACCTTCTTTCTTCACTACACTTGCATCTCTGTGCTCAAGCACAAACAGAATCACAGACAGTCCTTGTGCTTTGTGCTGGTTGGGAATTTTCCAGCCAAATGATTTTTTTAATTGGAAAATGCTGATTCTTTGAAACAAAACTGTTTGCAGAAAAGTGGCAGTTTTGATGTATCTCCTGATAACCACTGGTGGGATGGGAAAACCATTTCCTGCCCAGCTCTGCTTGCACTCATCTGAATGCTAGGACTGCACCAGATTAGCATCACTAGTCAACACAAAGGGTTCAGGAGTAGCCATGGATTGTAGCTTTCACAAGCACAAGAGCTCCTTGTAGTCCCCAGGGGACATAGCAGCTTCACAGCACCCCAAAATGGGACTGTGCCTGTATGTCAGTTTTGTTCCTATGTAGGTAAATGTCATCATCCCCATTATACAAAGGGCAATCACTCCGAGAGTGATTTCCTTACTCAGTGACTGGCAGATGATCAGCACAATGCAGTTTCAGGCACTGTCTGTATAGTGCTAAACCCACTGTCATCATTCAGTAAACCCAATATTGTCATCATAAATAATTATAAGGAATTATTATGGGTGACAGAGTAGCAGCCGTGTTAGTCTGTATCCGCAAAAAGAACAGGAGTACTTGTGTCACCTTAGAGACTAACAAATTTATTTCAGCATGAGCTTTCGTGAGCTACAGCTCACTTCTTTGGATGCACCCGAAAAAGTGAGCTGTAGCTCACGAAAGCTCATGCTGAAATAAATTTGTTAGTCTCTAAGGTGACACAAGTACTCCTGTTCTTATTATGGGTGAGACATTTCCTGCCTACTGGAACCTGCAGTCTCTATTGGCCACACCTGCTGATTGCAATTTAAGGTGATTAGAGCACATTTTGTATAATTCTGGGGGCCCATGCTTCCTCCATGGACCACACTCATTTCAGTCCTGCACTCTGCTGTAGGCTACACAGCTCTCATCACACTCATGATCTCATTTTACTACAACTCAATTAAACTGCCATGCACATTTTTGCCATTGCTTTTCCCACCAACGCTGATGTTTGTGTGTCACAAACCCAGCCTCCATTTTACCATCTCTGTCTTTCAGTGACCTCAGAGTCAGATGTTTGTGACATCACAGTCTTGGTTTGCTACCATGGAAGTAGATTGTAATGTCTTCAAAACTGTCTAGTGCCATCCGTCAGTGAAACAGAGAGGAGGAAACAGGCTGTTTATAGAGAATGTAGCTTATATCCAGACACAAATCTCTAGATAACCCTCAATAATAGGAAGGGAACATGCAGAAGAAGAGTATGACAGTTAAATGTAAATTTGCTTGTAAAATTGCATAAGCTCTTTTATTAATGCTATGTGCATTAACTGGGAGGTATTCCATTTAAGAATTAATGGCAGATGGAATTTTATGGGAAGGAAATTGGATGTAACATGTCGGGGAGGGAGGCTTCATGCAGCATGAAAATGTCAAGGAGAGCCAAGACTTGTAAGAGTCATCTAGATTTCATGTGATCATATTTTTCAGTCTAGCAACAAGAATATCTCTACAAGTCAAATCCCCATGTTCTTGGGCAATTCAGAGAATGCAGAACTCGGTGCATGGGCTACACGCTTGCCAAATACAATCAGAGAAATTTCTGCTTCATTCATTAAATACCCTGTCAGGAAGATAACCAGAAACAGGGTAAAAAGAAAGTACAGCCTTAGAGTTATGTGCATTCTTTTATGAGGCTGAATCTACCTGTCTAATGATGAGATTCCAATCGTCCATATGTTAAATTAGAGGCGTGGCAAGGGAGAGGACTATTTGCCTCTAAAGAGACTCAGGCTAACCATTACACCTAGAGGCATGTGAGAAGACCGCAATGATATTAAATACACTGAAGACTTAGGTTTTCCATTTCATTCTGAATTTTCTAAAATGGTTTGATTGTGGAAAACAAAACAAATAAAAATGATCCCTTCCTCTCTCTCAAATTTAAGATATTCACTACAAATGGGCGTTTTGTTTTCAGTGAACTACTTTCCCTCCCAAACTGGTCTCAGTTCTGAGGGAAGAAAAGGCAAACACTTCAACATTTCATTTGGACAAAAATCTCTTTGGATGAAAAGGATGCAAAATTTTGCCTGCCGCCTGGTTTGAAAATGGCTATTTAATGGGGGTGGGGAGATGTCTGGGTTGTGAAATGGCCCATAATGAATTGATGAATGATTCAAACAAAAAAATGCACAAAAAGCCTCATCGTTTTTGCACAGCTCCTATTTACATTTGAATCTCTCTCTCTCTCTCTCTCACACACACACACACACACACACACACACACACACACACACACACACACACACACAAGTGGAAAGGAGAAATTATTGAGATGATCAGCAAAATCATTGGCACCCCTTGTAGCTCTAATTGTTGACTGGCCATTATGTTTACTCCTGATAATTGTGCCCTACTATTTACGGATGGGTTATTATTTTTTGTGGAGAAACTATCTGACCATCCATCATTATGTCAGCCCTTGGCTTTACTCAAGTGTTGTCTGTTTTCTTGGCTTGTTGAGGAAATTTTGTTGATCCATTGTGGTTCTGTTTTCCTATTAGCTGTTTTCTCTGTTGTGGTATTGATGGTGCCCACAACAGTCATTGGGGATCTGAGCCCTTACCTATTGAATGGCCAGACTTTCATTGCTTCAGTGGGTGCTGAACTGAGTCTTGATTGCTCTTCTTCATCTATATGTATTTTTATTCACTGTGTGTTACCTTCCTTATTGTCATTGTTGACCTACAAACATGTCTTTACAGTAAAAGATGCTGCTCATTCTGATAAATAGAAAGGGAAGGACTTTTGGACTTAATTCTGCTTCTACTGAAGTCAATAGGAGTTTTGCCACTGACTTCTGTTGGGGCATGATCCTACCTATAGGTCAGGCACTCTAAAAGAAAGTGTTAGTGTTTTTATTTTTCCAGGTTAAAAACCAAATACTTTACACAGGTGATGAATGTGTTGCAATTAAATAATTGCCATATTATTTAGTATTACTTTGGAAAAATGCCACCCAAGTGCTTTCAGAAAGCTCTAGCTTTTTAAGATTATTATTTGAGTAAAAATTGTTCATTCAATATCTGTTGGCACGGGTCCCTGGATTGAATGTTAGTGTAATGCAGTTAGGCTGTCAGCCTGCTGCATCTAGCTACCTGCTTGAAAAAAAAATGTGATAAAGCTCTGTAGTTAGGTCTCTGCAGAAATCAGCAGTTGGGTCAGAGGGATGAATGTTTTCACTGGGTGTGATTCACATGGTAGTTCCAGGTGGGCAGTTTGGCTTTAAATTCTCAATTTTAAACAAACCCAAAAGCTTCAAGTGAAACTCACTTCAAAAACATCAAGGTCCTCCGAATTGTACATCAAAACCAGGAGAAATGGCACGTTCCCTGTTTTTCATGCTATGTTATAAATTAGTCTGGATTCTGCATAGAGAGGAACCTGAGTTGGACCCCATACCTAACTCCATCTCCAAACATACTAGGGAGGAGAATCAAACTCTTTGCCAAAAAAACCTGTCTGTTTTCATAGCTGGGCCTCTGTTTACAATGGTCAAACCTTCAACACTAAATCCAAGCACCTCTACATTTATATAGTTAAACCCACATTTTCTAGTTCAAATCCACTTTAGATAAAACTAGATCCTGTATCAAGCATATCATGAAACTTAAAATTCAGTATATTTTGGAAGGTTTGGGTTTCCTTCCAAACACTTCTGCACAGCTCTGCCAGAAACAAGTTAAATGTTGTACTATGCATTTTGGAAGTTGTGGTGAGGGGGTGAAATGGATAGTTTTCTACCACTGAAAAAGAAAAGAAGAAGAAAGCATAATGACCAGTTTGATCCATTTGTGTTGCATGAGTGTGTATTCCAATCAATAATACACACCAACATTTTTTTTCTAAGGAAATGTATGTCCCTGGCTTTCCTGTTCCCTCTCAGATAGCACTATACTCAACGGGACAGCATATTCCCTTCCACCTCCCGCCCCCATTTTCTCCCTACACACCAATTTCATCCCTGCATGGTAGGTTTGAGAGTCAAACTCACTTCTCATGCCCTGAAGGTAACGTTGTTGAACTATATTGGAAAGCTCAGTTTCATCATAAACAACATAGGCCCATCCTCAAAGGCTTGACTGAATGAGCCCTGCAGAAAGCCTAATGAATAAAGAGTTAACTTCCTTATGAGATGTTTATTTCTTCTCCATACTGAAATCAGGTAGATGTTTTGGTTTTGTTTCACACACTATGTTTTATTTATTTGAACAGAGTCTGAGATAGAGCTAAGGAAACAGTGAAATTCATCCTGAGAATTAATCCAGCCAAGGCCTGTGCACCATTTAAATCTCATGTCAGCCCTCTGTTTGGCAATGAACTTCATCCATTGTGACTAACCATCTGATTTCATGGAGCTCCCATGTTAATTAAATTTCATGTAATGAATCTTTGTGTGTATGGATTACTGATGTCCATTGTTTCATTCAAAATGCTGCTGCAAAGATCATTGTCCTGGCCATGTTAAACCATGCCACCTCTATCTCTCTTTACTTCCCTCCACTGTATCCTCCTTCTCCACCACGTCAAACACAAGATAATTGTCTTCACTTTCAAGGTACTTCATGGCCTATCACCATTCTACTTCTCATCCCTCATTCACCATGAGATGTTGAATCCTGCCTCTGCTCTGCATCTGATGCCAACCTTCAGTGATCATGTGTTAAATTTTCAAACACCACCTTTGTGCTTTCCCCCTGTGCTGTTCCTCATGCTAGGGAGGAGCTTCCTGTAAACATCTGCAAAACTAAGACCCCTTAAAACTCTCCTTGTTGGGAGGCCTACAAAAAAACTTGACAGTGTTTCAGCAGCTGGTGTGCTGTGACCACTGCCTATCATGCTGACCAGCACTGACTCCTTGTTTCCTTGTCTTTCCCTTGTCCATATCCACCTGCTGTCTTTAGACTTAGATTCTAAGCTTTCTCAGGTAGGGACCATCTTTTATGTTCTGTTTGTACCATACCTAGCAGAATGGAATCCTGGTCTGTGATTGGCACTCCTATGTGCTACCACAATACAACACAAACAATCAACAAGTAATTTTAAAACTAATTGGCATGTGATTAGCCAGTAAAAAATTAAAGCTTCCAGGGATCTGATCATTGACGCTTAACATTAACATTTAAGCTGTTTTGTGCCTTTCAAGAGACATCTGATATCCCAGAAAGCATCAGGCCCTTGCTCTGCCATACATAAATCCTTGTTCTGAACTCCTTTCTGCTTAGCTGTTGTGCCATTTTTTCTTCATCAGCAAAAAAATACACATATAAAATAAGAACACTGCCAAAAGCCTTAATTCTTGGAAACCTGCTACAAAGTTATGCCATCTATTAAGGCCTGTCAGTTGCTCTGAAAATTTTAAAGCTTACAGTACATTGTGGTGAGCACCTAGTTCATTTAGAATGTAGCATAAACGTTTTGCCTTGCACAAGATCAATGGCTTCATTTTTTTTAAATGACTGGTGAAACAAAAAGTTATCATTTGTTTTGCATTTTTCTCTAATGAGTGCCCTTGGGCAAATGTGCATTAGAGATCTACTTTTTCCTCTTAAGTCAGCTTGTAGTGTTTATAACTACAGTTTGAAGCTTCTGCATCGTGACAGGAAATGTAACCCAAGGCTTCAGCTCTCAAAACAAAATAAATAGTTTGGTCTGATTACATTTTGGACTCTTGTGTGACTTTCATTCACATGAATGGGGATGTTTTGAAACTACAGTAAACCCCTCCATTACCGGAGACCATCAGAAAGAGGAACGTAAGAAATTAAAAAGTGGCTAGAACCACCACTTACATTCTCTCTACCAATCTTGCATCATTTCTTAGACCTCAGACTTGTGCTACAAGATGTTTATCTAACCAGATGTTTACCAACTTCATACAGCTGGAAGACAATACTCAGATATTATAGTTGAGGCGAAGCATGGTCTTATGGTCAAAGCACAGGATGGAGAGTCCAGAGAGCTGGATTCTAGTCTTGGCTCTGCCACTGGCTGTGTGTGACCCTGGAAATTCACTTAACCTCCCTATACCTCAACTTCCCCATATGAATAATGCAAATAATAGCACATCCCTCATCTCACAGATACTTGTGATTCTCTGTTATAAAGATCTCTGAGAACCCTGGATGAAAGGCCCCAATCAAGTAGAGAGTATTAAAATAATAAAAATAAGAAATTGGTTGAAATGGTTTCCCTGTAGTGGAATATTCATAAATATTAAATCCCAGCTTTCAAGGTTTCCCTTGTCCTGCCCTTGGTTTAAATGTTTCTTTTGTTCTTCTGACTATGGAAATCAAAATATCAAAATCTACACTCAGTAAAGTGCAGGGACCTGCAGTTTCCTGGATCTTCCATAGACATCTTTTTGAACAAAGGATTACATCAGCTTCTCTTCAGTCCTCCCTTTTCTTTCCAAAGTGATTTTGAAAGTATCTAGATAACCTTTTTTGTTTGCTTCTCCACTTTACTGTCTTCCATTCAAAAGGTATAATTTGTAGGTATCTATAGAAAGACATGTGTCCCTATACATAATGCATAAACCTTATGTATCTATACATATTGTATGAGAACAAACATTGAGCCATATACTGCTGTTATAGCATGAACCAGTGCAAAGCCATATATAAAGCAGTTCTGAATGTGATACCGGAGAGAAATTGCTCTAATCTGAAAATATTAGGAACAACTATTGTTCTGACTTGCGCTCTCTGCAACCCTAATAAAGTCACATACTTCTGTGGACTTCTCTCTACCTAGGATCAGAGAAAAAAAGAGAACCACCTGATAATGAAGTACCTGTTTTAATACAGATTATGAACATGTTATAGATACATAGCTAGGTCTGCAAAGAATTTGCCCCTTACTATCACATTATTATCTGATCATTACTGTATAGCTGAAGTGGGTGGATGAAAACCATTACACAGGGTTGTGCTGAAACTTTACAACTCTGGGTCAGTACAGGTTTGATGATTTTTGTGACATTGTCTGCCCATTAGATTCAGCCACCACTAGGTCAGCATCCTAGTTTCTAATGGTATCTCATAGACATTCTGGGGCAGCTTTCTTGCCACTGCTCCGCTGATGTGGCACAGATGCCACTCTGCCTTTCTATCACAATGAGTACTAAAGAATTAACTATTTGCATGTTACTCAAGGATATATCACCTCCCATCCCCCCACAAAGCATGGTTTGAGACTACAGAGTGACAAGAAGCTCAGACCAAGTGGCCCTTACATACTGCACTATTAGATAAACATTTAGGAGGCAGTATGTTATAGGGTACTCAGGTTCCAGCCTGGATGCCCTACAACATGCTGACAAGGTCTGTTCAGTCCCCATTCTTGCTGCTGTCTCCCTCAAGTGGCTTCCTACACACCTCCCGCAGGAGCTCTTCTCTACCCTTCTCTCTTCTGGGTACACACTTCCCTCAGGGTCAGGTTTCGCCTTTTTTCCCTGGGTTACCCTTCTTCCCTCTCTAATGCACAGAGAGTAGCTGCTGACTTCCTCACTGCAATCATTTCTGTTGCCAGCTTCCTGGCTTTATACTAGCCCAGGCCCGCAGCTGAGCTCCATTTTCCAATCAGGGTTTGCTTCTCCAGCCTAAACCCCTCATCTGTCTCACTTACTGTCTCTTTCTCTGCTTCCTTTCCCTTTCAGGGCTGGAGTGGGGTGAACACCCCATCACCCAGTGGGGTCAGTTTTTCTAACCTTTATTTTAACAAAAACTAATGGGGGAAAGTAAACAAACAACTAATTAAAATGCCTTTCACTCACATTTAGATCTTTAAATAGCTCAAATGTGGAAGCTTTATTAGGAATCATGATGAACAATGACTTACAAAATAGTTCCAGTGCTACTTTATGTTCCTATTACCTTAATCCTGAATACCATTCATCAATTTTGTTAATTGACTCCGTGGAAAGAAGTGGCAATAAAATGCAGGATGGGTCCGTAACTCAAAGATGGAGCCCATAAAATGCTTCAGAGTCATCCTGAAAAGTCAAAAAAAGAATGACAGTGGAATGAAAGCCTGCCACGGTTTTGAGGTATAAAGCTGTAAAGTGGGAGTGGAGATATAATGTATGCGGCTACTTGCATAGGGAATCCAAACAAACAAAGAAAAACAGATCATCCCAGCAGCATGTATAGTGAAAGTGGTCAATTTTAGTAATACCTATATGATTAGGTGTTATTTATTTACTGATCTACATGGACACCATAACTTTACATAAGTTAAAATAAACAAATACAAATTTAGAAATCAAAATCCTTGTCCCTATAAATTTACAGTCCAAAGCCCAAGTCAGAAACTGAATTTCACACGAGTGAACCTCTATATCTGTAGAGCCCATAAAAATGGCTTCATTTGAAAGCAGGTATTCCCCCACACAGAGCCCACCAGTGAGAATGGGACCTACAGTCTGATCCTGGGCTCTCTGAAAATCAACAGGAGTCTTTCCATTGACTTGAGTGGGTTTTGGATCAGACCTCAGAGCCATGAGTTTGTACATTAAAATGCAGCAACTGAAAATAACTGGCATATGCTCTTTAAAGGGACACTAAACTAGGTCAAATGAAAACCAAAACAACACATAGGAACAAATTATTTCAAATGCTTTTGAATGTATATCAAGTACAGTGGAAAAAGTTTTTTTCAACAAACAAGCATATACCTATGGTATTTTGCAACCCAAGCTATGTAGTATTGGTCTACTGCATCTCAGCGTAAAAGTGAAACTTAGTAGAAATTAGAGCTGGTCAAAAGATGGGAAAAGAGAAATCTACAGACATTTTGGTAAATTGAAAAGCATTTCCCATACACCATGTTTTCTAACAATCCAATCTTTTCTTTTGTTTGTTTCTCTTTATTTAAACAGAACTCCCTAATTAAATAGAAAAAATCTAAATTTTATTTTTTCTGATTTGGAAAATAATCCCACCATGTGATTTAGCAAACAAACACTACACAGTAAGAAAACAAACATTTAAAAAAAAAGAAAAGAAAGAAACAAACTAGAAAAACAAAACAAAACAAAGAAAACCCACCCAATTTTGCATAAGAATCAAAAGGCTGTTATTTTTCCAGTTTATTTATTTAGTCACAAATATATGAGATTTTATATCTGAAATCTTAGTTTGTATATTTAGTTCAGTGATCCACCTAGTCTGTCCGCAGTAATGCCTGAATCATAGAATCTCAGGGTTGGAAGGGACCTCAGGAGGTCATCTAGTCCAAGCCCCTGCTCAAAGCAGGACCAATCCCCAACTAAATCATCCCAGCCAGGGCTTTGTCAAGCCTGACCTTAAAAACCTCTAAGGAAGGAAATTCCACCACCTCCCTAGGTAACCCATTCCAGTGCTTCACCAGAAGCACAGAAGACAGAGGAGATGGCTACAATGACAAATTGGAAGGCATAAAAATCCTGCTCTATTTCCTCTCTCTTCCCTCCCACCCCACACTTCTCCAGTATTATAATGCACCTACATATGCAATACTTTCCATATCACTGATAGAAATTGTTTTGGCTGAGCTCTGCACAGATTGTCTAACTTTACTGAGGATTTCCCTTTGAAGGCTATTAACATGTGGCCTCGATAGACAGTCAAATGTCCCCTGCAGAATGAGCAGGAGGTGGTGTCTTCTTCAGTTTCTGCCATTGGAATGACTGCTAAGTGGACTCAAAGTGGTATCACTCTCACATATGTTACTCCTTCCTTAACCATGGAGCTTCTGGATTTCATGCAACCACCTGGCTGCTTAAAGAACTTTCATTTCTTAGGACCTGGGCAGCCTGCCTACCTTTTCACATACTTAATCAAACCAGACAGAGGGAACTTCGAACTTAAAAGGGAAAAGAAAAAAAAAGCTGATGGAAAAACTAACACAAGGTTGTTATTCTAAAGAGGGTTCACATTTGTTTTCAATATGGACCTTGAATATACTGTGGAAAATTGAAATGGTATGTTTCTTCGAAGGCAGCAACAACATGAAAATGAATGGAAAGGGTGATTCAAGACTGCAGAGAATATCCGGTGCACAACACCATCTTGATATGAGTAATTTCCAAGCCATTACTTTGCTTTGATTGCATTACATTACTTTACTTGGTTGCATTTTTCATGGGGGTAAAATAAACCAGGCTAATAATTGCTGCATCCGGGCTATGTTCCCCTCATTGAAACACTTTTTTTCTTTATTTAAAGGAAAGCTATTTTTACCCATGCACTAAAGTTAATGCCACTGTTATTTTATCCACTGCTTGGCTTTTAGCATAAGCCAGAGGCTGTGGTTATCAGTAATGCCAGGAAATGAAAGGAAAGCACAGCATCTTTAGCCCAGGAGGTAAAATAACCCTCTGAAGTGAGTCATCTGGTCTCTTTCACCCTAGAGTAGAAGAATCTGTTATTTGCTAATTTCTGTTTGTTTATTTGGGTATCAAAATTACCTGAGCTAGAACAAGGCACCATTAGTAATATCATATGCTGACTTCACACCAATAAAGCAGACATTAAATAAAAGCCAAATTTGTTCAGGATGAAGACTCTATGGGCATCTGTCAGTGGTTCTGCAGCCCAATACATGATGTTTTTATCTCTTGCATTTCTCACTCCTCCCAGGGATGCTTCTAGACTAAACATGGCTTGTTGATTAACTTGAGGCTACATCCTTGGCTTTTGAAAGTTTAGTTTCCACGTCTCTCCGCCCCCACCCTCCAACTCCTCTCAGTGTTGGCATTTTGCTTCCAAAGTGTCTTTGCAATAGTATTTTGTTATTATGTTTTTTAAGAGCGCATCAAGGAGTAAGCAACCACCTTCTGTCAAGCTAATTGTATAACTAAGCAAACTGCTGCAACCTTCATAGCCTTGGTTTAGGGGCACAATTTCTTGTTGCCATGCAAATGCTTTGATGGGAAAGGCCATGAAGCCAAAGAGAACTCAAGCAAACACCTAACTCTAAAGAACAAGAGAAACCAAATGTAAGTTATGCTCCTGCTTATCACAGATGAAAAAGATGAACTCAGATTTGTTCTGATTCCAGTGCAGAGTACAATGACTAATATGGTTTTTGTTTGGTTGGTTTTTTTTTTCCAGAATGACAGTGAAGGAAGTTCCAGGAGGCATCCTTAGCACTTACTTAAATTCGTTCATGCACAGTTGTCTAATCAAATACAATTAGGGTATGGCCCTCATAGTCACTGAGCATCCACAACTCCCACTGAAGTTAATGGAAGGGTACTCAAGACCTCTGAAAATCTAGCCATTTCTTTGTAAGGGAATCTAATGTGATTTTGGAGGTTCCTATTTGCTCAAGGGTGTCTGTGCAGCACCTTCTACCTAGGGTTGTCACTGGTGCAATTTTGTTGCCGAGACAGGTTTGTACATCATGGCAATTCTTTGCATCAGCATATCATAAAACATCATCATGATATGGCATCAAAATACCATCACAATTTGAGGTCTCTGGAGATTAATTCAGGACCTGTTACAAACCTACAGAATTGAGGGCTCTGAAAATAAGATGCTTTTATCCATTGCATCAATAGATCCTTTTATGGTGCACCTGACCACCTATATAATCCAAATATATGGGTGGCTATAACTCATACCTGAGGGGCAATATATGCCCTAGTATTACACCATAGCCAATTCAGATAATAATAACATGCTGCACTGATATTCCCAAGTGTGATATGCACATAATGTGCCGGGAAACACTCATTTTAAACCAAGAAGGGCAGGCAGGGGGGAGGTAGAACCACTAAGACCATAAAATCCCAGTGTCTGTGAAACTTAAAAGGTAGAGAAGCTATCTGAATGACACAAAACTGAGATCAATCCTTCTTCAGTAATCACTGATGTTAAGTGTACTAGAAATATTAAAAAGCAGCAAGGGAAAATCCAGTCTAACACATTTAATTTTTCAATCAAGAGTTCAGCAAGTTCTTTTTTTTTATTTGATCTTATCATGAAAAAGCAACAGATAACCACTTACCAGAGAAAAGTTTAACTTAAAATATCATCCATTCTGTGGCCCCCTACTCTGCAATCGGATCCTTGAGAGCAGACCCTGGGGCCTGCGTAGAGTCTCACTGCAGTAAATAGGGCCCCACACAGGCCCATTGGTCTGCCCAGTTACAGGATCAGAGTCTATGTTAGGTGACATGCCATATCTGATATGTCATATTAGCTCACTTGTTTTTCCTGGGGGATCATTAATTTGCAGAAATGTAGTTGGAAGATTTTTTTTTCAATGGGGTAAAAGAAAGGACAAAAGTTTAATTTGGATTTTCCCACAATAATGTTAAGTAATAGGCATAACAACTTAGTGAATGATTTTGAAAGACACATTTATTGATTAATGTCACCTCGTCTTCTGTTCTTGAATTATCTGTGAAAAGTGATGAGTCTCAAATTTATTTCTTATTTGTAATATTTTGTGGAAGAGTTCCTAGGAATCCTCTTTGGTGTATAGCTCATTCCTATGTGAAAACATGCATTATGCATGTTCAGAATTCAAGCAGTTTTGACAGGGCACTGTCGTGATTACAGTGGCTAGCTGTACCTCTGTATTGGTCTTTCTGAGTACACCCATTTCAGATCTTAGACATCTAGCTCCTACCTGCGTCTGGCTGGGATTTCACAATTCTCCCACACTTTGAGCATGGTCACATTGCTCAGTGTATGTCAACCACTTAATGCCTTGCAGCTCTGACTGGGTTTGGGGCACCTCCATTTCCTCCCTTCAGGGATGAAATGACCAGTGAATAATACTGCCAAACAGCCATGTTCTTGAAAGAAAAGAAAGTGCATTTATTTAGGGGTAGTATCAAAGCATTCAAGAAAAAAGAATTATAAAACCACCCATGTGTAGGCATGTCTATCATACTTAAAGCATTACCATCCCATAATGGAGATAAAGGCAGGCTTATCTTCTTCAGAGATTCTGGGGGGTTCCCTTTTTGGATTGGCTCTCTACCCTACCCTGCTCTGCTCCCCATCCCCCAACCATCTTTTTCTTCTTCAAGAGTTGATGGGGTTCCTCCTAACACATTCAAACAGTTCTATAGGCTCTGTGGGATGAGAGGGAAGGGGGAACTGGGGTCGAAGCTAATAATTTTGGTATTGTCCCTTAACAAACCTTATATGGAAGCTGTCAGATAACCATTATAAGCCATCTCCTCCTCCCGTTCTAGAATTGTCCCAGATGATCTCTTAGGCCTTGTCTTCATTAGGAAAAGCTGTGTTCTTACCCTGTGTTAGCTAACAAGTGGTAACTAATATGATGTAAAATCCTAAAGAAGATAAGCAATTTGCAGTTTTAACTAGAGCTGGCCAGAAAATAATAATTCCATTTTGTGAAAAAATTGAGATGTTAATATTTGTTTTCATTCCTATGTGAAAAAGTTTTAACCAGTTCTTCTTTTTACACATTGGCAGGTTGAGATAAACCCTAAGCTCCACTGTAGTGGTTACCTCAAGCTATTAAATTGTTTGTAAGCTGCAAACTGCCTGGTCTTCATGAGGATCTTACCATATTAGATAACACATGGTAAGAAACTAGCTTTTTTGCCTAGGGAAGATGCACCCACATGGAAAAAAAGATACTTATTCCAAAATTTGTCCAAAAATAAAAACCATGACAGTGGCAGGCCAATATACAGCACTAACATCACTAAAGCCGTGTCTATACCAGAGAGTTTACACAGGTGTACCAATGCAGTTGTGCGGCTGTAATATCTCCTGTGTAGCCACTCTACATTGACAGGAGAGAGATCTCATGTTGACATAATTAAACCACACCCAATGAGAAACCATAGCTATTTTGGCCGAAGAGCATCTCCCGCCATCATTGCACTGTCCACATCAGGCTTCTGTTGGTATAACTTACGTCACTCTGGGAGGTATTTTTCTACATCCCTGAGTGACATAATTTATGCCCACAAAAGTGCTAGTGTAGATATAGCCTAAAGAATCGTATTTGTGGCAGGTATATCACATGGATAGCCTAATTTTGGCAATTAATTTGGCAATTGATCTTGATTATCAGCAGGTAAGTATGCCCTGTGGTCTGTGATGGGATGTTAGATGGGTTGGGATCTGAGTTACTACAGAGAATTCTTTCCTGGGTGCTGGCTGGTGAGTCTTGCCCACATGCTCAGGGTTTAACTGATAGCCATATTTGGGGTCGGGAAGGAATTTTCCTCCAGGGCAGATTGGCAGAGGCCCTGGAGGATTTTCGCCTTCCTGCAGCATGGGGCACGGGTCACTTGCTGGAGAATTCTCTGCAGCTTGAGGTCTTCAAACTGCAATTTGGGAACTTCAATAACTCAGACATAGGCTAGGGGTTTGTTATAGATGTGGATGGGTGAGATTCTGTGGCCTGCATTGTTCAGGAGATCAGAATAGATGATCATAATGGTCCCTTCTGACCTTAAAGTCTATGAGTCTATGAGTCTATGGTATTGCTTCTGTTCCTTGACCAGCTAAACTTAGTTTTTAGAAACTGGTTTCTAGTGTAAGTAATCAAGATTATGAATTTGAGATTTACTTTCCACAAATAGTCTGCAACATCTGCTGAAAATTTGCTTTTATCGCTGGGCTCCTGGCAGCAAACTTGTTCACAGAATATTCATGGGGAATGAATGAAAAAGGGATATGAACACAGTCAAAGTCAATTAATTTCAAACGTTGAACAAATATGCTTGAAAGGTTTTTGCTGTGTTTGCCCTGCTCTAATAGAAATGTAAGAACTGACTTCCCCTATAAAGCATCTAAATGTACTTTGATGAAATGACTCATGTAAGTAAGGGATTGAGCCCTAAAAGATGTGGCCAAAGAAATACAGGGCTTGTTCCCATTGAAACCAATGGGCATTTTGCTGTTAGCTTCAACGGGAGTAGGAGCAGGTACCTAATACTTAGCACTTTTCATCTTCACAGCCCTTCACAAGCATTGGAACAGATTTCATGCAATATTCTGTATCCTAGTACTCTGACTGTACCCATCTTCCCTTGCCACACCACACACAAATTCCATTCAGCAGAGAATCTGGGCCACCAACTAAATACTGACAGTGTGGCTGGAAGGGGAGTCTTAGCCAGTATTACAAAGGAGGAAACTGACACAGAAAAGTTATGAGAAATCCTCAGGGCCAGAGAAGTCAGTGTTGGAGCACGGGTTATAAGAATTCAAGAGATCCTGATTCCTAGGTTTGTACTTATACCACTAGGCCATACTTCATCCTGGCTGCCCGATCCTTAATCCACATTAGCTCTCTGCCCTGTCCCTCTTATTCAAAGGCTCTACACAGAGATGCAATTCCAGAGGTCCTATATGACTTTGAATCCAGAGGCTCTTAGTCAGTATTTAGTCTCTCCTTACTCGCATTAATGTCCATTGGAGTTTGCCAGAGCAAAGGGTAAATGAAAAGGCCTCAGGTAAATGAACGGGCCTCAGGATTTGGCTCTACTTGCAGATCTTTCCTGAACATATCTAGAGTATTTTGATATTCAGGATTTTAAAGTATTTAGTCATTCCCTATAACAGTTCATGTTCCTATTATTAAATGGTTAAGAACATAAGAATGGCCTTACTGTGTAAGACCAATGGTCCATGTAGCCCAGCATCCTGTCTTCCGACAGTGGCCAGTGCCAGGTGCTTCAGAGGGAATGAACAGAAGAGGGCAAGTTATTGAGTGATCAATCTCTTGTCATCCAGTCCCAGCTCTTAGCAGTCACAGGTGTAGGGACACTCAGAAAATGGGGTTGCATCCCTGACCATCTTGGCTAATAGTTCTTGATGGACCTATCCTCCATGAACGTATTCATTTTTTATCTGAGTTATAGTTTTGGCCTTCCCCTGGCAATAAGTTCCACAGCTGACTTTGTGTTGTGTGAACTACTTCCTAATATTTGTTTTAAACCTGCTGCCTAATAATTTATTGGGTGACCCCTGGTTCTTGTGTTTTGTGAAGGGGTAAGTAACATTTCCTTATTTACTTTCCTTATTTATGATTGTATAGACATCTATCATATCCCCCCATTAGTCATCTCTTTTCTAAAATGAACAATCCCAGTCTTTTAAATCTCTCCTCAGATGAAAAATGTTCCATTCTCCTGACCAGTTTTGTTGCACTTCTGTGGTTTTTGGGTTTTGTTTTTTGTTGTTGTTATTTTTTGGATTTTGTGTGTGTGTGTGTGTGTGTGTGTGTGTGTGTGTGTGCAATTCTAATATATCTTTTTGCAGATGGGATGACCAGAACTGCATGAAATATCCAAGGTGTGGGCATACCATGTATTTCTATAGTGACTATATTATATTTTCTATTTCACCTATCCCTTTCCTAATGGTTCCTAACATTTTGTTATGTTTTAGACGGCAATGGCACATTGAGCAAGTGTTTTTAGAGAATTTATCTCAATGACTCCATGATCTCTTTCTTAAGTGATCTAATTTAGATCCCATCATTTTATATGTATGGTCGGGATTATGTTTTCCAGTGTGCATTATTTTTCATATATCAACACCGAATTTCATCTGCCATTTGGTGAGATCACTTTGTAACTCTTTGTGGTCAGCTTTGGACTTAACTATCTTGAGTAATTTTGTATCCCCTGCAGACTTTGACACCTCATTGTTTACCCCATTTTCCAGATCATTTATGAATATGTTGAACAGCACTGGTCCCAGTACATATCCCCGGGGGCCTTGCTATTAACCTCTCTCCACTATGAAAACTGACCATTTATTCCTATCCTTTTTTCCCTTGTAAGTAGTTATTGATGCACGAGAGGACCTTCCATGACTGCTTAGTTTGCTTAAGAGCCTTTGGTGATGGACTTTGTGAAAGGCTTTCTGAAAGTCCAAGTGTACTATATCAACTGGATCACCCTTGTCCACATGTTTGTTGACCTCCCTCAAACAATTTTAACAGATTGGTGAGATAATGATTTCCTTTTGCAAAAGCTGTGTTGACTCTTCCCCAAATAATTGTAGTCATCTATGTATCTCATAATTCTGTTCTCTACTATAGTTTCAACCTATTTGCCTTGGCTTAGGCTTACTGGTCTTGATGGCCTGTGGAGCCTTTTAAAAAAGTGGTACATTAGCTATTTGCCAGTCATCTGGTACAGAGGCTGATATAAGCAATAGGTTTCATGCCTCAGTTAGTAGTTCTGCAATTTCATATTTGAGTTCCTTTAGAACTCGTGGGTGAATAGCATCTGGTCCTAGTACTTATTACTGTTTAATTTGTTCAATTTGTTCCAAAACCTCTACTGACATCAGTCTGGGATAGTTCCTCAGATTTGTCAACTAAAGCTGCCATTACCGCAGGCTGCCTTTGTTAACACTCCTAATTGTAGACACTAGATGTGAGAATGACCTGGTGTGTCCACCCTGCAGAGATGATTGCAAGGAAGCACTCAGGGGCTGGGACAATGTAGCTTGCATCTGTGACTCTAATATACAGTACTATTGTAATCAGTGCAACTCTTTTCTGCAGATGCCTGCTGCTTTGCATTGTGCACAGTACGCTTTTTCCCCTGTGTGAGTGTGTAGCGGCTACTTCACCAAGGGTAATGCAGGTGGAAATAGCTCTCAGCTATTCAAGCTTGTCCAGAGTCCATGGAGGCTGATTGCTGTCATGTTTGAGTGCATTAGGAAGGATGATTCTTTGTGTGTGAATCCTCACCCTCTGAATGTGTGACTTGTCCTTTTGGTTCAGGCTCCACTTCACTGGTTTGATTTTTCTCCTCTGTTCATAAACTCATCATTCGCCATACAGTGTTTTCCTTCCCCACTCGATTAAGTGCCTATTTCTTTTTTTCCTTCTTCACATCCTTCATCTTTGTCCACATAGGTGTGTTTATTACTGGCATGGTATCAGCGAAAGACACATAATTTCAGATTCAATTTGGGAACATGCACTACATCTTGTGTAATCTGTAAAATTTAAGAAGGTGCTCCCTAACCTTGACTAGATGCCTGCTTGTCAAACAATGATCCCCAATTATGCTTTCTCTTACAACTGTTGTCACTGATGCCAATGGAGTTACTCCTGATTTACACCAATGGAAGTGAGAACACAGTTTGGGCTTAGTATCTGCAGTCTGTCTTCTGATCATGCTTTTTAATGGCTGTTACATGACAGTGATAATGAATCAAAAAATCACTTGCTACTAACACTGAATAAGGAACATAACTGGAATATGAAAAACAGCATTATCCATAAAGCTGGCTGATGGAGAGAGAAAGAGAAAGCATACACGCGTTCTCTCTCTCTCATTTCCCCCTCCAAACCTTTGCTATAAACAGGGCTGGTTCTAGGTCTTTTGCTGCCCCAAGCAAAACATTTTTGGCTGCCTCCCCACCCCAGCCCTGATCTCTCACCCTCCCCCCCCATCAGTGCCCTCCCCCACCCGCACCCCCTGCCGCCCCAGCCCTGGGCTCCCCCCCACCAGTGCTGACTCCACTCACTCCCCCTCCAGCCGGTCCGGCGCTGGCAGGGTTGGGATAAGCAGCGGGGCTCCCGGGCCGCGCCTCAGCCCAGGGTCCCTCCAGCCAGGGCTCCCACCTCCAGGACTGGCTGGGACCTGGGAGGGCAGAGCCGGGGGACCACCCCGGCAGGGGGCTGAGAAGCTGGGGCAGGGCAGCCCCAGAGGGAGCAGAGCCCCAGAGAGTGTGACACGGGCCCCACACGGCAGCGCCCTGCCCTCTATGGCCCCACTGATGCTGCTGCTCCTGGCCACCCTGCTGCAGCCCCTGGGAGGCTCGGGCCGCTTCATCCAGCCCCGGCTGCGGCACTGGGGAGCGGCTGCCCTGTGGCACCCGTGCACCCCGCGGAGCAGCCCCCGGCCACAGTGTCCCCTGCTCAGAGCCCGCCCATCCCAGCCACAAGGTGCGGGCACTGCTCCCCCGCAGCTGGCGGTGCCCCCAGCACACGATGCGCTGCTGCTGCCAGAGCCGGCTCTAGGCTTTTGCCGCCCAAAGCAAAAAAAAAAAAAAAAAAGATGGCCGGAATGCTGCCCCTGCACATGCCTGGTTTGCTGGTGCCTAGAGCTGGCCCTGGCTGTAAAGCCGATGTCCTGAACCATCCTCCAGCCCCTTCATGTCCCGCTTTCCACCATGGATTTAAAGAACGTATATACATTCCTCACGATGGCTAGTGTTATTATTCCAAAGCTGCATAAGAGAGTTGACAAAAACAAAAAGAAAAGAAAACATTCTTAGCAGCTACAGAGAGCTAAAGAAGAGAAAAATGTTTGAGCTTATTATAAACTAACAGCTGCTGCACTGAATCAAAACCCATCTTCCTGGTTCTGAATCATTAGATATCTCCAGGATGAAAATACAAGGCATGCTGCAGAAAACATATCAATAATAACAATACAGTGTACTTTTGTAATACTTTTGACACAAAAATCTCCAAGTGCTTTACAAAGATGGATAAGTAGTATTATTATTTCCATTTTACAAACAGGTAAGAAAAGGCATGAAGTGAAATGCTCCAAGAACTATCTGGGCAACTTAAAATAATAAGGGTAATAAAAAATGTCATGGCTGTCAGCAGACGCTGCCTGCCTTCAAGGGTCAAGAAGGAACTTTTCCTTTGCTCAATGGGCCAACTGTGTTTTGATGATTGTCTTTATCTGAAGCACTTGCTATTAATCACTACCCAAGACAGGATACAAGACTAAAAGGACAAATGGTAGATTCAATGTGGGAAATATTTTACAGTCACTTCATGATTTATCTTTGTATCTGTAAAGGTTTGTAAGACAGGGAAAAAAGACCCTCTGACAGGAGGCACTCACCTTTTGAGTGTCACCTAGTGACTGGGAGGGGTACTGCAGTCTTTTTTCCCCACTCCTGACATCCTAACCTCACTAGGTGGGTCTTCAATGGCTCAGACCTCCAGCCACGCCACGCCACACCATCAAAAGGAACCCTTCCGGCATACCAAGAGTTAACCAAATTGTCTGTCCTCACCAGGGTCTTCAGCTGCATCTTTGGGCCCTTTAAATCCAGCCCTTCATTCAGACCTCTACAGAAGCCTTGTCTCCTGCTCACGGATTAGGCCACTTTGCCAGTGGGGTAACCCAGCCCACCCACTATTCCAGGTTCCAACCCAGGGATCCTATAAGCAGCAGACACATACAACTTCCTTTAATTAATTGCTGCTGAATTTCCTGGACCTTTTCCAACCTGGTCCCTTTACCTTTACCTGTTACCTTAGGGTTAAAGTTCTTAGGTGCTCTTTCTCCTGAGTCCTGTAAACCATGTAAGGTGAGTTCCTTTGGCCAGAGAGGAGCACCCTTCCTTGCCCTTTGGGCCCAACCAGGAACTGATCTACTCAGCCCCTTCAGCTCCTTTTATCTGAGCCATCTGGGCTTTGATTCCCTGAGGCCTTTCCAGGCAGCCCTGAAGGACCCACTTCCACTCTCCTTCCTGGGATAGGGTGCAGTAGGACAGCAGGGCTTCCAGCAGGGGCATAAGAAGGGCCAAGTACACCCCATCACAGACCCAAACTACATAACTAGGGACTATTATTATACAAAGCAAAAGCTGCTTATTTATTTTTTAAATTGAATATATAACAGTATTTTAGATAATTGTCCATGTCTTAATGTTTTCAGATTTGGGGACTATTTTGAACTCAATATGAGAAGGACAACATTAGGTAAAATCCGCACATGAAAAAGAAATTCACATTACACCTGCACTGTCATTTAAACATTTATTTTTTTAAAAAGTATTTTTTTTGCACTGCTAAATAGAAAGAATGTTCAGACCCTTCCCATGTGTTCTGAAAAGTCTCTCTCAGTATTCAGACCAGTAATAGCTATGCTTGTGACTATGGATGGAAATTATTATCCCACACTGCAACCACAAACCCTGGAGCAAAGTATGATGGTAGTAAAAGAAAGTCCAACGTTGCTGAACAACAACCCCTAATGGCTGATTTTAGTAATGATATTGGGAGAAGGGAGACAATTTTCCTTGGATGGAGTTTCGTGACAATAATGCTGAGTCTTTTTAACAGGGTATTGGAAGAAGGGAAAGTTAATTACCATATATACTTGTTCATTAGCCTGTTCGTTTATTAGCCGACCCCCCAAAATGGATAGGTATAAATAGCAAAAACTGTATGACCCTTGGCTGGCATGATTTAGTTGGGAATTGGTCCTGCTTTGAGCAGGGGATTGGACTAGATGACCTCCTGAGGTCCCTTCCAACCCTGATATTATATGACTCTATGATTCTATAATTTCATAGAGTTTAAAATCATAAGCTGACCCCTGCTCTTTGATGCGTCACTTTTTTACCAAAAATATTTGGCTTATGAACGATTATATATGGCAATTAATATTATTACTACCCTTTCATAGTACCTGTAATCTGAAGATCTCAAAGCACTTTACAAACATTTATGAATGAAGCCACATATCACCATAGGTAAATATTATTATCCACATATTACAGCTAGTAAAATGAGACATAAAGAGGTTAAGGGACTTATCTAAGATCACACATAGAGTCGGTGGTGTAATCAGCTGTAATCACTGAACAACACCCTTTCACAGAGGTACTTTTCACTTCCACAAGACCACTGTCTCATGGAAAATCCCGGGGGGGAGGAACGCGGGTGATGTATGCCTCTAGATTTGACACTCATCAGAACCAAGGCTCAGATAAAGTTACACTGCTGCTCATATAGCTCCATCTGCACAGAATCTTGTATTACCTTGCACAACCAAAGCTAACAACAACACAGCATGGCTTCCTAGAACTCAAAATTTGCTTTCACAATAATGAACTTAGAATACTATACATTCTCTAACGGGGCCACCTGCTGACTCCTGTCTTAACAATATCAACCTGGTGAATGAGTCTAATTAAGTGGCAAATACAATGTTTTGTCAGTTAACATGTATTCTCTTTCTTCATTTTTAAGGTTAAGAGTGGCATGAGGATCATAACTAAGGCTAAGGGGGTGACATCTTAAAAGAAAAAAAATAGGCTTCGTATCAAAGAAATGTTTCTAGTGGTGAGGTCTATCAGACTGTGGAATAATCTCCCAGGAAGATGTGGAAGCCTCAAACCATGGCTTATTTAAACCTAGACTGAGTAAATCTCTGGAGAATATATACTAGGTCTCTAGACCTAATAGTTCTGTTCTCTCTGTAGCTATGGTAGGTCAAATTCAGAGGTGATAAATAAGGAAGTCCATGTCCCATGCTGTAAATGGGTATGAGGACATCTAACAGAGAGTAATGGTGTCTACACTGGAGTAATTTACATGCTCAGGCACCAGGGGAAAGTATCAATTACACCTCCATAAACATTCTGAGCCAAATTAACCCCCCAGTTTAGCCACCAATGTCAGTTGAGTTATATCAGGGGATGAATTGGGCCCATGTACATCACAGAATTAGGCCTATAATTCCATTGTGATACCATCTGTCACAACAACCAAATCATTCTTCTTCCCTGATGTCTTCTCCAATCCCATCCTTATAGAATCAAGCCATCATATGGAGGAGTACAAGCTTTCTCCTGGTTCCACGCTTTGTTACCTAAGCTGCCATGCAGGGTTACTTGATGACCCCATTATCTGTACATGTTTGCGGCCACAGATCATTACACTACTGCTGTCCTCATTAGGCTGATGAGTACTGAGACAAATGAACAATCAGACTTTCAGCACTAGCCAGGATAACACCATGTCGCCATCTGCTTCTGCAGTTTAAAAGAGCCCCATTATCAGTGTGCATTAGTTAAGACATTAGGAAGCAAGACGCTATTTTCTTTTAAAATAGGAGCAATAAAAAAGAAATCCTGTTCATTTTGAATAACAGCTCTCACCTGTTTAATACATAATTTAAACCTGGAGCAGATACTTTTGCCCCCTCCTATGTTTTTGTTTATTCGGTTAGTTTTTGTTGTTGTTGTTTGGGTTTTTTTGTTTGGTTGAGGGTTTTTTTTGTCTTCAAGTGGAAGCAAGTTGGAACAACACAGTTTATGATAGGCCCTTGAGAATAAGCTGGTGAGTTACGATGATAAGAACCACTCTGAAGTGTCTGAATGGTGGATCATCCAGGAGAGAAAAAGAAAGGTTAGAGCCTCAAATGTCTAGTGGGTAATTCAGTTCCTATCCAACATGCTGGAAACTGGTAAATTTATGTTATTATTATTTGGAGTATTAGCCAAATTCTCTCCAAACAATTGTGATATTGTTAGTAGGATATTGTATTATGAACTGGACATGATTTTATAAATACCTGCTTTCTGAAGAAGTGGACAGTTTTATTTTAAGTCATTTTAAAACCAGATAACAATGGTGACGTTTTATTCGGAGGTTCCAGCTGAGGAGCATTGCAAAAAGATTGAAAAGGTGTGGTTTGAAATAAAATTTCAAACACTGATGCATCTAAAAAAAATAAAGTAACGAACAGCCAGCTGAATGTTAACAGCTTAATGCTCAGGATGGCAAAAGGAGAAGAGAAGCCTCAGTTGCGTTGATGTACAGATAATAAAATAAAATAATAATAATAATAATAATAATATGTCCAGTATCAGGAGGTAGCCGTGTTAGTCTGTATCCACAAAAACAGCCAGGAGTCTGGTGGCAACTTAAAGACTAACAGATTTATTTGGGCATAAGCTTTCGTGGGTAAAAAACCTCACTTCTTCAGATGCATGCATCTATATGTATGTCTCAATTGTGTTTTTCTTTATAGGTCTAGATTGGAGCCTCTCCCTGCAGTCTGGTGCTTCTGCCCTGGGATTTGACACAACCTCTCGCAATGCAATTCCTGTACACAAAGACTGGAGGACACTTGTGCCTAGAGTGGCGCTAAGCAAATGATAGGGAGGAAGGAGGAGGGATTTCCTGGTGCTACTCCTCCCCACTTTACTGGCTGGTGGACCTTGGTAAGTGCAGGGGAAGTTTGTGAGGCACTCTGTAAAAAGATATAGCAGCTACAGCTCCTTCTGTGCCTTCCTGGAGCCTGTGACTGACTCAGGGAGGCTGTTACCAAGTTGATGTGCCTTTCTGGCTAGCACTCCCCTATGTGCCATGATATAAAGCCATAATCTAGCCAACATTAAATAGTATATAATAGCATATAGCACCTTCCATCCCAATCTGAGAGAGCTTTACAAATGCAAATACAAACCATGTGCAGGGATCAGTTCACCCACCACAGAAATGCAGCCACCCCCTCTCAGGTCCTCCAGATTCAGAAACACCAGTCTCTACTTCTTGAGCTAAAGAGGAACTTTGATAGCAGCTACTTATAATAGTAGGTTACCATATCTGCTCTCTGGGCCATTTACTGAGAAGCCAAGAGCCCACACTCATTCATGCATACAAAGCCTGTACATTGTTGCATCCCCTGTGGAATCACTAACATCATCATCATCTCAAGCAGCTAGGTGCTTTGGGAGATCTCCCTTCAAAGCACTGACCAGGTCCGATGCTGCCCAGCCTGAGCGGAGCTAAGTAGGGTCAGGCTGGGCACTAAATATATATAAATAAAATGGACGTTTATCCCTCCAGTTATCTGTAGAAGGGTGAGGCCAGATCAGTTTATGGTCTAGCAGCAAGGCAGCTCGGCACAAACAATTGAAGGAAACCCCAGGAAGCCTGTGCAATGATCCCTTAGGCAGAGTGTTTGCCAGGGACAGACAGAAACTACTACAATAAGAATTTTTTTCCTGTGACTTTCTGTTCCATTAAATGATGCCACCACTGAACGCATGCCAAACTGCTAATGAAAGAACTCTGGTGCTTAGCAGACAGGGGTGAACACTGGAGACGTCAATGTTATGTCAGCCTGCCTGGCTCTGGTGTTGGCTTTGGTCCAGAGAGGATATCTGTTTTGATTCCCTATATCAGAGCACACAATAGACTGAGGCATGGAGTGTGGGGAAGGAGAGGAAAGAAAGGCCAAGCAAGTGGCTCTATCCACACTTCACAGATGTCCAGCAATCTCTGTAATGGACTGAAGCAAATCCATGGATTCGAGCACCCTCAAAGTTTAAAAAAGTTTAGATTCAGAACTCAACCTTAACTCTTCGGATATGTCAACTTCTTTTTCCTTAGTGGATGAGGATACAATCCTAGGTGTGATGGTGGTGGAATGATGGAGGGTAGAGCTGGTCCAAATTTTTTCTCTACCAAAATTTTTGAGTCTGGAGCCAACAAAAATCCTCAAACAAAAAGATTTTGGCTGAAAATATTTTGAAGAAAAATGACATTTTTTTGTGGAAAGCAGACACTTTTTGAGAACAAAAAATCTGTAATCAAAACCCCAATTTTCTGCTGAAAAGTCAGTTTAGATGAAAGATTTTCAACCAGACATACCGGAGAGCCTTTTAGATACATGAAGTCGTATATGTTTCTTTGGAATAGTGGAGCAGGTTTATCTGGCTGTATCCCTGTCATTGGAATGGTGGAATCCTCTACAGGTAGAAAAGAATCCAACTCCTGGGGGAACTCTGACACATCTAGGATGGCTTAACAGACAGCTACAGTTCACATACACATTTGCTAAAGCAACAAAAGTTTGAAGTTTGCTTTTATGTCTTTCAGGGAACAATATACTTTGAACAAACCCAATCCCCATGCCCATCTCTTTACTGCAAGTGACCTTCAGGGTGTAAGCTCTTTGCACAGCGGCCATGGGAGTGACCTTGCAGTTCTCAAACCAATCCCTTCATGACAGCCAGGGGACTCTGAGCTTTAACTGCCTATGCTCAGGGCTGTGCCCAGGCAACCTCCCTATGGGCCTCGGCTCTGTTGATTATTGGATTGCTTTCTTTTTCCACACCACTCCCTCCTTCTGCTTATTCTCCTTGTGCTGCCAGACTCCAGGCATATTTATTTCTATCTAACATCCCCCACCCCACAAAGCTACCAGTGCACGCAGCAAATCTTCCCTCTGGAAAAGGAATATTTACAGAGGTTTTAAGTGCCATAGCAATTACATGTTTATTTAGACTTGTTTGTGCTGGTAGCTGGACCCCATAGGGCCCACTAAAGCGTATGTGACCCTGTGTGAGGAATACAAGGTTTAAAGTACATCACCAAGCAGAAAGCAATATTCCTGGCAGCTGAATTTGTAGAAATGCTGTCCCTGTATTCCAGACAGCCATGGCATGGGAACTTAGTCCAAGCTATTGTATTGTACATACAACAAGGTAAAGAATGTACTGTATGAACTGGACTGTAGCTATGAAATACAGCTCCTGCTTTGAGCTTATTCAGGTAAAAGCAGCCTAGATGTCACTATTAACTTGTAGGAAAAAGTGTCTCTTTCACATGGGATACCCTTTTTGCAGTAGTCTGTAAGGCCACCACTCTTTCTACTTTAATATCCCTCCTCAAGACTCATCTCTACTGTGACATCTAGAAGAAATCAGTGACAGTTGGATTGTGCATCAGTTGTGGAGAACGGACTGTATTTTATTTTTAACAAAAAGATTTGGTATATTCTAGATTGCTCAAGCTATACAATAGCTACCCTTGTAGGTTTGTTTCACTCAACAGTGAAAGAAACAGACGCATTAAATAATACAATAAAACTAGTCTAGCAAGTGTGTCTGGCATATTGCCCACTATTCATTCTGTATGGTCAAATAAACCTAGAAAAGAAAAAAAAATCAAGGTTTTCATATGTATTCCTTGTAGGAAAATGAATCCCATAAAATCACCCCTCTCTTTGGGGAGGGCAGACTGAAGTGTGTGTGTAAGGGAGATGAGGGAATTCTCTATTTTATGAAAGCTGGAAAATTTAGGGGCAATAAACAATAGACACAGAATGTCAGTGCCAGAAAGTTTTCAGGCAGTAATTTAAACTTGTTTGAGCTGTAAATCTCAAGATATTTGATTTTTTTTTGCAATGGGTCTTTTGGGGCTATGTGTTTATGGTATATAATTATTATTTATTAATATTTATTTATATGTGTCAATATATGTGCAGGGCATCTAGACAAAAGATGAGTTCCCTGCTTCAAAGAACTTATATTCTAAGTAGAAAGAAAGAAAGAAAGAAAGAAAGAAAGAAAGAAAGAAAGAAAGAAAGAAATTTAGTTTTCTTTCTATAATCATCATGGTCATAATAAACACTTTTATAATTGTTTTTATTACTCTCACAGTTGTGCTTCCTAGTCCCCAATAGTCTGTGGTGGGACCGAGCTGGTGACATCATTGTCTTTTTATGGGCTGTGATATGGTCTGAGTTCTTCATCCTGTCAACAGGGAGTGTGACTGTCTGAAGGGCAAGGATATGTCAGTGCACCTGGGACATGTGTATAAATGCACTTTTCCTGCTGTCTTTCTGCCTCTCCATTGTCCTCAATCCCACCCACAGCCTACTTGACATGAGGGAGCAAGAAGGAGGGGGAAGCCTTGCAGTGAGAGGGACTGAGGGAGGACGCTGGCTTGAGAATGCAAACATTTTTTTATTATTATTTTTGTTCACAGGACCAAAGCAATGATTTATGGGTCTGTCCTTTTTCCCTGTCTGATTCTTGTTCAGTTATCTCCCATTATGACCAGTGACATATATAAAATATTTGATTTGTCCCTTATCTCTACACTACTCTATACATACATATGGCCTAAGCAGAGAAAACATATCTGCAGTGTGTGTCTTGTACATTTCCCTCTCACTAAACTTAAGTAAACAGACTGCAGTTCAAATCTGATACACTCCTTCTTGTTCCTTATTTATGTACAGCACTATCTCGGCCTTAAACACCAAATACATATAAGCCCTACATTAATAATGCTCAGCTTCTGACTAAAAGGGATCAAATGCTTTCCCGGTGTGCTCATAGTTGGCAAGGACTCTGGACTGGAGACATCTCACATTTTTCGAAGCTATACATTGTCCATTGCATAGTATAACATATGTTTGTTCCCTACTGTATTTGCTTTAATGTGGGGATTTTGTTTATTTGATATTATTTTTATATCCCTTATGCTACAATCAGGGATGGATGAACTAGCTTGGATTAAATTAGCAATGGCCACAAATCAACAACCCCAACCTCTTACAGCCCCCATATTTGAGGTAGATTAATGTCTCATACCCACATCTAAATTTTGCTAATGGATCCTTCCTTTATAGCAAGCTATCCCAAAAGCCCAGCTCTGAACATGTAGCAACATTAAAGCATTTGAAACCGAGATCCAGATGTCTATTTGTAGGTTCCAAAAATGTTAGGATAACATTATTATATTAATTAATATTTATATTATTATTCCTGTTCACTTTAGGTATTTCTTTAATCCCAGTTACAGAGGTCCTAAAATACTGTTCCAAAATCCCCACAGTATTTCCAGCATATCCTGAAACATAAAATACCAGAAATCTCATGAGAAAGTTCATTCACATGATATATCCCACCCAGTTTTGCAGTCCCAAAAGAGATGATAATGAACACACAAAGTTTTCAGTGGCCTTTCAAAATAAACCAAAGTTCCAATATTGTTCAGCTGTGCCTGTCTTTAACCTCAAAGTAAGTTGTTTCCTTTTGTATATTTAAATATTTTTATTCTATATGAGGAGATATATTTCCTCATAGCCTTTGTGTCATAACATTGCCAATATTAATAGTTTTTACTTTAATAAAATAATATTACACTTATATGTTTCCATCTTTTCAAGGATCCAAAAGTGCATTACAAGAGCTAATAAACTAAGTCTTGAAAGCTTTCCTGTGTTGTAAAATTTATTTTCATAGATTAAAACATTTTCCTACAGCTCTCAAAATATTGATTGATTAATTCCTCCTTACAGCTACAGAAAGACTTTTCATTCTGTATAGACGAGCCTTAGGGGTGAGCGATGTGGTCAGGCAGCTTTGGACTCCTGGATCAGGGCGGTTGCGGATGAGCTTGGGATTGGAGCCACTGGCCAGCCAGGTGGGGATAAGGTGATGCCGCCTGGATCTGCCAACCTGTCGGGGAAATAGAGGGAGCAGGGTTCACCCCTGTGGAGCCAGCAACTTCCCGTGGGCCTCGGCAGTGGTCGCGCACCCACTCTCCTCCTGATAGGTGGTCAAGGGACGTGAGGACGAGGGACCCTTGGGCTCAGAAACTCCTCCCTGTACAGCCCACCTGGGCTTGGGGCCAGGAGCTGGTCTTCCCTCCCTGTGCCCTACATTGCTGTTCTCAAACTCAAATAAAGGGCACCAAAATACATGTTTGCCCAGGGCACCATTCTCCCTAAGGTCGGCCCTGATTCTGGACCAAACCCTCATCAAAATGTATGTGTGTTTGAGTTAGGATCTTGGATCAACTCATTATAGAGAAAAGGGACAGCCATGAAGTTCAGATCCAGAATCAAGTGTTTAGGAGGATTCAGATCTAAGGATTGGTTTAAGTCTTGACTCTCAGGCTCCTTCTGTAACTCTGAAGGACAGGTAGGCTTTCCAGCTGATGCACACTCATGTAAGCCCCAGTAAGATTAGAGGGAGGTGTGCGGAGGAAGGTGGAGGCCTCAAAGCACTATGGGGAATTTCACAGCCAGCAAAAAATATTCTTTTGAGGACTCTCCTCCTCAACTGCCTTTTGCTGATTTAATACTGACTTTCCCTTTGTACTAACACAGATGTTTCTGATGTGTGGGTGTAAGATATGTTCTCCACTAATTTACTTCCCTCTTTGCCAAGCACCCTGAGAAAGAACCTGAGGCAAGGCAAGGGAAATGAGGAGAGTGCTTCTTTTTATTTTCTAAAGCTCAGAATGAACTGGTTTTTTGTATCTTAAAAAGCAGCAAAGATGGGAATGGAATACACTATAGAGAGTCCCAGTGTATTGAACATACTGTCACAAATGCCAGTTTGGAGATGGAACAGCCCGCTTGCCACAAAAAGAAATGTGAAAAATCGTCCCATCCCCGCCCGTATATGACATTCCCTGGAAGGACATCCACACCAGCCTTCCCTGTGAGCTCACCTGCATGTAGCCCATATGTTCAAATCAATATTAAATGATTCTGCCAGAACACTAAATTGTGTGTGTGAGTTAAGGTTGCATACATAACACATAATTAGAGAAAGAAAAAGTTATGGTATCTAAGATAATGTAACCTGCTGCTCCTTTACCCAGAGACCCACCTCCCTTTACATATAGAACAACCATCACACAACACAGACAAAACACCACTTTATATAGAGATGCAAGCCTTCCAGCCACTTCTCCCCGAAACAAGCTAGACTCTCCCTTACTCTCTAATCTTCACTTTAGTGGAAAAATTATACCTCACTCATGTTTGGGGAATCTTGATTCTTTATCTTGTTTCTTAAGGTGACTACTCATTCTCTGCCACTGATTACAGCTGCTTCAGGTTTTTTTCCCCATACCACTGCCAGCCCTGTTTCATAGAATCCCAGGGTTGGAAGAGACCTCAGAAGGTCATCTAGTCCAACCCCCTGCTCAGAGCAGGACTAATCCCCAGACAGATTTTTGTCCCAGATCCCTAAATGGCCCCCCTCAAGGACTGAAGTCACAAACCCTGGGTTTAGCAGGCCAATGCTCAAACCACTGAGCTATCCCTCCCCCTTCATGGAATGCACCACTGCTCCTTATGTTTCATGGTATAAGCCACCAATTAACTACCTTAGGGTTAGGAAGAAAGATTGTATAATTTTCCATTATGGAGGTTTTACACCTTACAGAAACTCCTCTTGTTTGGGATAGGATGCTAGATTAGATGGACCATTAATCTGATCTGATCTAGCAATTTCTATATTCAAGACTATTTAATTATGAAGAGCAACATTACACAACAGTTTAGGACAGGATGTAAGGAAGACTATTCCATTCATTTCAATCTGCAAGGGGGAGCAGAGGGATGTGTATGTAATTTCCTACATTGGAATTTGGCTAGGATATTGAGTATCAGAGGGGTAGCCGTGTTAGTCTGGATCTGTAAAAGAAGCAAAGAGTACTGTGGCACCTTATAGACTAACAGACATATTGGAGCATGAGCTTTCATGGATGAATCCATGCATCGGACGAAGTGGGTATTCACCCACGAAAGCTCATTTCCCAATACGTCTGTTAGTCTATAAGGTGCCACAGGACTCTTTGCTGCTTTTGCTAGGATATTGGTTATCAATTCTGCACTTGCAAAAAGTTCCATGCAGTCTTCAATATTCTTGAATGGTTAGAAGCTCAGTATGGTTAGAAGGCAGCTCCCCCCAGCAGCACGGTCGCGCTAATGAGATATTGAGGCATCAAAAGAAGTAGTAACTCAGACCCCCTGGCGAATCATGAACACCACCACTTCTTTCAGACTCAAAATTTTCCTTGGAGCTCTCCCGTCCAAATCCAATCTGATTAACATGTGAGCTCCAGCATGGTCGCAATGCAAGATTGTGTGACCACAGGTGGTATGCATTCCATAGCTTCAAAATGGTATTTTACAAATCACCCTTTGTCAGGATACGCTGCTGGAGAGGCAGAGGGAAAGACGTCACTGTAAGTGCAATAGGATTTGAAATAAATGATGCAGTTATGTTTAGAAAGAAAGAGGACATTATGGCAAAATATGCAGTAATCGTCTTTATTTATGAACAAGCCAGTCATGTAAAATCTACACCCTGTGGAGTAACTGTAGGTGCTTAATTGACTGCCTGTAAGAAAACCATTACAACTCTATTACTCCATCAACTGCAGGGAAGACACAGTGGGAAAAAATAACTTGTAAGTAAAGTTTTCACACCCCTGCTTGGTGGTGAACTCCTCAGCTGCCTTTTGCTAAATCTGTAATGTATCTCTTCTTGTATACTGTGTGTCTGCAATATTGGCATACACAGCACACCCTGCTATGACAATTGTGCCAGACATTTAGAAACAAGTACTAGGGGTGGCTCCAGGCCCCAGCACGCCAAGCACGTGCTTGGGGCGGCATGCCACGGGGGATGCTCTGCCAGTCGCCGGGAGGGCGGCAGGCATCTCCGGTGGACCTCCCACAGGCGTCCCTGTGGAGGGTCCACTGGTCCCGCGGCTCTGGTGGAGCATCCGCAGGCACGTCTGCAGGAGGTCCACCGGAGCCGCGGGACCGGCGACCGGCAGAGCGCCCCCTGCGGCGTGCCGCCGTGCTTGGGGAGGCGAAATGGCTAGAGCCTTACGGCCTTATGTAAAAATGTGCAGTTCCTAGTAAAGGCATTGGCATTAACGGAAGAATTACCAGAGCAAGAAGCTCAAAAAAAGGCCTATTGACATTGTTTTACTTTTAAAGAGCTATTACATGGCACTGATGGAGATTCAGCTCTTCTTGTTTATCCTCAGTTTGGATCTCCCTGGTGATCACCTCCCTGGAACTAAAGAAAGCTGAAAACAGAAGGGGAAAAAAGTGGAGAGGTAATAGATATTTGGAAAGATAAAATCTAACTTTTTTATTGGCAGTAAAATATATGTTGCATGTTGAAAATTCTCTTGCTAACATTAGGAATGTGTGTAGTGCTGACCTTTCCATTTTGAGTTTATGGACAAAACTAAGATTTTTAGATCGGGGCCACTATGCAAAGCAGTATCAAACTTTGCATTCCTCCATTGCAACCTCTCTCATCCTAGTTATTGACTTGTCTGTTTCAGCTACCAAAATAGACCAAAAACAATAAGATATAGGAAAAAAATAGTTATTTTCCATCTCCCTCTAATTAGTTGAAAAAAATCCTAAATTAGTCCTAAAAAAATCCAGAGTCTTCATGAAGACCAATGACCCATGCAGGAGCAGGATTGCATTATGGGAAATGTGCCCCAGACCTCTGAACTGCCCAGCATTTCTATGATTCAGACTCCTGAGGTGATGCATTTTTTGAATGCATAAATCAAATCAATCAAATCACACCACATCAAAATAAAAAAAATGCTGGCTTTTTTGAAAAGTTTATGAAACTTCCTGATTCTAGTCAAACCAGAAATACCAACCAAAGACCAACTGGAATCCCAAAGTGCAGCGGCAGAAGTGAACATGGAAAAAAAGTCATAGTTTGTTACAAGAGAGGTGTACTCTTTTGAACCCCAGGAAAGATTTGGTTTGGATTCAGTTCAAGTCGCAGAAAAAGTTTGGGTTGGTTCATGTTTCACCAGAATGAGTTCACCTATCTCTACTTATCACTATAGATTAGTTAGTTCTTTCCTATGGTCCATGGACTCATGCAGACATGGTGCAAACATGGAAACAGCTTTTAGAGTAGCTGGTCAGGTGTAGGCCCAAAAATGTGTGTTTCCCTTTTAAAGCAACGGGCATGGAGAAGGCAGTTATTGCGACTCAGATTTGTATAAGTCCTATGATTCTGTGAATCCGTATCATCACTGTTCTCCCAACAGATGCTCAGTTCTTTCTGTAGGACATTATCACTGTGAACCAAGGGAGCGTGGGATGGTGTGTGGATAGAAAAAAATTCACTTTGAGCTCTGAATGCAACTGAAGGCTCATCCTCAGAGTTCTAGGAGCAGAATAATTCTGCATTCCTAAATCACACATTGTTGCATTTGCTCCCCACAGCCTAGCCATCAACATTGGGTGGGAACAAGTTCACCAAAAAAGCCTCAGCTGAGTCTTTCTGTGTTGAATAAAGCCCCTGCGGATGCAATTACCTCAGGGAAATTTGGGGTGGAGAGAAGATACAGAAGGAACCAGTCTTTTCTCTTCCAAAAGAACAGCTTGCAGTTGTCTATGCATATGTTTTACTATCCACACATTCATCTTGTTAGCCTTGATGAATTTACCCTTAATGCTTACAATTCTTTTTAATTAATCCATCATAAGAGACTTGCATTATCCCACTGGGAGAGCCAAATATGGTTCTACATTTTTCTGTACACCATTTTCTCTCCATCTTTCTGTTTTCCCTGTTGCCTTTATGTTTCCACAATAAATCTCAAAACAAGCTCAACACCACTACATATCTCTTTAAAAATTGACACCATCTAAGTGAATGATCTACAGCACATGAAATAAAGAAAATCCCCAGTAATGTGCAGGGAAACATCTCAATATTAAGGGAGTGGACGCACAGTTATGTCACTCACAAACCTAACATCTATAGCAAGCTTTTCACCTTGATTTTCTCTTTATCTCTTTACCTTAGAAAATTACTCAGAAAATTGGGGCTTGTTCTTAGTTTTTATCCCCCAGAAAGTAAAGAGTAAAACATAAATTTCTCAGCTCACACTTTTCAATCTGCTTAATTGCTGCACATAAATTCTGCTTAGAAACTGAGAATGAGATTGCATAGTGTTTTCTGCAGGGGGAGTGGGCAAAGAACCTACTCCCTCCCTTGGGCATCCCAAGCAAGGGCTCATCATAATCCCAGCCCCTGAACCTTTCTGACCACAGGGACCAAAAGGAGACGGGGAGAGATCTAGACCATAGTCTCAACCATTGTATTTCTCCTTGCCTTGTTTTGGTTATAGACTTGTCTGCTTTGGGCTACAAAAATAGATAGGAGACAATAGGCAAAACAATATAACTCTTTCCCCTCTCCCTCCATGGGCTGCAGGGGTCAAACAGACTACATCATCCTCATGGATGGTTCAGCGTGTGTAGTCCTGTGCTCCAGGCCAGTCTTTAGAGCCGGGAGTTAACTGGCCCTAGACAACCACCTATTGAACAGATGGAACGTGAAAAGAATGACAGCTCTCCACTTTAAGGAGGGGCCTGATTCTGTGTGGTGCTGAGCCCTGCTAATAAATAGAGCATTCAGTGGGAGTGGAAAGGAGAAAGAACCACCCAGGATCGAGCCTTTGTTTTATCTGCTTTATTCACAAAGCTTGTGAATGGACCTGACTACTCCAAACTGGATTTTTTGTTTACTGATTTCATTATAAATAAG
Source organism: Mauremys mutica (assembly GCF_020497125.1). NCBI lineage: Eukaryota > Metazoa > Chordata > Testudines > Geoemydidae > Mauremys > Mauremys mutica. The sequence continues at coordinate 36,249,390 of NC_059075.1, forward strand.
GCAGGGGGTGCAGTGAAAGGCAAAGCAACAGAAGCATATTTATACAGACAACTTATAACAGAGCTGTCTTACAGGTAATAAGAAAGAATGAAATCTTCAGTCATCCTCTCGCTCCTGAGAGCCAAGGCACCATTGTGTGCCTTCTCTCACTTCCTTTTCCCTGGCAGGGAGCACAGCTTTTATCTGAGGATTACAGATGTCATCACTGCAAGAGGCCTCATACATCCTAGTGCTGTGGATTTCACACTCTAACCTGTAGTCTATCATTGCTATGCAGAGACCATCTTTTGTGTTCATACAAAGAAAGTGGTGCATAGAGTGGAGGAGCTGTGGACATACTGGTTCTATGTCCACCCCACTTCCAGTGCAGCATTGTTCCCTCCAGTTTATTATCCTATGTTTCCCTCATTTTAAATTGTCTCAGGAAATAGAGGTTTCACCATCTGAAAACATTTTACACATAGTGATTCAGCCTCACAAGCCTTTGTGGGGTGGGTAAGGTTTATTAGTTCGATTTTAAAGATGTTGAAATTGAGGCAGAGAGAAGTGAAGTGATGTGTCCCAAAGTCACACAATAAGTCAGTGGGCAGAGCTAGGAATAAAACCCAACTCTAAGTTGCATGCTGTAACTCTCAGACCACAATTCCTCTCTTCCAAAGTTAGCATTTTAGTTTTTCCAAGGTATATTTCTATACTGCTTGAGGGGAAGACATTTCTGTTTTTTATTTGTTTCTGTGTTTTATAATGAAAAGCCCATGGACTCAATGTGTATTCAGAGATGTTAAAATGGCTTTCAGTATGATACTGAGGGCTCATTTTTATGATCTCAAGGCTGCAGCAAGCACACTGCCTAGTCTTTTTACTTTAATGTTGTTGGGGTTTTTTCATATTCACAAAACAGTGCCTGTCCCCAGAAAAAAATAAATGTGCTCCCTAGAGATTCCACTCTTGGAATCAAAGCATGGGTGCATGCATACTATTAGTGCTGATAAATGAGGCCAGGTATGTTTTAATAACCTTCGCTGTGGAAGGCATTTTTGCACTACTCTTGCACTCAGTCAGTCGCTGTGTATCTTGGCAAAGCCAGGTCTGTTTCTGAGGAAAGAAAACTATTTCCATCTTTAATAAGTCATTCCAAGTTTCCTGTGATGTTATAAATAATCGGGCAAGCAGCCGGCTTTATTCTGCTTAATTCGATATGGCAGATTTGGAGAGCAGAAAAGTTCAGTCTCAACATAAGCTCTGGAGCTGGACTTTGACCAAGTCTCCCCCCACGCACCCTCCTGATGAGATAAAGTTTATCATAAAGCACACTTACCAAGGCAGCTGAGACAGGGCCTGGCCTTCGCGTCTATTTACCAAAAGTACCCTGTTCATACTCAAACGCCCTGCATGCTGTGGACATGAGGTCACACTGTGCCAGGTTTTCTTTGGGGAGTTGGCAGCTGCTCTAACAGTGTTAGCTAATACACTTGCCATTCAGGGAAAAGAAAGTGCTTGCAACACAAATAAATTAGTTTATGCGTAATTGAAAAAGGAAATATAAAGTCACATGCCTTCATCTGCACATAGGGCAATGCTTACAGTGCCTGGATAGTTGTGGAGGTCAAGTGCCCTCATGCCAAATTGAATGCCTTTTCTGAAGCTTGGGGAGGTGCAGTATTCTTCAGGGGACATTGGAAGGTTGTATATTCTAGGCATGTTAGAAGGTTGCATAGCTCATTTGGATGAATATTCATGAAGGAAAAAGTTGATTGAGGAGATGCATTCCTTCATAACAGTGAGAGAATGAGTGGCAGTATGGTCTAGTGATTAAACTGGAGTTTAAGAGACTAGGATTCCATTCTTAGCTCTGCTTGTGATGTTTGGCATGATCTTAGGCAAATCATAGGGTTTAAAGCCAGAAGGGACTACCAGATCATAGTTTGACCTCCTATATATTAAAGGCAACCAACACCACTCACCCCTACACGCTAAACCCAACAACCAAAATTAGACCAATGTCCACAGGACACTAGACTATTATGTGCCACAGGCAGAGAATAGGAAGGACAGAGGTGCACCAGTGCCCAAGGACCTCAGAATGGCAGGGAAATGGCAAGTCACTTAAGATCTCTGTCTCAATTATTCCTTTTGTAAAAGGGGGAGGATAATGATCTATCTACCTGACCCACAGATATAGTGTGAAAATTAATTAGCTAATGTTTGTAAATTGATGTACAAGTCCTAAGAATTATTACTATAGGCCAAGACAGTACATTGGTGATGACCATTACTTTGAAATAACAGGACCAGAATTTTTTTTTTGTTTGAATGCCTCAGGTTATATTTGCAGATCAAATTTATTTCCAAAATACAACCCAGATGTATTGTTATGGATTTTTTAATAAAATTATTGCTTAAAGGTAAAACATAGTAATACAAAAACAACTTTCTTTGGTGAGTCATAATATTAAGTAATTTCCTTTTAAAAATAAAATTAAAACCTCAGTTTGTTCCCATAGCTCATCTGGTGCTGTTCCCGAGGTGATTACACATCCAACTTGGACCTAGTATTCTTTCTAACTGACTCAGCATTCCTAAGGAAATGCTCATATTGGGAATCAGAATATTTTCTGGTTGAATTACTCCTTGGATCTGGAAAACTGGTATGAGAAAAGCAAGATGTTGTAGGATGAGTTATGACATGTCTTCCTATAGCTCCCACAGTAATGACTTGCTGAGAGAGTCCCAGATTAACCTTTATAATCCTCTCTCCCTTATCTATCTTGCAATCAGGCATTTGCCAGAATTTAGGGAATTTCTTTTGAGGATTGAAAATGCCCCCGTGGCTAGTACAATGTAGTATACAATGAGAGAAAGGTGTTACATTACTCTATGTAAATCAAGTTATGGTTACATAACACAATCTGACTGCTGCCTAGAAATTCAGGGCCCGGTTCTGATTTACTGTTCAGGTAATGTAAAGGGACCAGGAAATGGGAGTACACATTCTATAAGGTCTGTTTACATTGCTAGAAGAGTGGAAAGCAGCCGGGGTGAAAATCCAAATCAGCCCCTTATAATTTAATCCTCACATGAAGAGAAAGAACATAGGCCAGGAATTTCAAAGGCTCCTAAGGAAATTGGGCCTCCAACTTTCATTGACTTTTAATTGGAGTTGAGTGACTAAGGCCTTGGCTACACTTGTAAGTTTAGAGCACATTAAATCAGCCCCAGGCATCCTAAATCCTGAGGTGTCCACACTGGCAAGGCACGTAGAGCGCTCAGACTCCGCAGCTGGAGCATCCCTGGTAATCCACTGCCACGAGAAGCATAGAGCTTGCTGCGCCCCGGCTGGAGTACCGCGGTGCCAGTGTGGACGCTGTGGTCTATTAATGCGTTCTGATTGGCCTCCATGAAGTGTCTCACAATGCTTGTTCTAGCCACTCTGGTCATCACTTTGAACTCTACTGCCTGCTCTCGGGTGACCAACCATCAGACCTGCTCTTTAAATTCTCTGGGAATTTTCAAATTCCCCTTCCTGTTTGCTCAGCAAGGCACGGAGTGCTCTCAGCGAATCTTTCCAGGTGACCATGCATCCATGCACCAGGCAATCCCCAGTATGGAGCAATGGCGAGGTGTTTGGGGGGAGGAAGCTGTCCAGTCTCAGCTGCACTCCAGCAATACGAATTACAATACCTACAGGCAGATATCAAGGGCCATGATGGAAAGGGGCCATGACCGGGACGCAGTGCAGTGCAGGGTTAAAGTGAAGGAGCTGCGGAATGCCTACCACAAAGCGCGGGAGGCAAAACACCGCTCTGGTGCTGCCCCCACGACCTGCCATTTCTACAAAGAGCTGGATGCAGTATTTGGGGGCGACCCCCAACTCCACTCCAAAGAGCACCATGGACACTTCAGAGGCGGTACCAGTTCAACAAGGCAGGAGGAGGAAAGCTGGAGAGAGGGTGATGAGGAGGAGGGTGGCCCATAGCCAGAGGATGGCCTGGCGCCCCTAGATGCATGCAGCCAGGAGCTGTTTTCAAGCCAGGAGGAAAGTAGCCAGTCGCAGCAGATGGTGCTTGGGGAAGAAAAAACAGCAGAGGAGGTGCCTGGTAAGTCGCTTGTATTTTGGGAAGTTATTCGCTGCGGGCTCTTGGGGCAAGGAGGGTTAGGACTGCATGCATGCCTAGATGAGGAATAGGGCATTTATGTGCTCTCTCACATCACGGTAATCGGCTTCAGTGATCTCTTCAAAGGTCTCATGCAGAAGCTGGGCTATCTGCTTGCGCAGGTTCCTTGGCACAGCTACTGTGCTCCTTGTCCCAGTCAGGCTAACATGTCCGCACCACTGTGCCGTGAGGGGCAGGGGGATCATTGCTGAACACAGGCAAGCGGCTTAAGGGCCAGGGCAGAAGCTGCATTGCAGTAGAAGACCCTCAGCAGCGAGATATCTTCCAGTACGAACTCATCCTGTGGAAAATGTGGGGACAGTGTTCAATATAGGGGCCCCCTGCAGCTGTTGGCTCTCCCCAAGGCACAGAAACCCAGAGGAGAGTACGGCCCTGAAACAATCAGTCCCCCTTGCCCCTGTGCTTACTCACCATTTTGGGGCTCCTGTGGGTTATGTGCGCTCACTTTGGGACAAGCACTTTTTGCTATTGCGTACACTGTACTTGTCTTTAAGTACAGCTGAATCATTGCTCTGTCTATTGTGAACAATGCTGCCTCTGTTAAGTGTTGCATTTTGGCCTAACAGATGTAACCTTGTTATCAATGGCTGAAAGACTGCAAAGAATCAGGAAGTGTCTGCAAAGAACTAAAGAGGACCTGCTGCATGAAGTCTTGCAGCAGTCCCTTACTGAAAATCAAAAAGTATAAGAATGGTGGGAAACTGAAAAGTGGGTCCACCAGCAGAATGTGGATTGCCAGCACCAAAGCACGGAGTGGCTCCTAATCATTATGGAGCGCCAAGCAGACTCGATGCAGGCAGTCATAGCACTTCAGACGGAGCAGATATGCACACACACCCCTGCAGCCCTTGTCCCAAAACTCTTTCCCTTGTGTCCTCATGTCACCGCCAATGCACTTCCCCCAACATCCAGTTTCTTATCACTACAAGTTGCCTCAAATACCTGTAGCTTCACCAACCAGCCCTGCAAACTACAACCCTTACCCACTGCACTCAACCCCCATCACCATGCATTTTAGCCAGCCTGAAGTGCAGCACTCATTGCACGGCAGTCCAGACAGGAAGGCTGAATATGATAACAGGACATATGCAAATCTGTGATTGTCCCGTTCCCCACTCTGCCCTCTTCCCTCTTCCCACACAACACAGATGTGTCATGCCCTTTCTGTTTCCCAAGCCATTGTATTTCTTTTCAATAAATGATTTTTTTTGGTTTTAAAAACATTCTTCATTGCATTAAGTAAAAGATACCGTAGCCCAGGAAAGCAACAGGCCCTGCAAGTCAGTGCATCATATGTAGCAAACACAGATGCCTACTAGCACTGGAACCACTGCACTTCACTCCCATGCAGGGCACCAAACATTACTGGTGGCTTTCAGCATCGAATTGCTCACTCAAGGCTTCCCTAATCCTTGCAGCCCCACGCTGGGCCCCTCTAATAGCCCTGCCCACTGGCTGTTCAAATTCAGCCTCCAGGTGTTGAACCTCCATGGTCCATGCCGTGGTCATCTTCCCTTCACAAATGTTATGGAGGGTACAGTACGCGGTGATAACCGTGGAGATGTTGTCATAGGCCAGGTCCAGCTTCCCATACAGACAGCGCCAGAGGCCCTTTAAATGGCCAAAAGCACACTGAACCGTCATTCTGCACCGACTCAGCCTGTTGTTGAACTGCTCCTTGCTGCTGTCAAGGGTCCCTGTGTATGGTTTCATGAGCCATGGCATTAAAGGGTAAGCAGGGTCTCCAAGGATTACACTAGGCATTTCAACTTCCCCTACGGTGATCTTCTGGGAAAAAAGTCCCGGCTTGCAGCTTCCTGAACAGGCCTGTGTTCCGAAAGATGTGTGTGTCACACACCTTTCCGGACTAACCTGCACTAATGTCCATGAAATACCCACGGTGATCCACAAGCGCCTGGATAACTATGGAGAAATACCCCTTCCGATTAACGTACTCGGAGGCTAGGTGGGCTGGTGCCAGAATTGGAATATGTGTCCCATCTATTGTCCCTCTGTAGTTAGGGAAACTCATTTGTGCAAAGCCAGCCACAATGTCACGCATGTTGCCCAGAGTCACAGTTCTGAGCAGGATGCGAGTAATGGCCCTGCAAATTTGCATCAACACGATTCCAATGGTCGACTTTCCCACCCCAGACTGGTTAGCGACTGATCGGTAGCTGTCTGGAATTGTCAGCTTCCAGACTGCAGTAGCCACCCGCTTCTCCACCATCAAGGCAGCTCTCAATCTCGTGTCCTTGCGCCGCAGGTGGGGGCGAGCTCAGCATACAGTCCCATGAAAGTCGCATTCCTCATCTGAAAGTTCTGCAGCCACTGCTTGTCATCCCAGACTTGCATGACGATGTGATCCCACCACTCAGTGCTTGTTTCCTGAGCTGAAAAGTAGTGTTCCATGGTGGTGAGCATGTCCATGAATGCCACAAGCAATCTCGTGTTGCATGCATTATGCGAGTCGACATCAATGTTGGGCTCTTCACTGTCACTTTGTAGCTTAAGGAGTAACTCGACTGCAATTCGTGACATGCTGGCGAGACGTATCAGCATATTCCTCACAAGTTCAGGATCCATTCCCGCAGACTGAAAAGGAAGACAGAGCGCGCAATACAAAAACCGTTGAAAGATGGTGCCAAATGTGGATGAAAGCCCAGGGATTGCTGGGGTGCGAAGCGATGCATCACAGGGCACTGGGACAAGACCCAGGATGTCCCTCATTCCCCCTCCCCATTCCTACAAGCCACAACGCCAGAATGGGAAGAGGTGCTCTGTAGGATAGCTGCCCATAATGCACCACTCCCAATGCCGCTGCAAGTGCCACAAATGTGGCCATGCCACTGCACTTGCAGGTGACAGTGTGAACACACGGCAGCGCTTTCCCTGCTGCGGTCTCTGAGGGCTGGTTTAACTCCCGGTGCACTACATCTGCAAGTGTAGCCATGCCATAATTCCCTTAGGCCTGTTGAAAACCCTAGCCATAATGGTTAGCCTGTGTGACTGACTGTGTTGTTGTTTAGAGGCTGGCAGACTACTATTACGCAGTTTCCTTTCGGTAGGGGCTTGTGTTTCAGAGACTCAAAGTCTTTGATTCTACACTTGATGCTGCATGTTTGCAGTTTAGCTGGCAACTGTATTGTTTTTACCTATGGTTTTCCTACAATATCACTTCTAGCAAGCTAATCAGGGAGAGAGCTGGTCAGATCCCCAAGAAAAACACCAGATGTTCAAAATCCTGTAGGTGTCACCACTCTGTTTAAGTCAATAGTGAACCAGTGCCCTCAGAATCAACCACACAACTTGCAGGCAAGTAACCTGTAACAAACCAATTGTCTCTGGGGCATCAAATTTTGATCCATACCACTATTATTATTTGTATTACAGTAGTGTCTAGAGGCCTCAACCCAGATAGAGCTTATTAAATGCTGTACGTACACATAAGAGACAGCCTATGCTCCAAAGAGTTTCCAATTTAAGTAGAGAAGACAAAAAAAAGGGTAAGAAACAAGTAGCCCAAATGGGAAATGGCAGCATCAAAAAGTTAAATTACTTGCCTAAGGTGGAAGTAGTGAGTGATAGAGATGTGATTTGAACCCAGACCCCTGCGCCTGGTACTGCCTAAAGCCTAAGCCACAAGACCATCCTACCTCTTTAGTCTCAAGAGCCCCACTTAAGATAAACATAAACCTCCAGTAGCCTGGGCTCTCTACAAATGGACATCAGAAATATAAATAATCTCTATCTCACAGAGATCCAAGTTGTCTTGTGATCCAACCAAGGAATGGTGGGTACCTAAAAAACATATTAGTCAATATCTGGAACAATCATAGATGTAAAACAGATAAAGATCCTTTCTGGAACATAAAAAGCTAAAAGTTCAAGGTGAGTAATGATGATGGACTCTATCGATCCGATTAGCAAACAAATCCCTAAACAAATATTCTTTGTTCTTGGGAGGCAAAATTCCCAGTACACTCAGCATCTGAGAATTTGTTAATTTATTATATGTGAGGCAAGGTCACTGGATGCTTTCCCCACAATCAATAACATTAGACAATATATTAATTCCTGGCCTCTGTAAGAGCCTTGCAATCAGTAACATGGTTCGGGGGCGGGGGGCAATGGATGACTGGGAAGAGCCAAAATAAAATATAGAAAAAAATATTTCTAGATCACTTGTTTGAATCCAGGCCAAGTTGTTAGTGATCAAAAGTTATTATAATCTGGAGCCCAATTTTCAAGCTTGAGTGTCTTGAGTTAAGTATCTATATCTCTATCTATCTCTATCTATCTATCTATATTTAGTCATCTAAGTGCTGATTTAACAAACTACATTTACATTTAATCCCTAAATCAAAACTTAGGTTCCCTAATATGGATGTTAGTGACTAACTTTAGGCATCTATGCAGAAAAACTGGGCCTCTGTGACTACCTGGTAGCTAGTGTAACATATATTTAGTGATATAAATCCAGTAATAAGCGTAGAGGTGACCCCTATAGTCCCACACACAAAAAAGAAGGACTGGCTGGACCATGGAGACTGAACAACTTAGTTTTCACCTCTAATGGGACTGTCCCTTCTGGTAAGGGTTGAGGCATATTAGCAGGACAGCTTGCACAGTTATTGTCTTCCTGCTGTGTGATGAAATGGCACTTTTGATAAGCATTAAATTAGATTTTCTGGTAACCAGTGGTGATGAGCAATGCACCCAACTGTCCTCTGAGGCTTCTTAAAACAATAGTCTTTAGTATTCCAACTTTTTATGAACCATGAATCATCACTTGATGATTACCTGTTCTGTTCATTCCCTCTGGGGAACCTGGCTCTGGCCACTGTCGGCAGACAGGATACTGGGCTAGATGGACCTTTGGTCTGACCGATTAGGGACATTCTTATGTTCTTATGACGATATTTGGAGAGAAAAATCATTTCAAAATAATGTTCGCTGCCTCTGTGTAGTGCAGTCTATTGTTTTAAAAAAAAGCCAGCATAGAACTCAATTCTGCAATCCTGAAACACTGACCTGGACGTAGCATAGCTGGCTAAAAGATTTAATCACTAAACCCTTGCTTGGTACTACAACTGCGATTATTTTATTTATACAAAGAGCAAAAGAAATTTACTGGTAGAAAAGTACATTTCATTGAGATTCATTCATTTTTGATTGGTCCTTTAACCTGTGTGAATGTAGATCACTAGACTCTCTAAGGACAGCTATTGCCCCATTTATATGGGTGCAAAAAGCCACCCAAAGCATCAGAACCACCTCCTTCTTACTGCACAGTGGCAGGCAGGTCCTGGAGACACACAGGGGACTTCACCTCTTGCATACTAACAGCAGTCTCTGGTGGGACACACAGTTTGGGGACAGGCTGGTCAAGAAAAGTGGTAGGGGAATAGTACAATGGCTGTTCCTCCACACAGATCCACTGACTAAAGTCCTCACCCAAGGAAATATGGATGAGACCCAAAGGTCACCCAGTCAATCCCCGTATGAGACAAGATCGTTTTCCATCTTCCAAATGACAAGTACCAAACTTCTACCACTTCCCTTTGGATGTGATGGGGGAGGGGTTGTTTCTTGGTTGGTTTTTTTGTTTTGTCCTTCGTAAAATCTACAGATGGACCGAAACCACAAAAGTTAGATCTGTTTTATGAATTAAAATAATAAAATAAAATAATAATAATAAAAACAGTGTTTCATTTTCTCAGCAACCCAATCTAATTATTACCAGCAGGTTCAGTTGGCAAATTCGATATTTTCCCCCTGAGTTTGTAAGTGAAAGACTTCAGTCTCCTATGTATTTTCCTTTCCGCCAATGCTGTCAAAGTGTTCCATGCCAGCTACTCCTACCACCTTCTTTTCCCTTTTATAAGGTTTGATTTGCCATTAAAATAAATACATACTATATGCATTGCCATAAAAGCTCACACTTCTGCATTTGTTTCCCCCTTTGTTAGCAGTCCATAGTAGCCACATGTTCACAGCATGGATTGTCTGGCAGGAGCACCCTTCATTTAATTTCCTAGCACAGACCTTACAATGGTGACAGACTCAGGCTAGCCAAATGCATTTTTCCTTCTATAATTGCTCAAAATGTTTTCATAAAGCCTTTGACTTTTTACAAACAAGGGAGTGATCACCAGAGACTTGTCCAGACACATGAAGGATTGATGGTCAGCAGGTCTGAGGAGGTCAACGAACATTATTGAGAAGGCAGGAGCTTGCATGTCAAGAAACAAACATATATTTTAGGTTGTTTTTTTTTTAAAAAAAAGTGTTGTTCAATCATTGTATTAATGTGATTTTTTCTAATTCTTAAAGGTCCCAAAAATAAGAAAGATCTGCCGCTTGAAAGAGACTCAAATGTCAAAAGCTTAAGGGGTCACTGGCTTAGTACTGGCAGCAGAATGATGGAGGGTGCACACTAAGGGTGGGGAATTTGCACAGTATAGACATATTTTGCCCACTTTTTGGCAGCTGTCAATGCTAAAGAAAAAAGAATTTAAATGACATTGATTTTAGCCTTCAGTGCTCAGAACTGAGAATAGGAATAATAATACTCTACACTTCCCCACTGAACAATTTTTGGGAAAATAACTAAGGGGAAACACACAGTTTCCCTACTCCCCACACCATTTATGAGAGGGGACGATCACCCAGAGATATACACAGTAGTGTCACTGTTCCACTAGCATGTTGTCACCAAGTTAATTTAGCAAAACATCCTGGAGTGGAATAATTTTAGTCCTATAGGTGGAGGGGGACCTACCAGGTGTGTGAGTGCTGTTGCTTATCTGACCTTAATCTAACAGAGAAGATAGATGGAAGCCTGCAAAACATTAATGCCAAAGATGCAGTTTTTCACCTCAGCCCCGCTGATGTTTCAGTTTTCAAGTCTTTTGATGCAGGATGCCATTTGTCTGGCATGCAGTTGCCTCATGCAGCCTTTTGTACAATGAAGCTATGTGAAACTTCTGGGATCAAGATAAATGTTTTTGGTAGCTGGGAGGGGACACAACGTAAAAAATATATATATTTCCCCAAACTGGAAAGCAATTAAGAGGAATCTTGGTCCTCTATTCCAATGACAGGATTATCAATGATGATTTCTTTAGTCATGAAAATTAAGGACTACATTGTAACAATACAATCTGCTCTCAGTATGGAGCGGTGTTCCAGGTACAGCGTGGCCCCACGCCCCATTTCCTGGAAACCCAATAGATACTCTGAGAATTAGTCTGGTCTCTGCTTGCTCCAGGTTTAAAGTGCTAACCCATTACCAGGCACAGATGACTTCTCCCTCCTCACAGCCTCAGCTGTGCAGTTCAGTGTGTTTTGTGGGGGGGACGATCGAGTCAAGGCTCCACAGATTTCCCCCCTCTCAAATTCCACTGCCCTGTGCTTCCCTCACTCATGCTGAGACCATGTAGAGAAGTAAAGAGGCAGCTGAAACCCCTTTCTCCCCTGCTTGAGAACATACAAGCAACGATCTTGCCCTGAGTTTGCAGTTCAATCTCTCCTAGGTTTTCTGCTCGCATGTTACACAATCCTGGGTATATTTATTTCCATGGAGTTAAAAAAATACATACAGTGAGCACTTTGTCTTTAATAGAAAACTTTGGACCAGATTCTGACCTCAATTACACTGGCATAAACCCACAGTAACCCCATTGATTTGAGAGGAATTACTCTGGATTGAAAAGGCATAGCACGGGTCAGAATATAGCCATATGAATCTAGCAAAAAAACTGCAGAGCTTTCACATACAATCGGCAGGTGGGATTTCCAAATGGCTTTTTCTTTTTAATTGCACACTTAAAATATCAATTATTCATGCCCTAATCCAGTTTATGACATTATCTGGAGGATACAAATCACTCTTTCATAGATTTCCTTCATTTCATTCAAAGCCTTGAGCAGTTTTAGCTTCTACTTAGGTTTTTTGTCCTTTGTGACTTCAAAATGTAAGAGGCAGGCAAATTTTTTTTTAATTATTTTTAAATTTTTTTAGTTTTGTTTCTAACATTAAAATGACACAAGTCTTAGTGGGGGAAAAAAAGATGTAAGTGCCACTATGTTTAAGTAGCCACGCTCCAAACACAGACATTCCTTCCAGCCATGAGGCAGTCACTAGGGCAACTTCACATTATGGCACAGCCAGTGACATGTTCCCTATAGTTATTAACAGGGCAGATATTTTCTTCAATGTACTTCAGTATTGATGGTTCTGATTCAAAAACCTGTCCCCCTCTGGAAGAAAAAGTGCTTTTAAAGGTTTACTCTGTTATATGTGGCTACGTAATCATGTGACATTCAGATTCTCGTTTCTATGTACTGCACCTTTACATCTAAGGAGTCTTGCTGCTTCTCAACTATTCAGCAGAAATAAGAGGGATCTCAGAGAAAGAGAATGACTCTGCTCTTTCAATCTCTCTCTCATAGACACTTTGGACCAAATTCACTACTGGTATAAATTGGCCCTGCTCCACTGAAGTAAAATGAGCTGTTATACTTTACACCAAGAGAGAATTTGGCCCATTATTTTATTCTTTTTGTTTGCTGTGCTCCATTATCTAAAACAAAAATAGTCTATTATTATTTATTTATGATTACAGTAAGATTCAAAAGCCCCAAATCAGGGCTCATATCCCACTGTGCTAGACCCTGCACAAACACATAGTAAGATACAGTCCGAGCCCAAAGATTTTACAAAGAAAGAGGAAAGAAGGGGGAGAAGCATATAACAAGGTGTTCAGGGGGGATGATAGCCACACCTATGCTTTTTAGTTTCAATACTTTTATTTATTTTCACCCCAAGGAAAGTAACATATTTTACGAATGGTGGGAGATAATCAAAATACATATTTGTATATACACATTTGTTACATGCACATATTGGACTGCATTATTGATTTAAATACCATGCTTATACAAACTCCACATCAAAGTGAACCTATTCACAACTTGGGTCCACACTGATGTACATAGGTGATAAAAGTAAAAATTGACCAAAGCACCAAAACTTGTTCCCTATAACTCCGATACATAGCACTTGATCAGGAGACTAAGCAGATTAAAAACCTCCACTGTGGTTTCCCACCCACTGGTGTCCCAATCCTTTCTCAATGTCCATTGGAAAAGCTGGACATTCACCAAAAAAACCCAAAATCAAAATAAAAAACACAGACACGTCATGTTGTGATGGTTCTCGGGGTATCCAGGACTGTGAGTCACTTTCTTAACCTCCTGGCTCCAGCAAGAGGAACACTTTTTGGTGTTTAACTGAGTGTCCACTGCCTGATATCATCAGCCTGTTAGCCACTCAAAAACTCTCTTCTGAGCTATCTCAGCCCCTATTTTGCCATGCAGATTAACAATAGATGTACCCCAGTCCCCTGAGTCCTTTTAAAGCATTCCCTGTAGTCTCCAGTGCCCTTATCCACTGAACACTCACAGAAATGCCGGTCAACTGTCTCAAAGGAACGATGCTTCTGTGATTCAACTCAGGATCAGTTTCTTATATAATATCACAACACGGAGATATACTTATAGTGAAAAGAGTGATAAGTTTATTATCAAAGATTTGAGATTCAAGAGAAAGTGAATAAAGATAATGGAAACAAAAGGCTTACATATCAAACAAAATCATAACATGATTTCTAGAGTCTAAACTTGGAGTCATCACATACAGTCCCCAGCTCAAACCCCTCCAACGCATCATCAGGGATCTACAACCCATCCTGGACAATGATCCCACACTTTCACAGGCCTTGGGTGGCAGGTCAGTCCTCGCCCACAGACAACCTGCCAACCTGAAGCATATTCTCACCAACAACTGCACACCGCACCATAGTAACTCTAGCTCAGGAACCAACCCATGCAACAAACCTCGATGCCAACTCTGCCCACATATCTACACCAGCAACACCATCACAGGACCTAACCAGGTCAGCCACACCATCACCGGTTCATTCACCTGCACGTCCACCAATGTAATATATGCCATCATATGCCAGCAATGCCCCTCTGCTATGTACATCGGCCAAACTGGACAGTCTCTAAGGAAAAGGATAAATGGACACAAATCAGATATTAGGAATGGCAATATACAAAAACCTGTAGGAGAACACTTCAACCTCCCTGGCCACACAATAGCAGATTTTAAGGTGGCCATCCTACAGCAAAAAAACTTTAGGACCAGACTTCAAAGAGAAACTGCTGAGCTCCAGTTCATCTGCAAATTTAACACCATCAGCTCAGGACTAAACAAAGACTGTGAATGGCTTGCCAATTACAGAACCAGTTTCTCCTCCCTTGGTTTTCACACCTCAGCTGCTGGAACAGGGCCTCATCCTCCCTGATTGATCTAACCTTGTTATCTCTAGCTTGCTTCTTGCTTGCTTATATATACACACCTGCCCCTGGAAATTTCCACTGCTTGCATCCGAAGAAGTGGGTATTCACCCACGAAAGCTCATGCTGCAAAACGTCTGTTAGTCTATAAGGTGCCACAGGACTCTTTGCTGCTTCTACAGAACCAGACTAACACAGCTATCCCTCTGATACTTGAAAATATTGTTTGTAATTTTCCTGCATCCCTGCTTCTTTCCTGTTAGTTACACATCCTCCTGGATGTGCAGCCATGGTTTTGGTTTACAATGCTTAATTTACATGCCAAACAGATAGTGTGACAAAGTTCTTCCTCTGCCTTCGTGGGTCCTGCTCTTATTGGCGGATTTGCTTGCCTCAGAGATTCATGGCAGCCCTCAGTTTGGCTACTTTGCTAGTGGCTCAAGCCTGCCATCCACTCAGCTAACCTCATCACTGGCCAGCATGGGGGAAACTAGTGGGTCGGGAGCAGGCCAGATCCCTTTCCAATTTAGACCTTCCCTTCTGATGTTTCTCACAGACCAGGTCAACTCCTTCTGTGTCCGATCAGGAATTGGGGGATGGGGGGAACCCAGGCCCATCCTCTACACCAGGTTCCACCCCAGGGCCCTGTGGATAGCAGCTGTCTACAATGTTCCCTGTATCAGCTGCGTGACAGCTACAACTCCTTGGGCTACTTACCCATGGCCTTCCCCAGTACCTTCTTTATCCTCAGTGCAGGATCCTCCTCCTGAAGCCTGATCACGCTTGAACTCTTCACTCCTCCAGCAGCACCTTCTCACTCCCTGCTCCTTGCACACCTCCCTTATTAACTGATGGGAGGTCCTTTTTAAACCAGGTGTCCTGCCATAATTGATTCTAGAAAGTTCTTAAATGGCTCCAGGTATCTTGATTAGCTTGTCTGTCTTAACTGATTCTAGCAGGTTCCTGTTTGCTCTAGGGCAGCCCCTGCTCTGGT
Organism: Mauremys mutica; assembly: GCF_020497125.1. Lineage (NCBI taxonomy): Eukaryota > Metazoa > Chordata > Testudines > Geoemydidae > Mauremys > Mauremys mutica. The sequence goes on from NC_059075.1 coordinate 36,264,927, forward strand.
CACTCAGGGAACAGAAAACTGTTCATCCAGTGGCCAGTATATTTGCCTTCTACCAGACTCCCCAGTGGTCTGGATCTGTCACAATAGACAAATGAATAAACATCTCCTGTCAGTCAGAAAATCTGTTTGTCAATTCTGCCATGCTGCAAACATTAAAAGATGAATTCAATATGCATCCATAACTCTTTATATAGTATCTGTACATACATTTCATAATGATAGTAATGATCAGAATGATCTTGGCTTTCAGTTAAGATGTCGGATGACATTCTTTGGTGAATGAGAATCTATATACCAAGATCAGGATATTCTTGTAATCCCCTTTGCCAGTTGGCATCGAGGGGTTCATAGGTCACACATGTACATACATGGGAGATTCTCAGTATAACAGAGATGCTGACTTTTCTAAACATACTTTGTTCTTTGCAGATGGAAAAGATAAAGCTTTTGACTACGAATTATTTCTATTTGGAAAGATGCTAGAGACTTTCCTGGACTTTGGGCCCAAACTGATGCGAACATCCTCAGATTTTATCTGTCAAGTTCCTTGCATATAATGGTGACATAAAAATAATCATCAATAATAATGTGCGAATGTTTGAACCAGGATTTAAACCTAGTACCTCAGACCATTTTTTTGGTATTGAATGTGGGTGGTGTTTGCACCCCAAGTGCACTTTCCAAGATTATTTTCTATGTATTTTATTGTTTGAATTTTTTAATATTTTATGTTTATATTTTTGACTGGGTGGGCTATGGGGTTTTGTTTACAGGCTCTTTGACTTTTTTATTGTAACTTCATGTTTCATTATTTCTGTTAGGATGCCAACAAACCCTAAGGCATGGATGCTTATAAATTAAAATATATTATTATTATTACTTCTATGATTACTAAAAATATTGTGTTAAGCCCCTTGGTTCATGAATGAAATGTACAGTTTTAGAAGAAAGGAAAGCAATCGTTTACATTATCACTAGAATGTAACAAAAATGCACAAGTCTTTTCATATATAACAACAAAAATAATAATACTTTGCACTCACATAGCTTAGCTGAGGAGCTGAGGAGCTCAAACACTTTACAGTCATTGATTAATTAAACCATACAATCCCTATGTTACAGATGGGATAGCCAAAACATATTCAGGTAAAGTGATTTGCCAAAGGTCTCAATGCATCGTTGGCAGAGTCAGAACCCTAGAGTCCTGAATGTCTGTGTCTTGCTCAGTCCTCCAGAATAAGGTGAAGTAAACATTTTTAAATAATTTTAAATATTTTTCTCCAAAAAATACATTTTTTTCTTTTTTATAAAAGAAAACAAATATATATCTGAGCTGACCCCAATAAAAAATAATTGAAAATTAAAATAACCCTTAAAAATCTTAATTATGAACAGTCACAAAGGAAACTAGCATGTTTTTTGGAAGGAGATAGTGTATACTGTTCAAATGATAAAAACATTGGCTGAGTTGTCTCATTAAGTTTGCCTAACATATATAATTATTATGATCGATACCACATGGTATTCAGAAATCAGTTCAGTCTTAAAAAATGTGGATTTTTTTCCAGTGGGTGGTTAGCTTTTATACGTGTGTGAAGTTTTGTATTCTTAACAGTATCCAGAACTATGTCTATGATACAGCTGGATTTTCTCTCTTAGGAGCCACATCCTCAGCTGGTATACATTGGTGTAGGTCCATTGCCTTCAACAGCACTATGAAAATTTACCCCAACTGGGGATCTGGGACCTTATATTAAAGAAAGCAGCAGTGGGTTGCCATTGACTTTGACCAGTACTCAGATCACCTTTGTTTTCCATTAATGTTTTGAGTGTGGATGAAGGATACCAGACTAAGATCCCTAGAATGAAATCCTGGCTCCATTATATCAGTGGGAATTTTGCCATTGACTTGAATGAGGCCAGGATTTCATCCCTGGAGACTGAAGTCCTCTGGTTAACGCTTAGTACATGTATAAAATGGTGTTCAGCATTGATTTCAAATTCCCTTTTGTTTTCCATTCATATTTTCAGTGTATTTAGAGTGTGGAAGAAGGACACTAGCCAAAGATGTATAGCATGGGCAGCAGCAGTGCAAACTTCCCCTCCACCATCTTGCCAATAAATTCTGTACTAGATGGATCACATCTGTGAAAGAAAGAGGTTTTCCATCTCCACATGCCTTATAACCTTTGTCACCACAATCTAAGCTGTTAGCAAAAGGTGTCATTTTCATGCCAATTTTTTTTTTGGACACCTATATGCTAGGAGCTGGATCAAACCCAGCCATTTCATTTCAGCCATCAGGTGGGAATGCTTTTGGGTCACTTCAACACAGGCTTGAATTGGTCATGACACACAGATGAAAGGCTCTTATCTCATTATCATTCTCTGAGCCATTTAGTCTAATTTGTACTGCACTTTGGGCAATGTCCTGTGCACTGTAGGAGCACGTAGAGACATTTCTCATGATATGGTCCATGCTTCACACAGCGCACCGTCAACCTATGGAACTCCTTGCCTGAGGAGGTTGTGAAGGCTAAGACTATAACATGGTTTAAAAGAGAACTAGATAAATTCATGCAGGTTAAGTCCATTAATATCTATTAGCCAGGATGGGTAAGGAATGATGTCCCTAGCCTCTGTTTGTCAGAGCGTGGAGATGGATGGCAGGAGAGAGATCACTTGATCATTACCTGTTAGGTTCACTCCCTCTGGGGCACCTGGAATTGGCCACTGTCGGTAGACAGGATACTGGGCTGGATGGACCTTTGGTATGACCCAGGATGGCCATTCTTATGTTCTATGTCACCTCACCTTGAGTTTTGTGAAAGGCAAATGGCAGCAAATGCAAACATTCAGAGCTGTGTTACTTTATAGAGCAAAGGAGTTTTAACCAACAAGGAAAGCTTTGTTGGAATAAACTGCTAAACCTGAAAAACAAAGCTTTGCAGCAGACTAACAAGTCTTTGACCTGTGTGTTTATGTAGGACTTCTTTTGAACAATCATAGTTTGTTGATGCACAATGTGCAGTTCAATTTACATTTTAGAAACAAACCAATGCTAGACCAACGTCCTGCTTTTTGTTTGCAAAATCACAGTGTGTATGAACAAATTGTTCAAGTCCCACAAAATGTATTTTTATAGTGTATGTGTGTGGAGAGGGAAATATGTATTTTTGATGCTATAATTATAGGACTGTCAAAATTTATATTTACAAACCCATACATCAGGAATTTAAAACTCTCCCATAAAATTCTTATAAAAACTAGCAAATAAGACTTTCAGTTCAGATTCATGGTGTGAGTATGCTTTTAAAAACTGAACTTTATCTTGTGTATTGTGGAAATCTCCCTTGTACTAAAGAAGTCAGTAGGGCTGCCATGGAGACATACTCCCATTTGGGGTGCAATATGATCTAATGGATTGAGCACAAGCCAAAGATTCAGGAGCACCTGAGTTCTATGGTAAACTTCTAAAAATCACTTAAGTGACTTAGAAGCCAAACGCCAGTTTTCAAAAGTGAGCTAGACATTTAGAAGTAGAGCTGCTTGGAAAACTTTTCATTGAAGGTTTTTTTTGACAAAAATGTTGGTTTTGTCCAATTCAACATGTCTCAAAAAAGTGTCAATTTTGACAAAATTTTGTTAAGAAAAAACTGAAAGTAAGTTTCTGACAATGTTCAAGTGTCACATTTTGATATTTTGGGGATATTTTTTATTTTTTTCACTTTGAAATGACTTTTTAAAATAAAATTAATTGGTTTTATACACACACAGTTTAAAAAGGTTAAAACCAAGATGAAATACAGTATTTTACCTTTTCTCTAAATTAAACAGTTTGATCAACTTGAAACAATTTATTTTTATATAATTTCATAGGATTTTTTTCATTCAGTTTTGGAATGGAAACAAAAATTGAAACAACAGAATTTCCCATTAAATGGAAAATCAAGTTCCTGCCCAGCTCTGCTTAGGTGCCTAAGTCCAACTGAAAGCCAATAGTGTGACCCAAGAACCCCTTCCTGTTAACTTGATAAGGGGATTACAGAAATATCTTGATTTTGAAATGTACATTCTGGCTCACCAAATCATGTCACGTGAGGTATTAAATGAAAGCTGGGAACATAGTCATTAATACATTATTATGCAATGTATATACAAACACTATGTAAGGAGTTACGTATATATGTATATATGTATATATGAAAATATGTTCTTAGATTCTGTGACAAGATGTAAGTCACCAGCAGAAGTGGAGAAACAGATTTCCTGTCAGACAAATGATGCTTATTCACCTGTCTCTCTATCAGGATATTAATTAACGTAAGCTAACACAATGGATATCAATTTACATACAAAGTAATCAGAAAGCTGTGAAGTCAACAAGGAGGCAGCACACCGGAAAAATAAGTGACTGTGGGGGGGAAGGGTGGAGGGGTTTTACTGTCTCTGAGGACAGACAATGAATTTGGGGGATTATAAGTAGAAGGCAAAGATGACAGTCCCTTCAGCTGCACCTACGAAGTAACACACAGCATATTTACATTCATGAACATGGGATCACAACCAGCCCTGTCTGAAGACTCTAGGAGATATAAGGCTTCTATAGACTGGAGGGTAAATTATTTGTTAAGTTTAGTGTCTAGAAAGTGTGCTACAATTTTGCATTATATGTAAATTTGATGGGTGAACTTGGCCTTTGTGGTCCCCGGCTGGCAGCTCTGCAGTCCCACTACACCCCAACCCAGGAAAGGAGCAGCAAAGGTGGGTCCCCCAGGCCTGCCTACAGAGGCTGCACGGAATCAGCCAATCCAACCCCAGCAGGCTCAGATAAAAGGAGCTGTAGTGGCTTGAGGTGTCTGACTGGGACCAGAGGGATGAGGCGGGGTGTTGTCCTCTGCTGAAAGGAACTCAAGGGATAATCAGAGTCTGATTCTAGTTGCATTTGCTTAATCTGGGAGAGAGAGGACCTGAAAATTTTAATCCTGAGATAAGTGGTGAAGATAAAAGGCCTAAGTGGGAAGAGGCCCAGGGAATGCAACAACAACTAATTAAAGAAAGCAGTATGCTGCTGCCATTAATAGGGTCCCTGGGATGGAACCTGGAGTAGCGGGTGGGCGAGGTTCCCCACAGGCCACTAGTGAAATGATGTAAACCCTGAGAAAGGGACAAGGATCATTTGAAAGCCCAAGAGGAGGGCCGAATTTGAAGGGCCCATAGCTGGGGCTTAAGACCCGGATGAGGGCAGATAAACAATTTGGTTGGACTTTTGCTAGCCCAGAAGGGGTTTATTTTGATTGTGTGACCTGGCCAAAGGATGGAGCCACTGAAAAACCACCAAGCAAAGTTGACAACCTACAGAGCCCTGGGTACGCTGAGAACCATCACAAATAGCACTAGATTCCTAAGTGAACAAAGACATTTTTAAAATAGAATTTAGGCTCCTAAATCACTTAGGGGTTTTTTTTGGCAACTATTAGTCCTGGTCTCTCACCTCTACCACTCATTCTTTGTGTAGCCCTTGGTAAGCTGCTTAACCTTCAGATTCTCACACTGCTCTACCAGTATTAATGGAGGTTAGTGATGCTTCCTGTGTTAATATTCCAAAGGATTAATAACATAGTTGCCAAACACACCAAAAGTATTGAATACAGCATTTTTATTCCTCTTCCCTAAATTTCTCTTTTCTTTTGATGAAAGGTAGGACAAGGAGTTTGGTCTCTGAGGTGAGGGGACTGGGAAGAAAGGATTAATAGTATTTGGAGGGGATTTGTAAGAAATCAAAGTCTCCTGAGTTGTGCCATCAGGCAATGTGCTGCTTTCAGTCTATATGAACAATTTCCGGGGGAGGAGGAGATCTAGTCTACAAATGGATTTGATATCACTTTTAGAAGGAACATTCTTCTATACAGTTACTGAAAAAGGTTCATGGGCTCACCACCATAGCACTGGAGTGTAATATTAGCACCTACACAGCAGGTAAGGAAGTACTACGTGGAAACATGAGTGGACCCTCCTTCCAGACTAGAACCAAGTCCCCTGTCAAAACTATAGTATCACTCCTGGATCGGTCATCTGATAAGATGGAGGTTCTTGAGAGTGACGCAAATAATTCACTCCCACCATATTCTCAAAAATCTGAGCTCTAATTTCCTTGTGTGACAATGAATTGTGTTTCTCTTTTCTTCCTGCTAGCCACTGTTTCTTTGAAAACACAATATTCAGTCCTAGGGTTTGTTTTGTTTTGGTATTTCACCACTCTCTATTCTGCAGCAACAACACAGTGCTAACTATCACTGTTTTAGAAAATGATTGTCAAACATATTTCTGCTTCACATGTTTTCATGTGTCCACACTACAGAATTGTGTTGAGTATAGCCACAGTAAAGCATCCATCCTGCTTCCAGGTCACTACTGGATTCAGCATGGTTGGGCAGGATGGGTGAGGAGAGTAGAAGTCCATTGAGAAAAAAGAGCCCCTAAGGATGTTGCCCCAAACAGGGAAGGAATAGAGACCAGTATCCAGAAACCCCCACCTTCTGAGACGTGGGTGGGCAGGAGGAATACAGATAAAGAGACCTGGGCTTCTGGTATTTGTTTGCGAATAAAAAAAAGTACAAAAACAAATTGAGTTCCTTCCCATGGTTTTTTGTTTTGTTTTGTTTTGATTTCTTTACCAAAAATTGCTCCATTGATCAAAGTGACAATTTCCAAGTCTATAATATGGTTCTTTGCCTCAGGGGTGTCTTGGAAAGAAACAGTAAGCAACAATTTATTTACTCTAGAAATACTGTTTCCTGCACATATGCACCAGGGTCTTTTTCTTTTGTTTCTTTTCCCAGTTGAAATTTCCAGAAGGTTTTTATACATGTGAAATTAGTGCTCACTTCAATCAAAATAAATATTCAAAATCAGCTCTCTAATAGTCCCTTGACTAAGGATGTGTGAGGGGGAACTTGATGGCTCCAAAGTAGTCATTATATTCCATGAGGTCAAGAATATACATGATTTTGTAAAGCCTTTACTCTAGGACACAAGCACAAAGTGTATGACAGACTGTAAGTATAATTCCATGACCTTTTCCTCAGGTCTGAGAAAAGTGCTCAGACTGACACCCTGAGTACCTTTCCTACACCTAAGGAAGAGCTCTGTGTTGCTCGAAAGCTTGTCTGTCTCAACAAGAGAAGTTGGTACAATAAAAGATATTTTACCTCACCCACCTTATCTCTCTAATATCCTGTAACCAACATGGCTACCACAACAGTGCATGCTATAATTCCAAGGCAGAAGTATGATTGACTGGATAAATGATAGGAATTTTTAAGTCTCCAAGTCTGTACACACACATTCATCTATTTAAAATAATGGGCCTGATTTTGCAGGCATTCCTCAGGCTAAAATCACATTGACTTCAGTAGGAATTTGCAGAATTTGGGGGCCAAAAATATTTTTTGTAAGGCTAGTGATGTGAAAGGTGCAGTGAAAAGTACCATATTGACTGATTGTCATGGAGAAGGAGGCCATTAATCTGAAAATCATACCTCAGACAGCAGAAATGTCAGATTCCTCCACACCATTGGTATACCTCACAATTGACCTGGAGATACTATCTTTAGGAGTGAGAAAGATGTTCAGTTTCCATGACAGATTCAACCCCTCATCTTTTTGTTGGGATGTGGTAACAATGATGCCAATTCATGACGTTTGCGTTGATGATTTTGTCTCTGGACACTAGGAATTGGATTTAGTCATCTTCTTTCCTACCAAAGAGCGGTGGTTAGAGAGTAATGATTTACACTGGCTAACAAAGAAAGAAGAAGAAGAAGAAGTTTGGCTTGAATGAACCTGTAATGATGAAGTAGGTGGTTCTGTAATCCTAGCAGGGCCTGACCCAATACGCAATAAAGTCCCCACACTGACTTCTCCTGATAAAAAAACATTAAAAATATATTAATTTAAATGATAGCTCATAAATGCTCCAAAGGATTTATTTTTCTGCTTAAAAATGTTAACTTTTGTAAATTCACAAAAAATGTATTTAAAATGCCCATTAAATCCTTAAAATAAAGTGGAGTATTTGGCTTAAACCCTCAAATGTCAAGAAATTCAGCACTATTCCTAAGACTTCATCATTAACACACTTTCTTGTGCTTCAGCATTCTTGATGACGTGATTCCCTAAAAGAGGCCCTCAGAACAGTGTGTGTTTGGAGGGAGGGGGGGAGAGAATGACTTTATATTTCCTGTCAGCTAAAATATCCAGGCACAAGAAGACAGATTTAACACCAACATGCTATTTTTACTAACACACAAACGCACACACAAAATTGTCTAATCACAGTTCTCCTCTGGTGGTCGCTCATTTCCAGTCAGCAGGCAATGCCAATGTCATGCTGTGGTCTGCTAGCATGGTGCACCAGATCTGGCATTACAACAAAAACACATGGCACATTAATCAGGAAGGAGTAGGAGGGGGGACTATTTTTGTTCTCATGTTCATTCTGAAGCACAAATTTGCCTACACACAAATTATTTCACAAAGCATTTAATTTGCACTTTAACTTCTAAATATGTTCCATATGTATATCTATGTAACCCAGTTTATCTAAATCTATAGTTTGTTATGTACATGTAGCTAAATACATCAGGTTTGGGAAATTATTTTTATAAATGGGGGGAGGGGGTCTGACTGGTCCTTGCTGTATTACACCAGATATACCCTGGTGCAACTGCTTTGGGAAACTAGTCAGGAAGCAGGTTCACACAGTGGTAAATCAGGCCCTCAACAAATAAATGACTCCTTCAGGACCTGATCCAATGGTCTGGACTCAAACAAACCTCCCACTGAAATCAGTGGTCCAAATTCTGAAGACTTTACTTAATCTTTATGCAGGCAAAATTCTCATTGAACTCAGTGGGCTCACCTTGAAATCCTTAGGGCCAGATTCTGACTGCCCCTTATGCAGGTAATCAATTGTGGGAGGGCACATGACCCAAATAGAACTTCAGTGCCTGAGTTCAGGGTATAGATGCTGGAACTAGGAGTTCTGGGGGTACTTTCATGCCCCCTGGCTTGAAGTGGTTTCCATCATATACAGAAGTTTAGATATCAAACTTGTAAATAACAGACAACTAATCTAAGAATATGGTGAGTTTTCCATCATTTGAAGACTTTCTATCGAGTAGAAATTTTCTAAAAGATATGTTCTAATTGAATAAGAATTTATGAGCTAGATGCAGAAATTATTGGGAGAAATGTATGAAGTCAGACTAGATAATCAAAATGGTCCATTCTGGCTTTATAAAAATCTATGAATCTATTGTCTGTCGACACATTTGATCACTCCTTTCTGTGCTATGTCCAGCTGAGGATCCTATCCTTCAAGATCACTGGAAGATGTTCAGAACTTCTCAAGTGGCACTCAGCACTTCAGGGATCAAGATCTTTCACGTGTTTAGCTCTATTCACGTGCCTAGTCCTGTTGTACTTAATGGAATTGTCACATGCCTGTGTGTGCAGGACTGGGATCTTAGACTGCAAGATCCTTCGAAGTCTTTTAATCAAATATGGAGGAAATAGCATGGGGTTGGGAGTCAGGGAGTCCCAAGTTCTAGCTCACCTCTAACACTGTTTTTGGTACGTGGCCAGGGGCTAGTCACTTCACCTCTGCCTCAGTTTCCCCATATGTAGAAATGGGGAAAATAATTTCCTTCATATCTACTGTATGGAGTTTTTGTGAAGATGCAATAGTTTATATTTATGCAGCACTCTGGAATGCTTAACAGTATATAAGTAGTAAGGTTTTTGTTTTTGTTTTTTTGATTTTGCAAAGCATCATGCATCCCTCTGGCACCTCTGCTGTAAACAACAATAACTATAAATGTTTTCTTTCTTAAAATCATCAGCATTTATTCTTAATTTTGTGTGTTATAAAGAAATGGCGTGTATTTTCCCTCTGAAGTACTGCATCAACACAGCAGTTTGTTTATTAAGTGCTAGCTGCTCAGCATGTGTCACAAAATTAAAGACCAAGAAGATGAATCATACACAAGGGTAGAGGTCAAGGAGCAGTTTATTTTATGAATGTCACTAACAGACATAATATTTCTCTGAATCAAGGAAATAGTTGACTCTCATCTTTGCAAGCCTCTGTACAATAAAAGGGTATCTGTACTTCCCAAGGCTTTGTTTGTATAAAACTATTTTTTAGAAGGGGGAGACCCCTCTTATTTTGCTATTTTTGTGCTGCAGCATTTCTTAAGTGACAGTAGTTTGGATGCTTAAAGTGTCAAGGGTAGGATTAATAAATTCAAGTTATTTTTAAAGAGAGCCAAAGACGGTCAAGGAACTGTTTAATGGCTATTTAGCAAAACTGGATAGGATGTTTTTAAATTGAGCCAACAAGGTTTATAATGTGAGCTAAACATTGCAAGTTGGTCTGGGAAAATGTATCAAATAAATCACCAAGTGCCATCCCTTTTATAAACTTATTTGGATTCCCAGAGTATTTAAAAAAATTGTTACCATGTGTTAGTTACAGTATGTGGAAACGTAGCAAGAAGCACATTCACTTGTCATGGAATAATGAATTTAAATGGTTATTATTACATTTATAGTCAATTTGTATCATGGCTGGAGCAGTCACAGAGATCCAAGGCAATGCCTACTGCATCTTCCACTCAAGGGTTCCTGCTGGCTAGGGCAAGAGTCCACCTCCTGATGCGCTATTGAGCTGCTTCTAGAAGCAGAAAAAGGAACCCAGTGCTCCCCTACTGTGCTTGTTATCAGCAAACACTTGTTCCTTATGGCAGCATACAGCGTAGCTAACTGGGTGCTAGGCATGCTCCTTAGCTTACAGACCATGCTCCTGCTTGCAGCATCTCTTTGAGCATGAGGGAGAGATTCTGCTCCTCTCCCCATGTCCCTCTTCTACACCAGTGCAGCAGGCGGAGTTGTTAATCCTAAATATATCAATGGATGTTGTCAGATATGTTTGGCTGTGTGTGTGTGCGTGCATGTGTCCCTCTGTGTCCCGTCCCAGATCTGTGCAGACAGCTGGCACAGCAGACATCGAGTGAACTGCCCAATGATCACAAGATCCATTAAGGTATGAAGGCACCTGGCCAGGTTTATTGTCAATGAGGCATGATCCTAGTATCCGGCAGATTGTACAGGACCACTAACACATGTATGCTCATTACAGTGGACACAGCTGAGTGAATGGTGGGACTTCCCATTCCCCCCTAGGTTGTCCAAAGACACTCCCTCTGAGATACCTCATTATAAACCGACACAAATAAGTTACATATTAACTCTCTGACGTACCTGGGGGCCACTCTCTGATGTATCTGGGGGCCGTCCATTATCTTATACATGTTGGTTCAATCAAAACATCTCTATCCATCATGCTGTCATCCTAATCTTATCTTTAAGATGGGTCAGTGTGTTCCTGTTATCTTTGGGAAATGTGCTGGTATTGGGGTGTTCTGGTACCATCTTTCTGGAATGTGTTTGCATGTGTGTTCTTGTTCCTAGCACTGTTCTCGCCAGATTCTGTGAGCAGGCCCCCCTTTTGCTCACAGCTTAACTTTGCTTTACAGCAGCAAAGCTTTAACCACTACTTTAGTTTAGGCCTCAAGCATCATACCAGGCCTCTAAACCAAGGGCTTATGTTTCAGGCTCTCTTCCTACTACAGGACGAAAATGGGGAACAAATAGGGAATATTATTTTGCTGGTAAATTTAAAAATACGGGTGATTCTGATCCCACTGAAATCAGTGAGACCCTATGTTGTTTTGCAATGGACTTTGATGGGAGCAGGAGCAGAACATAATATAGATAGGATGCAGCAAAACATGTATTCAAATAACAAATGCCATTGTGCTAGGTGGAGCTGTGCTTTTGGGACCCAAATGTCAGTGGGAAGGGAGAAGTGGCCTGCTGAGTTTAGAGATAGTAGCAGGCTAAACCCTTTGCTTGGGAAAGGTTCAGACCTGAATCCAGACTCAGCATCTCCAACCCATGTCTACTGGAGATCATCATAAAGGTGGGGAGGGACAAAGACTGACTGGGGAAACTATTGAAGAATTTTGACCTGAATCTGATACCTGACCTCTTCCTTCCACTACATCTCGTTAGTGTCATATACCATTCCCTTGATACACATGTGCAACTACAACTGATGAGTATTACTTATTATCCTCAATGAAAGTTGCACTGACAGATCAAGGACAGTGTGTGGGCTCTGGCTGACAAATGAATTTGTTATCATTAAAGGACAGTGTACCAAGATAAACCCCCAAGCACAACATTGATGCATACAGAAAATGCTTCACCTCAGAAGAAATGTTAAGGTACATTCTCTATCAGAAAAAAAGAAAAAAGAAACCTGCTAATTTCCGAGTTTCCTCATACAGGAGAAATGGGGAACCATAACTGAGGGGGAAGCAAGGCTGGAGAGACAGGACAAGTAGAAAGACAGAAATGGGGCTGAGGATGAAGAATAAGGAGACAATATTTATGTATCAGGATGACAGATGCATTAGATAGACAACTTTGCTGTATTAATAGAAAAATGTCACTTGTATTAAGGCCAAATCCTGAGTCCTCTTACATGTCTAGCCACTGTCCCAGAAGCAGAACCACCATGTGGCTTGGGAAGGCTCTGCAGAGTCACTGTACATTTTAAGCACTTTGAAATCTATTCCCCTGTTGATCCCACACAGTGGAGCATGGTCTTGGAGCAGTGGAATAGCAGGCATGGGGAAGGTGGATCTGTCATCATGTTCCATAGAGTAGAGATGCAGCAGTAAGAGAGAGCAACCTGAGAGCCAGTACAAGAGAGATTTTGTGGGACCAAAGTCTGGTTACTCTGTTTTCATATAGAGCTGGAGAGTGATTGTGGCCATAAAGATGTTTGCATGAAAACACCACGTAACCATCCCTACTGCTCATCCCCCACCCAAAGACATCACCTTTGTTTCTATGATTACAATGTTGCAAATAGAAGATGGTGACCTTGGGTGAGGAAGGAACAGTGGGAGCAAAGGGTGTCTTCAAAGAAGGAAATATCCTGTTTCCAAGCAGATGTCAGTAATAAAGAAGGAAAGAAGAGAAAATATATGAGGTCAGAGGCAGGATGGTTGTTGCTGAGTCTAATGTTTTTGCAAGTTTTCCACTAGCTTCAGCAGGTTGTTTTTTTTTTAGAGGCCCCTTTGAGTCTAGATTGAAAGGCTGTCAGGGCTGTAGAAGTGATTCTTTGCCAGCCTAACCCGAGACTATTCCGTTTGTTGAATATGAAAGTGAGACCTTTCTAACAAGGAATTGATGAGGAAGCTCCAGGACCTCAGCAAAATGAAATAAGCAGGAAGACAAAGGGGAATCTGTTTTACTACTGAGGCATCTAAATGGGGTTATGATCTCTAGCCCAAAGATGGGGCATATCAGAAACCTGCCATGAACATTTCTTCCCTGCACTGATTTATGAATCCCACAGCAGCTGCTATACCACAGCTGTCAGGAAAAGCCTCACCCACCTTATTGTTTTGGACTTTATGGTAGTAAATATTAATGATATAAAATTAGAATTCTTCATGCCAGGGCCATTAATCTGTCCCACAGGCCTTATAAACTATAAATTTATGTTGATCTTTGACTTCCAGATTATATCTTTAACCTTTAAATTCAATGGATATATAATCTTAAAGGTTAAAGGAATTAGCTGACAGTCACACATACATATACATCATATATATTCAGAATGCTTCATCTCATGGTTCATATTATTTATATGTGTATATAACCATGAGAAGTCTGAATTCAAACCACCTTGTGCAATGTTCCTGTTGAATCTCCCTAGCTAAGCACCGCTATGCCAGATCAGTACTTGTATGCAGTATTGTAGCCATGTCAGTCCCAGGACATTAGAGGTGAGTGACCATAATATCTTTTATTTGACCAATTTCTGTTGTCTCTCTCACCAACAGAAGTTGGTCCAGTAAAAGATATAACCTCATCTCTCTAAGATCAAGATTTGGACAGTGTAATGGTCCTCACTTGTGGTCTGGTTGGGAAGCATGGCCTAGTGGTCATGGCCACAACCCCAGACTGCAAAGGAGGTTGTGAGGATGGGAGCCTGGGCCCTTTCAATCCACCAGGCTCTGACCCAGGGCTTCTTTCTCTCGTGTCTCTCCCACTTCCTCCTGGGGTCAGCTCAGTCCAAGGCCTTCACCTATTGGGGAAATCCAAACCAAAAGAAGTAAAAGATAGTTACCAATGTCCAGGATACTTCCCTCTATGGTTGTCTCTGAGGTGGGTCCTCCCTTCCTTCAAGGAGGGCCCCTTTGTGCAGCAGTGTCAGAGCCTTTAGGCTTCCCTCTGCTCTGCTGGAGCTGTGGGCTGCAGGTCTGCTCACCTCCAGCTCTGCCCCCCAAATGAGCTACTTTCCTACCTTTTAATTCCTCCAGCAGATGGAGCATTTGCTGCAGGTGTGGCGGAGTGGGGCTAGCTGAGCCCAAATTGGTCCCTTAATCCCTTGTTGCTCAGTGTGGGGTTTGTAAACCCCATCCCACACCCTCCCCTTCAAGATGGAGCCTGGGGAGCTGGGGACATCCATTGCTCCCCCCCCCCCTTCCCTGGAGAATATGTCAGCATTCTGGTGGGCTTTCCTGGCTTGATGCTGAATTTGGAATGCGTAGGGCTGAAGAGACAGGTACCAGCGCATCAGATGGGGGGTTGAGTCCATCATGTTTAACCATCTTAATGGGCCATGGTCAGTGACAAGCTTGACTGGGTTTCCCAGGAGATAGTATCTGAGCGAGTCTATGACCCATTTTACCGCTAGGCCCTCCTTCTCTATGACAGAGTAGGCTTGTTCTCATGGGAACAGTTTGTGCTCAAATAGAGCACAGGGTCTTCCTCCCCCTTTATTTCTTGAGATAGAACAGTGCCCAGTCCCACATCGGAAGCATCTGTCTACAAAATTAATTATTTGGAGAAGTCTGGACTGAATCGGACCAATTCTATAAAGAGGCATTCTTTCAGTTTTTGAAAGGCTTTTTCACAGGCCCTAGATCAGTGCACTTTCTTGGGGCTGTTGTTTGTAACTAGATCTGTGAGATGGGCTGCAATCATCGAGAACCTTGGTTCAAACTGGTGGTAGTAGCCAGCAAGTCCCAAAAAACTGCTTACCTCTTTCTTGGTGGTAGGGCATAGGGTGTCCTTGAGGGCCTAGACTTTATCTATAAGGGGACAGATCTGGTTTTTCCCCAAAATGTATCCCAGGTAGGTGGTTTCTTCTGTTCCTATTTTACATTTTGCAGGGTTTGCTGTTAGTCCAGCCTGTCACAGGGAGCGGAGCACAGCCGCAACTTAGGCCAGATGTTCCTTCCGGGTTTGGCTGTAGATGACTACATCATCTATATATGGTGACAAGTATCAGAGGGGTAGCCGTGTTAGTCTGGATCTGTAAAAGCAGCAAAGAGTCCTGTGGAACCTTATAGACTAACAGACATTTTGGAGCATGAGCTTTCGTGGGTGAATACCCACTTCGTCGGATGCATGTCTGGGTGAGGGTGAGGCGTACGAGTTATGGGGCTGAAAAACCTGGTTGATAAGGTGTTGGAATGTCACGGGTGTACCATGGAGTCCAAAGGGCATAGTTTGAAACTGCTAGAGGCCAAATGGAGTGGCAAAGGCAGTTTTTTCTTGCAATTCTGGTGTGAGTGGGATTTGCCAATATCCCTTTGTTAAGTCTAAGGTGCTGATATACTGAGCTTCACCCAGCTAGTCTTGTAGTTCATTCACACGGAGCATGGGTAGGTGTCAAATTTGGAGATCACATTAACCTTCTGGAAGTTGATGCAAAACTGGACTAATATGGTCTGAGACTAATATGACAGGATTTTGCCACTCGATGTGGGATTCCTCAATTACCTCAAGCTCCAACATGGTCGGGATTCCTGTTTAACTGCCTCACACACTTTCTGGGGAAATAGCCAGGCGTTCTCCCAGATGATCTGTCCAGGTTCAGTCTGGATGTTGTGGTGCATGAGGTGGGTACTTCCTGGTTGGGAGGAAAACACTGTTGGGCATGCTTTCACTAGGCTCTGCACCTGGGCTGTTTGTTCAGGGCAAAGTTGTTTCACCACCTGCATAGCCTCTGGGGGACAGGACATAAGGCACTTGGGGCCCCAGTTCTGGTTCAGGGGTGCATGGGGTGATGAATAGGTTCGCTCATTCTTTCCACACCTTCAGCAGGTTAATGTGATAGACCTGGGTGGGCTTCAGTTTGTCAGGTTGTCTAAGCTCATAATTGACTGGCCCAACATGGCACACAATTTCATAGGGTCCTTGCCACTTGGTCAGTAGTTTAGACTCCATACTTAGGAGTAGAAGAAGGACCTGATTGCCTGGCCTGAAAGTGAATACCTGTGCTCCCTTGTTATAAGTGCGTTCCTGGGTTTGTTAGGCGGTGAGGAGGTTTTCTTTAGCCAAAGCTCTCACAGTCTCCCCCATAGTCTCAACACATATTGTAGGACATTTTGAGTTCTCGGAGTTTGTCCTTCCCACATCTCTTGGACCAGGTTAAGGATTCCCTGGGGCCATCTCTCATATAAGAGCTTGAATGGAGAGAAGCCAGTAGAGGATATTGGGACTTCCCGAACGGCATACGGGTCAGGGGATCAGTGATCCCAATGGTTCAGGTCTTCTGGCATAAAATTTTCAGCATCTGCTTCAGGGTTCAGTTGAAGCATTCAACCAGACCATCTGTTTGCGGGTGATAAACTAAGGTATAGGAGCTCTTTATTTTCAGAACTCCTACTCAAGCAAAGACTTTCAGTAGTTCCGTGGCAATAGTCTTTGCATTGGTGTTACATAGTGGGATTGCCTCAAGACAGCGAGTAGCATAATCAGCTATCATCAATAGGTGTTTGTATCTGGTAGCACTTTTTTCCAGGGGGCCGACGAGGTCTATACCAATTCGTTCGAAGGGGACATCGGTCACTGGAAGAGGGACGAAGGGGGTTTTCATCCAGCCTTATGGCCTGACCAGCTGGTATTCCAGGAAGAAGTTGCAGAAGTTTGGTCCAGGTGTGTCGGGGCAAGGCTGGCTGAGCCCAGTATGATCCCTTAATCCTTTGTTGATCAGTGTGGGGTTTGTACACTCCATCACAGACAGGAAATCTCCAAAGAAAACATGGTGTGCTGTCTGAAAATCCAATGGTTCTTTTGCACAGATAGCATGTTTTAACCCTGATGTCCTGAATAAATTCCATTTGGGGCAAACACACTGCACTACCCTATTCTGCCCCTGCAGTTTCTATCTAGGGCATAGATGTGTGGGCATAGATGAGGTATTCTTCTTTAGTGTCTTTCCTAAACTGTTAAATAGCTATCATTGGTGGGAATGACAGAATCCCTGAAATCTTCACCTGACTCTTACTCAGGACCTGATATAACTCCGACTGAATCAAAGGAAAAATTCCCATTTTCTTCAGTGGAAGTTGCATCAGGCAAAACAGTTAAAGAGGTCTATGGGAGTTACAGTACACTGAAGACTAATAACATCAGTCTTTAAGTAGAAATGAGATTCTGATACTGATCCTAGCCCTCGTTTCATTGAGTAAATAGGTTTATTTAATGTTAGCCAATGGAGAGGTCTACTAAATAATGCCAAAGGGAAGTTCTGCTTAAAAACTAATAGCATCATGTCTCCAAGTAAATACTGCTGGATTTTCCCCACAACCTATATGATACATCTGTTGAATAAGATGTAATTTGCTTGGAATTGTTTTGTTTAACCTGCTTAAAAATATTAAATTACCCCTCAATCTAAATGAACTGTGTACATAATCAGCAAAATGTATGCATTAATGAAAGATAAACCAGTAATCTTGTCATGATGTATAAAAACACACACATGGGCTATTTCTTGTCCAGAAAGAAAATAATTCAGAAGTTTGCTTTACTGTAGTCATAAATTTTAAACTTCTGCCACTGTGAGGTTTGCATTATACATGTCCCATAGGTGTGGAGAAAAGCAATCCCATTAATAGTGATAAATACATAAATAAAATTATCAGAACAGAGCCAGCCTGTTAATAAGCCTCAGTCAATAAACCTCAACCTTCATTTCAAAAGCAGCTGAGGAAAAGGGATACTGGAGACAGAACCAAATGGTCTCAAATCAACAAGAAGAAATCCAATAAACACAAGTGCAAAGTACTACACTTAGGAAGGAAAACACAAATGCACAACTTCAAAATGGGAAATAACTAGGTAGGTGGTAGAACTTCTGAAAGGGATTTGGGGACAGTGGGTCACAAATTGAATGAGTCAAACATGTGATGCAGTTGCTAAAAAGGCTAATATTCTGTGGTGTGTTAACAGGACTGTCATGTAAGACATGGGAGGTAATTGTCAAACTCTACTCGGCACTGCTGAAGCCTCAGCTGAACTACTGTGTCCAGAGGCACCAACTTTCTCATTTCCCCGGGATGCTTGATCCTGACTCTGCCCGAGGGCCTGCCTCCACTCCATCCCTTCCCCAAGGCCCCACCTCCACACTGACTCTTCCTGCCCCTGCTCTGCCCCCCACCCCTCTTCCCACCTTGTTCCACCCTCTCCCCTAAGTGTGCTCTGTCCTTGCTCTGCATCTTCCTGACCCACAGAATTTCCCAAACTTCTGTTCCCAAGGGAACAGTGCACTGCAGCTTATCAGTTACATTGTAGGACACAGCTCCACTTGCAACACTGCCCTTAGATTTCTTTATAGAGAAAGCAAGTATAAGTTTATTTAACAAAGAACAGAGATTAAAATGCTAGCAGAAATATTGGAAACAAAGATTTACGTATAAAATAAAATCATAAACTGTTCTCTATAAACTAAATTTAATATAATGGTCTCCTCTTATCTAATAAAGTACTGCTCACCCAAAGACCTTCTCACAGCATTTTTCAAACAGGATGCCTGAGGCCCTCCTTTCATAAGACCAAGACCTCTGGCACTTTGTTTCCCCAGATGAAGGATGTTCCAAGGGTGTCTCTGCTCCCTAGATATATTAGGCCATTCCTTTATTCTTTACCTGAAAACAATATTCTCTTCCCCCTCACCACCCCACAATGTTCACCTCTTCTTGTTAATTTCTTCTCTTGAAGTCCCCACAATCTCTTCATTCGCACTGTAGGACACACAATGGTCAGCCAGAGAGATAAATGTCTCCTACCTCCTGTCTGGTGGAACTTGTTACCTCTGTGTTACCTGCCTTTAACTTCAAGGCTTTAAGAACATAATTTTATTATATATCATATCTCCTTACATATTTTCTGCATATACATCTCACAAGGATTACAACGACCAGTGTAACACAGGCTTTTTGTAGAGACCTCATATGCCAACCTTTAGTGTATTATTATGCATATAACTGACCTGGTATGTTATCATTTTGTTTAATTATTCTTTGTACAGCACAAAAGAATGTGGGGCCTATTGCAAATGTGAATGGTTGATTAACCAGTGGTGATGAATGATTATGGATAGTCCCACATTTCTCCTCATGCTCTAAGTTCCCTCCCTCTTCACCATTTTCCTTTTACTAGAGTCATTTTAATGGGCTTTTGACCTATGTTTTTAAAAGCATGAATAGGGATTTCCCCTAAAGCAGATATCAACAATAATATGTGGCTCATCCTGCAGGCAGCACTGTCATTCATGGAATAATCTGAGTAAGCAACTTGCCCCAAGAGGTATTTATACATTACCTTTGCAATGTGTCCCTGGGGCCAAATGAGAACGCAAATTAGGTAACCCTAAATCCATCCACTACCAACTCAACTCTTTAGCATTTGGTACACACCGTTACCTTATTAGGGCATATATGTCTCTCCTTCGCCTAGGTAAAATTTGTTGATAATGTAGCAAAACTGTCTGCAATAGTTTCAGACCAAACAAGAATCTTGTATTAACACAGAATGTTAAAATGCGTTGTTGAGTTTATTTGGTTGTGTGTGACTGTAGTTAGCGCATTGTGATATGTGTCTTTTCCCTTCCACTCCCAAAAGGAGATGAAGCAAGTTCTCCAGACAGATCACTGATTAATGTTCACTACTCTAAACTTTCACTGGCTTCAGGAGTCGTTTATTGAAAATATTCAGCTGAGTCTCAAAGCCAACAACATTCCCCCAGGGTGCCCATTAGGCAGAAGGGCAGCACAGTTGTAAACAATCTATTTTGTAAAGTCGAGGAATGTGATAGAAAAGACATCTAAGTGGTATTTGGTAAATATTTCATACTCTGGAATGCACAGCTTGCAGGCAGAGAGAAAAATGTGGAAGACAATTTAGAAACAGTTTCCCCAGAAAAGAAACCTCTCTACAAATATTCCAACAATAAAAAACAAACTGATACTGGCTCAGGTGACTGGTGAGCAATAACAGTTGCAAAGATTTGGAGAGCCCTTTGCGTATTCCACATTCCAATATATAGAGTATGTACCTATAAAAAAAGGTGGCTTGCAGGGTAGATGAAGATAACTGGTACTTACTTTATGTATTTATAATAAAAATATAATATAATTAATATAAGCTTATATATACATTTAAACATTATTATAGGTGATTGTGTCTTTCTCCTCACACCCTTTGTATGTCTTCTCAGATTATAAACTCTTTGGGGCACTGCCTCTGCCTCTCTGTATGTTTGTACAGAATATAGTGCAATGGGACTGAGGCCTCTGAGAACCACCACAATATAATGTATTACCTTTTCTACTAAGAATATTGTCAATATAACTTGATGGAAGTTGGCAGTTTCAGTCGTCAGGTGATCACCAAGTCTAATTTTAGCACTGAGTTTCAAATTTTAATGAACTCAAAGATTTAAAGTGAAACTCAGCTGTATATCGTTTGTTTCTCCTGTTATTTTAATTGCTTTGAAGGATTTGTACATCTGGCCAAACTGGTAAACATGCATTGTGGATGTGATTCTCACTTGCACTCAAGCCCCCATTTACAGTGCAAGAATAGTGTAAAGGGGCCTTTGTGTAAATGACCTATGAATTTAGCTATCTCCATTCCCCTGGCTTTAAAAAAAAATCACTTAGGTCACTGAGTAGATGTTCGATTTCTGTGGAATGTACCATACTCATTATTTGTGTTATCTGACTAGTTGCATGGGTCATACAATATTATTTTTGCCCACTGATTGTTTTTAAGCAGAAGAATAATGAATGATAAGTAATGACTAAGGAACTCTAGCAAATTTTCGGGGGATAATCATTTGTTTTTAATTTTCAGGATTCATGAATCTTTCAATGTACTCCCTAGGGTCAATTGAATTATTGTAAAATACAAATATTGTAAATCCACATATCATCACAATCAAAACTCAGCACTATTAATCATGAAAAATATTAGTGTATCATTTTTATACTGTTTGACCATCTCAAGAGTCTTTGAGTCCAAATAATAAAGCAGACATATTTGTCCAGAACTCATCACTTGTTCATGGAAAGAATTGCAAAAGTCAGCAAACTTTCCAGTGATACCTGGGTTAATTTCAGTTTTTAAATGAAATCCAGAACCAGACTAGCTTCTTCTAGTTTCAGGTTACACAAAAATTTGAACAATTTGGAAGGCAAACTTTGACATGCATCAATCAATTTTTGTTGATTTGCATCAGACTGCATGCAAACTGCATCTGTTGTATAGATATTCTGCTGTTCTTAGTGTGTTTAACAACCCAAGTAATTATACTTGGGCACTTCCTAACTAACTCAACAGCAGCCAGAGCCTGGCATTGCCTGCAATCCAGAGCACCACCTTCCAAAATGGAAGATGGGTGAGCTTTGGTCTCTACAGCTGCATCCCACCTCCTTACATAATAATAGTGCCTGCTCCACACAGATATGACTTTTACATATTCCTAATTATAACATTGTGCCAATCCAGCGGAGCAGGCACATATGCAGATTAATTGTAATTAAAATATATATGCACATTCAAGAGAAATAATATCCAGTAAAATATTCCACACTCTCCAAAGCTGACACTTGGCTCCCTCTGCTCACTCCAGTTAAGTAAATGCCCATGAAAGGCCTTGCACTGTACTCTGAGGATGAATGGTTTGGCTTCTGTCAGATCAGGGGACATGAGAGTGAATTCCAAACTCAAGCACCCTGCACTGAGAAAGCCCTGCCATTAGCTCCCTATAAAATAAATTTGCAGGTTGTTAGCTTGATAGCCTTAGCTGGTCTCACATAAGGGGGGAAACTGTCTATAAGGTAGCTGTGTCTTGAAACCTTTACCAAACATTGTAAATAAGTCAACAACTTTAATTTCACCCATAAACTAGTGAGAAAGATAATATGCATTGTGTGAGAAGCACTGACTAAGAAGCAATCAGATGAAATTTCAGAGTTGACTGCAGCTATGCCCCAAGTGGAAGACTTATGATAATATATGGAGATATACCTATCTCATAGAACTGGAAGGGACCCTGAAAGGTTATTGAGTCCAGCCCCCTGCCTTTACTAGATGGACCAAGTACTGAATTTGGCACCAGATCCCAAAGTGGCCCCCTCAAGGATTGAGTTCACAACTCTGGGTTTAGTAAGCCCATGCTCAAACCACTGAGCTATCCCTCCCCGCCTAATATACTCAGTCTTGCAATACACCTAGTCTGGAAATGTCAAGGGCCTGGCTAATAGTGGTGAGAGCCACATCTGAAAAGAAGGGTCACAACCTCCTATGAAGAAAAGTGGTTTCAGTCACTGTTATCTGGGTGTGTATATATCAGTGTACAACAAAGAACTAAAAGTAAACTGGAAAAAAAGGTGAACTGGTTGACCATGTCTAAAAATTTATGCTCAGGAATGAGCAATACTTTTGCTAACTTAACCAGTGAAATAGTCTGAAATGTCACAGAGAAAGTGTAGGCCAGATTTATTATAAGCAATATTATTTAAATGTAGAAGCAGCAAAGAATCCTGTGGCACCTTATAGACTAACAGACGTTTTGCAGCATGAGCTTTCGTGGGTGAATACCCACTTCTTCGGATGCAAGCACGAAGAAGTGGGTATTCACCCACGAAAGCTCATGCTGCAAAACGTCTGTTAGTCTATAAGGTGCCACAGGATTCTTTGCTGCTTCTACAGAACCAGACTAACACGGCTACGCCTCTGATATTATTTAAATGGAAACTAATTCAAGTTTCAACATGGATGTGTGCAAGTAAATGTGTGATTCCTTGTGCAATCTGAGTAATTGACTATGTATAGTAATAGAGGTTTTAAGGAACAGAACTGTAGCCACAGCAGCTACTCTGCAAGTCCCCATCCCCTCTAGCAGTGCCTCTATATAGCCAGAAACATACCAGTACTGCCCAGCCTTCTTGCCCTGCAGCTGTAGAGAGTCACTGCTGAGAAATTAATCTCAGTGCATAGGGAACACAAAGTCACCCTGCATGGGTATTCCGTGGGCTCCCCCAACTGTTGGGAACTGTAATGGTTTTGTTGTATTTAAGGCAGGGGACAGGTTCGGGATACACTACATATGTTGAATTCAGAACTACAAATGAATTTTATCTTTTCTATTCCTGCCAACTCCTACATTCAATCTCAAGACTTTTCCTTGCCAATCATTATTGAAACCATCTGAACACCTAAAACATAGCATGTACCTGCACTGTATTTCAACATTTCGTGAGGAAACACAGCATCTTGACCTTAATCTTGGCAGGTACACTTCTCATTGACTGATTTTCAAATGCTTTGTTTTGAAAATCTATCAGTTTGCAAAAGACTTGAGGAACATGACCTCACTCTATGTCCAGCTACAACTGAGAAGGATTGCATTTTCCTGGAACTTATCCATTGCTTGAAAAATATTAAAGTTAATATGATGATCAAGAAAAAAGAAAAGGAAAGTAATGAAGACAGAAGGGTGCCAGAAACTATGCCAGTGAAAGTCACACAGACCCAACATATCTTGTTTTCATTTTAAATCTGACTATGCAGCAAATACTGTTAGAGGGGCGAAGATAACTAATTTTTCATGCTCAGATAATGGTTAGTCTTTCTGCTAAGAATACTGCATTGGCATCAGCTCTTGAGACTTTATCATGCATCTCACAGTATTTGTTGGGTTTTTTTCTTAAAGTCCCAGCTCCTGGAGTCAGTTGAATACATGAGAATCTCAGCTTTCATTTTGAAAAAGAAGTAAGTTCTTTGTCTTTATGCTTACAGATTATACTTAAAGGTTAAAAACAAGATGGCAAATAAAAAATAACCCTATATACATTGTGAATTTTAAACCAATCTCCTGATTTTTTGGGGGTAGGGGAGTGGACTCATGACCTTTGAACATTTGAAGTTGGCAGTACTGATACTGACATGGGTATTAAATAGCGCCAATTGCTTGGACGATTTTTAATCCATTATAAAAAGGATTGAGATAATTAAATAACTCAACACAGGCCAAACCTCCACAAGTTGGAGAGAACTTTAGGTCTCAAGATGGATTTGATTTTGAGGCAAAAGGCTTGGTATCTCATTACCTTTCCCTGGAGACAACCAGTTTCCCGTCTTCAGCGTCTTTAGCTCTATTTTATCTTATTACTCCTTCATGATGTGGAAATGTAAAAGTGAATTTCTTCTCTAATGTAAACATTTAATAGGCTAACTACTAAGTGCAAGGCTTCTGCATTATTTTTGTATAACTGGAACCTATAGATAATTCATTGCCTGCACTTCTTTTAACTCAGTTGAGTGAACAATTTTAATAAGGTTCAACTCTGCATAACTTGGCTTACTTATAATTTAAGTAAAAAGAGGTACCATCTGTGACGGGTTCGGTCACAGAGACTCCCTTGGAACTGTCACCTGATATGCTGAAACTACCTCTGAGCCTGATTTCCCTGTCAGCTTGGGACTCCAGAACCCTGTCTTGTTGAGCCAGACATGCTAGCCTGCTGCAACACAGACACAGGGTCTGAACCACATCCCAAAGGTTGCAGGCTTTAACTGAAAACTACTCAGCAAGTACTCCTGTCTTCAGCACCCAGACACCCAGCTCCCAATGGCATCCAAACCCCAAATAAATCCATTTTACTCTGTATAAAGCTTATACGGGGTAAACTCATAAATTGTCTGCCCTCTATAACACTGATAGAGAGATATGCTGTTTGCTCCCCCAGGTATTAATCACTTACTCTGGGTTCAATAATAAACAAAAGTGATTTTATTAAGAATAAAAAGTAGGATTTAAGTGGTTCCAAGAATAGAACAAAGTAAGTCACCAAGTAAAATAAAGCAAAAGCACACAAGCCTAATACATTAAGAAACTGAATACAGGTAAATCTCACCCTCAGAGATGTTCCAATAATCTCCTTTCACACACTAGACTCCTTCTTAGTCTGGGCCCAATCCTTTTCCCCTGGTACAGTGCTTGTTAGTTCCAGCTCAGGTGGTAACTAGGGGTTTTCTCATGACTGCAGGCCCCTTTGTTCTGTTCCACCCCCTTTTATAGCTTTGGCTCAAGGCAGGAATCCTTTGTCTCTCTGGATTCCCACCCCTCCTTCTAAATGGAAAAGCACCAGGTTTAAGATGGATTCCAGTATCAGGTGACATGGTCACATGTCACTATAAGACCTCATTCTTCATTACCCACAGGCTGGCCCCCATGTTCAGAAGAAGGCTTGTGGGTAAATAAACCATCTATAGCCAATTGTCCTAGTCAATGGGTGCCATCACAATTCTAAACCTCCATTAATGGCTCACACTTTGCATAATTACAATAGGACCTCAGAGTTAACTTCATATTTCTAGTTTTAGATACAAGAATTATACATACATACAAATAGTATGAACACAGTCAGTAGATTATAAGTTTACAAGAGATCTTTTGCATAAAGCATATTCCAGTTACATTATATTTACATTCCAAGCATTTGTTCATAAAGCATATGAAGCGCAACGTCACACCATCCATCTACTTGCTGGTTTGTATTATTTATCTAACCTAAAATTGTCTCTTTGAGATTTGGTTGAATAGGTTAGAATTGATAAAACATAATTTGCTCTTCTATAGCAAAAACATTAACAGAAAATATTGTTAAAGATAGGCTCCTGGATAAAATTTTCAAAGGCCTTTAAATGTTTTAGGAATCGAAGCCCTCTTGACTTTCAATGGCATTCAGGCTCCTAAATACCTAAGTCATATTTAGAAGTGAGACTTAGGCACTTCTGAAAGTATTAAACCACGAGTCCATAATCTAAGTAAGTGGCCTGATTCTCAAAAGAGTTTTATCCCTAACAACTCTCACTAAAATCAACTGACACTGTATGCACTCTCTGCAATGGTATTAAGCATGTAATCCAGGGATCAATCACCTATGGCACGCAGCCTGTCAGGGAAAGCTGCTGGTTTGTTTACCTGCAGCATCCGCAGGTTCAATCAGTCGCAGCTCCCACTGACCGCAGTTCACCATCCCAGGCCAATGGGGGCTGCTGGAAGCGGCGCAGGCCGAGCGATGTTAGTGGAGTGGTGGATCAACCAGATTTGTATCAAACTAGTTCAAAACTTCCAACTGGCAATAAGCAGAGGCCTTAAATAAATAAATAAACAAGAAGGAACTCTTAAGTGATGTTCAAGTGTAAAATAATGCATGTGGGTTACTGGAAGTACAGGGACTATTTTTATCCATGTAAGGGAATGAAATAAAGGATAGTACCATTAAGCCATTCTTTTTGCTTATGTTCATTTACCATGGGTACAATGTCTTTGCTGGACTATTAAATCTTTAATTAGAAACATTCCTGCCAAGCTTTGCTACTGCGTTCATAAGAAGCAAATAAGATCAAAGACCTAGAATTTCTTTTCCTTTTTTTCCATTTGTTCTTCTTGTTAGTGAGGTCGAACATAAGCTTGTTATCCAAAATTATGTGCTGAACAGAATTGGGGGGTGATTTGTTTTTTAAAGGAGAAATACTCTCCATTAATTGTTGTTCTAGATAGACTTTACCTCTGAAACAACTCACCCCAAATACATTCTGTACTTAAAGTACTCTAATCAAGTCAACTAGTGAAGGGATGTTTTATCATCTGGGATAGGACTATTACTTTCTCGTGCCTGCACAATGTACATGACTAATCTGGATATGAGATTGAATCTCTGCAGTCCTTTAGGGTATGTCTTAATTATGCTGCTCTTCATAATCTCTCATTAGTAGCAGTGAAGGATGATAAATTTAGACTTGCATACACACTGGTTTATGGGATTACATTAAAATACACTAGTGACTTCTATGGATTGATTTTGGTGCTATTCTGGTCTAATTTTTTTTTAAACTGGGGTTGATAAAGGATGCCTCTTTCAGCCTTAGATAGGGGCATACCTTAGAGATAGGGATGTTGGAATAAATTAATATTTACTATGTTCTCTGAGTTCCTCAGAGGATGTTTAAAGAAGGAAAAGTGTTATTACTTAATTTGACAAATGAAGATCCATATTAGCCAACAACAAATGAAAATGCTCATATATATGCTCATTTTCTCATGTATTCAATTATTTTATGGTGGTGACTGTGGGGGAAGGAAATAGGTAGAAAATGTCAAGGCCAGGGCTAAAATATATATAATAGTTGGAGTGAATGATCTGTGTAGAAAATGAGTTGTGCAATTTTATATATAGGGCCAAGTCCAGCTCATGTGTTAGTGGGTAAAATCCCCATCACTTGAATAGGAGACATGACCATTTACACCCATTCTGAATTTAATCCATACAGTGTTAACAATGATTGACTGTGAGAGGATAACATATGGAGACAAATTATGTGCAGACTTAACATCCTTGTCTTCAGTGGAGTTTTGCCGCTGCATAATTTGGCCTTTGATTTATCTTATATTTCACTTGCTAACCTGCGCTCTTATATATAGAAATATGTAGTTATAAGGGTAGGAAGAGTGAACTCCGAGCCATAATTTTGCATCTGATTTCACGTTTATAATGCCACAGATCTTTACTACATGAAATCCTCTTAACCATAAAAGGGATAATGTTTTCAGTGCTCATTGTTGGAGGAAGGATTAATAGATTTAATGGATTGGCAAACAAAGTCTTCAGTTCATTGTAACATTTTATTTCTTGATAATTTTGTTGTCAAAGATGTTAAAGTAAATAGATGTGAATGAAGACAGCTTAAATTAACTGCTATGATAATGGAAACAGTCTTTCCAAGCCAGAAAGCAGAGCTACTGGCCAGCTATTCACACCATAACAAATCCTCAGAGCTACCTAATGGACAGATGCTACTATTGTTCTGGCTGATGCCTCATAGACATATTTCACATCTGGTATTCGACTGCTTTGTTCACCTTGTTTGGATTTGAAAATCTGGACAGACAAATTGACTAGTGATTAGCATAGAGCCATGTGTGTGCTTGGCAAAGGCTCCTTTGCATTGAATTACTTGGGCCAGTGGCTTGCAGCAGTGATCAGCTTTGCAAAAAATAATTAAAGTTTATTGGAACAAACTCAGCCCTTCCCTAAGCAGGAGCAACACTCACAGAAGTCAATGGGAGTTGTGTTCACTTATGATATGGTAATAAAAATCATACCAGTGTCTCTTAAGCAGAGATAGGAAAATACCTTAGGGCTTGGCTACACTTGCGAATTACAGTGCAATAAAGGAGCCCCGGGCGTCCTAACTCACTTCCTGTCCACACTGGCAAGGCAAGTAGAGCACTGTGACTCCATGGCTACAGCACTGCTGGTACTCCACCTCAGTGAGAGGAATAACGTTTGCTGCGCCTTGGCTACAATGCACAGGGAAATGCCCTTTCAAAGCTCTGTTTCTGACAGCTGGCATGCAAGACATTAGTGTGGAATGCTATGTGTGAGAGAGAGAGGCAGGGGGGAGCGGGAGGTCTGCTGTGTCTGAACTTACAAGACAGCATGCTGATATGCTCTCAGCACCCCAAAAACCCACTCTCTCTCCCCCCACATACACACAACACACTCTTTGTCACACTCCACTTCCCCATTTGAAAAGCACGTTGCAGTCTCTTGCATGCGGGGATTGCTGCCCATAATGCACCGCTCCCAATGCTGCTGAAGTGCCGCAAATGTGGCCACGCCACTGCGCAAGCAGCAGTCAGTGTGGACAGACTGCAGCACTATTCCTACTGCACTCTCTGAAGGCGGGTTTAAATCACAGCACTCTACATCTGCAAGTGCAGCCATGCCCTTAGTTCTGAATGGGTTTGTTTGTGTGCCAGAAGTACTTTGCATAGTTTTGCAGACCTTACAGTTTGAAATGGTTTAGGCTGAATGAACCCACTGTCAACTCTTGTTACCAACTCTTGGGCAAGAAACAGATTTATGTGTGTCACCATTCAGGACAACTGCATCTGAATTCCCCCTCCATGGTCCATCAAAAGCATCTATTTTTAGGCTTCCAGCTGTCAGCCATTACCTTGCTTGGGCAGAAATCCTGATGGGGATTTTTCCAGGCTGAGCCATTCCATGTGTACACTGTGATATTCCCAGTAATTCAGACTCCTGAAACAGACCAATATCTGCATGTTGCTTGCTCTCCAAAGGCTTCTAAGCAGCATAAATGCCAACAACTAAGTTACCACACAGCCCTTTCTAAGCAATCACATTTATTCTTAAGGTAAAAGCATTACAAAAAAAACCATATAAAAGCTCTTGTATGCATGGTAAAAGATTCATAGATGCATAGAGTCTAGGGCTGCAAGGGACCTCGAGAGTTCATTGAGTCCAGTCACCTGCCCTCATGGCAGGACCAAATACTGTCTAGACCATCCCGGATAGACATTTATCTAACTTACTCTTAAAAATCTCCAGAGATGGAGATTCCACAACCTCCCTAGGCAGTTTATTCCAGTGTTTAACCACCCTGACAGTTAGGAACTTTTTCCTAATGTCCAACCTAAATCTCCCTTGCTGCAGTTTAAGCTCATTTCTTCTTGTTCTATCCTTAAAGGCTAAGATGAACAAGTTTTCTCCCTCCTCCTTATGACACCCTTTTAGATACCTGAAAACTGCTATCATGTCCCCTCTCAGTCTTCTATTTTCCAAACTGAACAAACCCAATTCTTTCAGCCTTCCTTCGTAGGTCATGTTCTCTAGACCTTAACTTTGGAAAATCATGGGAGACAGGAGAGATTCCAGAAGACTGGAAAAGGGCAAATATAGTTCCCATTTATAAAAAGGGAAATAAAAACAACCCAGGAAACTACAGACCAGTTAGTTCAGTGTTTCTCAAACTGGGGTCGCCGCTTGTGTAGGGAAAGCCCCTGGTGGGCCGGGCTGGTTTGTTTACCTGCCCTGTCTGTGGGTCCAGCTGATCGCAGCTCCCACTGGCTGCAGTTTGCTGCTGCAGGCCAATGGGAGCTGCTGGAAGCAGCGGCCAGTAAGTCTGTCGGCCCGCACCGCTTCCAGCAGCTCCCATTGGCCTGGAGCAGTGAACTGTGGCCAGTGGGAGCCGCGATCGGCTGGACCTGTGGGGGGGGCAGGTAAACAAACTGGCCCGGCCTGCCAGGGGCTTTCCCTACACAAGCAGCGACCCCAGTTTGAGAAACACTGAACTAACTGGTCTGTAGTTTCCTGGGTTGTTTTTATTTCCCTTTTTATAAATGGGAACTATATTTGCCCTTTTCCAGTCTTCTGGAATCTCTCCTCTTTCCCATGATTTTCCAAAGATAATAGCTAGAGGCCCAGATATCTCCTCTACTAGCTCCTTGAGTATTCTAGGATGCATTTCATCAGGCTCTGGTGACTTGCAGGCCTCTAACTTTTCTAACTGATTTTTAACTTGTTCTTTTTTTTTATTTTATCTTCCAAACCTACCCCCTTCCCATTAGCATTCACTATGTTAGGCATTCCTTCAGACTTCTCGGTGAAGACCGAAACAAAGAAGTCATTGAGCATCTCTGCCATTTTCAAGTTTCCTGTTACTGTTTCTCTCTCCTCACTGAGCAGTGGACCTACCCTGTCCTTGGTCTTCCTCCTGCTTCTAATGTATTGATAAAAAGTCTTCTTGTTTCCCTTTATTTCTGTAGCTAGTTTGAGCTCATTTTGTGCCTTTGCCTTTCTAATCTTGTCCCTGCATTTCTGTGTTGTTTGCCTATATTCATCCTTTGTAATTTGTCCTAGTTTCCATTTTTTATATGACTTCTTTTTATTTTTTAGATCATGCAAGATCTCGTGGTTAAGCCCAGGTGGTCTTTTGCCACATTTTCTATTTTTCCTACCCAGCAGAATAGCTTGCTTTTGGGCCATTAATAGTGTTCCTTTGAAATACTGTCAACTCTCCTCAGTTGTTTTTCCCCTCAGTCTTGATTCCCATGGGACCTTACCTATCAGCTTTCTGAGCTTACCAAAATCTGCCTTCCTGAAATCCATTGTCTCTATTTTGCTGTACTCCCTTCTACCCTTCCTTAGAATTGTGAACTCTATGATTTCATGATCATTTTCATCCAAGCTGCCTTCCACTTTCAAATTATCAAATTATCCTCCCTATTTGTTAAAATCAAATCTAGAACAGCTTCCCCCCAGTAGTTTTTTCAACCTTCTGAAATAAAAAAGTTGTCTGCAATGCAGTCCAAGAACTTATTGGATAGTCTGTGTCCCACTGTGTTATTTTTCCAACATATATCTGGATAGTTGAAGTCCCCCATCACCACCAAATCTTGGGCTTTGAATGATTTTGATAGTTGTTTAAAAAAAGCCTCATCCACCTCTTTCACCTGGTTAGGTGGCCTGTAGTAGACTCCTAGCATGACATCACCCTTGTGTTTTACTCCTTTTAGCCTAACCCAGAGATTCTCAACTCTTCCATCTACTATATCCATCTCCACCTCAGTCCAAGTGTGTACATTATTAATATATAAGGCAACACCTCCTCCTTTTTCCCCCGTCTATCCTTCCTGAGCAAGCTGTACCCATCCATACCAATCATGTGTATTATCCCACCAAGTTTCAGTGATGCCAACAATGTCATAGTTGTATGTATTTATTAGCACTTCCAGTTCTTCCTGCTTATTACCCATACTTGTCGCATTTGTATATAGATACTGATTTGATCTTGCCTCCCAGTTTTGCCCTGACCTTCCTTTCACTCTGCCATTATAGCCTACGCTCTCTCCTATTTCCGACCCATCTCCCAGGTATCCATGTTCTTCACTTAGCTGTGGGCTTTGCTCACCTGTCCCCGTCGAACCTAGTTTAAAGCCCTCCTCACTAGGTTAGCCAGTCTGTGTCCAAATAGAGTCTTTCCCCTCCTCAGAAGGTGAACACCATCTCCGCCTGGCAGTCCTTCCTGGAATAGCATCCCATGGTCGAGGAAGCCAAAACCCTCCTGGGGACACTATCTTCACAGCCAGGCATTCACCTCCACAATGTACCTGTCTCTGCCCGGGCCCCTACCTTTGACAGGAAGGACTGAAGAGAATACCACCTGCACCCCAAACTCCTTCACCCATACTCCCAGAGCCCTGTAGTCACTCTTGATCCGCTCAGTGTCACACCTCTCAGTATCATTCGTGCCCACATGGATGAGTAGCATGGGGTAGTAGTCAGAGGGCTGGATAATCCTCGACAATGCCTCTGTAACGTCTCGGATACAGGCCCCCGGCAGGCAGCATACCTCACGAGATGAAATGTCAGGGCGACAGATGGGTGCCTCTGTCTCCCTCAGCAGACAGTCTCCGACTACCACTACCCGACGTTTCCTATTCACAGTGGTGGCAGCAGACCTCCCAGCCTTAGGGGTACGAGGCTTCTCCTCCTCTGCTGTAGGGGGTGATTCCTTCTCTCCTGTATCGAGAAGAGCATAATGGTTTCCTATAACCACGGTGGGAGGGTTTGGAGCAGGGGTGGAGCACTGCCCACTGCCAGAAGTAACCACCCTGAGCCATCTCCTCCTCCACCAGTGGTGTGTCAACAGTCCTGTGTACTGGGACAGCTACCTCAGCTGTCTCCACATGGACACTGTCCAGGAATTGCTCATGGATTTGGATGCTCCTCAACCTAGCCACCTCGTCCTTTCACATTGGATGGTCCCCACAACCTGGATATCAGTAAGTGGGAATTGCAAGTTACAGTCCCTGCAAAACCACACCAGGATCTGAGTAGAAGCATCCATGCTCAGGTGCTCTGTCTGGCTACAGGCGCAGGTGGAGGAGACAGAAGCAGTGCTGGCACAGGTGTTGCGGGTCTTCCTAACCATCATAGGCCTCCCTCTGTCAAACTCCCTCTTAAACTCCCCTGTCTGCAGCCCCCATCCACTTTGCTCCCCTGGTTGCTCTGCCTCTAGCTTTTAAAGCCTGTTTGCCTAGGTCAGTCCCACCCTCCCCGTGAGTCACACTGGGGAAGGCTAATCAAAGGCAATCAAGGGAACAATCAAGGGAACATGGTCAGGCATACAGTCCCAACTGCCACAGCACCTGAAACTTCAAAAACTTGAAAAGCATCAATCTTAGGCCAAAGTCCTTCCAACCATTCCCAGGAAGGATTGTTCCTGGGGAAAGAAGGTCCTGTCCATTTGTCCATTTGCTGGATCAGAAAAAAGACCTTAAGTCAGAAACTCGGGCTATTTGTCCATTATCTGTTGGTCTCTGGAGAATCCAGTTTGAACTAGTATATGTGAGCCTCTCCAGCTGGAGACATACTCTGTGTTACAGCCAGAGTGAATCTGCATAATCACCCACACTGTTCTTAGTTCTTTGAGGAGCTGTGGTCATCTTCCCTCGTGGAATTACATACAAGGCCTGGCTCACAATAATACATAAATTTAATACAGTAGGATCTGCCACAATATGTATAGTGTTTGTATGGGTTAAATGGTACATCAGATATGTGTCTACTTGCCTGTCTGGGAAATATTATATGGATTTTTGCAGCAAAGGCAGATCCTTATGCCAAATTCATCAGCAAAGAGCAGCCTTTGTAGACAGAGCAGAAAAGCTAATAGAAAGCTTCACAGAGCAGAATAAGGCACGGTCTTTGAGATACAAGGCCATAAAAAAAATCTAACAAAGAGAATCGAGAGAGTAAATGAATGTAAACATCACCCCTTCAACCTAGATTTCACCTAACAATGGCAAAATAATAATTAAAATACCAGAGTGGTTTAAAAATACATTAGGGAGCTCTGGTTGATGACAATAACTCTTGAAAATGGATGGTGTAAAAGGTTGAGCTGACCTTTCAAGGGAGTTGGAGTTCATATGCACATATGCCAGGCTTAGCGCCTCTTCCCAAGTGGAGGGTAGGAATACAAGTGTCACATGATGGGGAGCATGTGACTAAGAACCAGGGCTGCTGAGAAACATAAGGGTGGTCTGTGATCATTCAGGGACAGCAGACTTGAAAGTGAACATTCCACCAAAAAGCAGGAAGAATATCCAGGAAAGGGCCAGTGATGAGACCTGAGTTGAGTCACACTCCAGAACGTTTAACTAGAAGGCCTGGAAGAGAGACCTGCAGGGACTAGTCACCAGCGAGGAAGGCTGGATGGCCAGGAGCCCATTATGAGGAAAGCCTCAGCAGGAACAGGGCTAGGACTAAGAACCTTGTGCCACGGGTGGAGGTCCAGTAGGAACGGTGGATGGAAACTTTTTGTGTAGTTTTGAACTTTGTGTCAATAAATGAAACTCCCAAAAGGTGAGAGTTATTGAGAATACAACTGCAATGTGAAGTCTGATAAACTGGGGAGAAAGAAAAACTGAGGTAGTGGGAGGGCCAGAGAAGCCATACCAAGTAAGCCCTTCTACAGATGGTGATGCTATGAAGCCACAGGAGGGAAAAAAGGAAAGAAAGGAATTTATTTAAGACTCCGAGTATTAAAACAGAGCCCTGGAAACTGTGAAAGAACTGTAGGGATTATTTTATTGTCTCCTTTATGTCTCTCCTGGGTTTTTCTGTATTTTGCATCTGAAGCAGAAAACTAATCTATCATCTAATTGGCATACCTCAAGGATAAACAACAAATTGTTTACATCATTTCTCTTACCTCTTTTTCTACCCAGCTATCTGATCCCCTCTCTTACTCCACTTTAAATAAATCCAAATGTTGTCTATTCCATTACACAAGAGGCACTCTTTTTACTCTGACACTTTTTTTCAAATATTTATGAAATCATGCACAGGGATTCAAAATTATAGCGTCTCTGTGAATATAACAGTCCAATTAACCTCTGATTGAGGTGGGGAGGGTGTTTCCTTGTTTCTTCTCCAGTTGCTTATACTTATAATTGACATACAATCAAGTTCATTTTACTTGCAGAAGCCTGGAAGCCATGTCAGGATTCTGCTTTGGTGACTAAACTTATTTACATTTTTTCCTAAGTATCTGTTATGTCTTTCAGCTGTTCATTAAATGTGTATTGTGCTTCTTTATAGGGTATGAGAAGAAAAAAGATTAGTCATAAGGTCATTGGGAGATATTGAGGATGACCAACGTCAATTTTCTCTGGAAATTCAGGACAGAAAAATATATCTTCAGCTTAAAAATCATATTTATGGAATAATGAAGAATATTATAAAAAAAGAACTGGAATCTATTACAGTAGGACCAAATTCACTACTATTGTCCATACCTAAAAACCCATTGAAATCCACCCATTTGCATCAACAGTGGATTTGCCCCACAGAATAAAATGCATTTTCCAGAGTGTGGAGATGTATTTGAGAAGGGCTGTCCACATTTTATAGGCAATTCTATGCATGTTAAGCATTAGCATTGAGCCCTCTAACAGCAGTCAAGATTTCCAAGATGAAAAAATCAACTCTTAATTTAGAACATGAATCCTCCAATGCTTGAGGTTGTTCAGATGTGATGTCCAGGTTTGGCCAACAGGTCATTTTCAAAGTTCAGCTACAGATACAGGTTTACATATTTCAAGCACCCCCAAATTTCAGAGCTGTTCAGATCTAGGGGTTTGGTTTGGATCCTCACTAAAATACTTATATCACAAAACCTTCAGTACAATCAGTTTTACAAGGATACCACAGGAAGACTAGACCATGAAGACTGAGCTCCTCTCCCCTCTGTAGAGTTGGTCTCCCTTCAGATGAGAAATAGAATGGACCGATGGGCATCACATGAGGAAAGGTTTAGCTTTCTGCCACATGAAGCAACTGAGACCTTGTACTGCAAACCTTGCTTCTTTCTCTGACTCACTAGAGTCCATGCTTATTCCTATTATGGGCGTATATCTCAAAGACTGTGCCTTATTCTGCTCTTGAATGTCATGTTAGGACACAGAACTATGATTTCAGTTCTGGAATAAGCAAGATCCAGGTTGCAGTGAGCTGTTGGTGAAACCTTAAAAACAGATGTGTTCCTATCTGAAAACTTCAGATCCAAGCTGCCCAAGATTGGGGGAGTTTGCATTCTTTATTCTGGTTCACGTGCTCTCAAAAGGTTACATTCAATTTGAATTAGTATCCAAAGGTCAGACATTTAAGTACATGTTATTCAGTCTTCTTGGACATGGGCTGGGGACACTATAAATAAAAAGCTTCTCTCGTGGTTTGTCAGAACTGCCACCCAAAGACACACCAAGAACTACAGAGACGGCATCAGAATGAAAAGTTATGGCGGGAAAACATCAGAAACTTTTCAAAGCTCAGTTTGGGTGAATATTATTGTGTGAATATTCAGGCTGGTTCTTAGCTTACCTGGTCTGGTTTAACAATCCGTAGTTTTGAGATGAACTGGACCTTAATAATTATTAGTACTAAGGAGAAAACAGGAAGATTTTGTTTTATTCATATGTTGTATGGAGTCAATTTGTTTGAGTTTATGTTGATGAAGATTTTTTTGTTACTTCTATTTTGATGTTTTCCTTCCCCGGGGACTGCAAGCTGACATTGTGGAAAGGATTCTGTGCTCCAGTGACTCTGAGAACTATGCTAATGGAAGTTTTAACTTCTGCTAGGGTCACCCAAAATGGACAGGTCAAAAGGTGAGGACCAGACAAAAAGTAATTCACTGGTCCTACAGGATGGGGGTGGAGGGGTTGAGTTATACTTCAATTTACATGTCTTCATAAAAAAAAAGTTAAGTTACAGAAACACAACAAAGTAGCCATTCCGGAAAACAGTATGCCAAAGAAATGTACTATGTAAATGTATCATCATAGGAATGAGGAGTCTTGGTGAAAGCCAACAGGAAGCCAAGACTCTCCGAAGTTCTTTACTGTTTTAAAAACAAACTAGGAAAATAGGTTTCTGGAATATTAGAACAATGGATGCAACAGCAAATGCCACACACACTGAAAGATTATGATTACCATAATCTTAAAATCCCTGGAATAAGTGAATGTTGATGACCAGCAGATGATTAAGACCTATTCAAAAAAATGAAAATAAAGTCATAATATATTTGGTGATGTGAGATGGTTGCCACTCACAGGTAGTAGAATTAATTATAACTCTCACAGCAGAAAAATCAACTATAAACTGGGAACCAGTTAACAGCTGATTGCTTCGAGCTAGGTTTCAAAGCTGATATATGAGCATGACAATTATACAAACCACCAGACAACTACAATGATGAGATCAAAGATCAGTTTGACAATTGCTTACAAACTGATTGAAAATATGTCCAAGGGAAGATTTCAGTGCCAAGGTTGAGGATGACAACAATGGAGTGGAGAAGGTAATAAGGAAGGAGAATTGGTTCCCAAAATCAGAAACGTGACAGAATGGTTAAACTGTCTTGTATCTGGACTTTTACCTGGTGGAATACTATCCCCACACAAAGATATCTATAAGGAATACCATTCACACACAAAGATATCCATAAAGTAACTTGGAATTCCCCAGATATAGTCACCAGGAACCAGACTGACCATCTATGTACAGGAAGGAAATTTAGATCAACTGTCCAGGATGTCAAGGCATACAGAGGGGCTGAGGATGGAAGTGACCACAATTTGTATGGCAATACTGAAGATCAAACTTAAGAAAAACAAGAGCACCAAGAAAATTGACAGCAAAAGTCTAGTAGACAAACATAGAAGAATTTCAAACTGAAATGAAGAACAGATTGCAGGTACCATGAGTTATATATAGATCCATCAAAAGAAGTCAACATTGACACACCAGGGTCCCACCTGTATAACAATATAATAGATACCACTATAACTGTAGTTGGTTAACAGCCAACGTAAAACATCAACTCCTCAAAAACATCTCCAGAAAAAGAAGTAGCAAAAATCTGTAGATAAAAAGGGAAAAAGCAGTAAAAAGCAGAGGAAGAAGAGACAAGAGGAAATACACAGATAATTTTGCAAAGAAGCTGAAGTAGCTGCTGAAAGAAGTGATACCAAAAAAACTTAACAATTTTATATCAGCCAGAGGGGTATATTAAGGACAATCAAGGAAAGACTTTAATAGAAAAAGAACAAAGAGTGAGACTGGCATAATATTTTAAAGAAGTGCTAAACAGACCAACACCAGAAGAAACTAATGACACACACAAAGAAATTCCACTCAGAACTAGAGTAATAATTCCACATCATGGCCTCTCACATCACAAAGAGAAGAGAGAGACAATAAAAAAGTTAAAACCTCAGAATGCTGCAAGTTAAGACCAAGTCACTACGGAAACATTTAAAGCTTATGGTGATGAGACCATCAATAAAATCACTGAACTTTTCAATGAAGTATAGGTCCAGGAAAAGCTCCAAGACAATGAAAAATGGAATTATAATGAAAATGCCAAAGAGAGGTTACCAAACCAACTACAACAACTGGCAATGTGTTACACTCCTTTCAATAGCAGGCCAAGTCTTCAACAGTATCATCTTAAGGAGAATAAAAATAAAGTGATTGAGGCAAAGCTCAGGGAAGAGCAGACTTTGGGAAGAGCAGATTTTGAACCAGAAGATCATGGGTCAATCAGATTTTCACCCTAAGAATAATCAAAGAATGTTGAATGGCAAACCCCACTTATTATAAATTTCTTAGGAAAGCCTTTGACAGCCTCAATCTAAATTCACTCTGAAACATCTTGAACTGTTATGGTATGCCAACAAAAATAATTAACATCAAGTCTTTATATCAAACCGCAGATTGCATAGTTAAGGTAAACGCAGACTTGAGTGAATGATTTAACAGAGACTGGTGTAAAATAAGGATGCATTCTCTCACTTCTCTTTGGCATTGCCTTTTACTTCATTATGAAAAAAAGTGTAGATGGATAAAACACCAATAATGCATGGGTCAAAAACAGTACACTAAAACATTTGACATAGCTTGTCTAAGTAATAGCTCAACCAACATGCAAGCGAAGACCAAAAGACTGTTCAGCGTTGCAAAACTGATGGGGTTAATAATGGATTCTGAAGAAACAAATCTAATGAGAACCCCTGAAAATCCCAATTGAAGCATTACTTTGGAAGGCAAAGGAAAGCACAAGGGGACTCAATTCCCATATCTTGGCAGTAACATGCAAGCCCATGGGGATATCCAGAAGGAAATAATATCATGAATTGGAAAGGCAGCAGCTCCATTCACCAGCTCAAACAAGATTTGGTATTTGAAAATCTGTAATTTAAAGACCAAATTCATCTTCAACTCAAATGTTATTTCCACCTTAACATAAGGATGTAAAAAGTGGAAATCTCCAAATGTACAGACAGACATCTAAATGCGCTAAGTAAAGTTCTGCTTCAATGCTTATGGCCCTAAGGTGCACAATCCAGCAGTCAGGGAATTACAGGAACACAGCGGTGCTCTGGCCACACATTTTCCCCTGGACCACACCTGCTATAATAGATTGTACTGGTAAAGAGTCACAAATCTTATTCTATACCAGTTGGAGGTTCTTTATTACGCTGGCCTTTTGGTCCTTTATGCTACCAGAGCAGTACAAAATAGCCACAGTTAGACTGACGATGTGGCCCATTGTCTATAGTTTTTTCATGTACTGCATGCTAGATACTAACAGGAGAGGACGTCAGGCTTATAATAAGATGGCTCTTTATTAAGAAATCTATTCACAGAAGTGCTGCAACTGGAGCTAGTATTCTAGGAACGGGCATACAGAATAACTTACTGGTGCCTCTTCCAAACTCTTCCATCCTGCAACCCATGCTCCTCCTCCATGTTCCAAGCAGATTGCTGAACATAGGGAAAGGAAGAACAGATAATTACACTAGAAGACTTCTAAACCAGCTGCTTGCCATTCAGTTATATTATGTAGGCACTTTATTTTCTTCTTAATTAGCAAACCACATTTAGAAGTATGTTTACCGGGGATTCTAAAAGCTTGTCAGTAATTTTCATTCAGGCGTCTTAGTTTTCTAAGTCTGCATTTGGCAGAGATCAGTGAAATAAATTACTCTCAAGAAAGTGCCAATCAAGTATGTAAAACTCCCTGTTTCCTACAGGCACAGCCCTTCATTAAGTTTATTACTAGGTTGATACTAGCTTTGAAGTGGCCATGTTATGCAGTAAGCTCTGGCAGCCTCTGGCTATCTTCTGCCAGGTCTGTCACTTCACAGTCTGCATTTGATCTCCAGTTTGGTAAATCTGTGACTCTAAAGGAGCTCTCATGTGAACAAGTTCCTAGACAGGAAAGTAATCTTTAGCATCAGCATACTATCATGCTTTTCCACATCCCCCACCCCAATAACACAGTCCCTTGCTGCACTGTTAGCAGCTTTATTTACAAGATAAAGTTCTCTACGGTCTAAGCAATAATCCATTCAGACCACACAAACACACACACAATCACCTGCTAGATGATGGGAGATATATATTGGGAGACACATGTCCAAAAGAGCTTAGAGCCTGAGTATCAAGTTCTCAGCACCAACAAAGGGGGCCAGATTTTCAAAAGTGTTCATTGAGGCACTTAACTAACAACCAGATTTGGGGTAATTTATTAAAGTTAAGTGGCTTGCTCAAAGTCACAGAGAATCAGTAGCACATGTGTGAGGAGAAATTCAGGAGTCATGATTCCAAGCTCTGTGTTATCCTTACTTGTGGAGGAAGTGTGGGTTTTCTCCAGATAAAGTGATAACAAAGGTCAGTGAAAATTAAAAAAAGGAACATAACATTTTCCCCTAAAACTAGCTCTTCATCCTAAGAAGATGTATTCTAATACAGAAAAAATTATCTGTATTGAAGTTGTTTCAGGAGTTCGCTTTGACATATAGTCATTTGATAAACACATTATGCAACAATATCTCAATTACTGTATTTCAGACCAGAGGTCAGTCTTGATCTGTATGTTGCTTATTTGTACAGAATGCAGCCTCGCCAACAACATGAACCTCGAGAAGAATGTCAAGTAGAGAGAACAAGGTGTCTTTGTTGCCTTATTGAAGTTACATCTTGCTGAAATAAGAGCTTTCATTCCCACAGATCCCTAAGTGCTTGGCAAACTACACGTATATATGAATCATTTTGCATAGAAACCAATCGTTTCACCCACCTCTTAAATGAAGTCACCCTGTTGGGTGGAACATGGCACAACAGATTAGGACAAGAAGTGAAGGTGAATGCTAAGAATAACGTTTGACAAATGAAGAATTTGATCAGTCTCTCAAGGCAGGAAGTGAGGCTATTCCTTATGAAGAGGCAAAAAACAAAACACAAAGAAACCTCAGCAACCTAAAATACTATTTCAGTTGACCAAAAGACATTTATAAAAGATAGATTATTTAACACTTGACACTTATCTCAATCAAATATAAAACAAATAAAAAGATAAACCTCATAAACAGATAAAAGCTAATTGTTATGCTGCATGCCATAGCTTTTTGAAAAGAAAAGATTGCTAAAGGCAATTTTAAAAGGGAGATAGCTCCCTAGTATTTCTGAGGGTGCTGCACTTGCTCAAAAACTATGGCATAGGTGCATGGACAGATTCAGTTAGATAGAATCTATGTGGTGTTTTCCCCAAACAAGATAAAGTATCTGCTTTCAGCCTAGATTACTTTTCAGCCTGATTCTCAGAAAAAGACTTCTCACTTTGATCAAGACCCTGTGTCATCGTAACACTCCTACTTTAAGAGCTTGACCCTGGACTCATTGAAGTCAATGGCAAGTCTCACCTTGTCATTAATGTGCAGGCTCAGGGCCTAAGACAGGACTCCCTTTGGAGCCCATTGTAGTCTCACTTTGACTGGTCATGCTTGCCAAGGAGAGGCTAAGCATATTGCTTATCAGTCAGTGCGGCAAAAACCCTTATACAAACATTAATCAATCCTGATGACACACCTGAGAGTTAGGTACATTTTTATTAAAGAAGTTCCACAAACTGGTAAACAGACAGGTTAAATTAGGCTACCTATGAGATCAATGTCAGACCTGAGAAGAGATGCCAGGAGTTCTGCTGACCTCCAATTCCATGAGGTAACCAGGAGATAAATTTCCCTCTCCACACTAACATAGAGGTAACTTCGT
Source organism: Mauremys mutica (assembly GCF_020497125.1). Lineage (NCBI taxonomy): Eukaryota > Metazoa > Chordata > Testudines > Geoemydidae > Mauremys > Mauremys mutica. The sequence continues at coordinate 36,307,376 of NC_059075.1, forward strand.
TAAACTTTTCTGGACCAGTTTATCCCAACTCATATTAAATTTACCTGCAAGGTTCTCCTCATGCAAAGTTAAATCTCAGTATATCTTCACTATAGCATGTACACAGCAGAGGTCATTGCAGTTTAAAGAACTCAGAATCTCTATTTCTTTTAAAGAACATATAGTATTTTAATTGTGCATACCACAGGTCAATTAATAATAAATATCTTTTATGCTTAATAGTCATACTAATAATTTATGGAGGTGCATTTCATATACTTTAATGCACAGTAGCTAGTGATGTGCTGCTCAGAAAAGCATGCCAAAAGGGGCCCCTTTTACCATTATTTCTGATGAAGGACAACAGCTGTAGCACTGTAATTTACTTTCCTTCAGGTACTTAGTCTCCTATCTAGTGGCAGAAAAAGCAGGACTACATTACTGGAAATTTCACAGTCTTATTATTGAAAATGGCCTGGCTGGCAATAGAACTGAGATTCCAGCTAGCTGTGATGAAACTGAAGATGCTAAATTGTTCATATATGAACACAGAGAGAGGGAGATTACTCAGGCAATGGCTTCAGGTTTGCACTTTGATAAATGCAGTTCTATTTCTAACACAACTTCAGCTGTCATCACAGAGGTCAGTATTGGGATTTCAGCAGTGGTAAGTACTAGTGGCCCTTGGGCAGAGTTCATAGTCACTTGACATCAGAGTTGAGTCAAGCATGCCAGACAGGTTATGATGACAGTGTTGGGGGACAAAGTGGAGAGGACTTTTTATTGGGTAGGGCTCTCTTACTATCCTTTAATGCAGTGTTTCCCAAACTTGGGACGCTGCTTGTATAAGGAAAGCCCCTGGCGGGCCAGGCCAGTTTGTTTATCTGCCCCATCCGCAGGTCTAGCCGATCGCAGCTCCCACTGGCTGCAGTTTGCTGCTGCAGGCCAATGGGAACTGCTGGAAGTGGTGGCCAGTAAGTCCCTCGGCCTGCACCACTTCCAGCAGCTCCCATTGGCCTGGAGCAGCGAACCACGGCCAGTGGGAGCTGCAATCAGCCAGACCTGCAGACGGGGCAGGTAAACAAACTGGCCCAGCCCGCCAGGGGCTTTCCCTACACAAGCAGCGACCTCACTTTGAGAAACACTGAACTAACTGGTCTGTAGTTTCTTGGGTTGTTTTTATTTCCCTTTTTATAGATGGGCACTATTGTTTGAGAAACACTTCATTCTGAACACTTATTTAAGTAAAATGGTGGTTTCAGTGCAAAAGAATTAACGTTTATGACCAAACCCCCTCTCACCTACTAAAAAAAGATACAGATTCCAATCTCAGCTGAAGTAATTTGGAAATATTTAAACTTCCAGAGCCAGATGCCCAACTGTGGCTGAGGGATTGGCACAAATTAAAGGAGGCAGACACAAATGTGTCCTTTGTCCTCCCCTGACGTTGGGGCTGGTATGCACTAACCCAGTCTATAAGAACATAAGAATGACCATAGTGGTTCAGATCAATGGTCCATCTAGCCCAAAATACTGTTTTCTGACAGTGCCAGATGCTTAAGAGGGAATGAACAGATCTGGGCCATTATCAAGTGATCCGTCCCCTGTCATCCAGTCCCAGCTGCTGGCTGTCAGAGGCTTAGGGAAACCCTGAGCCTGGGGTTGTGTCCCTGACCATCTTGGCTCATAGACATTGATGGACCTACCCACCATGAACTTATCTAATTCTTTTTTGAATCTCATTATACTTTTGGTCTTCCCCTGGCAACAAGTTCCACAGGTTGACTGTGCACTGTGTGAAGAAGTACTTATGTTTGTTTTAAACCTGCTGCCTAGTAATTTTGTTAGGTTCTGATGTTTGGTGAAGAGGTAAATAACACTTCCCTCTTCACTTTCTCCATACCATTCTTTATTTTATAGCCCTCTATCATATGCCCCCATAGACATCTCTTTTTCATCTTGACTAGTCCCAGTCTTTTTAAAATCTCCTCATACAGAACTTATTACATTTTCCTAATATTTTTTGTTGCCCTTCAATGTGATCTTTTCAGTTCTAATAAATCAGTTGCGATGGGACAACCAGAACTGTGTGCAATAATTATGCTGTGGGCGTACCATGGATATATATAGTGGCATTATGATATTTTCTGTCTTGTTATCTATCCTTTTCCTAGTGGTTCCTAACATTGATAGCTTGTTTGACTGCCACTTCACATTGAGTGTATGTCTTCAAAGAACTCTCCACGGTGACTCCAAAATCTCTTTCTTCAGTGGAAACAGCTAATTTAGACCCTTTCATTTTATACTTATAGGTGGGGGGGATTATGTTTTCCAATGTGCATTACTTTGCATTTATCAACATTGAATTTAATCTGCCATTTTGTCATCTCATCACATATTTTTGTGAGATCCCTTTGTAACTCTTTGCAGTTAGCTTTGGATTGATTTACCTATCCTGAGTAATTTTGTATCATCTGCAAACTTTGCCACTTCACTATTTACCCCCTTTCCAGCTCACTTATGAATATTTTAAATTACACAGTCCCAGTACAGATTGTTGGGGGATTCAAGGAGCTCTTTCCACTGTGAAAATTGACAATTTATTCCTTCCCTCTGCTTTCTATCTTTTAACCATTTACTGATCCATGAGAAGACCTTCCCTCTTAGTCCATGATTGCCTAATTTGCTTAAGAGTGTGGCCTTTGTGAAAGGCTTTCTGAAAGCCCAAGTACACTGTATCAACTGGGTCACCATGGTCCACATGCTTGACCTCCTCAAAGAACTCTAATAAATTGGTGAGGAGTGATTTCCCTTCATAAAAGCCATGTTGACACTTCCCCAACATTCTGTATTCATCCATGTGTCTGATAATTCTGTTCTTTACTATAGTTTCAACCAATTTGCCTGGTACTGAAGTTGGATTTATGGGCTTGTAATTGCCAGGATCACCTCTGGAGCCTTTTTTAAAATTGGGCTTATATTAGCTATCCTCCAGTCATCTGTTATAGAGACTGTTTCAAATGTTAGGTTACATACCACAGTTAATAGTTCTGTGATTTCATACCTGAGTTCCTTTAGAACTCTTGGGTGAAGACTATCTTATATTGATAATTTATTACTATTTAATTTATCACTTTGTTGCAAAACCTCCTCTATTGGCACCTCAATCTGGGACAATTCCTCAGATTTGTCGCCTAAAAGGAATGACTCAGGTGTGGGAATCTCCCTCACATCCTCTGCAGTGAAGACCCATGCAAAAAAATCATTCAGCTTCTCTGCAGTCACCTTGTCTTCCCCAAGTGCTCCTTTCACACCTTGACCATCCCGTGGCCCCACTGATTTTTTAGCAAGCTTCCTGCTTGTGGTATACTTTTAAAACCATGTTACTGATAGTTTTTGAAACTTTTGATAGTTGCTCTGCAAATTCTCTTTAGGCCTCCCTAATTACACTTTTACATTTTGACTTTCCAGAGTTTCTATTTTCCTCAATAGGATCTGACTTTCAATTTTTAAAGTATGCCTTTTTGCCTGTAACCAACTGTTTTACTCAGCTCTTTAGTCATGGTGCCATTTTTTTGTCCTCTTACGGTTATTTATATATTTTATTTGGGGGTATACAGTAGTTTGGGCCTCCATTATAGTGTTTTTTAAATACCTTCCATGCATCTTACAGGCATTTCATCCTTTTAATTTGCATTTAACTAGCTTCCATGTTTTTGTGTAGTTCCCCTTCTTGAAGTTAAATGATACCGTGGTGGGATTCTTTGGTATTACCTCCATATACATACATGGATGCTAAATTTAATTATATTATGGTCACTATTATAGCACAGTTCAGCAATATTCATTTCTTGGACTAGATCAAGAACCCCAGAAAAATCATGGAGCAGGTCCTCAAGGAATCCATTTTGAAGCACTTGGAGAAGAGGAAGATGATCAGGAACAGTCAACATGGATTCACCAGTGGCAAGTCATGCCTGACCAACCTGATTGCCTTCTATGATGAGGTAACTGGCTCTGTGGATATGGAGAAAGTGGTGGATGTGATATATCTTGACTTTAGCAAAGCTTTTGATATGGTCTCCCACAGTATTCTTGCCAGCAAGTGAAAAAAAACATGGATTGGATGAATGGACTATAAGGTGGATAGAAAGCTGGCTAGATTGTCAGGCTCAATGGGCAGTGATCAATGGCTTGATTTCTAGTTTGTAGCCGGTATCAAGTGGAGAGCCCCAGGAGTTGGTCCTGGGGCCAGTTTTGTTCAACATCTTCATTAATGATCTGGATGATGGGATTAATTGCATCCTCAGCAAGTTCTCAGATGACACTAACATGTGGGGAGAGGTAGATAAGCTGGAGGGTAGGGATAGGGTCCAGAGTGACCTATACAAATTGGAGGATTGGGACAAAAGAAATCTGATGATGTTCAACAAGGACAAATACAGGGTCCTGCACTTAGGATGGAAGAATCCCATGCACTGCTGCAGGCTGGGGATCGACTGGCTAAGCAGTGGTTCTGTAGAAAAGGACATGGGGATTAGAGTGGATAAGAAGCTAGATATGAGTCAACAGTGTGCCCTTGTTGCCATGAAGGCTAACTGCATATTGGGCTCCATATGTAGGAGCATTGCCAGTAGATCAAGGGAAGTGATTATTCCCCTCTATTTGGCACTAGTGAGGCCACATCTGGAGTATTGTCCAGTTTTGGGCCCCCCACTACAGAAAGGATGTGGACAAATTGGAGATAGTCCAGTGGAGGGCAATGAAAATGATTAGGGGGCTGAGACACATGACTTATGAAGAGAGGCTGAGGGAACTGGGCGTATTTAGTCTACAGAAGAGAAGAGCGAACTGGGGATTTGATACCAGGCTTCAACTACCTGAAGCGGGGTTCCAAAGAGGATGAAACTAGGCTGTTCTCAGTGGTGGCAGATGACAGACAAGGAGCAATGATCTCAAGTTGCAGTTGGGGGTGTCTAGGTTGGATATTGGGAAAAACTATTTCACTAGGAGGGTGGTGAAGCACTTGAATGGGTTACCTAGGGAGGTGGTGGACTCTCAATCCTTAGAGGTTTTTATGAACCGGCTTGACAAAGCCCTAGCTGGGTTGATTTAGGTGGGGTTGTTTCTGGTTTGAGCAGGGGGGTTGACTAAATGACCTCCTGAGGTCTCTTCCAACCCTGATATTCTATGATTCTATGACATTATCTGGAAGGATAATCACCATTGTGGGTTCATTTCCCTGCTCCAGCTTGATGATTTCCTTCCCTAAGACTTTCATCCTCCTCAGCAGCACCCAGAGGCTGTTGGACTTGGGATGGGACTGCTCTACTGTGTCCCAGAAAGTCTTCTGCATGTACCTCCCTGTCTCCCTTAGTTCCTCCAGTTCAGCCTATCTGGTCTCAAGAGGCCATCCTCCATCTTTGAGTTGTTTGCACCACATGCACACATTCAGCACCTGCCCACAATCAAATATGCTGCATTCAGTGAAATAAACTGGATAGCTCCCTCTGCTGCTGGACTTCTGCTTGCATTATTTTTACTCTTGCAGGCTTTTTTTGTTGTTGTTTTTGGACTAAGTTCAGAAAAAGTTTGTCGGGTGTAGAGGTTGGTAGTTTTTTTCTCCTTGTTCCTATTTCCTTTCTAGAGGGGTTTCTGGCACCCTTCTAGTAGTTATATTATAATCTATCGGCCTCCTTTTCCTATGTCTGAAATCTCACTACTGCCAAACTCTCCTAACCTTGGTAGCTCACACTATCATAGGGATTTCTTTGCTTGTGAACTGGACCTGGAAGGAATGCCTCTTTAAACTCCCTCACAAAACGCCCCTCTTTGCTGCTCCAGTTCACTAGCTCCTCTGGCTTTTTAAACCCTGGTTTTCCCTGAGTTAGCCCCATCCTTTTGCCAAGGGATCCTAAAGGGATCAAAGTATAGCAGGCTAGAGCCTTGTAAGTATGCTCTGCAACACATAATAGTGTCCTCAAGGGGAGGTTTTGGCAGCCAGTCCCCAAACCAGCGGCTGGGAATAGAGTGGCACAGGGGCCACTACACTTTTTTTATATCACTAAAAGATTCCCCTTAAGCAGGGTAGCTCCTCTGAGGACTAATGCCCTGCATTTAGAGCAGCTTTGTGCCAGTGGCACAATGGAAAACCCGCACGGTGCCACTCACAATTGGAATCATGGTCTCCTCTTTTCATGCTATTGCTACTCTGTAGTGCTTGTAGTTTTGTCTTCACAGCCTGCTCTCAAATACAAGCAGTCTAAATCTCATGGGACATGCTCTGAGCCAGCCTGCACAGCACACTCAGAGTGATTCAGTCCAAGTCACACTTTTTGAATGGTCCCCGAGAGCCATGACTTTAAATAAAATGAACCACTCTCTGTATTAGACATTAACTACTCCTGTGTCTCAGAAGCAGATGTACAGCTCTGGGACTCATACAAGTCTATTCATTTTAAATGGTTGCTCCCAGCTCTTTGATTTCTTTTCTTTTAAAGTTTCTGAGTGAACGTAATGGTCCTGAAAGTGACAGAGTGAAAACATTGGTTCTGCTAGCTATATTGTAGGCAGGTGCAATGCAGGTCTTCACGTGGAGGGATCCCAATGCACTTCAGTTCCAACTTTCATCAGTTGTGGCATGTAACATTCTGGGCCTCATGAGATGTCACAAAACAAGACTGAAACTGGGTTTTGCAGAGAAGTGCATCAAAAGGACCGAGCTAAGAATGCACATCATTGGGTGATGAAATAAGCCATGTTTTATTTTCATATCCTTTTGATTTAAAAAGGAAAATTAACAGTCTAAGGCCTTGTCTACACTACAGGACTATTTCGAATCTACTTAATTCGAATTTGTGGATTCGACCTTATGAAGTCGAATTTGTGTATCCATACTAAATACACTAATTCGAACTTCTGAGTCCACATTAACGGGGCCGGCGTCGACTTTCGAAGCGGTGCACTGTGGGAAGCTATCCCACAGTTCCCGCAGTCCCCGCTGCCCATTGGAATGCTGGGTAGAGCCCCCAATGCCTGCTGGGGGAAAAAATGTGTCGAGGGTGGTTTTGGGTAACTGTCGTCATTGAACCGTCAATCACGCCCTCACTCCCTCCCTCCCTGAAAGCGCCTGCGGGCAATCTGTTCGTGCACTTTTTTGGTCAGTGACAGCGTGGACGCCACAGCACTGCAAGCATGGAGCCCGCTGCGATCATCGCCGTTTTCTCCTCCTCGCACTTTATCGTCCACCTCTTCCACATTCAGCTGCTGAGAAATTGGGCTACTTTTCAATGGTTCTGCAAGCACTGGGGGACCATAGGGGCCTTTTTACCAACATGAACGTCGTATGGCCGGGCAAGTTTCCTGATGCGTGTGTTCTCAGGAAGTGTGGGCTGCTCAGACGCCTGCTGGAAGGTAGTTTCTTCCCATACCACGAAATAACTGTTGTGGATGTGCATTTGCCTATAGTGATCCTCGGTGACCCAGCCTGCCCGCTAATGCACTTGCTCATGAAGCCCTATACAGGCGCCTGGGACAGCGACAAGGAACTCTTTAAATACCAGCGAGCAGCGTGACCTGTGACTGTTCAGTTTCTTTACAGAGAAGCTGAACCTGCCCCTGTTTCTTTACCCAGTTACTGTTGACTCTCCTCTTCGGTTAAATACCCCGTTCTCCCCGTTTCCTCCACTTCCAAGACACGTGTAAAAATAAAATACATGTCACACTGTTACTGAGGAGAGGTTTCTTTATTCATGACTTTTCGTTAAAGGGTCGAAACTGGAACGCAGACTGCGGTGGGTAGGGTGTGCGCTGATGTAAAGACCGCCTCTAAACTCAAGGAATGACAGGCTCCTGCTCCTACAGCGGTCCGCATTGCCGGACTGCTTGTTTCAACGGAGCCTGCCATCCCTCCTTTTTGGGATTCTGTGTGCGGGGGGCTATGTGGCCTTGTGGCGGAGGAGGACGGATACAGATTCTTCTGCTGCGTGACTCAGCGGTCCACGACAAGGACCGCTGTATAAGATCTGTACCCGCCCTCCCCCGCTAAAAAGTCACATCCCCACCGCCCACACAGAACCTGGAAACCACCTCCCATACCGACCACGGTGCCTGCTGACTGCACTGTGTGTGTTACCCGCTGCTGATCCGGCCCCCGTGTCTGTACCCTGCGAAAGGTGCCTGTCCTATGCAATTAGCAACGCACTTCCCCACGCACCCCATGCAAACACAGTCTTCAGTGAAGAAATATGACGGAAACAGTACTTAACAGCAAAGTATTTTTATTACTTAAGTACACAGTTATGGGATGGGACTGGGATTGGGACTTGTTTGAGTCCGGAAGGGAAGGACTTATGCAAACGTAGGGTATGAGAGCTTTTGGTTACTTGAGCACTCTGCTGGGGTGCAGTGACAGTATTCACGGCCCAGGGCGGGCATCCTCCTGGTTATTTAGGGTGAGGGGGGTATGTGACTTTGTGGCGGGGGAGGGCGGTTGCAGAGATACTGCCGGGGGCTCTGTCCTGCAGCGGTCCTGCAGAACATACACAAGTCGCCGGAGCGTGTCCGTTTGCTCCCTCAGTAGTACAAGCATTGCTTGACTCGCCTGCTTGTGTTCCTCACGCCACCTCTCCTCCCATTCGCTGTGTGAGCGCTGGTACAGAGAGACTTTCTCCCTCCACTGCCTCTGCTGGTCCGCCTCGGCTAGGTAGCAGCCCACACATTCATCGAAAATCGTGTCCCTTGTCTTTTTCTTTCGCCGCCTAATCTTCGCCAGCCTCTGCGAGGGGGATGCTGTGGAAGGTCTGGAGACAGTGGAAGCTGTGAGATGGGAAACAGTCAGTTAATTCCTTGCAATGATACTTTTTTGCGAACAATTAACTGAGTCTAGGCTGTCTCTGTGAATTTTTTGTTGAGACCCCTGTGCCTGCTGTTGCACAAATCATTTGCGCGGTGGATTCTGGGTAAATGTCGCCAGTCATTCCTTCCTCCGGGAAAGCAACGGCAGACAATCATTTCGAGCACGTTTTCCATGAAATGCCCTGGCACACGCCATAGCGTGGCAACAATGGACCCTATTTTGCCTTTTGTGTATGTCACCGTATGTGTACTGGATGCCGCTGACAGAGGCGGACCAGCAGCGCTACACAGCAGCATGCTTATGCTTTTGCATGACAGCAGCGATGGTTACCAGGCATACTGCACCGTCTACCATACCATGAACTGGTAAGAAGACGGTAATAAGATGGTCATGGTTACCTGTCCTTTTGCACTGCGCCATTTGGTGCTGTCATAAGTGCCCCTGGTCGATCAGCCAGGGGCGCAAAAGCAAAATTTGGGAATGACTCCCCGAGTCAATCCCTCCTTTTTGGGTATCTAAAAATAGAATCAGTCCTGCCTAGATTATGGGCAAGTGTACTAGAGAACCACTGTATCATACAACCAGAGACCACAGCTGCTCTCTGTCCAATCCTGCATAAATTTGGAGCTGAACGCTATTCACAGGGTGTGCTCCTGAAACAACCCCAGCTGTTCATTCCGTTCTTCCCCCAGCCTTCCTGGGTTCCAATTCCATTGTCCCCCCACTTGTGTGATGAAGTAATAAAGAATGCAGGAATAAGACACAGGTAGTCGTTTGTGAGAAATGAGTGGAAGGAAGCCTCCAGCTGCAATGATAGTCCAGAGATGACATTAAGGGGTGTGGAGGAGGGAGCCACTCATCCCTCTGCTAGTCCAGGGGCAATTGAATCTTTTCTTTACAATGAAGGGTGGGGGCTGATGGAGCTCAGCCCCCTTTTGCAATGATGAGGACGGTTACCAGCCATACTGCACCATCTACCATGAAAAATTAGCAACAGGCGGCCTTGACCGACCGGTCCCAAGCAAGTTGGTATGGTTGTCATGGTTACCAGCCCTTTTGCACTGCCCCATGTGCCAATAGGCTGATGGTACAAAAAGATGGAAATGCATCCTCATCATCAGCCATCCATAGCGTGGGGGGAGCAAGGATGTTGGTGTTGAGTGCTGCACCATCGCGTCTATCTGCAGCATTCAGTACAGATACGGTGACATGTAAAAGAGTCAACAGAGGATTGTTTTCCCTTTAACTTCTGGGGGTCGGGGGGGTGCGTAAATTGCCGAGCTATGCCCCGACCCACCGCGGACACTGTGTTTGACCCTAGAAGCATTTGGAGATCAGCCAAGAATGCAAATGCTTTTCGGAGACAGCAGGAACTGTGGGATACCTTGCGTCCTCGTTCCCCCCTCCCTCCATGAGCGTCCATTTGATTCTTTGGCTTTCCGTTACGCTCGTCACGCAGCTGCGTGCTGAGTCTGTGCTATGCCGTCTGTCCATTTATTTATTAAAAATACTTTGGACCAGGCGTAACGTAACATTTCTTCCCCTACTTAGATGCAGGAGTCTCCGAGCGAGATCACCGTGAGGACAGGCACTGAAGGAGATAGAGAGCGCATGCTGCGTGAAATCTAGCACGAACCACGGACCTATGCAGCCGTGCTCTGGGAGGCAGTGCTCCCTGAATACCGCATGAAAGCCTCGCGCGGAAAAGTGTGCTATCACGGAGCACCCAATAAGGCAGCTCTCCCCAGGAACCTCCTGCTGATGCTTATCGATTAACGGCAGGAGAGCTTCGTGGCGTTCTCCCAGGAGGATTTCTGTTCTATCACCATATATACAGAGACCTCCTTTTCACACACTTCAGATTCCTGTTATATTAAGAATAAAAGTTAACATGGTTAAAGCACTTACCGACTGCTCCTACCCCTGATTCAGGATCCGGGTTCCTGGCCGGGGAGGGTTGGTAGGGGATCTCCGTGACGGTGATGAAGAGATCCTGGCTGTCGGGGAAACCAGCGTTGTAAGTGCTATCGCCTGCCTCGTCCTCCACAAACCCTTCCTCATCTTCCCCGTCCGTGAACATCGTCGAGGAACTGTCCGTCGACACTGTCCCATCATCAGAGTCCATGGTCACTGGTGGGGCAGTGGTGGCAGGCTCCGTAGCGTCCGTTGGCCGCTTTGATTTTTTGGTAGCTTTGTCTGGGGTCCATGATTTTCACGCGGCGCTGCGTTGCATGACGGCTGTATCCTCTGTCTGTATCATGGCTTTGGAGACCTTCTCGTAGGTCTTTGCATTCTGTTCGTTGGAGCGCAGCTCCGAAAGCACAGACTCCTCGCCCCACACACCGATCAGATCGAAGAGTTCCCGGTCAGTCTATGCCGGGTCCCTCTTTCTATTCAGAGATTACATGAACTCCTCTGCTGGAGAGCTCTGCGTTGCTGCCGGTGCTGCGGAGCTCGCCCCGATGTGCAACCAGAACGTCAGATTCAAACCGCCCAGACAGGAAAATGAATTCAAATTTTTGCGGGTCATTTCCTGTGTGGCTGGGCAGAGAATCCAAGCTCGGGCTGCTGTCCAGAGCGTCAACAGAGTGGTGCAGTGTGGGATAGCTCCCGGAGCTACTAAGTTCGATTTCCATCCACACCTAGCCTAATTCGAACTAGCCATGTCGAATTTAGCGTTACTCCACCTGCCGGGGTGGAGTACCAAATTCGAACTAAAGAGCCCTCTAGTTCGAATTAAATGGCTTCCTGGTGTGGACGGTTGAGCGGTTAGTTCGAATTAACGCTGCTAAATTCGAATTAAAGTCCTAGTGTAGACCAGGCCTCAGTCTAAGAACTTTCAAGGATTCTAAAGGAGGCAAACACTGTATATAGGAATCACTTTGTCTTCTACAGAAGTGAAGACACTTCATTCAGGAGTGGAATGAAGCAGGTTAACAGTACAGAGCAACACAAGACAAGTTTAAAACAGGAAGTGAAGGATTCTGTAACCAATTAAACTTCAGAGGAATTTTAAGCAATGGGCCAAATTGCCTGCTTTAAAAAAAATAGAAATAATGTTCAACTCTTTTCACACCCATTCTGTTTTCACTGCTTCTGAGCATTCATGCATTCAATTTTGACTCATAAGAATGCTCACAGGGGGCCTGATCCAATGGTCAGGGAAATGAGTAGAAAAAAACCATCCTTTATAGCTATTGAATCAGACCTCAAAAACACATTTTAAGTTTGCATGTTACAATACTCTCAAACACTGAATTGCACATGGGAGTATTTGCACCAGAACTGTTATATTAATTTGAGGTGAGACACTGCTTAATGCAGCAGCCAGACAAGTCTCAAAGCCCTGCTCCTCCCACAAAAGGCTACACACTAGAGCTGCTTGGAACATCTTTTCCATAATGGTGTTTCACTGAAGCGGAAACATTTAACAGAGAAATGTTAGTTGAAAGGGTGTTTGGTTGTGGTTTTTGTTGTTTTGGGGGGAGGCCAGTGAGGACAGGAAGGGAAGAGAGAAAGAAAGAAAGAATGAGACAGACACTAACTACAGCTAGGGAGAGGGAGACCAGGTTCATGTTCCTGCTCTGCCTGATTCAGAGCAGAGGTTTTTTTATCCCAGATCACTCCAAACTGGGATCCTTGAAAGCTCTTATGTAAAATTTAGGTTGTTCATTTAGAGTTTAAAAATCAAAATAATATAAAAATAAAACAGATTTACGGAATCCTTAGTTAGGTCCTTCTGCTGCATTCTCCCTCCTCCCTCAAGATTTCAGTTCAGTTATCTGTTCACGATTTGTTTAATGACATTTCATGATGCCCAAAGTGTCACATGCCAGAAGTGACGTCGGTTGGAATTGAAGTCATAGGCATCACTCCATGGATCTTCCACATTGCAGACTGCACACACACATACACTCTGCCTGACATAATTCCATTTTTGTGAAAATGTTCCAAAGTATTTGCTTTTGTTCCAATGTTATTGCACAACAGAATTATCATCCTCTAGTCATCTTTATTACATATACATATATAAATACATTGTGTAATGCATGATGATACAAAATGTAATGCAAACTCTGAACTCAGACAATAAATATTATAATAGCCTAATGTTTCTGAGGACTTGGGAAAAGGGTGTGTGGGCCCAGTAAAAAAGATACACAATTTTCTAAAATTCTTGTTTAATTGCACTCTCTCCACAAGAGATTCAAAGCGATAGTGATGTCTTCAGACCATCTCCTGAGTCTAAGAATGAAGCTCATTCAATCAGGAAACAGATGTAATATCATGTGACTTTTGATCAATCACAACAAACCAACACAGTTCTAATTATTGAATGTCAAGTAAATAGTATTTGCAAGCAAACTGATCAATCCATAGAGTAAAAAAAAAAAACTCACAAAAACTGAATATATTTCCAAAACATGGGAAGAAAAAGAAGCTAAATTTGTCAAGTGAATTATTTGCTATGAAATATTTCCTCAGACCTAATCATTAAATCAAGCCGTCTTTTCTCAACACGTTCTGTATGAAAAGCTGTTTTCATTTCTTCCCAGTTGAATAAAGGTCTTTCGTTCAAAATTTCACTTTATTCTACTAATTAATTACTGATGCCTTTGCAGCTCTAACTTTAAAACGTTATTTGAAAGGAAACATGGTTTTGAATCAATATCAGTCATCAAATTGTTGTTTTTTCTCAAAGGAAAAGACGACACTTTGAGGAAATTAATCTTACGTCTGCGCTACATTTGTTGCCATATAAAATGTGTGTGTTTGTTTGTTTTATTTTTGGCCTTAGGAGAGTTTGCAGCATTGCTGACATACATTTCATTTTCAAGTTATTGTATAATGTGTTTTCAAATGAGCTTCTGTTTCTTGGTATAATATGAATTTTTTGTTTCAAAAAAAGTTGGAGTACAGTGCAGTGCCCTTATAATCAAAGTGCTATGGTAGGTGTCTAGTGAGTTTGCTGTTCTTTGGTCAAACAGCCTGATTTTGATCTTATTGCCAGGTCTGCTGCCTCTTCAGTGCCCCATCATAGCCAGTTGTGGCTCTGCAGCACCCTGCCTCAGTTTTCCTCTCACACAGGGCTCCTCAAGAACTCCACAAAGGCCTAATAACACCACCACTTCTTAGAGGTCTAGATTATTAATAAAGTTCAAAATAAACACACAAGAGACTTCCACCCCAATCTCAAGTTGGGCACAGTCTCCCTGAGGTGTCTGTCTATCTGCAAGTTTCCAATATAGGCATAGTTTTTCAGCCCTACCTAGACCACTCCCTGCAGCCCACTCTGGGTTCCATTAAATACTCCCTGTTCTCATCTGAGCAACCACTCCTAGGTCTTTCTACTTGCCATCTTGCACAGGCTCACAATGCCCAAGTGACCCCATAGGCCCAAACCCTTCCCCTTGGACAAGGGTCTCCTACAGGAACCTCCTGCTCTCTGCAGCCTTAGTCACATTTTCCTCTTCCTGTTGCCTTGGCTATTTAGAGACACCAGTTGTTCTCTGTCAGGCCCCATCAAGAGGCTGTTACTGAGGCTCTGATGGGCCAGGCCAGTTCCTCCTTAAAGGGCCCAACTCACCCTGTGATATAGCGAGTGAAGTCAGTAGGTTATGCCCATGTAAAAGAAGTGTAAGCAAGAACAGAAGCAGGCCCTCAGCATCTGAGGTTTACTGTAATTGTGTACAGTGTTCTGGGCTAGATTCTACAGTGCAATGTTGGGGTATCCTTAAGACACAACAGAACATGCGATTATGGTATCCTATGTCTTCAGATATGACCAATGGACACACAGGAATGCACGGAGACTGGAATCTTCGGTTATGGTTGTGCATTTATTGTAGCAGAAGCTTAGCTACACCCTGCAGAAACATACTGCCTGTTCACCTCCCCCACATCCCGAGGAGTGAGCACTGAGATCCTTTTGCGTTTCCCCTTTATTGTAATCATCAGCCCTCCCCCTCCCCAGCTGGGCAGTTCTCGTCTCGATCTCGGCCCAATAACTGCCCTCTAATTTCCCTGCTAAATTCCCCACCCGTTTATGTTTACCCTCACTCATGACCATTGTAGCCATATAAGGGGTTGTTAATGAGCACTTAGCTGTCTGTCAGTGAACACATGCAAGCTTGTGGTTTGGGGGTTTTCTGTGTGTGTCTTCCACCGACAACTTACCAGACAGAGTCAATGTCAGATAGAGCCAGCCCCCCACATGCAATATGACCATTTTTTCCAGCACTGTTGGCCCTAGAGTTGGTATATCCAATCCCAGGATGCTCACCCCAGTGCCAGGTGTGGGGATGTACTAGTGATGAAGGTCCAGTCTAGAAATTCTTACACACAGATCTCTCCTGATGCTGGCATATGCGCTGTGGCCAGAGGAAATTGGGCATGGTCAGGAAGCCACTATGCTGCACTACTCTCTAGTGCATACTCCCTATACTACCGGTGCAGGATTATTTCATACAGGATCTTTTCAATTGCTTTCTACAACTGAGCTTTAAGTGTCCCCAAATGAAAGGATTTATACCACTCCCCTTTAGACAGTATTCTACGGTGTTGCCAACTCCTGAAATTTTATCACAAGTCTCATAATATATGGATGAGTTCAATTATCTAGGGGTCTTGTTCACGAGCAATGGCAAGCAGAAGCATGAGATCAACCGGGGGATTGGCATGCTGGTGGCAGTGATGCGGGCACTGTACCGATACATGGTGGTGAAGTGGGAGCTGAGTTCTTGGAAAAAGCTCTCGGTTTACATCTTGATCTATGTCCCCATCCTCACCTACAGTTATGAACTTTGAGTAATGATCGAAAGGACAAGATCACGGGTACAAGTGGTGGAAATGAGGTTTCTCCGCAGGGTGGCTGGGCTTAGTGTCCGAGACAGGGTGAGGATCTAGGCTATTCGGGAGGGCCTCGACGTACAGCTGCTACTCCTCCAGATCAAAAGGAGCCAGTTGAGGTGGTTCAGGCACCCAATAAGGATGCTCCTGGAAGGCTTCTGTTGGAACTCTCCCAGGCACGTTCCATTGGACGGAGGCCCTGAGGCTGATCCAGGACACCCAGGAGGGTTTATATCTCCCGGCTGGCCTGGGAATGATGGGGAATCCCCCAAAACGTGCTGGAACCTGTTGCAGAGGAAAGGGAGATCTGGTCTTCCCTGTTCTCCATGCTGCTGCTGCAACCCTCACCAGGAAAAGTGGCATAAAGAAAAAAGAAGAAAAAGAAGAACTCTCATGATATTTGATATTTTTCTTAAAGCCTCATCTCCTGGAATCATTTAACAACTTGAAACATCTCTTTCATTTTTTTTTTTAAGACGAGCTCTTATAATTGTGGAAAAAATCTGGAAAACATGAATTATAATCCCTGAATTCTCTTCAGTTTTAGGTGTCCAGAACTAAACAGTCAGCCCATCTATTCTATACTACATAGTTCCTGTAGCCCTCATCACTATTGTATCAGCCCACCTGCCAAGTATTTAAAATAATGAAGAACAATAGCAATACAGACATTTTCAAGAGAGCCGTACTAAGAGGTCCTTCCAGAAGCACTTTCCAAAGGTAACTATTATTATCCCCATTTAAAAGTGGGGAAACAGAGGCCTAGACATATTAAGTAATTTGCCCAAAATTACACAGCAAGCCAGTGACAGAGTCCAAAACCCAGAGGTTCCAATTCCCAGCCAAGTGCTCTAACCAATAAACGTCTGCCTCTCATTTGGCTTTCTTCTGTTTTTATTATTATATTCTATGGTCAATATAACAATAACACATTTCAACAGAAGAAACGCAGGAAAGGTCAAATGTAATGCTGATTTATTACTGTAAAATCCTATACCTCATAGCCATGAGGAATGTTCTTCATTTAAACTTTTGAATTTGGGATTCTTCAAAGTGTGTCCCTGTATGTATCACAGCCCGGGCGGGGGGAGCTTAATGTTGCTTCAATTTGTTTGTTTTTTTCTGTGACAGAAGAAAAGCAGATTTGCTAATAACCTCCCTGATGCCTCACAGAAATCTTTGAAGCTCACGCTAATTAGCTGCAATTCTGCTAATATATCTGAATTTTCTTGCTTTTATTTACTTCTCTTGTTTTTTATGACTAAGAATATTTCCAGGAAAGCAGGCTCTTAGCAGTTGGTTGCTTAGAAGTTCATCTGCTCCTGCAGCTTGGTCTGTGCTTAAAGTCATACTCCTGTGTTAGTTACACCCAGCCCACTCCTGTAGTCATTAGGCCTTATGTAATGAATCCATGCATGGCAGACAGCAGATACAATTACTATATAAATCAAACACACTTGGGGAAGCCAGGAATAGAACCATGCTCCTTCAGTTTCAAAAAAACCCCACAGGTTCTGATCATTTGTGCCTTGGCCAACTGGTCTTTTACTTGCTCTGCAGCCACTGCAAAGCAGCAACATTCAGTAATAGATGAAAACTCAGTATTTCACACTGACTCAAGAAAAACTCTCTTTGACTTAGTGTATTTCTCACTAATGCTAAGCTCTTAGGTAGTAGCATCAGTCCATAATGCTTTCTATTATCTTCAGTAGATTATCTATCCTGGCAGATGATGACCTTGCCTCAGGATTTGTTTACACTGGCACTTTACAGTGCTGCAACTTTCTCGCTCAGGGGTCTGAAAAAAACACACCCTGAGCACAGCAAGTTTCAGTGCTGTGAAGCGCCAGTGTGGATAGTACACCAGGACTGGAAGCCGCATTCCCAGCACTGGTAGCTACGCCCCTCATGGAGGTGGTTTTTTTAGAGCGCTGGGAGAGCTGTCTCCCAGCGCTCTGCAGCGACTACACAAGCCACGTTAAAGTGCTGCTGCGGCAGCACTGCCACAGCAGTGCTTTAACGTTGCCACTGTAGACAAGCACTAAGTTACACAAACTTTTGTCATCCCTCGGCTGAACTACAGAAACGTCATATAACTGGGCACAAAACCGTCAGTGCTTAGGAACCTCCAAATAATACAGAACACCGCAGCACAACTCCTCAGCGACACAGACAATCTCAAGCACATCAAACCTTTTCCCCATCCCTACAATGGTTTCCCAAAGAATTTGGAATCAAGGTCACGATCTCAGTCCTTATCTTCAAGGCGCTCCATGACCTGCACCCAGGACAGCTAAAAGACTGCTTGAAGCTCTGGAATGAAGACCATGATCAACATCTTCACTCGTCTGACACAACAGAACTTCCTATTATAAGGGTAAAGTTAAATTGTATGGCAACCACAACTTTCTTGAGGACTGGTCTGACAATGTGAAATGAACTCCTGTAGACCATAACAAACCTCACCATCTTCTGCTCCAAGTGCAAGGCATGTTTTTTTGACCTTGACTTCTCTAACATAAATGTATAGCAACATGAATATTTATTTAAAAAAAACCAAAACCAAAACCGAAAGAGGATGAGAGAACAAACACGACGTGACAGATGAATAGTTGCATTACTTAATGCATTACTGGAAGGTGCTCATATAGTACAGCGATCAGCACAATATAAGCTACACAGAACAGAATAGGATGTTTCGCATGAGTAAAGACTGCAGGATTGAGTCCATAATATATAGAGATGAGTGAAATTATTCAGAACTTTTGCCCAAAGCAGTAGGTTCTATGAGCCAAATTCAGTCTCTGACATTAGATCTCCCAGTTCTAATTAATTCTCTCATATTATTTCTCATTATTTTTCATATATGCAATATTTCTGTATTCTTCAGTGAGACACAAAACATTAAATGAACCCACGGGAATGGAAGAAAAGAAACAACCCTAGGATCTGCTATGGGAAATGTGTAGTCATTAATACAGAAATAGTCACTGAGAGGGAGGATTTGGGAGCACTGGAGTTCAAACCACCAACTTCAGACAATGGACTAAAAAAAAGAACACATGAATAACGTATTTCCATCACATTGACCACAGTGTAAGTTCAAGGAGAGCTCCCATTATAAAATTTGAAAACCAAAGTCATTTGGAAATGGTATGAAGGGCTGAAATGAAAGGTCAATGACAAAACTTTCACTTTCATGAATAGCCAGAATTATCTTCCATGCTATATACTGCAGCAAGTGGTGTCTGTTTATTCCCTGTATTATCAGATGTTCAAGTGAACATCCTGCCAGACAGAGAAAGATTTTAGTTGGTTAGTGTGAATATGGCATAGTATATAGGCTTCTTTTCTGGTTTTCCCTTCACATTTAGCTCACTCTGATGTTCTTTCCATTCTGGGTGACATCGGGAAAGGATGCAGTCAAATGATAAGGATGGAACAAAGATTCTCTTTGTGTACTAAGCAGTAAATCACTTGCAGAAATGATTATAGGAGTTGGTTGCAAAAATCTCTGTGTGTCCTGTATAAATGCATAACGGTTAGGTTTGGTGGTAAATAAATTAGGGAGTGTAGATTTTAATTACAAAATAAAAGTCATGGCCTGTCCTGTGGGGAAGGTGTTGCATTTAGGATGTATTGCCATTGGGCCATGTCACACATGAGTTTTAAACAATTTAGCAAGTATGTGCCTAATTTGAGTACATAATCACCATTATTACATATTCACATACATAACTGCACTTGCAAAAGACCATAATTAGCCATTTACACATGCAAGTATGCAATAGAGTTGAGAGAGTTAATATCTCACAAGACTACGCCATAGAAAACAGTAGATGTGACACACTCCAGCCAGTACATGACATGGTTTGTTATTCATCCTTCAAGTTCAGGAATGATTACAACATCACTGATTGGTTTGGTTTCTGTGAACATGTGAGTAGCTGATCAGGAGAATTTGAGCTTTGAATGGTCTGTGCCACACCGAACAAGAGATTCCACTATGGCTTTCTTGATTAAGAGTGGGTATGCTGCTGTTGTGATATTTATGCTGCTGGCACTTCTGCTTTACCTCAGCAGTTCTCCTTTACCCATAGACGATAGCTCCAATAAGGATGAGACTTCACCAGGTAGAAGGATCATGAATGAGATCTTCCCAAAACTCTAGGTCAGTATAACTTGAGGGCGTCCTTGAAATGTTTTTTTTTCTGGCCTCCTTGAGAGGGCTCCCCCACTTTAGCTCACCATAACAGATCTTCTTTTTCTTTCAGTTGCTCATCTGACATTCTGGTGACATGGCCTGCCCATCTCATCTGTGATTTCATCAACAGAGTATGATACGGTCTGTTGTCAGTTTCTGCTATCTGTCATCTGCTGCACAATGCTCCTTTGTTCCTTTCCGGCTGATAGTGGGACACCTGTTAGTACAGGCACAAATGGGAAATGCATCATAACAAACAGTTCCAAGAAACACAGGAGTAAATAGTTCTGTGGAAATGTCAAACAATGACAAAAGTTATTTCACTGCACATCTGTCATAAACAGATAGTTAAGGGTTAAAGTCTGTTTTACCTGTAAAGGGTTAACATGCAGTACCTGGTGACCACCTGACCAGAGGACCAATCAGAGATAAGATTTTTTCAAATCTCTGTGGAGGGAAGCTTTTGTCTGTGTTTTCTTTGTTTGTCTTGGGTACTCTTTTGAATCTAAAAGAGACCAGTCATGTCTCCAAGTTCTCCTGGAGTAGTTTCTACTAATTAATAGTGAGTATTAATTAGAAAGGCGAATTAGTCTTATGATTTGATTTCTATATTTGCAATTGTGTGTTTGCTAAAGGAAATTCTTTATTCCTGTTTGCTGTTACTTTGCTTTCACTGAGAAAGAAAGGGGGAGA
Organism: Mauremys mutica; assembly: GCF_020497125.1. Lineage (NCBI taxonomy): Eukaryota > Metazoa > Chordata > Testudines > Geoemydidae > Mauremys > Mauremys mutica. The sequence goes on from NC_059075.1 coordinate 36,327,958, forward strand.
GGGGATTCTCTCCAGAGATTGATAAGGTTATACCCTATGAGTGTCCAGCTTGGGCTCATAGAGATTCTGTATTTTCTTTTTGTTCTCTTAATAAATTCTTTTCTTTTCTTTGGACTTGGTTAATTCCTTCTTCTGTGGAAATTCAGGGGAAGGTGAGGGGGGAAGAGACAGTTCCTCCTGGGTTTGATTCAAGCAGTTTGAATCAGGTATCTCTTTCCAGGACTAGGGAAGGGGAGGGGGGAAGTGAGTCCCTCTTTGTGTTGAGTCAAGGATTTGACTCGGTGTATATCTCTCCAAAGTGGCTAGGAGAGAGAGAGGGGAAGTGGGCTGCTTCCCTGTGTGTAGAGATTCAAGGGGTTTGAATCTGGGTTCCCCAGGGGAAGCTTGGGGGACAGGCAGTGTGTCAGACACTTTAACCTGACTGGTGGCAGCGAAGGAGACCTACCCTAGGATTTTAGGGTGGGGGAATACATGCTGGTCCTCACTTTGAAACCCCCCAGTTTCAAGTGAGGGTGCAGACCAGGACATCAACATATCATTTTCTATTAAAAACAATATGTAGCACATAGATAAGCCATAGAGCTCAAAAAACTTTGCCAAATTGGGTAAGCATTATAAACCACATATTTTATACATGAGATGACTGATTCATAGATTCGAAGGCCAGAAGGAACCATTGTGATCATCTAGTCTGACTTCCTATATAACTCTGTCCATGGCTCTTCCCCAAATTAATTCCTATTGAGGAACTGTCTATATGGGAACACTCAGGAAAATTAATCTGAATTAGCTAAAGTTGTGAATCAAAAGTGGATTAGTTAAACTTCATTAGATATCTTGTATGGATTCTCCCAATCAGAATTAAAATGGATTCAATTTAGTTTAATTCACTTAAGTGAATTAAGATAAATCAAATTCAGGCTATTTTAATTCTTAATGAGAGAATCCACACAGAGAGTTTAAAGGCGTTTAGCTAATCTGCTTTTAATTCACACCTTTAGGGTACGTCTACAATACAAGACTATTTCGATTCATCTTAATTCAAATTTCTGGAATCGACCTAATGTAGTCGAAGTTGTGTATCCACAATAAATACAGTAATTCGACTGTGTGAGTCCACAGTAACGGGCGAAGCGTCGACTTTTGAAGCGGTGCACTGTGGGAAGCTATCCCACAGTTCCTGCACTACCCGCCGCCCATCGGAATGCTGGGATTTCCCACCAATGCATGCTGGGGGGGGGGAAACTGTGTCGAGGGTGGTTTTGGGTAACTGTCATCATTCAACCGTCACTCCCGCCGGCGGGAAATCAGTTCGCGCACTTTTCCTGTTATAAGTGACAGCGCAGACGCCACAGCACTCCACTGCGACCATGGAGCCCGCTGCGATCATCGCTGCACTTATGGCCATTGTCAACTCCTCGCACCTTATCGAACACCTCTTCCACAGTGAGATGTTGAGAACTCGGTCGAGAAGGCAACGGCAGCGTGGTGAGGACATGAAGTCTCAGAGTGGCACAGACCTCTCAGAAAGCATGGTACGCCGCGCCGTGGAGATCATGGTGGCAATGGGTCATGTTCATGCTATGGGATGTCGATTCTGGGCCCGGGAAACAAGCACGGACTGGTGGGACCGCATAGTGCTGCAGGTCTGGGATGAATCACAGTGGCTGCGAAACTTCAGGATGCGTAAGGGCACTTTCCTTGAACTGTGTGACTTGCTGGCCCCTGCTCTGACGCGCAAGGACACCCGGATGCGAGCAGCCCTGACTGTGCAGAAGCGAGTGGCCATAGCCCTCTGGAAACTTGCAACGCCAGACAGCTACCGCTCAGTAGCGAACCACTTTGGTGTGGGCAAATCTAACGTGGGGCTTGCTGTGATGCAAGTAGCCAACGCAATCGTTGATCTCCTGCTCTCGAAGGTGGTGACCCTGGAAAACGTACAGGTTGTCATAGATGGCTTCGCCGCAATGGGATTCCCAAACTGCGGTGGGGCTATAGATGGGACTCACATTCCTATCCTGGGACCGGCCCACCAGGCCAGCCAGTATATAAACCGCAAGGGCTACTTTTCCATGGTGCTGCAAGCACTCGTGGACCATAGGGGACGGTTTACCAACAGCAACGTCGGGTGGCCGGGCAAGGTTCATGACGTGCGTGTGTTCAAGAACTCTGGTCTGTTTAGACGCCTGCAGGAAGGTAGTTTCTTCCCAGACTACAAAATAAATGTTGGGGATGTGCAGATGCCTACAGTGATCCTCGGGGACCCAGCCTACCCGCTAATGCCCTGGCTCATGAAGCCCTATACAGGCGCCTTGGACAGAGAGAAGGAACTCTTCAACTACCGGCTGAGCAAGTGCAGAATGGTGGTGGAGTGTGCTTTCGGACGTCTCAAGGGGAGATGGCGGAGCTTACTGACTCACTCGGACATCAGCGAAAAGAATATCCCTGTAGTTATTGCTGCTTGCTGTGTGCTACACAATCTCTGTGAGAGCAAGGGCGAGACCTTTTTGTCCGGATGGGAGGTTGAGGCAAATCGCCTGGCTGCAGTTTACGCTCAGCCAGACACCCGTGCCGAGAGAATATCCCAGCGGGAAGCGCTGTGCATCCGGGAGGCTTTGAAAGCAAGTTTCCTCAGCGAGCAGGGTAACCTGTGACTATTAACTTTGTGTATAGAGAAGCGGAACCTGCCCCTGTTTCTTTACCCAGTTTCTGTTGACTCTCCTCTACAGTTTCATATCCCATTCACCCCGTTTGCCCCCTTCCAACACACGTGTACAAATAAAGTTAATAGAGCATTGTTCAGCAACAACCTTCTCTGGACTACTGACTTCGCGTGAAAGGGTTGACACAGGGACGGTGACTGTGGTGGGTTGGGTGTGCAGTGATGTAGAGACCGCTTCTAGACTATAGGACTGATAGGCTCCTGCTCGTACAGAGGTCTCTGTGGTGAGGACTGGTACAGGTGCGTGTGCAGGAATGGGAGAGTGGTGCAGGCTTTGCGACGGAGTTTGGGTGCAGGCTCTGGGCTGGGGGTTGGGGGCATAGGAAGGTGTGAGTGGTGTGTGATAATGGGGAGGAGGTGTAGGGGGTTGCGGGCTGGGGACTGATGGTTTGATGCATTGTAGAGGCTCAGGGCTACGATAGAAGGGCAGGGTGAGGGCAACCTGCCTTGCCACTTGTGGATGGCATGCTCAATGACCCTGGGGCAGCAGACAGCATTTCTGCGGGTAGCCTCTCTACTGTGAGACAGGGACGCGGCGCGGCGGGGGTGTGTGTGAGACGACATGCCGGGGGAGGGGTGGCAGGTGGGGGCTGGTACCTGCTCCAGGCAGGGAATTGACGGGGCTGGGGGAGACCCGCGTGGGACAGGGCACGATCCAGGCATGGCCGGTGGAGAGACCCACCTGCAAATATACCTGGCGCAGGGCACTTTCCGCCTATGAGCAGAACATGAAAATCACCCCACAGACTGACCAGGGTGACTAGAGGCTGCACTCTGTGAGTGACCAGCTGTTGATCTTGCCCCCATATCTGTACCACTATTAACGGTGAAAGTCCTATGCAATTCCCAAACCATTCTCCCCCCTTCACGGAAAGTATTCTGCAAAGAAACCTGACGGGAAAAGAAATTACCAAAAAATAAAAACTTTTTATAATGAACAGCACATTAAGGGAAGGACTTCTCAAAAGTAAGGTACTGAGAGCGTTTTGTAAGTTTAGCACTCTGCTGTGGTGCATTAACATTTTTCACGGCCCCTGGTGCCCCTTCCTCTTGTCATTTTGGGTGATGGTGGGATTGGACTTTGCGGCGGGGGGCGGCGGTCGCAGATGCAGTGAAGGGGAGCTCCGTCCTCCTTCCTGCGGTGCTGCAGAGCATCGACAAGGCGCCTGGATCAGGTAGGGATACAGTTGCACCTGTGTGACGGGAAAAAGTGAGTGAATTCCATAGAGAGATATTTTTGGTCAAAAAAGAAACAAAGTCTACTCAGTGTGTGTGAACAAGAGCAAGCACAGCACCTCTCTCATGAGCACTCACTCGGGGAAAGTTCGATTTCTCTGGGTTCACTTTCATTGCCTGTGGTATTGCACTGCAGACCAGAGAAGCGGGGCAGGAAAGAAGAATCCATGGAGCGGCCAGGCATGGTAAGCCAATTTTTTTTTGCAGCTTTAAGTTGCATCTACAGCACTGTCCTCCTGCTGCAGGCAAACATGAAAGCAGAATCGGTGCCCCTGTTGCAGCCCCTCGCGGCCATTCCCTGTTAGAGATCCCTGTATTCTCCCACTCTGCAGCCTCCTACACGTGGCTGTACAGTGACGCTTCTTGTTATGCAAAGGAACAGTTAAGCACAACCATTACTAATGGTACACAAATTACTCTAATTACATGCAGGAGTCTGCGCGCGACATCACACTGAGGAGAGTGTCACGGAGAGAGAGAGCGCGCATGCTGGAGGAAAGCCAACACAACCCTGGGGCCTATGCTGCCATGCTCGTGAAGGCGCTGGTCCCCGAGTTCCAGCTGAGAGCGTTGTGTGGAAAAGTGTGCTTCCTCGGGGCACCCAATAAGCAAGCCCTGCCCAGGAACCTCATGCAGAGGCTTGGCGATTACCTCCTGGAGAGCTTCCTGGAGATGTCAGCGGAAGATGACAGTTCCATCCACCTGTACATAGACCTTGTGTTCGCCTAGTTGTTTTCCCAGTTTATTTAAAAAATAAATGTTAACATGTTTGAAGCAGTTACCGATTGATCCTTCTCCTGATTCAGGGTCCGTGGTAACGGGTGGGGAGTGTTGGTAGGGGATCTCATTGACGGTGACGAAGAGATCCTGGGTGTCGGGGAAATCTGTGTTGTAAGCGCTGTCGACTGCCTCGTCCTCTTAAACTTTCCCGTACGCGAACATCTCCGAGGAACAGTCCGTCGACAGTATCCCATCCTCTCAGTCCACGGTCACTGGTGGGGCAGTGGTGGCAGACCCACCGAGAATGGCATGCAGTGCCTCGTAGAAGCGGCATGTCTGGGGCTGGGCTCCGGAGCGTCCGTTTGCCGCTCTGAGTTTCTGGTAGCCTTCTCTCAGCTCCTTGACTTTCACGTGGCACTGCGTTGTATCCCGGCTGTATCCTCTGTCTCTCATGGCTTTGGAGACCTTCTCGAAGGTCTTTGCATTCCGTTTGCTGGAGCGCAGCTCCGAAAGCACAGACTCATCGCCCCACACAGCAATCAGATCCGAGACTTCCCGGTCAGTCCATGCTGGGGACCTCTTTGTAGTGTGAGATTGCCTGGACTCCTCTGGTGGAGAACTCTGCATCGTTGCCGGTGCTGCTGAGCTCGCCCCGATGAGCAACCAGGACATGGGATTCAAACTGTCCAGACAGGAAAAGGAATTCAAATTTTCCAGGGACATTGACTGTGTGGCTGGTCAGAGCATCCAAGCTCGGACTGGCGTCCAGAGCGTCAGCAGAGTGTTGCACTCTGGGATAGCTCCCGGAGCTACTAAGATCGATTCGCATCCACACCTAGCCTAATTCGACATAGCCATGTCGAATTTAGCGCTACTCCCCTTGTCGAGGTGGAGTACTGAAGTCGAACTAAAGGGCCCTCTATGTCGAATTAAATGGCTTCCTGGTGTGGACGGGTGCACGCTTAATTCGATTTAACGCTGCTAAATTCGATTTAAAGTGCTAGTGTGGACCAGCCCTTAGTTAATTCAATTAACTCTCCTGAGTGTCCCCATATTGACAAGCCCTGAACAATAAACAGGTTAAAATGAACTGCTTCTGTCACACAAAGAGTCTGTGGCATAGCTGGGAATATGGCTCAGGTCTCTGGATTTGCAGCACTGTGTTCAGTCCATTGAGGTATGTCTACACTGAAGATGGGAGCAAGCTTCACTGTCCAGTAAACAGATTTGTATAACTGGCCTCACACTAACACTAAAAATTGCTGTGTGGACATTATGGCACCAGAGGAGGCTCAGAATAGCTACCTGAGCTTAGACAGAGAGTGTAAAGTGGTCTTGAATTTAGGTGGTTAACCTGAGTCTCTGTTGCTGCCACAATGTCCACATGGCTATTTTTAGGGTTCTACCATAAGCCCCACTAACACAAGTCTGTCTCTATGGACCGGGAGGTTTGACATACTCTGATGCTAGCTAACCTCTTGGTATGAGTAAGGGAATTGTGTGGAAGTGACCTGTTTAAGTATGTGGGGGTTGAGAATTGAGGGACTTAGAGATTTGGAGTAAGTGTGAGATATCACTGGTGACTGAATGAAAAGTGGAGCGATGACTGAACCTATAAAAAAGACTCTTTAAAAACATTTCCCTCTTCCCCTAAAATATATTCCAATGATTGAAGAAAAAAGGATGAACCCCATAGTAATTTTGACTGCCTCTAATTTTAAAATGTTATTTTGTACAATATTTTCCTTAGTTCTATAGCTTCCTAATTCTTTCCACCAAGCAGCCTTGTTCTTCATTTCCATCCTCACAACTCACTTCTTTTGTTTATGCCTCTATCACAAGATGCTCTGCTATTATATACTCTTACTTCTGATTGTTTAGAACCAGGTTATGACTCCATTTCTCACACTGAGAGTAGTTCCTTACTCTATAAGTAGACTACTCATAAAATAATGGTACTACCTAACATGAGTAGCAGTGGCACAATCTCATTCTACATGTGTGTTGTATGTATCTAATTTCTGTCTGGGACAAAGAAGCGGGGATGATCCTGGTTTTTATTCCTGTCTCTGCCACCAACTTCCTGTGTAACCTTTGGCAAGTCACTTCTCTATAGATCTCAGTTTCTTCACCTGTAATCTAACAGTAATCATCTTCTTCACAGGGGTGAGACTTTATTACCAAATATTTGTAAAATCCTTTTGAGATGCTCAAATGGGAGGGATATTAGAAATTCAGTGCATTATTACTGACATACTGTAAACTCATTGGGGCATCTCCTTTCTTCATCTTGGTAATGGAACATGTACACTTGTACTCCCATACAGATAGGAAAATACTAAAATCACTCTCTCTTTCTGGTTTTGACAGTGCTCTGCTGTCTATTACATGGACTTTTCATACCCTCTAAATTTACATTGTAGAGATGCTCAGATTTATGGTGGAACTTCTTGTTGACAGGCCAGTTTAAGAAGTGTTTTCTCAGCTCATGGAATATGTGAGTATATGTTTATATGGGTAATTTCCTCAAAAAGCTGGTGTGTGCTGCATGAGGCCAGGGTCATCAAACTTTCAAACATTTGTTCAAGGAAAAAATATTAAATATTAAATAAAATCAACCATTCATGCCAAAAAGACTGGCACAGTGATTTCAGCACCAAATTTGAATTAATGAGATTAGGATTTTATGACAATAATCTTGGTCAAAAATAACCCTCTCTTAACAGCTTGATATGTGGTATTTTTTCCAGGCAGCTGCCCTCCTACCCCAGAAGTGGTTGTATTTCATTGGTGAAATGGCTGCTGCATATTTAGTTTTTAAACCACTGAAGCATAATTTGAGATAAAAGATAATATATTACATTTAAGATCCAGATTCTGATATCCTCACATTGAAGTTATGGCGGAAGGTACTACTTAATGTGAATAAGTTACTATTCAATGGGCCACGTTGTGATAACCTTACTCTGTGAATTGTCCCAAATGAAAATAGTCAAGGAGCAATGTGCAATTCAGTATAAAATGAGCCTCAGAAGATACTGTCGATTGCTACATGTAGAATTTAGCTGCTCATAAACAGCAAACACTTCGATGTCCAAAACCTAAATGACAGACAGAAGTGCTACTTCCCTTGCCAAATTACTTTGTTCAAATTGACAAACTACTTTAGAATAGAATTGCATTCATCTTTAGACACACTGCAACACATGAGATTTTTGGTTTGATTAAATCAGAAGCACTGCAGTTTAAATCATAGTGAAAGCTTAACTTATTCCAAGAACAATTGTCCTTCTTCCACTATTTTTTTTGGGGGGAGTAAGGAAGGTTGGGGGATAGCTCCAGGATTGTGGTACTAGCCAGAGTAAGGCTTTTCGATCACTACACCTGTCTTCTCCCTAGAGTTTTGTCTAATCCCTCTTTCTTAAAGAATAGGTTCAACTCTACAAAAAACAGTGTGACTGAAAGAATAATTACATGCTTTACTTGTAGTTACCTATCCATTAATTTTACAAATCCACCCAATAATGTCATTATGGGTTCTGCAGCTATTATTGGCCCAATTTCTGAAATTTATCAAACAGATTCCTCCTACCCTAAATGTAGAAATTCATACTGATAAAGAACTTTCCACTGTTATATTTGTTGTAAAGGCAAACCAGCTGAGCATCCATAAGTAACACCTCAAAAGAACCCAAAAACAACAACAACAAAAAACATTACGCTCACAGAGATTCAAAATGGAGAATGGAAGAGTCTCTCTGGAAGCACCAGCTCCAAAAGAGGGCTCATACTGGAATGACATCAGAAGTACCATGCTATCATGAAACATTATTACTGAAAGCCATGATTTCTGAAAGTGGCATCACCAGGAATAGGCAAAAGAACAGGTTATCACCCTTAATGGATAGGTGATCTTTACAATGCTTTGCACTTACATCACACCTTTCATCTCAGAGTCCATAATACAATGAAACACATTACTAAATTAAACCACACAATATCTCAGAGAGACAGAGAAATATTATTGCACTCATTTTAGGGGTGTAAATTTTGAGGCACAGAAATGTTAAATAATCGTGGAATTAGGTCACACAATGAGCCAATAGCAGACTGGGAAGCAAAGGCCAAGAGTGATAATTTTGACCCCAGCTCTAACAACTAGCAGACTATGTGCAAAAGAGCCTCACATAGTAATAGCCACCTACTGCTCTTGGTTGGCTGTAGCTTCCATTTGTGGCTCCATCTTAGCTTTTGTTAAGAGCATTCTCTCCTTTCATTATCTGAATTCCAAACCCTGCTTTCCCAGACATAACAAAGCATACAAATATCTTGGCCTGGGGATGGAACAATGAATTCCATGCCTCAACACCAATCATTTATAAATTTGATAGAATCGCTTTGCTATCCAGCATCCAATGAGGAATAACACCCTCTCCTCCACCTTTATTTTTTCACATGTAACTAGCTGGTTTGATGTCTGCATTTTAAAATAAATGTCATTAGTTAGATATTGAACCCAACCTTGTTGCTGCCAACACTACCTGGCAGAAGGGTTACATTAAAACGCCCCGAAGGCACAAAACAACAAGTGTTCCTTGGTGTTAACACTAATGACAGTACAAAGCAGAATCGTTTCAAGCCCCCATCCAATAATCTGGGAAACTACACATCACCCCTGAGTGCATCTGAGAGGCAATACTTCCTCTCTCTCAAGTGCTGAGTTGGTGTATAATAAAAGACAACATGACACTGACATTCCCCTCCACTGCAAGCTAATTCAGCATTGGTTGTTCTTGGTCAGTGAAGACCCAGAATTCAGAGGTTCATTCAGGGTTCACTTCCCACTCTGAAAGGGGGGTGTTGAGCAATGTCTCTGCTGCTGCAACTGGTTTATTGGTGATGCTATCTCCGCTGCTGTTTGCTGATGCTAGCCACTGCTGGCTGCTGCTGCTATTTCTGCCACTCTTTTCTTTGTTATCACTGCAGATGCTTACCACTCAGTGCCTCTTCTGCAGTGGCATGTTCTGAGGTTCCACCGCTTAGCTCAGTCTTAATGATTTCACTGGCTAGCAGGGAACCTCACTGAAACCCTCTCCACACACTCAGTCTAAGGCTTAGTCCCTAAACCTGTTCCTCAATGATTCATCAGTAGTCCACACCATGGCAAGAACACCCTCTCTCTTTTTCTGGGCTTTGGCATCCATACTCCCTGCTTAGCAAGTGAGATTCAGTTTAGGGTGACCCCCTCAGTTAGGGCAGGCTAAGTACAGTTCTGCTGCCCTTTATTCATACAATAAGGATAACATTTCAATGCCCCTGTATTCAATACTAACGTGAAGAGCAACTGAAAATTACCCAAAGTGATCACTTTGGCAAAGCAGTTCCATATGCTGAGCACCTAGGCAGAGTAGGTGTGTCTATGCAAATACTGTCTGGTCCTGAAGCCTTTTTCCCCCCACTCATCACCAGATGTCAGGGGAGAGCTCATTCAGACCCTGCTTACATTAAAATATGAATTCCATAAAGTATGTCAGCTCAGAACAGCATGACCTACTTGTATGCATGTGTCCTGATTTTCATAGGTGCTGAGCTACTCCAACTCTCATTAAAATCAATGGGACCTGCAGCTGATAGCACTCTGAAGAATGATGCCAGTAATATTTACAACGAATCCAAATGAAAGAGGTCAGGAAAAAACAACAAGATTGCCATAGGGATCAAGCCTTACTCACAAAAAAAAACCCTGTTTTGTCTCTTATATACAGTCTCTGACCTATCATTTCTTTCAAGGCGGTCTTGAAAGCCGTATTTAAAAATAGTTTCAGGAGGCTGTACCTTGGCCTGGGCTCTTTTGAATCTCACAAGCTAAGCAGAGCCATACCTTCCAGTCAACATGAGCACGAAAGATCTACTCGGAAAACCGAGGATGCTGTAAGAAATGGCCCCAATGATTCCGTACAAAACTAATACCCTTGCATGGCATTAGGAGGCACCATGCTGCAAGAGGAGCCACCTTTTCATGAAGTGTGGGCTACCGGTTGACATTAAAAATCCTATGATACTTCTTTGTGAGAATAAGGGTGCTAGCCCTGATGTCTGGGCCAAATACCAAATTGAATAGTCACATTCTACCTACCTAAAAGTCCCCCTGAAGTTTCAATTATAGAACATTCATTGTTATTGGATCTATAGGGTTGCTGCATGAAGGCTTTTTCCACCTTCCACCCCAGTGGCAAGTGAAATGATCCTGGAGTTTATAAAGTTTTTAAAGCTCTTTGGATGAAAGGCAGTCTATAAATATCAGTTATCTGATCAGCTCAATTTCTGAATGCCACATAAAGAGGGATATTTTGATACTCTTCCCAGACTTTTTTGCGCAATCAATCCTCCCTCCTCTGCATATTCTATTACCACCTTCTAATGATTGGAGATGTATAATCAGACCTCAGAAATGAGGCATGCTGCTGCATCATTCATAACTAAATGCATTCTTTCTTACAGCAACACAGGGTGCAGCTGGCTTCTATGCTGTTAGCAAGAGCATCAATCCAATAAGCAAACATTCAGTCTTAGCTGATGTGCTTTTCTATTTAGCAACATTTGTTTTAATTGCTGGGCAGATAGGACCAAACTGTATTCAATACATCTACCTGTCATTTCAATGTCTGGGTCCATAAAGGCATAGAAAAATTAATAATGACCAATGTAATACTTATCCATAATCAGAGGCTGCTATGTAAAGAATATTTAGTAAGTGCATGGTGATCACATCAGCCAGGACATTACATTTCTGGAAGCAATTACTATTTACGATGCACAAAATTCAAAAGTAGCATCAATTTGAACTGCACAGAGGAGGATAAAACAAACCTACAAACAAGCAGTTTTCCTAAAATACTCTAATGTGCATTATTAAATTGTTCGCTCTCCCTTTTCCCCCGAAAATTAGAGAGACAAGATGAGGTCATTTCTATGTTTATGAGGGATAGTAAAAATTACAAAACAGTGAGTGGGCAGCAGGATATGGTACAGAGACAAGGTCAGAAAGAATAAATTTCTACTCTTGAACAGTGCCCGTACACATGCACACACACGGAATTGCTGCTTAAGACATTCTCTGTTTTTCTCTACAAATGTGCAATAGAGCTTATTCAGAGCCAATATCTCATATGTAATATATTTAGCTAGCGTAACAAGAAGAATATTAGCTCTTAGTAATATTTTGCCTGCTTTGGGCTCATCTCAAGAAGATACAGGTGTTCAATAATCAAGTCAAACATGGTTATTGGGTAATCTAACAACTTTTGTCTCATTGGGCCTGATCCTGCAAGCACTCTGGGCCAGATTTTTAAAGATATTTAGGAGATGGAACATTCAGACAGGCACTTGGACACTTTTGGAAATCCCACTAGGTGCCTAACTACTATTGTCCAGTAGGCACCAATCTACATCTTTAGGCACCTAAATAACTTCAGAAATCTGGCTTTCTGTTACTAGAACTCCCTATCTATATATGAGCATGGAGCCAAGCAACATTGCACAAAGGATAAAAGACCAACAAACTCATTTTATTTGTGACCAAGACAAGTTTGAATCCCATCCCCTAGAATTAAAAACAAGCCAAAACTCAATGAGGAAGATTTGAAATGTTGATCCTTCTCTAGTAGCATGCCTCCAATATTTCAACAAGAGGCTACAACCATCCTTTTCCAGATGTTAGCCTGTGATAAGCCCTCTGTAGCAGGGATAATTATGATCACCAAAAGGAAAGGAGTGAAGAATCTGTTTGTTTGTTTTCCATTTAAGCAAAAATGTTTTCTAATACCAAAAGGAGGAGGCAACAAAAGTGCTTGATAATCTTATAGGAAGCACAGGTGTTGGGAATGTTTATATGTTGAGCATCAAAAATATACTAAGTGTATTGTAGAAAGCAAAATGATCAATTTATGTAATTTGAAGGAAGGAGAAGGGTTGTAAATGTTCCAACAGGCCTAGATCCCTTGGAATTTTACCAATTATTTTAAAAAATTAAAAATTGACTCTGGGTGTTTTCCCTATGAATTTTATTTCCCATTTGGTGCCATCTGGTCTGTTTCTAAGTATATTTATTTAGACTTAATACAATTTCTCTTTGAATCTTACTGTACAATCTTTAACATACAACACAGATAAACACCAGCTGTTTTTTTGTCAAAATAATGGCCCTTTTTCTAAATCTTTTTTGTTTTACAAAGTTTTTGCCTCTTTTTAAAAAATAATCATTGTGATTTTTCATTTTTGTTAAACATTTTCTTTATAAGTTTATCAACATTCTTAATTTACCAAAAACATCAGTTTTTGCGGTAAAGAAAAATAATCAATAAATATTTCAAAACGAAAGAACTTGTGGGTTCTTTAAAATGAAAAATGGCTCTATTTGAACCCGGCAGAATGGAACCAACTTTGAAATTTCAAGATCTTGCACAATTTTTTTTCTTCCATTTTCCAACCATCTCTAATAAAAATATCCCAATATGAATCTAATGGAAAGGCTCTGTCAGTATCAACAATACATGCTATATTCACGTGTGCTAATGTGCCAATACAAAACAAAGTCTTCCACAGGGATTAAACCCTCAAAACCAATCACCCAAGGCCCAAGAGATGAGGTTTGCAATATTCCCAGAAGGTTAAGGGCAAGTCTCCAGTGGAGTGATACTGATTTACATCAGCTGAGGAGCGGGCCATAGTTCAGTATGTTCTCAGACCCAGGGGAGAAGAAAAAAAACCCCAACCAGCAGTATCTGTTCTATGAACTAGAGAACTGTCATAATGTTTACTTTCCAGAAACATCATCTATCTGGCAGGGATGATTTAGAAATATTCTGAAGGTAAGTGAGCCCCATCAGGAGCAGAATTATCACCACAAATCTCTTTCCATTTGGTGGTGGAATTTTAACAAGACTCCCAGGATCCCTCTCTGGAAGGTCTCCTTCCTTGTCTCACCTCCCAGGCTTTGTCTGACTTAGTCCATCAGTCTTGGAATCTTTGCTCTACTCATATGGAGTCCTCTGTCCAGTAAATGAAAACAGACAGAGGCAGGGTGGCTGCTTTGCAGCTCTGTGTTTCCTTCCTAAATCCACTGAAGCGTAAAGTTTCACTAACAGAGAAATTAAAATACATGGTTCTTGGTTTTCAGGAATGCGGCATTGATTTAAGATTAAGCTCCAATGCTGCCCAACCCCGATATATGTTAACATTAGCCCACGACAGGGGCAGGATAGGCGACATAATGGATATACTGAGCCAAAAGTTAGGATAACAGAATAATCAACCATTGCAGAAGAGGAACTATATGGGGAGGAAGATAATGCAGATTACTTTACATTGGGAATTGAAATAGCTTGCGGTAATGATTAAACACTGAAATACACTGGTAGTTTGAAAGAGATAACAGCAGAAAAGCATCCTTCCCTGCCCTGTAAATCATATCCTGAGAATGTTAAGATTATTATTATTTTTATTTGAAACCTTACCTTAATATAATAAAATGTGCGTGGATGATTTTCCAAAAACATTTAAAGGAGATGTTTTCCTATTTGGGCTTCCCATTAATTATAACCAATATGTGTATTTATTTAAGGCTTTTTCAGGATCCTCAGAGCTCAATCCATTTTCTTTCACTTCTACCTCTAAAAGAGATAGCACACCTTTTGCAGTCAAATGTATGCATCACGGGCCTGATTCTGATCTCACTCACACAAAGTAATGAGGGGTAACATCACTAAAGTCAGTGCCATTAGACCACTACACAGCTTCATAGTTTTCTTTTTGTTGTACTTCTGGTCAATCTATTTCTTATTAACTACTAGACAAGAGAGGATACATTTCCATGTAGTAGAACCTATCTGGTGGCTGTGCCCTGACAGGTGCAAGATCCTGGTTCAATTCCTCATTTGATTCTATTGTTTCTCTGAGCTACCAGAGTTTGGGAAATGCTGCAGGAGCAAAGCATTCAGTTCTCACATCACTGAGCAGTGACCCCCTTTTGCAGCCAACCCAGGTGGTATGTTGAATATCGGAATCATGGTCTAGTCCTCCTCAATCCATAATCCAGGGCCTACTGGTGATGGGCATACATTTGCTGCATGTTTTGGAGAGGGAAGGACTGGAGGTATCCTCAGAGTTCCTGGAGGGACGCAGAAGTGTTTTCTTGATGTGCAGGGGAGGTCCCCATGTTTTAATATATGCATGCGTGTGTGTGAAATACTGGAGCACAATCCAGATTAGTGAGGGGCTGTGTCATCCCTGAAACGTTGGGTACCTTATAATGCCTTCCTGTAGTAGCTCCCACCTAGGCCACTCAAAAACAGCCTTCCAGCATGCAAGCCACACCCTGATTGCCTGTGTGTAACTGAAGCCTGTGACCCCAACACACTCGCAGTCCCAGGTTTTCCCCTGTAAATTTACATCCTGTACTGCCAGCCCTCTCCGGAACAGTACAAATACATTAATTCCGTTATTCCTTTAAGGTTCTCAACCTGCAGCCCATTAAGCATACAACTGTGGCCCAACTCAGCTGTGTGATAAAGGGTGGCCTGCATCCCGGGGTCCTGACAGGTTCCCGGCTGCCCAGTGTGGAGGGGTATGAGCTGCCATGCCGCCTGGCACTGCAGAGTCGGGGTCAGGGCTGTCGGCCCCCCCCGTGTGGCGGGAGTCTGGGGTCAGGGTTGCCCGCTGGCCTTGCAGGGTCAGGGGTCTGGGGCTCCTGGACAGCTCCGCGTGGTGAGGATCTGGGGTCAGGGCAGACTGCTGGCGGGGCCTCCAGTGGATATCCAGGGTCCAGGGTCAGGGTCTGGTATCCTCCTGCCCTGCCATCCGGCCCTTGTGGCCCAGATAACACACTGTGGGCTGCATAATGTGTAATAACTTGAGAACCACTGCTTTAAGGGAATAATATGTCAGTTTATTATTGTAAATAGTTACCCACAGCCTTCAACTGAAACACACTAGATTAGATAAAACTGTAAAACAAGTTTATTAACTACAAATAGATAAATTTTAAGTGAGTATAAGTACTAAGGCATAAAAGTGAGAAATGATTGCAAGTAAAATAAAGATAAAACACTAGTATCCACTTAAGAAACTATCTTAGTTGCAAAGCAAACTTTTGTACCACATGCTCCAGCAGATTACTGACCAAACTTTCAGGTCAGAATCCTACCCCCAGAATCGAATGGCTGTTTCTTTTTGTCTTCTCAGATGCAAAGAATGAGCTGTGCAAGGAGAAATAGAGTGGTATCTTGCGGTCTTTGTCCTTCTTTTTTATAGTTCCAGTCTCCCTCTTGAAAAATGTTTGCAGCTGAGAACCAGAAGACAAAGAATCTATGTGGAAAGATGTTCCCTGCTGGACTTTTTTACCTGTTTGAACTTCCTTTGTTTTCTCTTCCTGCTTGATGACTCTATTTCCTGCTTAAGTGAAAATTATGGCAAGCACACATTCCACTGTTTAGGACAGACCTGTTTGCTGACTTCTGCTTGGGCAGGGCTGTGCGGTTTGGAACATGTACTAATAACAATCTTATAACTTCACATTCAGTGTTATACATATTTTATCAAGTGATACTTTACAAGGCCATATTTTCTACAAAGATTATTACAATAGTTTGGAGGGTGTGAATACAGGGGTGTAGTCTGTCACAATGTGTCATTTCTAAAACTTTATGGCCAGAAACATCACATTTTAAGAGGAACTTGTAGGAGAGGGGAAAGAATGAATAGACTGGGAATGGAATAGAACTTCTGAACTGTCAACCTGAAAAGGCAAGACAAAACAGTGTAGAAATAGAAAGCATTCATTACTGTGAGAGAATGATTGTGCTGCATAAAATAACCTAGAATCTATGGCTTTAAGTGATGGATAAGAAGAGCTCTTCGCCAGGGCAGACCAACACATCTTGCAACTTAATTCTTGAGGTTACCAACTTTACAACACGATTTTCCCTCTCACCTGGGACTGGGGAAAAACACATTTATTTTGCAGAAATTATGGAGAGGATGTGTTGCAAGAGATCATATCTAATCCATCCACATAGGACTGTTCCCTACTGTATGTTCCCCAGTGCCAGGTTCAAACAAATTCTAACTATCTCAAACACAGGAGATTCAGACACTTCCCTTCACAGATTTTTCCACAACCTAACAGATCCCCACTAAGCCAAGTTCACCTCTACATGGAAGGGAGAGTTTGGAACAGAGATGGTTGAACCATGCAAAAACAATTTTGTGGTGGAAAAAATGAAATATCAAAGTTGTTTCCATTTTGTAGGGTTTAAAACAGAACTTTTGTTTCATGGAACACTTTTTACGAAATGTGCTTTGGAAAATGGCAAATTTTCAATTATGAGAATTTTGATTTTTTGATACTGAATGCAACAAAATGAAGGCCGTCTAGTTTTTTGTTTTCAATTTTCATTTTTTTTAAATGCCCATGGTTCTTTGTGCTCTAATAAGCTGAGCCACTCTATGAATTCTTTCCCAGTGGATTGTGGGTGAACTTTTCTATCCTTTCTGAGGGGACAGGAGAATTGTGGGAAGGTGCTGGAGAACTAGCAGCCCTTGAGTGGAGCTAGCCTGGGTCCACACTGTGGATTAGTTCCGTTAGCTGCTGACGAGTAGTGCTAACTTGTGTTTCAGCTTATACTCTTTCTTGAGTCAGCCGACTTGAGTTAAAACCACTGCCACACTTGAGTTAATGGTTTTTGTTTTGAGGACAGGAGTCATGCTGTGGGCCAATTCAAATGATAATTCAAGTTCATTTTGCAGTAAAGACAAACCTTTTGCTCTGTCAGAAAGAAGCCACAAGAAACAGGTCCCCCAATGGTCAAGTTTGGAACTACTGCTCCTGTTTTAATTTGCTCTTTGAACAAAACATTCAATTAAATAAGAATCTGGAATATGAGTTTTGCCGTAATACTCTAGAAAATAAACACCACTATGAACAAAATGGCCTTCTTCTTCAATGACATTACACATGTAACCCCAATGATTCCTATGTGGAATCCTTCCTATGTGGAATTTTTTTCTACTATGCAGTTTACATTTATTTTTCCTTTCTCAGTTTCTTCCCATTACTCTATAATGGTGGCAATCCACTTATTTAGATGTGAGACAGTTCCAGCCCTCCCCCCAGCCCTGATTAAATATAATAAATGGTTCAGCATGGTGCATTTGCTTAATACAGTTATACACAGTCAATTGTCTTCACTTCTAATGGAACATTATGCGCATTAAACTTAGTAAGGCTCAAATGCTCCATCTGCTCTGAAGACAGAGTGTAAAATACAGTCTTTGGCATGTTTTATGCTGTACTGTGTATGTATCATTGTTATAATTTATTGAATATAGTAAAAAGTCAATAGATATCAGAACAATTTTGTTTGGTAGCTTTAGTTCTTGGATGACTTGCATGTTGAAAGAGGCTTGTTTTGAAGCTAGGGAGCTCCAGCATCATTCTAAATTAAATCCATAAAAATATATTTGGTTTTGGAAGTAGAAGACTCAGGGAACTAGTCAAGTGACATGGAACCTTTCACCCACTCAAATTCAACCCAGGTTGGCAGTGATTGAAGGTAATCACTATTTAATGACTTCTTAGTCATGAACGTGAAATGAGTTGGCCATGTCTGTCCAGTTCCTACTGAATCTTGGTGTTTCTACTGGTGTTCCTGTCACACACAGGATGAGAAAAACACTACCAAGGCTAAGCAATGACTGGGTCATATTGACTGAATGACCATTTACTCCCCAAAATGATCTTTCCAGGTCAATATGGAATCACTTCAGAGGGGCAGTGTGAGGGAAGCTTGGCTTGATATTTCCTAGGTTGTACATTTCTGGAAAAATTGCATACTTAAATGTCCAGAATTATCAGTCTAGCACCTTTCACCAGCTCTAAGTCACTTCTGGTATAAATAAAAATATTATTTTTATAATTGAAGCTCAAAACAGTCAACAAAATTGTGTGTGTGTGTGTGCATGCGCATATGTGTGTGTGTTTATATACATTATTAATACTAATAATCTTTATATAGGAAAAACCCTTAATCATTCAATATACATATAAATTGTAAGGTCAATTTTTCAAAATTTACACACACACACAAATGCACATGCATGCACTGTGCATGCAATGCTTGCATTTAACAGGACAAACAGTTAAACGCTGTGCAAGTCAGGAATTTGCACAAACACATAGTGTGCACAATCACCTGATAAGTGCATAAGAGCAGAGATTAGCCCAGAATAGTGTGAATTATATTATTTCAGAAGACACAATCCTTTTTCACAGGTATAGCTTATGAAAATTCAGCCTACAGTGAATGCCATATCAAATCTGATGAGATGCATGTGTAATGGTGATAAGTCCATTTTTCCTAACAGAAACAATCTGCAAGACCCCAAATAGTAGCTAGCTGCTAGGACGTAGAGGGGTCATTTCTAAAGCACTCATCACTGTAGCCAGTTGGATGCATTATATAATGCATACATTTTCATATATAAGAACACTCTGGATAACTCACCCCCCAGTATCTCTTAATGAGTCGGTTAGACTCCATGTGGTGCAGGCAATTCATCAGAATAGTCCCTGCATGAAGAGATGGTTTTTGCAGTTTGCCCTGAAAATCGCAAGGTATAGACTCAATCTGGTTTTTGATGAGAGCAAGTTCCAAAGCAACAAGCTCCCAACCAACCAATCCTGTATGCTAGCTATTATGAGGTTTATCCTAGGCTTTTGTCAGACACAGTGCCCTCCCTCCCCCCGACCATGACTGCCATGGCAGGGCATGAAGACAAAAATGGTCTACCAAGATGCCAAGCCCCAGACCATGCATTGTATAGGAGGGCCAAGATCTTCAAGACCAAGACCCTTATTTTCACCTGGGCTTCAACTCAGCCTCAGCTGAAGCATGGGCACAACTGGGAGTACTTCTATTGGTCTGCCTCCACAAGACTGGTAGTTACTGGTGTCAAGGCTCATTCCCCACTCTGGCACTTCGAGTGCAGAAGGTGGGGCCCACAAGAATTCTAAAAATTAATACTTGCCACTCCAGGCTTGTATTAAACTCCCAAGGTTACGGCTTTTCTCTGACCTTGGATGGGTAGATGCTGCCACCACCCAAGTGCAAAACCCCTATGAAAACCCAGGAATTCCTTCCTGTGGGGTATCCTCAAGCCCTTTCACCCCACCCTCACTGGGGAAGAGCTGAGAAAGAAAACAAAGGAAATCAGCTGTGCCACCAGCTAATTAAACAACATGTGCACAAACCTCTTAGGACACAAAAAAACCAATCCTGTTCTTTAAAAAAAGGTAAATTTTATTAAAAACAAAAAAAAAGAAAATTCACCTGGAAACTCAGGCTATTGCTAGATTTTAAAAACAAACAAACAAAAAAACACTTACAAGGATTAATCATAAATAATAACTTCCTTGAGATCCAGCTTAAAGGTTATAAGCAAAGCAAAAGCATTTGGGGTTAGGACAGAGGAGTCCACAAGCCATAAAGAAATAAAAGGAGATAAATCTGATCGTGTCTTTCTAGACATTTCCTGATCTACTTACGTATCTGGGGTTTGGTATGATCCTGATGATTTTTTCATACCTGGCTCCAAGCTTCTTATTGCATAGTTCTGCACTGTCCCCTCACTCCTGAAGAACAACAGACAGACAAAGGAGAGTCTTGTTTCAATTTTTAAAAAGTTCTAGCCTTCCCATTGGCTCTTCTGGCCAGGTGTCCACTCACCTCGCCCTACCCATGCATAGCAGTGACTTTTTAACCCTTTATAGGTAGAGTAATTAGAGAACAGCTACTAAGAGGGATTTTATACGTACTGGCTGGGTGTCCACAAAAGGGACCTATCCTCACCCCCCTTCATTTATCACAACTGGGTGTATTCACCTATGTAAACTTTTGCTTTTTTATATACCATGTCTTGAAATCTTTAAGGATTCTGTACTCTGCAGTGAGGGTCAGCCAGATTGTTTGTTCTGCCATGGAGACTTTACTTTTGTTTTTTCTCACTCCCAATCTGAAATTCAGATCATTCTAACCATAATTTTCTGTTTTGTTAGGAAACAACATAACAATAGATGTGAACTTGCAGCTCTACCCATAATTAACAGTGGGTAAAAGATTGTGTATGTGGTGATTTGCAGATTTAAACCTGTAAACTCCCCCTAACCCCACCCGCAAAAATAGAGGTTATCATTGAAAAATCAGAGCTTAAATGTATATTACAAAGTTTTTACAACTAAATAAATGAGAGTGTGCACTTGCTTTGTAATTAGTTATCTTTTATTTCCTTATTCTTTAAGAGATTGAATCCAGTTTGTTTTATTACTAATGAGACCAGAAAGCTGCTCTTGAAAACAAATAGACACTCTATTGTTTTGAACCATGTGGCTTTAGTTTTGATCAACATTTGGGGATGCTCTCACATTTGCAGAAACGCATGGAAAAGCCAGAAAACTAAAAGAAGTTTTACCTACTTTCTGACACCATTCAGAGAGTTTTCTGATCTGAGTGGTTATTAAATCTTTCTTTAGTCTTGGTTGAATTAGTAAGCCAAGATCTTTGAGGTAGAAGTCAATTATGTATAAAGAGAGTCCATTATTTACAGCACCATTATGTCCCCAATTCATTTATTATGAAAATCTATCTCAGTCATCTGGAAATTACCCAGCCTTATTAACTAACATGTCTAGGTAAATTAAAATATTATGATTGAGGTAAATCATGGACCACCCAGAGGAATTGAACAGGAGTCTGATGTCTTCTTCAGTACATTTCTCATTCTGTAAACTCCATTAAAGAAGTCATGGTTTTAAAGCATAAACGAATAGAGATGGCAAGATTTTCGCATGTGTGTGCAAGGAAAGGACAGATTTGAAAGTCTGAGTTTTCTCTCTGAGGAAAAGAAAAGAGGCTCTGAAGAGGCTGCACCTTAAAGAAGAAGAGATGAGGATACTACTGTATTGTAATGATTAAAAATTATAAGGCCATTGTTGCTCACTTGTCAAAACTGTCTGATAAAAACCAAGTGGCTCTTAGCAAAACGTTCTCCTTGATGAATCAATGGAACAAAGACAAGAGTCCACAACAAATCACTAAATAGATTCGTCAGCTTTCTGTTTTCCTGCTTGCTGATATTTTTATATTCTCATTTCTAACATTTTAGTTTTTCTGTTTAGCAGTAGCAGCAACAAACATTAACCATGTAGTATCCAATGCTACAGTCTGATACCAGTGTCAGAAAAGACCTACGAGAGCCCGTTCATCTCTTTGTTTGGGAACCATGTTAGCAAAGTCTTTCTTTGTTTTTTAGTCTTTATTTGTAACCTTGAAATATATTTAGCTGATACCAGCAAATTCCTGCCATAAAGTCAAATGAGGACCAACATTATCATAAAACAGGATTTTTGTGCCCTCCACTGGATTATGTAAACTGAACACACTTTCACCCTGAGCTCTTGGCACAAGCTTCAAGCGGTCTTGTCATGGGTAAAACACTTTTGTTCTCAATGTCACCTTTACCTCATTCCTGTTCTAGCTCTCTGTCTTTTATCTCCCAACTAAGTTGCCTGCCACCTCCTAGTGCACCTGTGTACCCTGCCTCACCACTCACCTCCGAGTAGCAGAAGAGTTTTTCTGTTTCATATTCCTTATGGAGAGAGGCCCACATGCACCGTGTCCACCATGTCTCAGCCAATGGCCCAGCTCTCACAATGTTCTGTGTCTTCCCCAGTCTGAGAGATGGGGTGGGTATCAGTAGAAGGGGCAAGCACAGCATGTCAGGAGGGCAGTTGATGGCACACAGACAGGTGGATGTGGGTGGTCCACTAGTCAGCACTCACTGTAGCAGAAAAGCAACTCTACTAGCCAATTCTTGACCTTCAGAGCTGGCCAGTCCCTATTATAATTATTTATTTTGTGTGTTATGGTAGTGCCTAGGAGCCCTAGTCATGTACCAGGACCCCATTGTGCTAGGTGCTCTACAAACACAGAACAAAGAGACCAGTCCCTGAGGTATGGAACACGTATGAATTAGTGCCCTAACAGTTGAATCTAGCATTTTTTAAAAAGTCCCTGATCTTGGAAAACACTGTGGATGCATGATTTGTAAGGGTCTAGTACCAGCGCCGCTTATCATTTAAATAAATGTTGTTGTCCATCCTCGCTCCCTATGGGCAGTAGAGGCTTCACTTTTTAAATAGAAAGAGTTAATTTCAGGGAGTTACATTATAACATCTGAAAAAATGCAGATAATTTAAGATGAATTGTTCATGCAGAGAAATGGATTTTACAATTAAATGAGTGATTCAAAACAGTTTTCCAGTTTAATAAACCATAATAACAGAAGAGATGGGTTGGGCTAAACTTCTCAACCCAGCTGTCTATCTGCAGATACAGCCAAAACATACCTTGGGAATAGAAAAACAATAACCCCTCTCCTTTTCCACTGAGCAGGGACATTCATCCACAGGAATAACAGACACACAGACAAAGTCAGATTTGCTTTTAGGAAACAAGATCTCAATCCACTTTTCAGTCCAAACAAAGACACTTTGCTTAGTGCTTAGAACAGGTGATTGCCATGATTCCAACTCCTGGGCTCTGACTCCTAGCGCTGATAATTACATGCTATGTCTACTCTCAATACCTCAGTTTCAATATCTATAAAATGGGGTTAATAAAAATGAATTGCCTACCTGAAAGAACATGAGTCTAAATTAATGTCTGCAAATTACTTTGAGATTCTCAGATGGAAGGAGATAATTCCTGAGTTAAGTTGGGGGTGAACATTTAAATTTAGATGCCACTTTGCTCAAAATCTTGTAAGTGAATTTATTACTGGTGAAAGATGCCAGACTGATAGCATAAAAACTATGCAGACAGCATGGAAAGCAGCCGCACAAGCTTCCTCCATGCCGACCTTGCCAACATGCCTCCATTTTGACATGCTGCCAAATAGTGCCAGCTATGTTGGTTGTTTTGGTGATATGTGATATATCCTTGGGGGGAGCCGGTTTAGTTAGAAATCAGTTGAGGCCAGAGAGCTGACAGCTAACAAAACCACCATTTTATTTACAGAGACAGACAGCTCACTCAGCCGGCTGAAGCTGGCTGAGCTAACCCATAATAATCTAACTCAGTTGCCATAACAACAAAAACCATGACAACCAAATACACAACATATTCCTCCCCCCCAATAAGAACATCCCCTAAATAAGACACACACTAGACTAGAGAAGGAGGGTAGACTGCCTCCATTCCCGGCTAACCCCTGGGGATTATTTTGCCCCTAACCGTGGGTTCGCCCTAGCTAAAGATCCAGCAGATGAGGAGGCCTTCTGTCTCTAGGTGGATTACGGCGAACTTCTGGTGTTATTGCAGGGTCCGCAGCACGAACAGGTGAGGAGGTGGTATCAGCTCATGCTGGGCAAAGGGGTATCTCAGCCGCCGGCAGTAATGGAGGAGAACAGTCAGGAACAGGTGACTCGTGATTCGG
Source organism: Mauremys mutica (assembly GCF_020497125.1). Classification (NCBI taxonomy): domain Eukaryota; kingdom Metazoa; phylum Chordata; order Testudines; family Geoemydidae; genus Mauremys; species Mauremys mutica. The sequence goes on from NC_059075.1 coordinate 36,352,184, forward strand.
TGCCTCACCAGAAGAGGTGAAGTCAGACCCCTCAACTGCAGATGGGTCCTGAGGACTGGCATGACCTGGCAACAGCTGATCTACATGTCGCCGCCAGGTAAGATTCTCTGCAGTCCGGACTGTGTAGGAAACAGGTCCTGTTTGAGTGATGACTGTGGCCGGGACCCATTTAGCTCTGGAAGTATAATTCCGAGCCAAAACTGGCTGTCCCGGGCTAAAGGTTCGGTCTTTTGCTCTGGGTGCCCGTCTGATGACTTGATATTGCTGCTGATGTTGCACAATTTGTCGGGGTTCAGAAGGTTTCAGCAGATCAAAGCAAGTGTGCAGCTGTCGTCCCATCAATAGAAAGGCCGGAGATGCGTGGGTCGTAGCATGAGGTGTGTTTCTGTAGGAAAGTAAAAAGGTATCCAGACGCTTTTGAATGGAGTGTTGTCCCCTTGCTGATTTCAAAGCGTTTTTCATTGTCTGCTCAAATCTTTCAGCTAATCCGTTGGTGGACGGATGATATGGTGCTGACGTGATGTGGTGTATCCCATTTGCCTTCATAAAATTTTGAAACTCCTGAGAAACGAACTGCGGTCCGTTGTCGCTCACAAGTTGTTCTGGCAGACCAAAACGACTAAAGAGTCCTCGTAGTTTTTGGATAGTACTCTCTGCAGAAGTGGACTGCATTATAGAGACTTCTGGCCATTTAGAATGGGCATCTATTGCCACCAAGAACATGCTTCCTTCAAGGGGGCCAGCAAAATCAACGTGAATACATTGCCACGGGTTTTCAGGCCAGTCCCATGGGTGTAGGGGTGCCCACTGGGGTGCATTCCTCACACCCTGACATGACATACAAGCTTTTGCCTTCTCTTCAATAGCGCTGTCCAATCCAGGCCACCAAAAATAGCTTCGTGTGATTTCCTTCATGCGCACTATTCCACAGTGACCGGAATGTACCTGTTCTAATAGCTGTGATCTCAGTGGTGGTGGAATAATGACACGTCTCCCCCACAACAAACAACCAGATTGGACCGATAACTCCGTCCTTCTGGACATGTAGGGAACAAGGTCGGATGAGACCGGAGAGGTTTGTCGAGATTTTCCATGCATCACCAGGTCCATAACTTGGGACAATACTGGGTCAACGCGAGTTGCCTTCTTTATCTGAGTAGCAGTGATGGGTGTATTCTCTACCTGTTCAAAGTAGAAGATTTCCTTTTGGGCACTATCTTGGTGTTTGACCGGCAAAGGCAACCTTGAGAGGCCATCTGCATTGCCGTGCAGAGTGGATTTCCGATATTTGATTTCATATGTGTGTGCTGAAAGTAACAATGCCCAACGTTGCATACGACTAGCAGCTAATGGGGGAATGCCTGTGTAGGGTCCAAAAATTGATGTCAGAGGTCGATGGTCTGTGAGAAGAGTAAACTTTCGCCCAAACAGGTACTGATGAAATTTCCGAATACCAAAAACAATTCCTAATGCCTCACGTTCGATTTGGGTGTAGTTAGTTTCTGCTTTGCTTAGAGTGCGTGAAGCAAAAGTAATAGGTCTCTCTTCTCCTGAAGGCATAATATGTGACACGACTGCTCCCACTCCATAAGGGGAAGCGTCGCAGGCCAATTGCAGTGGTAAGGATGGATCAAAGTGCGTTAGAACTTCAGAATTTAGCAATGCATCCTTAGCTTTGTTAAATGCAACATCACAGGCTTCAGTCCACTTCCAGGCCTTTTTCTTCCCAAGGAGCTCATGAAGTGGTTTTAGCAGTGTGGCTAACTGTGAGATGAACTTTCCATAATAGTTCAGGAGTCCTAGAAACGAGCGCAGCTGGCTTACATTTCGAGGTGGGGTAGCCTCCACAATAGCTTTAACTTTTGCAGGGGCCTTATGAAGACCTGCAGAATCAATGATGTGTCCGAAATATTCAACAGAGGGCTTGAAGAATTCACACTTGTCTTTGCGAACTCGTAGGCCATACTCTTCCAGTCTTTGTAGGGTAGCCTCTAAATTCTTTAAGTGATCCTCTTCATTTCTTCCAGTGACCAGGATATCATCCAGATAGCACTGAACTCCTGACAAGCCACACAAGATCTGGTCCATAGCCCTCTGGAACAGGGCGGGAGCAGATGTTATTCTGAAGGGTAGGCGACAGTATCGATAAAGCCCCTTATGAGTCACAATAGTCAACAGCTCTTGGGACTTTTCATCGACGTGCATCTGTAAATATGCTTGACTCAGATCAATCTTACTGAACTTTTGTCCCCCAGCCAGGCCTGCAAAGAGGTCATCGATGCGGGGAAGCGGGTAGTGCTCTGCACACAACACTGGGTTAACAGTGACTTTAAAATCACCGCAAATCCGGAGAAAGCCATCTTTCTTCACGATTGGAATGATAGGAGTGGCCCATGAGCTATGGGTAACTGGTATTAGGACTCCATTGGTGACCAGGCGCTCCAGGTCTGCTTCAACTTTTGGCCTGATGGCATATGGCACAGTTCGGGCTTTCAGATATTTTGGTGGACTGCCAGGTTTAATGTTCAATGTCACAGTGATTCCCTTCATACTTCCCAAATCATCTCCAAAAACAGCAGCATGTTTCCTTAGTATAGGGGTTAGACAGGTTTCTTCTTTAGTCATCCGGTGCACTTCTGCCCAGTTCAGTTGAATCTTCCCAAGCCAAGACCTACCCATTAGGGCTGGGTAGTTACCTCTCACCACAAACAGTGGCAATTTAGCAGCCTGTCCATTGAGCTCCACCTTAACATCAATAGTGCCCAACATGGGCACAGCTTCTCCCATATACGTCTTCAGAACAGTTTTTCTTGCCTTAAGCGGAAGATGGTGTAGCTTTTCTTTATACACAGTCTCTGAGACCAGCGAGACGGCTGCACCGGTGTCCAGTTCCATGCGTATAGGTTTGCCATCCAATAACGGGGTTACCCAGTATTCATGTGAGCCCATTGCCAAAGACAAAACATGCAGTAGCACTTCCTCTTGCGATGAGGTGTCACCTTGATCATCCTGGGTCTGCTCTAGGGTATGCAGGGTTCCTCTTTTTGTCGGCCAGACCACAGGCCTCTTTTTCTTTTGTTTACAGGCACACTCAATGTGTCCCTTTTTGCCACAGTGTCGACACACCAGGTCCTTACACCAGCATTCTGATGCCTGGTGACCCGGCTTACCACAGCGGTAACATTCTTGACTCTGCACAGTTTTGTGGGTCGGTTCTTGTGACACTTTTTGCACCCTAGGGGATGCACCAATGTATTGCGCCTCCCTTGTAGCCAGTTCCATGGAGACAGCAATATCAACAGCCTTCTGTAATGTAAGCTGAGCCTCTGTCAGTAGGCGCTTCCGTATAGCTTCACTGTAGAGGCCACACACTAACCTGTCAGGCAGGGCATCATTTAACATTTCTTTAAATTCACAGTGTTCTGCTAGCTTTTTTAAAATGGCTACAAATTGTACAACTGTTTCATCTTCCTTTTGGTCTCTTTTGTGGAACCTATATCTTTCAGCAATTATCAGTGGTTTAGGGGAAAAATGGGACCCCAGAATTTCCACTATGTCATTGTAAGATTTAGTTGCTGGCTTAACAGGGTGTAGTAAGCTGCGTAGCAGGGAGTAGGTTTTAGCCCCTACAACACTTAAGCCCTTCTTCGCTTCTGTAATGTCATTTGCAATAAAAAAAAGCTCAAAACGCTCAGTATACACATGCCACTGCTCTATATTCTCATCAAAAGGTTCCAGTGGCCTGGTCAGAGTAGCCATGATTTTAGTTTCACTTTCACAGTCAGTGCAAACAAGCAGCTTTTTTGTTTGTTTGTTCTTTACCTTGACTTCTACTTCCTTCTGTTACTGGAGCAGCACCGGAATCTCACCCTCGTCGCCACTTGTTATATCCTTGGGGGGAGCTGGTTTAGTTAGAAATCAGTTGAGGCCAGAGAGCTGACAGCTAACAAAACCACCATTTTATTTACAGAGACAGAGAGCTCACTCAGCCGGCTGAAGCTGGCTGAGCTAACCCATAATAATCTAACTCAGTTGCCATAGCAACAAAAACCATGACAACCAAATACACAACAATATGGACATTTGACCATAAGGAAATGGACTGAGATAGAACATTTCTCTGAATATATGTCATTGAAGAAGTAGGTCATGGACATACCTTCCAAACCAAAGACCTGTTTCTTACCTTCCTTTCTATTTTCTCCTTGACCCTCAACTCTTCACTTGACATTGTTCTGAACTCACACAATAAAAGTAGGTGGGCAATTATTTTAAAATGCAACGATGGCTATTCCTTTTCTCTCTCAAGACTAGTTAGTGTAACATTGTCAAGGTATCATACACACTTCCAGAAAAACAACCTTACTTGGAGCCTTGCTGATGGATTCTCAACTGCTAACACTAGATATCAAAGTTACTATTGTCAAACTAAACACCAGACTTTGTATCATTCCTGTTTCTGTGGAAATACTGTACTTGACTTTCCCCCCCTCTTCCCCAGTTTTAGGTTATGGATTTGATGTTGTTCAGGCGAAAAAATAAAGAAAAAGGAACCACTAAACAGATCCTGAAACTGTGACTCACCAATCTGTCATCTTGCTATGATCTAGTTACAGTGAAGAAGATATCGAGCTTCCCCACATACCAAGATCACTTCAGTTTGCAAACTCAAGATCTTTGTATCTCTGTTGAAAGTGACAACAGCTGAATTGCATAGGTGTCTTACAAGGGCTTTAGATGGTGCACTTCCCTTTGAGTTAATTTTGTTTTATTGTCCCTGACTGTGGCTATGGGACACCATCTTTTGAATGAGCCACAGAACCAAAGTTCTTACTACTTATCATCATTAAGTGAGTGGCATAACACTTTTTCACAAACCGCAGATGAATTCCAATTATTTTGAATTCTACTTCTCTAAATTCTAAGTTTCATGTTCCAAACTGTGGTGTAACATTCCTGTTCCCTGCTGCATTCCACCCCAGAGTTAGCTGAATTTCAATGATGGGTGAAATGATTCCTGTATGTACAATTTTTAAGGAGCTTTGAAATATTTTTTTTTACATTCCTACGGCATCTTTCAAAACAAAGGCATTTTGAAGATTTTGTTTTGTTTTGTGTCTTGAGGACTTTTTAAGTTGATTCATCCTCCAAATGGTTTGGATACAAGGAGTTTACAAAACAAATCCTATATCTGATTTGCTTTGAAGGTCAGCAAATGATTTAAGCTACTCAGCCACTGCCTATTGCAATGAGATGTGTCCCTTTAATAAGCAAGGAGTTATTACATTGACCAATTACTTTAAAATTACATTATACTGTCCTACACAATAAAGCAGCCTGGTCACAACAGACGTGCACAGAGTGCAAGAGAATGGTGTTTTTTCCATCTTTTTTTTTTCTTTCTGGCTAGCTGATTATGCAAAGTAGTGTAAAGGTCAGTTCCTCCCAACACAATTGGAGTCCCTTTTATAGTTCCTCTGTTTTACCACCAATAAAAGAAAATTACAGGGACATATGAAGATGTCAGAAATATGCAGCTTTCATGGGTTGTTCCAGCACTTAGATGGCTTTCCATAAATTAGACAACTGAGTAGTGTGGAAGAGGACTGGATAACTCAGGAAGTAGAATAAGAAGGCTTTCAAATCAACTATAGGTTACTGAGATTCAGCCTAGGATATTAGCAATCTATGGCTAAGAAGGCCTGATGGTGTTCTAAATAAGACAGAGAATTCATTACTGTTGCTAGGTGGGAAGTGAGCTTATCACAAGAACCATCTCCTATGAGTGGCACCTTTCTTCATAGTCTCAGGAGAGAGGTCATGAAATGTATATCTCTGAAGTCTCTTCTCTATAAATTGTCTCTTTCCAGACACATCTGAGGGGCATCAGGACACCACCATGGTACTGTAGTGTGTGCTACTGGTCTCCATGCTGTACCTGACAGAGCTAGGCACTCCTGAGTTTTGATCCTCCTTCTGCTTGTGAAGTTATAGTTGAAGACAGATGTTTGTTCTCATTGTATCATATCCAAACCAGTTTGTCTTTCCCGAGAGCTTCTTTATTGCCTCATGGAACAGATAGGGTCCCAAACTTAAAAAAATAGAAATTATTTCTAAGTCTAAGCTATGATAACAAAACTAATACAAGCCCAATTATCATGCAGTGGACCAGATAACCTGGAGGAATTTGTTCACCAGACTTTGAAATCCTGACAATCAGTTTGCCACAAACTCAACTGTAACTGCCCAGTTCTGAAGCAGAGATAAAAGAAGAATATATTCAAGTGTGAAATCAGAAACAGTCAATGGAAAATCTACCAATGTAACACCATTGTCCTTTTCAGAGGAGGAAAATATGCTCTTTCCAGACAAGATTCATTGCTGAGTGCAGCATCCTTTGTTCTCCACTGAAAACAAAACATATCTACAACCTGAAGTGATTAAGTGAACCACAGTAGCTGATAAGCTGAATACATTAATCACCTCAATTTCATAGGAGGGATGTATTTGACCCTAACTCCTGCTCAATGCTCATGCAGTGAGGACTCTGCTAAGAATGTATTGGCTAGAACAAGTGGCTTCTTTTGTTGGGTCCTTTCACCAGTTTGTGTATTTGTGTGGGATTTGTAATGACAGGGTAAGGAGAAATCTTTTTATGATGGTTCGCCAGGACAATGCTTTACTTTTCGGAGGTGTGGGATTTTAAACCACATGTTTTCTAAAAGTCTATAGGACATTTAGAGACATTGAAGCACCAGGATTCATCTGTGTTGGGTGGGGGGGGATTAAAAGGCAGTTCCACTTTTAACAGAAAACAAAGGCATCCAAATGGAAACTCTACTTACTTCTTGGCCAGTGAAACAGGGCAAGGGAGGCTTGGGCTGATTGGCCTCATCCCTTCTTTATTCTCTTAGTTACAAGAACAGTTAAGCAAAAGAAAACCTCCCAGAGAGAAATAAGGGGAAATATTTAGGAAGATTAAGTGCTGGCTTTCCATGATGCTAACGAACAATGGGATCCATGAAGCATTAGAGAGCCTTAGAAGAGAAAAACCATACAGACAACAAACGGAACCTCGCTGATAGCACAGTAGTTATTTTCTTTGGATTCTTTCTGAAGACAGACAAAGGAAAATAATTATGCCTGGACAGGTTATTAAATGTAATCTAAACTGTGCTGGCACAAGAATGCATAATAATTATAGTCAGTACTGGTAGTGCCCTTTGTAGTTAAGGTTGCCCAACTTTTCTCAAGACACTGTCTCAAGACACTGTTTTCATTTACTTCTATCTTTGCCAGACCTCAACAGTTTGGGCTGAAATTTCTGCCGTTGGCTGTTTTCCTCAGGCTGATTTCTTTTTTTAAAAATGTTGGCTAAAATAGCTCAGCCTCTTCTGAGAATGAGATTAAGGAGACATATTTTGTTTTCCTGTGGTTAAAAAATATTCTTGCCACTGTTTAGCTGAGAATTTGTCATACATCCTTGCTGTGGAATAAGGGACTAACCTTTGGCAATGGGGTCACAACTTTATCTAAATTATAAGCCTTTGAAAATTTGAATTTTGCATATGGTCAGTGGAGATTTGTTAGAGTTTGGCAGCTGAAGATTCCAATTGCACTGAGCATGCTCCAGCGGGGCCTACAGGGATTGAGCAGGAGTTTCCCTGTAATTGCTGTTCACAGTTGCTATGGTGCTGAACATAAGAACTGAGAGCAGGGAGACTGTATCTCTTGTGTGCTCTCACCTTCTCCTCCTGATGCCAACTCAACATGGAGGAGGAAACTCCCTTACTCAAATGGAGAGGGGCCAAGAGCCAGACATAGGGCTGGGTGGACGGGGGAATGTAATGGGACAAGGACCCAGCAGGGAGAATGGGATGTGGAACTGGTGGAAGGAGACACTGGGACTGAGACTGGGTAGGCAAGACAATGGAAACAAGGAGACAGAGGAGGAGTATGGGACTGGGAGCTGGGGTAGGTAGAATATTGTGACTGGGCTTGACTTTGCCACCTTAACTTTCTTTTAACATCATTTCTTATATATATATGAAGCCAATATTGCATTCCTCGAGGAGTCTAGGTATGCAGAGGAATAAGGGGGAAATAAGACTTTAAATGGATACTGTGCTTCTACATTAACTATTTTGTAGGTGTGTGTTTATAAACTGTCTGTATGTACATAGGAGACAGAGGCAACACTCTGCAAGTAGAACTGGAAAAGAAGTAGAGGCTGAGAAGTGTCTATATTGTGAAATCATAGAATCATAAAAATGTAGGCCTGGAAAGCACCTTGAGAGGTCACGTAGTCCACCCCTCTGTTCTGTGTCAGAATCAAGTATACTTACACCATCCCTGACAGTTTTTGTCCAGCCTGGTCATAAAACCCTCCAGTGTCAGGGATTCGACATCCTCCCTTGGTAATTTATTGCAGTACTTGACTTCACATATAGTTAAAAAGGTTTTCCTAATATCTAACCTAAATCTCCTTTGCTGCAGATTAGGCAGATTACTTCTTGTCCTATCTTTGGTGGACATGGAAAACAATTGATCACTGTCCTCTTTATAACAGCTGTCCTCTTTATAACACTGTCCTCTTTATATTTGAGGACTGTTATCAGGTCCCCACTCAGTCTTCTTTTCTCATAAGTAAACATGGACAGCTTTTTAAACTATTTCTCATAGGTTAAGTTTTCTAAACCTTTTATCATGTTTACAGGGCTGCCGGGGTGGGGTGGGGTGGGGGGGCAAGTGGGGCAATTTGCCCTGGGCCCTGCAGGGGCCCCGAGCCCTGGCCCAGCAGCGGTCCGGGTCTTTGTCTGCATTTCGGCAGTGGGGGGCCCTTCAGTGCTGCTGAAGATGCAGAGTGACTGAAGGGCCCCCCGCCGCCAAAGACCCGGACCACCACCTGGTGAGTGCAAGCACCGCAGCTCCCCCGCTTTGCCCCAGGCCCCCTGAATCCTCTGGGCGGCCCTGCATATTTATTGCTGTTCTCTGGACTCTCTCCAATTTGTCCACATCATTCTTAATGTGTGCAACCCAAAATAAGACACTCCTGTTAATAAACCCCAGAATGATATTAACCTTTTTTGGCATATTCAATTTGTGATCCACTATAGTCTCCAGATCTTTTTCTGCAGTTCTACCACGTAGTCAGTTACTTCCTATTTTGCAATTGTGCATTTGATTTTCCCTTTCTAAGTGTAATACACTTCACGCTTGTCTTTCTTGAATTTCATCTGGTTGATTTCAGACCAACTCTCCAATTTATCAAGATCATTTTTGTGTGAATAGCAAAAACTATACTGAATATATTTTAAAATATGTAAACTATAGACACTAAGTATTTTAAAATTGCCTTACATTTTATTTTTTTTCCCATTTTGGTCCTTTTTGAGTGTTTCTCTTTGTCCATTAAATTGAAGAATAAACTGGCTGGAGGGGTTGTCCAGCAGGCAGGCACTTGTCTAACTTTTCTCATGCCACTGCCAAACCATCTCAGTCCTAATATGTAGCAATGCCCACTCCAATCATTTCACGCAGTTTATGGGTCTCTCTCATTCCCAAGAACAGCCCTGATGCTCCAACCCTGGAACCCCCACCCTGTTATTTCAGTTCACCCAATTTCCAATGCAACCTGCTTGGTTATTCTAGTCCTGGACGCCTCTAGTACATTATCCTAACTCACAACACCACTTTCTATTCCAGTCTTTGGCTGCTTTTGATCAGGTGCCAAACTGTGACATGGTTTAGACTATGATCAGGAACAAGGGGCCTAATGCTCCTTGGCACTAATGCCTTTTTACATCACTCAGGCATTGTAAAGGGGCCTTAATGTGAGTGTTTAATTAAGGATCCTTTACACTGCCAGAATGATGCAAAGAAGCCCAATAATCAGGCCCAGCATTTTTTCCTAGTGAAATAATCAAGGTTTAAACTGAAAAGCTAATGTGCTAACAACTGTGCCACCTAATCCCCAAATCTCAGTTCAGCTCTTTGCAGGTAAAGAAGTGGAAGGGAAACTGATTTAAAAGGTAATTTGTTTAAAAGGGAATGATGTCTATGTAAGCCTTCCCCAGTGGTTTATTTGTACCAGTGCTGAGCCTTGGCACCTCTAAGCTTGGCAGGTCAAAGTCTCAGCTGCTCGGGTCTTGCTGCATCAATTATGAATGTAAAAAAACCTGCTTGAGCCCCAGCACCTCTTTCACTACAAATTAAGCACTGGCCTTCTCCCTACCATAAAAGAGCTCTCTTCATTCTTCAGGTTTAGACAAGTAACTTCTCACGCATTCACAATCATCTGGATGTAAACCAACTTCCCTATCATGTGTGTGGCTTGCTCCTGCCCTCCAAAACTGAAGATGTTCCTAACAGGGCTCCAAGTTAGTTATACCAGGACTTATGCTACACAATAGGAGAACATCATTTCTATGCAAGGATTTGATCATGCAAGATGTTGAACACTTTCAGCGGGAATTGACGTTGCTCATCAACTCACTCGACCCAAGAAAACATTCATATATAAAAGGAAAAAAAGAAAAAAGAATTTGCCAGCGCATTTGCTTCCAGGAGTATCACAATAGCTTTTTCTTTTGTGGCATGATTCCTAGTCAAATTATGCAGTGATTATTCTATTTCGGTTCCTGCACTGAATATGGAGCTTAATTGCTCAAAGTGAAACACTTGGCTATTGAATTCAGAAAAGAAAGAAATAAGAGTCATTTTGGCTGAGCCTGTCTTGCAGCAGTGAGACACTAGGCTATCATTTTGGAGGTTCAGCTTAGAGGAAAAAACTCTGGTTCCCCCCTGGCTCACAACCAACAGAGACTGAATGCATTTAAGAAGTGATGCTTCTCTTCACTCTCCTTGGGGAAGATGCTGCCTGTCTGTAATAAGTTAACTGTGCAGTAGTACCAAGGGTATGTTGCTTGGATGGCACTTAGACTTGACCAAGGATGAATTGATTTGCTAAGTACTGGTATATTGTATCTCTTGGAATAGTAGGGTGACTATATCTCACGAGTAGATGGATAACTGTTACACTTTGGCAGGGGGCTGAACAGTTTCCAGCCATAAATGCCTCAGGGAATAAGGCACAGACAAAAGCCTAAATGAAGAGGCTTTATTATTATCCATAGAGGGTAGATGTCAGATCCTCAGCTCAGGATGGAAGCTCTTAAAACTGCTTCTGTTATTGGAGTCTCCCATCTTAGGTGGCATTTGAGAGTCACTTTGTTTCAGTGCATCTTCTTGTGTAAATGTATACCGATGAGGAATCCGCATCTGAACATCAGGCAAATATGGCCGCGAGTTTTTCCACAGCCTGTTTTCTTTGCTCAAGCTTCAATTTAGCTTTTCTTCTCTTCTGCTATTCTTGCTGGCTTTAACCACAGACAAAGTACATAAGACAAGGTACATAGGTAGGACCCTACCAAATTCTTGGCCATGAAAAATATGTCACAGACCATGAAATCTGGTCTCCCCCATGAAATCTGGTCTTTTGTATGCTTTTACTCTATATTATATAGATTTCATGGGGGGAGACCAGCATTTCTCAAACTGGGGGGTTCTCACCCAAAAAGGAGTTGCAGGGGGGTTGCAAAGTTATTGTAGTGGGGTCGTGGTATTGCCACCCTTTCTTCTTTGCTGCCTTCAGAGCTGTGTGGCCAGAGAGCCACAGCTCTTGACTGGGTGCCCAGCCCTGAAGGCAGCACCCCGCCAGCAATATCATACCATACCATAAAATACCATATCATGCCACCCTTACTTCTGCGCTGCTGCCTTCAGAGCTGGGTGGCCAGAGAGGGGCAGCTGCTGACTGAGGGCCCAGCTCCGAAGGCAGCAGTGCAGAAGTAAAGGTGACAATACCAGACCATGCCATCCTTACCTCTGCACTGCTGCTGGAGACGGATCTGCCTTCAGAGCTGGGTTCCTGGCCAGCAGCCACTGCTCTCCCACCACCCAGCTACAATAACCTTGCAACCCCACCCCACAACTCCTTTTTGGGTCAGGACCCCAACAATTACAAGTACCATGAAATTTCAGATTTAAATATCTGAAAAAATAAAATTTATTATTTTTTAAATCCTATGACCATGAAATTGACCAAAATGGACCGTGAATTTGGTAGGGCCCTATACACAAGAGAGGCTGAAGTAAAACCATAGAATAGAGAAACTAAAAGAGACATGGAGTAGCAAGTATTAGAGTGAAGGTGAACAATCAAAGGAAAACATAAAATTTAGGTATAAATTTTTTTAACTGTGGTTCCCAAATATTTCTGTATTTAGTATATGCTCAAATAGAGCAAGTGATTTTTTTTTTACGGTAGTCATGTGACCTCTTAACTCATATTATATATAGATCTGATTTTGCTTTAAATCTCCAAACTTTAGGTTTTATTTTTCCCCAAAGAAGATACATATCTTTTAATATATCTTAAGGATCTTATCAACTCTGCATAAAACAAAAATCCTTAAAATCCTGAAAAATAAATGAAGAAATTGCCTCAGCTTTATGCTGGAGGAAACAATTAATTTGAAGTGCTATGGTTCTTAATAAGCAGATTCATCTTTTGTGTCATTAAAGCAAATGTAACTGAGATTGAGGTTTTACTATTTGCTTCTTAATTAGAATGAAAGTCACACATATTGGGAAAGTTAAATTAACATGTTATCAGAAATGCAGTGTCAGGAGAGTGTCACATTATGCTGCCTTTAAAGTTGTGGGGTTATCTTGGGATAAATTAATTATAATAAGGTAGGACACAAAATTATGCTCTCTATTCACGTCATTCTGCTGGAAAATGAGAGCTGCAGGATACAGGCTTAGCTGGGACACTCTTTCCACTTTTTGCTCACTGCCAAGACCATAATTTTGTGGAGATAAATTCCCCAAGAGGGGGAATTTAGGGAGGTACACACCCTAATCCAATACTTGTGAAAAGGGGCAAAACAGCAGCCCCGGAAACTCCAATTAGCCATAGATTGGCTAATACAACATAGACAGTTGCCCATTGGCTAATACAACATAGACAGTTGTCATGAGGGGCACCCAGTTATAACTTCAAAACATGTGACTGCTGGGGGATCCACACCAGCTGAAATGTGCAACAGAAAGGAAAAGAACAGTTGTACCACCATCTCCAAGCCCCTGCACTGAACAGCAAGGGGGGAAGATAGGACTATAAAGACAAAATATAATGTGTATATATAATACTGACAAAATGTGCTGGAATCCAAATTCATTGATGTCAATGGGCATCATTCTGTGTACTTCAGTGGGCTTTGGATCAGGTCTGCACCAAACGGGTTCAATACAAGCTGCCTTACAGCACTGTCAATATGCCTCACTCTCAACCCTGATGTGGAGGGATCTTCTTCTAGAGCACAGGATGGTCATTCAGTTTCTATGACCTATTCACGCCTTGGCTGCTCTGCTGAGCAAGGGTTCCAGCTGGTTTCTAACTATGGTGGTGGGGGGATGTGGTGATGTGACTGCTGTCCCCTGGGAACTCATTCATTTCACTCATTCATTTCACACAGGCCTCCAAAGAAACAAACTCTTTTCACCCCTGATTGATCTACCCTAGGCCTAATCAGAAACATAGTAAAAAAATATGTACCTGTATTTCCCTATTCCTCCTCCAATCTCCCCACCTCCACACACACACACATTTTTAATGTAGTGTTTATATATACAAAACCAAACTAGGTTTACTTTTATTTTATTAGTTTGGCATTCCTGATACTTTTTATGAGCTTTAATTAGATGGGCTAAGGCAGCTCAGGATGTTCAAATATCTCAGAGGCTCAAAATCCCTCAAATAAACCTGTCCAGAAGTAACTGGACATTTCACGCACTGGTATTTTCAAGCATTAAAGAAAGTCAGTTCTGAAATGACTTCTCTGTTAAATTACTAGCCTCAAAAGCCTGGTGATCTTCTGTCAAGCAGGCCAGTTCCTCCCAAGCTTGCCCAGATCAGCTGTTGCCCCTCATATTTTTTTTTAACTAAAAGAAAACACACATACGATGTTTTATGGGTATCCCATACAAATTAGATTATTCTAAAGTTTATGAAATAGGGAGTTCTTTGAATAAAAATATCAAACTCTTTATAAGATCATTAGGAATGGGCTCTGGGATGTAGTTAATGGGGATATTTATGCTGCAAATACTAATTTGATATATTTGAGGAAATCGTCCATTCTCCCTTAAGTGATGAGGGAGACTTTTTGGGGGAGAAGGGGCTGCAGATTAATGTTTAATGATGATCTTCATGCCACAAAAAAAAACAATCTCATTATCTCTGTTTGAATGAAAAAGCAATGATGCAGAAGCAGCAAATTTCAGCGTACAGATGGTATATTAGCTTGCATCCAGTATAATTGTAATCATTGTGATTATTTTTATATAGGCTTTGAGGCTGAACTTCCAAATGCTGGATTATTTTTCCTCTACTGTACTCTATACCCTTGAATTTCCTGCCAAAGTTCTTCAAAGTTACGAGAGTCCTGTAGTGATCACACCACTGCAGACGCTAATGGAGCTAACAGTTGAACAAAATTTTGCCGAAATACAGTGCTTAGTGCTCTTCATCTTTGCAAACCTTAACTGATCACTCATCACAAGAGCTCTATGCAGTAGGTATTTTGTTATCCCCCAATCCTGAGAAGAGGAAATATAAACAGAGAGGTTAAGTGACTTACCCAAAAAATCAAGTCATTGTCAAAGCAGAGACTATGCAGGAATTACACCACTGTAACCACATGATGATCCTGGCTGCAGCTCAAGAAATCTGGTGTTTTCACTTGCTACTGTAGCTAGGAATACCAGAGTAGAAAGCACTGATTTTCACTGGGCGTCCATTGCTTTAATAATTGGTAATATCTAGCCAGGGCCGGCTCCAGGGTTTTTGTTGCCCCAAGTGCCGGGGGGGAAAAAAAGCCGCATACACAATCGGCGGCAGCTCCAACGCACTGCATTCTTCTTCAGCAGCAATTCAGCAGCAGGTCCTTCCCTATGAGAGGGACCGAGGGACCTGCCGCCGAATTGCCACGGAAGAGCCCGACGTGCCGCCCCTTCCCCTTGGCTGTCCCAAGCACCTGCTTGCTGAGCTGGTGCCTGGAGCCGGCCCTGTATCTAGCAAGGATAAGCAAAGCACAGTCTCTGTGTTATATAGTGGGAAGAGAACCACTAGTTAGTTAGTGTTGGTTCCGCTTTGAGCAGGGGGTTGGACTAGATGACCTCCTGAGGTCTCTTCCAACCCTAATCTTCTATGATTCTAAGTCACAACCACCAGGTGAGAGAATCATTATTTGTACAGCCACATGCTGAACTCACCACTAGGCACAGAGAGGAGCCAGCCCACTGTATACTATCCTTCCCTTGTTCTGGAGCATCCTCCATGCATGACAGCCACACTTGGGGATGGAGCAAAAGGGGAAGGGATGGGTAGAGTTAGAGGGATGCCCCATGTCTATCCCAGCAACCACCACGGTCTCCACCTCCATACAATGGAACCCACTTCAGGGAGAATCCCTGGGACATCCACAAGCAGATTTCTCACATTCTAGGCCCCCACAAGTAGGCAAAATTTATTTAAAGGTGCAGTACACCAAAAACAGTATTCCCAGTTACATAATCCACACCTTTACCAGCCTACAAATTAGTTGCAACATTTTTTCCTGTACAAATCAGATCCGTCCTAGAGAGCTGTAAAGGGTGATAACTACCAGATATATAACTCGCTCTCTTTTTTTTTCCATTACAGTTTATTTCTACCTTCCAAGAGATCTAGCACCAACAACATCAATCTTGGAAGATGTATGCAGTGATGGGCGCAGGAAGGATGTGTTATTTTTTTCTATCATTTATTTGATAAACAGTATTTATTTGTTCAAAAGGAGAGAATAATAAAAAAGATAGAGATGATACTGGATGTAAATGACAAATTCTTATAGCTAGGAGTGACAGACTGAAAAGAAGCTTTACCTGCCAAAATTACTACTATACATAAAGCACCTTGGTCCAGCGGTCAAACTGTTGTGCTAGGTCTTAGGAAACCTGTGTTCTATTCCTCGTTCTGTCCCTTATCTGCTATGAGAACAGAGCTCTCCAAAACTTTCCAAGTGACTTTTTGTCCAAAAATTGCATTTTTTTCTAAATCAAATGTTTTCTTTAAAATGTTCATTTTTAAAGAAAAAGCTTTTTTCTTTGTCTTATAAAATTGAAAAACAAAACTGTGCCTTGCTTGGGTTTGGATTTTTTTTCTCTCAGTTTTAGTTTTCCAGTTTTCCGTTTTTCTTTTTCCTTTTTTAAACTACTTGTACCCTTTCTCCCTTGTTTTTAGTGACAAAATAGAAAAAGGGTGGACACAGAAAATAAAAACAGAAAATCAGAGGGGGAAATCATGACAATGAACTCTGCAAAAAAATTGAAGAGAGAAAAGTAAAAAAATAAACAGTTTTGTGACAAACTTTGAATACATGAAAATACTAATTTTAGAAACCATTAGAACAAACATAACTTTGAAATTTGTAAAACTTCTCACAAAATTGTTTTCCATTTCTCAGCCAGCTCTGCCTGAGAACTTGGGCAAGTCACATCCCCTTTCCAGCTCACTTTTCCTGTCTGTAATATGAAGATAACAATATGTTGCTTCCTTTATAAAGTGCTTTTATATCTGTGAGAGAAAAGCACTAAGTATGATTATTAAAAAATGGAAAAAACAAGAGAGAAAAGAATCATGATCAAAATCTGTTTCACAAAATCTAAACTGTCTAGTTAAAAGCAGCTTCAAAATATGGCAAGGGACAACAAGATAAGACAGAAACCTTTCTAGCTGCTGGAAACACCGACAAAAGAAATCTTTGAAGCTAGATATGGACAGAGATATATACAGACACACAGGAATGAAACATCTTGAACCCTTTTTCTCATTAATGTTGTGCCCAGGCTCCAGTTTATACAGAAATGCCCAATGTCAGAAAAATAATGTCCCACCAACTAACCCTTCTGTAAACACAAGATATGATGATTAAGTTTTTTAGTCAAACAGATTGATGATGAGGTCATCAACCTCTAACATAATTAAGCAGTGCAAACAAAAACACACAGAAAATGTAGCTAAATCATTTTTCCTCTTAGTTATATTAATTAAAAAACCAGTATTTTCTTCTCATGAAGGATGGACCCAACTGGCTGTCCCCTTTTTAGTTTGTATTCTGGATACATCCTTTGAACGATAAACCTAACTTCAGTACCAGGCAAATTGGTTTAAATTATAGTAAAGAACAGAATTATCACACCCATAGATAATAACATTTGTTGGGGAAGAGACAACAGTGCTTTTGTAAAGGGAAATAATGCCTAACCAATCTATCAAAATTCTTTGAGGGGATCAACAAACATGTGGACAAAGGTGATCCAGTGGATAGAGTGTACTTGGACTTACAGAAAGCCCTTGCCCAGGTCCCTCACCAAAGGCTCTTAGTCAAGGAAGCAGTCCTGGGATAAGAGTAGGGTGACCAGACAGCAAATGTGAAAAATCAGGACAGGGAGTGGCGGGTAATAGGAGCCTATATAAGAAAAATACCCAAACATCGGGACTGTCCCTATAAAATTGGGACGTCTGGTCACTCTAGATAAGAGGGAAGGTCCTTTCATGGATCAGTAAATGGTTAAAAGACTGGAAACAAAGGGTAGGAATAAATGGCCAGTTTTCAGAATGGAGAGAAGGTAAATAGTGGGGACCCCAAGGATGCATACTGGACCAGTGCTGTTCAACATATTCATAAATGATCTGGATACAGGGCTAAACAGTGGAGTGGTAAGATTACACAATAGTCAAATCCAATGCAGCCTGCAAAGAGTTACAAAGGGATCTCACAAAAAATATGTGACAAGTTAACAAAATGGTAGATGAATTCAATATAGGGAGGTACAAACTAATTCACATTGAAAAAATAATCCCAATGATACATACATAGTTATGGGGTCTAAATTAGCTGGCTCTTGGAGTCACTGTGGAGAGTCCTCTGAAGACATACGCTCAATGTGCAGTGGCAGTCAAACAAGCTATCAATGTTAGGAACCACTAGGAAGGGATAGATAATAAGATAGAAAATATCATAATGCTACTATATATATCCATTGTATACCCATACCATAATTATTGCACGTAGTTCCAGCCATCCCATCTCAACAAAGATGTATTATAATTGAAAATTTTGCATTGAAGGACAACAAAAATATTAGTAAAATGGAACACTTTCAGTATGAGAAAAGATTAAAGGACTGGTCATCTGAGAAAAGAGACGTCTAAGTGGGGATATGACGGAGATCTATAAAATCATGAATGGTATGGAGAAAGTGCGCATGGAAGTGTTATTTACCTTTCACAAAAAACAGAACCAGGGGTCACCTAACAAAATTAAGAGGCAGCTAGTTTAAAGCAAACAAAAGGAAGTAAAAGAAGGGCAGTCCAGAATGGTGAAGAAAATGGGCAGCATGTGACCTCCAGAAGACAAAAGAGGAGAACTCATGTACCCCCAAAGCAGATAGAAGTAAGAAACCGGTTTCAGGCTCTCTGGACAGGTACTACAGAGGAGAATGGTTTGGAAGATTTATCTGAGGACAGGGATCAGAAGGAGACCCCATCAACCAGAAGGTATGGGATGCATTGTCCTAGTGATGGGGGTTCCACGACCACCACTCCCAAGAGGAGGAGATGGATGGTGGTGGTGATGGTGGTTGGGGATTCCCTCCTAAGGGGACGGAGTCATCCATCTGCCATCCAGACCAGGATGTGAATGAGTGATTTCCCAAGACTTACTCGCTGCAGACTACATGGCTCTGGGAAGAAAGATAAAGGAGTTTGAGGCATAAGTCATGTTCTCATCCATGCTCCCTGTTGAAGGAAAAAGCCCAGGTCGGGACCATCAAATTGTGGAGGTAAATGTGTGGTTGTGCAGGTGGTGTCAGAGAGAGGGCTTTGGATTCTTCAAACATGGGATGTTGTTCCAGGAAGAAGGATTGCTAGGAAGATATGGGATCCACCTATTGAAGAGAGGGAAGAACATCTTTCCAGGCAGGCTTACTATCCTAGTGAGGAGGGCTTTAATCTAGGTTCAAGGGGGAATGGAGACTTAAGCCCTGAGGTAAGTAGGGAAGTGGGATACCAGGAGGAAACACAAGGAGGAGGGTGCAACAGGGGAGGCCTCCTGATTCATACTGAGAAAGTAGGGCAATCAGCTAGTTATCTTAGGTGCCTGTACACAAACGCAAGAAGCCTGGGAAACAAGCAAGAAGAATTGGAAGTCCTGGCACAGTCAAGGAATTATGATGTGATTGGAATAACAGAGACTTGGTGGAGTAACTCACATGACTGGAGCACAGTCATGGATCAGTATAAACTGTTCAGGAAGGACAGGTGAGGGAGAGAAGGTGGAGGAGTTGCACTGTATCTAAGAGAGCATTATGATTGCTCCGAGCTCCAGTATGAAACTGGAGAAAAGCCTGTTGAGCGTCTTTGGGTTAAGTTTAGAGGCGAGAGCAACAAGGGTGCTATCATGGTGGGTGTCTGCTATAGACCACCAGACCAGGAGGATGAGGCGGACGAGGTTTTCTTCGCACAACTAAGGCCTTGTCTACACTACAAGACTATTTTGAATCTACTTAAGTCGAATTTGTGGATTCGACCTTATGAAGTCGAATTTGTGTATCCACAGTAAATACAATAATTCGAATTTCTGAGTCCACAGTAACGGGGCTGGCGTCGACTTTGGAAGCGGTGCACTGTGGGAAGCTATCCCACAGTTCCCGCAGTCCCCGCTGCCCATTGGAATGCTGGGTAGAGCTCCCAATGCCTCCTGGGGGAAAAATGTGTCGAGGGTGCTTTTGGGTAACTGTTGTCATTGAACCGTCAATCACGCCCTCCCTCCCTGAAAGCTCCGGCGGGAAATCTGTTCGCGCCCTTCTCTTGTCGGTTACAGCGCGTACGCCACAGCACTGCGAGCATGGAGCCCGCTGCGATCATCGCTGCACTTATGGCCGTTGTCAACTCCTCGCACCTTATCGTCCACCTCTTCCACAGTCAGCTGCTGAGAAATCGTGCGAGGAGGCTCCGGCAGCGCGGTGAGGACAGGAATTCACAGAGTGGCGCAGACCTCTCACAAAGCAGGGTATGCCGCGCCGTGGAGATCATGGTGGCAATGGGTCAAGTTCATGGTGTGGAACGGTGATTCTGGGCCCGGGAAACAAGCACGGACTGGTGGGACTGCATAGTGCTGCAGGTCTGGGATGAATCACAGTGGCTGCGAAACTTCAGGATGCGTAAGGGCACTTTCCTTGAACTCTGTGACTTGCTGTCCCCTGCCCTGAAGCGCCAGGACACCCGGATGCGAGCAGCCCTGAGTGTGCAGAAGCGAATGGCCATAGCCCTCTGGAAACTTGCAACGCCAGACAGCTACCGGTCAGTAGCGAACCACTTTGGCGTGGGCAAATCTACCGTGGGGGTTGCTGTGATTGAAGTAGCCCACGCAATCATTGAGCAACTTCTCTCAAAGGTAGTGACTCTCGGAAACGTCCAGGACATCATAGATGGCTTCGCCGCGATGGGATTCCCAAACTGTGGTGGGGCTATAGATGGGACTCACATCCCTATCCTGGCACCAGCCCACCAGGCCAGCGAGTACATTAACCGAAAGGGCTACTTTTCAATGGTGCTGCAAGCACTGGTAGACCATAGGGGACGTTTTACCAACATCTTCGTTGGGTGGGCGGGCAAGGTTCATGACGCGCGTGTGTTCAGGAACTCTGGTCTGTTTAAACGCCTCCAGGCAGGTACTTTCTTCCCGGACCACAAAATAACGGTTGGAGATGTGCAGATGCCTACAGTGATCCTCGGGGACCCAGCCTACCCGCTAATGCCCTGGCTCATGAAGCCCTATACAGGCGCCTTGGACAGAGAGAAGGAACTCTTCAACTACCGGCTGAGCAAGTGCAGAATGGTGGTGGAGTGTGCTTTCGGACGTCTCAAGGGGAGATGGCGGAGCTTACTGACTCGCTCGGACATCAGCGAAAAGAATATCCCCGTAGTTATTGCTGCTTGCTGTGTGCTACACAATCTCTGTGAGAGCAAGGGCGAGACCTTTTTGTCCGGATGGGAGGTTGAGGCAAATCGCCTGGCTGCAGTTTACGCTCAGCCAGACACCCGTGCCGAGAGAATATCCCAGCGGGAAGCGCTGTGTATCCGGGAGGCTTTGAAAGCAAGTTTCCTCGGAGAGCAGGGTAACCTATGACTCTCCACTTGCTTTCAAGAGAAACTGACCCTGGGCCTGTGTCTGTATGTGTCGATTTCGATCTGCGGTTACATACCCCGTTCTCCAAGTTTCCCCCACTTCCAAAGCACGTTTTAAAGCAAATTAATTGTAACACTCATTATTAATAAATCTTTGTTTTACTTTGCATTTCTGTTCAGGTGTTGAAACATAGACGCATACTGTGCTGGGCACGGTGTGCACTGATGTACAGACCGCTTGTTCCATAGAGGAATGACATCCTCCTGCTCCTACATAGGTCTCTGGGGTGGGGGACGGTTGCAAGTGGTTGTGCATGAAGGGGAGGGTTTGCAGGAAGGGGTGGGTTTGCAGGAAGGGGCGAGTGGTGCCTTCTTTGGATAGGGGTTTGGATGACGGCAGTGGGCTGCGGGTTTGGGCGTAGGAAGGGGTGAGGGGTGTGGGGGAAGGGTGAGTATCTGTCCGTGGATGAGGGCTCTTGTTGGGGCTCAGGGCAGCGGAGAGGCTCGTTGCTACGGTGGAAGTGCATGGTAAGGGCAGCGTGCCTTAACATTAAGGGGGTGGCAGGCGCTAGGACCCTGGACAAGCATACACATCACAGAATGACCCGGGGCAGCATACACCACACAGAGTGACCCTGGTGCCTACTGACTGCAGTGTGTGTGTGCCCTGCAGTTGATCATGGCCCCAAGTCTGTACCCTGGTAATGTAGGCTATACTGTGCAATTATAAATCCCCTCCCCCCCCATACACAAAAAAATCCTCTGACACGAAAGACGTGACCGAAACAGTGAATAACAGCAAACAGCTTTTAATAATCTAATACACAGTGTGGGGATGAAACTTGGATTTGGGACTGGGTGAGCCTGTAAGGGAAGCACTTCTACAAATGTATAGCGTGAGAGGTGTGTGGTACATTAGCGCTATGCAGTGGTGCAGTGACAGTTCTCACGGCCCCTACCGCCCCGCCGTCTTTGTACTTTTGGGTGAGGGGGGGCAGGACTTTTTGGTGGGGGAGGGCGGTTGCAGATACACTGCAGGGGGGCTCTGTCCTCCTGCCTGCGGTCCTGCATAACATTAACAAGGCGCCAGAGCGTGTCCGTTTGCTCCCTCATTAGCCCAAGCAGCGTTTGAGTCGCCTGCTGGTCTTCCTGCCGCCACCTGTCCTCCCGTTCGATGTGTGTGCGATGCTGTTGACATAGGGTCTCCCTCCACTGTCTCTGCTCTGCCGCCTCGGCTCTGGAGCAAGCCATCAGTTCCGCGAACATCTCGTCCCTAGTCTTTTTCTTTCGCCGCCTAATCTGCGCCAGCCTCTGCGAGGGGGATGCCGGGGCAGTCCGGGAAAGAGCTGAAGCTGTGTGATGGGAAAAGTAACTGATTTCCTTGAACAGATACATGTTTGCGAACAGTGAACACAGTCTAGTCAGTTTCTCTGAACAAGACCATACAGGGCAACAAGTCTCACGAGATCTCAGGACAAGTTCGAGATTTCGGAATACGCTCTCATTGGCTGCGGCATTGCACAGGAGAGCGGACAAGTGGGGAGAGACAGCTGAATCCGTCTAGCAGACAGTCCTGGTAAGCCTTACAGTACATTCTGCTTATCAGTTAATGGATAGCTGTGCCCTCCCGCTAAAGGCAATCTGGAAATCATATACTCTGGCCCTTTTCCAGCCACTCCCGCCAGTGCACGGGAAAGATCAATGTATGCTTTTCCTATGTGGCCTACAACACGTGGCTGTTAAGCGAGGGTCATTGTTATGCAAAGTAAAAGTCAACCATTCACAACAGTAACAATACACTAATTGCCCTAATTAGATGCAGCATTTCATGAACGAGATCACCCTGATGCGGGTCCCTCGGAGTCACAAAGAGCGGATGCTAAGGGAAGCCCTGCAGAGACCAGGACCATATGCGGCCATGCTTGTGGAGGCGATGATTCCCATCTACATAAGGATGTCCTGGCGCGGAAAAGTGTGCTTCCACGGAGCACCCAACAAGGCACCTCTCCCCAGGAACCTCCTGCGGAGGCTTTTCGAGGACCTAAATGAGACCTTTCTTGAATTGTCCCTGGAGGATTATTGTTCAATCCCTATATGTGTGGACCTACTTTTCATATAGTTTTTCATTGAAAATTTTATATATAGTATTTCTATTTTTTTATACCTGTTTTATAAAAAATAAATGTTTACATGTTTCTAGCACTTACCGCCTGATCCTTCCCCTGATTCAGAGTCCGGGTTAACGGCCGGGGAGGGTTGGTAGGGGATCTCTGTGAGGGTGATGAAGAGATCCTGGCTGTCAGGGAAAGCGGTATTGTGTTGGCTGTCGCCTGCGCCGTCCTCCACAGACCCTTCCTCATCTTCCCCATCGGCGAACATCGAGGAGGAACTGTCCAGGTTCACTATGCCATCTACTGAGTCCACGGTCACTGGTGGGGCAGTGGTGGCAGACCCACCTAGAATGGCATGCAGTGCCTCGTAGAAGCGGCATATCTGGGGCAGGGCTCCGGAGCGTTCGTTTGCCGCTCTGACTTTTTGGTAGCCTTGTCTCAGGTCCTTGATTTTCACGCGGCACTGCATTGCATCCCGGCTGTATCCTTTCTCTATCATTGCTTTGGAGACCTTCTCGAAGGTCTTTGCATTCCGCTTGCTGGAGCGCAGCTCCGACAGCACAGACTCCTCGTCCCACACACCGATCAGATCCAGGACTTCCCGGTCTGTCCATGCTGGGGACCGCTTTCTATTCTTGGATTGGCCGGACTCCTCTGCTGGAGAGCTCTGCATCGTTGCAGGTGCTGCGGAGCTCGCCCCGATGTCCAGCCAGGACGTCAGATTCAAAGTGCCCAGACAGGAAAAGGAATTCAAATTTTCCTGGGTCATTTCCTGTGTGGCTGGTCAGAGAATCCAAGCTCCGACTGCTGTCCAGAGCGTCAACAGAGTGGTGCACTGTGGGATAGCTCCCGGAGCTACTAAGTTCGATTTGCATCCACACCTAGCCTAATTCGAGCTAGCCATGTCGAATTTAGCGTTACTCCACCTGTCGGGGTGGAGTACCGAATTCGAACTAAAGAGCCCTCTAGTTCGAATTAAATGGCTTCCTGGTGTGGACGGTTGAGCGGTTAGTTCGAATTAACGCTGCTAAATTCGAATTAAAGTCCTAGTGTAGACCAGGCCTAAGAGACGTTTCAAGCTCGCAGGCCGTGGTTCTCATGGGGGACTTCAATCACCCTGACATCTGCTGGGATACAAATGCAGCAGTGCACAGACAGTTCAGGAAGTTTTTGGAGAGTGTTGGGGACAAGTTCCCGTTGCAAGTGCTGGAGGAACCAACTAGGGGCCATGTTCCTCTTGATCTGCTGCTCACAAACAGGGAAGAATTGGTAGGGGAAGTAGAAGTGGGTGGCAACCTGGGCAGAAGTGACCATCAGATGGTCGAGTTTAGGATCCTGACAAACAGAAGAAAGGAGAGCAGCAGAATACGGACCCTGGACTTCTGAAACGCAGACTTTGACCAATAAGTGTAATCAGGAAGGCCGAAGCACAATTGGAGTTGCAGGCAGCAAGGGATGTGATGTATAACAAGAAGGGTTTCTACAGGTATGTTAGCAACAAGGAGATCAAGGAGGGGGAGGCAACCTAGTGAAAGTTGATATGGAAAAAGCTGAAGTACTCAATGCTTTTTTTTGCATCAATCTTCACAGACGAGGTCAGCTCCCAGACTGCTGTACTGGGGAGGAAGTGAGCAGCACTTAGTGGTGAAAGGACTATTTAGAAAACCCAGACATGCACAAATCCATG
Source organism: Mauremys mutica (assembly GCF_020497125.1). Classification (NCBI taxonomy): domain Eukaryota; kingdom Metazoa; phylum Chordata; order Testudines; family Geoemydidae; genus Mauremys; species Mauremys mutica. The sequence goes on from NC_059075.1 coordinate 36,377,280, forward strand.
GGGCCAGATCTAATACCCCTGAGGGTGCTGGGGGAGTTGGCTGATGTGATAGAAGAGCCATTGGCCATTATCTTTTGAAAACTCATGGTGATGAGCGGTGGTTCCAGACAATTGAAAAAAGGCAAATATAGTACCCATCTTTTAAAAAGAGGAGAAGGAGAATCTGGGGAACTACAGACCAGTCAGCCTCACCACACTCCCCAGAAAAATCATGGAGCGGGTCCCTCAAGGAATCCATTTTGAAACCCTTGGAGGAGAGGAAGGTGATCAGGTACAATAAACATAGATTCACCAAGGGCAAGTCATGCCTGACCAACCTGATTTCATTCTATGATGAGACAACTGGCTCTGTGGATATGGGGAAAGTGGTGGATGTGATATACCTTGACTTTAGCAAGCTTTTGATATGATTTCCCACAGTATTCTTGCCAGCAATTTAAAGAGGTATGGATTGGATGAATGGATTATAAGGTGGATAGAAATCTGGTTAGATCGTTGGGCTCAACGGCTAGTGATCAATGGTTCGATGTCTAATTGGCATCCCATATCAAGAGGAGTGCCCCAGGGGTCAGTCCTGGGGCTGGTTTGGTTCAACATCTTCATTAATGTTCTGGATGATGGGATGGATTGCACCCTGAGAGGTATATATGCTGGAGGGTAGGGACAGGGTCTTGAGTGACCTAGACAAATTGGAGGATTGTATCCAAAAGAAATCTGACGATGTTCAACAAGGACAAGTGCAGAGTCCCGCACTTAGGACAGAAGAATCCTACACATTGCTACAGGCTGCAGACCGACTGGCTAAGCACCAATTCTTCTGAAAAGTACCTGGGGATTACAGTGGATGAGAAGCTGGATATGAGTCAACAGTGTGCCCTTGTTGCCAAGAAGGCTAGGGGAACATTGCCAGCAGATTGAGGGAAGTGATTATTCCCCTTTATTTGGAATTGCTGACGCCATATCTGGAGTACTGCGTCCAGTTTTGGGCCCTCCACCACTACAGAAAGGATGTGGACAAATTGGAGAGAGTTCAGCAGAGGGCCAAAAAATGATTAGGGGGCTAGAGCACATGACTTTTGAAGAGAAGCTGAGGGGACTGGTCTTATTTAATCTGCAGAAGAGAAGAGTGAGGGGGGATTTGATAGCAGCCTTCAAGTACCTGAAGGGAGGTTCCAAAGAGGATGGAGCTAGGCTTTTGTCAGTGGTGGCAGATGACAGAACAAGGAGAAATGGTCTCAAGTTGCAGTGGGGGAGGTCTGGTGGGATATTAGGATAAACTATTTCACTAGGAGGGTGGTGAAACACTGGAATGGGTTATCTAGAGAGGTGTTGGAATCCCCATCCTTAGAGGTTTTAAGGCCCTGCTTGACAAAGCTTTGGCTGGGATGATTTACTTGGGGTTGGTCCTGCTTTGAGCAGGGGGTTGGATTAGATCAGGGATCAGCAACCTTTGGCATGCAGCCCATCGGGGAAATCCACTGGTGGGTCGGGATGGTTTGTTTATCTGCAACGTCCACAGGTTCAGCCGATCGCAGGTCCCACTGGCCACGGTTCGCTGTTCCAGGCCAATGGGGATTGCGTGAAGTGGCAGCCAACACATCCCTTGCCCCATGCCACTTCATGCAGCCCCCATTGGCCTGGAATGGTGAACTGCAGCCAGTGGGAGCTGTGATCGGCTGAACCTGCAAACGCTGCTGGTAAACAAACTGTCTCAGCCCGCCAGTGGATTTTCCTGATGGGCCTCATGCCAAAGGTTGCTGATCCCTGGACTAGATGACCTCCTGTGGTCTCTTCCAACCCTAATCTTCTTTGATTCTTCAAACAATGCATAGTCAATCTGTGGAACTCATTGCCTCAGGATATTGTGAAGGCCAAATGTATAATGGAATTCCAAAAAGAATTAGATACCTTCATGGAGCAAAAATTCGTCAATGGCTATTAGCCAAGATGGTCAGGGATGCAACCCCATTCTCTGGTTGTCCGTAGCCTCTGACTGCTAGAAGCTGGGTGTCAATCACAGGGGGTGGAACACTTAATCATTGCCTGTACTGTTATTCCCTCTGAAGCACCTTACAATGGCTTCTGTCTGAAGACAGAATGCTGGACTAGATAGACCATTGGTCTGGCCCAGTATGGCTGTTCTTGTGTTCCCATTTTCCTCTTCCTCCTTTCTATAATATACAAGGAAGTTGCTACTGATTTAGGCTAATGTTCCCAATGATTAAGGTTAGCAGAGCCTTATCCAGCTGTAATTAGTTTTGTGCTTTTAAGTTTTCCAGACTTGTTAGATACTTTTCTGGGATTCTCTCTCTAGCAAGAGAAATCTGTAAGATGTTTGTCTTTGCTCCCACTTCATGTCTATATCAGAAATCACACACACTCCAAAAGCAAGACAAAAGGCTTGCTCTTTTTAAATTGTTTTAAGTGTGAAAATACATGTCCCCCTACTCTATTCTGTCAGAGTGAATCACTGAAGTCCAAGCGTGGAGTCTTGTATGGAGTGGTCTCTTTCTTGTTTTTTTATTGTCAGGAAGCTTTACAGTTTCAATGGTTTGCTTCATGGGCAGCTTTCCCACCCCCAAATTAAAAGTGTTCTTCTGTCAGTACAGAAAGGAGCTGAATTAATTGGCTGCGCTGTGAGATCGGTGCAATTGATAGTAATGTGATAAACACAGAACCTAGAACTCTGGTCTTGGCAGCAGTAATTGTCCTGAATGGAGAGAGTGTCTCCTATTGAGCTTCTTGCAAAATGAATGCCCTCCCACTGACTTCAATCAAGACAGGATTTTAGCATGGTCTTCATTTCAGTTACATGTGCAAGTGTAGAACAGAGTACATGAACGATATGATCACCATATGGTGATCTTAGCTTCCATGTGGATTAAAGACATTCCACCCACACCAGTAAAATCATTAGTATTCTGGGTGAGTTACAGAATTCCATTGCATATTGCAGCCTCAAAAACATGATCAAGTCCTAGCTTCAGTCTTATGCAAATGTTTACTGTATTGTGTCCATTAAGCTTGATGGTATGAACGTGGGATGAGGTTTTCTTATAAGCAAAGGCAGCACTCTTTATTTAAAAGGATATACTAATGTTACTTCTTCCAAGCCTGTAGTCCCAAAACTGGTAATTAGAGAAACTGGGTCCAGAATGTAAAACCTCTGAAAAGGGCTCTGCATGGCTCTAGTTGCTATTTTCAAGATTTATGGTTCTAAATATATGCGGGCTAATATCCCCCTTCTGAAATGGTAACTCTACAGACTGCTTGGCATGGGTACAATTGTTCACAGCTGTATGCAAGATGCCATTAAATGCAGAACAGCATTTCTAGCTGCTCCTCGAATACTGTCACCAAACAATGTTCAGCTGATTCCTCTCTCTGCACAATTACGCCAAATGATTGAACCAACCCAGAGAGCCAACTGCAGCTGTAAAAAGGAATAACAAAGGCAAAATGCACTGATTCATTTCAAGTAACCAGGAGTGGGGGTGCATCTAGAGTTCATGACTCTTTGGTACAGTACTCCAATTCCATGTTATTCTTCTCCTCATTTCAAGTGACTTAACAGCCCAAGAGAGACCAAAACAGAGAGCAGTCTGAGATTAGTCCAGGCTTCTTCAGTCTATCATTACATTTTTTTTCTTCTGTATTTAGTCTGTATCTATGCATTCCTCCTACCCCACTATCTCCCTCACCTGTTCAAGGTAGTTCACTATAATATATGCACCAATGATTTGTCCAGTCCAGTTTTAAATGTGTCGGGTTACAGTCTCTCATCACTTACATCTCTTTGAAAATGGGAAGTATTACAGAAGTGCTCAATATTATGATTATGCAACCCAAATTGTATTAGCTCTTTTGGCTGCCATATCACATTGTGAACTCAGATCTGATATGTTGTTCCACTTATCACTCCATATGTGTCTTTCAACACTAGTGCTTTCCAAGTGTCTGCCTCCCATACAAAATCTGTTTTGGATGAGAGATATGTTCAGAGAAGCTTAAAAAAGTGCTTTCCCAAGCCATACCTCTGAACTAGGTCAGAGAAACTTTGAGAAAGTCATGGTCTGTTGGAAAATGAAGTTCTGTCAACACAGAAATGCTTCATGAAAGTGGGTTTATTTCACTTGAATTTCATTTTAGAGGAAAACAAACAAAAATAAAATTGAATAAAATTCCAATACATTTGAACATCAAGTTTCAACATTTTTCAGACAGCAATATTTTGATTTTCCATTTCAAAATGACTTTTTGTTTGGTTATTTTGTAATATATATATATATAGGCAAAATCAAAATTAAACATTTAGACTGACCCAAAATGATTTTTTTTCTGGGATTTTCCTTCATGGAGAACTTTCACGTTTTAGGTTTTTTGTTCCCATTCAGAATGAAGCCACATTTCAAAAACCTGTATAAAACAGAACTTCCATTCTCTTCACAGCTCTGTTCTGAACCTCCTGAAGGGTTTTCTCTCTAATTTGTGTTTATAGTCAAAGAAATGTTATGACCAATATGCTGCACTGAAGTTGTTTTGACTCTCTAAGTATGTTGCAAGTTGATAAGCAGATTGAAGACCAGGATATTACATACTTGCTGCATAATATATTATCATCTTTCTAAGAAATGCATATTGGGAAATATCATCAGGACAGGAACAACAGTGAGAGAGGTGAAGTCTCATCAAAAGTAGGTTTGATATATATGATTATAGAAAGAGACACACAAAATGGGTGAGGCTATATCTTTGACGTCACCAACTTTGCTGGTTAGAAAGACAAGCTTCTGAGCTTACTCGGAGCTCTTCTTCAGGTCTTCCTTTGACCTGAAGAAGAGCTCTGTGTAAGCTGGTAAGCTTGTCTCTCTCACCAGCAGAAGCTAGTCAATAAAAGATATTACTTCATCCACCTTGTCTTTTTAATGTCTTGGGACTAACATGGCTACAAGAACACTACATTATAGATGTATTAGTCAAAAAAAGGTAAAGAAAACAGTTTTTTCAAAGGGAGATCTTGCCAAAAGTTGCCTTTCTTTTTCTGAAAATAATATTTATCATAGAAAGTCTTGTTGTCAAAAATAACATTTTCTCTGGAATTGGAGGATATAAAGTTTTCCTATCAAGAGAGTTGATGGGGGAAGAAGGATATTGACAAACTAAGAGTTCTTTTTGAGAGCACTGACTGCTAAAAATTAACAGGCCTTTTATTTTGTTCTTTCTCCGAGAGCTCGGATTGGTGAAAATATCAATCTTTTATCAAGAGCAGAGCCTGAACTGAGAATAATGTGCTAATTTTAATTTCAGTGGCAGGGTTGGTAGCCTTATGTTATGCTTTACTCTTGATTAAAGTGTCTCTGTCTGATTCTCAAAATATGATGCAGATCATTTAGCTGCAGCTCCTGGTGGCTTTTCTCTCTGTCCTTTGCTCTGCTTGGAGCCAACAGGGGTGCCTGCCAGGGTCTCACATGATGGCTGGGTCAATCTGAACAATTCTAGGGCTTTCTGTGAATCACCTCAGCTGCAAGGCCCAAGATACAGGTCATCCACTTCCCTTACTGCTTCTCATGCTCTTCTATGAGAGCTATGCAGTTCATTCCCATGGGGGATTCAGAGGAATAGCTGATATGTCCCGAATTGTTGTATGCTGGTGAGGAAAGTTTGTTGAATAGTGTGGAGAAGGATTTCTATTAAACAGAAGATGGAAATCTTCCAACTTGCCACAACCATGACTTAGATAGGGAGGAAATGTTTTTTTTCAGAGGCTCAAGTTATTGCCATGGAGTGAGCATGAAACGACTTATACTCTACTTCAAGAAGCACTAGAGTATGAGAAATGAATATTACATTTGCAGTTCAGTGTGACCCTGTTGGGCTGGGCACCCATGATGTGGGGACCTGCTATGTCTGTTGTGTGGCATCATTATTTAAACCAAGCCTTTGCTATCCAGAGGGCTGCTTAGATTGCAGAGAGTTGTCACTTTCACTATCAGTAAAGAAGTTTCTCACGAGCTAAAATTTTCCCCCCAGAGTTGTTAATCATATTAATGATAGAACAGCTCCCATTTAAGCAATAATGTGCTATTCTATGCTAATGGAGGTCCAATGTTCAAAAAATCTCAGGGCCAAGTTTCCAAGTGCTCGGTACCCAAAACTGGGACTAGATTTTCAAAAGACCTCAGCTCCTGTTTAGGCATCTAAACACAGAACAGAATCTCAAAAGAGTTCAGCAACCAAGTGGCTCCCACTGTCACTTTTCTGAGCACTTTTGAAAAATATGCAACTTATTTTGTTGCCTAAATGGGGAATTGACCTCTTTTCAAAATCAGATTTGTAACATACAGACTCAACATTCACATAAGTACCCAGATTAATTATGTATAGCAAAATTCTAAACAATATTGTTCAGCTCGAGAGTAGATTTGATTTAATTATACAGTGAAACTAGTTACACATCCAGAATGTGCCAGTGTAGTTAGTTAATGCATTAGTCGCAAGTATTAAAGACTTGGAGAATTAGTGGGTTCATGGTCCACAGCTTTGCACCTTATATAGTTATTTACATCTTGGTAGCATTTTACACTAACTTTGACCAGGCGTAAATAACTACACAAAGAATCGGTCTTTAAATCTGCATAAATTTCAGGTGACTGCAAATATTTCCCACAATTTCAATTCTCATTGGATTCACAAATTCAAATTTTGCTTTAAGTTATGTGTTTGACTGAAACACAAAAGCCTCAGGCAAAACTGGCAACTTTCATCTTGTTTTACGTCAGTGTTATTTGAAGCCCGTAAGTAGCACAGATTCATTCCAGCTTAGGCCCAGATTTGCTACAAAAGGTTCCTAAAACACAGGTTGCTTTTCCCAAACCTGGATTGCACTTTCATTGGTAAGATTTGTGTAGAGTACTTGATTCCTATAAACTCTGGCCTGTACTTTAAACAATGGGATAAACATCCACAATACATAATGGACATAATTTCTTATGCACTGAATGTGTTGCATCCTCTTCTCTTCTCCATTGTCTAGGTGGATCTTACTGTGCAGGTAGAAAGAAACAGGATTTTGTGACATCACTGAACATCAATGAAAGATTATTTGAATTATAGCAGCAATCAGTGGCCTCAGGCAGGGTCATGCCCTAGTGTGTTATCACTATATAAGTACATACAAAGACAGAGCTCCTTCATGTACATCTTGTCATCTAAGGCAAGTGACACACCAAAGGGTGACAAAGAAAATGATAGAATCAATATATACAGTTTATGTATGCATATAAGAGAAGCCACTTTGTTAGGACTAGATATAGTATGTATGTACTATCCCATCTGCTCCCTCAGCCTATCCATCATTAATTAGACATCTCCTTATAAGAGTTACAGCCAAGGTGAAGATATGTGAAGATTTGTCAATTCTGCTGTAATTCCCAGGTGTGATTGAGGGCAGGGCTGGCTGGGAGCTCCAGCTCCGGGGCAGAAAATGTCATGGTCAACAGAAGTCACAGATTCCATGACTTCCATGACATAATCGTAGCCTTGCCAATGGCCTACCAACTGGTGATAGTACCATTTCTGATACTAATACTCCTCTTTCTTCTGCCTCTCCCTTGTCTCATCCCACAATATGTTGGCCAATTATTGTGGGTTGGGATTTTCAAAGCCACCTAAGTGACTTTAGATGTACAATTGCCATTAGGAATTGTGAACATAACCTCTTTTAAAAATCCCAGTCAGAAACCTAATGGACAAGGTGGGAGAGTTTCAGAGCACAGGGTCCAGCCTGAGCCCCAATGCCTACACTGCTGTTTTTAGTCCTGCAGCATAGCCCTGTAAGACCAAGTCAGTTCATCCAGGTTCTAAGGATATGTCTGCGCTGCAATTAGACACCCGCGGCTGGCCCGTGCCAGCTGACTCAGGCTCATGGGGCTCAGGCTAAGGGGCTGTTTAACTGTATTGTAGATGTTTGGGCTTGGACTGGAATCCGGGGGTCTAGGACCCTGCGAGTTGGAAGGGTCCCAGAGCATGGGCTCCAGCCCCAGCCTGAACATCTACACCGCAATTAAATAGCCCCTTAGCCTGAGCCCCATGAGCCCAAGTTAGCTGGCATGGGCCAGAAGCAGGTGTTTAACTGCTGTGTACCCTAAGCATTTTGCTATTGACTTCATTGGGAGCGGAATCAAGCCCTATATGTTTAGTCTGTCTTCCTGAGGCAGCTTGCTTTTGTCCCTTTGCCAGTCAACATGACTGCTCACTTGGCCTTTATTTTCTCTGTTGCTTGAACTTCAATCAAAAATAATGTAGTGAGTGTATTTAAGAAAAACCACACACAGCAAGGAAACAATGCAATATTCCTAAATCAAGCATAGAAAATATAAATTTAGCACTAATGTTCATTTCCACCCCCATAAATAGATGTTAAATATGAAGCGCCATTCTACAGATGGTGAAAAACATGAGAACGCCAGCCACCACAGCTGTGTGTAACATTGTTATCCAGTTCTGTGGAATACACCTTCTTGAGTAGATGCCAGTTTAATAATGCTACATTATTTTAAATTCATCTAGCATTCCCTAAAGTAACAGGCACCATATATTATCCCCTTTTAATGCTATTTCCTTACGGGATACATCTGGAGACTACATTATTGCTCAACAACAGTATGAATGGAACACAAAACACTTTAAAATAATTTCTCCCCCTTGTCTGCGTCTGGAACAGCATAACACAAACTGAAATATCAAATATTCTTTGATGCAAAATCACACAGATTAAAGCAAAAAAAAAAAAGGGGACCTTCTAGATCCTACAGACTGTATATAGAAAGAAAACATCATTGAGTTCATTATCCAAATGATGCCTAAAACAATTAGGGCCTGGTCCAAAACTCACTGAAGTCAATGGAAAGACTATCAATTATTTCCATGGGCTTTGGATCAGGCCCCCAGTGAATCCAATGGTGTCTTTGTACAGTTCAAATAATTTTTGGCGGGGGAACAATCAGAAATATGAAATCCTGAGAGACAGCATGACGGTTCCAGCTCATGCATCATTGTGCAACTATAGAGACCATATACAGTTTAGCAATTTCCTATTGAGATCAATGATGTTACTCACATGAGTAAGGGCTTCATAAATGGCCTCACTGAGCCTGACTGTGCAGCCCTTATTCACAGTGGTGAGCACTTACTCATGCAAGTGGTCCAATTGTCTTCTGTGGGATTACTTACACATCAGTGCTCATCAATGTGAGGAAAGGCTGCGAAAGAAAAACAAATACATCTGAGCTCTTCGAGGTTGATCCAATGGCTACTGACTTCAATGGATCAACCCTTAAGTGAACACTGAACAAATTTTAAAAGAAAAATGAAGTATGAATAAAAATGAGTAACTGTCTCCTTTGTTGCATAATACTCACTCAGTCTGCATAAAGAATTCCCTTTGACATCTGTCTTATTTGTTCCCAAGACATAATCAACACTTCCAGTCAGAATGTCTTTTGCTCTAGATTAAGAGAACACTACCACTAGAAAGAACAAAAGTATAATCTCTGAGAGAGAGCACACAGTAAGTGTAGCTCCTCTGTGACAGTCTGCACTGAACTGAATATAAAATAACTGCCAATTTCTGTAGGCTCCTCAGAGAATTCAAGGTGTGATACACAGCAAACAAAGTCAGAACAGTTACATAGATAAACACTTGCAGTGCATATTTCGGTGTATGCAACTCCCACTGAAATTATCTAGTCAATATGTTTTTCAGTTGTTTTCAACTTTTATATGTGTGGCAAATATGCACTTTATGCGTCGGTATTCAGGACTTGTCTGCACTTACAGTGCTGCACCAGTGTAGCTACGCCACAGTAGGGCTTAGTGAAGACACTACCTGTGCCAAGAGGAGAGCTTCCCCCATTGGTGTAGGTACTCCACAACCCTGAGAGGCGGTAGCTATGACAGGAGTAGCCTTCCCATTGACATAGTGCTGTCCACATTGGTGGTTAGGTTGGTATAATTACGCCACTGAGTGATATAGTTATACTGGCATAAGCTGGTAGTGTAGAAAAGCCACAGAGTGTGACAGGACATGCTTTACAAACTAAAATATGCCTGTTCTTTTTTTCCAGTAAAGATAGACATCAGCAGAGATCAGGAGACCCACCAATGGGGTAATATGGTATTATTTCGACAGCATATTTCATCCAAGGATCTAAAAGCACTTTATGTATTGTAGGGAATCTACTAGTAGAAGCTGTATGGGTAACTTATTGGCATGAAAATTCAGGTAAGGATTTGAGCTTCCTTTGTAAAGGGGCAGTAAAGTGAGTGGGTGGATACTACAGTGCTGGGGCTATAGAAGTATTATATAAAGTGGTTGAAAATTTTCAGGCAGAACAGTTTTCCATCAGAAAAGGCTGATCTGAAAAAAAAAGTATCAAAGAGCTTTGTTTCGATAACATGAGAATGTTTTGTTTTGTTGTGATTGTTTTGACTTCCATATGATACTATAACTAATAAAGTACTTCCAACATTATGGAAATGGATTGTTTTGATAATGTTGTTTCAAGACTTCTGGGACTACTTTCTACTCCAAATTTCATTTAATAGGAAATTATGAAAATTTTCTTCCCATTCTGGACAAAAGGAAATTTGGACGTGTCAGACTTTCCTCTGGAAGGGAAATTCTGAATTTTCAACATCTCCAGTATTGTTGTTATTTTTATTATTATCAGCATTGTTCGTATTTTGACATTACTTGTCAGGTCTGGTCATGGACAAGGACCCCAGCATGATGGGTGCTGTACAAATACAGAACCAAAACATGGTCTCTGCCCTGAAGAACTTAAAATTGAAGTTTCAGACATGTAGATAGACACATAGGCAGGGAGTCCTGTGAAGCTATGAATCTCTCATCCCCTTCCTCTCAGAATTTTCCCTTTGTACACTTCCAAGTGGAACAGAGCTGTTTCCCTGTTTAACTTGCCTTGGGTATCATGCTGATGTTAATGGGGCATCGGACATTGAGTTTTTACATTAATTAGGTTAGCCTCACAACACCCCAGAGAGGTTGCTTTAAAAAAGAGGGGAAGACTCACATGTGACTTTCCCCTTGATTTGTAAGTGTTTGTGCCTTAACGACTCACAAAACAATGAAAAGCATATGACTGTAGTCTCAGGAAAATTCAGACTCAGTTAAGTAGCTGAGAATCAATGACTGAACTACTGTAGAACTCAAGTAGTCTCCTGTGATTCAAAATGTAACATTTTCTGGGACATTTAAGAGCCACTAATCTGTGTCTTAAGACCATCAAGCACTTCCCTAAAGAATCATAGAGCACATATAATTAATTAAGGGGGAAAGCAGTGCTGCGGCAGTGCTAGGAGAACTGTAATTCCCTTTCCGTTCCATGCCAAGTGCTGTGTAGTACAGGAGCAGCCCTGTTTGCTCCAACCAGCATTGTGTCTGATCTGCGTGTGCTTTATGCCACTAACCAGACTACCTCACATCAGATACTAAAGAGATTACGGCTGAATCCAAACTAACTGATCTAGTTGAAGGGATAAATCAGCTAAATGAGCCAATGTCTATTGATGTCTGATTTATACAAATCCACTCTATACATTGAAGCTGTCTAGAATTAATGTCTGATGGAGGAAGAAACAGAGGTTTCAATTTAAGATAGATTTGGGGATGGAAACAGACAAGCATTCATCAGTTAAGTAAGGAAGGATGTTTCAAGCTGCATTCCATAACATGCAGCTATCCTGCCTGATGAAGGGATGAAGGGTTAAATATGTGCAAACCCAAAGTACCAAATGATGAAATATAATGGATCACCTAACCTGCTCAGTGAATAAACCTGCTCCTCATATATATGTCAGGAATCATATAATATACCTACCATTGTTAATTTATCCCAATAACTGTTTCAAACACACTCAGATTATTAATATTCAGTGAAAGAATGCATGTGTTTCAGAGCAAGATTTACCATGCAGGCAGGATTTAAACGGAGTTGAAATTATGCCATTGTTCACCAGCATTGAGCTGTTCAAGAAGGAACATTGCTACTGTGACAGATTTGGGCACTTCCTGCAATATTCTTGTAAGACCTTGTTGTATTAAGGGTATGTATTATTGTGGGACGGGATTGTCTGTAACCTCTCTTGGGGAGAGATGTGACAGATATTGAAACCCCATGAAGTATCTTCAGGGTCCATTGTTTTAAATGAATGGGGAGGGCTACCACAGCTCCTCCAAGAAATAAAAATAGTCGATGGTGATTAAGATGAATCAGCCAGGTTGTAAACTCCCGCCCCCCAACCTCCTGAGGAGGTTCATATTAAATTCTCCAAAGACTAAGTGACAAAGAACAGACTTTTCGATAGACAGAGTGAGATTAAACTGACTCTGAGCCTTCTTCTGATCCCGCAAACAGATAGGACATTCTGTGCAAGGGGAGCCACCGGTCCTCATGGAAGGGTTGGAAAGACTTGACCTGCTAGGACCTACTAGGACTCCATAAGACTGATGGGTGACCTTTGGTAAGATTTTTAGCATGCATGTAATTTTATTTGTAACATATTTTCTCTGTAGTGCTTTCACCTTAAGAATAAGTGTGCATGCTTATGAAAGGTTGTATAAGGGGGGACAGATAGTTCAATGGTTTGAGCATTGACCTGCTAAACCCAGAGTTGTGAGTTCAATCCTTGAGGGGGCCATTTAGGGATCTGGGGCAAAAATCTGTCTGGAGATATGCCCTGCTTTGAGCAGGGGGTTGGACTAAATGACCTCCTGAGATCCCTTCCAACTCTGATATTCTATGGTAACTTGTAACTTTGGAGGAAAAAAGCAAATCACAGATGGTAGCCTGTTTAGGCAGTCTGGCTTTCTGGGAATATCAGAGTAAGGCAGACTGTGCAGCTTTTAAAGATCACCTGGTCAACAGGAAAGATAATAGGTCTTTGCTCAAGGGAGGAGAGAGCTGAGGAATCAGGAGCCTAGAGTGGGTTTCCTCACTGGCCGCCTCAGTTGTCAGACTGTGGTGGGACACCACTAGGACCCAGAGTGTAGAAAATTGTTTCTGCTGCTGGTGCATATGTATTCTCTCTAGATGCACAGAGATGGTGGAGTGCTGTGCTGGAGGAAGGAGGGCACAAGAGACATAGGGAGGCAGGAGAAAAGGTGAGAGGGAATAACAGAAAGCTGCAGGAGCTACAGGGAGAGAGAGAGAGAGGAGGAGGAGCCTCTTATGTACCTCTACCCCAGGAGCCTGGACTGATTAACACCAGCTTCTCAGGGAGCTTCCTGTTTCCTACTGCTTCCCTGAACCAACTTGAGGAAAACAGGCAGTCAACTGAAATAATAGGAGCCCGTTAGGCCCTTAAGTTGCTGATATCTTCCCTCACTCAGGCCCTGCTACCAGCCTGCTTATTTGTCCCCTTCAACTGAGTGTTAAGAACCACTATAGCTGGCACAGAACAGCAGGCATGAGCCAAATAAGAAAACACCCCTCTGGGGCAGCATTCAGAAAAAGAAAGACAGGAAAGAAAGCTTTTCTAAGCAGGAAGGAGCTCTCCTGAGATACATAAACACAAATGTTCACGGTGAGCCTTCTGGCCCCAGTGAGGATGTGAATGGTGAGAAGATGCCTGATCTTCCAGTTAGTCAGAGTGCAGATGACCTGGCAGCTACTGCAGCATCCATATCTCCATCTCAAATTGATGTAACCATGCACATTCCTGAAGAAAAGTGTAGATCAGAGAAGAGTGTGGTGGAAGCGCAAGAAACAGCTGCTGCTGAGTTTAGTTCCTTAAATCTAGATGATCCAGGACTTTGGACCCACTTGAGCAGTAGCCTGAGGGACTTCCTTGTACTGTATGGGCCACAGCAAGGGAAAAACTTCATGTTCCCCAAAGACAATCAAAATAGAAGTTTCCATCCAACACATTACTGGCATGAACTCCCCAATGGTGACAAAGTGGAGAGGCCATAGCTTATGTACTCAAAAACCCAGAATGCTGCATACTGTTTTTGTTGCAAACTTTTCTAGTCTAATGTTCCAGCCACATTGGGTTCTACAGGAACAAAGAACTGGAAAAATCTGGCTAGAAATCTGGCATGCCATGAGAAGGTAGCAAATTACCAGAGAGCATTCCATATGTGGAAAGAGCTTGAGATGAGACTTAGCTTAAAGGCCACCAAAGATGATCAGAATCAAAAGAAGATTGCATCAGAGTCTCTTTACTGGCAAAATGTTCTGAAAAGGCTCATTGTCATTGTGAGAATGCTTGCTACCCAAAACCTAGCACTGCATGGCACTTCAGATCAGCTGTATGTGCCAAACAATGTAAACGTCCTTAAAATTGTGGAGCTGATGATTAATTTGATGCTGTACTCCAGGAACATGTAAGAAGACTCACCACCGAAAAAATGTACACACACCTCTACCTTGGAAAAACAATTCAAAATGAGATCATACAGTTACTGACGACAAAAGTCAACAGAAAATTGTGGCAGATCTGAAGTCAGCAAGATATTACTCTGTTATTCTGGACTGCACACCTGACATCAGCCATATGGAACAAATGACTTTAATGGTGCATATTGTAACAAAAACAGACCCTAGTGAAAATGTCCCTGCATTGGTGACTGTCAGAGAGCATTTTCTAGAATTTATTGACATTGATGATACTACAGGAGCTGGTATGACAAAGGTGCTTCTTAAAAAGCCGGAAGTTATGGGAATTGTGATAACTGACATGAGAGGTCAGGGATATGATAATGGTGCCAATATGAGAGGAAAGAACAGAGGAGTGCAGACATGGATCCAAGAGTTAAACCCTAGAGATTTTTTTGTCCCATGCAATTCTCATTCATTGAACTTGGTGGTCAGTGATGCAGCATCAACTTCTAGGGAGGCTGCTGAATTTTTTAATGTAATTCAAAGCATCTATAAATTATTCTCTGCATCACTCATCGATGGCGAATTTTGAAGCAACATCTGGGAACATCCTCTCTGACACTGAAACCACTGAGTGCCACACAATGGGAAAGTCGAGTGGAGGTGATAAAGCCTATCAAACACCAGATTGGGAAGATAGATGATGCCATAGTTGTCATTATGGAAGATAATGATATGACAGGAACTGTTTGTGGGAGAACAGTGGCAGCGGGAAATGGAATCACCAGAAACATACATACCTTCACATTTCTGTTGTGGCATGACATACTGTTTGAAATAAATGTCGTAAGCAAGAGACTCCAAGGTGTTGACCTTGATATATCTGGAGCAATGGAACAAGTGGACAAAGCAAAGTCATATCTATAGTCTTATCTGTCAGATGAGAGATTTCAAAATGTTCTGAAGAGTGCACAGAAGTTGGCAGAGGAACTTCACACTAAAGCTATTTTCCCACCCATTCAAGAATACAAGAGTCACCCAAGAAGAAGACATTTTGATTACGAGGCGTGGAATAATCCCATAAGAGAACCCAAATAACAATTCAAAGTTGAATTCTTTAACCAGGTGCTAGATTGTGCAATACAGTCAGTTGAAGAACATTTCATGCAGCTCAAGGAACACAGCAGTATATTTGGGATGTTGTATGATATTCCAAAACTCCTCACTATAACTGAAGAAGACCTACACCAGCAATCCAGGTCACTAGAGACAATGTTGACAAATGATGACATGTGCGATATTGATGCGAGTGATTTAGGTGATGAACTGAAAGCCCTTTAAAGATACATTTCAACAGGATCAACTCCAAAGGCTGTTCTGGAATATATGTGCACAAATAAGATGACCACCCTCTTTCCAAATGCTTTTGTTGCTCTGAGCATACTTCTAACGCTCCACAATGACACAGGAGAGGCTGGTCAGCCTTGCAACCATCTCAATGGAGCATGAGCTGGCCCAGACTGTGGTCCTTCAGGAAGCAGTTCAAATCTTTGCAACCAAGAAGGCACGGAAAGCATCACTTTGATTATTCAAACAGATAAAACTGCCAATTTTCACTATGCAGACAAGAAGTTATATTTGCTGTTCAGGTGTTTGAAAGTTAAGTGTTACTTACAATTTTTGAACAAGGCATTTTCAGTTGTTAGTTCTCCTTTATTGCGGTAGGTAGCAGAGCAGTACCATGAGAGGAGTAGAAGAGGAAGAAGGAAGAATTGAGACCTTTCAAAGTTTTGGCCCAAGTGAGGGGGCATGGGGGCATCATTTGAACTCCCCGCCTCAGGTGCCAAAATGTTGTGGGCCGGCCCTGCTCGAGGATCCACAGAGGGGCAATGCAGGTGCAGTTGCCCTGAACTGGACATATGTTCTCTCCCCTAAAGAAGTGGCTGTAACTAAGATGCTTGACCAGTATCCTAGATAACTCATATGTTTATTCCCTGGACAGCTTTTAACCATTACCTGTCACAACCAGGACACGGTCAGTTATATCTAGTGGTCAGAGCAGGAGTCAGAGCAACTCAGGTATCTGGAGGTCAGAGGCAGGCCAGTGGGCAGACTGAAAATCAGACATCGGGACCCAGACAGTGTCAGGTTACCAGGAGATCAGGGTCAGGCACTAGGTTACAGACAGCAATTGAATAACAAAGTCAAGGACAAACTAGGGTCAGAAGACAGAGTCTAAGGTCTATTGCAAGCAGGGTCTGAAGCACAGACAGGCAAGCAGTCTAGGCTGTGGCTCAGATAGCACCCCTTCAGCCCTTCCTGGTTTAAGTACTGGTACTGGCCAATCAGTGAGCTGTGAGGGGACTTAGGTCTTGCTGGGTGATACGTTCTGCTGAGCTCAGCCTCACAGAGTCCTCCTTATAGCTTTTGCTATAAGCCTTCTGTGATGATGTGGTGGTGTCTATAGCCCATGGGCCCAGGTTTGAGCACTTCAGGTTCTTACATCATATTTCAACTGTACATATCATTAATATTCTGCTGGGAAGCCAACATTCAGTCTTCAAAACACATAAGCTGTTAAACAACCCTCCCATGTAATTTATCCCACTGGAACCTGTGGAGTGAGGTGTTAGTGAAGATCTAGGTGCCCAGTGCAAAGCAAGCAGGCTTAACTCTTTCACACACCACCTCAGTACAGAGTTCTTGTTGTGCCCTGGGAAGGGGCAAAGCGGGAAAAGTATATTGGAAAAGTAGGTTGCAATTAGGAGGCAGGTTTTTTTTTAAAGTTATTGTTTTATTCTCATACACTTACTGGAATATCAGGAGCTCAAATTTAATTTATTCTGATCTTCAGAATGGTTGAAAATACTTTGGAAAAGCAATATATTACAAGATGGCTGATTGGCAAGTAATCACTAAACAGTGCATATATACACATATATATACACTAATTTACAAATTGCCTTCACATAGTCATGCTAATGTAGATCACTGATTAATTTTCGATTATTTTTGTGTTGGTTCACAAGTTGCATTGGGAGACTCAGGCTCAAAGTAGCAGCAATAGCAAGACTGACAAAAACCACAGGAAAGTAGTCAAATAATATGTTATGGGCAGAAAAAAATTCCAACTATTTCTTAGGGTTAGAATTAACTACATTTTATAGCATTGACAATCGTGTGTTGTCATTCCACAGTTATCAAAAAGAATCTAACAAAAGGATCTTTCTTATGTGGAGAGTCATTGGTTCAGAGCAATGCACTGGGAACATTCAGATAATGTCTTAGATTGTAAGATAATCACTTAGATTGTAAGATCTTTGGGGCAGGCACCAGCTTTTTATATATATGTGTATATGGGGCCGAGAACCAAAGGGGCCCTAATTCTTGATTGGTACCCCCAGGAATTATTGCAAATATATAAAGCATAATCTTCTTCCAAAATAGCTGGATAGATGGATGGTTCAACCATACAAGTTTAAAATTACCTATTGCAGAACTACAACAGCAGCTGAGGTCTGTGTCACCCTCCCATTTTTAAAAGTGGCTGTGGTATAAGATAAGTATGGAAGAGAGTCTGGTACTGAATATTTACATGATTCAGCACAGTGCTCCTAATTTTCCTGATTTTGTCACAGATCTCCTGATATTTGTTGTTGTTCTTGCAGCCCTAGCTTCTGGAATCAGATTATTACCTCAGAAAATTTTGACACCTTGTGTTTTCAGAGGAAGGTGAATGCTTGAGAATGTGAATCCTAAAAGCCACAACAGCAGAAAGCAAGTAAAAAGAACCCAATTATTTATTATTTTGAAATCTCATGATCTGTAAGCCGTTCTCATGATTTTTGAATGCTTGGGGCTGTCAACACTGCATGCAAAGAGTTCCCACGAGCAGTATTAAACATGCCCATCATGACCACCCATATTTTTGCTTCCATTGCCAATCTGTGCACAAACCTGCCTGCTGCCTGTTCAGTTTCATCTTTGCTGCTGCTGTTACATGTAAACACAATTTTGCACACCCTAGGGAAAAGCATGTATGTGAGCTCTGCTAGAGAGCTGTATGAGAGTGATGTCACCATGGTAGTGCATGAGACAGGACGTGCAAGTGACAGAAGAATGAAGCTGATGATGCACAAAGTGATTCCAAAGACTCAAGCAAACTGAAAAGACAAAGGAAGGTATATTTTTCTCAATTTCTCACAATTAAAATAACCTTAAGGGTTACATTTGCAACAATAGGTATAAAAGGTCCATATAAAATTATTGTTTCCAAGCTACCCATTTAACTAATTAACCCTTCCAACACCCCATTGATATAAGTAAGGACTAAACAGTATAGGAATCACATTGGCCATCACTGTAATTAAACCACCTCTGCAGCAATGAAGTACCATTTGATCTATCTTAACTTTGGAACCTGATAACAAAGCAGAAAAAAGCATCTATTAGCAACCTAGGTCAGGAGCTCTATGTAAAAAAGTTTGCAAACTGTCCTCTCAGTGTAGGTTACCACCAGCTCAGGTAATTTAATTCCCCAAATTTATTTGCAGAAATTTAGCTCTTTCTCTAGTCATCCTTCACCTCACAGGATTTTACAGATTTTAATTGTATTTTTCGTGCCTATCACATACAATCTGCAAATACTGACGATCACGCTTCTGCGATTAATAAACTCTCATCTCATGTTGGAAGAAGAGCTACATTAAGGAGATGTTCAGCACACAACCAAACTCTTATATTTTTGTTATTCTCATCTTTGGGGTACATATAATGATGAAGTGCTCAACCAGCTTTAACTGCCAGATAGATCAACCACTCTGAACTTGGATCTCTGCCACATTTCTTGAGATCTTCTACTGCTTTTCTGTTCAGAGTCCTGACCCAAGACAGATACCAAAACCAATGCATAGGACAAGCTGGTATTGGCCTTACCGGATGCCCTCCTTTATTATCACGGTAAGATTTGCAGATTTAAGATTGGGAAAGCCTATTTTGTGTCTCAGTTTCTGAAGTTTAGAATAGTTGAACATATTCATATGAAACAGACATTATTAGGCACTGTCATTGTTTTCTGCTAATGGATGGGGCTGGAATTTTCTTCTGGTTAGTTCACACTTTCAGTAAAATGCTGCTATCTAGAGGGGATTTCTACTCCAAACATACCTGGGTTTTTTTGCAATAGCTCAGGCTGGAGTGTCCCCACACTCATGATTTAATGGAAAGGGGAAATGTGGATATTTTTAAGCCTTATTTGCCAGCTGGGCTCTTTTGACTGTTCCACTTCGTTTTTAACAGTGTTACCAGGTTCCAGTCTTTAGTTTTCATTACACATACTGGGGTGTAATATGCAGGATTTGATTCCTGAACAATGTTCCTGGGACGTCACTCGTGTAATATGTCACAATTTGGATCAGGTCCTTCTCTATCCAGGTTTCTTACAATGAGAGTGACCCGAATCTATCTACCCCTGGATCCAATCCAAGTTACATACAGAACTCACAGTCCTCTAAGAACACAAGTTGCCATGTTAAATGCATTTGTTGCCTGTATACCCTGGCCTGTAAATGGGTGAACAACTGACACTGCTCCTAATGCTCCATTGATATTGTAGTTCCTGCCCAAAATCACCCTTTTTCTGAGATGTGTCTGTTCTTAATTAAAAAAATAAATAAGACTACTTTAAAACATATACCTTATTCGTAAACTCCTTCCCAAGTCCTTAGGGTCTCAACAATTTTACGTGCTGACATTTTAGTCAAACGCTTCAAAGGACTACTACCTGATGTGCCACAAACCAGTGGAACTCAGTAGTTAAGGAGTAGGTGTTGCTTTGCTACTGAACAGCATGTTACTTTCTGTAATGGTTACCAAGTACAGTATAACTTAAAGATGTGTATGTACACCCCTTCTTCTGCTAGCTGGAACCAGAACTGCTCAGCTCTGTGCCACAGGCCATCTACTGCAACAGCTAAGGCAGATTATCCTATAGCTCAAGTGGTAGGGGCCTAGAAGAAGGTGGGTTTGCATTCTACTTCTATTGTCATTTTTGAAATTCTGAGTGGCCACGACAGGCAGCTTAGTGATAACAGTTAAGCTCCAAGGTGGCCACAGATTTGTTATATTATGTATTTAATATTTATTATTACATTTGGTTTGGTACACAGACTTCCCAAAACAATCCAAGAGAATGATTCAAAGAAAGAGCAGAAAGAAAAAAAAATACCAGTGTTTGTAGAACTCTGGTTTCATATGCAGCAATCCTAGAAAATCCTCCATCAGCCCATAGTCCCTGAACTAAACTAAGCTGCCTCCAGTCATCCTTGAAGAAGTAATTGTGGAGGAGGATCGAAGAACATGTTGTAGGTGTACATTTTTTGGAGCCTTGAAAATACAACCCAACATGCAGGTTCTTTATTTATCTCAATATCCATGGCCCGTATTCAAATGAATCCCAGTTTCCCAGGCAGGATTACAGGTGTCCAAGGCTCACAGCCATCACCAAAAGCCAAAACTTAAAAATGGTCAGTGATGAGTGAACCTCAGGTTTAGTTTCAGATAAGAATCTACATCTTTGGGTACTTATGTGAAGCTCTTGACCTTAAAACTGAACAAGCTTTCTTGTGAGATTTTCAGTATGTCCTAACCCTGGTCAGTTTAGGAATGTCCCAAGACAGCCTTTCCCATAGTATTTTGTCTCTTGGAGTTCTGTCTCAGCACAAGAAATTCAGAGACATGGATTAAAAAATAAAAAAATAAAATTGGAGAAAATTAAGTTACCTGAAGTTTTTCAGATTGCAAAACAGATTCTGGTTGGGGCAAAGATCAGTTTATTGTTGTTTTATTCAAACCTCTCTATCCTGATAACAAGAAGAAAACCACAGGTCAAGAGTGATGGAGACAATTTGGAAGAACAATATAGTGACTAGTTCTGCAAACGGGTGCTTGCATTTCCATATGACAGGAAGAGAATCATTGCTACAGAAATATGACTCATTACAGTAGCAGGAGTGGTGTCTAGTGGTTGGATCAAGAAACTAGTATTGAGGGATCCTGGTTTCTAGTCTTGGCTCTGTCACTAAAACCCTGAGCAAGCCACTCACAGACAGAATTTCAAAAATGGCCATTGATTTTCGGTACTTTCATTTCTGAATGATCTAGTGTCTCACCCTCAAATTCTAGGTGACACAGTCTCATGTTGGGCACTCACAAATGAGGTACCCCAAATCAGTAGTTTCTTCAGAAAATGTTGACCTTAATTTCCTTTGGTTTCATTTTAGCCAGCTGTAAAATGGGTAGAACTTAGCTACTGCATAGAAGTGTAGCAAAATGTTATTGTTTGTTGAGCACTTCCAGATCCTCAGATGAACGGTGCTATGTGCAATGTAATGTCATTAGTATTTCTGCTCACTTGGCTCCCTACTGCCCCTGCCTTGTACTGAAACTTTAGGGCATTATTGGCAGTAATTTTAACACGCTGGAAAGGGCAGTAGCAACTTCACTGATCACTGCATGGCTGGCTTAGAATGAGTATCATTAATATTTAGCATTTATATAGCCCTTTACTACTTCAGAGTGCTGTACCAATATTAACTAACTCATTTTCTATGTTTATTTAAAAATGCAACATGAGAACAATGTGGCCTTGACTGTCTAAGAAAGGAAAGTGGATTCTCTAGTTTCTTCTCCTGAAGGATCATTGATGCTGTTTTTAATGTATATATTCAGGCTCTGATACTGCAGCTTTGGGCATCTCAGAAGTGTATAAAATAATAAGGCCTAAACTGAGATAAATGGCTTCTCTCAGCCATAGTGGGAGGACATGTAAAAGCTGTGATTTGGTGATGTCTAACTTTGAACACTCTCAAACACTTATACGTGAAAGCTTGTTTCTAATGCAAATGTTGCAGTTCATATTCTGGTTTCTCAGTCTCTCAGCCTGGGAGAAGAACAAAGAGAAAAAAATAAAAGGAAAAAATAAGCACAGGGAATGTATCATAGTTGCTGTTATTTAGAGTTTAAGGCTCTTAAGGGAGGAACCTCGTCTTTCTGTGGTCTGTACCGCACCATAAGCCTTCAGTAGAGACTCATAATATAAAGACCAAATGTGGGCAACATAATTCTTGAGGGGAACATTCTTCTCTTCCTACTAGATAGGGCCAGCTCATCCCTAACTAGAAAAACATGTTAAAAGAAAAACAAATAACCCAGATGGAATCACCCTGAGAGGATGCATTTCAATCACAGGGAGACTATCTGTAAATTCATAGGTGTTGCACTTCCCTGACAAGACAAAACAAAATTCAAATAGACAATGTTAGCTTTGGAAATCATGAATACAAGAAGAGTCATCATCACCTTCCAATACCCATCTTTCGCTTCCATTTCAGACCCTGCTGTATTAAAGCCTTCTTGTGTTAATAAAACCTGGTGCCAATCAGGCCTGTTAGTATTCCTACAAGGGACACCTGGAGGTCCACTCATCCCTATTAGCAAAGTTGATTGTTTGGAGAAAGAATTTACCCCATCACTGCCAGCTCCTCTATGGGATCCTTCATATCACTACAGAAACAGAGAGGTGTCTTTGTTTTGGGATGTGAAGTCTCATTTCTCTGATGGCTTTCCTTATGCTGTAGCATTATACTTGCTCTCTTCTAAATCCCCTGCTCCTTGTCCTTTTAACTCAGATTTCCTTGCACATGTCCCTTCCCACCACCCTTCTCATCTCCTACACAAAAATATCACTCATCTAAAAACATAAAAATTGAAAATCTCTAGTTAAAAATATAGAAAATATGAAATAGAAAAAAACCATAAAAGACAAGCTGCTTGGTTTTCTTTTCAATGTTAGAAATAACAAGACTGTGCTGTCTTATTCATGTTGAGGATAAGATAAAGGGACAGGGCTCGCTTCCAGGCATAAGGATAGGAGTCAAGTAGAAGAAGAACGACTAATGTTAATGCCTGAGGATTTGAGCCTGGTGGTAGGATCCACAGAGGTACTTAGGTGTGTAAGTCCCTTCTTTAGGCACCACTGTGATGCACAAAACCCTTGCTCGGCTGCCACCGAACCCTATCGGCGCCTAAACTCACTCAGCACCTAAGTTTTTCAGTAAAGGTTCCCTAGATGCCTATGTTTCTGCCTCTGAGCATGACACTCTGTTGCATCTCAGCAAGTGTCCAGGCACCTGTCTCCCACCTACACCCCAGTGTGACTCATGAACCATGGGAAAATAGGCGTTTGGGGCCTGAATCAGTAGGCATGCTCAGAGGCTTCCTAACGCCACACAAAATGGGAAAGAGGAGGAAGTCCTTCCTTATAACCATTTTCCCAGTGGTTAGAGTGTTTGCTTGGCAGATCCCTGTTTAAATCCCTTCGCCTCATCAGGAGGAGGGAGGACTTGAACCAGGGATCTCCCATAGCCCAGGTGCTAAAGACTATCAAAGAGGGCTTCTTCCCTCCCAAGTCTTTTGTGTGGGCAGCTTCCAAGCACACCCACCAAATTGGGCTCTGCATATGATATAGGCAGCCAAACAGCTATCTTTCCCAAGTTGGTGAATGACAAGCAGAGATAGGCATCTTCCTGCAGCCCAGACTTAGGTGCTCAACTTCAAAAGACATGTGGCACTTAAGGCACATTCCTACCATCAGCATCTTCCATTGGCTTGTTTTGGCAATGCCAACTGTGCTGGCTGAGTGGATCACAGTCTAAGAGCTTGTCTACACTACCACTTAAGTCGATGTACCTGACGTCACTGAGGGGTGTGCCCCCTGTGACGGGTTGGATCACAGAAACTCCCCTGGGAGTTGCCATCTGCTGTGCCAAGACTACTTCTATCTCTGTTTTCCCTGCCAGTTAGGAATCCCAGCACCCTGTCTTGCTGAGCCAGACACACCCATCTGCTCCAACAAAGACCCAGGGTCTGAATTACTTGCCCCAAAGCTGCAGGTTTACCTGAAAGCAGCAACAGAAGTGTTCCTGTCTTTAACACTCAGATGCCCAACTCCCAATGGGGTCCAAACCCAAATAAATCCATTTTACCCTGTATAAAGCTTATAGAGGGTAAACTCATAAATTGTTCGCCCTCTATAACACTGATAGAGAGATATGCACAGCTGTTTGCTCCCCCAGATATTAATACATACTCTGAGTTAATTAATAAGTAAAAAGTGATTTTATTAAATACAGAAAGTAGGATTTAAGTGGTTCCAAGTAGTAACAGACAGAACAAAGTAAGTTACCAAGCAAAATAAAATAAAATGTGCAAATCTATGTCTAATCAAACTAAATACAGATAGGATCCTCACCAGTTCCAGAATGCTCCCTTTTACAGGCTAATCTCCTTTTAGCCTGGGTCCAGCAATCACTCACACCCCCTGTAGTTACTGTTCTTTGTTCCAGTTTCCTTTAAGTATCCTGGGGAGGTGGAGAGGTTCCTTCTTTAGACAGCTGAAGACAAAATGGAGGGGTCTCCCAGGGGTTTAAATAGACTCTCTCTTATGGGTGGAGACCCCCTCTTCACCCTGTGTAGAATCCAGTCACAAAATGGAGATTTGGAATCACATGGGCAAGTCACATGCCCATGCATGACTCAAGACTTGCAGGCAGCAGTCAATACCCACATGCTACCTTGAATGTCCTCAGGTAGACTTCTTATGTGGATAGGAGTCTTCCAAGCTCTTTTGTCTGTTAAATGCTTCTTGATTGAGCACATTCCTTTCCCAAGAAGTGACCAAATGTTCTAAGTAAGGCTACTTAGAAATCAAGCAATTATACAGCCAATGTTCATAACTCTGAACACAGAAATGATGCCTGCATGCAACTAGGATGAACATAACCAGTAGATCATAACCTTTACATAGATATGTTACATGGCATATGTAGCAAAACTCTATTCCAGTTATATCATACATACATTTATAAGCACCCCCACCCCATAAAGCCTTATGGGGTACACTGTCACACACACACACACACACACACACTCCCCGCCAAAGCAACATAATTTACATTGACTTATAGCTGTGTCTGTACTGTGCTATGTTGCGGGGAGATGCTTCTGCCTCTCATTGAGTTGGAGTAATTATGTTGACGGGAGAGCGATTTCCTGTCGAAAAAGTGTGTCTTTGCCACAGGTGCTACATTGGCACTGCTGCACTGATGCAGCAATGCCAATGTAGCATGGTAGTGAAGACAAGCCCTAAGATGTCTACCTCTCCTATTGATTGTATTGGGAGCCTGGGTGCTTAACTCAGTCTTTGTGGATCACAGTGTTGTTCCTGTGATTTTCTAGGCACCTAAGTCCTTAGCATGGAAACAGGCCTAGGAGCCTATGAACTACGGTTTTCCCCAAACCCATTTGATCTGAATATTCATGCACTGAATAAAAGTGCTGTGTTATCCAACCTGCTCTCACCATGAGCAAATTGACACTTCAGTGCTTTGCACTTCAAATAGTCATTTACACCACTGCAAATAGGGTGTAAAAACACTACCCTCAGAAGGGTAGCGTTTGACATCTGTTTAGTACAGGTGTAAATGATGACACAAGGTGCAAAGCAGTGGAGAATCAGGCCCTGCTGACTGCTCTTTACCTCAGAACATGGTCCAGACTGGTTCTGCAGCATTGCACCTCTGCTTTCCCATCTCCCCCATGTTCCTCTATTCAGATCAGTGATGCAGCTCCCCACTTTCCTCCCTTGTACTCTGAGCACTAAATAAAAGCAACATGGTTTATGACTCTCACCAGAAAAAGGCTGTGCGGAGCTGTTAAAAAAAAAAAAGCTTCGACATCTTTTGTTAGTAAGATCCAAACCTTTGAGGTTTGAATGCAAACTGGGGGGATGGGGGAGAGGAAGCTTTAAATATTCTGTGACATTCCTGCTGTCCAGCTGAATAGAAGCAAACAGGACATCTTTTCACCGTTATCTCACTGAATCAAATTGAACTGAATCTAAAGAAAAATTATTTCACTAGAAAGATTCTTTGGTTAAATAATCAGATGGATTAATGAAATCCAGACTAGAAAAAAAATCTCATGAAAATATTTCTACTACTATTTCTTTCCATTAAGGGAAGACATGTTGTTTTAAAGTAATTGCAAGTTAAAGTTACAACAATTTGACTGGGGAGAGGGAGGAGTCTTTGTAGTTTGCTTATTGAGGGATAGAAGAAAACATCATTGCATGATTAGTGTTGTCAGATGATGGCTGCATGTGTGTGTTCTTTCAGTATGATGTCCCAGCTCTGCACAGATAGCAGACACAGCAGATCTTAGTCAAACTGTCCACAAAAACTACAAGACTTGATTAGTAGTGAAGGCACCCGGCCAGTATTGCTGATGAAGCATCGTGCTCAATGGTTACAGGACCAGTCACGCATGTATGCCCATGACAATGGACCAGCTCAGTGAATGGTGGGACTTTCCATTCCCCCCTAGGCTAGACAAAGACACTCCCTCAGAGACCCCTCTTTATACACTGATACAAACAAGTTATGTATTGTCCCTCTGACGTGGTTAGTTATCACTCTTTACCTTGTACATGTTGGTTTGAGCAAAACATCTCTCTCCACCATACCATCATCCTAACCTTATCTTTACGAGGGAGTTAGTGTGTCCTTGTATCATCTTTGGGGAGTGTGTTGGTACCATACTTGGCATCGGGGTATTCTGGTACCAACTTTCTGGAATGTATTTGCATGTGTGTCCTATGTGTAGCACTTCTCAGGAATGTGTGTGTTCTTGCCAGATTCTGTAAGTCTGCACGCAGGCATGTACCACGATTTGAGGA
Source organism: Mauremys mutica (assembly GCF_020497125.1). NCBI lineage: Eukaryota > Metazoa > Chordata > Testudines > Geoemydidae > Mauremys > Mauremys mutica. The sequence continues at coordinate 36,404,475 of NC_059075.1, forward strand.
CTTCCGTAGCTCCGACATAGGTCAGGGGTTTGTTACAGAAGTGGGTGGGTGAGATTCTGTGGCCTGCGTTGTGCAGGAGGTCAGACTAGATGATCATAATGGTCCCTTCTGACCTTAAAGTCTGTGAGTCTATGTTTTATAACAGGGCCCGGCTTCTGCTCATAGCCTGTCTCTTGCTAACTTTATATTAGCAACGCTTGACCCCTACTTCAGTTCAGGTATCAGGCCTCACGTCAGGTCTCTCAGACAGGATCTCAGGGTCTCTTTCTATTACAACCAACTCGCTCCTTCATTTTAGATATAAAGATGGAGAATGGGAATGGTGTATGTCAATCCTATTTAATGTATTTTATTGCACCATAAGATTTCTGTGTGCATTTAAATAAATGTCTCTTACAAAGAAATGTCACTTAGAAGCAGGCTCAGCATAAACTGCCTGGCTAAAATAAAATATGTAAAACCTCATTCTGTTCGCAAATATCCTACGTTATTATGCAACAATATAAATATCTTACATATGTATGTTTATTACATGAAAAAAACTAGGTGGCATAGTCAAGCATTTGAAAGTTAGAAAATGCCAGATTAATGGTTGTTCCTGTAATTTTATTTCTGTCCCCTTTTGCAGCTATCCTGTACACTGACTGAGGCAGGAATCCTGTGGAAAGAATAGTACACAAGTTTGGAATTAAAGAGTATATTATGATGCGTACACATAGAAAGAGGACAGAACTAAAGTGGCAGCACAAGCAATCATTAATCCAGTGTTTCTTAACTTCTGCCTGTTTGACTTTGCAGTCTAAATAATGTTCTTTCAACATATTTTTGATTGTATACAATTTCCTGTGTGTTTTTAAAAGACTAAGTAAAAAATAAAATCTATTATATACAACTGCAACAAGCCCTCTATCATGCATCAACAGCAGAATTTGAACACTGAACCTTCAGTACAGGCTGAGGAGTGGGAATGGGGTCCTGCCCCAGAGGTGGGGATGGACTGTTGAAGCTATATGCTGGGTTTGGAATAGTGTATACTCAAGGTGAAGTGAGCCTGGCCCGGCTCCCCCTTTCCTTTTCTATAAGAGGTTGCTCCCAGCACACAGTGTGTGCTGCTGCTGTTGCTTTGACAGTTACATGGGCCCAGACTTTTAGAATGTTTCCATTCATATATTATTTTGGCCTGCTGCCAAATTTTTGCTGACAATGCAAGTGACAGAAACAAGGATTTCTAACACTTTATAACTCAGCCAAACCAGAACAGAATTCCATGGGAAAAGCAAAATCAACTCTCTAGCCCCAGCCTTTCTTTCTTTCAAAGGCCCACTGTAAAGCAGAGGAGAGAGACTCCCCAAGAAGTCACAAGATAATATAGCAAAGAGTCCTGTGGCACCTTATAGACTAACAGACGTATTGGAGCATGAGCTTTCGTGGGTGAATACTCACTTCATCGGATGCATGCATAATATAAAGTGTTAGTTCATTTAAACACAGATGTTGCCACTAGATCCCCCTATAATTAATTAATCTTTCTGCTTAGGTCCAAATTCTGCAATGAGTTCCATGCCAGGAGTAGTTTGCAGGATCAAAGCCTTTGATTGTTAAGCCCCAGCATTATCTCCACAGCATGTTGCATATTCTGAGTATTGAATGAATAAAACATATAATAATGAATGAATGCATATAGCACCCTTTAGAGAAAATGATTCCAAAAATATTGAGGCCCTGATTGTGCAAAGTGCTATGCATGTGGTAACTTGTATAAAGCTAAGCATGCATATAAATCTTTACAAGATCAGGGCCTTACAAGACTAATAAACCTGAGCCAAAGTTTTCAAACCTGAGCCCTTAAATCTTAAAATATTTGAACAAGTTGCATGATTTTCATGGGTGATGAGCCCTGACAACTCACTTTCATGTGATTATTGAGGGCTCATCACTTTGAAAATCAGGCCATTTATTTAGGTGCCTACACATGGATTTAGTTGCCTAAATTTTGGTAGATACATTTGAAAATGTTGGCCCTATTTTTTTAAATCCACGCTCCTTTTTGTCAATTTGCACTTGCTAATAATTGCGAGTTGAGTTATTGGCCAGCAAAAATGAGTATGTGCTTGCACCCACAGATCAGGTAGTTAGACTTCCACATGAGGTCCTTACTGGAAGGTACAAACAAAGTGCCCAGTATCAGAGCCCTTTAAAATTAAGATCTTGTGATGTGCCTGTGACATCGTTCATCCACCCACCCAGATACATCAGCCACTTCAGTGCAGCCACCTTTAGGGTGACAGAGCAATTCTGAACAGCAGTGTAGAGTAAGCAGTGAAGAATAACATCCAACTGAAACTTCAGGTGAAATTTAGGGAGGCAGAATATAATTATCCAAATTGGAATCTGCTCAGGATACTTGGATTAACATCACAACCCTTGAGAACATCCCTAACCTGAATCTCTGATGATCACAATCAGTAGGATCACAACCTTAGGCAGTGTGTCTGTGTTAAAACACCTGTATTTTGTGCACACTTATTGTGTAATTTAAACTCATTTATATTCTTTTGTGCTAGGTAGGCCATACATTCTTCCCAGTTCTTGCACTTATTCCGATTTAAGAAAGCCACATTTCTGACAAGGCAGTTATTAACTCTACACATAAAAGAAACATAATTCCCATTGAACTGCACAGTAGGGTTTACATAACATATTTCCTTTTGTGGAGTCCAAATCTCATCTATGCTGCCATTTAATCCCCATGTTAAATCCTATTTGAATATTTGAAGCAACCATCCTGGGATCTAGGAACTGTGCGTATTCTGGGATTCCCCGCGGGAGTCACCTAGGTAGTTCACCAACTGAGTCTGTTTTAATCAGTCTTTAAAGACCATTTTAATAGAAACAATTGGGTCATATTCCAGTTCTTATGTTCCTAAAGCTGGATGGACAGATTTGGACAACAGTTTATCAAATGGGCAATTATTCTACCCTCCCCTTCTTTGGTAGGAAAGCAGATGGTAATTATTGATGCCAGGCAAGACTAATAATCTAGCTTTTCACAGGACATATACAGCACAGTAAATACATCCACTTCCCCAATCACATGCCTTAACCATCCCCTGAAGGGACAAACTCGAAGTGTGAGTGGGATTTCCACCTGAGAGTCCATTCAACCCTTGGTCTTTCTGCTGAGACTGCCAACAAGTTTGCCAGTTGTGTTAGATGTTGTGATGTGCACACCTGTTCACTGGGACTGAGACCCACCAAATGAGCATCCTATGGCATCATACCACCTGTGCTGGATTTTCAAACATCACAGGCAGGAACTGGCCTATGGTTGTATTAATAAACCCATTTTTGGTACTCAGAATGTTTGCTGTAAACATGTAGGTTCAAGGAATTCAAAACCAAAGGGGTGGTGCCGAATTGGAAGTTAATGCAGAGAATGATCTTCCACCTTGTGCATGTTTCACAGCTGTGCCACTGTAATGAGGCCAAGTGGCCTCCCTCTAGACTTGAGAGTGAGGGAACACTACCCTTCCTTTGGTAGGACCTGCCTGCCCCCCCTTGCCAGAAATACCAGGGCAGGACAGGAAGTATAAAGGGGGGTGGGGGTGGGGCTACAGCTCAGTTGAGCGAGAGCCACAGAAGGAGACAGATCTCTGTAATCTGCAGCTGACCGCTGCAGCTGAGCCCATGCTGTGCAGCACCCTGTCTCCGGAGGAGACTGATCCTGGAGAGGAGTTGCCGAGACTTCCATCCACAGTGTACCCTGAGGAGACAGAGGATCCTTGGACCACAGAATCCCCTCTCCAGATTATGGTAGGGAGTAGCCCAGGGAAACCAGACTTTAGTCCAGTTTTTTTGCCAGAGCAGCGGTCAGCGTGTTGCAGCTGGATTTCCCGCTGACCCACTGGGAGAACACTCCGCCACTGTTAGGGCTCTAGGATGGGACTTGGTGGAGTCGGGTCTCCCTACTTCCCCTGCTTCCAACTCACCCCTGGGGAGGGCGGCCTTTGCACCCGTAGGCCAGAAGGCCTGTGCTTGGCTTGTGGCTTGCCCCCATCAGGAGATTGTGAGCCTTAGACAGAGTGTTTGCTGGCTGCCTTAGCCAGAAAGCTTAGGCTAAAGCAGAGATCGGCAACCTTTGGCACACGGCTCTCCAGGGTAAGCACTCTGGTCGGCCAGGCCGGTTTGCTTACCTGCCGTGTCCTCAGGTTCGGCTGATCGCGCCTCCCACAGGCTGTGGTTCACCGCTCCAGGCCAATGGGGGCGGCGGGAAGCAGTAGCCAGCACATCCCTCGGCCCGCACCGCTTCCTGCCGCTCCCATTGGCCTGGAGCGGCAAACCGCAGCCAGTGGGAGCTGTGATCAGCCGAACCTGTGGACGCGGTAGGTAAACAAACCAGCCCGGCCCGCCAGGGTGCTTACCCTGGCGAGCTGCGTGCCAAAGGTTGCCAATTCCTGGATTAAAGCCTGCTGCCTGTTCTGCCCCATCCAAAGGAATAGAGCCTTAGGCTATTAATTACTGCCAGCCCCAGCCAGGAGACTGTGGGCTAAAGACTGCTCACTGCTCTGCACCAGCCGAGGGGCTAGAGCACCAAACTTACTGGCTGATTGTCTCTGCAAGGCAACTACAGAGATAGAGACTTCTTACTGCTTGGCCCCACCAGTGGGAGAAAAGCCTGAGTGCTGATGCCTGACACGGTGAGGTGAAGTTGCTTCCCACCCCACTTGAGAGCGAGGGACCACTACAGCCACTGATTAACAGATCTGCCAAGAAAATGAATATCCATGGTGCTGTTTGTGGGTGTATCAAATACTTTCCTGTATTAACAGAATGAACAAAAACTCAAACATAAATAACAACAAGAAATGTCTGGTGACATTTTATTCAGCAAGTCAGCATTGAGTGCAATGAGTGTATTTTTCCTAAAGACTTCCCCACTGATTGTTGATATTATGGCTGATTCCAGTGCTACTTAATAACTCACCCTAAAACAATATTCTCCATGGGTGAAATTCACCCTGTAGAGGTCCTGCCCATGAACTCTGCACTACTTAAACCCTCAAATTACTCTTAAGTGGAATGCATTAAGTGAGCCTGGGGTTGACCATTGGCACAAGGATGAATTTCACCCTATAGGAAAAAATCCCAAATTATAATAAACAAAACAAAAAAACTGGATCCCGAGATTTTCTTCCTTAATTTTCATGAGAGTTTGCCTGAGTAAAAATCTCAGGATTTGACCTCAGAAGTACAAGAGATTGTATGCAGCATGAAACTATCTTGTTGTTACCCAGGCAGTTTAACTTGTGGCTTTATTCAACTACCTCAAACCCCAAAACCTATAGAATGGATCTAAAAATAAATCAGCTCTGTGTATATGTGTGTGTGCGCATGCACGCATGTGTGTATGTACATGTGTGGATGCATATTAATCTTCATTTTGCTTAAAGTTATTTGTTGTCACTAATCATATTCTAGCAAATGGAATGGTAGGAATGGTAAGAATGGAAATTTTCCAGAGCTGATGTACAGTGTATAGAAGAGCTATAAAAACATACTAGTGATTTCAGAAACTAAAATGAGCCAAACTCTCATCTGCAGTGGAAAGTTCCAACCCATTAGACCTCACATCTGAGAGTGAGTGGGGGACCTGTTTGCTGCACTTGTGCTGGAGGGCAACAGGTTTGCATTCGTTGCTGCCCACTCCAAGGGGATTTGCAGGATCCAGGCCACAAAGTATGCAGAAATCATTTCCCACCCAATGTTCCTGGGTCAGCATTTGGTGTTTTATCTGTAAGAATTTTGGTATAATTATTGTTTATGAGATGGGCTGTAACAGCGAGATGGCCTGTGCTGCTGACAAGTCTTGAAAATACCTAAATCCTCATAATCTTGGGTATTCTGCTTTGAGGAAATAAAGTACCTTAACTTTTTGTAGTTAGTTCTGTTTTTCTGGCAGGAGGTCAAGGAAAATGTCTGTTTAACATCCTACAGCTTGATCAATCTGCGTTAAGGAAAAATATGGCAACAGAATGATGGGGTATGGAGAATTGCGTGACTATAGCTCAAAAGAGGATGGCAGAAAGCACTATTGTTGGAATTCCTGTACTTGTAAATTGAAGCCAGCTGCTACATGCTACTCTGTACATTGTTACAAAATCCTGAAAGTGACTTATCGAGGAACAACGTGTTGTTGACTATTTTTAGTGAGCGTGACCTTCAGGATTGCAAAGGGACTTCAAAATTATGCTTACTGTAGAACTGTTGGGTCAGATTTTCAATCTAAACATTCCTAGATCTCTAGTTTTGTGCCCATAAAATTCCATATGCAAATAATTTTAGATACCGTTTTGCATTCATAATTATTTGCAGGTGCAATCAAAAACACATCAACTTCTAAGTGCCTCATTTTGAGATGGAGTTGGGAACCAAGACAAATAAATGACAAACTGTACCCACCACTTTCTGTGCCTGCAATTTGACCTACTATTAGTGATACAGCATCATTGTCATACAAGGCAGTCTGCACCAGAAGAAAGGTGCGAAACATGTATCAGGTCTTTGCTCTAAGGAACTTATAATTGCAGGTATCCTAGGCCTCATCCTCAACTGGTGCATGAGCATAGCTCTGTCTGGCCCCATCATATGCACAGAACAATTCAAGATAAAGCCAGATGTTCTGATACAATACAAACACAGCATGACAGGTGTCATTACATCCAGAACACTTCACAGACAGGATACACATTCAGGAGTCTCTAGGAGGAGGGGGAAAGTTGAGGCTTAGTGAAAATTAATTGGAAGGCTGATCTAAGTATCCAGAGTGTCATGAAAGAAGGTGCAAAGTCAGAAATGAGTGAAAGCAACAAATGAAGCAATCAGAAATGATGGAGTACAGGGAGTGGTTGGACACAGAATGAGATGATGGCTGAGGTACGTATATTAAACTTCTAGAGTCCCAATGCACATTGGACATTCCCTCATTTATCTAGAGGAGTTGCAATTCCCATTCTAAATAATAGAAAGCTCCCTTTGGCACAGCAGCAAAAGTGCTTCAATCACTGACTTAAAAAAGTGCTGAACATTTGAGGCGATAAGTTTACCAACTGCTGTGCGTATAGACACCTCAGAAGGGGCTAGCAATGTGAAATCAATGATCTAATGTGTGGAGAAGTAAAACGGGAGTCTGTAAAAAATACCAGCTGTCTCTATGAGCTATACCACCATAATTCAAACGCTCACTAAACGGTGCTGGTGTTGGAGTCTGGATTTGCACCCTGGCATATATACCTCTTATCCAAGAGCAGTGACAATGTCTTCCCATATGGTCAAAGGATGACAGTAAGTATGTCACTCTTGAATTATCATGGTAATATTAAGTCAAAATTGAAAAGGGAGAAGAGCACAGCGCAATAATAAATGTTGCCATTGTTAATATGAGTTCCCTCACTTCACCAAAACTGTCATCATAAAGATTATAGAGAGAGCATTGGATTTGTCCTCCTTCCAGAGAGAGAAAGTTTGGAAATAGGTGTGTGGGTTAGCATTTGCTGAGGTTCCCCTTCTTGTGACTGGCAGCAAGGCAGTGGTTGCTAGGACCTCCCTGATAAAATGGCAGGAGGTGGCTAGTTGAGATTCCACTGAAAAAAGTAAGTACAATCCAAGTAGCTGATAAAATAATAATAGTGGATAATTAATAACTAATTAGGAAAACAAATCAACAATAATAAAATAAGTTTTAAAAAAAATCCCAACCATCTATATGTAGGGTTGCTCAATGGTCTATGAATGGAGTAAAGCAAAGCAGGGTTAAACTAATCCCTCATCATTCCAAGGAGCATGAACTCAGTTGCTGAAGTTTGTACCGTGGAACTTTTATAGTAGACCTTAAAATCCCATTATCCTGTTTGCTGCTTATGACTACTGGTGGCAAGGAGGGATAGCTCAGTGGTTTGTGCATTGGCCTGCTAAACCCAGGGTTGTGAGCTCAATCATTGAGGGGGCTACTTAGGGAGCTGGGGCAAAAATCAGTACTTGGTCCTGCTAGTGAAGGCAGGGGGCTGAACTCAATGACCTTTCAAAGTCCCTTCCAGTTCTAGGAGATAGGTATATCTATAAATGATGACATGCTGGAAGGCTTCAGAAGAGTAGAGATTGTTTTAAATTCCCCCTTCTCTCTCAAAGGTTTTCAGTATCCAATTATTCAATGAAAACAGTTGATCCACAAATAGAACACTTTTGGGAAGCTTGCAAATCAAGTGCAAGTAGATTATGATTGTCACTAATTTGTACATTAAATGATTTTAATATTTTCTCAAACATACCTATTATTATTTATATTGCAGTAGCATCTAAAGGCTTCCACCAAGATCAAGCTCCCATTGAATAAATTGCTGCACATAGACATATGAAGACACAGTTCCTGCCCTAATGAATTTACAGTCTTAATAGGGATGACAAAGGATGGTGGAAAGGAAATATTATTTCAATTTTACAGGAACTATGGCATAGAAAGATTAAGTGTTTTGGGGCATAGATGGGAATAAAACCCAGATCCCCTGAACAGTGTTTTGACCACAAAAGCTTCCTTAGTCTTCAATCTCAGATTACTTCATGAACTGCTCGTAGTAAACATTAATTTTCTTACTCAATATTCAAGATGTGTGACTGGAGCACTAACATCACATGGTATTATTTCTATTCTCCAATTGGATCCCCAAACATTTATAAACAAGAAAGTGCCCAAACAAATCACTGGGCAGCTGTGCTTGGGTGATCATCCATTTGTTTTAATGTTTGACCACACTTCAGACACCGAGATACAAATTGGGGTTGGAATATGGAACAAAATACCTCCAGGCAAGAGAATTTTCTGCTACTTGAGCATCTCCACGCCCATGCAGGCAGCTACTTGTGAACAAGCATATTAGTATAAATAGTCACGATTATTTCAGAGATGAGTCATAAATAAAATAAGGAGCTAAATTTGTCATATAATTAATTTGGAAAGATTAATTTTAGCGGCTCTTCTTAGATCTGATGGTACATTTTTTTTGCTTTATTTTGTTCTCACAATGTTGTCTTAAAAATTATATATACAGGGTAGTTTTTTTTAAACTAACATCCTGGCAAAAGGATGCTTTTAGGTTGTCTGAGTTTCTCCCACATAGACACATTAAATTTTGAATAAAAGTATTTGATTGGGGGGGGAGGCAGGGGGATAGTAAAGTAGTTTTAACTCTCACTCTGCTTGCATTTATTATTAACATGAAAGGGAGCTTTGCAAATTTATGGGACGGCCTGATGTTAAAAGTACCAGGAAATATATTCTTTTCAACTACAGATTATAGGAACAGGCGGCCAAATGGAGTAAGCCTCTCAACTTCCATTTCATACAATTCATTTTCCAACCTCAATTTCTATGAAACCCATTGCTGAACTCCAGAAAATAATGATTGGATTCGTGAAATCTACAATGCAGTGGAGGTCTCTTAAAAAATAAATCTAATGAACGCTTTCTGATTGGGTATTGTTGATTTCTTGTTAGGACATTGGATCACAAAGCAGATAGTGTAACAAGCTTGGTAATGCATCTGAGACTGTTTTCTAGCCTTTCCCCATAGAGGTTGCTGGATCCTTTCAATATAGCTGTATAAAATATAAATGAAGTCATTTATGAACTGCTGTAACTCAAACCCTGTTCCAGGCCACTACTGGAAATGAGATCTGCAGTCTCTGTGCGTTCTCATGTTGGGGGGAATAAATGCAATTACTTTCTAGTACATAGACAAAAGAATACTAAATCCTGAACACACACACACACACACACACACACACACTCTCTCTCTCTATTTGTTATGGTTAGGTTAATGTAGAAAATCATCCTGAATGCCTCTTGGTGTACACAGCCCATGGCGCTTTACAGTAACAACATAATACAAAAGTGCAAATTGTGCTCTTTTGAAGAGAATAACCAGAACAAACAGATTACATTTAAGATGAAATAGAAAGGGCTCTATTGACATTGGATTTTGAACCTTTTTCAGAGGGATTTCTACATTCATGGCAGATGGCAAATAGAGATAGCTCCAAACCAAAACCCCTCCAAAATGTGGGGGTTCACAATCTAAACTTAAAGCTGGGCGTGAACTTCTCAGTTGGTGCTTATCTCTATGACATGGGGGAAAATTTAATTCCCAAACCTCCCTGGTGCATGGAAAAAGAGGATGAGGGGGGACAGAGGGGAAGAGTGGGGGCTTAACATTCAGCTCCCAGTTTTGCAGTTTGAATCTATATCTAAACAGTAACTAAAGGGACGAGATCCCTGGAGCTTCAGCCTACATTAAGAAGACCCACCTATTCCCTGAATCATTACAAGTACAATACAACCAAATCATGTGTTTGCTTTGTGTTGCACTGTATTTTATTTGCTGTGCCCTTAGATAATAAATTTACCAGGACAGAGACGTGTGAATTTTTTGGCATACTAGACCTATAGCAGCATGTACATTGATGGTGCATTATAAAAATAATACATACAATGAACAATCAATACTACTAATAATTAACTTTCTGGAATAGCCAGAATAGGCTGAGGGCTCCTTGTGTCTGTCCCTGTACTTGTGTACAAAGGGGTAAAAGATGTGGAAAGCCTCCCCCCCCAACTTGCATCTCTTTAAAGAGACTGGGAATAATTATAATCCTTGCAAACTAGAGTGTCTGAGGGATTTAGAAGGGAATAGAGCAGTGTCACACTCCACTTTGTTATGAGATGTCACAGTGGCTGAAATCTGTCTGTACTCCTGGAGGCCTGCCCAAGGCCACTGCCTCCAGCAGCTCTCACTGGGGCAGTGTGACTCTATATTACCCCTTACTGTGAGCTGTATATTAAAGGAACAATGCAGCCATTGGAAACTTGCTTGTAAATCTGTCAGGAACTATTCATTCCAAACCTGCAGAGTACCATAGATAATAGCAGTGATAATATTTAGCCCATATAATCTTCATACTCCTTCACATATATAAATTAATGCTCATAATACATCTGTGAATATTCTCCATGCTACCTTAGAGATGGAAAAAACTGAAGCACAGAGTGGTTGTCACCTCCCCAAGGCCACAGAAGTTATCAGCGTCTGAACTGGAACCGAAAAAAGCAAGAGGTCCTTGCTCTAAGTCTTGTGTCCAGACTACTAGAACAGGTCTATCGTGTCTCAATTATAAAGTCTCTATATCAGGAATTCTCAACTGTTTTTGTACTATTACCTCACACTCACTTGCCCACCACCACTAGTTCCTCTTCATACGCAGCCCAGCACACTAAATCTGAGTTCCCAAGTGCTTCTGAGCAAGGGCTGTGAGAATTTGCCTACTAGTTTATGAGAGGAGTTCTGCCTGTCTGACAAGTTCTCTTCTTAATTCATAAAGCAGATTCTCCACCACCTGAACTTTAGCACTGATCCAAGAGAGTCATATTGATAAGTATACATCATGTAAATCTGGTGGATGTAATAATGGTTTGAGCCAGGCAGGGAGCTTAGAGCCAGTGAACATAGTGGTCTGGTGTACTGGCACTTATCTCAAGCTGCTATCTTGTTCTACAGAATCTCTGTTTTCCTTGAAAAGCAAAAGTAGGTCTCTAGCTGTTATAATTGTGAAGAAAACTTCAAAAATGTGAACCATACATAACTAATCCAGACAGCAGTCTGCAGAGAGCCTGGAACAGAGTGTGAACTGCCTCATTCCTCTCCGCGACGTATTAACTCAGACATGCAATGATGGCCATTTAAACATCAACACTAACTATTTCAATCCTCATGTGAAGAAGAGGAGAGAGGATCTGAGATCGGCACCATTTACGGTGAGTTACATCCCACTGTGGTGCCTCACATGGGTGGTGTTTGGGAGACAGCACTGTTTCCCCCCATTTAAGAAGGAGCCAAACCAAGCAGCCTCTACAGGTCATGGGTACTGGAAGGGGAAAGGCGGCGGGGAAAGAAAGCTCAAGAAGACCAATAGATTCAAGAGAGTATTCACGCTCATATTTTAAATAACACGCACAAGGTACTGTGAGTGATGTCTCATTCTGGCAACTCACATGGAAAGAGGGTTTTTTGTTTTTTTTATTGTGGGCAAGGTTTGGAAGAGTATCACCACCTTTTTCCCCCAATTTGACCTCTGACCAGCCATAATGGAGACAAGTATTATGCAAATCCTTTGCTAATTTACATCAATCCTGAGTACAACAGTCCTTGTCATTCCAGTCCTATCTCCCCTGCCCTAGAGCAGGGGTTCCCAAACTTGGTTTGCGGCTTGTTCAGGGTAAGCCCCGGCGGGCTGCGAGATGCTTTGTTTACCTGAGTGTCTGCAGGTACGGCTGCTCGCAGCACCCAATGGCCGTAGTTTGCCGTTCCTGGCCAATGAGAGCTGCGGGAAGTGGTGGCCCAGCCCGCGCTGCTTCCCGCAGCTCCCATTGGCCAGGAACGGCGAACTGAGGCCACTGCGAGCTGAGAGTGGCCGTACCTGCAGACACTCAGGTAAACAAAGGATCTAGTGGCCCACCATAGGCTTACCCTGAACAAGCCATGAACCAAGTTTGGGAATCCCCGCCTTAGAGAAATAGTCCCTCCAAATTACAGTAGAGGTACATTGCCGTTACCTGTGCTGTACCCATTCTGTGAATAAAGGGAGGACTTGAGCCTTCAAAGTTGTCAAGGCAGCACTTTTTATTAGCACTAAATTATTCTCACTTCCAACAAAAACCTTAAAAAATAATCCAGCAAATGGAAAGCTTTAAGCAAGTGAAAGGAATATTCAGTCAGACAACGAACACATTAAAATATGTCCTTGCTTTGGTCCTTGCTGAAAACAATCCTGCCTAAACATACCCTACAAAACGGAGAGAACCATTTAGCATATGATAGTATCAGGCCTTCTCTTTCTATGTCTATCTGTCTATCCATTTGGCTTTCAAAAGAAAATGCATGGACATATTTAAAGCAAACCAGCAACATGATTAATAAGGACACCACACTGAGACACATAAAACTGCCCAGTCTCCTTCATCTGTTCTCCTGGTGCAGTGATTAACCTTTGAGTTTATGAGTATTTTTGCACTTGCTTCAGATAAAATATTTTATGAGTTCTTACCTCCCAGGCAACTTGGATTAAACTTATCAGGTCAGGAAGATAGTGGGCCATAATGTCTGTTCCCTCGGAAATCATATCTGCCTCTTCACTACATTATTGGAATATTCTTTGCACAAAACAGATGGAAACATCAAGGCAAGAGACAAGACAACTTGTTAAGGTCACATTCCACCCTCCTATACATCAGTCATGCTTAATTGATTCCTAGCCCCACCTAAAGACAGATTGCAATACATTATAAGGGCCGAGAGTATGAAAAGATCATTTTCATTTCCCCATTAATTCCCATTTGGAAGGGCTCCTGCCTCTGCAAAAGTTTCTTTGGCAGCATGCTTGCTAATGACTGATCACTGCCTTTCAACCCAGAAACAGGGCACAAGCAAGCAGATTTATTTTTTGTGAAATGTCTCCCTTTCTGACACAGCATTTCAGGTATCCTGCTCTTAGTGTTATCTTAAACAAACAAAAAAAACCCAAACAAACAAGGAGACTGAAAGGAAGTGACTGGACTAAGCCCTGGAGATTTTGCAGGTGCATAGTTTAAAAGGGCATCTTTTTTGTGCACTTAGTAATGCTGTTTAGTTTCCTCCTCACACCCATCTGACAACACATCTCCTTCCACACTCTACATAGAGAGACTCAATCATTCTGATGCTTTGCCCAAGCCTTGTCTTTTGAACACGGTGGATGAATAATTGGGTATCAAATCTGAACCTGCCTTACTTCTCCTAATCGTTTAGGGAAATTGAAATAACATGAACGCAGGGCTGTAAATATTTTTAGAAATCTTACTGGCTCTTCAGAATGTGCTTTATATTTTATGCATGAGAATGTAATGCTCGTAAAAAGGGACAGACTGACAACATTAGAAACTCTGTTCATAAAATAGTTATCATAGAAGCACAGGAATAGCCATATCAGATCAGACTAAGTTCCATCTACTTTTATTATTTTATTAGAGCTGGTTGGGATTTTTTTTAATGAAATGTTTCTTCATCAGAAAACATTGATTCCATCAAAACCAAGACATATCAGTTTTGACAAAACTTTTGTTGGAAAGGTTTGGTTAAAACCAGACAGAACAAACTCCTAGAATAGCCAATAGTCCAGTAATTAAGTCACTCACTAGGATGTGAAAAACCCAGTCCCTGCTATACCTGACTTGAACCTGGGTCTTCTACATCCCAGGTGAATTTCCTGACCACCTGTGTCTCTCCCCACTACCATGTGTATTTGTGTTCAAGTTTTCTAAAGGGTTCATTTTCATTCCAATGATGAATAAAAAACAAGTTTTTGGAAAAAAATGTGAAATACAATTAGTGTTTTTCTGTTAGCCCTAATAATAGACCAGGACCCCATTGTGCTAGGTGCTGTACAAACAGAGAAGACAAAGATGATCCCTGTCCCAAAAAACTTACAGTCTAAGTGTCTAGTTCACAATCCTCCCTCCAACAGTGTCCTGTACCAACTGCTTCAGAGGTACATGCAAATTCAATATAAAGACTGTCATGCAATAATGTCCAGAGGGGACATTTTGTTCCAAACACAATCAGTGACAGTAAAAGTTTCCTTTACATGTGTCCCATCAAAGAACTTTACTCCCAATATGGAGGGACTGACCAATAGGAGGGAAAGCAGATAATTCAGCAGGTAGCTCATTCAATCCTCTACTCAGGCATCTTACAAATGGGGGGGAGGGTGGAAAGGAAACCACTCTCACTTGTGATTGGATTCACATGGACACAACCATATACTAGGTAACAGACTGAACATGGCAGCTCATTGCACATACTGTTGGCTATTGAGAAACTGTCAGTATATAACAACTTTCAGTTCTGATGACCACTGGGCTAGATTTAAACAGGTGATCTAGATGTGAAAGTCTCTGCAGTCCATTGCCCAATAGTTAGTGTCCTCCAAGTGCCTCTGAATACACTTTGGATTGCTGGAGCTTGGAATGTAAGTGACATTCAAGGCTCAGTTAGTTTAGTATCCATATGTTCTCTGCTTGTACCATAGATGTTTAGGTCAGACTATAAGGATACAGCAAAGATCATGCCAAAACTTTCTCGTCTGAGCTAAAGTTATGGCACGAGGGCCACTGGCTACATTATATATTCACCCTTTAAAAAAATATGAACCAGATGTTCAGTAGTGGTGTAACTTGGAAGTAAAAGCTTGAATCTTTTGTTTGCAACTGCTACTAACACCTGCCTCGTTTCCTTCGGCATTCCCCAGAACATTTAATTTGTGCTGAAACAAAGGGGGGTTGGGGGGAGGATTACTGTGTCTTTCTGTCCGATCTACTTCAGAAACTGGCTCCAGAGTCCAGTTTGCTGTACAGAGCAGCAGCACCTCTGAAGTATTGTCTGCAGTAGAAATATATATATACACACACACTGTAGAAATCTTTTTTTCAGAGCTCAGTCATTTAGATGTAAACTGTCACAGCTTCATTGCAAAATACTGTCAGGTCAGGAGAGGAGAAAAAATGAAACAGATGAATTTCCTTTGCAGTTTCCCATTGGGATAACTGCTGAAATGCCAGACCAGCTCTACTGGTTTCTGCATCAACAGATGGTAGACGACATTCCTTGTGTTTATTTCCCATTCGGTAAATCGCAGGTCACATCTGGTCCAGCCTCTCTTTGTTTTGAACAGATGGAAATTCACGTTCTTTATCAGCTGTCATGAAAAAAGTATAAGGAAGGGAGAAAGGGAGGAGGGATGGAGTGAAAAGAGGAAACCAGATAGAATGCCTTAAGATGACAGAAAACTTCACAGCTGATGAGGTCTGAAGATACTAGGGTGGCAATTGTGATAGATAGATAGATAGATAGATAGATAGATAGATAGATAGATAGATAGATAGATACTTAAAACACTATTTTTATCGTTCATTTACAAGAAAGTAAATAAGCCCAAGGGCTTCAAGACTCACTTTGTGTCCCATCTAGATTTGACAGTTAAGGAAGGAAGACTCCCAAAATTGTCCCCACTGCTCCTCCTAACAGGGCAACAGAGAATAGGTAGGAACACCCCAAACTAATACACATTTTTCATCCATTTGCCATCATGGTGTTTATTTTAGATAGAGATGGTTGAAAAATGCCATATAAAACGTTGGCACATTTTCGTGTGTGTGTGTGAGAGTGAGAGAGAGAGAGAGACAGACAGACAGAGAGAAAGAGAGTGAGAGATGTGCTAAAACATTATTTGGCATTTTTGATCATCTCTATTTTTAAAAAAGTTAATACAATTTAATATGTGCATATGTCTTTTCATTTCTTTGTGAAATTTTGGAATTTTGGTGACATTTACATTGCATCTTAAAGTTCAAAAGCGGTAGGCAAAATACAGATATTCAGATGCAAAAAAGTAACTATTTTGTTGATTTTTTGGTTGGAATTTGAAATTTGAATTTAAAAGGTGATAAAAGATTCAAGTTTTTGAAATGTCAACCAACTG
This sequence comes from Mauremys mutica, assembly GCF_020497125.1. Lineage (NCBI taxonomy): Eukaryota > Metazoa > Chordata > Testudines > Geoemydidae > Mauremys > Mauremys mutica. Next base: position 36,421,092 of record NC_059075.1, read on the forward strand.
CAATTAAAAATATATATACATTGCCTATAAGCTGGTAAGTGGCTCTGGATCCAAGTCATTTAATGTGTTTGTGCACACTTTACACAGCATGTATAGATGCACATTCTAAACACAAACTTTGCGTGCGCGCACACACACACACACACTCACATCCATACCACACACAAATACAAATACACAGAAGGGATGTTGCCTGATCTTTAGATTATGTATTAATTATATTGATTACTTAAGTAAGTAAGTACATAATGTACCTCTGCACTTCTGTATACTTACACCATCCCTTGTAGAACAACCTGAAATATTAGCCATCGTCTTCCTCATCACCATTACCTTCCCCATCATCACCACTGGCCATCATTGTGGCACCTCCCAAGGACTCTCTCTCTCTCTCTCCTACCGCCCTTAGGCTGGGAGGCCTCTTTTATAATATGTTACAATGATGCCGCTATGTTCAATGCATATTCAGTAGGGGATTTTTTCCCTTTTCCTTATTTGTATTGCCTCACCTTACTAATGTGGTTGTGTCTTTTTCCTATAGGTTAGTATATCAGTGATCTCAACTTATTATCATATATGTCCATTCATTACCATGGCCCTTTTGTGATTAGGTATCACATTTGTTATTTCTGTCTTAACTGGTTATTTCAGTTCTTTCCAAGTTCCAAGATGTGGTGTACCTGTGAAGTTGAAAAGGGTATGAACTTGGGAAAGCCCCTATGCCAACCTGCTTTAAGATATCATGTATGTTAGAGGTCGCAGCCGTATATGGACCTTATGCTTTTTAGCTCATCACCTTCTATCTAGGTGAAAGGTCCCAAACATATGTATGCTGAGTTTGTCTTAGCTCAACATACAGGATGTGGGATGCAGGTCTCTTGGTTTACAGCCAAAATATATTGTAATATAAACCTGTAAACCTTTTATAAATAAACAAATAATCAAACCCATACGAAAATAAGAAAAGATATATAGGCAAGCAAGCAGGCTATGTATTGAGCACATGCAGGAGCCATGCTGGGAGAGACTATATGAACAGACACAATGAGGTCACCAAGTGTCTGCATTGGAGCCTCTGTGGCAAGTCCCATGGGTGGTGGATAAACCATAGGCTTGGGGAGGCTAGCCGCCAGCCCAGCCCACCCCTTCCGCCTGAGGCCCAGCCCCTCCTCCCCTTCCTTCTCTTGTGGAAAACCAGAGCCCCTCTTCCTCCCACAGCCACCAGCCCCCTCCCCAGGGCGCTTCCAGCCCCAGAGCACTCAGCAGGCAGCGCATGCCCCACCCCCAGCCTGGATGGGCAGTGCACAGCCCTCTTTCCCCCACAGCCCTAGAGCACTAGGTTGCATGGCCCCAGTGCCGGGGACCCCCCTGCACTAGGCATCCCCAGCCACCCCAAGTCCCATTCCCAGCAGGCTTCCCAGAAGAGAAGCAGCCTGCCTGGGCTGGGGCCAACTAGTGTCAAGCAGGAGGGGACCTTAGGATGGAGCATGGGAGGGGCCATGCCGGGCTCTTTGGGGAGGCACAGCCTTCCCCTGCCTATCCTTGTGGTGTTATGACCACTGAATTGAAAGCGTTCTAGAGAACGAAAAAGCTAAGGTATCCTGGGATCTGGCAATTGTCACAGATCTAACAGTGCTGGAACACAGGCTGAACATAGTTGTTGTAGAAAAGAAGACAAACAAGATGATGTTAATTGATATTGCCATACCAGCAGAGAGAAATATAAAAACGAAACAAGAAGAGAAAATGGTGAAATATGAAGAACCCTGCTATGAAATGGAATGATTATGGAAAGCCAGAACAAAGATGATCTCAAGTGGAGCACTTGGAAAAATCCCAGAAGACTGTGGTTTTAGGCACTATGTGAATTTTAAGGAAAGTCAAGGGTGAACAAGTGGCTCTGAACACCTAAAATGCAAGATTTTTGTGGAGGGTTTAACAAGACTCCTGACTACCCAAATCTATGGAGTCAGTTCATGGTCAGGAATTATTAATTGCTCATAAGGATACATTTTAGACAATAGCTTTCCCCTTTTTATGCTTAAAGAGCATGTGATACTGAGGGATAATAATAATAATAATAATAATAATAATAACTTGCTCAGAAACAACCTGTTCAACAATTTTCTAGAAAAAAATATTACCACTTTTTTTTGCCTTTGTCTTTCAAATGGGCATGTTATCCTTGAGCTCAAATAAAGCACTCCCTGGGTGTTGCTTTATGATGGGTTATACTATTAACCACACTTGAAAAGACTGAGAACAGTTCGAGCTAAAGCAGTATATAAAAGAGTTGCAGGCAGATTTTTCTCTCTTTTTGTACAAGACAGGCATGAAAGTCAGCATGGAGGCCTGTACTTAGCCATCATCTTAGCAGCTATTCTGGAGGAGGAGGAACTTTTTATAACCCCATGATGCAAATAACATATCTGACACATGCTGGCTATCTCACCCTAGTATTTCCTGCTCTTGAACAACCACCAATGAAAAAATTCTTCTTAAGGGAGTGAAAAAAAATACACTGCTCTCCTAGTAACCTGAGAATCTTATTTTAGTTCCTTTGTTTGTTTTTAAAACCAAAACACATTTGTGCACTAATTTAAGACCCAATATTCATACTCTTAAAAGTCCATTCCTATTTCACCAAATCACTTAAAGCACCTGGTTAGGTCCTGGTGACCTCAATGCTGAGACCTCCTTGTTCTGAGTAAGAGACCTGAGTTTTAAAGGATTTTTTTTGAATGCCTTATCAGCACCTACACATTTTCAGTGATTTGGGATGACTCACCTTTTGGGCAGAAGTGCTAAGCACCAATAGATCCAGCTGAAACCAATAGCAGCTGCAAGTGCATATCTGAACACTAGGCACCAGATGTCTCAAGTTAGGCAAGAAGATGGATAAAACAATGGTGGGAGCAGAAGAGGGTAACCATAAGCAATGGTGCTGGCAGGACAAAGGGGGTGAGGTAAGTAAGTGACAAAAGCAGAGATGCATATGGAGAGTGACATGAAACCTGGAAGAAACGGACCATATAATGATTGCAATAGGTGAGGGGGAGCCAAGAGCCAAGTTGAAGAATGGAGTGATGTGGTCCAAAGAGATTGCAGGAAAGGAGATAATATATAGATCAAGATTCGGCAACCTTTGGCACACAGCTCGCCAGGGTAAGCACCCTGGTGGGCTGGGCTGGTTTGTTTACCTGCTGCATCCGCAGGTTCGGCAAATCACGGCTCCCACTGGCCACGGTTCGCCGTCCCAGGCCAATGGGGGCTGTGGGAAGCGGTGTGGGCCGAGGGATGTGCTGGCCGCTGCTTCCCACCATCCCCATTGGCCTGGCTGTTCCCGATCCCCCAGCGTGGACGAGGAGTGGCCCGGAGTACCCGCTGCTGTTTACCCCAAAGAGCCAGAAGAGGCCTGGAGGCCACAGGTACCAAACTCCAGGGAGGCAGGAAGTAGCCCAGGGACAGCCACGGAGCAGCCAGCTGCAGAGCCCAGCGTGGCTCAGTCAGCATGTTGTGGCTGGATTCCCGCTGACACAGGGGCAGCCAATCCTGCCCCTGCCAAGGCCCTGAGCTGGGACGCGGTGGAGTAGGGTGGGCCCGTGTCCCCCTGCCACCTCACCCTGGGTGGTGGACCCCATACCCGGTGCAAGGAGGCTCTAGACCAGAATAGGAGCTCCTTCACCACTCACATTAGAGACTGTTTGATCTTAGCTCCACTCAGGCTAAAGCCAGCCCCTGAAAGACTATTTGCTTGGTAGCTGCCTGAGCTCTGCCCAGGCCAAGCCAGCCCTGACAGACTGTAGGTAAGGGCTGACTACCTGAGGTGACCCAGTCCAGGTTAAAGCCTGGTATTAACTATTTGCCTGTCTTACAGACTGTGGTCCTGACCCCACAGGACTAGCCTGATTGGCCTACCTCCAACCAGGAATGGGAGGGAGCATTACAGTAATATATTTCAGATCCACTGTGTTATCCAGTCCCCTTTGGTAAACATTAATAGACTATTATTAGAGAAGGACATTGCTTGGCTAGTCAAGTTATGCTAAATCTCAGAGGTGGTATTGTGTTTTGAGTTCTGTTTAAAAAAACAATATATCTCTAATTCCCAAATAAAACTTTTCAGTTGAATAAACAGTTTACTGTTGTAGACTTAGAACTATTAGCATATAAATATTTACATTTAATAATTGGGCCACACCGTTTCCAGTGCATACACTCAACGTCCTCCTTTTCTCCTGTTTTTGCTTTTTTAAACTTTTAAATACTTCCTTGTGTTGTGAAACGTATTCTGATACAGATATTTTGTTTTCTTCCCGCTTTAGTGTGTCAAATCTGTAAACCATTATCTGCTAACAATAGCTTGAAATGTGTATGTGGTGGGTGTGAGATTCATTAGTACATTCAGATGTGCACGCACTTCAGAGCTTGCATGAGTGCCTGTTTGTTGATTGTGTGCATCTTCTAGACTAATACATAGCTGTACTTTAACAGGCAGCTTTGCATATACACACAGACTAATGTATTATCATAATACATATATCTCACGCAATGCATTGTATTTTTGTAATAAAACAAGTTGCTTTTATATATTTGAATGATACAAAAGTAGTGTGAAAATCAGAAAAAAAGGACTAAATCAATTTTTATCGAAAAATTCCTGGGTTTTACAAAAAGTATTAAACTGAAAACAAAGGAGCTTCTTGATGTGCACTGCTCTCATTCTCATTACAGGTTAGATCAGCCAGAGGGCTGCTCTAATTTCTGCCAGCTGGCTACAATTCCTAAGGAATCAAACACCAGCTGAACACAGCTGGAATGCAATGTCTTCTGGTCCACACCAATTGACCTTGGCATACGCCTATGTGATGGATGTGGGGCTGCTCTGTGATAATTTATTAATACTGTACATGACCTGGTTATTGGGATGTTGGTTTAGCATAATAGCAGGCTGTAAGGGAAAGCAAGAAGAAAGAATGAAGAATAGCTCAAGATAAATCATCCTCCAGTTAACACATCAGGGTTGTTAAGAGACCATGCCTGAGCAAGTAGCATTGAAGATTCTACCACAAATTTTAGCCAAGTTTGTGGAGTGAATGCTGCAAGTCAGAAGAGCAGAGCACAAGGACTATTTACCTCTTTCCAAAGGTCAGGCAGTTGTGGGAACTTTTCTTTCTCATACCCAGAACTTGGTGGGGTGTTTGAAAAAGTTAGGTTTGCCTGGCCAACCATCACTGGATGGTAAGGCTTTACATAAGATGTACCTTATAGACTAACAGATGTTTTGCAGCATGAGCTTTCGTGGGTGAATACGCACTTCTTCAGATGCAAGCCCTTGCATCTGAAGAAGTGGGTATTCACCCACGAAAGCTCATGCTGCAAAACATCTGTTAGTCTATAAGGTGCCACAGGATTCTTTGCTGCTTTTACAGATCCAGACTAACACGGCTATCCCTCTGGTACTTTACATAAGATGGACATCCTTGAAGATGGTCTATTGTTTTAAAGTCCTTATCTCTAAATGCTTTGTTCCTACCATTAAGACTAAACAATACTTTGGTTTAAGAAGCTGTCTGGTCATTACTGGTCATAGACTTCCACAGGGAAGAAACACAGGTGCTGAACCCAATGAGACCTGCTAAGCAAGCATGGTTTATACACAAGGTACTGTAGCCCAGGGCCTAGTTTAAGAGTGGGAGAATTGTAGAATTCTTCCCCAGGAGCAGGGCCGGCTCTAGACCCCAGCGCGGCAAGCACGCGCGTGGGGCGGCCCTTTCCCGGGGGGGCGGCAGGCTGGGCCGGCGGACCTGCCGCAGTCATGCCTGCGGGAGGTCCACCGGAGCCCTGGGACGACCGGACCTGCCGCAGGCATGACTGCGGAGGGGGCACTCGTCCCACGGCTCCAGTGGACTTCCCGCAGGCATGACTGCGGACGGTTCGCTGGTCCCGCGGCTCGGCTGGACCTCCCGCAGGCATGACTGCGGCAGCTCAAGCGGAGCCGCCGGACCTGCGAACCGTCCGCAGCTGCGGGAGGTCCAGCCGAGCCGCGCGACCAGCGGACCCTCCGCAGTCATGCCCGCGGGAGGTCCGCTGCTCCCGCGGTTCCGGGGCGCCTCCCGGGCATGACTGCTTGGGGCGGCCAAAAACGTAGAGCCGCCCCTGCCCAGGAGAGGTAAAGGCACAAGGCCTGATACCTCGGGGGGTGCACTCAGAGAGATCAGGAAGGGGGCAGAGGTACAGCTAGCTCTGTCATTGTGACACCCTGCGTGAGGATCAAGTGGAGAAGGTGGTTGCACAGAGGATGGCTATGCCAACTCTGCACCAGCTGAGAGTGCCCTCATGCGAGGGAAATTCTCTCCTAGCCAGAACTGACATTAACTACCAACAACAACAAAACGCTGTGAATTTTAAAGAAATCAGGAGACTTATCCTACATTCTCTTCTCCAGTTTTCTCTCAGCTCATCAGTCATACTTCACAGTCTCCTGCTGTTTTGTGCATAAGTTTGATACTGATGTTCTATTAGGCTGCAGATCGAAGATCCCATGACTGAAGAAACAACTGCCTGCTGTCCAAAGATTAATGTAACTGGATGCAGAAAATACTGGGAATTGGACAAGACTGTTCTTGAGATTTCAGACTATTTTTGTATGCTTATGAGATTCTGGTAAGCTTTGAAAAAAATTCTAAACATTTGGGTGCTATCTCAGGACCTTTGAACCTTTTTTATGGGGTGTGTCCATCATTGTAAAAACTGTGAACTGGCATTACTTGGGAATCAAAAGCAATTCTTCCTATGTCAATGTACAGACACATTGTAATTAACTGGTATAGGGAGTACATATACAGCTTCCCTTTGTTGAATGGAATCAATACTGTTCAGTGGAGTATCATTGAATCTATACTATTGGTGGTTACTGAAAAGCCTAATTTAGCTCAACTGCAGGGATCTGGTTTTTTTAGAGCACAAGGTTCTTAGTTTTCTCCCTGCTATCACCATGGATTTTCATGTGGACGTAACATATTGATGACCTTGAATCCCTACTGGACCACAGTTCTATTAGAAAATATACTCAGACACATACCAGGAAGTGACCCTGGCATCTCACTAAATGGAGGCATTTTTAATCCATATTTAAAAAAAAACTGCCTGAAAAACATCAATACATAAGCAATTTAATTATGCTTTCTGTTTTCCTCACATAGGATGATTGTATTCCAGACTTATGTTATGGCTTCTACATCTCAGACAAACGGATGCAATTGTGCTTCTCCTGGAGCCTTGGAATTGGTTAAAACCCATTCATGAACTGTGCCTGTTCTTAATAAAATCTATCAATCTAATCTTTTAAATAAAATGGGCTTCTTCTCACTGTCCTAATCAGATCTTGCTTGTGTTTTGGGGGTGGTTTTATTTTGTTTCCCCCCATCATTCCCAAAGTTCAAAATTATTCCTGCTAATACAGGAAATCACATAAGGGATAAACCTCCCATTTTCACTCTGTTGTGAGACTGGAGATTTATCAAAGCTGTGCTTGAATAATGTGTCCCTCTTGTATAGCAATGATAAAAAGCAAAATGATCTGAACATACTGTGATCATGTCTTCAAGGTGCATTACATTTATTATATGACATTCTAATTTAATATTTACCAGGGGTACCTGATCTGGAGAGATGTCAACTCTGATATTAATTAAAGTAAAAAGGAATAAGTCTCATAAAAATAGTTGCTTAAAAAACAAGTGGGTAAAAACAGAACCAATACCAAGGTCAGACCAGCCCATAAAAGGAGTCTGAGCATTGCTGGTTCAGACATTGCCATGGTTTTTGATTCCTTGCAGAAACAGCTCCTTACTGCTTACTAAATACTAGTTCACACACATCACTCAAAATTGTACATGAACACTCAGGAACATCTTGCACATTGTTAACTCTTAGGTGATAAGAATTAGTTTGATCTTTAGATAAAGCACAAGGCAGATACCTGGGACCCAATTCTCTAATGCCCTACTCTTGTATATTCATTAACACCAGTTTAAACACTACCAGATCATAAAGGTTGCATTTTAAAACCATTTTGCATAGATTCCTGAATACAGATGCTTTCCTTAAAATGTAAATTCAAGTTCTTCAGGGAAGAAACTGTGTCTTATCAAGTGTTACACAACACCTAATACAATGGATCTCTGGTGGAGTGAAAAGTCAGAAGAATTTTTTAACATGAGCAAAACAATGTATTTTCCCCAAGCCTTGTTTTCAGAAATGATGTGATCATTTTAGCTGAAATTTTCCAAAATCCTTCAGCATAGGGCAGACAGCCAGCAAGGAAAATTTTAGCCAGAATAGTTACATTTGGTACAATTATAAGCAACTGAAGACACACACTTATAATGGGAAGTTTATTGGGCAACCTTAACAACAGGGTTGTGCTATCAGTCCCACGTAAAATAATAATGGATTGTACATCCATGCTGCAACCATGTATATAGAGATCTGTATTTTCCAGTCATATACATCTTCCTGAAGATTCTGACTCCATTACTGCCCCAAAGCAGTACCAATACAGTGAGCAGTTCTTCAGCTGGTGTATATTGGCATAGCTCCATGGACACACACTAATTAACCATCAAATGAAAATGTTCTGATTAGGAAGCCCAATTCTAACTGGTCTGAAATGAACAACAGAGTTTGCCATAGCAGAGCACACCAATGTCCCATGTCGTCTGGTACCTTGCTTATAGTTGTTTTCAGAACTTGAAGGGTAATGGGAAAGAGAATATAAAGTAGTTTGCATTTGGTAAATTGTGCAGCATTAGTGGGGAGAAAAAAGTTCTCACTAGTCCCCAGTGCTGTTCAGTTCATACTCTGAAACTTGAGGTTCCCTTTCGGACACATTGAAACTAAACAGACAAAAACCTTTTGTCCACTCTGCCTTCCTAATGCAGGGCTCTTCTCTGCAATATATTGTGATGTTTTGTTTTGTACTATCTTAGATAGCTGAAGCAATGGGGCTTCCACCACATTCCTTAGGATACGATTTGAAAACGAAATAGATACTTAGTTTAAAAGATTGTCCTGATCTCAGCCTCAATTTTCCTTTTCCAGATTTCATCCTATTTTATACTCTTAGTTAAAGAGATTCCTCTCTGAGCAGCTTTATATGCTTTTGCTCTCTCACTTTGAGAAGATATAGGCAAGATTACTATCCTGTTTCTTGTAATCATTGTTAACTAATAAGAAGTTTTAATAATTTTACACTGTCTGTAGTACATAACCATCTCTTTAAAATCCCAGTCAGCTACCTGACTTGATTTGATATTGAAGTGAATCCATGCATTAATTATACTGTAGGTTATTTCTTTTTTTGTCAGCTCTAAAAAAATCCCACCTATTTTTAAATTTAAATCACAACACAAATCACATCAGAATTTGTTTTTAATATTATACATGATTAATATTTCACTTCCATATTAAAAAATGTCTTTAAGTAACTAATAAACCTATCTAGAATATACTGCTAGCTGCGCTCAGCGAAAAGACATGTTGAAAACAAATGTATCTGCATAAATATAATCTAGCTAGTTTATGGATGGGGACTAGTGCTTGGATTCATAATAGTACTTAAACACCTAAACTCCAGATTTAGGCTCCTAGGTCCTAGTTTTATGCACTACTATGATCCACACAATCCCCACTTGGCTGCCACCCAATCCTGTAGGCACCTAAACTCATTTGGTGCCTATATTTTTGCTGTAAAAATTCCCTAGGCACCTAAATTACTGCCTTTGGGCATGAGGATTGCAGCCTCATTCTAGATAGTCAGACGCCTAACTCCTGCATAAGCCTCAGTGTGAACCACAAACCAAGGGAAGATAGCCTCTGAGCATGCGTAGTGGAATAGGCCTTGCAGGTGAGTTAAGCAGAAGAGTGCTTGTCTACTGAGTAAGGTCCCATTCAAAAATCAGGCTGGGGGAGGCAGTGCTCACGTTTTAACTTTTAGCCCAGTGATTAAAACACTCAGCTAGAATGTGGGAGCACCACATTCAATTCCTCCCCTCTCTGCATGATGCAGAGAAGGAATTTGAACAGGGGTCTTCTACCTCTCAGGAGAGTGCGCTAACCACTGAGCTGATGGAGGGGCTCCCTCAGTCTCTCCTGTTGAAGCTGTTCCACTGTGGATAAGTAATTAAAAAGCCATTAGAGAAGGGGGACTGGATCTCCCAGGTAGATGCCCTAACCTCCAGGTTATAGAGTCATTCTCATGCTCTCTTGTCCCACGCCCCTAATTATTTGTAGACAGTGGAAGAGCTTGCATAGGAGAGACTGAGGGAGCCTCACATCAGAATACCCAATAGCTCAATGGTTAGGGCCCCCTCCTGAGAGTTGGGAGACCCCTCTTCAAATCCTATCTCTCCATCAAGCAGAGGGGGAATTTGAACCTGGGTCTCCCACATCTCAAATTGAACTTTGGTCTCTTACCCACTGGGCTAAAATTTATAAGGTGAGCATCAATCCCACCACCTCTTTCTCTTTGTGTGGCTATTTTGTATGAAGCAAGGCAAGCATCTAACTCATTCTCATGAGGAATGACTTAAGCCACCTCACTCCAGGAGAGATATTTCATGGCTGTGGATCACAAGCAGAGATAGGCACCTCTGTAGCTCAGACTTAGGAGCTTATCTCTGTGAGAGGGGCAGGGCTTAGGATGGACGCCTCTTGGCATCTCCCATTGACTGACTTAGGTGTCTCCTATGTCGCATGCTGGCTTTTGTGGATCTCATGTTTAGGTGTCTCTCTCTCTCCCTGTCTCTATCTCTTAGCTTAGGTGCCTAACTCAGGCTTTGTGGATCCCAATTTTCTAGGCAATGGGCCATTGTGTATAATAAATAGAAAATGTACAAGCCTCTAATTTAAAGATGATTAAAAATACGATAAAATAACCTAGAAAATCCTGATACAATAGGGTCTAACTAGGATGATTTCTCCAAAAGAAAATTGTGGCTCACCAGTCTATTAGAACTCTTTGATTGTGTCAACAAAGTAGTGGTTAAAGAAGAACCAGTTGACATAATTTATTTGGATTTTCAAATGGCCTTTGAAAAAGTTCGTAACAAGAATCTAGTAAAGAAATTAAACAATCATGAGGAGAGAGGCAGAGTTTTGATTTTGTACCTCGGTTTCCTTATTTACAGAATGAGAATAACAACACCAGGGCCGGCTTTAGCAAGTGCGGGGCCCGATTCATACTTACCCGGCGTTGCTCCGGGTCTTCGGTGGCACTCAAAGACCCGCCGCCGAAATGCCACCAAAGACCCGGAGCGACTGTAGGGCCAACTGCCAAAATGCCGCTGAAGACTCCCTGGAGCACTGCCAGGTGAGTAAAAATTAAAAAGGCACCGGTGCGGGGCCCTCTTAGGCACGGGGCCCAATTCCGAGGAATCAGGCGAATCGGCCTAAAGCCGGCCCTGAACAACACTATCCTAACTCACAGTTTTAAGTGATGTTTCCAGACTGCTCTGGGATCCTCAGATGGCAGGTGATACTAAAACCACAGAATTATCCTTACAGTATGATTGATTCTGTAGGGGGTGGCTTTTTTAAAAACAGTGTTTTTCTCCCCTTCATATACAATTTAAATAATTTCCATCTCTTGCAGAAAGTAATGTCTGAGGCTAAACAAATGATCACTCTAAAAATCCATCACAAGCTTGGAATGTTACTGCAAAGAGTTCAAGCTGTGAACTTCTCTTTTTTTATGCTATCATTACCAGAGTCTTCCTTCTGTCCCTTCCCCACAGCTAATTTCTAATCATATTGTTTTATATACCAGTTATAAGTCAGCAATTCTGGCTTGTTTAGATTTCATTTTCTGCCTGAGATGCTAGAGGCAGCTGCAACAGCTCCAGGTAATGATGCACTTAGCCTAGGTTTACATTTCCTGCATGTTTCCTGACTTAAAACAGCTCTTAATTCTAAGTAATCCCAAATCTAGCTGAATTGCCTCCATAAAACTGCTGCACACATGGCTCATTGCCCACACCTGTGCTTGCACATGTCTGGTGCTGCTGAGTGCTGTTTCTTTTTAGTGCCAGAATATATTCCATCCCTGATTTTTACATGGGATTTAGCGTTAAGGGGGCTGTGTGCTAAATTCAACGTGTCAGATTCTTGTGCTTCTCTTTGATTCACCCATTAAAAAAATACTGAAGTATAATGCCAAACATCTAAGATAGTTTCTCTTTTCTCTTCATAGGAAGAGGAATATGCATGAAAAAGCATGAATATTAACACAACTGTGTCTCATATCTGTCTATCCCTGTGTGAATAAATAGCTGATGCATCTTAACATCTAATTACCGTACAAAGATTCTGTTTATATACTATTGTAATGTCCTATTTGGCATAAGGTAGGTAGAGTTTGAGACTCTGGAATGGGTTGTTTACTCCGTCGGGAGAGAAATTAGTCAGCCAGCAACACAGTACTGGTAGAGACGTCTTGTATGGTATTCTCCATTCAGAGAAAGGGCCAGATCCTCAGCCTGTGTGGATTCTCATAGTTTTATTGACTTCACTAGATCTATATCAATTTAGACATCTGAAAATCTGCCCAGAGAGTGCTCACACCTACCCAAGTACCTGGGAACACCTGCATCCCATTCTGATCCTATATATCAGATTAATACTGGAATAAAATATCAATCTGACCTTCCTGTCATGTTCCCCATAAAAATACATACCATGGTTTATGATCAGATTATACTAGTCCAGAGACTGGCAACCTTTGGCACGCGGCCCATCAGGGAAATCCGCTGGCGGGCCGGGATGGTTTGTTTACCTGCAACATCTGCAGGTTCAGCCGATCGCAGCTCCCACTGGCCGCGGTTCACCATTCCAGGCCAATGGGGGCTTTGGAACGGCAAACTGCGGCCAGTGGGAATTGTGATCGGCCGAACCTGTGGACGCAGCAGGTAAACAAACCATCCCGGCCCGCCAGCGGATTTCCCTGATGGACCGTGTGCCTAAGGTTGCTGATCCCTGAACTAGACAGTGATTTTGTCAGTTTTAACAGGCTAGCAGGATTGGATGTGTTCAGTGTAAACTGAATCAGTGTGCTTCCATAACCAGTGCTGTTAAATTGGTAGATTTAGTCACTCTTCCCTGTGAGTCAGATCATAACTGATATCTCAGCATAGTTACTGTGGGATACTATACTACCAAAGGTGATGTCATCTTTCAGATAAGGCAGAACACTGAGGTTCTAGCTCTTTGCACTCATTAAAAATCCTATGGCATATTTTGTGGGAGTAGAGTTGTTAACTCCAGTAACTTGTTCAAATCTCCATCTGGAAGATCATAATCTGCCTACTGCAGTTCTGTACGTTTCAGTTGTCTAGTGCAGTGCTTTTCAAAGCCGGTCCGCCGCTTGTTCAGGGAAAGCCCCTGGTGGTCCGAGCCGGTGTGTTTACCTGCCGCATCCGCAGGTTCGGCCAATCGTGGCTCCTGCTGGCTGCGGTTCGCTGTCCCAGGCCAATAGGGGCTGCTGGAAGGGCAGCCAGCACATTCCTCGGCCTGCGGCGCTTCCAGCAGCCCCCATTGGCCTGGGATGGTGAACCCCGGCCAGTGGGAGCCACGATCAGCCGAACCTGCAGACGCGGTAGGTAAACAAATCGGCCCGGACTGCCAGGGGTTTTCCCTGAACAAGCGGTGGCTCAACTTTGAGAAGCACTGGTCTAGTGTTCTTCTTCTCTTCCTGTCCCAAACTAACTGCTATGTCCTACCGCACAGGTAGCTGCATGGGGAGTAGGGGTAGACGTAGGGGAGGTAGGTGAAATATTTTCTATAGTCACAGCATCAGTAATTCTGTAGAGCAGTTTAAAGGTGTAGGTATGCTACATAAATCAGTGAACGATAAAAGGAACAAAAGAGGGAAGAAAAAGAAATTGGAGGCATGATGGTTTAGGGAATGCTTTTCCTATCCTCATTCTGCTTAGTGCCTTAGGAGAAAGTCCAGGATCTACAGCGCTCCTTCATGTGCCACTTCTGCCCCTACTTCACATCCAGTCTTTCCTACCTTGTTCTCAACAAAGATCACCCCATACCCTATTTTACCTGAACTGTTGGTCTGTGTCTGCAGAAGAGAAGACTGAGGGGGGATTTGATAGCAGCCTTCAACTACCTGAAGGGGGGTTCCAAAGAGGATGGAACTCGGCTGCTCTCAGTGGTGGCAGATGACAGAACAAGGAGCAATGGTCTTAAGTTGCAGTAGGGGAGGTCTAGGTTGGATATTAAGAAAAAGTATTTCACTAGGAGGGTAGCGAAGCACTGAAATGGGTTACCTAGGGAGTGATGCTTAGAGGTTTTTAAGGTCAGTCTTGACAAATCCCTAGCTGGGATGATTTAGTTGAGATTGGTTCTGTTTTGAGCAGGGGGTTGCACTAAATGACCTCCTAAGGTCTCTTCCAACCCTAATCATCTATGATTCTATGATTCCTTACTATATGTTTTCTGGGCATTATCTATGTCTGCAAAGGACCGCTGTAACATAGTATGAGACATTTGTGCTAGATAAATTATTGTTAGTTATAAGCTGTAAGAATTTAAAGTTACTGGGTGGGTATTTGTTAAAAATATGGAAAAGAAGGAAAAACAGTTAAATCACTTGAAACGTAAAGTATTAAGTGAGGCTTTCATAGAATCAGAGGGTTAGAAGGGATTGCAAGGGCCATCTAGTCTAACCCCAGCCAAGATGCAGGATTTGTATCTAAACCATCCAAGACAGACGGATATTCAGCCTCCTTTTGAAAACCTCCCGAGAAGAAGCTTCCACAACCTTCCTAGTCAATCTGTTCCATTGTCCTACTGTTCTTACAGTTAGGATGTTTCTCCTGAGATTTAATCCAAATCTACTGGGCTGTAGTTTGAACCCATTGCCTTTTATTGTGCCTTCTGTGGAAAAAGAGAACAACTATTCTCCATCATTTTTGTTGCAGCCTTTCAAGTATTTGAAGACCACTATCATATTGCCCCTTAATCTCCTCTTTTCCACACTAAACATACCCAGTTCCTCCAGCTTTTGCTCATCTGGCTTACATTTTATCCCTTTGTTTATCTTTGTCGCTCAGCTCTGGATCCTTTCCAGTTTCTCCACATCCTTTCTATACATTGCTGATCAAAATGGGACACAGTACCCAAGCTGAGGCCTAACCAGCGCAGACTCGAGGAGTACTATTGCTTCCCCTGATTGCATGCTATGCCTTTGTTAATGCAACCTAAAATTGGATTTGCGTTTTTTTGCAACAGCATCACATTGCTGACTCATGTTGTGGTTGTGATCCACCAAAACTCCCAGATCATTCTCATCAGTGCTGCTGCCAAGCCAGTTTTCCCCATTCTGTAATTGTGCATTTGCTTTTTCTTCCCTAAGCGTAGCACCTTATATTTGTCTTTGTTGAATTTCATTTTGTTGTCTGTAGCCAAGTTCTTCAATTTATCAAGATCCCTCTGAATTTTACCTCTATCCTCCAAAGTATTGGCAACCCCCCCTAACTTCGTGTCATCTGCAAACTTGATTGGTATGCTGTCTAGTCCTATAGCTAAGTCATTTATAAAGATGTTAAACAATATCCCTTGTTTCCTTTCCCTCTTTGCTCAAAAGAGTTTTTAGTAGGAAGCCCCTATCTTACTCCCTTAGTTGGTATTAAAAATGGTAATACCTGTTTTATTTACGGAAACAAAGAAAGTTAGTTGAGATGGGCTGGAATGAGTGTAATTACTCTTGTTGTTAAAGTCCAATCCCATTTCCAAAAGCCAAAACAAGACAAATGCGCACAAGAGGGAAGAAAAAAGAACAACAAATGCAGAAAATACAGTTTCTGTCTCAGGTATGGACTCTCACTTGCAATCTCACTTCTGGAGAAACATAGGCCAAGCACATAGTACAATCAGCCACTCTGACACCTCGCAAACATGCCCCAACATTGAGCTGTTTATCTGACTCTTTCTGGTCACAGGGTGACAGCCATGTTGCAAAGTAGTCAGTCGTTGCTGGTTAAGACAGATTCTTATTCGACTGAAGGAAAAAGGAGAGAGAGAGAGAGAGAGAGAGAGAGAGGAAAGAAAACATGAAAGATGGGGAAGGAAAAGGACACATGGTATGCAGGGTGCATCTGTGACAAAGTCTCACATCCCAAGTGGTGTTTGGGATTTAGCTGAAGCAAGTGGGGGTATCAGTGTTATCTGTGTCCCACTTCTGGCCTGTTCTGGTCAGGACACCTCTCACGATCAGGAAGTCAAAGGCCTAACAATGTAATAGTAGATCCCAGAGGATGAGGGGGGTGGCAGCCATGATGGTGAAGTTCACTCCTTTCCCTTCTTTCAGCAAGTCACTGT
This sequence comes from Mauremys mutica, assembly GCF_020497125.1. Classification (NCBI taxonomy): domain Eukaryota; kingdom Metazoa; phylum Chordata; order Testudines; family Geoemydidae; genus Mauremys; species Mauremys mutica. The sequence goes on from NC_059075.1 coordinate 36,437,481, forward strand.
TGCAGTCCATTCCCCCAAAGTATTTTTGAGGACCACAAACGGGAGTGATAGGCAGCATAATAGCTCATCCCACTCATTATTTTGTCCATCAGTTAGACCTAATTTCCAACGAATCAGTTTTGGTTCATTGATGTCCAATCCCACACTTCTCTTGTTTAGTGGGCATGATCTTAAAGTTTTTTAATTATATCAGTAGGGCTTTTCTTTTACATTAATTCAGTATTTCTCTCTCCATTTTGCACCTTTTCCCATGAGCATTTGTTGTAATAGGTTATTGTGACATTTTATGAACTTTCACTCACTTTTCACAGTTGAGTTTACAATTAGGGTAAATCTACAGTTATCACAACTACCCTCCAGGATAGGGCTGAGAAATTGGCCAGGATTGGTGTACGTATGTGAAGGGAAGTGTGTGCTGCTATTGCTTGTGCTGTACCTATTTAATGGATAAATAAAGAATTTTACTGTCCAGGGTGTTAATATGATACCATTCACCAGCAGTACATTTAATTGTGAAAAAAAAGAGAAGATCTATATCAATACACTTGTTAAAGTTTTCCATGAAGCCTTGGCATCTCCATTAAATATGAAAAGAATGCACTATAAGGGGAAACTATTTAAAGATTATACTGAGCAAAAGGCTTCTCTGAGCTGGAGTTTGGAAAGTAATTTCCTCCTGTGCATCAGAACATTTTTAGGTTTGCCCACACATTCATTATGATAAATCCTTTGTGCTGGGATCAGAATTGAGTCAGAACAGTCCATTTTTAAATCAGCACAATCTAGCCAGTCTCAGAATTCAGCTGTCTCTTTTTAAAATATGTTATGATTATTTTATATCTAAATCATTTAGTTTTTGTCCTCCTGTATCGTTTCAACATTATCTTCCCACCACAGGCCACAGTTCTTCCCTTTGTGAGTCTGCCCACAACGCCGGTGGCTTTGTCCTGATCACGCTGATAAGATGCAGGCTTCCCCACTGCTAATTCTGATTCCAATTAAGCAATACAGAAGGAGACTCCAGAGCCTCAGACAAAGGTCCCTTAAGACCAAGATCTTTACAATACATACTTTATGCCAGTGAAGCATTTTGTTATTTTTGAAACTGACTATTCTGGACCCATTCTCCGCACATCATCATCACCTCTTCTCCTCCTCCCCATATTTCTAACAGTTCAACGAAAGGCCAGGGGAAAAAAAAAGAAGCTGAGAAAGAATGGCAATGAGGCTCAGAGAAACTCAGGAGCTGGTTTAACAAGCAACTTACTGTGGCTGGATGAAGAAACAGAAGGTGACTACAATATTATGACCATTGATGACATTTGCAGTTAAATTACATTAAGATAAATCAGATCTCATACCTCGGGGCAGAAAATGATCATATGAAGGAGTCAGGATTGAAATTAATTCTTCCTTAACCTTGAAAAAGGGCTGGGGTGGAGTATCTTCCATGCGCAGTAATTTCATTGCACAGGAGGAATTTAGGAGAATCAGGCCAAATACATTTTAGGAGAGTTTCTTCTAAAGAATCAGGGACAGTAATGGCCAATATCCATGGTTTGGTGTTGTATAACATTAAATATTTGTCATTTGTAGCTCTCAAAGTGCTTAATGCTGGTAAGAAAATGTTATTACCTCCATTTTACAGGTGGGAACATAGAGGCACAGACAAACTGCTCAAAGAAAAACCCACTGCGCTGAGTCTGGGTTGTTCAATGGACTCAGACTTGTGGGGCTCAAGGTGGGACAAAAAATGTGTAGACATACCCCTAGAGAACATATGATTTGTTCTACAGAAGGAGTGTGGCATGACCTCGTGAACAGGGTACAGGACTGGGAGTCAGGTATCCTGGGTTATATTCTCAGCTTTGTTGATGACTATTGTGTGAACTTGAGCAATTTGCCTTTGCGTCATCTGAAACTAGGTGACAAGATAGCAAGTATGAAAAATTGGGATGGGGGAGGGGATTATAGGCTCCGATATAAGAAAAAGCCTCAAATAACAGGACTATCTGAAAGCAGGCTAGTGGGGAGGGTCTTGGAGCCTGGGCTCCAGCCCAAGCCTCAATGTCGACACAGCTATTTTTAGCCCTGCAGCCTGAGCCCTGTAAGCCCAAGTCATTTGAATTGCACTCCGAGACTCAGTGCCAGGGGTTTTTCTTTACAGAGTAGGCATATGCTATATGTTCCTAATAATTAGAAATAATAAAATAAAATGAAAAATCCATTATCTTTCATAGGCTTGTTACCTGCAGGTTTAAATCTGGCTGGTCTAGGTGTAAAGTGATTAAACCTATATTAAAGAAAAGTCATGCTGAATTTTCTATATCTTTCTGAATGGAAACGCATATCGGTGACTAACAAGAGGTTCTTCTGGGCAATAGTTCTGGATGGCTGCTCTACTGCCTGAATACTAAAAAAAAGAAACACTTCTCCTCTTACCCCGCTTCATAGGGAAAATGGGATTTTTCATCATCCAGCTCAAGCCAATTTTCTTCTACATTTTTCTGAAAGTGCGATTTAATAAATATTTATTTGGTAATGCTCCGAAAGCTCCCTGTGGTTGAGGGCTAATCATGGCTGAATCAAGTCTCTTCTCACACCGGCTGCTGAAAAAGAGGATAAAAAAGGCTGGCAAAATGGAATATTGTATTAGATGGTGGAGAGAAGAGTTGCCTTTGCTGCAATCAGGAATGGAGTTTTCAAATCACACTTGCTTACACAGCAAGAAGATTTTTTGTCTCTTTTTATTCTTTGTAAATCTTCCCCTGTTTGTTTATTTACTTTTCTATTCTTAGAATTGCTTGCTAAATCCTTTGGATCAGGAGCTTATAGGGCACAAGCAGTCAATGACGAAGGGATGGAGGGTGTTTGTCTGTTTCCTTTTCCGAATATACACTATGGAGAGGTATTTAAAAACAGTGGAGGGCGAGAGTCTTTGTGGATTTTGGAACCTCATTTCACTGATCAAGTTTGAATTTATTTTGGTTCCTGTCCTTTTGCTGAAGATAAGGTATGTGCTGAAGGAAGCAATAACATCTGATGCAAATAAGGCTAATGTGTGGATATTTTATTTTCAGCCATGCTCGCACTTATGAAAATCTGATGCCTGGATTCATCAATGATGGCACAGACTTGAACAAGTCCATGAGACTCCTTCCAAATACTTCTGAATCTTCCACTCGATTAGTTTTCAAAGTGAATTGGGCAGTTGTTCTGATGGCTGAAAACATATTAAAAAATTCTTTTTGTGGATTTAAAATAGTACACACTGTAGAGAGAAGCCCTGAAACAGCAAAGGGGAAGAAGTAGCTAGCAAACTTGGTTTATATGCATTGTATAAATACATACACTTAGACAGCATTAGGTCAGCATGTAGCCAGAAAGGACCTGCTCTTGCTCCTATTCGAGTCAATCTTAAAAGTCCCATTGACTTTCATAGTTCAGGATCAGAACCTCAGAGACAGTCAGGCAGAGATGTGATAAACTGCAGAGCCAGATGATAAATTGCATTTATTGTGCACTTTTGACCACCTCTCCTGCACTCTGCCCACTAATCCATCTCCCTCAGGGCTTATTCTTACATTTGAAACCTCTGAGGAGCTTCCAAACTTCAATTTTATTTTCTAAATCAACATGCCAAGAACAAATGTCCTGCTCTGACTAAAATTACCCTGTCCCAAGACCTAGAACAGGCAATATTCCATTCTGCACCAAGGACAAATTTAAGGCCCAGTATCTTATTAGTGGGAAAAGGGAGCTAAGGGAATTTTACACTTTTGGAAAATGGAAATTTCCAATGAGACACAAGCACTTGCTTCTAGACCTAGAAGTCCCAAGATACCATATAGGGTTTTACGCCATGTAAAACTGTGGGAATTCTTGAAAACTAAAACATCTTTTTTGATAAAGGCAGGTTAAAAAAGGAAGAGGAAGAAATCCCCCCCAAATAGATTTTACAACTCCTTAAAACATTTGCACTGCCTACTATACAAAATATATGATAGTGTGTTGTAGTATAAAGCTTTGATTAGCATGCATTTGAGATTAACTGCAGTTATGAGTAATGCAGCCATCCTAAATTAATGCTGATAAAACCGTCAGTTCATACCACAGCACATTTCCTATATTTAAAAAACACTAATGCACAAGCTGCTGTGCATATGTAATACTGCCCTCCACTGGAGGGAACCATAATTGCACAGTCATGTGTCATAGGCCCTACATTGTTAACAGCTAATGGAGAGTCTACTCTAGCCAGATAAGGAAGCATATGCCTTTGAAGCGGGAGGATATGTGTTCTATCGCTGAGGTTGTTGGGAACAATTGAGTGACCAGTGTGTGCAACATAGGAACTTCACAGTTGTCACTATCTAGCCATATAGATTTGTTACGCCCTGTAAAACTGTGGGAATGTACTATTGTACATAACTATATCCAGATCCTTTGCACTTACATAGTTCCTTTTGTTATATCCTTGGGGGCAGCCGGTTTAGGAAGAAATCACTTGAGGCCAGAGAGCAGACATGCTAACAAAACTACCATTTTATTTACAGACACAGAGAGCTCACTCAGCCAGCTGAAGCTGGCCGAGCTATCCCCTAATAATCTAACTCAGTTGCCATAGGAACAAAAACCATGACAACCAAATACACAACACCTTTCATCGGGGGGCATGGATCAGCATTCATGTCGCACTCCCTGTCAGTACCTGGCCCAGGCTGGGTAAGCTAATGATCCAACCAGCAGACCAAATTCGGTGATGAATCCTGGCCTTGTGTCACCAAAGGCATACTGCACATATGCTAAGAAGAAGTTCCTTTCATCTGAGCATCTGCAAAATGTTTTACAAAGGTGAGTTTAATTAAAGCCATCATTTCACGACAGCATTTATTTCTCTGTGGAGCCATTTCTACAGATTGCTCAATCAGCATGTTTTGAATCCTATGGGTTTAGATGAATCAATATCTGAAAAAGAATCATCCCTATATCACAGGAAAGGTTAATCTTTCCTTAGAAACAAAAGCCACTAACAGTTAATCCATGAGAGCCTGAAAATTAAACCTGGATCCTTTGGCTTCAAAAGCTGTAAACCTAGGGTCGAAATATACTGTCTATCTGCATTTGTGCCTTTGATATTCACAGCCCCTTTTGAGCCTCTCTCGGATATTGTCTCCGCCTAGACATCTGAGTGATGTCTCTGTTTTCACTTCAAAGTTCAGTGGGAGCTCATTCTTTGGAATGTTAAAAAGCATTTTGATGGCCACATTACATAAATAAGCTGTAATGAGTAAGCACGTGAAGTGCACTATCTGGATTTTTGGATGGCTATAGAGAAAATACAATTAACCCACACAGAAAAAAATGCATTTTTTACATACTGTCCAGTTGTTGCATAATGTTGTATGCACACTATGAGCTAGATCCTCAGCTGGTATAAGCTGACATTGGTCTATCAAAGTCAATGAGACAATGCCAATTTACACCAGCTGAGGATCTGGCCATAAAATCCTGTCTTCATTCCCTTTTTCCCCCATTTGTACTAACTGTGGTAATGTATTGTGTGTGTGTGTGTGTGTGTGTGTTTGTGTGTGTGTGTGTGTGTGAGAGAGAGAGAGAGAGAGGGATTGACAGCATCAACCCTTTTTACATAGGAAATCTAACTCCTGTCACATGGCTCCAGTGACCTTGAGGAGAAAAGGACATATCCCAGTTTCTTGAAGCCTCCAGTTCATCCTTCTTAACACTGCATTGATATTAGAATCAATGACCAAGTGCAGCCTGCAAGAAACACATGATTGCAGACCTAGTAAACACCAACATAAATATTTCTGGAAGGTAGCTGTTTTGAGGGATAGAGCCATTTGTCAGCACAGGTGCAGCAGGGTGAGTTGATAGAGAGGCACTGATTTTCAGCAATGAGCTCATGCGACAAAGAATAGCTGCTGTCTATTTGCAAGGCACTGACGAAGGTTGGCATCTGGGTACAGAAGAGAATTAAGCATGAAATTAACCAGCTGTGCCACTGAAGAAACTACTGGATAGGTTTCCAATCCACTCTATTGATAGTCACACAAGTCTGGAGACCTACAGATGTGTCTCCATTTATGACTATATACACACACACGCCTTGGTGTTCTATTTCAGAATCCACCTTCCATTTGTGCCATGGAAACTGAGATTTCTATTTTTGACACAGATCTGTCACACAATAGAGGTTCTACCACTAGAACCTCTTGGACATTGTCCAATAAAAGAAAAATAAAATATAAAACCAGAGTAAAACACCTGCATCTCTATCCTAATGCTATGGACCACTCAAATTTAATACAAAAATGTAATACAAAATCTCTTACACATGAGGTATTCTTTTGGTCAACTGTTCTGGTACCCATGGCTATGTAGAGAGGTCTAAAGCAGCAAGAGCAGGGAAAAAAGACTACTTAGTGGCTTGTTACAACACAATATAGTATGAATAATCACTTTCAAAAGTGTCCTTAAATAATAAATGTACATAGAGCTAAGATGAGTGACAGGGACACCTAAAATGTTGGACTACAGTTGCCACTTCTCTCAAATATGCTTTGATCCCATATCCAGATAGTCTCACCTATGAGGTTCAGCTTGAAGCTATCAATGTCTGAAAGTTTTCTGAAGTGGCTCCCCCTTCACTTTCTGCTGTGTTTGAAGAAGGCAGAGGACCTACGTCCATAAAGTGTCAAGATTTCTGTTGCTTGAAAGCAATGATGGTTGATGTTTCAAAAACCAGTCTGGGCCAAGTAAAGTGGGTACCTCTTATATAAACCTTTTTCTTCTTCTCCCACCCCTAATTAGTCATCTTAACCCTCCCTTTAAACAGGTTCTCCTCCCCTAAATGAGCTTTTGCTAGACCTGGTATGGGCTCTCTACCCTGGCATTCCCCTGGCAGCTGAGACATTCAGCGCAATCAGGCAGGACTTGTACAAATTGATCTACTGTTGAGTATATAGATTTAACCTTGCCACATCCACCAGCGCCCCCACACTCAAGCACCACCAAAAATAAATGGTTGAATGACAGTCTACTCAGTAAAATCCTGTAACTAAGCTTCCAATCACTGGCACCATCCATAAATTCAAAAGTGTAAAATTGGATCATTTCATTCCAGTGAATTAGTGTCCCTGTTAATAGAGTTCTAAGTATATAATCACATAAATGGCAAAATTAAAATCTTAAGCAGGCCTTTGCTGTGCAGTTATTCCCAGTTCAGACCAGGGAAACTGGCCAGGCCCGTTCACCTTTGGGAACAATATCTTTGATTCACCCACTGTTGAGTGTTCTGGCTAACACTTACTGCAGTAAAACAGGCAGGCCATGGGTTTTATCAAGCTCTGTCAGATCTCAAAAGGATCATGGGATTCCCCTAGTTTATTTTTTTCCTCCTCTTGGTTTTTGGTATAATGCAGATGCCAAACATGAGGTCTTCAGGGGATGTTTAATTTGGATCTGGGCCAGCTTCTCCAACTTGTTAGCACAACAATCTCATCTGGAGAAAGACACTGTTCTATACAGGTACGCTATAGAAGCGCTAGTATTCAAAGTTACTTGAACTTCTGCCAGATCTGTCTGTGAATACCTTGCTCAGCAGACCAGAGTTTCTTCTTAAGCAATGCACTTTAGAAAATCGCAGCCTTTGATTGCTATGGGTTTTGTTGCACTAAGAAGGACTCTAAAACAGTGTTGTATCATGAAAGACTATCTGAGCCTGTAAGTTGTCAGCATCTGTGCAACAGTTAGTTGAGCCCTTTTGAGGTTATTGAAGTGCTAATGTGCATTAAGCTCTGCAGTGTTGTGTTCCAACATGGCTAAGCATCTGATTTCAGCCCTCAAGAGCACAGCAGTTCAGACAAGGGCTAAAACTCTTCTACGCTTGCTCTTCATTGTGTCTAGGCATTGTCACACATATGCTACAGTGGTTACAAGTAAAAAGTCAGTATTTGCCAACAGTTCCCTCACAGTGATATGTGAGATTATTATTCTAATTAGTGAACTAAGTCTCTGTGAAGTACTTAAGTATTATTTGACCCATTCTATACATGAATAAAGATGAAGTGACTGCCCAGGGTCATAAAGCGAATTGGTAGCAGAATGGGGAAGAGAACCAAGACTCCTCTTGATTTCAGATTAGAACTGGGAAACTAATGCACAAAATTCTCCATATATAATTGTTCAAATTGTCAAGAAGTCTGTTCCAGCAGTGCTTGTGTCCATGGTATGGTCGCTTTCTGTGAATATTCTAGTGAATATGTTTATTGCCAGAAACATTAATAGGAAGAGGAAAATTTAAGCACATATTGGAGAATATTTGCAGAAAGAATTCTGAGCTATTCACTGAATTATTTTTGGGAGAAATCCAAGCTTAATACTTTACACTCATCCAAACAGGGAAACAACACATCATTGTGACCTCTGTGTCCAATCAAAATTATCCCACACAGTTCACATAGGCCCCAATTCAGCAAGCAATCCTGAATCAGTGAACAAATTAAACACATGCTTAACTTTAAGCACAGATACTGCATATTCACTATTGGCAGCTCACGAACAAGTTACTGATTAAGCATTATTTACTAAAGATATAATTCTGAATAATGAAGAAAACTCTAACCCTTGAACAGAATCGACCACAAAAGGCTAGATTTGTGCCAATTCATAAGGTAAAAATCTTCAAATAAATTAATGGCTATGAATGATATAACCTAGCTAGTGCATAATTCACATTAACTAATTAAGTCCCCGGCATTAACCACTAGACAAACTACAGCTGTTTGCCTACATGATGATTTGTTCACATATTTAAAACACTTGTATTATCTTTTTCCCCAGTGGTTTCACTCAAAACGTCTAAGCACAAGTCTTGGAATTATATCCACTGTTTCCACTGCAATGCAGTATTAGGGAACACACAGCCTTTCAAATGTATTGTCCTTGAGATAGGATTGTTACACTAAGAAGGTTCCATTGGCCCATTTCTGCTCGCTGTCTTTGTCTATGGTACACGTCCCATTGCATCCTAGTTTCCTATTCAAGACTCCCTCTAAAAGCTGTGCAAGATTGTTATTAAAAAAAAAGGCAAAACTTACTGAAAGTTTAATGGCCTTAGAGTCCAGCAAGCCCAAGGCTAAATGTAAGCCCAAGCCAGGACTGAGTTTCAAACTCAATGGGAGTTTTGCCTATGTAAGAAATGACAGACATGTAGTGAGTCTGATTCTGACCTTATGGACATGAGATTTCATTCATAATTTCATTGACTTCAGTGGACTTAAATCCTGAGTTGCACCAGTGTAAGTGAAATAAGAATCAGGCCTGTTGTGCTTAAAGGAAACAACTTTTAAAATTTATAAAATATAAAATGTATTGTATTGGTTTTACAGTTGGTCATCAAGACAGACTCTCTTTAGAAAATTTGAAAGAAAAAAAAATATTTCAGGCTAACACCTTATATGCCAAGTTGTAAAATAGTGGAATATATTAGAACAGACACCACTACACAGTATTTATTAAATAAATTTGAGCAGTGTTTCTCAAACTGGGGTTGCCTCTTTTGTAGGAAAAGCCCCTGGCGGTCCAGGCCGGTTTGTTTACCTGCCCCATCCGCAGGTCTGGCCGATCGCGGCTTCCACTGGCCGCGGTTCACCACTGCAGGCCAATGGGGACTGCTGGAAGCGGCGGCCAGTAAGTCCCTTGGCCCACGCCACTTCCAGCAGCTCCCATTGACTTGGAGCAGCGAACCGCAGCCAGTGGGAGCCACGATTGGCCGGACCTGCGAACGGGGCAGGTAAACAAACTGGCCTGGCCCACCAGGGGCTTTCCCTACACAAGCGGCGACCCCAGTTAGAGAAATACTGGCCTTGACCAAGTAATTGCATTCTCCCAGGCACAAATTTGGGTCTCAATGTGTCCTAGCAAGCATTTCATTTTAAGGAAGATTTACTTTGGCAAAATGTTCTCAATGAAATCATCTTAAACTGGTCTGAATCCTAATAGTAGTTAAAAAAAGAGTAGCTGCAGCATCAGCATTAAAATCCATTAGCACATTTTTCGATTCAGTAGGCTCCAGAACTTTTTTCATCAGTAGGACACTATGGGGGTCCATTCTCCCCTTTAGCCACATGTATAACTCATATTCACAATTATATGAATAGGCTAAAAGGAAACTCTCCCAAAATATGGAGAGTTTGTGAAAGCTTATACTGTTCCTTTCTGTAACCTTGTAATACTGCAGCATTAGGTGAAAACACAATTTTGCATTATGCTACACTCTGTGCAACAGAATAATCACACACAATACAAGAGTTAAAATACAGGAGAAATCTCATGAAAGGGGCTGCGTCTGGGAGATTTCCAGGCCAATTTTGCATCCTCCAGAAGTTAAGAGATGTTTTTCTAAACTTTTGTATGCTTTCTTTAATCCAAACTGAATCTTTACAAAGTTGGCCCAGCATTAGTCAAGACCTCATGTTTTACATCTGGCTAGAAAAACAATATACACCAGCAATGTACATATGATAATTAAAATATCCAGATTTTATAGCATGTCAAGAGAAAGATTCCCCCATTGTTTAATATGTTCCATAGGAAATTGCCCTGTCACTGACAATTGTAAGGAGATTGCAATGTTTCAATTAAGCTTTCTTGTTCTAGGTGCTGCATATAACATATGGAATCTGAAGAACTTCACTGAGCTGAAATTCAGGGGAAGAGATGCTTTAAAACTAGATGAGATATGACAAGATTTATAAAACAGAACCTGCCATACTGAGTCATGATAGCAATGAAACATTGCTCACAGTAAGGCTTCCAGACCCACATAATTTTTCTCTTTGTCTCTGCCTTCCTTTAGGTCTTCTCTAGAGAAAACTGGCCAGCCCCTTCCTGTCCTCACAAATGTACTCTTCTCACAGATGCACACAGAAAAAGTCAGTGGTAGATTAAGATTAAACAGACCAGCAATCTTGTCTGTGAGCTCCAAAGTAGCCTTTTACTCCCAGGCTAGTTTTTAGGGATGGGGTCAAATTCTCTTTTCAGTTAAACCAGTCTAAATGCAGAGTAACTTCACTGAAGTTAGTGGAGTTGCTGTAGATTTATATTAGTGTGAACATTTATACATGGAAGATAGTATCTCTTGCCTGAATAGAACTGTTGTGTCTTTCCTCTGTACACAATACAGTAAAAGCTTTGGTATCTGCCATATTGGGGGAATGGAGGCTGCAGCTTAGTCAACATTCTAGTTAACTAAGAGTTATACTTACCAATGGAGTTTGGGTGCGAGAGGGGAATCAGGGCAGGTCATGAGAGGGGTTTTGGGGTGCTGGATCTGGGTGGTGCTCACCGTGGGCGGCTCCCCACAAGCGGTGACACGTCCTTGCTGCTCCTAAGCGGAGATGCGGCCAGGTGGCTCTGTGAACTGCCTCCACCTGCAGGTGCCATCCCCGCAGCTCCCACTGGCCACTGCTCTTGGCCAACAGGAGCTGCAGAACCAGTGCTCGGAGCAGGGCAGCACACAGAGCCCTTGTGGCTGTTCCTCTGCCTAGGAGCAGCAGGGAGATGTTGCCGCTTCCGGGGAGCTACACTGAGCCAGGTAGGGATTCTGCCGGCCCAGCTCCAACTGGACTTTCAATTTGTATTGGGTGATATCAGAAATGCTGGTTTCTAGAGCTTTCTGATTGGTAAGGTGCTGGATAACACTGCTTTTACTGTATCACGAATATGAGAAAGCCACCTGGACACCGCTGGGATCCAAATAACCATGTTTGCTAACTATATACAAGCATACAAGGCCTTGCTACATATGCACCCTACTGTTCTGTTATATTCTGGTGGCTCTGGAGTTAGATGATTTTGTAGCATTTCCATAATGACAACAAATGTTAAGTCACACAGCAGGTTATAGGTTTAAGCCACCATTATAGTCAGTAAAACTGCAACCTCTTTCTCATCACATATATCATTAGATCTTGCATACTACGCCAGCTTTTTGACATAGGTGGCCCAGTCTTCTACTGCAGTGCTTCTCAAAGCTGGTCCATCAGTAGTTCAGGGAAAGCCCCTGGCGGTTTGGGCTGGTTTGTTTACATGCCGCATCCGCAGGGTCGGCCGATTGTGGATCCCACTGGCCGTGGTTCACCGCTCCAGGCCAATGGGGGCTGCAGGAAGGGTGGCCAGCACATCCCTCAGCCCATGCTGCTTCCCGCAGCCCCCATTGGCCTGGAGTGGCGAACCACGGCCAGTGGGAGCCACGATCGGCCGAATCTGCAGACGCGGTAGGTAAACAAACCAGCCCGGACCACCAGGGCTTTCCCTGAACAAACAGCGGCCAGACTTTGAGAAGCACTGCTCTACTGAGCTATTAACCAAGCTAATTTCCCCAAACTGCCAGACATTTTTTGTCCCTTTTCTTTACTCACAAGAACAAATCCTAAGCAGCTAGCAAACTGGAACTTATTTCTTTACATTCACTCTGCCAATCAATTCAGACTTCTCCCCCAACTACAGGTAGGAGCTCACAATCAAAACTGAAACAAAGTTCCATTATTAGGTAACTCCCTAGCATGAACAATAAAGTTTAAGGATTCTTCCAAAGTAAAGGCTGGTCTCTCATATCTATATGGGTGCAAATCCAGAGAATGCTCATTGAATTTACTAGGTTACTCTAGATTTATACCTCTGAATAGCTCCCTGTTATCAGACACTTCAGGATAATTCCATAGTGGATTGAAGGACAAAATCAGCTCATTCCCGTTCAGGGCCTATTTGGAGTGGACACTGGACTAGGAATGTCCCATAGTGATTCCCACTCCCATCTTTGAATTTCAGAGATCCTTCTGAGAAAGTTGCGAGACACAGATCAATTGAAGAATTTGGGCTAGAATCTGCCCTTATGTACACCTATATAAATGTAGAGCAGGGGTTCCCAAACTTGGTTTGTGGCTTGTTCAGGGTAAGCCCCTGGCAGGCCGTGAGATGCTTTGTTTACCTGAGCGTCCGCAGGTACGGCCGCTCGCAGCTCCTAGGGGCCTCAGTTCGACGTTCCCGGCCAATGGGAGCTGTGGGAAGCAGTGCGGGCTGGGCCACCACTTCCCACAGCTCTCATTGGCCGGGAAAGGCGAACCGCAGCCACTGGGAGCTGCAAGCAGCTGTACCTGTGGATGCTCGAGTAAACAAAGCATCTCTCAGCCCACCAGAGACTTACCCTGAACAAGCCATGAACCAAGTTTGGGAACCTCTGATGTAGAGTAACTCCAGTGAAGTTAGTAGTTCGGGGGACACATGTGTATATATTTCCTAGGGTTGCCAACTTTCTACTCAAACAAAACTGAATATCCTTGCCTCGCCCACGGCCACACCTCTCCTCCAATGCCCCACCCATGCCCTGCCCCTTCTCTGAGGCCCTGGTTGTGCTTACTCCACCCCCCTGCCTCTGTTGCTCACTCTCCCCACCCTCACTCACTCGCTTATTTTCACCAGGCTGGCTCAGGGGACTGGGGTGTGAGAGTGTGAGGGTTCTGGCTGGGGGTATGGGTTCTGATGTCAGGCTGGGGATGAGGGATTTGGGGTGCAGGAAGGGGTTCTGGACTGGGGCCGGAGGTTGGGGAATGAGGCCTCCGGCTGGGGGTCCAGGCTATGGGGTGGGGCTGGGGATGAGAGGTTTTGGGTGCAGGAGGGTGCTCTGGACTGGGACTGAGGAGTTTGGAGAGCATGAGGGCTGGGGCAGGGGGTTGAAGCTCTGGGGGGGAAGGGGAGTGAGGGCTCTGGCTGGGGATACAAGTTCTGGGGTAGAGCTGAGGATGAGGGATTTGGGGTGCAGGAGGGTGCTCCGGGCTGGGATTGAGAGGTTTGCAGGGCAGGAGAGGGCTCAGGGCTCAGGCAGGGGGCTGGGGCACAGGGGGGGACTCAGGGGTAAAGGCTCTGGGCGGTGCTTACCTCAAGCAACTCCCAGAAGCAGCAGCATGTCCCCCTCTCTGGCTCCTATGTGGAGGTGCGGCCAAGCGGCTCTTCGTGTTGCCCTGTCCACAGGCAGCGCCCCCGCAGCTCCCTTTGGCAGCAGTTCCTGGCCAATGGGACCTGCGTAGGCAGCACTTGGGGTGGGGACAGAGCCCCCTGGCTGACCTTATGCATAGGAGCTGGGATGGGGGAGAGGGAGACATGCCGTCTGCTTCCCAGGAGCCGCACAGAGGCTAGCAGGGCGTCTGCCAGCCCTGCTGCGCAGCGCTGCCAACGAGACAGTCGATTGCGAGTCAGCAGTGCTGACCGAACTGCCAGGATCCCTTCATGATAGGGTGTTCCGGTCGAAAACCAGACACCTGGTCACCCTAATCTCTCCATGATCATACCTATAACATACACATACATATCTCTTCTTGATCAGTTGTTGCCACTTCTTGTAGTTGGTTCTCTGGCCCCCAAATCTGCCTGCCTATATAGTGGCTACTTAACTGCTCTCAAGAAAGACTGTAAATGGTACAAGTTTTGCTTTCGGAGAAGAAAAAAGCACAACGAAGACCAATTGAGAACAAAATTATACTATATGACACAAGGGGAATTTATTACATTGTAAGCAAATGAATTCTATTTGTTTTCCTTTCTGCTGATGTATTTTTAATGGAAGTGTCCTGTGAGGTAGCAGACATTAAGTGACAGACAGCGTTAGATACTACATTTAGTTATGGAGGAAGTCGAGAGGCTCAGATGCAACCAATCAGAAAGGAAGCAGTCTGGATGGCAGGGGGTACAGAAATGAGATTAAAAAGAAAAAACACAGCATAAACATACATACACTTCCATTGCTCATTTTGATCGCAATCCCCTCCAGTGCTCTTGAAAGAGATTTGAAAATGGTTATGAGGTAGGAGCCACCAGCATCATGCTGAAGGGATGAAATAATAACAGAGAGAAAGAGAGAGAGAATATGAATAATGAGCTGCAAAGAATGGGATAGAGAGGTACCGAGGAAGTAAGCCGGAGTTCCTCAGGCAATGGATGCAGCAGAGAACAGAGGATAAGGAGAGCAGAGAAATTACAGGAAATGGGTGGAAATCTGCAGGATGCTGAAAGAAAATCAGAGAGGGGAAGAACTGAAGAGCACTACAGGTTAGAAAAATTAAAATTAAGTCAAATTGATTCTTCACTACTTCCTTTCCCTCCAAATCAGTGATGAAAAACCATTAAGGCACCAAATCCTCAGCTGGTATAAATCAATGATGGCTGAATTCAATTTAGCTCTGCTGTTTACACCAGCAGAGGATCTGACCCTAAGGAAAGGAAGTAAGGAGCTGAGAATTACCAAAAAAGGACAGCAGTCAATTTGGATTTCCTTACTGAAGCCGTCTGTGATACAAGGATTGGAGGGCTAAGGGGCCTAGTGGTTAGTGCACTTGACCTCCAACTCCTTGTCTCTCCATCAGGGGGCAGTAACAGTGACTGGTTCCTGATCCCAAGCCGGGAGTTTTTGGGTGTCCGATCAGCATCTGGGCCTTTGCTCTGTGGGGCATGATAGGGGGACCTAGGCCCATCTTCTCCACCAGATCCCAGCCCAGGGCCCTGTGGGAAGTAACTTCAGCAAGGTCCTCTCTGTAGAGTCTAAGTCCACTGCCTCAAGCTACTTCCTGCCTATGTGCTCCTTCAGTTTGGAGTGTGAGACCTATAGTCAAAATAGTCAGCTTCACAGACAAAGTCCAAATGACCAGGGCCCTGCAAGACCTGCTGGTTTTCAAAGTACGTGGTGGCTAGAGAAGGTACAGCTCGGGGGCCTTACCTACTCTGTAGTCCCCTCTCAGGCTCCGCCTTCTGTCTGATTTTCTGTAGAAGGATTCTTCTCTCCTGCACCCTGTCCACCACCCCTTGCCTGGGCTTGCAATCTCCTTTTAACCTGCTTCACCAAATGGAGCATGTTTCAGGCTTGTAGAGGCGGGGCTACCTGGGCCCAGCATTGTCTTTTAACTCTTTGGGCCACATGTGGGGTTTGTATACCCCATCACACCATCATTTAAAAAAGTGATATCTCAGAATTCTCCTGTCTGAAGAGTGTTCTTTCCTCTGAAAAGCTCCTGACTGCACCAGTTGTAGAAAGAGAAGGCATCTAATTGTGAGGGGAGATGACCGGGGATACTTCCCTTGGTTCCAGACCTCTTTTAATGGAAATAGTTTGGTAAATTCTGACTGAAGGGAAAGTGTGAGCAGCCACCTTGCTTTTTTACCTTACATTGCATGTCCTCTTATTTGAATGTGTTATACCCTGATATGTGAAAAGAGTAGAAAAGACAGGTTAAAAAGTGGTAATGTTGCTACATGGAGCTTTGTAACATTTGTTCTATTAAGCCTGAGGCAATATTTCAACAAACTGTTTCATCCTCCTTTATTACATTTTTATGAACAATGACAGTCACAGAAGCTAGAGAAGGCCTATTAGATTATCAAGTCCATCTCTTCACTAAAGCAGGATTATTCCTTATGGTACATTTCATAGTGTTTTATACAGCACAGTTTTAAAATTATTCTGGTGATAGGGCTTCCATGTCTTCCTTAGAGAGGCTATTCCATATAAATCACACTTAGGGAATTTTTTCTGAGATTCAGTCAAAATATTCCTCTGCTCAACTACACAGTAACTGAGCGGACAGAATCTCTGGAATTCTGTAAACTTGGAAATACATTTCACTAGAGTTCCTTCTAACCCTTTTCCTAAATGTTCTTCTATGAGGCTGTTAAGGACCTTGATTAAATGTAGCCCAGAGGTTTTTCATTCACAAATGGAGAGAAACCAGAATATTTCCTGAGAGGAGACCACAGACTAGATATAGTGATTCCTTAATATAAATACGCCAGTAACAAATTTTGCCATCCAGACCTGATTCTCTCACAAATTAATCTCCTCTGAGAGGAGGGCACATTTGTAATAATTAATCGAAACCTTTACCCAAAGTTCAAACCCTTTTGAGGTTTTGTAAGAAGTTTGGCTAACTTTTTGTACTTTTGAATTACCAACTACCATCCACGAATAAAGATATTATTTTCAGACCAGGTTTCCAACTCCAAGATTTTGGACATTCTGGATTAATATCTAATTTGTCAGATGCTTATCCGAACCACAGTGAATCTCCAAACTTTTCACAGTACACCTATCAAAATCTGCCAGTGCTTTATAGGTGAAGGATTAAAGAGATTTGAATGCACTTCAACACGTTGTGGTTAAACTGACTCTTTTCCAATTCCAGATGTTTCAATCATTCATTGGTGGAGATGTGCAGGATAATAAATGTATCTGCCATCTGCTCCTACCATCTGCCAGCCTGTGGAAAATATAAAACCATCTATAGTTTTACTCTTGGGTATTGGTACCAGTTTAAGTCCACACAGAAAAAAAGCATTTACAAATGCTGAACTTGGACTTTTTCCATGATTAGGAGGTCTCACAGCAGAGATCCAAAATTAATATGGAAAATACTTCTTTAATGGGTTGGTGGGGAAATAAGGACTGAATAATATGTTATTGTCTAAAACAGTGGTGGGCAACCTGCAGCCCACAGGCGGCCCATCAGGGTAAGCTGATTGCGGACCTGAGACATTTTGCGGACATTGACCGTCCGCAGGCACAGCCCCCGGAAGCTCCCAGCGGCTGTGGTTCATCGTTCCTGGCCAATGGGAGCTTCATGAAGTGGCAGGCCGCAGGGATGTGATGACCGCCACTTCCCACAGCTCCCATTCGCTGGGAATGGAGAACCGCGGCAACAGGGAACTGCAGGGGGCCGTGCCTGCAGACGGTTAATGTCTGCAAAATGTCTTGCAGCCCACAATCAGCCTACCCTGATGGGCAGCAGGTTGCCCACCACTAGTCTAACACAAACACTTACCTTAACTCTATCCTACCCTATCTAAATTGGTTTTTCTGCTCTATACTGAGCACCTGTTCAGCATCTGCAGCTCCCATTGTGTATACTATGAGATATAGATGGTCATTGTGACATTACACCCCATATTATCTATGGTAATATGCTTATGATATTGATATGGCATAACTGATATATATTTAATGCAAGATGGGTCTTGTAAGGTATTATTGGAAAGGTTATAATTTACTGAAATTGATTATCCAATTTGTATGCAAGTATCATTTCTATATCTAAAGTTAGGAATATTGACTGTGTAACTCTGTGTGTATTTGAGAGACACTCACCAGAAACCAGGCCATCAGCCATGATGGTCCATTAGGAAGAAAGAATAACACTTTGAAGATACTGATCTCTTTCCTTCCTGAGAGGTGTCCTGGGATGTAACTGTGACTCTACTAGGTCAGGTGGTCCTGTCACCTGGTATTAAACACCATCTTGGACTTCTAGTAATTTTCCACTAAAAGGAGGCGGAGGTCAAGACTGGGAAACAAAAGATTCTCACCTTATGTAAATCTTAGTTAAGGCTGGGGAGTAAGGCAAACAGGGCTTTTCTCCATTGCCTTCCTGCCCAAGAAGAAAGGCTGCTGACAGTACCTGAAGAGACAAAGGAACTGATCTGTGGGAAAGGCCAGGGCCGAGTCCAGACTAAGAAAGGAGTCTAGTCTGCAAAGAGAAAAATCTTGAACTCTAAGCTACAGAAACTCTGAAACTTGCCTAAAACAACCTTTAGGGTGAGAAATTACTTTTGAAACTAGTCTCTAAAATCTTAATCTTACTGTGCGTGTTTTGTTTTATTTGCTTAGTAATCTGCCTTGTTCTGTTTACTATCCCTTATAATCACTTAAAATCTGCCTTTTATAGTTAATAAACTTGTTTTTGTTTATTATTAAACCCAGTTTGTGCAATGTATAACTGGGGAGTGGGGGGAAGTTGTGCATATCTTCCTCCACATTGAGGGAGGGGGCGAATTTATGAGCTTACGTTGTATAGATTTTTCTACAGCACAAGACAATATTATTTTGGGTGTACCTTACAGAGGGGAGCTGCACTTGAGTACTGGGTGACTTCTTCTCATAGAGAGCTGTTTGCAGACGCTGTGTGATTCTACAACTGATGCATCCCTACCTATGTGTGTGTGTGCTGCAAGAGGCCGGTGAGCCTAATTCAGCAAAACACAGAGAGAGAGGCCAGGTTAGTGGAGCAGGCAAGTTTAGTGAAATCCCAGTACATCAGGTGGCATCCCAGAAGGGGGCTCCAACCCGTCACAGTCATAAGGTCTTGGGATTTGGCCACATTGCACCCGTTCTCTAAAGAAAGCAGACAATGGAGACAAGAAGTTTGGGAGGTGGCAATCAGCTACCAGACATGATGCCATATGACTGATGTCTGGTCTTGTGGTTCAAGAAGTGGGTTCTCACTCAGGTGATCTGGCTTCAAGTCCTGTAGATACATAATTGGTCTTCTCTGCTTCAGTTCCATATAGCCTTACTTATTTAAATACTTCATCTCTTGAGTGAACATTGTGCCACAACCTGTTCTTTAGAACTTTGTCCTCTCTGCTTCATGAAGATTAGCGGAGAAACTCTGGAGATTATCATGTCATAGCTGAGGAAGACGGGGTACTAATTGGTTCAAGAGAAGTAGGTATTTGGCCTCTGCTCAGAAATCTATTTCTTGAAGCGGACAACCTATCCAGCTACTGACCCCAAACTTCCACTATTGATTAGTATTATGGAAAAGGTAAATCTCATAGTATCTGGTTGGCTCTGACTTTCTTGATCATTATTAATTAAGATCCAATACTTGATCCACCCTCCAGGTTAGGGTTGAGGAACATTGGCAGGGAAGCTTGCACCAATGCCCTTGCTGTAACTGTACAGTGGATTCATGAACAAGTGCAGTAACAGGGCTACCAATCTGACATCCACTAGCTCTAAATTAACATGAAATAGCAGCTCAGAAGGGCCTTTCACTTCTCATATCAGTTATTTATCAGAAGTAAGTGTAGTAAACTACTGGAAAAGATATCCAGAAACATTCTTCTCTCCATATATATGTTAGGGTCATCACTTTATTTATCCAAACAGAATCCCTCGAACTGTTCTCAGCTATTTCATCACCAGACAAGCTTGCCTACATTTCTATCAGCTGAAAAAATATTCCTGGGAAGCGTATTAACTCCTTAAATGCTGACTTGTGCTGAATTCATATACAGCATTACATTAAGGGACTAGTCTACTGGGCAACTTATAGCTGTCAATATATCCAAAGATCTGAAAGCATTTGTTAAATATGATGTGTATATATGTATTTTTTTTCCTCATGCTGAACATACCTCTCATTTTACTACTTTCAACATTTCTGCACATAAATTAATCTCAATGGGAACTAATTATGAGTCTTTGCAATGGTTCTCCTTTTTTATTAGGTGGAAGAAATGTCACACCTG
Organism: Mauremys mutica; assembly: GCF_020497125.1. Classification (NCBI taxonomy): domain Eukaryota; kingdom Metazoa; phylum Chordata; order Testudines; family Geoemydidae; genus Mauremys; species Mauremys mutica. Next base: position 36,457,857 of record NC_059075.1, read on the forward strand.
GCATTGCAAAACTCCTCATATCAGTAGTCCGTAAATCACTTTTACAGCATGCAATCTGATACATGATTTTTGTGTATCATGCTAACAATTCTTAAATAACCTAAGCCTTGGACCAACTAATAAATGCAAAATGACTTCACCAAAGAGCTATTTAATAATGAAAGTGTACCCTAGTCCCTCAACCAGGCTAACTCCACATTCATATACTTTTGGTTTTTTCTATTTATTTTTACCCTAGTACTCATTTATTCAGGAGCAAAAATGTCATTTAAAAAAAGAGTTCCATTTGCCTGTCAGTGCTCAGAGCCTTCCCAAACATACAAACTAAAAACCTCCATCTCTAAAAACTAGGAAATACACTCAATGAAAATATAACCAAAAAAACCCAAAATCACAACAAAACTAGGAAAACAGAACTGGCATATTTAAAGTAATATCTCCCACATCATATTCTCACACCTTCTTAACTCTGCTCCCTTTGAGCACCATTCTAAGGAATGCCTCTGAAAGATCTCAGTAACATATCCTTCTCTGATGTGTGGAGTTCAGTGACTAAAGCAAAAACCAGTTTGGGGGCAAATCATTTTACATGTTTGAAATGCTCCAACTCCAGCCCTCAGAAGTTCCTCAAAGAGATAGCTTTACCATATCCCTCACTCAGCCTTATTATTTAGGTTGAGGATTGCCAACCCACTGCTTGGTCTCTGGTTCAATAGTGATATACAGAGGACAGTCAGAGTTCACACGTGTGTTTAAATAAAAGTGCATATTTGGAGCTGTTGTTGGCACTTAGAAACTGGAGTTTTGTTAGTATGGGTAAGGTAATGTTCTATTCCCCAGGCCTATTGACTTCTCCTGAGAGGCAGAGTTAAGATTGGGGTAGGGAGTAATCTAGGAGGAATACATATTTTATTATATACTAACTAGACAATGTGTTCCTGTAAGCTGGTGGACAGTTTCACCAGCCAGGGAGGGAAATAAAGATGCAGACATTAAGGCCTTTCCTCAAGGCTTTATTTGTCCACACACAAAAAAAGCAAATAAACTGGAAAACACTGGGCAATAATCTACACAGGTTTTCGTTGCTTTAACCAACCAGAAGAAGAAATGACACATCCTTTCTCTTCCACCCTTTTTGATCCAGGTTCTCCTTTCTTTTATACTCTGTCTCAAATAGCCATGAGATAGCCAGGAGCCTGTTAATACTTTACGGACTGCAGAGCCCTTACCTTGTCACATGGGCTTTGTGCTTACCTCCAGAATGCAGCTGTTGGCCATATTTCAAGGTTCTAGAGACTGCTTTTGTCCCTCAAATTGTCCTTCACACACACCTTGACTAAGCAATCTAAACCAATGATGGGGCTGAAGCACAATGCTTGAATTCAGGTTCAAAACTAGATCCATACTCTCCTTAAGATTAGAGTACTTAGATCTATAGTTTGGGTTCAATGCCATTTCTGGCCTAAATCAAGCTGTTTCACAGAGTTCTGATGATTTTATTCTTTTTCAGCCTACTGGAAGGAAAATTGGCAGCTGTCTCGCTAAAATGTTATCTTAAAGCAGTTTTCCATTAGAAATTCCTCTAATGTAAGCTCAAATGTTTCCACAAAAAGGGTGAACTACAAAAATTAAGCACTCAGACAAAAATGCTACACAAATTAAAATTCATTACATTTAAAAAGTGTCTGCCAAAGTTTGCATGTCTCAGATAATGATTCCATAACAGATCTTGTGTCATGGATGGCTGATACATCAACCTCTTTCCTCCAGAGGGTTGGGTTCAGCAATGGAATACATTAAGTTGGCACAAGTCTTTCTGTTTTAACTTATTCATTTTATATTTGTCCATATGGTGGACAAACCACAAAACCTGGCTCAGTGATGATAAACTACTGGCAGCCTCTGCTCAGTAGAAAGGCACATGCATGGAATATGTAGCAGGTGTGCGTTGAAGGTCAGAGAAATGGGATGCATTGGTGGAGCAAATTAAAGCTTACTCTGAATCTATCTACATGATGCCTAACTTCAGTCTCTTATATTTGATGGCACACTCATTGCAGAGTTCATAAAAATGAAGTCAATAAAATAGTAAGAAATAATAAAATAACCATGAAAAAGGAAAAGCTCTCCATTCTTTGAATGATGTGGATCATAAAGAGCAAGACAAAGTGTGTGAGAGCTAGAGGTAATGCATTATGGTTCAAAGGGGTCCAGTTGTAGAAGAAGCTTCCAGAGAACATTAGATCAATCCAGAATCTGACCACTTTTAGGAAATGCTGCAAGACCTACCTCTTCAAAAAGGCCTTTCTGACATAATCAAAGTGATATTTACAACAATTAACATTTCTCAGAAAAAAAACAATCCTCCAGAAAACCACAAATTATTAATAGTGTGATCACCAGGATGCTGTACTGCTTTATTGTTTTCAGTCAGACCCTACTCACAAAGAGCAACTTCAATGCTTATTCAGTGTTAATCAAAGTGAGCTAAATAGTAGCATCTTTGGTGCAACACTCCACTGACATCAATGGAGTTATAATGGGAACTAATTTTGTCTTATGAGTTCACTTTGTGGCATTTTAACCATTGGTCTATCTTCAGGTTTTTTACTGGTATCCACATGATCTGAACACTTCTCATTTTTAGTAGGTTAGCAAACTAAGGTCTCTAGTTGACTTCTTGAACTCACTGCTTTAATTATGGGGCCTATACTTGAGGTGGGGTTTTAAGTTGGTTGATCTAGTTTATTTTTGGTTTTCTTGGTTTCATTAGATGATGTAAACGTCATTTGCATTCTGATGGAAAAGCTTTTTTAAAGTGGACGGTCTTGCAGCATTTCCTAAAGCTTTCCAAATATTGGCAGCCAATACGTTTAAAAAAAAAAAGTGCTCACATAATGAGTCATACTATAACTGTTTTGTGAATTACCTAAAAAGTGTCTAATATGAATGAATACTAGGATTATTATTGCCAATAATATTATGACAATACCAGAATCAGATTCAAAGCCTCATATTTAAATGGATCACATCATAAAAGAAATAAGCTTTATATGAAAAAAATTGGAAGGGATTATGAAGTAATGAATACCAGTTTGATTGTATATATGGAAACCATTTTCTGCTTTATTTTCCTATTTGACCCCAATTCTGCATCCTCACTAATGTCTTATCTGACTTCAGATATCTACAGTGATGGAGCCTGCGTTACCTCCCATGGAAAATGCCTCTTACAGTTCACAACCTTTCCTTAATGTGTAGCCTAAACATTTTCTTCCTTAGTTTCAGGCCACTGATCCTTGTCCTATCACCTTCTGAGACTGTGGATAATTCACTGCCTTCAATTTCCATTGTTACCTTGAAGGTATGCAAAAAAAGATGTGGTTGACTAAACAAATAACCCTAAGTGGTATTTAAAACAAGGACTATCCAAGATATTAACACTTTCACTGCTAAAAGATAAACTCTACCCAAATTCCTTGAATATATGGTTCAAGCAGCATTATTCTAGGTTTAAAAAAATAGCAGTAGAGCTTTGATACTGTCAAAGTGACTTTTCCTCTCTCTGCTTACTGTAGGGGAACTGGTCTTCACATTGCACTGTGGCCTAAAATAGTTTATAATGGGAAATTCCTGTAATGTTAGCTCAAACATTTCTGCTAATAAGCTAAAGGAAAAAAAGTAAGGAGGATGAAGTATTTGGTCATAAAGTTCTGCAATGCCAATTAAAATGCAGTCCCATGTTGCATACGCAGCTGCCAAACTGCGAACATTTTCAGACAGTAATCCTAGGGAAGAGCTGAGCTACACATGGCTTAAAGCATTAAAGCATCCTTTTGGAGAGGGAGATGGGACTTTGACACTGAAGGCCCTGTAACCTAACATTCACTGGATTTATTTTCATCAAAAAACTGAAAGCTGAAAAGTTTTTGGTTAAAACCCAAAATATCAGTTTGAAAAATTCCACTGTAGTGCCTCCTGGAAGCTGTAGTTTGGAATCTCATACCTCCTAGTCTCCTCTATGGCCCAGGCTCCCCAGCTAGATAACATATTCAACAAAGCACTACATTCTCTCTTCTTGCTGATCTACTATGTGCATCATGGGAGTTCCTGGCTGTGGTGCATAATGGGGGATGTGGGGAGGTCAGGAGCCTAGCCCACAGAGGAGAATGCAGAAATGACACACCTGAAATACAATTGATAGACTGTGGCAGAATTTCTTAATCACATTTTTTTCTGTTTTCAGCCACAATGTTCTTCGTTTTGGCCAAAAATGGAAAATGTTTTGGTTTTTCAATGTTTGGTTATAAGATTGCTAATTTAAATTTTCCACAGAAAGCAGACACTTTTTGTAATAAAATAATAAGAATAAAATTTAAACCAATTTTATATTAAAAAAAGGTTTGATAGAAAATTTTCAGCTAGCGCTAACTGTACCTCCCCTCCCCCCCCCCTTTTTTTTTTGAGATTGTACCAGGACATACCTGTCACTTCCCACCTCACTGCTTTCAACTGACATCATTGCAAGTATGTGCCCTTAGACAAACCATTACTATATCATGCCATTTCAGTAGGTCCTCCTGTGCTTAAGGATCCACTTGTTTTCCTCTATAGGCTTTATATTAGACATCTCTAAGTTTCTCTAAAAAGATCTAATTCACCTGACATTACATTCATGGTCTGTGGTGGAGGAACAGCTTTTGGCAAATTTTGAGGTGAATTACACTAGTAATTTCTAAAGTATCAGACTTAGAAAAGACAGGTGTAAAGGAAACAAAGGGGGGACATTTTTAATGCTTTTTTGGAGGAAATTTATCTCCACCTCAAAAATGTCTAAACCTAAAAATTTCTAATTGAATCTTTGCCAAGATCTGCTATAAAGGACAACTTATGGAGAGTGGGATTGTTTATTTGGGGAGTTGTTTATTTTAGAAAAAGAGAAACATCAGAAAGTTCCATTGGGTTCAGGAAACCTTTGGAAGACCACAAAAAGTATGATGGAACTCTGCATACCCTGAGACTAATCAGGGGCTGGTACTCAGGAAATCTCAAATTCTATTCCCAGCTCTTAATTAAATGGCTTTGCATTTCTGTAGCATCTTTCAACCAAACTGCAACATTTACAAACATTAATTACATCTTGCCCATGTCTCAGGCAGGTAGACGGAATCATCCCTGTTCTTCAGAGAGATAAACAGAGGCTCTGAGAGGTTAAAGGCCCTGACCACAAAGAAACTTGCACACATAAATAAGTTTACAGAGGAGTAGTTGGCTCACTCTCTCTGAGCAATTTAACCCTGTGCAATGGGTGAGTGCAAGCCATATTATGAGGACATAAGTGGTTCTTAGGCTCTGTAACCCAAAAATGTAACCCTTCTGCCAGGTAGAGCCAGCAGCAACCAGAGCTGGGTTAAATATCTAGAGGTTCTTTCCATTGATACAACACAGAACCAATTTGAGCCACAACCAAGTAACCTGGGAAATTTACACACCGCCCCTGGCCGCCTCTAAGAGGCAGTACTTCCCCACCCAAAAGCACAGCATCTGAGTGTAGAAAAGATACTTCCCTCCTTTACTTAAAAATAGCTCAGTGTTAATTTGGGAAACCACCACAAACAGGGTTCATAAACATAAACCATGAGTAAAAGACCCACCCCCAAGTAGGTTGGGCAGTGTCCTTTTCCACTCAGGTTCTTAAGTCCAGCAACCTAAAAGTCCCTTTCAGGTGCCTGATCCTTCTCTGCACTTCAGAGGTGCATTTGCAGAGCTCACCTCCCATCCTGGGTGGAATAAAGAGGTACCTTACTAGCTCCACTGCTCAGGCACTCTCTCATCCCCCCTCTCTGCCAGCCACCCCACTGGCTGCTCATAGCACTTCTTTGCTGCCGCCCTGCTGGCCGCCTGCTCACTGCTATCGCTGCGCTTCTCCACCAGCGGCCTTGCTGGACACTCATTGCACCTCTCTGCCACACCAGCCACTCATTCACCAGCTGACTGTCAGTTGCCTCATGCTGCCACTGCCTCTCTGTTGTGACCTCTGCACAGTTTCTCAGTGATTTTTTTAGCTCTTTGCAGGCTAGGCAGAAACACAGTCCTACCACAACCGATTTCAGCTCTGATTGGGCATTTAACATAACAAAGAGGCTTTTTAGCTCTATTCTTTGACCAGTGAGGAGGAACAGGTTAAACCACTCTAGGGAAGACCTTTAACTGTGTGCAGCCTCCTGGCTGGGATACCTGTCCCTATTCCTCTTACTTTCACTGTGCTGTGACATTCTAGCCCCTGGCTTAACGAGGTTCTTTTAACTGAGGGTGGCCCCCTCATTTGGGACAGGTTAAGCACAGTCCTGTTTTCCTGTATTCCTACAATAATTACAACATTGGTAACCATATTTCACTACCCCTGCATTCAGTATTAAGGTGATTTGTACCCAACACCAGACAAAGTTGATCACTTTGACACCGCTATATGTGCTGAATATGTAAGCGGAGCAACAGCAAACTGTATTTACATAAAAACACCCAAGTCTCTCCACCTCCCAGCTAGCTGTCAGGGAAGCATTCATTCAGACCCTGCTGGTCTTCTGCACAGGACAAATTACATCCTTATTGCAGAAATAATCTGCATAAAGGTGCAAAGGCAGATGTATCTGTATATCTAAACTTGTCCATTGTTACCTAATCCCCCACTTCATGGAAATGCAGTTCCTCCAGGATGGAAAATGACAGAGGTTTCACAATATGCAATACCATCAGAGAATCGTTTAAAACAGAAAGTGAAAACTATTTCATCCATCTCTCTCAAATGTTTCTCATTTCAAGGATGTCATTTCAAGGCTGTCTCATTTCAATAGCTTGTTCTCTTTCACCAATAGAAGTTAGTCGAATAAAAGATATTACCTCACCCTCCTGGTCTCTCTAATATCCTGGGACCAACATGGCTACAACAACACTGCAAACCTCTTTTCAAGGGGTCATCACTCATTTTAGTCCCAAAAATAAAGCTACGTTCCAAGCAAATTCAATGTCCCCTAAATATCATTTCTGAACAATTTTACATCAGAAATAAAAATTAATGAAACTGATGTTACAGGAAAAGTAATTCACACTAAAGGAAGGAATCCCACAGAACTTTACATTTTCTGCATGAGTAATTTTTTTGCATCCCTCATTTTGAGCCTATGTGACACATTGCATCCTACATGCCGTGGCATGTTGAGAGTTATGACCGAATCTAAATGAAACAGGAAAATTTAAGCAGAAAACATTTACAGTCCCAAAGCCAGGATGCCCAGGCTAACATCCCCACTCTTGAAAAAAGTAGCAATGGGACAGTGCCACCTCCTGGAGGTGTGACAGGTTTTCCCCTTTAAGATGCCATCTGATGTGCTGAGATATCACTGAGCCTGCCTGTTGTGCCAGCCTTGGTCCCCTTTACCTGGCCTTGCTAGGTTAGGTTCACAACCTCTTCCAGCCAAGCTCACAGGCAGGGCCACACCCAGATGCACAGAGAGACAGAGATCCACTCTGGAAAGATTCAGTCTTAGGGACTTTCCCCAGCACTCTGGTGCCCACTCCCTCTAAGGGGTACAAACCCAAAGGTTTCATGAAATTCACCCCCTCCCTCAATGTGGAAGGAGATATGCACAACTTCTTGTCCCCCCCAGTTAGAAATTACATAAACTGGGTTGTATTATAAACAAAAAATAGGTTTATTAACTACAAAAGGTGAATTTTAAGTGAATATAAGAGATAACAGACAGAACAAAGCAGATTACTGAGCAAATAAAACAAAGTCTGTAAGCTAAAATCAATATCCTTAGGAAACAGGTTATTTTAGGCAGGTTGCAAAGTTTCTGTTGTTCAGAGTTCCAATTATATTTCTTTTCAGACAGGACCCCTGTCTCAGTTCAGACTCTCCCCAGTCCCGCCTTTCCTTCAGGTGGCTTTAGCAGTCTTTCTTCTTGGACAGACAGGCCATGGAGAGGACGAGTCCAGTTTTCCTTCATCCCTACCATAAATAGGCTTTACATAAGGCCGGAATCCTTTGTTTCTCAAACTTGACCCTCCCCCCCTTCCCCTCCATTGGAAACTTACAAGAAGTCAGGTTTCAGAGTAGCAGCCGTGTTCGTCTGTATCCGCAAAAAGAACAGGAGTACTTGTGGCACCTTAGAGACTAACAAATTTATTTGAGCATAAGCTTTTGTGGGCTACAGCCCACTTCTTCGGATGCATAGAATGGAACATATATTGAGGAGATACATATACACATACAGAGAGCATGAAAAGGTGGGAGCTGTCTTACCAACTCTGAGAGGCCAATTAAGTAAGAAAAAAACTTTTGAAGTGATAATCAAGATAGCCCAGTACAGACAGTTTGATAAGAAGTGTGAGAATACTTACAAGGGGAGATAGATTCAATGTTTGTAATGGCTCAACCATTCCCAGGCAGTGATTACAAACTACTTCCCTGGAGCGCCTTTCTATTGCCACTGGCTTTTTGGCGTTATAAACCCAGCCCAGGTCCTCCCCAGCTGGATTTCATCAGCCAGTTAAGCCTTAGCACTCCCTGGCTTTTCTCCAAGTGCAGCCTATAGGTTAATTGACCTAATTTATCCCATCAGGCCTTGTGTGGGCCCGGCCACCCCATCACAGGAATATTTAAATATTACAATTTTACATACTGTCAAAAAGTCAGTTCCTGCGGCATGATAGTGAAGCACTGGCTCAGTACTGAAGCCAAATGGAGAGTGCTTCCTATTTCATACTCCTAAGAGCCGAGTGGTCTCAATTCTAATAAATTTGACAGGGTCTAGAGACACTCAGTACCAAACCAGGTGTGTTATTTGTGTAGGAGTGAGACCTTTATCACCAACACCACTCCAGTTTCCCTTAGAGCTCTCCCATCCAAATACTTCCCTGGTGAGCTCTCTGGAGGTCACAGCAAAAAATGACATCTTTTTCTCTGTAAACATGTGTGTGCTGTTGAGTTCTGCAGTTAAGCCGTTAGTTGTGTGGGCTTTGCAGGGAATAAGTTAAGCCTGTATTCTAAAACATTCAATTTTCCTAGAGACAGTCAAACCCACAGAAAGCATCTTTTATGTTTTGATAGTTTGTTGTTGCTTTTTGTGACAGAATTACATAACTGTGTAAGTTCCAATCTAGAAGTTTTCTTAGTGATTGGAAATAACACTAATAAAACTAAAGAGACATGTGCGATGAGGTAATATCTTTTATTGGACCAACTTCTGTTGGTGAGAGAAACAATACTAAAACTACTACTAATAATAATTAATAATAAAATGAAACATAAGGGGACAAATTCTACACTCAGCTACATATCTGTACAACTCCACTAAAAGCCAGTGTGGTAATGGTATAAATGACAGATACATTTAGCCCATTAAGTTGTCGCCAGTGAAAGTGATGGAAGTAACATCAGTTCACAATTAACTTTAAACTGTTTCTCTTGTTTCTTCGGAGATCCCAAAAGCAAAAGGAAAACTTGCACTGTCATGATAAGTGAAGGCTTAATCACAAACAAAGAGGATTTCAAACATGTTCTTCCCTCCTATTGTAGCTTAGCCTATCACGGTTGATCAAGACGACATCATCAGTAATTGAAACTGATGAAGCAGCTAAGATAACATTCCCCAACCCAATGTAAACACCGATGGATGCTCCAGAGGATGTTTTACATTTGCTAGCCTGAGATTTGTTTTATTACACTGACAAGGGTGACCTTTAAAATAATGTATTTGCTATATAAAAAAAGGAAGGAAAGCCTTTATAACCTGAATTTATTGGCTACAAAATCACTTCCCAGTAACTGATCTGATTACAATCAAAATAACCCACCAAAATGAAACAGTTTACCTGTGATCAATTTAATGTGGTAGTAAAATGCTAATTGTGGACAAAAACACATTCAAGGTTTGTGGTATTGTCTATAAAACCTGCACTGAAACTAACATTCAATGATGTGTAGCACATATGGCTAAGCAGATGGCTGAAGGATTATTTTTAAAATCAGGACTTTTGCTGACAAAATATAGAACTGGTAGGGTGTGATCGGAAAGCTAAGAAGAAGTTATTTATGGGGCAGTAAGCACATGTGCAGTAATTGGATTCTTGCTAAGCAGAAGATAAAAAAGGATCAGTTTAAAAAGTCTTGTGCATGGAGTGAGGAAGAAATAGACAGGCTTTTTCCTAGATACAGATACAACTTCCAACTTATTCTGTTCACTTTTTGCTGAGTATTAAAAGTAGGTGTCTTTTTAGATCAAGCTGCTTAAGAGAATGAGTTAACATGACTCTGCTGGTTTATAAAATCACCACCCTCCCCAGAGCGACATAAGTTTTGTCGGCATAAGTGCTTGTGTGCGCAGCGCTTTGTGGGCGGGAGATGTTTTCCCACTGACATAGCTAACACCACTCGTTGGGCTGGTTTTATTATGTCAATGGGAGAGCTCTCTTGGTCAGCATAATGCAGTTACATGAGTGATCTTACAGCAGCACAGCTGTATCAGTACAGTGAGGCTCAAAACTGCAGTGAAATTAGTGAGGCTCAATACTGCAGTGAAATTAGTGGGCTAATGCAGTGTAGTTGTAGCCATGTTGGTCCCAGGATATTAGAGAGAGAAGGTGGGTGAAGTTATATCTTTTATTGGACCAACTTCTGTTGGTGAGAGAGACAAACTTTCAAGCCAGAGAGAGTTCTTCTTCAGGTCTGGGAAATGTACTCCCAGGGTCACAGCAAAATGCAAGGTGGAATAGATTGTTCTGCATAAGTAATAGCACATATTGTAAGGGATCATTTAAGGTAGAGTGACCCATTAACACCTGTGCAAGCATAGGACCAAAAGTAAGGGTTAGTGGGTTACAGTTGTTGTAATAAGCCATAAGTTCAGTGTCTCTGGTCTGTCCATAATTTTTAGTGTCTAGCATATAGTAATGAATTTAAGCTCCCAGGTTTGTTTTTTGAAAGTGTTGTGCAGGTTTCCTTTGAGGATGAGAACTAACCCTATTTTTTGTGTCCTGTGACTGCAGAGGTGTTAATGGCAATTCTATTTTCAATGGTTTCTTACAATACGTGATAACTACTTTTGCTAAACACTCTGTACTATCTTGCGTTTTTCTGTGAACCTGGGAATAATTTCCCCAGACTTGAAGAAGAGCTCTATGTGGCTCAAAAGCTTGTCTCTCACCAACAGAAGTTGGCCCTATAAAAGATATTATCTCACCCACCTTGTTTCTCTAATTAGTGGGCTAAAGCTTTCCTTCTTGAATGTCTGCAGTAGTAGAGGGTAGGGATAGACAAACAGTGATAGCTGTGGAGATAAGTTATGGGTTTGGGTGGCTCTGGAGCTGTGCGGGGGCCAAGTGCATGAAAGGAAAGGAGAGTGGGATAAAGCAGTGCTTTGGAACTAGTGGGTTAAGCAAAATGTAGCCCATGATAAGACAATTCTGTAACAGGCTTTGGGCCTATAAGATATTTCACTTGGTCAAACAGGGCCTCAGGCTGAGGAGTAAGTTGACACAACTAGTTGCCAGGCATCCGGTTTTTCAACTAGAATATCTGGTCCAAAAGGGACCCTCCTCAGACTGGTGAAAATGAGTGAGTTTGGGGGAGAGGGAGCAACAGAAGGAGGTGGAGGGAGTGAGCAGGGTGGGGCCTCGGAGAAGGTGGGGGCAAGGGTGTTCGGTTTTCTGCGATTAGAAAGTTGGCAACCCTTGGAAAACTGCAAGATTATAATAATAGTTCTGTCAACTGCTGTTATTTTGGAAAATATGTTGCAATATATCAATTAACACCACAATATGACAGTAGTAACATCTTGGGGAATTTCTAAATTCCGATGGTAACTATATGACATAAATGTTAATAAATACAAAAGAGACTAATGAGGAGCCTATAAAAATGGGGAAACCCTAAATTAGTGTGGTGTGGAAGTATGGTAAGGAAGAAGGGGTTGGAATCCTTATGCATGTAACTGAGCCTTAGTGGTCATAAGCATAACTCAAGATAAAGGGTGTTTCCCAGTCTGTGTGCTGGGAGGGAACGCACAGGGAGACACTAGGAATAACAGCCTCTCATGATGATGATGACAATGAAGATGATGATGAAGAAGATAATGACTAGCAATCCGGGGTTCCCTAGCATCACATCTCCCCAGAGATGTGAGAGCTAAATGATGCTAATCATAGGGCTAAAAAACCTTGCACTACCTATCTATCTTCTTTCGTATTTCGCTGTTTGTGAAATTGTTTATCTGCTTAGTGGATTGTTAAAGGGACCTGTGATATATCACAATTGTTTCTTGTCTGCTTCTCAGATCTCTCGTTCTAATAATACTGATAATAATATTCCTGATGCTGTAGCCTTCATGAGATTGAACCATTATTGACCAGTGCAGTTTAAGAAAATAATTAACATAATCAATACATCAGTCCATCAATAAGGCTACAAACAAAACCCATCTCTATGGAAACTTTTTCTTCCTTCCATAAGGTACAAAAGGCTTTCCCAGCAATCCTGTGTCCTCCCAGTTATATTTATTCTTCTGGAAAGGTAAGAATTGTTTCTCCTGATATTCTTTTGACTGAATCTCAGGAAATCTTGTCTGTGTTCTTTGCTAAAATATTTGCCCACACACACACACTTCTGTCCTTCTAGTCTTTCCAGTTCTGTTCTAGTTCATTGATGAATGAGACTGATTTTAGGGTGACTTAGTTATTTCACTAAGAACAAGAAAGAACAAATTACAAAGTAAACACAGCTCTAATGCCGCTGTAAACTACTTTGTCTTGGAATCATAGAATATCAGGGTTGGAAGGGACCTCAGGAGGTCATCTAGTCCAACCCCTTGCTCAAAGCAGGACCAATCCCCAACTAAATCGTATATGACCTCTCACAGCTCCTGCTGCTGCTTCCTTCCTGTATGCATGAGGAAGTCAACAGGAAGTGTGGCACTGCATATAGTCCTGAGAATATGTGGCAATTTTATGCTGAAGCTTCTCCCTTGATCACACAAGACCTTCCCAACCTTTTGCCACACTTTCTTTGTCCCAGGAGATCACACACATACACATTTAAAGAGGCAGACACCCTTTACACTAAAGAGGACACACTAAGACTTCATTTTGCTGTTAGTTTTTCTATCCTTCACTTATTGTCTATACATACTTCACTTAAGATTCCTGAGGCTTTAAGTAGCCATAGAAAGACATAGTGTCAATCATGAGCATTTCCCCTTCTGAATGGAATCAGAACTACTCCTTTGCATCATAGGCCTTACCCTGTTAACAGCTAGAGCCTCCTCTACCACTAATAAAAAAAGGCCTCATTTTTGGGAGATGAAGGAATCTGAGTTCTAGCCCTCTTGTCTCTGTGGCATTCCTACTGACCACAAAATGACAAGTGTGATATCCTAGGTAAGATTTATGATAAAATGTGTTGAACAAAGATAAGAATTCCAGTGCTGAAGGGTTTATAATCAAAAGGTGAAAGTTGTTGCAATACAATGACCAAACACAATGTGGTACACAGTCACAACAGGGAAGACTCTCAAAGGCACAATAATGCAACTAGGTGCTCCACTCCATGGAAACCTAATGGAAGTTGGGCATCTAACTCCATCTTGTGCCTTTCAAAATCTTACCTCACAACTGGAAGACCCACTATTATTGTAAGTAAATAATGATTAAGCATGGAATGAGGTGCAGAGCAGGTGATTTTTCTAATAGAAACACAGGGGCAAGGTTGCTATGTTTCAGTGAAATCAGATGACGCTTCTCCTTGAGTTAAGTCAGCAATGTCTCAGCACTAACAAAGACCATTTTTTCCTCAGGGTCTTGATGGATTACGTCCTGACAATAGAGAACAACATAGTGTCTCGTCCATTTATATGGCAAAATGGGAATAAATTCCAGACTGCAATGAAACTTCAATGGGATATCTGCTATCTCATTTAGGGCAGTGAATGAATTGAGTTGTGTTGTGTATTAAAGTTCCCATAATCATTTAAAAAAAAATTCACTGTTTTGCCTGATGTCAAGTTATTATTTTAAAAAATATGATCATATTTATTATTAACACAATGTAGATAATCTTCAGTAAGCAAGTCTCTGCTCATCTTTTTGTGCCCTTGGCCAGATCCTCAACTAGTGTAAAATAGTGTAGCTCCATGCTTCAGATTAGATGTCTGGCCTTATATTTTAGTGAAACTACTCCTGCCATGAATAAGGTAGAAAGGATTTGGTCCAATATCTAGAATATGCTGCTAATTATTGTTCTTTCCATTTAAATCTATATCAGGGCTACATTTTAGATGTTTCATTAAGGATGTGATCCAGCAGAATTTAGTTTCTGTACTTGTTGGTGCTCAAAATATTAAACCAAAGAGGTTACTCTTTCCAGATCAAGGTAAGCACGTCAGTATTGCTGTTAGTACACATGCTCTACCGGTAGCTGTTCTGAAGATAAGCAGAGATCTTCTGTCTCTATCTCTGCCAGCTTGACTCCTTTCATCAGCAATAAATTCATGCTACAAAAATCATATTAAGAGAAAAGGAAAGCCATGCAGGCAGGTTTAAACCAAGGACCATGATCTCTGACTCACATTAAACTTAAATCGCACTTGATGTTTCTACTGCCACTGCCACATGGTATCTGAGAGTCAAGTGGCGGAAACACTGCTGAATTCCCCATCCTTATTCTTTCAAGGTTCTGTTTGCACTGGCCTTGAGTCAGCTCCGAATCATAAAGGTGAACAGAGCTGGGAAAGTTTAATAAAGAATGCCAAATTGGCAAAGAGTATATTTCTGATGTTGCTATGAAAAAGCAGTAGGTACTGCTACTTATCCTGGAACACCTGCCTTTGGTGATCATATGCCCTGGGCTTGTAGGTAGGGCCCTGGGTACTCCCAAGCATAGTGTGACCAAATTCTGCAGCAGCATTCATGTATTGAATTTTGTCTATTACTATGAGACAACTTTCATTCTCATCCTTCCATACTAACACACAGAGGGATGACTCTTAAATGACAATACGAATTGATGTAAAAACGTATCTGATTATTCTCACATGTACCAGGGAAGTAGAAACTTGTAGCTGGCTTCATTTGCTTATGTCCCCAGCTCTCCAGACTTCTTCATGCAGCCCAGCCTACACTTCCATCTTCCCCTGTTCCCAAAATGCAAACTGGATGCCAACTCTGGAACCTGGACACCTTACTGTGTGTTTCATGGAATGTTGTAGGGAGTACAGGCTGTAATCCATTGAACTCCCCTGTGTGGGGAAAATGGAAGAGCAACAGACACCTTCAGACTGGTCCAAGCATGGCAAGGTGACAGAAAACAAAACATTGGGTGCTGGCTGCAGCAAAATGACAAATTCTGCTTCAAAAAAAGTGAACTCCATGACATCCAGGTCACAGTCCATATGGCCTTGATTGCAATGAATGCGGCAGTTTCACACTTCTGAGAGCTGGTATTTCAGGCTTGGTGCAGACTTAGATTTATGTTACCCAGGAACACAGTGTCCATCCACTGCACAAGGGGCAGAAGGAGGAAGGGAAGCTTCTTAACTCCTCCTCCTTCCTTGTGCACCCCAAGGAGTGACTGGGCACAAAATGGACTTCAGTGTCTTTGTAATGTGTTTTTGTAATATTTGTTTATAAATTATTAATAGTCCAATGCAAGTTGGTGAGATAGTACTTTATAAGTCAAATTAATTGTGACAATAATATGAAGCATAATGCCAAAAATGGAGGACTCTGAGTGAAATAATTTGTTCCTTAGTAACATCTATATGGCATGAATTCTCCTCAAATAGTTTGAATTTATGAAGTAAAGCGGTATCATTTTGTAAGCTCAGCTAAAAAACAATTCATCTTTATTTAGCTTTAATAGAGTGCATTTAAGAAAGGATAGAATGTTCTCACTTGAAGGAAACTCCCCTACGCTTGGGATTCAAGGGGAGAAAAAAGCCTATTAACCAAGTGAATATTGCTTTAACAGCACTGGTTATGTATACATTATTCTCAGAAACACTGCCACTGATTTCATAAGGAACCAGACAATTAAGGGAATTCAGCAAAAACTCAATAGGGCCCCTTAGCAAAGACAAAATTGAATTTCTATGAAGGATTGAGTCACAACTCCCCCAGCTGGTTCCATTTTACTAAATCCAAGAAAGAAAGAAAGAAAGAAAGAAAGAAAGAAAGAAAGAAAGAAAGAAAGAAAGAAAAAGAAAATTTGCCTTACCAGAAGACATTCTTTAGTCAGACACAAGTTATTGGGCTAAATATAGAAGTAAGTGGGTGAAGTTCTATGGCCTGTGATATACAGGAGGTCAGAATATATGATCTAATGGTCCTGTCTGCTCTTAAGTAGTTAGATGGTTAAGAAGCTGCCTGGAAATAATTTACATGTCAAACAAAACAAACAAACAAACAAAACCAAATCAGTCTCACCTTTCTTCCTTTTCACTTTCATGATGGTTTATTCTCTTTCGACCACTATAGACAACAGAAAGAGATTCACTCTCTCTCTCTGTGTTTGTAAAAATAACAATGTTATGTGACTGATGGTTGCTGTAATGCTGGGGTTAAGTGTTTGCCGTTATCACTCCTGAACCATTCAGGCCACTGGAGATGTATGTTTTATATGTCGAATTTCAGGTGATGCAGTGTTATGGTCCCCTTCTCGCAAGAGATAACTCCAAAGAGCTGCCACATAGGACTCAGTGCTGCTAATACCAAGTAACAGGAAATGGTTCCCTGTTCTACAGATTGTGACGCTGGAGATGACAATGACAAAGCAGAATGGAAAAATAGTATGAAGTAACAATTAGTAAGAGGACTAAAAAAATGCCACAATGGCTAAATAGAGTAAAGGAGGAAGTGAGAGGCAAAAAGGCAGCCTTTAAAAATTGGAAGTTAAATTCTACGGAGGAAAATAGAAAGGAGCATAAACTCTGGCAAGTCAAGTGTAATTAGACAGGCCAAAAAAAGAATTTGAAGAGCAACTATCAAAAGATTCAATAATTAACCCCAATTTTTGTTAACTACATCAGAAGCAGGAAGCCTGCCAAACAATCAGTGGGGCAACTGGATGATAGAGGTGTATAAAGGGGCATTCAATGAAGACAAGCTACATGAAGAGAAGCTGCATGAATTCTTTTCATCCGTCTTCACAGCAGAGGATGTGACGGAAATTCCCATACCTGAGCCATTCATTTTAGGTGACAAATCTGAGGAACTGTCCCAGATAGAAGTGTCCACATAGGAGGTTTTGAAACTAATTGATAAATGAAACAGTAATAAGTCAGCAGAACTAAATGAGCTCTGCAAGACCGACACCCCTTCTGTGTATACTTTGTCACACTTTCTCTCAGGTTGCAGCCCCTCTTTCTCTCCAGGAACTGCAGCTTCCTTTTTGTGAGTTGGCCCTCTTGCCAGGTCACTATGGTCCTCCCCTTCCAGGGTTCAAAGTCTTCAAGCACATAGCGTCTCAGGCATTCTGCTCTCCACTGCTTGGTCAGTGCCACTCCCCAGTGGCTGGTAGGGAAACCCAGGCCGGCTCTCTACTCTGGGTCCCAGCTCAGGGTCCCTTTCTTCAGCAGCCAAGGTCTGCTCTTCCCCTGAGCCTTTTCTACTTTTCTGGTTCTTTCCTGCTTTTGGGGTTTGCCATCTCAAACTCCCTTGTCCCAGGGAATAACTGTAGACTATCCTCTATAGTCCCAAATGCACCTCCCTTCTCCCAGAGCATGATTTCACAGTACTTCCCTGCAGCCCCTTTTTCTGATCTCAGCTCCTGGGATTTATACAGGCCACTCCTGTTCCTGTCCAGCTGAACCTCATGTCTAATTAATCCTTGCTCCCTGGCTTCTCCTCCAGGTGCATCCTACCTGGCCACCTTAACCCCTACAGGTCTTGTGTGAGGTAGACACCCCATCACAACATAACCCAAAAATGAGGGTGTGACATTGCACCCCATGTTCTTAAAAGTGATATTATTATGATATGATTATAGCATAATTATGATGCATTTTATGCAAGATGGGTCATGTAAGATGTCATTGGAAAAGTTATGATTTGCTGAATATGATTATCCTGTTTGTATGCATGTATTATTTTTGTATCTGAAGTTATGAATATTGACTATGTATCTGTATTTCAAAAGTAGTTATACCTGGGTGACCCCCACTAGGCAAGATGCTTTCAGTCTAGATAGGGGGCGGGGAAGGGCCAATTCAGTATAATGAACCATTAGGGAAAACAATAGGTCTTAGGAGAAGCTTATCCATCACCTGGTAAACTTTCCTGAAAACTATCCAGACAGCCTGTAAGCAATGGCTGCAATGACTCAGGAAGGTATGCAAGGGCCTGTGACCAGGCCACATGACCCTGGACTCCATCTTGGCGTGTCAGTGTTTTTCCACAAACTGAGTTTGGGACAAAAGGATTCCTGCCATATGCTAAAGTTATATAAGGCAGGGAGCGACACACTCTGTGGTTCTTCATTCCCTACACAAGAAGACTCCTGGAAAGACCTGAGGAACAAAGACTGAACTGGGGGAAGGGCTGGACCCAGGGTAAAGGGATTTCTAGACTGTGTATGAAAATCCTGGGCATTCCAAGCTGTAAAGCAAGTGCAGCTTGTATTTTGAGAATCTGCTAGCCTCCTTGTACAATCACTCATGGTGAGAAACTACTAATTCAAATCCTATCTTTCTAGTACGTTAAGATCAGTTTGCGGTTTTGTTTATTTACTAGTATCAGAGGGGTAGCCGTGTTAGTCTGGATCTGTAAAAGCAGCAAAGAGTCCTGTGGCACCTTATAGACTAACAGACGTTTTGCAGCATGAGCTTTCGTGGGTGAATGCCCACTTCGTCGGATGCAAGTAGTGGAAACCTCCAGGGGCAGGTATATATATGCAAGCAAGAACCAAGCTAGAGATAACGAGGTTAGTTCAATCAGGGAGGATGAGGCCCTGTTCTAGCAGTTGAGGTGTGAAAACCAAGGGAGGAGAAACTGGTTCTGTAGTTGGCAAGCCATTCACAGTCTTTGTTTAATCCTGAGCTGATGGTGTCAAATTTGCAGATGAACTGAAGCTCAGCAGTTTCTCTTTGAAGTCTGGTCCTGAAGTTTTTTTGCTGCAGGATGGCCACCTTAAGATCTGCTATTGTGTGGCCAGGGAGGTTGAAGTGTTCTCCTACAGGTTTTTGTATATTGCCATTCCTAATATCTGATTTGTGTCCATTTATCCTTTTCCTTAGAGACTGTCCAGTTTGGCCGATGTACATAGCAGAAGGGCATTGCTGGCATATGATGGCATATATTACATTGGTGGACGTGCAGGTGAATGAACCGGTGATGGTGTGGCTGATCTGGTTAGGTCCTGTGATGGTGTTGCTGGTGTAGATATGTGGGCAGAGTTGGCATCGAGGTTTGTTGCATGGATTGGTTCCTGAGCTAGAGTTACTATGGTGCGGTGTGCAGTTACTGGTGAGAATATGCTTCAGGTTGGCAGGTTGTCTGTGGGCGAGGACTGGCCTGCCACCCAAGGCCTGTGAAAGTGTGGGAACATTGTCCAGGATGGGTTGTAGATCCCATGGGTTGTAGATTTACTAAGTAATCTGCTTTGAGCTGTTCGCTATCACTTATAATCACTTAAAATATATCTTTTTATAGTTAATAAACTTGTTTTTATGTTTTAATTTAAACCCAGTGTGCCACAGGCACCAACTTTCCAAACTGCCAGGAGGTGCTCGACCCCTGGATCTGACCAGGCCCCACTCCCACTCCACCCCTTCTCCCAAGGTCTCACCCCTGCCCTGCATCTTCCCACCCAGTTCTGCACCCTCCCCTGAGCACGCCATGTCCTCACTCCTCTCCCCTTCCTCCCAGCCTCCTGCATGCCTTGAAACAGCTGTTCATGGTGGGCGGGAGGTGCTGGGAGGGAGGGGGAGGCACTGATCCACAGGGACCGCCAGCGGACAGGAGGTGCTTGGGGCAGGGTGAAATTCTGATGGGGGGCTGCCGGTGGGTGCTCGGCACCCACCATTTCCCCCCATGGGTGCTCCAGCCCAGGAGCACCAACGGAGTAGGTGCCTATGCAGTGTGCCCATTAAGTGAAGCATCTGGGGAAAAATCTCAGCTTGGTCTAGCAAAGGCTGTTGCATTTCCTCTCCACACTGAATGGGAGGAAAATCGGATAATAAATTCATACTGGGTGTTGACCAGAGCAGGATGGTAATCTGAGGTCCTAGACTGGGAAACTGGTAGTTATTTTGGCCGTAGCCTCTCTATTGTTAGTTCACGTGGTGGCTGATCAGCGAGGCTGCATGTAACTGCAGCTGGGTGTGTCCCTACCTGTGTGAATGCTGGTGGAGGCGTAGGACCAGGAGTGGGTCTGAAGCTGGTCACAGCAGCACAGTGTGAGAGGGATCCCAGGCTGGTAGGTCAGAGGACTCAGTGATACCTCAGTTCCAGGGTGAAACCCTGGGTGGGGGGGGAGAGGGCGGACCCATCACAGGGGGGTCAACCAATGAAATTAATTGGCAGCATGTTTAAAACTACAGACAAACTCTTATTGTTCTCTAGTGCATACATCAGCGTGCTTTACCTGCTGAGATGTATGATTGCGGTAAACAAAAGGTCTCTGTGCATAAAGTTCTCATTGTCAGCTCATGGGTTTGTATGTGTGTGTGGCTGGTTAGGTTTACTGGTGACTTTCTTAGATCTTAGAACACATGCCTCTACCCTAATGCTGGCCAAATGAAAGGCATAAGAAGATAAGGAAAACATTTAACAAGCCTCTCATTCTTCCCCTATTCATCAGTTGCAGGATTTGTCAACATGAAGACACAGCACAGAGAGTTGAATGGATGCCGAGCTGTGTACAGACATTCTGTAAGACTAGAAAGTGTATAGCGCAGTACTGGCATGAGGGTTAAAGTTACAAAAATTCTCCCTGCGGGGGAACTTAACTATATGAAATTAATATGTCATGGCCTGGGCTTGCAGCAGTACTTAGAGATTCATTAATAACACGTTTTATTAAATTTCAGTCTAACATTTCCATTTCTCTCCTAGTCGCTATCACAGAATAACAGAGACTTGGTGGAATAACTCACATGAATGGAGTACTGTCATGGATGGATATAAACTGTTCAGGAAGGACAGGCAGGGCAGAAAAGGTGGGGGAGTTGCGTTGTACGTAAGAGAGCAGTATGACTGCTCAGAGCTCCAGTATGAAACTGCAGAAAAACCTGAGTGTCTCTGGATTAAATTTAGAAGTATGAACAACAAGGGTAATGTCGTGGTGGGAGTCTGCTACAGACCACCGGACCAGGGGGATGAGGTGGACGAGGCTTTCTTCCAGCAACTAACAGAAGTTGCTAGATCACAGGCCCTGGTTCTCATGGGTGACTTTAATCACCCCGATATCTGCTGGGAGAGCAATACAGCAGTGCACAGACAATCTAGGAAGTTTCTGGAAAGTGTAGGGGACAATTTCCTGGTGCAAGTGCTGGAGGAACCAACTAGGGGAAAAGCTCTTCTTGACCTGCTGCTCACAAACAGGGAAGAAATAGTAGAGGAAGCAATAGTGGATGGGAACCTGGGAGGCAGTGACCATGAGATGGTCGAGTTCAGGATCCTGACACAAGGAAAAAGGGAAAGCAGAAGAACAGAGACCCTGGACTTCAGAAAAGCAGACTTCGACTCCCTCAGGGAACTGATGGGCAAGCTCCCCTGGGAGAATAACATGAGGGGGAAAGGAGTCGAGGAAAGCTGGCTGTATTTCAAAGAAACCTTATTGAGGTTGCAGGAACAAACCATCCCGATGTGTAGGAAGAAAAGTAAATATGGCAGGTGACCAGCTTGGCTTAACAGTGAAATCCTTGCTCGTCTTAAACACAAAAGAACAGCTTACAAGAAGTGGAAGATTGGACAAATAACCAGGGAGGAGTATAAAAGTATTGTTCAGGCATGCAGGTGTGAAATCAGGAAGGCCAAATCACACTTGGAGTTGCAGCTAGCTGGAGATGTTAGGAGTAACAAGAAGGGTTTCTTTAGGTATGTTAGCAACAGGAAGAAAGTCAAGGAAAGTGTGGGCCCCTTGCTGAATGAGGGAGGGAACCTAGTGACAGAGGATGTGGAGAAAGCTAGTGTACTCAATGCTTTTTTTGCCTCTGTCTTCACAGACAAGGTCAGCTCCCGGACAGCTGCACTCTGCAGCACGGTATGGGGAGGAGGTGACCAGCTCTCTGTGGAGAAAGAAGTAGTTCGGGGCTATTTAGGAAAGCTGGACGAGCACAAGTCCATGGGGCCGGATGCGCTGCATCCGAGGGTGCTAAAGGAGTTGGCCGATGAGATTGCAGAGCCATTGGCCATTATCTTTGAAAAATCATGGCGATTGGGGGAGGTCCCGGATGACTGGAAAAAAGCTAATGTAGTGCCCATCTTTAAAAAAGGGAAGAAGGAAGATCCAGGGAACTACAGGCCAGTCAGTCTCACCTCAGTCCCTGGAAAAATCATGGAACAGGTCCTCAAGGAATCAATCCTGAACCACTTAAAGGAGGGGAAAGTGATCAGGAACAGTCAGCATGGATTCACCAAGGGCAAGTCATGCCTGACTAACCTAATTGCCTTCTATGACGAGATAACCGGCTCTGTGGATGAGGGGAAAGCAGTGGATGTACTATTTCTGGACTTTAGCAAAGCTTTTGATACAGTCTCCCACAGTATTCTTGCCAGCAAGTTAAAGAAGTATGGGCTGGATGAATGGACGGTAAGGTGGATAGAAAACTGGCTAGATGGTCGGGCTCAACGGGTAGTGATCAATGGTTCCATGTCTAGTTGGCAGCCGGTATCAAGTGGAGTGCCCCAAGGGTCGGTGTTGGGGCCGGTTTTATTCAATATCTTCATTAACGATCTGGAGGATGGTGTGGACTGCATCCTTAGCAAGTTTGCAGATGACACTAAACTGGGAGGAGTGGTTGATACACTGGAGGGTAGGGATAGGATACAGAGGGACCTAGACAAATTAGAGGATTGGGCCAAAAGAAATATGATGAGGTTCAACAAGGACAAGTGCAGAGTCCTGCACTTAGGACGGAAGAATCCCATGCACTGCTACAGACTAGGGACCGAATGGCTGGGCAGCAGTTCTGCAGAAAAGGACCTAGGGGTTACAGTGGACAAAAAGCTGAATATGAGTCAACAGTGTGCCCTTGTTGCCAAGAAGGCTAATGGCATTTTGGGTTGTATAAGTAGGGGCATTTCCAGCAGATCGAGGGATGTGATCATTCCCCTCTACTCAGCACTGGTGAGGCCTCATTTGGAGTACTGTGTCCAGTTTTGGGCCCCCCACTACAAGAAGGATGTGGATAAATTGGAGAGAGTCCAGCGGAGGGCAACAAAAATGATTAGGGGGCTGGAGCACATGACTTATGAGGAGAGGCTGAGGGAACTGGGATTGTTTAGTCTGCAGAAGAGAAGAATGAGGGGGGATTTGATAGCTGCTTTCAACTACCTGAAAGGGGGTTCCAAAGAGGATGGATCTAGACTGTTCTCAGTGGTAGAAGATGACAGAACAAGGAGTAATGGTCTCAAGTTGCAGAGGGGGAGGTTTAGGTTGGATATTAGGAAAAACTTTTTCACTAGTAGGGTGGTGAAGCACTGGAATGGGTTACCTAGGGAGGTAGTGGAATCTCCTTCCTTAGAGGTTTTTAAGGTCAGGCTTGACAAAGCCCTGGCTGGGATGTTTTAGTTGGGTTTGGTCCTGCTTTGAGCAGGGGGTTGGACTAGATGACCTCCTGAGGTCCCTTCCAACCCTGAGATTCTATGAATTCTATGATTCTATGATCAGTTTGGGTGTTGGTGGGTAAATTCAGATCAGTCAAACCCATTAATGACTAAGTATGGCATTGGAGCAGTATGGAGTTGGTTGATAGAGTTGAAAGTATACAGGCTGGTGTAAGGTGGTATAAATGCCACACATATCAATAGAAAAGGCTGCAATCCTAGATCTTTGCTGGGATAAAGCTTGTAATTCAGCTTCGGTGGTTCATGATATATTGGACAGTATGCTCGTCTGATGTTTGGCAGAGAGGGGACTTATGGGGAGAATGCAAGCATAGAGGTAAAAAGTGAAAAATTCTGTAGCCTCCTCAGTGCTGCTGAAATGAGTGTGGAAAGCCAAAGTGGTGAAGGGAGTCCTGAGAGAATTTATTCAGAGCAGATTCCATGTATGTTTTGTTCTTGTGAAATGCCAAACACCCTCAATTCCCAAGGTGACATCAGCAGGAACGATGTACCCTCAGCACCTCACAGGGAGGTGCCCTTACTGTGGAAAAAATTTACAGGTGTGCACAAACCTCCCTCCATACTCACAGTGGACTGATGAGTCCAGGTGCTTATGTACCTCCCAGCGAACGCCTGTGGTGTGTGATATAGTCCTTTTGGGGATTCTTAGTTACTACTACTGCCCGTCAGAACTAACAGCTCACTAAGATGCTCTCAAAAGCAGCACTAAGAAGAAAGTTAAAACAGAGATAGTTCTGAGGACCTGATACTGACACTGAAAATGGGCCCCAGAGTTCCCCAAGAAAAGTGAACCTCATGGTGTATGAATCACGTTCTTGATGACACACCATCCTCAGCTCATTTTCTCATATTGGACTCTGAATAACAAAGTACTATAGTCAGTCTCCCCGTTGATTGTTCAGCCTCTTTTCCACAGCCCTCTGTCACCAGGGTGCACACTAGAGCCAACATTTCAGTTTATCACATGGCTACAGTAAATAATTAATTTCAAATATCTCAGAAGCCCATGTGCAGTATAAAGTACATGCATTCATGCAGTGTAAATGTAGTCATGCAATACAGATGCACTCACATGCATAAGGTGTACTCGTGCAAAGTAAATGCACCTATGCACACAAAGTATACTCACACAATATAAATATACTCCCACACAGAGTGTACTCATACTCATGTTATAAATGCACAACATTTCAAGATGGCTGGAATAAGCAAGTCACGCAATTTTCATGACTCTACCCCATCCTCAAAACATTGCAAAGACCGGGCACACCTGTGTTTGTCTTTTGGGCAGCTTCCCTCCTGTGAGACTTTCAAAGATAGAGCTGAAGTGACTGCAGGCAGAGATAGCATTAGGGAGACTGGTATTGGTTTTGTTTTCCTTTTCAAAATGTGTGAAAGATAATGGGAAGGAGAGAAAAGGAGTGTGATTGCAAAGTGAACCCAGACCCAAGTCTGTAGAGCCACTTCTGTAGATCCTAGCTGAGTAACTGTAGGAAGTTGCAGATGTAGATCACCCTTTGTATACATTTTTAAAATATATAAAGCACCTAAGAAACTGAATAAGGAAAGAGGAGTTGCACCAAGCCCTAAAACAGTATTTTAAATGTTCTCTAGGTGAGCACCTTCTGTTCTCAATCTGAAATGGGCACACGTACTACCAGATTTGTTGCCCGCTGCTTGCAGTGTACTCGTAATTCCCAAAATAGATGTGTCATTACACAGAGTACAATCAGCAATACAGCAGGTGCACTTAGACAAAGAGCTCCAGCAACAAGTTAATAAAAGACCTAGCGAAGACAGAAAAAAAGAAACTGTTAGTCGCCATTATAAAAGTCCCCTCTGTGGAAATGGAAAACATTGTTCTATGGTGTATATATATAACACATGTCTAGCCATAATTATGGGCCATATATTTTGCTGGGGTAACTCCATTATCTTCCATAGAGTTCTGCCAGGAGAGAACTTGGTACATTGTCTTCCCAACCTCATTGCAAAGAATCAGATTGAGTGAGAGCAAGAAAAAAGGAAATTGAGGGATGTAGGCTGAGCCCTTCCAAAAATCCCTCATAACTGTGTTTGTGTTTTCCCCCCAAAATGTATCCAAGACAGAGACAAAGAGGATGACGTGTGAGAAAAGAGCGTAGACCAGTCCTTAAAACTGTCTTCTAGTGTGCCATTTATGCCTCCAAAAGCATCTGGAAGGCGGAGAGGAGAACGAGAATGTTCTGATTGAGCTATGGGTCTCAGATTTGACAGTGTAATCTGTAATATTCTAGAGAACTAATTTTGTTGTTTACTATGTAATGACTATTAACAGGAAATAGCTGGGTCAACATAGTCTCTTCTTCATCCTCCTCATAACATAAATGTGAAATACTCTCTTTAAAATACATATGGATTGTTATACTTCAAAAAAGTCACCTGGATTTAATTTAAAGTTAGATAATATAATATTACAACGTTTATTTTTTTCAATCAAAACTATTGTTCCACTGTTTCTTACTTTACATGTATTTATTATGAATTATTTATTAGAAATTCACAATCTTAAATATTTGCTGTTGTTATCATTATTTTTATTAGTCATAAAGTCTTTAAGACCCCAGTTCAGCAAGGTACTTCAGCATGTTCCTAATTTTAAATATATGAAGAGTCCCAATGATGTGTGTTTAAAGTAAGGGATGTGCTTACGTACTTTGCTGAATCAGGGTCTAATTATACAAATAGCTAGTGATACATTAGTACTCAGTAATGTAATAACCAAAAGGATCTGCTTTTCTAAAGCACCTATCACCTAAACTAAAAAGGTGTAATCAAACTCCATTCTTCAGGGCATAAACTGTTGTGCATTAAATCAAGATTGAATGTTTTGGGTTTTTTTTCTAAAAGATATGCTCTAGTTCGAACAAGAACTAATTCAGAGAAGTTCATTGTCCTATGTTATTCAGATCAGGCTAGATGATCACAGTGGTCCCCTCTGGTCTTAATCCATAGATCTATGAAAACAAATATTTGCCAGAGTTCAGAAGGAACATTCCCTCCGTGTAGAGCATTGCTTGATTGGCTGGGAGTAGAGCTGGCTGGAAACCAGAATTTCTGTTCTGCAGGGATTTCTGGAATTTTGAAATACATTCTGGAATTGGAACAAAAAATTGAAATTTTGAAATTCTCTACGGAACAAAATTTCTGCCTTTTTAAAATTTGGAACCATCAAAATGTACTGTTTTGATGTTGAAATATTGCAATATTAAATGTTAAATATGGCATATATCAGGGATCGGCAACCTTTGGCATGCGGCTCATCAGGGTAAGCTCCTGGTGGGCCAGGACGGTTTGTTTACCTGCAGCATCCGCAGGTTCAGCTGATCGCAGCTCCCACTGGCTGCGGTTCACTGTCCCAGGCCAATGGGGGGACTGCGGGAAGTGGCCGCCAGCACATCCCTCGGCCCGCGCAGGTAAACAAATCGACTTGGCCCTCCATGGTCTTACCCTTATGGGCTGCATGCCAAAGGTTGCCGATCCCTGGCATATATTATATTACATGTAATACTAAGTATACGATACATATAAATATACTGATTGTACACATGTAGCCTCCTCCCACACATACCCTTGTGGCCTCAGTGCAGCCCTACAAGAAGCCCCTCACCTAAGTTTCCCTGTTGGGTCTCCAGTAACTACAGGCAAGCATGTCCTCAAGACCATTAACAAACTTTACTGCAGATAGTCCATAACAAAGTTGCCAAACATAGTCCATACCCACCCTAACCCCTGTGTGTGTAGTCCTTAAAACCCAACTTTGATCTTACCATACCCTGGTGTCTTCTGCCACACCACTCTTTATCAGTCCTCCTCTGTCTTTCTGCCAGGACAATCACCGCACTCCTTCCTTTTGGGGTGCATACCTACTCTTTGCAGAGAGAATCCCCACAGCCTGTCTGCTGGGAACATCCTCTCCAGGAGAGCATTCCTCACTTGCCCTGACCCTCTCACTGTACCTCTATCTCCAGCTCTCTGGCCCTGGAGATGTCAGAGGGTGAGCTCTTCCACTGTTCCCCTGCCTTCAACACTCTCTGGCCCTTGGTGGCAGTTCTCTGGCTCAGATCCAGCTGCTGCTTCTCCTGCCTTCAGCCATCTCCATCCCTGGCTCTCCAGCTTGGGGATACGAACCAGCAAACCCCGCTTACTGATCTTCTGCCAGGAACCACGTTCTCTCTCTGGCAGCTCTACTCTTCTGCCCTTCCTGACTGAGCCAGTGTGCTCTGACTCATCGTAGGAAAATAAGAACATAAGAATGGCCCTACTGGGTCAGACCAATGATCCATCTATCTCAGTATCTACCAGCAGTGGTCAATGCCAGGTGCTTCCAAGGAAATGAACAGAACAGGCAATCATCAAGTGATCCATCCTCTCTCATCCACTCCTAGCTTCTGGCAATCAGAGGCTAGGGCCACTCAGAGCATGGGATTGTTTCCCTGATCATCTTGGACCTATCCTCCATGAACTTATGTAATTCTTTCTTTTTTGAACCCAGTTATAGTTTTGGTCTTCACACCATCCATTGGCAATGAGTTCCACGGGTTGATTGTACTCCCTTTTGTTTGTTTTAAACCTGCTGTCTATTAATTTCATTGGGTGACCCCTGGTTCTTGTGTTATGTGAAGTGGTAAATAACACTTCCCTATACACTTTCTCCACATCTTTCATGACTTTATAGACCTCTATATTTGTCTCTTTCCCGAGATGAATAATCCTAGTCTTTTTAATCTCTTCTCATATGGACACTGTTCGAGACCCTTAATCATTGTTGTTGCCTTTCTCTGAAACCTTTCCAGTTCTAATCTATCTTTATGGAGATGGAGTGACCAGAACAGCACAAAGTTTGCAAAGTGTGGGTGTACCATGGATTTATAAAGAGGTGATATGATATTTTTGTTAGTTTATCCATTTCCTAATAGTTCTTAATATTCTGTTAGCTTTTTTGACTGCAGCTGCACATTGAGCAGATGTTTTCAGAGAACTATCCATGGTGACTCCAAGATCTTGCTTGAGTGCTAACAACTAATTTAGACCCCATCTTTTTGAATATAGAGTTAGGATTATGTTTTCCAATGAGCATTACTTTGCATTTATCAACATTGAATTTCATCTGTCATTTTGTTGTCCAGTCACCCATACAGTTGTACCACCTGCAAACTTTGCCACCTCACTGTTTAACCCTTTTTCCAGATTATTTACCAGATCATCACCATCAAGCCCCCGGGTGCTTCCCCACCCTCATAATTGGTCCAAACAGGAGCACCTGGACTGGAACAGGAGCATTGAGCCCAGTTTCATTTAATGGATCAGCTATCCCGTTATACCAGTACTAAAATTAATGTTATATTCAAGTCTAAATTAAACTAAACAAATTGCAAATGTTGAAATGAAACATTTTTTATCTTACTGAAACATGTGAACATTTTCCAATCAAGAATTTAGTCTAAATCAATGCACTCCTGTTATATATTTTGATTTCAACAAAACTGCATTCTCCAATAGAAAATTGTCCCATTGAGATTTTTTTTGTTTGTTTTCTGATGTTTGTTTTTTACAGCTCGGTTTAGGCATATTGTAAAGGTTTTGATGGTGTAGCATAAGATACTAGCTACTGCTAGGATGACAAACTATATGAATGAACTGGTGAAACTGTATTGCACATCCTGTCAGCATCAGATTTTGATGGGATAAGAATTAGAGAAGGGAAAGATAATGCAACTGATAGGTTTTAAGAACCTGATTGATAACTTCATTGGTTTGTTATGGTTGCTGTGGATGATGTCTCAAACTGAATACCAGTTGGGCAGTTTTAGAAGGGGTCAGGTAGTTTTACTACCAATGGTATCATTTGTACTGTAACCATAGGCACTCAGATATGAGCAATCTAAATTTAATTCACAATTAAAAAGATGATCTTCATAAGGGCCCTGAAAGAATTATTTCCTTGTGTGTGTAACATTGCACATTTTGCCAGCTGCATTATGGGTGAAATTTGCTTTCACTTGACGCATCAACATATAGCATAAGCCATTGCTCAAAGTTGGATGTACAGTTTTATGGGTCACTGATTAAGTGTGCCTAGGAGCAAATCCTGCATTCTGACAAACAGATGGGTTTTTTAATCCTATTGTCATGCAGTAAACATAAGAAAGACAAAATAAAAAAATGACAGAAACTTGCAGAACTGATTTCAACTAGAACATTCTTCATACTTTTCCATAAGTCATTATTTTACCTTTAATGGATTGCTCTTTCAAAGGGCGTTTAAAGTGGGATCCATTTTCAAAAACCAGAAAACTGCCATTTGACACAGTTTGAGTCTCATTATAAGTGGCTACAATTTAAATTAAAACAACCCAATTCTTTAAAGAGAAGCAAATGTAAAGCAACTAGTTTATAGGATGATTTCAGGGCTCAGTCAGAGGAATAATGTGAAAGACTCTGAAGGTGTCATGAGCAGGGTGGTGTAAAGTACTTTATTTTCCCGACACTGCAAGTGTCAATGTCAAACTAATCTAAATTGTGTGCTTTCATGCACAGCCCTGAACGATCCTGTAATTTGTGCTTTTCTCAACCTAGTTCTCACAAGGTTTCATCTTGAATTTCTGCTTGAGGGTTACCAAATGTTCCTTTCCTCAAAAGCACTAGCAGGGGGATTAGTTTACTCAAAGAATTAGTAATCTAATATAGAAATATTCTTTTTTGGGTCACCAGTTCAAATCTAGCTCAGACTGTTTGGGACTACACATTTTTACCATTTGAAATCTATTCATTGGTATATGGGAAATCTGTTCAGGGTCTGAGTCCAGTTCCTAGTGGACAAGGGTTCATCGCACAAAATATATTGCCTTGAAGCATTAGGGAAAATAAGCTCTTCATTGGGACACAAATCTTCAAACCAGCACCCAGCATTGAGCACCTCCGAGGTGCTCAGAGGAAGTGGACAGGAATTTTTCAATGAAATGTTTTTTTTCATCAGAAAATGGCAATTTGTGAAAACAAACTGTTCACAGAAAAGGCTTGGTTTCATTGAATTTCCCATGTTGAAATTGTTTTGGAAAAAAAGAAGCTTTTAAATTCTTGAAATATTGTGTTTCAACATTTTTTAAATGGAAGTACCACTTTGGGGGTCAAAATGACTTTTTTGTTTAGAAATTTTAAGTTAATTTATGGTTTAAAATGTATTTTTTTTTAAAAGTCAACATCAAAACAAACCATTTCAAAACTATCAAATTGAAATATTTGATTGATTTAATCTTACGTTTTTTGGGGGGGGATTTTCAGTTTATGAAGATTTTTAAGATTTTAATTTTCTGTCCCTATTAAGGATGGGAATTTTTTTCAAGATCCCACAAATTATCACACAAATGGGAAAACAGTTTCCTGCCCAGTTCTGGTGCTTAGATATCATGATAAGGTGCTCACATACCATGAAGATGGGCAACTTTATAGAAGTGCAGATAACTAACAGGGTAACATAGCCACTACAGCCCTAACATGGAAAGGAGTAGAAGATGGGAGAATCCAGAATAGCAGAGAGGACAGATAAATAATTCCAAGGGACATAGATAACAGAAACATTGAAAGAAAATGGTGTAATAAGATTCCGACTTGAAACTGTGCATCTAGTACATCTAGGGAAAAGTAATGTAACAGGCATATTCACTGGGAGGGAGAATCCTAGTAAATGTTATGCTGAAAGAGACTTCAGGATGAAAACAGAGACCAAATTAAACATGTGTATGAAGTGCAATATTGTAGCAGAAAAGGACAATATAATTTTATCCCGGACAGGCAAATACTTCATATTATATAGTAACATGCCAACAGTCCCTTTCTGAATTGCTCTGGATATTGAGTTAGTTTCTGGATACTTCATTACTAGAAATATATTAGTGAACTGGAAGCCCTTTGCAGAAAAGTAACAAAGAAAGCGTAAGAGACTAATTGATGAGGGAACACAAAATAATTAAATATGTGTTTCGGTTAATGAAGCCTGGAGAAGACTGTGCGGAACTTTAGAATACTTATCCAGCGTAGATGAATAGGCACAAAAGCAAATGAAATTCTGTGCTGAACCATTCCAAGTAATGCATATTGGAGGGAGTAATTTGAACTACCCATACATCTTACAGGGTTTTAAATTTGCTGGGCAATTCGGGAAAGAGATATGGGACAGATCCTCACCTACATAAATTCTCATAGACACAATATCCTAGGCAAACTTTTGTGATAACTTTTACCATTTCAGAGTCCAACACCTGCTAGCAAATGTGAAGGATTTCTTTTGAGAAAGAGGTGGAGTTATGGCCACAGGAGACAGAAAGAGAGAGTGTGTGCAAGATGTGGCAGCAGTATTCTTCACTGCCACTTTGGGCATGAAATGTCGCGGTGAGACTTTACACCATCTGATGATCTGCCCATCGGGCATGTGCCCAGCTTAATGAAGACCTCTGCACCATGTGCAGCAACAATCACAAAAGAAAAAAACTGTTAGGATACATAAGGAACAGGGTGGGGAATAATACAGAAAATATCATTATGCCACTATATAAATCAAAGGTTTGACCTCATCTGGAACATTAGGTTCAGTTCTGATAATCCCTTTCCAGGAAGAATATAGCAGCAATAAAGGGGGTTCAGAGATGATCTGAGAATGTTTAGGGCATGGAAAAACTCTCCTGTTACAGTCTGTTCTAGGTTTTCTTGCACCTGCCTCTGAGGCATCTGGACATTGTTGGAGATAGGATACTAAATTGGAGGGACCAATGGTCAGATTCTGTATGACAATTCCTGTATTCCTATATTTTTTCCCATATAAAGCGAGACTATGAAATAACTAAGGGGAGACTTGATAATAGGCTACAAATATTTGAAAGGTGTTCTGGTGTATGTAACATCTGCATGTAGCTGATATGATTGTTTCTATGTTCTGCACCTTTATATGTCCAAGAACTCTGCTGTCTGCAGTGGCAGGCAGCCTTTTTGTGTTCAGCTTTGAGTTCATGGGGAGATCTGTCCTAGATTCTCAGTCATACCCAGTACTCTCTGGGCACCCAGCAGAGGTTGCAGTTCCATGCCAGAACTGTTTATGGCAAAGATCAGAGAAGCCTTGGGGCTACTGTAAAGTACCATGGCTGGTTTTGGCCCCCCCAAGGCCCAGTCTACCTTCTAGCATTCCAGCAATGCCCTTTCTGCCCCTCACACTGGAGTTGTAGTGGAATGTAGGAGCCAGCTATATTGGCTCTATGTTGGGTATGGACTCTAGGTAGAGTGACCAAATATCCCGTTTTGGCCGGGACAGTCCATTTTTGAAGTCCTGTCCCAGCCATCACGACTTTTTTGATGAAACTGGGCATTTGTCCCATTTGCTCTTACCACTGATGGAGGAGGAACCTGCGTGGGGAGGAGGGATGTATGTGGGGGGAAAGGGGAACTAGGGAGAGTGGCTTGGGCCCACCAAGGGGGGCCTCAGGCTACCCCGAACATGTGGATGACAGGAGGGCTACAGGCAGCCCGTGCAGGAGTGCAGCAGGGGGGCTCAGAGGAGCAACCCCAATCGCAGGCAGGCAGTGGGGGAGCTTGGAGGACCGGCCCCATGCAAAGGGGAAAAGGGATGGGAGGTCGTGGGCGGGTGGCTCAGAGGACCAGCCCTGCACATGGGCAGGCAGTGGGTGGAAGTCAGAGGACCATCCCCCCATGTGGGGGGAGGGGAGTTGTGGGTGGGTGGCCGGGGGACTCAGGCTAGCCCCGTGCGCCAGTGGGGAGGGGGATCTCAGCCCAGCCCTGCAGCAGTGAGAGGCAGGGAGTGCTTGGACCAGCCCTGCATGAGGGAGAGAAGGGGGCATGGGCTGGCCGGCCTGGAAGTGTCCTGTTTTCCCTTTGGGAAAATATGGCCACCCTAACTCTAGAGAAATCCTAGACATATGGGGACATCTGGCAGCTTTGCCACTTCTTTGCACCTTCTGCTGGAATAGTGCCAAGGCATCGGATGAAAAAAAAGCCAGTTCTTTACTGAAGTTGCAATTGGAGCTATAACTGAAAGGTATCACGTAGGCCTAATGTTGACATCAGAAAATAAACTGGCCATGCAGAGCTCAGATTCTGTTTCCAGGACCAGACAGTTTCCCAATCTCTCCCTTTAGCAAGAAGTGTCTTTATTTAATCCCTGATAACATGACTCCCATCTGAATCTACAAACCCATATTTAAATATTTGTCTTTCTCTTCCTCATAACCCTGGCATAAATATTCCCACTGAAGGACTTGCTGTGATACAGGGAGAAGTTTATCAAATGGGTAAAGTGTCATATGGGCTCTTTAGAAAAATTAGAGGCAAAAGGGAGCTGCTAGTTTAGTGCTGAAGATGATATGCCTTCCATCAACAGTCTATGTCTTGCAACCATATATGATTGTATAACCCATGCTAGGCGAGTATAATTGTTTGTCCTTCTCTAGTGGCTGATTCACATAATAGATTTAGGAGTCTACTATTGCTTCCAAACTGGAGATTAAGTCCTTTGTAGTGGTGACACTTTTAGCTTTGAAGATCCCAAGTTCAAATTCCTCTACCAGGCCAAGATATGTTGGTTACAATTTCTCTAGCAAAAAATGCTAAGAATATATATTGTCCTGCATTTACTGCTTACCAGAAACCACATTATTGCCCTACCCAGGGACAGATCACCCAGTAGTTCTGGGGAAGAGAAAAAACTCTCAGCAGAAAAAGAAACATACAGAAGTTCAGCCACAGACACAAACAGATCATGACCTTATTTTTTAAATTATTTTGGTGAAAAAAGGAGATACATAAACAGACACAATATACTATGTTCCTAATAATGATATTTGTTCTAGGCAAACCCTTTGTGATAGTATTTATCTTTTCAGAGACTGACACTTGCTAACAAAAGGTGAAGGATACCATCTGTGAGATAAGTAGAGTTATAGCCAGAGTAGACAAAGAGAGTGTGGGTGTGTGAGAGATGTGACAGCTGCCTTCTTCTTTACTGCTGCTTTGGGAACATGCAGAACTCCCATGAATAAATGTGCACACTACTAACAATTGGCCATGTCACCAGGAGTTCTAAACTACTGCTTGGAAACTATGCTAATGCACATGAGACATGCCTAAAGTAGGTAGGTACATTATTCAGAGAAAGACAGAGAGAGATCTTCCTAAGTCTATTTCTTGACCAAACCATTCAGCATCGTATCTTTATATTGATCCATTGCACCAGGAAACAATATTTGAGATCTTCTTAGGAACTAATAATAAAAGATCTGGCCTAACAGCTCCATAGATAGTATAGCTGGGCTGACAGCTAATCTTGAGTTTTAGATATTGGTTGAGTAAGGTGTAGGAGAAGATGTGCTCTTGTCTTCCTGGGAATTACAGCTGTTCAGCTCACTACCCACATACACTAAGTGAGGTTTACAAAAAGGCCCAGAGTTGCCCTGACTCCATGTCTATTAAAATAAATCAATGGTAGCAGAGATAGGCCAACTCTGAGTGGTTTAGAATATCAACCTGCCAATATGCCTGATTCGTGGACCTCCTTTGTACATTGTTTGTGTACTGTATGTTTAATCTTAATAAGAGTTTTTATATCAAACCGAATAGCAAATATAAATTATAATACACAATGCAGGACTAAGTACAATATGTTCACTATTCATTTAAAAGCTTGTGATATCCTTATAGTCACATCTTAATCCCAACTCCCCTCAAGGGATTCACAGATGTGCATTCACTCTGGGGCTACTTCCTTTCAACTCTGTATTTTTCCATAGCAGCTAAAAGCTTATCATAATTGAAAACTTTTGTTGCTAACAGCTACCTAGTCAGTATATGTTTCTTCCTGAACGAAGGCAGAGAGCTGTTTGCCACCACTACCCACTCAACTCAAAATAAAGTGTAGCTAGCATGACACATTCAAATACTTTTATTTATCCTGTACCCTTTGCTATTTTGCTATGGGGAACAATAACAGTGTTTAAATAAATAGTTTAGCTTGCTTTCCAAAATGAGAATTATTTTTTCATTAATATAGAAGAAAATGGGAGTAGGGAATGAACCTATTTAAACGCAAATGTTCTCTTTCCATTCCCAGAGGTTTATTCTTTCTCTTTCCCCCTTATATTTTTTTTATTTTTGTTGATACCATTACAATATTTATTTCTTGCAGCAGAGCAGGTGGAAAATGTCTACTCCCCACCAGGACAATGACGTTCACGAGCTGAACAACACATGGACCACTCTTAGTCAGAACTGAATCCCTTGAAATCTCCCTTGTAGGAATATCCAGAGTGCTGTAGGAAATGTGGTTCATGATTCACCAGTGAGTTCTTTCCTTTCAAAACAATGTC
Organism: Mauremys mutica; assembly: GCF_020497125.1. NCBI lineage: Eukaryota > Metazoa > Chordata > Testudines > Geoemydidae > Mauremys > Mauremys mutica. The sequence continues at coordinate 36,494,102 of NC_059075.1, forward strand.
TTTGCATAGTGCTAGGAGAAGCTGTGTTACTGGAGGGATGAGCTGTAAAACCAAAGCCTCAGCCATTTTTCATGACAAAAACACATTCTCTGGAGATTTTTTTTTTAGTGGGATGGTGGACAGGGCTGCAGAGTAGGGGTGTCAACCATAGTGTTCCTGCCACATTCCAAGTTGCAAAATTACATTATATTTAATTGAATTCTCCTTGCATTATTATTACTAGATGAGATGGTGGTGATGATGATGAGGATGATGATTGATGATGAAAAAGAAGAGAATGAATAATTAATATCTGATGTTTGTCACACTAGCTTCCCTCCCCCCACACAAACACACACCCTTTAAAACTTCCCACCGCCGCTGCTTCAGTACAGCATTGGAGTCGGGGGAAGCGGGGAGGAAGAGGCAATGACAGGAATACTAGTGTTGACAGGTCTCCAGTTGGTCACTGGGATTTTAACCATCATGCTGTGTAACCGTGCTTAGAGCAGGTCTATGCAACATGATGGCTAAAACACTGACACCTATCAGAGTCTTTTCTATACTAGAACTCCAAAAATTGCTCCTATCAGTGGAGGTGAACAGGTGGTGCCACTTGGGAAATTGTAGGGAACAAAAGGCTAGAGTACTTAATGCTCCTGGTGTGCTTTATGTTCAAAGTACAGAATAAACTAATTAACTAATTTTCACTTATTGTGCCAGATCTTCAGCTGTTGTAAATCAATGTAGTGCCATGGAAGCCCATTGACAATGGAACTACACCAATTTACACCAAATGAGGATATGGTCCCCTATCTTTAAAATGATGTGTAATGTTTCATGTGCTTGTTATAGATCTGTCATATTTCACCCCAGAGTTGGCTGCCTACATAGAGGGGATCCTTATATGTTTAAAGTTTGGTGCAAACCTTCAATCCAACCTAACGTATTATGTTAGCTCAGCACAAAAACGAAGATTGATGCAGGTTCTCCTACAGAATACAGATTTCAGTTCTAACTGCATTACAGCTTTATTAATTTCACTACGTTCCCAGCATGTTTTTACTAACATACTTTTACAAGTCATTAATTGTTCATTCTGCCACTCTAGCTTTAATGACATTGTAATTTATTCCCAGATTGCTACAGAAATGAACTGTTAACTACTGTTTCCACTAAATGACCTAAAAAACTGAAAAGTAATAAGCATACACATAAATAATTACTAATAAAAGGATTATTCACAGTCATTTCAGAACCCTGAATCAAACTCTTTAGATACAAGAGACAGAAAGATGTAACCCTGTAGCAAGAAATGACACTGTGGGCAAGATAAGCTATTATGTAGTTTACTAAGGAATTCAATCACATTATTTTTACCTTGCATTAGAAAGTATCACCATTTGAAACATGTACTTAACTTTGTCACTAGCTCTATTCTTTCCAAGTTTTACCTGCCATTTGTTCTCAGCAGGAACTCAAAAATGGGGTGGGAGGAGGCATAAAATGGTTTAAACTAATTTTATTTTCCAGTGGTTCAAATCAAACAATGGACAAAGAAAATGAATTACTCCTAGTGGTCTTTCTAGGGAAGTATTTAGGCACATGGATGGAGGAAGCTTGCTCTGACACTGTCCAGACTGTACTTGCCCTGTGGACTAATGGAGGATTTTAGTCTCTAGGCTGTCAAATAGACTGGCACTCTTCACCAGCATTAAAGTATTCTTTTTAATTAATCCCAGTCTAAAAGCTTGTGTGATGGATTTAATCTCATAGTGACACCTGTGTGAGCCAGATTGGTCCTACACTCCCTATTGAAAACAGGGTTTACAGTGGAATATGCCAATTTAAAACATGAATGGAGATCCTGTAAGATTGAAAACTGTGGAAATCTATCATCACAAAAACAAATATTCTGTCTGCCATAGAGGACAATAGGGGCAGGAAGGGGTGGGGGAGAGAAATAGTTCATTCCTTCCAAGGAAGGGTGATGTTACAGTGAACATATTTATTTCTCTGTCTTCCTCTCCCCGCAGACCCAACATCTCCCCTCCAATCGTCATGAGGATGATAGTGGAAGGAAATCATCTCCTTGATGGGCTTTGTCCAACCTAATTTGTGACAGTTCCATTTCAGAGCTGTCACTTGGGATACTGTCTTCCAGTCACATGACCCTTTTAATTTTCCCTCAGCCAAAAAGGAGCCAGCTTGAATATTGATGAAGAGGAGAAAGAAAGATGGACAGTGTCTCTCTCCATGATTATCTAGTGTTTGAATATCATGTATGGAATTCAAACTGGGTGCAGTCATGGTCTCTACCCCTGGCAAGAGAGGCCTTGGCCAGCTTCAGTGTGGAAATCACCAAATAAGTGAACTAATTGCAGTAATGATTAACTGTACTAATGGTTCACATTTCTCTCATGACCAGGCACATATATCTCTATTGCCCTCTCTTGAATGGATAGTTTAGCTCTCCATCTAACCATAACTCCACATACCTTTTTTTGGAGGGGGGCGGGGGGGGAGACAAAGTAACAGTCCCAGGCCCTTAGATTGGAGAAACCTAGAGCTCTTTCTTCCTCTCTCTCATCAGAGAGCGACTCACAGCAAACCTTACTTATTCCCTACTCTCTCATATCTTATGAGCACAAGGAGCTTATTTATATCCCTGCCTCCTTTCCCAGATTCCTTCCTGTAGCCTACAGTTGTCATGGCTCTCTGGGAATTACAGTCCCCCAAATGCCTTGGTTCTGGTCTGAACCTAGGACAGGGCTGTATTAGCTCACTTTTAAAGACTAGCCTACCCTTTATTTTCTATCTAACTCTCTCTCTCATATGCAGATGTCAAAGCTCAATATCTAGAGTCTGTAACCAGGGGATGGCCTTTGTAACAAGAGAGGCTATGTATCATAGACTTCCCTGTGGATGTCAACTTGGACACTCTTCCACCACATGAGCTACTGTCTGTGACACTGCCCCACTGTCACAGCATGGGGAGGAGACCAACCCAAGAAGGTGCATGGTTGCAGCAACTCTGGTCAAGCCAGAGAGTAATCTGTTAAGCCTGGTCTGGGATTTATGTTCCAGGGGACAAAGAGGCAGGTGCCACGGTGGACTCCTGAATTTATTTAGTATGTTATACTTTCTTTCCCACTGATGCTTTCACCTGTAAAGATATAATTTTGACTCTCTGGTGATGCTAATCATCCAGGGCCAGTAGCATTCTTCTCTATGAGTGTATGAACTGCCATAGCAAAGGGGTGTGAAAAACACCCTGGACCACAGGAGTGGGATTCCTCCCCGAATATGAGCAGACCTTTGAGTTGGGACAACGTGTTGCTCCCTATTTGAGAATGGGGCATCAATCAACTAGAGATGTAACTGATTGGTTTCATCTGCCACGGGTCTTCAACTAGACAGTAATGGTGTCTTGTTGAAAGTCTTGAGGAGTTATGTGTGTAAGCATCTAAAGACTGGAGGTTGGCGTATAGTTCAAGCAGACCCTAATAATAAGAGTGGCCAAATTCAGTTCCATGTCAACAAACTAAGTGTGGTGACTAAGCCCTGGAGAAAACACCAGGGCCAGTACAGATATAAGAAGAGTCTTTTTTCCAGAAGGTTCCTGATAGTCAGTAGGGAATAGATCTTCATTTTCAGGTGTTTCAGGTGAGACTGGTATGTCAGACTACAGTCAAGATTTACTCACAATTACATCATAACTGCCTGCCTGGAATAACCATGTTTTTTTCTACACTTTATCTGCTTCTTACTAGGGCTGTCAAGCAATTAAAAAAATTGTGATTAATTGCACGATTAATCATGTTGTTAAACAACAATAGAATACCATTTATTTTAAATATTTTTGGATGTTTAATACATTTTCAAATATATTAATTTCAATTACAACACAGAATACAAAGTGTACAGTGCATACTTTATATTTATTTTATTACAAATATTTGCACTTCAAAAAACAAAAAAAAAAGGATTTTTCAATTCACCTCATAGAAGTATTGTAATGCAATCTCTTTATCATGAAAGTTGAACTTTAAAATGTAGAGTTATGTAAAAAAACCTGCATTCAAAAATAAAACAATGTAAAACTTTAGAGCCTACAAGTCCACGCAGGTCTATTTCTTGGTCAGCCAATCACTCAAACAAGGCTGGTTACAATTTGCAAGATAATAATAATGCTGCCCGCTTCTTGTTTACAATATCACCTGAAAGTGAGAACAGGCATTTGCATGGCACTATTGTAGCTGGCGTTGCAAGATTCCTATGTCCCTTCATGCTTCAACCACCATTGCAGAGGACATGGAAATGGTGACTGTAACCAAAAAGTATTTGCATTTGTAAATTACACTTTCACCAGAAAGAGATTGCACTTCAGTACTTGTATGAGGTGAATTGAAAAATACTATTTCTTTTGTTTATCATTTTTACAGTGCATATATTTGTAATCAAAAATAATAATATAAAGTGAGCACTGTGCGCTTTGTATTCTGTGTTATAATTGAAATCAATATTGAAAATGTACAAAAACATCCGAAAATATTTAATACATTTCAATTGGTATTCTATTGTTATAAGAGTGATTAATAGTAATTATTTTTTGATCACGATCAATTTTTTTGAGTTGATCATATGAGTTAACTGCAATTAATTGACAGCCGTACTTCTTACTACTGAATGTTTAAAGAATTCCCTCTCCATTACTGAACCCTGCCAGTACCTCCCTCTTATCACCCTCGTCACCACACTTTCATTTCAGTGCCTTCTCCTTTATGCTTCTCCACTTCTGTTGACACTTTAGGAAGCATTCTTTCTGCCTCTGAGTGGAAAGCATTTTGTAAGCCTTTGTGCAAAGGCTGCATTATAAATTCCAATATTATTTATACTTTTCTTCCTTGTTTTATGCATACACCAGCTTCTGTTCTTGTGAATAGAAGTATTAGGTAATTAGAAGTGTCAGAATACAAAGAGAGAGAAAACAAGTGCAAAAACATTTAAAAAAAATTAAAACCCACAATATTCAGACAAGAGAAGAAAACCCCAAATGGAAGTGGGTACCTAATAATTATAAATGATTATTAATAGCACTGATTATTAAGAGACCCAAGCTCTGGGGCTGGATTTTTTTTAGAATTTGTAGACGAATGAATTAATAAAGGGATTTTATATTTGATGAATTGTGTAATAATATGCCTGGGAGATTTTAAAGGGCTGATTTCCATATCTCTTTGACTTGATTTAGTTGCAGCTGTCCCCCTGTTTCACAACATCCACACTCTAATTTGTTCCTATAAATTCTACACTTACAAGGGTGACTTTATTTTTGTTTTCAGGAACATTATTTCATTTGGTGGTGGAGGGGCACATCTTAGAATTGTTTGAAGATTCAGCTCAGATCATTCTTTCCTTGTTTTATATTTACCACTTACGCTTCCAGAAAGGAAACCATTACCAGACATTTTAGGATTAAAAGACCTAGTTATTTTTAAGTCAATGCCAAAACGCCTTTCAATTGTCATGTTTTGTCTTCATAAAAGGCTTTCAGGTTTAATGAAAAAGTTGAATTTCACAGTATTCACTGAAGTGCTTTTGAGAGGGACAATATCCTGCAGATATAAATCCAATTATTTAGTTTCCATGAAATTAGCATAGTTTAAGTTATTTTGATTCCTGCTGGGAGCCTTCACATCTCTTCTGAGAGTGGAAGCAGAACATGATACAATGAATCTTACAATAAATTAGGGGAGGGCACAAAGCAAACTCTGGGAGTACGGAAAAGTTTGCAACCACAACCAAATTTTGCAGCTGATCCAATCCTTAAAATGGACTGAACTAAAACTCCAGACCCAAACACCCCCTAAACTTTGCAGAACTTCTGAACCAAACCCCAAATTCTTAGCTGGACTCCAGTTCAGGGTTTCAGTTTGTCATCTTCTATAAAGAAACAGTCTCAAACCGCCCCAGAATTTGTGGCCCATTTCTAAATTATGTATATATGAAAATCTTCCCGTTTCAGCGATATCTGAAACTTTATTGCTGGCATCCTATTCATTCCCCACATGCACTTGGGGAACGAAAAGCAAAATGACCAATCACACTATGCATATTGCTGAAACACCAAAACAACAAATCACACTGATCTCAGTCCCAGCTCCAGCATCAACCTAAGCCTGACGCCATGCAAAACACAGAAATTAATCCACAGCACAGCACATGAACAGCCCTATCTTCTTGACTCAAAATATACAAAGGAGGAGCCAGGAGGATCCTTAAATATAAATAATCAGAATGAAAATCAATGAACCAGCTGAAAGACATGTCAAAATAAGGAATCAAAATGTCTGGAACAAATAAGACTTACACACAGACAAGAGACACACTCAATGTATAAACTAGAGAGAGAGGGAATTTATATCTTAGTAAGGGATGACAGAAGAATGTCTAGACTGGAATTTCATTGGATGGGAATCCCACATTTAAATTCCTTTAAATGTTGGGCCATTCATGAGTCTTGTCAACATAATACTTCAGATTACATAAGGATGTGATGCAAAATCAAAATTATCAGGACATGCTGCATTTGTGTCTTTTGCAGTGGACCGAAACTTTATAAGAAAGTAATGTGTAGCGGACGATCTTGGACTCCCTTAGTCCATAAAAGTAGGAGCAACAGGACAGGGACTGCTGATGGGGAGTCACCAGCCAAAAGAGAAAAGATTAAAATGAGCAAGAAGGGAAGATACACTATGGTAATTCGGCTCATGCTTCCCTGTAAATGATAGCATGTGACTCACCAGCGCTACCTTCCTGAACTCCATTATTTTGGCCTGTACTTTAGTTCACTGAAGTCCTGGGTGGGAACAGTGTGTAGTATGGTAATTATAGAAATCCTTGGTCATATCTGTTGTTTCAGAATATAAAGTAAGCACTTTTTCTAGTCACTGCGGTATAGACAATGATCCAGCTTTAACCTGAAACACTCTGACATTTTAGTCTAATTACTTTGTGCACATATTGAACATCATGTGGTTCCTTGTAAATGTTCCTTGTTCGTGTTGAAGCTAAAAATCTTTCTTTTCTTCCATTTTACAAAGCCAACAGGGAAAAAAAATGTGGTTCTGCTGCAATCCATGCTTTTGAGTTCCCCAGAACTCAGACAACAGCACTGATAGTTCCAGGAAAATGTGTTGGGTACAGATATGTACAGGGCCGCCCAGAGGATTCAGGGGGCCTGGGACAAAGCAATTTTGGTGGCCCCTTCCATAAAAAAAAGTGGCAATACTATAGAATACTATATTCTCGTGGGGGCCCCTGTGGGGCCCGGGGCAAATTGCCCCACTTGCCCCCTCCCCTCGCCCCAGGCAGCCCGGGGTATGTAACTGAGCAATTCAGATAATGCACTCTGGTTCAGAATTATAGCTTCAAAGAGAATGAGGAGTCCTTGTGGCACCTTAGAGACTAACAAATGAATTTGGGCATAAGCTTTCGTGGGATATAACCCACTTAATCAGATGCATGAAGTGGAAAATACAGTAAGCAGATATAAGTATACAGCACATGAAAAGATGCCTTCAAAGAGGTAACCTTAAACAAAGATCGGGCAAAACCCAACACTCCATGTTCAAACACTTCTGGGTTTCGAGGTATTCAAAATCCAGATCTAAAGGTGAACCTGTGAGGCGAAGTTCATATACAGATCTAAACTTCTCCAAAAGTTGAGAACATCCATCTCTCTCTCCTGCCATTCATTCATGTATTTATCTGTCTAACCTCCCTTATTTAGCACCTACACTATTTATAGCATGCCAATCAGGGTAGTATATAGGTGTATGGTGTTCAGTAAGTTCAATGTTCCAGTTTGGATTCATTATTGAGGAAGGCAGCTCAGTTTAGATTCAGAGCAAATGCTCCCAGAGTTAGGATTTGTTCCATTACAGAGATAGACTTGGCCCTGTCATTTACATCAGGAGCTATCCAAAAGTGCTCAGAGTTCAAAAGTGTTGGGGAGTTTCAAATCCAGTGTTCTGCTTCAGGTGCCTCTCTAATATATGAGCTATAAAGGTGATGAGTCTAAGCATGAATTTTTCACACACACTGCACGTTTTATTAGTATTTGTGGACATTTTGGCTTATATTTTCGTGATATTAAATATGTACCACCTGCTTTATGTAGTGTCCATAAAATGGTCTATGAATAAGTTACAGCCAGACTTAAAGAAAGCAACCTATCTCTGTTCACGAGAGACTGCATCAACTATATGTCAAGTTTGTATTCATAATTCCATCTTGTATCTGATTTTTCTTCAGAAAACACTGTCAACCACAGACAATGAATGTAACACTGGCTATTGAGGTTACTAATTATTTTTTGCATATAATGGTTGTATTTTCAAGAAAAGAGGTAACTTTTATTATCCTTCTCTAGTTCATTTCAATGGGTATTTCAATAATCACACATCTCAAATTATTATTGGCTGTGTAATGCCCACTTGATTTTGTCTCATTAATTGATACAGAGTTATAGCTGCCTTTGTACCATTGTTCTGCTTCTTTCCTTTGTCTCAAAGAATGCTCTTTTGAAATTGAGTTTCTGCAACTCCAAAGAGCTTTATTCCTCTTGAAACAGTTTTGCAAATAATAAATCATTCAATGGTAATTGCTCTGTTAACAATGGGTTTTCCTCAAAATAGACTGTCAAAACTTATTTCAAAATATTGAGCATGATTCTCAGAATTTATTAACATTTAAATTATTCTGAAAATTCTGCCCCAAAAATTTAGAGATGAGAGAATGGGTTCAGGTAAAATAATAAATGAACCAAATGATAACTCAAATTAAACACTATCTGTTCAGGATGAAAAAAAACTTGAAAAGTTCTAACAAGTTAGTGTTGAAGGGAGGGGAAAGGAGGGAAGTGTTATGGAGAAAAGGGGTGGTTGTTTTTTTCCCCACAAATTTCTGCTATTTTTGCTTTAAAGGAGAACAGGAAGAGGAAACATTGGAAACCTCACAAGAAAACAGTCTTGAGATTTTCAGAATGCTTTAAAGACAAAAAAGCTTCAGATACATTTAGCTGAATAAATGAGGATGCAGGTGCTTCTCCAACCCCTCACATCTTGTTTATGAACAATTTGAGACCCATTCTGCTCTCTCTCTTCACTGGATTCACAACCAGGCATTTCCACTGACTTCCTAAATAGTCATGATTTGAAGAACTATGACAACCAAGAATTAATGGGTACTAGCCACAGATTTGTTATACTGGTGTCAGAGTGAGATATTAAGTCCACTGGCCATGATTTTTTGAGGCCAAGTTATTTCTAACTAGGTGTATCTGTAATGAACTGACTATTTGGTGTTGGATTATATGTATTTTCTCTATTGTATAGAATCAGAACTTCTCAACTATGTATCATAAACCCTAGACTCCTAACAGCTAAGAGAGATTCTCCTTTACCTTAAGTAGTGCAGCCTTGTCTATTTGGTAATGAGGATTTAAATTGTCTGACTGCTGCTGCCATGAAGATCAGAGTGGCCATGGTGTGCAGATTAGCAAAGAACCGATCATTTAGTTATTACAGGATTATTATTCTGTAGCACTCCCCTCCCAACTGCTTATTGAACTGATACAGAAAATAGTGGTACCACCCAGCCATACTGCTAATCAGCAGCAAGGAGGGAAAGGAGATTGGAGTCCACCTAATCAGCAGCTTCCAAAGAGGAGGCTAAAATATTAATTCTGTCTCCACTTATGTCAACATACATTCTTTTGGCAAAACCAAATCAGACAGCCCCACTGGAATCAAAGGCAAAGAGCAGAAATGTGTGTTAAATAAGTCCCTTGATGGGATGAAAGAAAGATGATTCACTGGGGGAGTATAAAGAAAGAATGAAAAGGTTGAACCCTGAGCAGGGTTTCGTTTTAAAGGGTCTGAAACACTGAAGCCTTGTGATACTATACAGGTGAAATGAGGTATGCGTTTCCTCATTGGGCTTAGAAGTTGCTATTAAAAATGTCTGTTGTCACATAAAGCTATAGTGTTGATACTGTGAGGCTAATGTTTGGGGGAGGGGGAGCAAATTCTTGCTTTGAGATGAGAGTAAACTTTGTAGCCCTTGTGGTAAACACAGTGGCTTAGACCATAGCCATCCTTGTAGGCATACGATAGGTTTCTGGAAATACATGGCAGTAAATATGATCAGACTCTTCTGCTATGAAAGCACTGACTCCTATTGCAAGAGCTAAAGAAAAATTCCCTATAGCTATTAGCCACATAGGGCCTATGTCACAGAGGAGAGAAGTTCTGATTCCACGCAGTAGAGGGCAACAATAGACATATCCAATAGCCAGGATGTTCCACTAACATGGGGTAACTGAATCACAAAGAGGCTATGTGACTTGTGAAAGGTTACAGACTGATTCAGTCGCAGAATGAGAAATACTGATTCCTGACTCTTAGCCTTGTCATGATTCCACTAGACATAATCTACCCTACTGTGAAATGGACTTTTCCTTAATACATATGAAGTATGTTATAAATGAATTACTGGTGTCAAGCATTGACAAAAATTAACTGCAAGCTTGGCTGGAAAGGAACTAAACGTTGTTCTGAAATCAGTGATGTATTTTGTACAAGCAAGTGTTTACTAATAATCTGAAAGTCCTATAAAGGCAATTTGCAAATTGTCCTAATGTCTAGACCTCTACATACAAAGTCACATAGCTGATCATAATAACAAATATAGGTAAGTGAAATGCTTGGCCTACAGAAGTAAATGTCAAAACTCCCATACATTTTAGTGTCAGTTAAAAGTAAATAAATCTAATGAATGATGATTAGGTTATGGCTTGAAATCCATTCTGGGGTGACTCAAATTAAATTATATGGAAAATGATGCAACTGTAAAAATCATTTTGGATACAAAGAAACTCTTGATTGAGTGAACACGTATATTATTACACTTGTCGCCATATCAAGATTGCTATAGCCCAAAGTGCTCTTAGCCTACATGGAGAAATCTCTTTGCTCTCAATGTGTGTCAGTTGAGGCCAGTACTTTATATGGTTTTTTTTCTGAAAATGGAGCAGCACTGGAGCACTTTGAAGGAAGACTACTTTGAGCATTACCTAGTATAACAGTACTTGCTTGTCTTGAAATCTTTCTGATAACAAACACGTTGGCCAGAACTTGGCTAGACCCTCTCTTGAAGTTTTCAGACCAAGACTAGATGGCTTTTGGGAAGATATACATTAGCCAAACAGAAGTTATGGGGTAAGTAGGTGAATGTTTGTTGCCTCCGATATACAGGTGGTCAGACTAGATGATGTAATGGTCCCTTCTGGTCTTAAAATCTATAGCTCTATGATCTGAATTTCACTTCCTTCCTTTCTTAGAGCCATATTCTTTAAAAGAATAAGCAGTGATTTTAATGGAACTTACATGTGCTCAAGATTTGGTCTGCAGTGATAAAACATTTGATACAGTTGAAGGTCATGAAGTCCTGTTTTTTTTCTGTCTATTTCTCTAGTGTCCTTTTTAAAATATATTGTAATTATAGATGGTCAAATAATTAAATGTCAAAAATATTTGTTGAAAGTGTATCCCTTTTTCTGTTCATTTTGACTGTTGGCAATGAGTGATTGGTCACCTATGTCATATAGTATTATCCTATTGTTCCTTCTACCTGATTGAAAGCTTCTTATACATGGGAAAAACCAATAGCAAATGTCAAACTGTGCATATGTGCTCCAGATTTTCAGATGAATATTGATTGTGGTAACATTTGAGAAACTTTGGGGATCCACATACATTTTCACAAATAAGCTGGCAGTTTTGAAAATACTTTCAAACACTGAATGACATGATCCCATCAAAAACAAGGGAGTCAAATCACCAGGATTTTTTCAAAAACACTTGTTTTAAATTTTCTATATTTCTTCCATTACTTCTAATTACCAGTATGGTCCCAGACAGTTTAAACCACTGTAAAATGCAGTATTTTGCTTCTTTACCATTGGATGCTGCAGCATTTTATTTATTTATTTGTTTATTTGTAAAAGTGAGAGCTCTTTCTTTGTGGCTGTGAAGCTACAATAAACAAACTTGGAAGCAGAGGTCAAGTAATAGGACCAGCAGAAACCAATGTTTCCATCTTTACAGGTCTTTTGCATATTTGTTTGTATTCAAACTTAATGATGGCACTCAATAGGCAGACAGACAATATGATGATGTGATGTGGTATAAAAGTTTTATCAGTATAAATTGGGGATGACTGCCCAATTTACAGGTAGTGAGGCCAAGAGCCAGTTAAACAAATCATTTCAAATAGGCCACTCCCTCTAGTGAGTCTTTTGCTCAATTCCATTGCCTAGGTGGTATGAAAGGGCTGTAATCTGGCTGTAAATGCCCCTCAGAAAATTCCTTTGGAATAGAGGAACTCTCTGCTGATTATTACTATGTCAGATCTGTGTGTCTGCCTCTGCCTCTCCCTCTGCATAGGGGACATGTCAAAGACAGAAGATGCTATGCTGGGGCTAGAGAGGGACATGGCAGAGTTCTGTTTTGCTATGCAAATTTTCTACTGGCAGAGGGTCCTTTAAGAACCCTACGTAAGTGTCACTAGGTGACCTTTGAAATTTGGGAGCTTCAGCCAGCTTCACAGAGCCAGAAATGTGAAATGCTCAGGGAGATTATAGAGGCTATTAAAAGAAAAATCTCAATAATAAT